>NC_135657.1:79731859-81173528 GCF_964188315.1 Podarcis muralis
ACCTTAAGTATCGCGGCTGTATAGGAGCAAATTATTTTGTAGAAGATTCTTCGTGCGAAGATCATGGAATCAAATATGGGACACTTGGACTTTGATATGAATTTCTATTAAGTTTTCTCTGCAGTGCAAATTATAAATCTAAAGCTAATATTTTTCCCAATGTGTACAACAAATTCTTTATCTCTAGCATGGCCTCTTAAATAATGAAATCTTCTTAAAAATGAAAAAACAAAACAAAAACATCTACTTAAAGTAGACCTTTCCCTGGTGTTTTTAAAATGGATTCCAAAAGTGGTATTCTCTTATCGCACTGAGAAATCTAGTGCAGTGATAGGTGAATATCACAATTGGCATCCTTAACTTTTTATTTCTGCTCATGAAGGGTTAATCATGGTTGTCTATATAGTAATCACTTTGAAATGTGTTCAGATACAGCAGTTTCAGGTGTAATCATCAGAGCTGGTTAGTCAGGCATTCCAGATAGTGGTTCTTTTCAGAACCTTTTTTAAAGGGTTGGTTAACTACCTCAGTAGCAGAGGATTGAACTATACCCTATCTGTACTGTACATAGAAAATTTTTGTAGATAAAATCAAGGCTTGTTTAATTATGACATGAGGGTAAAATGTATACCAAATGTAACATTCTTAGTTGCCTTTAATTTCAGAGGCTTTGTAAAAGAATCCCTCCTGTTCATCATAACAGGCCTTGTTTTTGTCGTATTTTGTGGCTGAAAAAGCAGCCTTGCTTCTTCAGATATTGTAGTTATTTGGATGTATAATAGTTTAGCAAGATGTTACTTTTTGTAAGACATCAAATGTTAAAAAAGTGCATCAGCAACTTGTACTAAATACTGCAGTGTCCCTTTATAAAAGGTCAGACTAAAACTGACAACTGTACAGTGAAGCCTGACATTTGGATATTTTGAAGTTTTTCATAAATCATAGAAGATAGTATATGGCTGTAGTTTAGCTTTTTAGGTAAAGGTATGTTTTCTCATTAGTGCATTTCTTATTGCTGATTGCTGTAAAAACAAGCAGATCAGCTTTCCATTTTCTCTTTATGCAGATCATGATAACCTGTAGAGTAGAATACAATCATTTGTGCTATGTTTTAATTTTCTAAAGCACCTTGATGACAGTGAGTGTTAAGTGGTGAAGCATCCTCTATTGAATCACCCTTCCAAAAAGTTCTGTCAAGTCTAAATATGCATAGGTAAGATAAATAAAACTATGATTTAATATGGGCCTGGCAGAAAGAGCTTCCCTTATACCCTTCCCAAAGGGATACTGCAGTTGTTACATACCCGTAGGCACCACAATAAGAACTGAGACACCGAATTAAGGTTTTATACACACCAGTTCCCCAGTAAATGAAAAAATTAACAAAAAATAGATGTCATATGTTAAATGCTCATTGCAAACAATCATTTTGCATTCCTGCAAATAAAATTGTTTTATACTGTAAGCTGGAGGCAAGTGTAACTTATTTTTGTAATAAAGTTTTTATTTTTTTTATGTGTCATTAATATAAATGTGTGTTAGTGCAGAAATCTTCTGGTTTAAAAACTCGTGCGCACACATTTCAGTATGTTTACTTGTATTTACATTTTTTAGAATAGTGGTTTCCAGTAGTCTGTCTCTCACATTAATTGAATTTTTGTTACCTTAATAAATCATTTTAGTATATTGTATGTCAATTACTGGGATAGCTGGGACATAAAGTGTAATTTAAAATTTGTCAAGTATTCATGGGAATATATAAATGTGCCTTGCTAGATAAGAAGAAACTAAGTGGCTGGATGGTAAAAAGTCACTGCTTAATGAGACACCTGCTGCCACAGTTTCATATACTGCCCATGGTAAAGTTCTACTTTCCATATTTGAGTAAGAAACATGAGTGTTGCATCAGCTTCTGAAATCTTAAACTTGATAGGATGAGGCTTATGGAACGTAGGTTTGCTAAATGTAGCCTTAAATACAACTTTGATTATATTGTAATCCTTGGTGCTGGCAGTCCCAGTGCCAAGGAGGTTTAAATGCTCCCTTCAATGAGGCTGTTGTGCCAACTGGCATCTTTACTGTCATAGTCTTATGAAGAACACTGTCAAGGTGTTTATGCCAAATTTGATCTGATATCTAATGGAGGTGTAGGAAGAGGGAGAAACCTTCTGACTAAATCTTCCACATTTCTCCCATTGCTGGAAAACAAACTTCTTGTAGGCTTTCAAGCGTCACTAATCTTGGCTTGGGGAAGAAGGGAAATTAAAAAATTGGCGTTTTTCAGAATTGTGTACTCAGTCAATGCAAATGCAAAATGAAATTTGACAATATGCAAGATAAAATTGAGGTCAGATGGTCCTCAATTTCAGCTGTAAAAATTGTTGGGTTGTGGGGGGTGCATGTTAAAATTGACTGGAAGTGGTCTGTATAGTTTGTAAAGCAATGGTGAGTAATAAGTACCAGAATCTTGACAGTGTTCTTAAATAATGATGAATTCAAGCCATTATGACTTTTACAATTAAATATTATTTGCACTGTTCTGACATTGGTGCAGTTTTTTTAGCATTATAATGAAAAAGCGACAGTAAAATGCATGTGGAAACTTGTATTGTGAAAAACGATATTTTAAAAAGAAATGTTAACATTGAAAATTTTAAAACAATATGTGAAGGGAATAAGCTTTCACAATTAGAAACTAAAGGTGCTGAATCATGATTTTAGATTATCTTTGACTGGTCACTTTAGGTGTTGATGTTACAGACTACATCAAGCTTTAGTGAAGTTATTGGGACATGATGCTTATATGGATATCATACATTATATTGGCATGGTAACACAGATTTACTGTTACGTTGTAGCAGAAATTCTGGTGGTATTCAGTTCTGTGCCAGCTTATACTAATGAGTCTACATATGTTCCAGGACTGATGAAGATAGTTTATGCTAGTTATTACTATAACTTATTTCTTCTCTTTAAGATACAATTTCCCATGAACTTGTGTTGACATAATTATTCCCAGTTTTGCATAGAATGCCATTCAGCGTAAGTGAAGCTGATAGCAATATTTCTGGTGAGGACTGGAGAAAATAAATAAGCAGGGGCATGTACATTTGATAGACCTTTTTATACAAAGTGACTTGAGCTGACAACTAGTTCAGTTGCTGAAAAGAGAAGAAAACAGAAGTGCCTTAAAGGCATTGTGAAATTCCCTTTTGTCTATAAACAAAGATAATTCCTTTGGAAAGCTTCAAAAAGCTTTTCTGTATATTTTACATTCCCTGTACATATGCTTCTCATATTCAGTTATGTTATATGAAGTAGATTGGAGAGGTAGTTGTAAACATTTCACATTACAGTACAAGCTAAACACACCCTGGCTTGAAAACAAAAATGTGAATCTTGTACAAATTGAATAGTAATATGTTCGTAATATGTTAAGTAACCTTTGATCGAGTAAAGAGATTGCATGGGCTGTTTGCAGAAATGTGAAGCTTCTCTAACTTTGCAATTCTGAAACTGACCCAACAGGGGTCTTCTACACTGGCTTTGTTCTGAGATTAGAGGATAAAAGCTGAAGGTGACTGGCTGGATGCTGCAGTCTTCATCTTGCACAGAAAGTTGTGGCTGCTAAAACAGAGGTCTTTGCCAGTGAGTACAACTGCTGCCACTTAGTGTGCCAATAAAACTACTCATTTTTGTAGCCATTATATCACTGGATGAAAGCACCCTCCTAGCAAAACTTTAGGATAAAAGGAGGGTTCTGCTTTCTGAAAATAATACATGTTTGGAATTCTCTGAAAAGATGTAGTAAAGGAAGAACTGAACTAATAAGAATTGTTGGAACACAGCATTCCTTTTGGGATATTGCTCAACTTTAATGAAATGAAATGGCTTCATTATATATAAAGAGGCATGTTACCCTAATATTTAAATAAGAGAATTGCCTGAAGATGGTGGCACGATTCTCTGCTGTTCTGGATGCGTGGCTCAGGCAATGGATTACAGGTAAGCAAGTACATGAGGCTTGATTCAAAGCTGCTTATTCCTCCAGAACAGATGGGGGTGGGCAGAATGCAGGGGGAGTTGGCAAAAATTGCCTCCTCTATTTATGAATGCCTCCCACTGGAGCAATACTTCTGGGAGGACCAATTGGATTCCTCCCTTTGTTTGGTGAAGCCTCCACTGGATTTGAGCCTCTTCTGCAAATGGAAGTATATGTGTGTACTGTTTCCTAGTTTCCCCTTACAGCCTTTCACAGTGCCCCGCACTATTCTTGAGAAGTCCCTCAATCCCAGAAACGATTTTCAAGGAAGAGGAAGCTCAGGCCAAAGAGTACAATGTTCTAGACGCAGAAGTCTGGATCTGATCATTTAAAAAGTATGTAAAATACACAAATCATAGAACATGATACATATTATAAGAGTCATACAAAACTCAATCAGAATAATTTATATAAAGAAAATAAAAAATGTGCAAAAGAATCAACTTTATAAATTCCTCAAAAAAGTAATCTTAGACAAAGCAGTAGTATGCTGTTTTGGATAGCAATCTAAAGGGGGGAGGAATTACTTTTCCCCAATTACTAATGGGGCAGGTCACCAACCCTAAATTGCATCCTGGCACTACATTCTTCAAATAACAATAGAACCACTCTAGTCTGCTGCTGCCTCCCCCTCAGCTGTAGGGCGGCTGAGGGGGAAGCTGTGGGCAGATGCAAGCCCCATGCTGCCTTTTTGGGCAGCGTGGAGCCTGCAGGTGCTAGAGCCACCACGTCACTCCCAGGAGAGATGTGGCTCGGGCACACTGCAGGTCAGGCCCCTCAGTAAGTGCTGCCCCCTGTGGTGTGGTGCCTATTTGCGCCCCCCCCCCAAATCTATGCCTCTGCCCTAGGATCTGCTGGTAGAGAATAGTCTGCAATTTCTTTATATTTCAGTTATCTTCAAAGATAATTGGAGACGTATAATTGGTTGGGAGATGGAGAAGTTTGGTGTCTCCAAACTTGTTAATAAAAATATTAATGTTTGTTATTTTCCATATTAAATAATAAACTGAAAGAAAGCAAGTGGATAAGAAGCTATTATAGCAGGAAGAAAAAAATGTAAAAGGAGGGATGAATATAACTTGCAGTTTGTGTTGCGATATGAGTTGAGTGAATGGAAAAAGTTATAGGTGAGTAAAAATAACAGATGTGTGGGTGAGAAGGGAGAAATATGAGAAGACCTCCAGAGCCTCTGGATCAGCAAACTGAGGGGAGGCTGTCACAATAGCCTGTAGTTAGGTCTGTACTTAACTTGCGGAAAGCTGAGCTGTGGAGCTTGTTGCCACAAGGAAAATGCCGTGGCAAAGAATTTAGATATTTACAAAGATGGATTTGATAACTGGGAAATTATGTCTGATTGCCATCTGATTATGTCAAGTGCTGCCAGCATTTTGTGATTAGCTCTGCTCACCACTATTCTGTGATTGCTGGGCCTTAGCAATTAGTCACTGCAAGTGGGGCCTGGGAGTATAACATTTGAGAACCTCTGTTCTAGAACATTTTCCACATCTACACCATTACTATTCTTGAAATGCTAGTTTTTTATAATTGCATTTTGTTGAAACGATTATTTTAAATTCAAATGGAGTCTTGGATTCTCACAGTCAGCTAAATAACATTTAAGGGCTACACTGTCTAATGCAAGGGTTCTAAATTTTGTAACAGCATAGTTTGGAGAACTGCAGCTATAACTGCCATATCACAAACAACACCAGCATTGCTGACGTTATTGGGATTATAGAGGAGAAATTTTTATGTGCACAGAAACCATGTTTGTCATATTTAATGTCAAATGTAGATTAATTTGTTCAAGAATTTAACACTGATCTTGGGTAAAGTGCTTAAATGAAAACATCTGCATGAGATACGACAGGAATGAAGGAGACAAATAGGCAAGGTGAGCTTAGCTCTTGTACGTTTGACGGTGCTTTTTTACATCTGAATAAGTAGAAGATGGATGTTTGCCTAATCTTTAATACCAGATCTTCAGAATGGGCTTGTAATGGTAGATAGACTAATGTATTGCTGTCTAGCAGGAACGACAAGTAAAAAGTGTTCCAGCTGTTGGAGTTGGTCTTCACTGAATAGCAAGTACTTATGCTAGGCCTACTGCTCAAATGGTGTAAGCAGAGTGGTAATTTGGATATGCTGCTAAGCAGTAGTGCATACAGTTGCATTTTATATATACAAAATATTTATATATTTTATATGTACCTCTGATTTCAGAAGGGATTGCTTTTGATTCATTCATAGATATCAACTACCGTATTTTTTGCTCTATAAGACTCACTTTTTCCCTCCTAAAAAGTAAGGGGAAATGTGTGTGCGTCTTATGGAGCGAATGCAGGCTGCGCAGCTATCCCAGAAGCCAGAACAGCAAGAGGGATTGCTGCTTTCACTGCGCAACGATCCCTCTTGTTCTGGCTTCTGAGATTCAGAATATTTTTTTTCTTGTTTTCCTCCTCCAAAAACTAGGTGCGTCTTATGGTCTGGTGCGTCTTATAGAGCGAAAAATACGGTAATTTGTAGTCAGTTATAGAACAGGACTTGTGTGATCATTAGAAATTAGAAAAATCTTGCCCCTTCCCTCCCACCGCTGGGGGAAATTGCCAATGAAGAAGAAACTACATAAAATCCCCATCAATTCTATGCCATCTAGCATTTGTAGTGCTGTTCCTTTTTCGGTCATACAACATAGTCGGGGGGGGGGGAGCTTTTGTAAAAGTATTTGGATGGCTGTTTTAACTTATGCCAGTCGACCCTGTCCAATTGTCATTTCAAGCAACATGGACAAGGCTACTCTTAGCAAAAAAAAAAAGGGGGTGGGCCAGGGAAAGGTGGCCGTATCATGCCAATTGCCGGGGAGGGGGAGTTGTCCCAAACCTGCTTTGCTCCAGATGGTAAGACTCCAGTTCCCATCAGTCGCAGTAAGGGTGGCCGTAGTTAATAGTGATGGCAGTTGTAACCAGGAAGTGTGAGGGCGGCTCCTGGTTGGAGCAAGTTGCTCTAGCTGGTGCCATTATTAGAACCTGTTATTCCACCATTTTCTACAATGAGCTGGAGTACATGTGAATCCTTATCCTACTTAGGTTACTCGGGGAGGCTAACAGCCTTTGCTGTAAAGGACAGGAACATGCATCTGACAACAGGCTAGGTCACAACAACCTTATATAGATGTCGGTACCTCCGTACCTGAAGGTACCGCAGCATCCTTGGTTGGCTTATTATTATTTGTGCTCAAAGGGTGCAGCAACTGGCCTTTCCTTTGTGGCTAAGGGTGAGCAGGTCCTGAGGGACGTACGTGTCGTAAAGACCACTGCTTGTTCGGAAGCTGCGCCGGCTATTTAGTAGCATGCAAGACCTATGGGAATATTAAGAGTTGGCGAATGTTTCCTTGCTTCCCCCGTCCCGGCTTTCGTCGGGCCGCCATTTTGAGCGCTTTTACTTCCTTCTACAAATTGGAAGTCTGCAAGAATGGGCGGAAGTGCTTCAGCGGTTCCGCTTCTTCCCCCCGCCCTTTTCCGTTGCCCACGGAATAGGGTGCCCAAGCGGGCGGAGGGAAGAGGCGCGCAGAGGGTTGCTGCGCTTTTCAGAGGAGCTCTCCCCAAGAGACCGAGGGGAACCAAAATGGAAAAAGCGCTTCGGGGAGCCGCTCGGCGCCAACTTCCTGCCTGGGACACGTGGCAGCATTGGCCCGCCTCTTTCGCGGCGGTGGGTGTGTGGGAAGTCACGTGAGAGAAAGCGGGGTGGGACAATAGGTCACGTGAGAGAAACCGGAAGTCGGGTGCGCCGAGTCCCGGGTGTTTTCCTGACCGCGGGGTCCGCAGGTGCAGCCGGGCTCCCGTGCTCCGCCACGGCCCCCTCCACCATGAGGCGGGTGCGCGCGGCCGGGGAGAAGCTGTGCCGGCGCGTGCGCGGCGCGGAGGCGCTGCGCGAGACGTGCCGCCAGTACCCGCTCTTCTGCTGCCTCCTCCTGGGGCTCAGTGCGGCGACGCTCCTGCTCAGCCGGTAACGGGGATGGGGGGGGGGCGAAGCGGGTTCGGCGCTGGGGGTGCTCCCCGTCACGGAAGCGCGCGAGCGGGGCAGAGCCCGCTCTCCTGCTCGCGGAAGGCGCTGCAGGTCGAAATGTATTTGCCACCAGTCAAATAAAACACATCCCTTTGTAGGTGTAGCCGGAAGGACGGCTGTGGAAGGGGCGTGATAAACCCTTTTTAGTAAACTGCTCGGGTTTTGTGTTTTAAGAGCAAAGGTAGGGCACAAAAGTCAATAAACAGAAAGGAGGGCTGTCTTTACGTTACGTTGACCTCTGTTCGCCCCCCTCGCTGAAGTGAAATTACACGTGTGGGGATCGTTTCTACGAACCACTACCCCCACCTTTTTTCACAAGAGCACTTTTCTTTGCTGCAACCTCTCCTTTCTCCCTGTCAAGGAGAGGCCCAGTGTGAGTATCTGTCACCCTCCTGCAACACCATCAAAACGCTGCTTGTGAGCAAAGGACATTGTGTGTGAATTTGCACCAGTTGGGGGCCGAGTCTCACAATGCCTAGAATAATTTGAATCATAGAGCTGTAGAGTTGGAAGGGATCACGAGGCTCATATAGTCTGACCCTCTGCGATGCAGAAATGTTTTGCCCAACATAGGGCTTAAACCCACAAATTCCGAGTCTCAATCTCTACTGACTAAGCTATCCCAACTGTTAATCATGGTCTCTTTACAGCAGTGAGACTGATATTTTGGAGGAGTACCCATATCTCTTTTAACATTTATGACTTTAGATACTGCACAGTCACTTACTGCATTATGCTTATTGCCATTCAGGTGCCTAAGTCTTGGCACTTGTAGGTTAGGCACTGAAATAAGCAAACAGTTTCTTCACCATTTAGCACAAGTATGGAGAATTTGTAGTCTCCAGATGTTGCTCAGGAATGATGAGAGTTGTAGCCCGTTGGTCAAATTGGTTGTGGGGGGGGGTTGATGGAAATCTTAGTCCAACAGCATCTGATATGATTGTCTTGAAAGCTGTGTAAACTTCTGTTATAGTATATGTAGTGTTGAATATGGTTTTCAAAGTTCGTAGTAGAAACATAACCCGATATACGTTTTTGTGCTGCTTTGTAGATTGTAATTTTTCTCTTTATTTTTGAGGTATCTTCACATTCTCATGACCTTCTGGTCATTTGTGGCGGGAGTTGTCACATTCTATTGTTCCTTAGGACCAGATTCCCTCTTACCCAATATTCTATTTACCATAAAACATAAAACCAAGGTAAAGTATAACTTCATTAGTATGCTTTTGATACCTCATATGGAAAAAACAACTGAATACTGCTTTCTTTTATCATTGTCAGAGCACTAGGTTTATGCAAATTTAACTGAAACATTAGTTAATGATCAAGAACTACTTTTAGTTGACGCTGCTGCAAGTTTACAGTATCTTTGTTTATTAAATACTGCATTTGGCACACTTCCTTCAATATCTCAAAAAGTACCTATGTTGAGACTTGGGTAATATACAAATGTAGATTAAATTAGTTAAAAGGCTGATGTTTAATGAAATTATTTGATAGCCATTTATTTTACTGAAAAATATAGAAATATTTGTAGATTGTATGGAACATATGCCTCATCAAAATGTATTTGCAAAAGGCATACATGCTTATTTTGAAGAGATGGAGGGACTGTGCATGTACAAATATTTCTAAATGATGCTGTGTACAGTTTCAAGGGGAAGGGGGTGTGCACAGGTGGAACATGCTAAGCCCTTCTGCACCCCCCCCCCGAAACCTGGGCTTACTTTTTCAGTGTCAAAACCCAGCTGGGGCTGAGGGGATAGATTTCATTGGGTTGGGGGGGGGGGAGAGAAAGTACCAAATGAAGAAAAGGTTGGGATATTGTAGTGGGTGGCATGAAGTTCCAAGTGTGAGAGGATTCTTAGACGCACTTTTCCTCCTCACCACCAGCCAAGGTTTGGCATCACTGATGCTTCTGCCATAAATGAAAAGAATGTCCTGGTATGAAGCTGCTGGTGAGAAGGGAAAAGAGCCTGTAGAGCCGTCATCTCACTCCTTTCTCACCCCAGCTGAGGTTTGGCATTGCTGCCTTTCCCCCCTTTGCTTTAGACAGATTCATAGGTAGTGGAAGAAATCCATTGCTGCTGTCCACTTGTGGAATGGCATTTGAATTAGTGGAAGTGTCAGCTAATGTAACAGAAGGAGAGGCATTTTTTGCCATTTCCCCCTCCCTTTCCCTCTGCAGTCACCTATGTCCCTCTCAGATCAGTTCTGGAGGGTTGGAGGGTGGAAGGTATAATGCTATGGTGGAAGGAGGAATTGGAAAAAACAACAACAGACCTTCTCTTCTATTTGGTAGATGCTTCAGCTGGATCAAGCATTGTTCCACAAGTGGGACTGCAGCAAGATAAGATTGTGGGAAGGAGCAGGAAGGTGAAAGCAGAATGAGTTTAGGAGAGTAGCCTAATTTAAAGACATTTGAGATGTGCTGTGGTGTGAATATTTGCTTGATGTTACAAGCCTTGATTTTTGGGGGTGGGGTGGGGGATGCAGACTTTTTCAGTATTTATTTTTGTTTTTATTGTTCTGTCAACATTTCTTCTTATGTGGTTAGTTTCATTGCATAATCATTAAACATGGCCAATGCTGAATTATTTCCTTAGGATTATGAGTAATAGAACACTTGTTTGTTTTCTTAGCAATTAGAACTGCAAGAACTATATCCTCAAGGTTACACCTGTACAGTATGTAGTAGCGTCAAATGTAATAGGCACAGGTAAGTGAAAAATAGCATTTTAATTATCTTTTTTGTACCTTGAGGAATGGACCACTGCTTAACAATCTTCTTTATTCTATAGGCCTACATTTCTGCTACAGAATTATCAGCCATGGCTGAACTTGAAAGTCCCTTCTAAAGTTGATGCATCTCTCTCAGAGGTAACTGTTTAGCATCACCAGGTGTTAAAACAAATCACTATCACCCTTGCTTTGAATACCAGAATTTTGCATTTGCCCTGTTTGTAAGAATTAATAAATTATGGGTGGATCCAACATAACGCTACGCGAATGTTCAGCCGGTGCAAGGATTTTTGCTTGTGCAATAGAATGTCCTCCCCATCCAAAATCAGTTCCAGGAGGAGAGGAGGGGAAAGGTCCTGTTTTGCATAAATGAAAATCCTTCTGCTGACAGGATGGATTCATTCAATACCACCTGCAAAGATCTTGCCCCTAAAATGTGGGGCCCATCTTTGGTGGGTCAGCTGGTGTCTAATACCCAGGGCTGCCAACAACCTTGCAAAGTATACTTCCGTCATGCCTTATCTAGTCTGGGCAAGGAGACCTCCCATACCTTACTGGACACCCCTAAGATGCCAGAGAAGCAAAAGCTTAAAAAATAAAGAGCTAAATGCTCTCTGAGCCTCAGGCTAGCCAATTACTCAGTAACAAGTAGTTAGGAACTGGATTCAGTACCAAGGCTTGCATCCAATCCGAAATAAGATAGCTCTATTAAAAAAGAACAAGAAGAAAATGGAATAAAAATAACTGCATGTAAGGGGGACCAAAGTACAGTTGATAGCTATATTTAGGAAATATAAATCAGACTAAAATAAAAAAGGTAATTCTGAATCCTATACATACCACAAAATAATGATTCAGAAACGAAAATCCATAGCATAGCAAATATGATCTCCCAGATAAAAAAGTCAAGGAAGGCAAAAGGAGACTAAATGGAAATTAAATGGAGAAAAAAGGAGCAATGGCTAGCCTAACAGTAAAAATTATAACAACTGAGGCCGAGTCCCCCAAACCAATCAGAAGACTTAACACCTAGAACCTCCTAGCACTTTAGTGTACGTGCTTTTCATAGCTGAAACCGGTTCCTAATTACCAGGCCCCAGCTCTGACTTGAAACCTAGGAGTAGCATAGATGCTTCAACTGTATAAGATCACTCCAATTACTTGAGAGTAGCTCCCAGCTTTTTACCTAGAGGCCTAAGCAAGTAAACCATTCCGTCCACACTGTCCTATGAATATTTATGAAAAAAGAGCACTTTGATCGTTTTTCAAATTATAATTGATTGTAAAAATGAATAAATTAGGAGCACTGTGTAAGAGGGTAATTTTCTTTCTGTCACTGCATCAATGGGAAAGGGAATATTTTTGGCTTGTTGCCGCTCACATTGCTGGTAGTAAACAGACCAGTTGATTCTTGAAGAAATGCATGGCTGCAGTTCTGCCACCTCTCTACCAACATTTTTGGGCATACAAGAACCTGAACATTGAATCCCCAGACCTGTACCCCACATTGCTTTTTAAATGCTTTTGGGGCTGAAGATTCATGCAGAATACGCAGCCGCCTTTGTTGCTGAAATGCTTCTGCCAGTGGCATGCCATCCCTCTAAGTTGCCTCTTTTATCGGGAATATTTTAATGCATTATTTAATTTGTCACTGTGATTTTATTTGCAGGTGTTTGAGCTTGTGCTGGAAAACTTTGTTTATCCTTGGTACAGGTAAGATTCCTTCAATGAATCTTTATTCAGTAGTTTTTTAAGTAGCCCTATATCCATCTACACATAGAAGTTACAATGGATGGCATATAAGACAATTCATTTGGCAAATCCTGTTCTTGTGTGCAAATTCTTAACCTGTGGATGGTAGAGGTTCCTTGGATCAATGTTGTATTTTAAAGCTTTGCCTCATTAAGACAGCAGAGGGAGCTGAAATACCATCTTGTCTTAAAATAAGAGCGCTTTGAGGATTTGTTCACTGATAAGGCTTAAAGTATATGAAACACAAAGGGCTGGCCTTTTAGCCTCATTATGTATAATTATATATAATTATTTAAGCCACTAAATGTAGTTTTATTTATTTATATTTTATTGAAGTGATTTCAATTAAAAGAAATAAAGTGATTCAGAAAAAGAAGAAGGAAAGGTGAGGGGGGATAAAAAAGAACAACAAATGGATTTCGTAATACTTAGAAATTAAAAGCTCACTTTGATTGTCTGGTGAGCATGAAAATTTGGGAGTATAGTTTGGGAATCTGTGAAATGTTGTTCAGTGTATCGTTTCCCGTAGATAGCGTCCAGAGCCATATTAACCTAATTATTTATTTCATTGCTTGATTGTCAAACAACAACACCACCACTCCAAGTGGTTTACCAAAAAAAAAAAAAAAAATCTAGAAAAGATAGCAGGCATAATTTTAAAACATACAAAGGTTAAAATACTAAAATAGATTAAAATTACCTCAACTTTATAAGCATCCTATGAAATGACTAAACAGGAACAGAGATGAATGTATTTGCTTATCAGTAATGATGCACAGTGCTTTCTTTTGAAATTTTGCAGGGAAATAACTGATGATGAATCATCTGTGGATGAATTAAGAGTCACACTGAGATTTTTTGCATCTGCAGTAATTCGTCGAATATACAAGGTAACAGCGCTATGGTGTTGAATCGAAAGTAAATCATTTTCGGTTGGGCTTTTTAGAAGATGGTAGCAAAGGATTACTTGGGAAACACTGGGTGCCCCCCCCACACGCAGCCTCATATCTGTTTTATACCAGTCCAGTGCTTGCAGTATTTTTCAAATAATCTTGGGAATTGTATCTTAGGTTGAGTGGGAATTTATGTTCCCAGCCCCCCTCAGATGTACAGTACTTGAGAGTTTTCTGGAGGCAGTGACTTTTGAAATAGTTTGTGTACTTACTGTCCTTTATGCTGGGACACTTTGGCTGAATTAAGCTCTTGCATCTAATTGACAATTAAAACAAGAACCTTCAATACTTGTCTTGTTTTTGACACTAAATTATGCAGCTTGAATGTTGCTATACAAGCAAATGCACTTTGTTGTCATCTTTTTATTAATAATAAGGAAAATGATTTCCTCTTCTACTTCTCATCCAGGTGGATATTCCAACGGTTATTACAAGGAAAATGCTGAAGGCCGCTATGAAGCATATAGAAGTAATAGCCAAAGCCAGTCATAAAGGTAGCATTGACAGTACCATGCGTTTAAATTGTTGTTAGCCTGGCAAAACCCCATTGTTATCTTTATGAAATGGTTGTTATCTCTTCAGAGTGCTTTCCTGGATAAAAACCCATGACACTTTTTTTTTATACCCCATCTTTACATTGATTGGGACAAAAAAAGTACCATATGTTTCACTCTATAAGACGCACCGGACCATAAGAAGGGGAGAACAGAAAAAAAAATATTCTCCCCCTCTCTGCTCAGCACCCCTTCAGTGAAGCGGCAGGAGAAACGGAGTCCCTTCCGAAGTATAGCTGCCTGAAGCCCCTGGAGCGCAGCGGGAGTTCGCGCTGCGCTCCGGGGGCTTCAGGCTTCAAGCGGCTATCCTATCCGCAAGCCTTCTGAGCGCAGCGGGAACTCCTGCTGCGCTCTGAAGGCTTGCGGATAGCTGCCTGAAGCCCCCGGAGCACAGCGGGAGTTCCCGCTGCACTCTGGGGGCTTCAGGTGGCTTCAGCGAAAGCAACACGAAGCCTCCAGAGCGCGGGGGGAGCTCTCCCTCTGCGCTTCGGAGGCTTTGTGTTGCTGTCGCTGAAGCCAAGGAGCCTGCATTTTCTCCATAAGACGCACACACATTTCCCCTTAATTTTTGGAGGGGAAAAAGTGCGTCCTATAAAGCAAAAAATACAGTACCCTTGTGGCAAAAAAAAAAATCAGGTGTACTGAATATCTTTTGTCTCAAGTGCTGTTTGTTTACAGAACAAAACCTGAATTGGCCAATGGATTGTTATCATGCTATTTTTGTTCAGTTGGCTTACAACTGTTGTGTCTGTGTTATCATTGGCTGTTTTTTGTTAATGGCGCCTGTTAGTAATGTAATTATTGCAATCTGTCATTTTCTACATTTCATTCCCATCTGACCTCACTGTTTAAAATCGTTTTTGCCACTACCCCCTCCAACATGTATATCTGTAAATCAGAACATTACTTCATGCTTTTGATAAAGTGGTCAGTAGTCCACGAAAGCTTATCCCGTAATAAATACGTTAGTCTTTAAGGTGCCACAAAACTCTTTGGTTTTTATGTGCTGCCAGAGAATTATCATGGCTACCTTTCTGGAAATGGTAAGTGACTGAAATATTGGGAGACAGTAGAGTATCTTGTGTCTGTAAATTCTGTAATGACATATGCACCTGGTGTGAATTTTATCCAAACTGATTGAATTCTTCTTTCATCAACAAACTAAAAAGCTTTACTGCAGTGTATCTTGGCATAAGTTAAATGTTCCATGCCCAAATCTGTATTTGTGGCATCAGAAGAAAGTGTGCATCATAGTACTGAAACTTCCAGAGCCAGATAACACAACTTTTTACATGAGATTAATATTTGTTTTGAGTAGATATTAGCCCTTCCCTTTTTGGTATATAGATTATCCAGCAACTGTCTCAAAAAATATGCTGTTTCAGACTTTAAAGGTTAAAACTAGCACGTTCAATTGGGCCTGGAAAGGGCCTGGGAGCCACCGTAGCTTGAAGCCCTGTTAATGACCACATTCCGTTTCCAGACTGTTTTTTAAAGGCAGCTGTACACAGAACACATTGCAATAGTCTGACTGAGCAGCTATATCAATATCTCTAGAACTACAGCCTGTCACTCTTCATAGCTGCTCTTCACAGCTGAACTGTGTTGTAAAGTAAAATATGAAGAATTGTTACGTAAAGCTATTCTATATAAATTTTATATAAATCTTGCTGAATTTCCTTTTCCCTTGCAGTGAAAAATGTCGAATATTTACAGCAAGCTGCTTTAGAAGAATATGGGCCAGAGCTCCATGTGGCTTTGAGAAGTAGAAGAGATGAACTTCATTATTTAAGGAAACTTACAGAACTTCTTTTCTCCTTTCTTCTACCTCCAAAGGCAACAGACTGTGGGTATGCTATGAATTTAGGATTCTGATTTATTTGCATTCCATATTTTTTCGTTGTGTGGTTACGCACAGTAGAGTTCAAAAACAAATCTTGTAATCTCAGAAAATCTTACTTTGCTTCCAGGACTCTTGTGCAACTACACACCTGGCTAGGGTCAACACTTGGCAGTGTTCATGAAAAACCAGTTGTGTGGGAGTAGGTTCAGTATAACCTGTGCTTGGTTGTGATTCTTCTCAAAGGCTTCAGTCGCAATCTCCAATTAGTAGGTTTTCCTTCCACACAGATCTCGGTTGTACAGAACTGCTCCTCTTCCGTCTGCCCGCAAAGCTTAATGGCAACATCACCAAAGCGCCATATTCTTCAGTTATTTTGCACCCTTAGTAGTAGTGATCAGTACACATTCCAAGTGCTTCAAATTGGCTCTGGTCTGCAAGACAGAAAGGCCAAATCAGTGCACTGCACTGTGAGCAGCAGTGTGAGGAATTCTTGCATATTTTACAAAATATGCAACAGCAAGTGATTTTTCCAACAGTTTAGAATGAGTACTTTATGAAAGCTCCATTGCGATGAGAGAAAAAGCAGAAATGTATAAAAATAGGCTCTTTTATTCCTTTCAGATCATTCACCATACTTATAAGAGAAATCCTTTCAGGTTCTGTTTTCCTTCCCACCATGGACTTCTTAGCTGATCCGGTGAGTTTTGAGAAGTTCACTTAGCCCTGTTTTCATTTTTCAACGAAATGCTACAGTTAGGCTGCTATAAGAATGAATTGTTGTATTTGTTTTCTTTTTATTATTGCATTTGCCTCAGACCTTTTCTACAAGCTTAAGGTGCTGCTGTACATGGTCCTCCTGTTCCTCATTTTATCCCTCATAACAACCCTGTGAGGTAGGTCTGGCCGAGGGACTGGGACTTCCCCAAGGTCGCCCAGTGAGCTTCATGGCTGAGTTGGGATTTTGAAACCTTGTCTCCCAGGTCCTAGCCTGACACTCTGATCCTTGTTTGCAAGGTTTTGTTCATTTTATGTTCTAAGTGGCTTTAGGGTTTTTTATTAAAATTAAAGAAAATCAGGATATAAATTATTAAACTATCGAAATGTTCTAGGGAAATCCTCTGCAACATTATCACTTGAACTAGGCATTCACAGGGTTTCATTTGCAATAGCTACAGTTGTTGAATATATAAGATTTTTCATTGTTCCAGCAACCATTTGATTGCATTCCCACTAAATGCATTTTTAGATTTTTATTTTTTTGATGGCAGGTTTCAGTCTGCGAACGTGCTTATGCATTCATAAACAACTAGCTCATTACCATCTGAGCCAAAATCCTTTTACAGTTGCGGCTTGGCTTGTGCATCATCTTGGCTCATTCTGAGCCGTCTCTGTTCCTTTCCCTTTTCTGGACACATACCTTCCAGCAGTGTTAGGGGACTTCTGTTCCACTCTTGGCCTTTGGCCTGGGAAACTGCTGGAGGAAGTGGAGGTTTGGGCTGCAGCGCCATTAACATGCAGATGCCACTTAGCCCTCATTTCCACCTCATAGTTCTGCGGAGGCAGTGGCACGTATGAGCTGGCAGTCTCACTCTGAGGTGGCTGCCTTATGTGGTCAATCATTAAAACCATAGCATAGAAACAGACCCTTAGTCAAAGGGAAAGAAATATAATATATGTTAGTCATAGTTTGCATCTTGGGATCAAAGGGGTTGTTGTTGTTGTTGTTGTTGTTTATTCAGCACCATCTATGTGCTTGTTGCTTTCTGAAGAACAGGTATGGAAGTTCCCTGCCCTAAAACAGATGCAGAGAAACTACATAGGAAGGCAGTGTCACGGAGCTTTCTTCACATGAACGCACACAAACAGCCTCCGAGGGGGGAAAGCATGACCCACACAGCTCCAACTTTTCAGTAGTATTGCCACCACCCTTCCAAGAAGCCTTCTTGATCCAGGAATTGGGAAACTACCTGCATATCTCCAGTCGTCACTGGAAGGCAGCCAGCCCATCCTCTCCTGATTCCCTGCCTGCCCAAACCTTGGAGCGTGTTTGGATCAGCTTAGCTCATAAGCTGTAATGATCTCAAGCAACCAGCCAACCTCCAGTATTACAAAACGATTATGTCTTTATTTAAAAGAAATAATGAAAAAGGAAGGGGGAGGAAGGAGGGCAGAGTGCAAGACAAATCAAAACGTAACATCTCGCTAGCTCGCTTGAGCAAGCTATTAGGTTTAACTGAAATACCTAGAATAAACATGGATCTGCAAGTGTTCTGATGAGGACCAAATCTAGTAAAAAGAAGCTCTCGCCTATATCTTGGGTGGGCAAGGGGGTGGTGGGGGAGCCCAACCAATGCAGAAGGGTTCCTGCAGCAACAGGAGGCAGGACACCTTTAGAGATTGGTGCTTTGAAAAGAGTAGGAAGTATGAATCGGAAAGATCTCTAGGGCTCCCATCAACAGACTTGACTAAAGAGAAAAAACTAATGTATTGTGGCAGGCGTGCACATTCCTGAAACATGCCATTCCAGTCTTTGGTCTAAGGAAAATTGTGGATGGACAGACAGGTTTGTGCAGATCGCCATGACGGGCTTTTGTGTGTTTGTGTGTGTAATGAGAACATGGTAGGAAGGGAGAGAAGATGTGGTTATTTCAGTTGCACATGTTTTGGATTGTATGCAGTAAGGCTTCCTGGAAAAGAGGAGTTTTGAATACTGGCTTAAGGTGGTCAGATAGTGGCAGTTTAGGGCTTAAGGGGCAACAAGGGAAGATGAGCAGAGTCTTTTCAGGGAATAGGAGACATTTAGATAGATGGCGGTGGTAGAGCTGGATGAGCAAATGTCACAGGAAGGGGTGCGTCAGGAAAAGAGAACGGAGAGATAAGGGGTGGCAAGGTAATTGGGGTTATTGAAGGTGAGCTCAAGAAAACTTTTACAGGATCTCAATCTAGGACTGGGCCTCTTCCAAATCTCTACAAAGAGGGTGGTGCTGCAGGAGCCTGATGTTTTTCTTAGAACTGTTTTTCTTCCAGTGAGTAGTAGTAGCCTCCACCAGTGGAAAAAAAAACGTGTTTGAAACAGCAGTTTCAGGGAGCGGTTCGCCTCCTTCCTGTCCATTCTGTGCTTTAAATCCCTCCCGCAGGATTCCACAGACGCCAAGTTTCGTCAGGCTGTATCTCATCTCGTTTCAGCTTCAGATCTCTCTAGAGTTCTTAATGTTTTGATCTGAATTCAAGTTTCTTTGTCCAGAAGGATGAGCAGATGTGCTGCAGCTAGTATCTTACAAGCATGTGTCTGATACCTCTTCCCACTGGCAGTGCTTTGGCACCTTGTAGAGTGTGACTAAAGACGGGGCGTTTTTTTCGAAATGGCAGGCAATATAGCCATTTTGGTTCCACATTAGGAGGGGTGCAGTGCTGCAAAGTCTTCATGCAGGTGTGGCCCTTTGAGCCCCAACTGTTGTGCGTGAAATATTTTTTCTTAATCTTCTCTTTAGGATACTGTGAACCACTTGCTACTTATCTTCATTGATGACAGCCCAGTGAGTACTGACAAAATGCGATTACAATTTTTCTGCTTCTGAAATCCCATGGTCTTGCTCAGTTGACTTGCTCTTCTTCTGCAGCCCGAAAAAGCAACAGAACCTGCTTCTGCTTTGGTTCCCTTCCTGCAAAAGTTTGCAGAGCCCAGAAGCAAGAAGCCCTCTGTAAGCATGAAACTAAAAGTTTAAATACTGTGCATGTTTACATTGTTGTTGTTTTCGTTATTGAAACCAAACAAGGAATTTGTTATTTATTTTTACTTTTTATTCAGGTCTTACAATTAGAGCTGAAAGAAATTAAAAACCAGCAAGATCTTTTCTTTCTCTTTATGAACTTTTTGAAAAAAGAAGGAGCGGTGCATGTATTGCAGTTCTGCTTGGATGTAGGTACGATATCGCAAGAAAGTCCTACTGCACCTTTTTAAATAGCCATTATTGTGAGTGGTATGACTTAACTAGCTGAAAGTTCCCGGCGATGCTCAATAATTCTAATACACACACACAAAATACTGAGATTTGTAAATGTCTAATGTAATTCACTCATTTCTGGGGCTCTGTACAGCCACCCCATCCCTAGGCTGACCCTAATAATATCCGACCAGAATCTTGCCCCGAATCAAGTCAGGGTGGGGTTGTCATTTAATTGGGACATTTCAACTACATCTGCAGTTGGGAGGGGCATCTCCTGCAGAGAGCGGGGAGCTTCTGTTCTTCTGGGTGCTGTTTCACAATGGCAAAGCAAAGCAAACCCGTGCAGTCAGCAGGATTGCACCCTTGGCAGATGGCTCCTGCACTGCTGCATCACATCCTGCCAGACCTGCTTTCCCTCCCCTCACTGCCACCCCACCCCCATGTAATTCCAGCCCCAGCTCACTGCAGTTCAGACGACCCCATTCCTCGCTGCCACTCTGTGGCTGCCATCACGGCAATTGCATTATGGGAAGTGGCTGACTGAGCTGGACTCATCTCACTTGCCACTGATCCCCAGACCAACTCTTGCATCAGCACCACCGTGTTGATGATGAGCGATGGTGAGAGAATGGCCGGCATGGGGACAGTGGCTAGTTATTTTCTCTCCCCCCATGCCCCAGTCTCCTGCCTTGGGACCTTTGTGGTCTTGGCCATCCCCTTTTCAGGCCTGCTGTGGTTTGCTTCCTCGGTGTGTTCCCTTCAGATAACATGCCAGCAAAGCAGACCCCTGCAGCTAGCAGGATTGCACCCTCTGCTCACTGGCTCAGATTGACTGTGATGCATACCTGCTCCCTGACAGCCGCAGGTCGCTCTAAGGTTTTGCTTTGAAGGGAGTATTTGCAATATTCAGAAATAATGCCTTTTTTCATTTCCTTCCACCAACAGAGGAACTTAATGACAAAATTTTGCAGCCGGAATTGTCAGATTCTGAAAAGATGTCCCTTCACGAAGAAGTACAGAAAATCTACAAAACCTACTGTTTGGATGAAAGCATTGACAAAATTAGATTTGATCCTTTCATTGTGGAAGAGATACAAAGTAGTAAGTGAGACTGGGTGGAAGAAGTGGTCCCTTTGGTAGTTGGCTCTGCACCTGCAATTACTTTC
Organism: Podarcis muralis; assembly: GCF_964188315.1. NCBI lineage: Eukaryota > Metazoa > Chordata > Lepidosauria > Squamata > Lacertidae > Podarcis > Podarcis muralis. Next base: position 79,752,924 of record NC_135657.1, read on the forward strand.
TTACCTTGCCAGTTTCCACAGGATAATAGAAATGTTGGGCCAGATTGTACAGTGCCAGTGTAGTCAAAGCACATGCCTTGATCAAACTTGGTGGCCTTGACATTCCCACCCCCACATGTCTCTTCTTGACTACCAAAATAACTGCTCTTGTCAACCTCCCAATATCAAGAGGGCAGAATTTGATGATTTAGTCCCTCCTGAGAATATCTAATCCTCCTATTACTGTGCATTTTTATGCAGCTGATATTTTGCACACCAACATTCTCCGCATTTTCACCTGTAGTTGCTGAAGGTCCCTATGATGAAGTTGTGAAGCTGCAAAGGATGCGATGCCTTTTTGAAGCCTATGAACATGTTTTCTCCCTCTTAGAGAGCGTATTTACACCTAGGTTCTGTCACAGTGGTGAGGTAAGCCCGAAGATGAGAGAAAGCTCATATTTATTTGGTCAGATGTATTTTAAAAGCAGAAATGCAATACAGCGGCTTTAGTACTTGCCCATTTCTTTTTAGTTAAGATGGTTTCCATTATTACAAAGTTTTGGTCTTTGAAATATGTTTAGCTCAAAGGTGCTTGTTATTCTCCATGGGCAGAATTCTAACGTGGAGCGATAATGCTCTATTTTTAAAAATAGACCTCTGAATATAGACCTTCCAGTTGCCTTAACTGTGTAGGTGGGTGAGGAGGAAGAGCAAAGGAAGAGAAAGACTTGACCCAAGCCCTTTACCCTTGCAGAAAATTGCATGGGGGAGAGAGTGAGGGTACAGCCTGTACAAACCCCTTCTCCTGACTTGCAAAACTCTATTGGAAAAGGACTAGCATCAATGCACTTCCTGCAGAGGGCAGCGCCGAGTTGTTAAGCCTTGCCTGCTGAGACAGGGACTTTTCTTGTTAAGGGGAGAAAAAGTGTTCTTGTCAATGTGAATAACTGGGGAAACGCTCAGTAGAACGCCATGGATATTGTTCCCCATTCATGATCCCCCCCCCCATTATACTGTCACCTTGAGACAAAATAAGGAATCTGCCATGAAATGACACTTCTGCTGATTAAGAGCAGGTTACAGAAATCCTTTAGATCAGTAGTTCCCAGCTGGTGGTCCGTGGACCTCAGGGGTCTGCGTAACACATGGAGGGAGTCCATGGCACCATTCACATAACGAAAAACTACCATAGAGATATCATTTTCAAACGCAAGGGGTCCATGGCTTGGTTTATGAAAAACTGTGGGTCCGCAGTACTTAGCTAATTGGGAACCACTGTATAGATCCTAGTAGTACAGTTAATTTCAAATTTAATAGTATCAAAATATTTCCTTTTATTTTGAAGTATTTCTGACAAATGAATCATCTGCTTTATTATGGAAATAATATTTATGAAATGAAAAAGATGTGCTTAGTCCTTTTTAACTTTCTTTTCCTGGCTTAGTTTTTCAGACATCTCTTAAAAGTAGATGAATCTCCAACACGCAATTCTAAATCAAACAAGTAGGTGTATTATACTTGCATGTTTTGAAAGCTTTTTTTTTTTTTAACAAGTTTGTCAGATGTATTTGGCTTTTATTAAACTTTGTTTCAATACAGACTCGAGAGAACAGAGCATGTTATGTTAAATAATCATTGAAATGGGTTGTCATACATTGACCACAATACCTTCCCTGTCTTTGACAAGCTCCAGTTAAGCACTACAGCTCAATAGTAGAGCATCATGGGTTTGCATGCAAAGGGTTCCCTAATTCGATTCCTGGCAATCCAGGTAGGGCTGGGAGAGATCCCTTTCTGAACCCTGGAGAGCTGCTGCCAGGCATGGCCAAACTTGGCCCTCCAGCTGTTTTGGGACTACAACTCCCATCATCCCTAGCTAACAGGACCAGTGGTCAGGGATGATGGGAATTGTAGTCCCAAAACAGCTAAAGGGCCGAGTTTGGGGATGCCTGCTGTAGACAGTACCCAGCTAGTTGGACCCAGTTGTCAGACTCACATTTCCTATGTTTCTGTGCAACTGGACACTTTTGGCACCAGACCACTTTATGGGGTGGGGAAAGGAAAGATGATTCGTGGACACTATTGATTGCCCACTGTTTGAATATGGCCACAAATGGCAAAATAATAATAATAATCAAGCTTTTAAAACGAATGCCACACAGTGCCTATGGGTGTGGGCAGGGTATCAATGGCAAGTAAAAATAAATAAATGCAAGTCAACAATTTAAGTAAACTCCATCTTCCTGGGTTTAGGGACATGCTAGTATCATGTCGTCTTTGAGCAAGGAGAGGATTTGTAGCATTGCAGGTGTCTGCTTGTTTCTGGAAAGATAAGAATTAATGAATAGATAAGTTCAACTTGATGGTGGCAAGCAGCACATCATTGCAGACCCTCCTACTTGCAGTTTGCATTGGTATGGTTAAAATGCTGGAGCCACTTTATTCTTGGAGGGGATCTCTATTTCTGCATGTGCACAGATACTGTCAAGATTTATTGATGCACATGGCTGGGATCCAGAGTCACAGGTGTGCATTATGGCAGGCAGAGTTCTATGACTGTGAATGCACAGGTTTTCCAGTTGTTGTTTTGTGCTGAGAGTAGGGAAGCCCTATCTGCATACATGGGACTGGATTGTATGCAAAATGACCCTTACCTATTTAGCAATAATACAGTCCTCTTATGCTTAGTGGTAAGTAACTTTTCCTATACATTCTCCTAATTAGCTCCGCAGCTCCGCATTTTGTTTGTAGATATTTCCTATCTAAAGAAGAATGGTGTGTGAAAAACAATTGCCTTTCTGGAGTATGTGCATGTTGTGTCTGTTTGTGTAATTCTCAGTATTCTAATATCTCTCATAAAATTCTTTATGATCTCATGTAATTGTTGGGCTTGGTTTCTGAGTTTAAAATAGTGCAAGTAGCTAGTTTTTAAAGTATGTAATGTGCTGTTTTATTGAATCAATATTAAGCTCAATTTTCTTTTTTAAAAAGAAAACACAGTTGGCCAAATGGCCAACTAATCGTGTGTGTGTGTAAATTATATATTATACTCAAGGTTAAGAGCTTACAAGAAGGTGGAGAGAGCTTGCCTTCTATCCTTCTAGCCATGTTAGGATTTTAAGTGTGGAAAGAGGGCTTGAGGTTGTGACAGCTCTCAAGTCAAGCCAAGGGGAGTGGTAAGACCACACCTTCTTCCAAGCGCCTCCAAAGCCCAGTGTCATGTCTGGGGAATAACCAGTTCATTGGCAACCACAAATTTTATCTGGTTATAAAACACAGTAAAAAACTGAAGACATCTGCTTGGTGCTTACATGCTGCCATTGGATTAGTGTCAGTTGGATTGGAATGCAATGAAATGCAGCTAAAATAAGGGGCTAAAGAAACGAAAAAGGAAAAAAGAGAACTAGTATGGCTTTCATTAGTATGAAAATAATTCAGGAATGTCTTCCTTGCAGCCCTCAGTTATTCTTTTATTAATAATAATAATTTTATTTATATCCCGCCCTCCCTAGCCGAAGCCGGGCTCAGGGCGGCTAACAACAATAAAACAGTACAACAGTACAACAGATGCAATTACCATGGAAGTGTCGCCTGTTTCTGTTGTCCTTTCTGGGTAGCTGTAAAAGGCACAAAAGTCCCCCCCCCCCCCCGGTGTGTGTGTGTGTGTGTGTGTGTGTGAAATGGGCCATCCTACTGCAGCATTGTTTCAGGGCTCAAAGAAGGAGAAATCAGATTTCTGCTGTGATCTCACCAGTTCAGCAGACCACTTTACATCTTCGGTGCGCAGCTTCGCCAAATGCATTAAATTTAAGTTCAGCTCCAAGCAAGCATAACTGTGGTGTCACAAACTTTATGAAACAGCGCCAGTACTTTTTATCATACTGTATATCTAAGCGAATGCAAGATCAAGCTGTTGTGAAGAAAAGCAGATACGTCCAAGTGCATTTGGAAATGACAGCCACTGTAGTAGCTACTAACATTTTTAACTGCACTGTTTGAGTAGAATAGAAGTGTAATGGGATTCACCTTTTTCTTGGCTTGTGGAATACAGTACTATTAGTTGCCTAGTTGGAGAAGTAGTCTCTGTTTGGATTGTTTATAGTAAAATGAGCTGACATGCCATTGTTGCTTGTTTACACTGTATCTATTTGTGACTATATCATATTTCACTTGTAAACATTTTTTTTAAAAAAAATAAATACATGGAAACTATTTCCAGGCTCAAGTAACTGCACATTTCTGTCTTGTTTTGAAACGTCAGCAAAAATGGCATTCGGTTTGGCTTTAAGGCATAGCTTTCCTTGGATATTTTCTAAACTCTAGAAATCTGCCACTAAGCATTCCTAAATCACTAGCCACCTGCTGTACCCATCCTAGTTTGATGATGCTGTTTTAATAACTGGGTCAAATAGTTGTGCCTATTCCTTTTTCTTTAAATGCACTTATTCCCCATTGAGGTTTTATATATGAACACAGATGCACACTGCAAACAGAATAGTAAGGGTTAACAAGCAGATATCCGAAGACCCTGTTCTGCTTAGCAGTGCTTTTGTTAGCAGAAAACACAGTCCAGTTATTCCATAGCTATTACCAAATAGTGCTCCTCCCCCCCCCCCCCGTTTTTTGATTTACCATTACTACCACTTTTTGAATAAGACCCACATTTTGTGGGGGGGTTTTCCCACCCCCACTCGGATGCTTGGTGTGTTTCTAGAGTAGGAAATGAAGTTGGCTTTGTTTGGTGTAAGGGCATCAGTCCAGCGTGCTGTATATGTGAAGCATGGCTTTTTTGTGTGAGGAATGCAGATTTGTTGGCTAATGTCTGTCTTTTCATTTGAATTTGCTGCCTTCTGGATGCTCTGTTATAAGTTGCTCTAGCTCTGAGCAAGATTATAAGCCATGCATCAAGCCACCTTCTTTAGGGCAAGCTGCTTTCGCCAGCCAGGAGGCTTCGTCTGCGTCTGTTTTCCCTCATTTTCAGTCACTCCTAACCCTCCCATCTGGCTTTTTTCCATCTCTCCCTGCTGCTTTAAAGTAAGTTAGGGCCGTCTCATATCACACATGCCTGTGCAAAACTTGATTATTTATGTGCTCTTTTAACAATAGCTTAAGCGTACGTTATTCAGCATTCCCCCCCATACCACTCACTGTGATTTTTGCAATATGAATAGCCAGTTTCCTTGATTGTTGTTACTACATCAGCTTCTGTTTTGTATTTGCCAGAAAGGGTGCTATAGTAAGAAAACAATTACCGTATTTTTCGCCCTATAGGACGCACTTTTCCCCCTCCAAAAATGAAGGGGAAATGTGTGTGCGTCCTATGGGTCGAATACAGGCTTTCGCTGAAGCCTGGAGAGTGAGAGGGGTCGGTGCGCACCGACCCCTCTCGCTCTCCAGGCTTCAGGAAGCTCCGCGCAACCCTCCGGAGCCCGGCGCGCAGCTTCGGCATCGCTCTGGGGCTGTGGTCGGGGGGAGCTCAGGCTTCCCCCGCCCCCAGCCCTGCAAGCTCCCAGAGCGATGCCGAAGCTGCACGCAGCTTCGGCATCGCTCTGGGACTCGTTCTGGGGTCGGGAGAAGCTCGGGGTTCCCCTGCCCCAGCCCTGCGCCTTTATTTCTCCCCCCCAAAAATCTAGGTGCGCCCTATGGGCTGGTGCGTCCTATAGGGCGAAAAATACGGTAGTTCATTTTGGGACTACAACTCCCATCATCCCTAGCTAACAGGACCAGTGGTCAGGGATGATGGGAATTGTAGTCCCAAAACAGCTGGAGGGCCACGTTTGGCCATGCCTGACTTGGAGGGATGCATTTCAGAAAGCTATGGGTTTTTGTAATCTGTGTATTTTGAGCTGTTTCTTTAACATTCCATCACACTTCTCTGGCCAGAAATAGAAGCCTTCTCCCAGACAGTATCGGGTGATGAAGAGGGAGCTGTGCAGACAGGAATAAGTTGGGTTATCAAGAGGTGGCATCATCAAGGCCAAGGAGCAGGTTTAGCAGCCCATCCCAGTGCTTTCCCCAAATGCTCCTGTTGCTTTCTCCAGTGTAAGAGACTGGTTGCCGAGCTTGGGCAGGAAGCAAAGCTGGCCTGCTGCACCTAACCCTGGATAGCCTGAGCCCTAGAGAAGTATTTTATGGGGCTAGAGGAGGGTGCAGTATGTTTACACTTTAACAATGTTACTGTGCCTGAATTCACATGCCCACACCCTGTCTAGGCCCTTGCAATATAAAAAGCATTCCTTCCGTGTATCCAGCATTTCACAGCTGATGATGTTTTGCCGCTGTTGCATTCAGATGTCAAGAGAAACCATGGCTTGATGTGACAGGGACAAGCCTAGCCTACCTCCAGATTCACATCCTCCCACTCTTCCTCCAGTGTAACTTCATCATCATCATCATCAATTTATTATTTATACCCTGCCCATCTGGCTGGGTTTCCCCAGCCACTCTTAGGGAGCTCTCAGCTCCATTTCTGATTAATTGCTGTTTCTCAAATCAGTCAAACCCAATGAAGCGTGATTAAGCTTAACTTCAAATCATCGGTTATCAGTCTGACTTCTTTCACCAAACTACAGTTAAGATTAACCATAGTTTAGGATTTGGACAGCGTGCTAAACTGTGGTTAGCTGAAATTGGCAGCGAAAGTTTCCTGGCCGCTCTGGAGGGGTATGCTTGTTCCCATCACGATAAACCATAGTTTATTGCAATTTCTGAATATAGTCATTGTGTGAAATTTACACTGTAAATCAGGGATGAGGAACCTGTGGCCCTCCAGATGTTGCTGGGCTCTAACTCCCATCAGTCCAGCCAGCATGGACCAGTCCAGCGTGCATGCATGAAGTGGTCAGGGATGATAGGAGAGGTAGTCAAGGGGGCAGGCTTTGGTATTATGGTGCCCTGAAACTAGGCCAGAATTTGGCGCCTCCTCCCCAGCCCTCATGCTATGCTGGGCTTTTGGAAGGAGGTGTGAGGACTCCTGCAGGGTCCTATCCCACCCCAAAGCAGGGCAAGTGCTAACTAGGCTTTAGAAAGGAGGAAAGAGGACCCTGTCAGAGCCCTCACACTTGCTTCCCATAACTGAACAAGTGCTTACTGGGCTCCCTTTCAGCTTGGTGCCCATTGCGGGGGAACCAGTTGTGCTGCCCTAAAACCACCTATGATGTAGTTATTTTGAGGACCAAAGGTTCCCCACCCCTGTTGTAAATGCTAAAGTGAAATAGATCATAGGCCCCAATCCAGAGGGCTTTGAATAGAGGACAGGGTATGCATGTGCCAGGACTGTGTCTCTCTTTTTACTCTACCAAGTGACCAGAAGTATCAGAACTGGCAACATGGAACATCTATTTGTATGGGTCTGTTACTAGCAGAAGCTTTTCCCTTTCGTCTTCCTTGCTGGATTGGGGCAAAGAAATGTCCCCATGAATTGTTCGTGCAGTAGAGTCGCTTCAATGTTCCCTTTGCGGTATTTCAGTTTTCTCTCCTTGGAATAGCTACACAGTATGCATTTCCCTTTTTATTTCATGTAGGAGCATGCAGAGAAAAGGAGAATCGTCCGGAATCAGAAGTATTAGTAGCAAAATTAAAGGCGTGTTCAAGAGTACCACAATGGAAGGCGCAGTTCTGCCCAACTATGGCCTGGCTGAAGGAGAGGATGACTTTGTGAGTTGGTTCTTCTTTGTCCTAGCAGCTTTGACTGCACACTCGTCCTCTGTCCTGTTCCCCACATGCTGCCACCAATCCGTTTTATGGTTGCTCCCCGTCCCAACTTCAGTCCATTCTGTCTTGCTTCATTTTTATGGTTACCGATTAGCAACACAAGTGCGTGAACACAATCACATGAGTTTCATCCTTGAAGAAGTTGATTGGCTCTCTTGAGAGCTTGTGCCACTTTGTTTATATTGTGTTCAAGGCAGATTCTTTCAGACATAGCTAAATAAGGAACTGTTGTGGCATTTTTCTCATTTTTCGCCACACCAGTCGGAGCCGATAGTAAATGGAGCCACAGGTTTCCCACCCCTTCTTGAAACTTTAGATATGGCCTTGGTTTTTATCAGTGCTTTTTTTCTGGGAGTACGCAGGGGTAACGCATACCACTAAACATTTCCTGAATCTTTGTACTTTTTTCCATTTACTGTATTTATTTCCCCCGATTTGAACTATAAAATGGTGATTTTCTTGAGTCAAAATGAGAGTACCCCTAAACATTTTTTATAGGGGAAAAAAAGCACTGGGTTTTTGTTGTTTCTTTCATACAGTACAATTTAATACTTTGTTTTGTCAGTTTTGAATTGTAAGCTTTCCTGAGCTCTGTGATTATAGTCAAAAGGCAAGATACATTTGTTCACATCAGGAAACACATTTTAAGTTACCTTGAATAAAATAGGCTCAAAATGGTCTCTTGATGCATGAATCTTCCACTGTAGATTGAAGAAGGCATCGTGGTAATGGAAGATGATTCTCCCGTGGAGGCACTTAGCACGCCTAATACCCCTCGCAATCTTGCAGCTTGGAAAATTACCATCCCGTATGTGGACTTCTTTGAAGACCCCCCTCTTCAAAGGAAAGAGAGGATTCCCGTATTTTGCATTGATGTGGAAAGGAATGACAGAATGGCAGGTACTGGTACCTTTACAAGTGTATGCCTGTTTACCCTACCTGCTCTTGATTTGCCAGCTCTTGATTTGCCAGCTCTGGTGCACACTCATTTTATCTTAGTTGTTTTCAAGATCCTGTGAAGTCTTGAAAAATATTAAGAACCAGCAAATCCAAATGCATTGTCTGAAACCCTGATAAACTCTTATTGAACATTGCACCTGTTAGGATGACTGGGGTATTTCCTTTTGTATTTATAGTTTGACTGCAGCAGGATATTATTGCTGCTGCTTCTGCTGATAATAATAATAATAATAATAATAATAATAATAATAATAATAATAATAATAATACCACCACCTTCTGAGGACTTTTTCCATATTGTCTTACACTTGTACTTTTTTTAAAAAGCCTTCTTGGATGAACTAGAGGGAAAAGTAAAAAAAAATATATCTGTATGTATTTTCAGTTGGTCACAAACCTGAACACTGGTCGGTCTACAGAAAATACCTTGAATTTTATGTTCTTGAGTCAAAGCTAACAGAATTCCATGGTATGTTCATTTCCTACCCTCCTGTGGAGGTTAAAGTAGCATTTTACTTCAATAAAATTTACACTATCATTTTAGTGCAAGTGAAAATAAATCTTCACTTTAACTATGTTGTACCTATTGTGCTATGATCAGGTACATTCCCTGATGCACAGCTTCCTTCAAAGAGGATCATTGGACCAAAGAACTATGAATTCTTGATGTCAAAGAGAGAGGAGTTTCAGGAATATCTGCAGGTATGAAGAAGCTTCACATGAGATGTACTTATTTCTGTGGATAGCTTGGGTTGCTCCTCATCAATTCCCCATTCTCTCAGTGTGTACATTTGCCATCTGATATTCACACAACACATTTTGAGTGACCATGATCTCAAATGGCATTTTAATTCAAATTGTATCTCATGATTTTTACCTCGCAACATTTAACAGCTAATTTCCATTCCTAGAGAGAAGCTAATTTGAGTGTAATTGCTTGTTTTTCTTTTTGTCTCCCTCAAAGAAACTTTCACAACATCCAGAACTAAGCAACAGCCAGCTTTTGGCTGACTTCTTATCCCCTAATGGTGGAGAGACTCAGTTTCTTGATAAAATGTTGCCTGATGTCAATCTAGGTATGTAAACAACAACAACAACAACAACAACCCTATAGCTGAGGGCAAAATTGCAAATGCTGGATTCTAACCAATTAAAACATTCCTTCACCTCCTGCCACACACCCACAGCTGCTTTCTGCCACCCATCTAAACCAGCTATGATTCATATGATTGGAGAGTAGAAAATTAGAAGTTCCCATGTGCGTATAGAAATCTTTCTCTTGGGTAGCTAATACTAAATAGTATACAATTGTACCTTGGATCCTGAACGCCTTGGTACTCAGACATTTTGGATCCCGAATGCCACAAAACCGGAAGTGAGTGTTCCGGTTTGCGAACATTCTTTGGAACCTGAATGTCCAACGGGGCTTCCGGTTGGCCACAGGAATCTCCAATCAGAAGTCGTGCTTTGGAAGTCAAATAGACTTCCGGAACAGATTCTGTCGACTTCCAAGGTATAACTGTATTTTAAAACTCAGTTACGGTCCCACTGGCAGAACGTGGGTGATTTTTTTGCCAGCTTTCCCAGAAAAGCAAGATCTGGAGCAGCATGGGAGGCGATGTGGAGGCTGAAAGAGGAAGGAGGCATTGTAACAAAGTGCCGATTTTAACAGCGTGAGCCTCTGCTCTGTCAAAGTCCCTTCCACAGACTTAGGGAACCCTTCATTCTTGGAAAAGCAAGTCTGGAGCCAAACATTTGTCATGTAGATAATAACAGTGCGTGTTCTCTTCTCACCTTCAAAGGCATGACTTACAGGAAGGGTGTTACAAACAAGTAGGCAATTAGATCCTTAGCCCATCTGTCACAGATGCTTTAGCTGAGATTCCTGCACTGCAGGGAGTTGGACTAGATGACCCCCAGGGTCCCTTCCAACTCTAAGATTCTATGATTCTTTGGAAATTCTGAGCAAAATATGACATTACTTAAAGTATGAAAAACCAGAATACTAACGCAGTGAGACTAAGTAAATAATAATAGTAATAGTAATAGTAGTAGTAATAATAATAATAATAATAATAATAATAATAATATTTATACCTCCACCTTCTGGCTGGGCTTCCCCAGCCACTCTGGACAGCTTCCAACAAAATATTAAAATACAGTGGTACCTCGGGTTAAGAACTTAATTCGTTCTGATAGTCAGTTCTTAAGCTGAAGCTGTTCTTAACCTGAAGCACCACTTTAGCTAATGGGGCCTCCTGCTGCCACTGCGCCGCCAGAGCATAATTTCTGTTCTCATCCTGAAGCAAAGTTCTTAACCCAAGGTAATATTTCTGGGTTAGCAGAGTCTGTAACTTGAAGTGTATGTAACCTGAAGCATATGTAACCCGAGGTACTACTGTACAGTAATGCATCAAACATTAAAAGCTTCCCTAAACAGGGCTGCTTTCAGATGTCTTCTAAAAGTCTGGTAGTTGTTGTTCTCTTTGACATCTGCTGGGAGGGCGTTCCACAGGGCAGGCGCCACTACTGAGAAGGCCCTCTGCCTGGTTCCCTGTAACTTGGCTTCACATAGTGAGGGAACCGCCAGAAGGCCCTCGGCGCTGGACCTCAGTGTCCAGGCAGAACGATGGGGGTGGAGACGCTCCATCAGACTAAGTATCTATTTTATCTGTTTCATTCCATGCATTAAATACTTAAGTATACACAACAGCAACGATGGCTTTGAATGATAGGAGGTGCAGTCAAGATTAAAAAGAGAATTGAGCTTTTAAAAAGAGCAGGGGACAAACTTTGCAGATTGCATCCAGCCAGCTAAATTCTACTTTGAGTAGACATTGAAATTAATATACTCATTAATTGCAGGGATTCTACTTTACGTATGATATAGCTGGATATAACCCAATTCTAAAAAATAAGTGGAGGAATATAGTTAATGCTATGTTATTGCTAATGCGAAGCATTGCTTATTTTTCCCTTCTGTTTTTCATTTGCAGGTAAAATTATAAAATCTGTCCCAGGGAAGCTAATGAAAGAGGTGGGTATAACTTAATTAATTGTGTTTGTAATTACTATGTCTCCTCCCACCCAAAAACTAGTAGTAGATTTGTCCCAGAGAGCTTTTCTTTTGAAAATGTTCCATTACAGCTATTGTTTGGTTAATTTCAGAAAGGCCAGCACTTGGAGCCATTCATTATAAATTTTATTAACTCCTGTGAATCTCCCAAGCCTAAGCCAAGTAAACCCGAGCTTACTATTCTCAGTCCTACTTCTGAAAACAACAAAAAGGTACGTGGTATGTCTGCTGGGGTGAGAAACAAAATCAGATATTGTAAACACAACCTTTTATCAATCCCTATTTATACCATAACTTTGGCCTGATTGAATAAGCTGTAAAGTCTGTAGACTGGGAGCCAAAGAGCTATACTTAGGCACACTCCAAATCTAGTAAGAGTTTGATTCCCCCCTTAAACAGCAGATCCCCCTCATTCCATCTCACAAACTGCCTTTGAAACGTTCCCTCCTTTTCAAAAGACATGCCCTCGTACATAGCAGGGCAGTTGCTTCATTTTGAAAGGGAGAAGTCTTTACACCATTTCCATGTACAGGAACAGGCTACATGGTTCATTCAATCCTGTCTTTTCCTCCCTCCCTCTCCATTCAGATTCCTTCAAAGTCAGAATGTCACAGGTGTGAAGACTTCATTTTGGCATAGCTGAAGTGCAAGACTAGGGTTAATGGTTGACATGGCTAAAAACTGAGTAAAGCTGATGTTTCAAACTCTCAGATAATTTCATTCAAAATAATAGAACATCCTTTTTATGGTAATATTGGATAGCATTTCAGAACTTCTGACCGCTTCAGCTATTCTGTTGTTGCCAGAGAAAAGTGATGCGGCTTCCATTAAACCTGCAAATTACTGAAGAACGGGGTGTTTTTTTGTGTGATGTTGCTGTTTGAAAACTTGATACTCTCCTGTTTCAGCTTTTTAATGACCTGTATAAGAATAACGCAAACCGCTCAGAGAACTTAGAGAGAAGACAAATTCAGAACTACTTTATGGAAATGATGACCGTTGAAGGAGTCTATGACTACTTAATGTACATTGGTGAGAAATCATGTCTTGGTTTTTCTTTTTCAGCAGAGGGCCTGTTAATACAAGAGGCTTATCTACAACATATTATGTGTGTGGGGAGTTTGTGCCAGGATCAGATAAATCTCATTTCAAAGATATGGGTGTGGAAAGTTTTGTTATTGGCACAATTCCCATGCTGACTCGATGTTTTTTCTCTCTCTCCTTCTGCAATGTGGGACTTTGATCACAACTATGCCGATGGAATTAGAGCAGAAACAAAGAGAGAACGCTTTTTGCCACCCACAGAATTTTTGTTTCCAAAAATCACCACAATGTATATAAGGCCCTGGAATCTCTGAAGTTTGGGGAGAAATAAGATTGATGAGCATATTCAGTAACGGTGGACAGTTTTTTCAGCCCTGCTGAGTAGGTGGTGGTGGCTGGAAGAAGAATGGGATTTAACTTACCATGTGTAGATGGTTCATCACAAAGAGGAACCACTCACTAAAGATGGAACTCAGAGACCAGGCAAACCACCAGAATCCCCCTTCCCACAAAAAGAGTATTTGTCAGCAGCCAGGAAAGCTCCAGCAACTGCAGGTTTTTGTATTCCCATGTTGTCTTCTGCACTCTCCCTTTACTTTCCTTATTAAATCAAGAGGGAGGTAAATGACAAGTATTTTGAAAAAGTTCTGTGCACACCAGTCATCACAGAAGGTGTGGCATAACACAATATGGCTGCCAGGGTGGGGCGGGGCATGGCATAGCACAAATTACAGCAGAGTCATCGCTGCTCCACTGGACAACCTGAGGTTTACCATGGTTATCTGGGTTGTGAAGATCACACAATATTGATATCTCTCTCTCTCACTCACACACACACGCTATTCCTGTGAACATTTCTCATGATAAATGATAAGAAGGTTTTGCCTCGTATTACAGGTTCTAAAATTTTTAGAAACCTGACTGAAAAAAATAAAAGCTTGGAATCTGAGGGTTGTGGTTTATCCTGGGAGCTCCAAAAAGGCTTTCATGGGCACTCTGGTCCACAGCATGCCTGCAGTAGGGGGCCTTGCCCCCCTGTTAGTCTCCACTTCTAGATCTCAGAGTGTTCTGACTTGTAGTGTGGAAGTTAATGCTTGGCTACCATGGCTAACAGCAATACGTGTGTCTTGTTGGCATTTTACAAATATCTGCAAGATGAGCTTTTTAAATGTAGTTTGTTTACAGTATATACATAACCATTTCCCCCCAACCATTGTTTAGAACATGGAGGCTTAATCAGAGCCTCTGTAGCTGCTTTGAAACGTAAATGTGTTTCAAAAATAAAAAAAGTATGCCCATACACTAAATATATGTAATGATAATGACTTTGCAGGTAGGGTTGTTTTCCATATTCCTGATTGGCTTCACCATATCTTGATGGGAGGGCGAATTCTCTTCAAGCGCACCTTAGAGGAGTACACAGACTACTACCTGCAGCACAAGCTAGAGCAACTCTTTCAGGAGCATCGCCTGGTGTCACTTATAACACTTCTGAGAGGTTAGTGGAAAGTTATCCCTTTATAAAAAGACTTGCTCTGTTTTGTACTTGCAACTTATTTTGGTACTTGCACAGTTGCCTTTTTTGTTGTTGTGTGTCTTTGCGTAAAGTAAAAACTAGCGCATACTTCAGCAAGAGCTGTTAACTAAAGGGCTTTTTTTTAAGGTTAGTACCTTTTGCATTTAACTAACTGACGTTCACCAAGTAAGATAATTAAAGCAACAGTCAGCCTGTGCTGATAGCACCACAGCAAAAAATGGGTTTCTTTTGTTTCAGATGCTGTATTTTGTGAGAATTCTGAACCTCGATCTCCTCAGGATAAGCACAAGAGGGCAAAACAGACCTTTGAAGAAATGATGAAATACATTCCAGGTTCAGTAGTTTTGCAGCATGATCTGTCAAGAGAGAGGCGTGCTAAATGACCAAAAGTTGATCAGGCTGAATGGCACATGTTAATACAGTGGTGCCCCGCAAGACGAAATTAATTCGTTCCGCAATTTTTGTCGTCTAGCGAATTTTTCGTCTTGCGAAGCACGAAATCCCATAGGAATGCATTGAAAATCAATTAATGCGTTCCTATGGTCAAAAAAAGTCCAAACAAAGCCAAATTTGGTACAACAACAGTTTATTAACTGCTCTTTAAAGTCACACATACTGTAAAGAGCAGTTCAAAAATTGAAGGGAAAATAAATTAACTTTATAAACAAAACATGTCTTTGTTTTTAGACAAAGAAAACAAAGTCGCGAGACGTTTTCGTCTTGCGAAGCAAGCCCATAGGGGAAATTCGTCTTGCGAGGCAAATCGAAAACGGAAAAACCTTTCGTCTAGCGAGTTTTTTGTCTTGCGAGGCATTCGTCTTGCGAGGTACCACTGTACAAATATCAAGGGGTGCACATTTTTTTAAGGCATTCTAGCTTGAAAGACTTGGGAGATGGTTTGAGATGCATTACATTTCTAAAACCTATGTGGACCGTAGAAATTCTCATGTGACAAATTTGGTGTGGGGTGTGTGTGTGTGTGTTGCTGTTTTATACTTTCTCTCTTCGTATAAACTCTTTAGCAATATTGGCAGTGGCATAAGCATTGTTGGATTCTTGCAATTTATCGGCTGGAGCATCCTCTAGAAGCCTCCTGCATTTCAGATACAGTGTCATGTCTTTGATAATTCGTAGTTTAATGCTTCGAAAAGAGCATGGTAGGAGGATGGGATTCACAGAATGCAAAGGGCATATTTGCTGAAGGTGTGCTTGCTGCTTTCCAGTAAAAGATGTCCCTATGCAGTCTCATTAGACAATCAGGAGGATTCCTTCATATCTGCTGCCAAGTGTATCTTTTCCTATGGTGCTTTCCCCAGCCCTAAAGTGCTCCTTTCTTGCTTGAGGCTCCTCTGTCTGGGCCTTTCTTGGGCTCCAGGTGTGATGCAACCATCTTGCCACTTTATGTAGAATGCTAAGAGAACATCCATTCTTCATACTATGCTGAGAAGGTGTGTGCCACATTCATTGGGACACTTTCCCAGTAGCATGGGCGTCCACAACTCCACAGTGTCACGGGCACGCAGAAACATATTTGCTGCTAGCTGCTTGCCATTTTATCTACCGTTTGCCCCTGCCTTGTAGTTTGAATCCAATGCTGCCCCTTGCCAAGGGTGCAAGGGACCCTAGATATACCTCTGAGTGCAAAGGATTTTCTCTCTTAACTGTGCATGATATAAAGAACTTGTATTTGAACAAATTGTGATGACTACAACAAGCTGACTTGTAAAGGACTTAACTCTTCTGTGTATGGAACGCTCCACCTAAATGTAGTCAAACTCCTCTGACTTGACCTAAGTCATACTGCATTGTGCATCCAGCAGAGGATTATCAATGCAGTTAACATAACTTAAGACTGGATAGGCACAGCTGGTTAATCATTACATTTGAGCAGAACATGATAATGCCTCTGTGCCCCCAAATGGGACACTTGTTGGTTCATGAACTTCAAGGCATGAAGTCACTCCCTTGTCAAACAATAGATGCAGTAGGAAATGTGCTGCTTGCCCCGACACAAACAATATGTCGGGGTGCTGATCTTGCCCAAATGTTTCAGGGAAACTGGGTGTCACCAGCTGATCTCTTTTGTAGAATAATCATTGTTGATAACTTAAAGCTCCGGGGATGATCTGGGCATTGAGTTTCTACTCCTCCTTGTTTGAGTTGCCATAACTGGTTTCGTTTTGGCATTTTGTCCAGATTTGATAGGCAAGTGCATTGGAGAGGAGGCCAAATACGAAGGCATCAGACTTCTGTTTGATGGACTGCAGCAGCCAGTGCTCAACAAACAGGTAGGTGCTCTTACTCACAGCCATTATTTATAATGTTTTGAAATGACCTCCTTTTCTCTTCTGCTGGAGAGAAACCAGGGCCAAGGGCTGGTCTAGTCCACTTTCCTGTTCTTACAGTGGTCAACTACAGAAAGCTTGCAAGCCAAACATGAGCCCAGAAGCACTCTCCCCATTTGTGTTCCCCAGCAATTGCTATTCAAAGGTATGCTGCCTTGGGCAGTGGCAGTGGAACATAGCCATCATGGCTAGTGATAGCCTTATCCATTAATTTCTCTAATCCAAGTTGGGGGCCACTATTACCTGCTGTGAGAGCAACCTCCAATGTTTTAACCTGGTGCTGCATGAAGAAGCCCTTTCTTTTGTCTGTCCTGAATTGTCCGACATTCAGCTTCATGTCCTAGTATTACAGTGGAGTGAAAAAGGCTTTTCTGTATTCACACCATGCACAGTTTAAACACCTCTATCATGTCTCCCCCCCCCCCCTTACCTTTTTTTCTAAACTGCCCTGCTGCTGCACAGCTTTAGTTCCATTTCAGCCCAGTTTCTGTCCTGGTTTTGGGACCAAGACAGCGCTAGTCACCCTAACAGATGATCTCTGTAGACAACTGGATCAAGGCTGGTCGGGACTGCTGATTCTTTTAGATTTGTCAGCAGCCTTCGACGTGGTTGATCACGATCTTCTGGACCACCGCCTTGCCACTGTGGGGATTCAGGGCACAGCCAGACAATGGCTGCGCTCCTTTAAGAAGGTGGCGCCAAGGAGGGAGATTTCACCGCACCACTCCTTCGTGTATGGAGTGCCAGAGGGCGCAATCCTGTCCCCGATTCTTTTCAACATCTTTATGCGCCCCCTCACCCAGATTGTCCGGAGCTTTGGGCTGGGCTGTCACCAATATGCTGATGACACTCAGCTCTATCTGCTGATGGACGGCCACCCTGACTCGGCCCCGAACACACTGACCAGATGCTTGAAAGCTGTGGCTGGATGGCTTTGTGGGAGCCGACTGCAATTAAATCCTTCGAAGATAGAGGTCCTCTGCCTGGGTCGGGATGGCATGGGGTTGGGGGACCAACTCCCTTCTCTTGCGGGGGCTCAATTAGTGCCAGTGCCTTCCATTAAGAGTTTGGGTGTAATCCTTGATGCCTTCCTTTCCATGGAGGCGCAGGTTGCAGCAACAGCCAAGGCGACATTTTTCCATCTTCGCCGTATCAAGCTGTTGGTCCCTTACCTTTCCCGCCCCGACCTGGCCACAGTGATCCATGCAATGGTCAGCTCCAGGCTTGACTACTGTAACCCGCTCTACGCGGGGCTGCCCTTGAAACTTTCCCAAAAACTCCAGCGGGTGTAGAATGCTGCAGCAAGGCTTCTCACAGGGTCCTTGCCATGGGAGCATATTCACCCAGTGCTCTACCAGCTGCACTGGCTCCCGGTGTATAGGGTCAGGTTTAAGGTGCTGATTTTTACCTTTAAAGCCCTATGCGGCCTAGGACCCTCGTACTCACAGGACCGCCTCTCCTGGTATGTCCCACAGAGGACCCTAAGGTCCATGAATAATAATAGTTTAAAGGTCCCGGGCCCTAAGGAAGCCAGACTATCCTCCACCACAGCCAGCGCTTTTTCAGTGACTGCTCCGACCTGGTGGAATGCTCTGTCCCACAAGACTAGGGCCCTGCAGGGCTTGATCTCCTTCCGCAGGGCCTGTAAGACAGAGCTATTCCACCTGGCCTTCAATTTGAATTAGCCTGATCCTCTATTCCCTTTTCCCTTTCCTTTTCTATGAAGAAACCCTTTCTGGGACCCCACATTTAAATTCTTCCCTGGTCTCCTTGCTGGCCCTAGTAAGACCAACTTGGCCAGTTAGCCCTGGTGATCATTCGATGTCTACTGACTGGGTTTTTTTCCTTCCAAAAATGACCCCTGAATTTATGAATTTTATTGATGCTGCATTTTATTCTGTATTCTATGCTGTTTTAAAGTCACATTTTAATCAATGTTTTATACTTGCTGTTAGCCGACCTGAGCCCAGTTTTTAAACCGGGAAGGGTGGGGTATAAATAATATATATATATAGCAGAGAAATGCCAAATCTGTGATATTGGTGCCAAAATAAATTCAAATAGATAGCAGTAAAGTAGCTCATGGGATGTCAGTAGGTAGCTCATGGGAGCATAGGCAGGGAGGGTGGGGGTTATACAGAGTTTGGCAAGATCACTTGGGATTTGTGATGCCAGTGCCACCCCAGCTGTGGCATGACAAAATTATTCACTGTGACACCTCAGTGCAAGGTTAATAAAATTTGCCACTTGAGATCTGGCAGAATGAAGACACTAGATTACTGCCAGCTTATCTTGTCATGACTAGGTATTCAAAGTGGCATGTGTCAACAAAGCTACAGTTAACAATAATAGAGCCTATTAAACTACCGTAGTTTGTTTTAAAATGGTTCCATCTCCTAGTATATAAGCCCTTAAAGGTTCATTTGCATCTGGGTGGGGTTGTACTTTTTTGTCAAGTGTACCGTGGGAGTCCTTTTAGGTTATTGTTCGGGATTTGTTACCATGTAGGTGGTGATTCTTCTAAGCGGGGGCTTACTAATCACCTACGGTCGCTGTAGTCTGTATTGCTAATTCCAGAATGTAATTTATCTCTACGTTTTATTTTAGTTAACGTATGTTCTACTGGATATTGGGATTCAGGAACTATTTCCAGAACTGAATGAGGTATGTTGTGACACAAAGTCATATTTATCAGTTTTAGTTGCCCTTCATGAAGGAATTGTGCTCATAATTTTAGTTGCTCTTTATGGTTCCCAGCTCTGCTATGCAGTCTGTGCACCATATGAATTTTAATAGTGATATGTATGCCATTCCTTTTCTTAAAAAAAAAAAAAGTGTTCACTGCCGTTGAATCCTGAGGTGAGTTATTCTCAGGGATTTCAACTAAGTTATGGCACTGTTTCCAGCTAAGCCCCGTTATCATCCATAAGCCCCAGCTGATATTAATGGAATTTGTGCAAGGGGCTCAGAGCTACTTCCACTCACTGCAGTGCCATTTTCACAGAATATGCTGGTACACTGTGCCCCTTTACTCATCAATGCATAACTGAAGATTGTGTTTGTTGCTACATCAGCCAGTTTGAAGCTATCATTTCAGAACTTTGCACAGGGGACTTTAGATTTCACCATCCTGAATGGTTTTTGTGACGAACTGTGCTTATCTCAGTATTCCCCTGTAACACCAGAGCACTCACACATTGCACAACTTCTTAATGCATTGCTTTGAGCTTCTACTGTAATGATATTGCCATTCCATAGCTGGATAAATTGAAATCACAGGTATTTTCTCTTTCTCTCTTCCCCAATACTGCTGTTAACAGGTTTAAAAGTATGCTTCCTCCGGATCATAGTGGATGAAAACAACAAAATACTGGATTAACTCCATTTTATAGATAGTTGCTATGTGCTAATTTATTGAATAGGTCATGTGTTTAGTCTTGTACATTTCCTTGTAAATAGAATGAACTTTGACTTAAAAAAAATATATATATTCACTGAAGAAAGATTAAAGTTTATTACTGGCTGAATTTCAGTAATACCTCACTGTCTTTCTTCCCAATAAATAGTACTGGCAACCCCACCCCCCAAAAATATTTTTTTTTATGCAGGGTAAACGTTCCAAGGCACTGCACAGGTAACTGAAAACACCCACTTCCACCCCACCCATTTTTGTGACGTTTTCAAGTCACTTCTGGGTTTGGCACAATGTGCATATGCGCGGTTGCGCACCTATTGGACTCGTGTGAATGGGGAGTTGCCTGTATGAGGATACTAGCGTTTGCCATTTATTGAAGATCCTATGGAGGACCAAACTGAAAGAAGGTCCACACTGACTTACACAGAAATCTTTAAAACAAAAACCAAAAATCCCACCCTGGGTGGAAACAGCTTTTACTCTCAATAGGCCAGATCTACATTTATGCCAACCATGACAACATAGCTAGAAGTTACAGCAGCATTGAACAAAGACTCTTGCGAGCTCTTCCGCTTGGGTAACATTTTGCAATATGCCCAGCACTCAGGCTGAAGAAAAACAACTTGCTTCTTTTTGTTTTTAATTTTCTAAAAAGTGACGGTATGAAGAACAAATATACATATCAATTATATACATAAACATAAGTCAGTTCAAAACGCAGTATACATACAAAATACATTAAACCTTATTGTTGAATTTTATGTCCTTTAATGGCCATGCCCATAATAATTTACATTCTGCCCTCTGGGAAGAGTGGAAGCAGCTGAGATTGTCTTTTAAGTATTAAGAAATTTATAGAATGCAGAAAAAGTCAAGTTCCCCTGCAGCAAGTGAAAAACTAAAAAACGAAGCACAGAAGTAAAACAAATAATCCGGAAATCAAAGAAAGATGTCCTTGGAAAACAATTCCAGCAGAAAACCTCACACGACCTTCAAGCGCTGGAAATACCCTTCCCATTCTAGTTATGTAGTTGGAAACAACGTCGACATCAAGATCACCTATTTAAGAAAAGGAAAAAGAAATACTAAAGTTCATGTCAGTCAAATCATTGTAGCATCTTAATCACACCCAGTTGGTCAACATTCTGTAACTACGGTGAGTAAATAGTTTGTGGAGCTGTGTTTTCTAGGCAAAGCCACTGTACCAGAAAAGAGATTTTGCATCTTTTTGCCACCTCCTATGATGACCTCCTCCTGGAAGAGTCCTCACAGCCTCTTGTTCCCTAGTATGCATTCCCTGTTGTTAAATATGCAGTGCTCTCTATATACGACATGCTACAGTAGATGCCCGAATCCAAATTGTAACATGCTTAGGGTTTCTGCACAGGATATTAATTGGCTGCTCTTTTGAAATGAAACTCTTCAGATATGGTATTCTGTTTTAAGGCTCGATCTGGAAGGCCCTACCCTCTTTAAATGCTTTTCCTTGCATTGTCACCAATGTCCACGCAGTTGCTCCTATACCAGGCCAGATGACGTGTGAAGGCTTCTATCTATTGTCTTCCTTCTCCCTGCTGACTTAAACAAACCACACAAGCAACACTAGAACTCTAGGGAGGTCTGCATGTGTGATTGGCATGTAAAAAGACTGGCACAGGAGCAACTGTGGTGACAGCAGTAACCATGCTAGGAAAAGCCTGCGTAAAACTGATCTGACTTCAGAAAATTCTTTTGTATGTCCAACACATAAATTCAAGATCAGCTTGAAGGCAAGCAGTAACACACTGAACTTTTGCTTTTAATTATTAGGTGCAATTGTTTTGAAAGTGATTGTGATTGTACTTTTACACCTGTGAAAATTTCCTCATTTTTGTTTCAAACTTAAAAAAATATATATTCTCTTGCTTTTCCCATTCTCTACTTTTGGATGAGCTCCAAAACCAACCTGAGTTAAATATTTCCTGTTGCAGCTAGAATAAATAAAGGCTTGCCTAATAGCAGCATTTTCCACACTCATGGGAGAGTGGTCTCCTACAGGGACATTAATTCCAATATACATTCTATGTGCCATATTACAGATCGCCAGGAATAACTTATACATACCGCTACTGTGGTTATTTGAGCTTCCCTTTAGCATGTGGTATCCGTCTCCTCCTCCAGCAAGGAAAGAAGGTAGCAGCACTTTGTATGTTTTTTCCAGCTGCAGTGGTTCATAGACTGGTACTCTACACTCTGTGCAAAGAACCTTTAAGCTGACCACTCTGCTTCCCGGACTTTCAGAAAGATCATACACCACCTGTATACCTATCAATGAAGCACAAGTTTGAACAGCATTTTTAGACATCAGCTCTTGCATTCTTTGGGTCTATAAAAACTTGCTTGAAAAAATAATGACGCTGGCTCTTCGGAAGTTCAGAACCAGAATAAACTGATGTGAGCACAACATTTAACCGCAGGACAGGACCACACTGCAGTGGCAGAGCAAGGGTAGCGCACATGTACTGCATGCAAAAGGTCCTGGGTTCAGCCATTGTGAAACCTTCTGCTATTCCTTAATCTAAAACCTTGGGAGCCATTGGCAAATACTCAGTGCAGATAATACTGTGTTGGGTGAAGCAATGGTCTGTCTGGGTGTTAATCTGCTTCCCATGACACACTGGATTCCAAAGCTGAATGAGTTAGTAGCTGTCTTTCCTCCAGTGATTCCTCCAGTGATCCCATATCAAGCACACTCTATAGCAAAGTAGTACCGGAGGATATTTTGCTTTAAATGCATTTAGTTTCTCCACAAATGAGTGTCTATGGTGTATAAAAATGAAAACTAATCAACAGATCCAGAAAACGGCACTGACATACATAACCACAAAGCATCATTTTTTGTTCACGTCCAATGGACTTTATTCTTCTATATAGGTTTTTTCAAAGTCTCATAAAGTAAAGCTGGTGGCTCACACAAAGGCAGCCAAACACGTATAAAAATATTCTTGTCCTAAATGGTGTGTGTGTATAGGGTTGTGTCCAATGTTAGTCATACTCAGAGTAGGCCCATTAAAATTCATGGACTTAGGTTAGTCATATTCATTTCAATGCATCTCCTTCAAGTAAGACTAACATTGGATACAATCCATAAAGTCACAATAATTCCAGTGAATTTGTTGATGTGGTCTGTGACCTAAAATCCCTACACATGAAGTAGATTTTAGTTATAAGAATTTTATTTTCATTTATTTCATTTATTAAATTTCTTCATTGCCCTTCATCCAAAGATCACAGGACAGTTTACCATCTAAAAACACAAAAATATAAATACGCCACAAACAGTTTAAAATGCCACAGGTAATTTAATTAGCCAGTATTAATATATATATATATATATATATATATATATATATATAATGTAAATATAAATTAATATTTATATTTATTGTGGGCCTTTGTGGTGAGTTCTCCCACCTTTTTTCCAGAAAAAAAACAACATGGGGGGCAGAAACTAATTGGCAGCCAGTGCAGTCGGGACAGAATTAGCCTTATGTGCTCAACTTGTCTTGTGAGCAACCTGGTCTCTGAATTCTGCACCTGCTGAAGTTTCAAAACCATCTTAAGAGGCAGCCACATGTATAATGGGTTGTAATAATCTAACCTTGAGGTTACCAGAGCATAGGCTATCCCTGTCCTAATAGGGACACAACTGGGCCACCAGCCAAAGCCGATGCAAGGCACTCTGTGCCACCGAGCCCACCTGAGCCTCAAGGAAGAGCAATGGATCCATAACTACTGCCAAGCTACATACCTGCTCCTTCAGAGGGAGTGTAACCCTACCAAGAGCAAGCCACCTCCCGTCCATCTGGTCTAGGGGACCGCCCACTAACAGTTCCCCAGACTGGATTGAGCTTCAGCTTATTGGCTCTCATCCAGTCCATTATTGAGGCAAGAAGTCCTGCTTAGTTTATCTGAATAGTGTCATAAGTGCAATGGGGTTTTGTTCTTGTCTTAATATGAGCAGTATAGTAATTGTGGCTCGTGCTTGTTTTTGCTGCTGGTGAGAGGGCATCCATGCTAGAAGCATTTGTGTACTGCTTGCTTGATGAATTGCACCACCCTTGTAAGATAAACCTAACCCTGGGATGATCTCCTGCCTGGTTCCACCACACCTAACCTTGAGAATGGGGCAACGTTCCAGATACTTCATTGTTTTAAAAGCAGAAGCAGGTAATCCTCTTACAATACTCCTTTGTGAGTATGTGTGGGTTTAGGACCTTGAACAGGCAAAGTAACTTACCTGAGACCTGCAGGAGTTCCCCTGTCCCTTCCCCATGTCTGTAAACGCTATGTTCAAATGCTTCCTTCAGAGTAGAGCCTTTGATCTGCAGCAAATCGAAAGTTCCTCCAAAAGGCAATACGGACAGCAACTCTTCCAAAGTAATAGTTCCTGAATGGGACAGGACGTTTCATAAAACAATCGGTTTTGTGTTCATAGGAGACTATGATATTGTAGATATAAGCGGTAGACAAGAGAAGGGCTAAGTTCAAACCCCCCTGGTCAGCAGTGGAGCTCACTGACTGCCTTCCAACAAGTCACAATCTTGCAGTCTATCTTACGGCACAAGCTTGTTGCAGGGACTGTAACATGAGAACCTTGCTTATGCCACGCTAAATTCACAGGATAAAGAGTAAGAATATTATAATAAATAAATACGTTTCTGATAGTTCTACCCCCACATTTATCAGTGTCTCCAGGCAGCTTATAGTATAAAATTTAAAACAAAAAGGAACAATTAAGCCATAAAAGCAGCAGAATCCCTTGTAACATGTGGAGAGTCCCCAGGGCAGGGCTACCATGTACAAGCTTATGGCATGGGGATTTTCCAAATGGGAAGGACCCATTTGGTACGGATCATGGTATTCTCCAAGTGTTTCACAAGCCTTCGTATGAAAACAATAATCATTAAATTGGTCCCCAGCGTTTCAGCATCCAGAAATGTATATTATATATCTGAATAGGTGTAAGATTGGTTTTAAAAGCATACGCTAGAAAGGTATGTATGTATGTATGTATGTATGCTCAAAGGGGAGGAGAAAGTAAAATCTTTGTCCAAGAAAAGCATTGTGAGATATAGTAGATAAACTCTAAAATAAGAATCCCTAAAACTAATTATCTTATTGAGAGAAATGTGGGGTATGAAGAGGAAATTTTAGCAGCATTCCCGTGGTGAAGAAAAAGCCTTAAACCTGGATTTACCATTCTTGCTTTGTTCATCAATGGGTCCCCGTATTCCACCACCATTTATGATGCACATCGAAACATGATTCCATTGCTTATCATCTGGATGTCTCAGGTTATTGTAAACCTAAAACATTTACACACAAAAAAAATTCCATCAGTTTCAGTCTGCGCTTTATGTCAGCTTCAAGAACTTCAGGAAGCCAGCAAAGGAAAGATCTTATAAAGTGATGGGGGAAGGGGGAAACTGGGATATTATCTAGCAACAAATCATTTACTTACACAAATAAAACAACTGTAATTAAAGACTAAAGAACATTCATAATAGTATACTAAAAATCATTTATATCAATGGACTTGGTATGGAATCAGTATAGAATAGAATCCATTATTTATTTCCAACCATCCCTTATTCTTTATCTAAGGAATTCAGGCAATGTACAGGTTCTTCCCTCTTCCTCTTTTACCTGCCCAACAACCCTGTAAAGTAGGCAAGGCTGAGAGATAGTAGCTAGCTCAAAACACCAAGTGAACTTCATTATGAGTGGGGATCTGAACCTGGAGCTTCCCGGTCCCAGCCCAACACAGACTTGTGGAGATCCAATATGAAAAATTTCAGGTTTGTTTTTTTTACATGTGCTGTTATTCTGGGAAATGCAAGCATGGCATTTCCCCCCCCCCCTGTTGAAAAGTCTACAGCTCTCTTTTTCTGCTGTTGTATTTCTGTTTCACAATTGGGGATAATTTGGTGGGCATGAAGTCCTAAACATAACTTACGTACAGCATTAAAGAAAATGGGATTTACTTCTAAGGATCACTCTGTAAACCTCACAGAATCACTTTTAGTTTTCCAACTAGCCTGTGTAAGAATACAACTGGGTATCTTTTTTCCAAGAACAGCATTGGCAGAAACTAAATTGCAATCTGACACAGGAACATTAAGTCATTAATGCACTGCATATCAACTGAAAGATGCCCTAAACTAATCTGTGGTCAATGTTTAACTGAGTCTACTAATAATTAGCTGTAGAAGGGATATCATTCTCGTCCAAACAAATTAGTGCAATCAGTCAATGATTGTTCATGAATCTAAGCAAAGTAGCCTGTACAAACAAGTCAAGTAGTTTTCTATGGAGAGCCCTTTAGACACTTCCGTGACAGGAGGGTAATGCCTGGTCAACCTAATTAATTGTGCAAATTCAGTTTTTTACAAGGCAACTATGGAAGCCCAGAATGAATCCCCTTTCCCTGGCTGCTTTAGAGGGTTGCAGGTGGCGCTGTGGGTTAAACCACAGAGCCTAGGACTTGCCAATCAGAAGGTCAGCGGTTCGAATCCCTGCGACGGGGTGAGCTCCCGTTGCTCAGTCCCTGCTCCTGCCAATCTAGCAATTCGAAAGCACCTCAAAGTGCAAGTAGATAAATAGGTACCGCTCCGGCGGCAAGGTAAATGGCATTTCTGTGCGCTGCTCTGGTTCGCCAGAAGCGGCTTAGTCATGCTGGCCACATGACCCGGAAGCTGTACTCTGGCTCCCTCGGCCAATAAAGCAAGATGAGCGCCGCAACCCCAGAGTCGGTCACGACTGGACCTAATGGTTAGGGGTCCCTTTTCCCTTTACCTATGGAAGCCCAGAATGAATCCCCTTTCCCTGGTTGCTTTAGAGGTTACTCAACCAATACAGTAAGGAAGTTTGCACCTTAAAAGAATATCCTGAAGGCTAGTCCACCTACTACTCCAAGATTTAGCTGTTCATGTGTGAGTGACTCACAACTGACAGTTCTCCCAGTCCCTTGCCACCACAATCTCTCTCATTCTTTGTAATTTGGTATATTCTGGAGTAAATAGCTCAGTCCAAGAGCTGCTGCACACAAATACCTCTTTACATGGTGTTAAAGCTATCAAAAATGTGATGTGATGTGATGCCAGTACTCACATATTGATGAATGTGCCATGGGTGTCAGCCCCAGGCAGCAAAAGGAACTGCCAATACGTTATAATGGTGAGCAATGTCACCCATAAAGACCTGTATGGATCCTAAGAAAAATTTCCCAGAGGCAAGTCTTGAAGGAAAAAGAAAGACATGCAGAAGTGAAAGTCCAACACCTCTATAAAAGCTTGGGACTTATAGCTTTCAAGCTGTTTCAGGCTTTTGTCACTAGTGAACAATTAGCTAATTCTACAGTTGTGCAATCAGCAGTTTCTGTTCGATAGTTTCAATGTCCACAGGAAGGACTAACAAGACCAAAAGCATAACAATTTCATAGCCAGCTGAACCCCAAGTGAAGATAAGCAACCCTGGCCACAAAACCACATCTTTCATATAAAAGATAAAGGTAAAGAGCCCCTGGATGGTTAAGTCCAGTCAAAGGCGACTATGGGGTTGTAGTGCTCATCTCACTTCAGGCCAAGGGAGCCAGTGTTTGTCCACAGACAGCTTTCTGGGTCATGTGGCCAGCATAACTAAACCGCTTCTGGTGCAACAGAACACCGTGATGGAAACCAAAGTGCATGGAAACGCCATTTACCTTCCTGCTGCAGCGGTACCTATTTATCTTCTTGCACTGGCATGCTTTTGAACTGCTAGGTTGGCAGGAGCTGGGACAGAGCAACGGGAGCTCACCCCGTCACGGGGATTCGAACCACCAACCTTCCGATCAGCAAGTCCAAGAGGCTCAGACTTTATATGAAACACTTTAGACTTTAAATATCAAATAATGAATCACTTAAAGTAACCTGGATTATTATCTTACCACAGCATCGCAAATTAAATTTCCCATGTTGCACTCTTGAAAGCGACATGCTTGACTTGTACCATTTAGATAAACAATCGTTTTTCCTATTTCCCGGGAAGAATAATTTTGTAGTTGAAGATGCATCTTGTCAACTTCTGCTTTCACATCCTCAGCTAAAAAAGAAGTAGGGCATGTTGAAGGTTATTACTGGCCAGGCGACTGATGAGGATGGCATATTTGTTTATCTGCAGCACATTAGTTCAGGGTTCTTTTCAGACTTGCACTCCAGAATACTCCCAACAAAGTTCCAGCTTGCAATAGTTTGGATCCAAAAGAGTCACACAGCCACTGACTTGGTTTTCTTAAAAGCAGCCCTCCCCTATTCTGTGCCATACAGTATGGCTAACTTCTTTTAGAACCAAGCAGACTTTCAGAAGCAGATGTGATATATCAGAATCAGGTTTAAAAAAAGTCAAAAGTCAAATTCCCACTAGTTGTGTCCAAACCTTTGGATGTGCCTAGAGTAACTCTTTAGAACCAGTCTTAAGTTTGGGGGAATATGCTTCTGGGTTTGTTTGGTTTTTTAAAAAATAGTGTGTGAAATTATATACTTTAAAACAAAATACTTTATATATAAATATATGTTTAATTTATAGTGGGCATAATGTGAGTTCATGGCCATCTCGCATAATTTATTTTAGAAAAGGAAAGAAGGCTAGATCCTGAGTTCTCATAACTGGAGCAACGGTTACCACATACTCCCTGCAGAAGGGAGTTGATTTTTCACTCATTTTGCCCACATGCCCTGAAGAAGCTGCTCTGGAGTGCCGAGAGACCCTCTGGAACAGTACTCAACTTGGCACCAGGGGTGGGGAATACAGGAGGAAGGGAGAATCTGCAAAAATCATTCCTCCTCCTACAACAGGAGACTCCACCATATTTCAGCCCTTTCTACAAAAGGGAGGGAGCTGTTCCGTTTGCGGAAAGACAACTTTGGATCCAACCCACAGTAAAAGGAGGAGGAGCAATAACACGACACATGACATCATGCATTTATCTAGTACTTAAATTAGGTAATCATTAATGTTATAAATAGGCGACCTACAGGAAATAAAACTCTCCTTCCCATACATACCTTCAGGAATACTGCTGTTTAGTAAGATAGGGTTTCCAGACGCTCTAATTACATCTCCTTTGTCGTTAAACACAACGTTCAAATAGCCAAGGTATTTTCCAAAAGCATAAGCTTGAACAACAGGAACGTCACGCCCATCATCTGACTTCACCGTAAATGGATATTTACCAGCTGGTATATCATTTGAAGGTGGGGTGCCTGTAAAAGTGGCCAGAGAATGAATGACCTTTTCTCCCTTCCTAGCTTTCAAAGGAAGTCCTGAATACTGATGAGGCAAGCACATCAACTGATAGTGATATTTAGGGTGCAGAAAGAAATTGCTTGTGTGTGAAAGCAAGAAACATAACATGTATACAGCATCTAGGCAAGTTGTCAGATCATTCCCTTCTCCCTTCTTTCCCACGTCAACAGTTGATTTGGAGCTTCACTCTGAGACAGTCAACAATGTCTGTGGGTCATCAGGCAGTTCCCCTTTCCTCAGCTCCTACTCAATTCAGCAGCTGATCAGGGGAATCAGAGGCTTCCATTCTGCTCACCAGCACTAATTGTGTTTTGAGAATTATATATCTCACTTCTATATACAATACACTTCTATTTGGGTGTAATCCCCAGCATTAGTGATTTAGGATCCAAATACACCTAACCTTAATAAGACAATTAGCAATCAGGCTGTGCTTTTTCAAAAATGTAGCTTTAGCTGTTTTGCAGTTGTTTTATTCTTAGCTAATGTTAGTCACCCTGAAAAGGTAGGGAAGGGAATACATAAATCTTCCTGCACCATGTCACACTTCACATCTTCAGGGGCAAAGAGAAATGAGGGTCAGGAAAAGCCTTGATGCACACATGCACTGGACATCCACATGATTCATCCCTTTGACTGCTTGGCTTTGGAATCCGAGAGCCCGGAGAAAAACATGTTATTCTTTCCTAACAGAAAAATAATAAATGGTGAGATGTAAGTCCCCAAATGGTGAACTTTTTCCTTTTCAATTACCTCATGTGCACTGTTTGGTTGAGATGCTGTGTCACTAAACACACACTTCAGCAGAAGTGGGGTTTTTTTTAAAAAAAAGTTTCGTTTTATTTCGCTCCCACATTCCTTTTCTAAAGGCAGTATGTTTCACTGCAGAACATTGTCAGTGATTAAGGCAATAAATATATTTCTGACTGAAAGTGCTACTAAGACATTGATGGGTGCACTGAAAACACTGCCACTAGATTTTATATTCTACACCCAGCATCTCGTTGCCATGAATGATTCTTTCTGAATGCAGGCACTGATCTCTCTACTTGTCTCAGAACTAGACTCCTGGACAGCTCCCAAATTCACTCATTAATAGTGCCAGAAAACGCAACATGTAGCTGCTGCTGGTTTCTCAACTTTCAACAGCAACAACAAAATCCATTTCAACAGCAACAACACAATTTGGAACATTTCAATAGGCCAAAGAGCCTGTAGAGTCTAAATAGCTCCACCTGCATATGGGCTTAGCCAAGCAGTTGTGACAAGAGATAAAACTTAATAATGTTCAGACTTCCTTTTATTTCAGGTATTCATATGATGCTCAATATTCAGAATATATATCCTGAGGGATAGCTCAGTCAGCAGAGCTGTGGGTTCAGTCAGGGATGTGGGTTCGAGCCCCACGTTCCTGCTTTGCAAAGGGTTGGACTAGATGACCCTTGTGGTCCCTTCCAACTCTATGATTCTAATATTCAGAGGTTTGTCAGCAAGTATAACAGTATCAGTCACAAGCACAATGCTGCATGTTCCAAATTGGGAAATTAATGTAAAGGCTAGGCTTGGTGCACTTATCAAAATGTTAGGTATGCTTTTTGGATGTGTATACTCACGTATGTTCTTTCTATGTCAAGTAATGTATTAGTGAAGTCATCTTCTTCCTTTAAAAAAAGGCTTCAATGCTTCTACCCAAGCTTCTAAGAATACCTCTACCTTTTCTTTATAAAGTGCCTTTATAATTCTACAGATGTTTTCAATCCCTACAATGCATTATGAACGATCTGTAAATGGTGTGTGTGAGAATGAATGTTTAGCTTAGTAAAGAATGCTCAGATCAGGAAGGAGGCAACACACAATGTTAATTTTATCAGAAAGTCTGGTATGTAAAACTAAAAAAAGACACACTTCAGAGTTTGAGGTATCTCATTTCCTATTGATAAACAACAGCACAGCACCCGGCTACACCCTTATAACTAAAGTAAGTGTGACTTCTGCCCGGAAAAAGACCCCCAAATCAGCACTGGTGTTACTAGACTAATGTCAGTCTGTGGTCAGAGTAACAAAGTGTGTGATATAGAGTGGCTTGAGGAACATAGAGCTGAGAAACCCTCATAGCTGGGAAAAAGTATATGAGATCCTGGGTGAAAGACATAACTTTTGCCAGATACATGTGTGTGAAGTCTATCTAGATCCACCTGGAGCAGCATGAGTCATCTGATCACAACACCCTGCCTGACCTCAATGCTTCCTCTTCAGCACTCTGAACTCCTAGACTGCCAACCTAGCACTAAGAATACCCATCTCTGTAACTACAGCTCTTGCAGTGCAGGGGTGGGGCGAGAGAGACAGAGAGACTGTACCTGCAAGCTATTTTGTTTTCTGAACTGTATTCAATAAATGCGGTTTTACTAGTTTTTGAGGTTGGGCTCTGCACACACCATTTTATATAGTGAAGAATGCAAAGGAGTGGGAATGTATGCACCCATAGCTATTGAATACACATGTACACTAAAACATTAAAGTAGCAGGACAAAGGCATTAGCATTGCCCATGCTAAGGACAACTAGGAAATCAAAATGTTTTCAATTTGGCCCAGCTAAAGGCAAACAGAACATCCAGGGAATCAAAGTCTATCCCTGCTAGAGATAGAAGGAGGACCAAGGAAGGAAATAGATTTCTATGCTCACGTTTAGGCAAAAGGAAAGCCACTGGGATGAGATTCTTGCCCGTTTCAGCAAAATAAAAATAAATCAAAAGATTGGGAAGAAATTCTAAACAGGAATCAGAGCAAACTATGTTCAAAAGAAAACCCAAAGCTTCACTCAGCTCCATCAACTTTGCCTTTTATAGTCAAATCCTCCCTATAAAATTGTGGAAGTTCGGGGGGGGGGAGTATTATAAAAAGCTGAAGACGCTCATTAGCAAATAAATTCCATAGCGTGGCTATTGTGGGGGAAACTATAGGTTAAAAGTTTCACTCCCAATCAGATATACAACAATAATCTGTGAATGTGAATTCAGCAGACCAGGTTCTGAAAGCCAGAAGCTTTACAGGTATATCTGAAAAAAGCAAAGTGTTTGTGCCATCTGTACATGACCAATGTTATAATTAGAATAGAGTGAACAGTGGGAAATGGAATGGTGTTTTTTTCCTGAACACATCCTGGAAAAGTTTCCAATTTCTGAGCCAATTTTGAATATTGCTGAGGTGAGTTATCCCACCACTATTTCTGAAAGGTTTTAAAAACAAACCACCGTTTGAGAGGAACATTTCACACACAGGAAAGTTTACCCTGATCTAGTATGAGGGAGGCTGGAGAAATCACTAAACAATCCTGGAGGAAGGTGTTAGACGGGAGAGAGAGAGAGAGTGAGACAAAGTTCATATTTATTCTGGACCAAGGGCAGGAAAGACACATAGACACAAGCAGAAACAGGAGAGGACAGAGACATGATTCATTTGTGTACAGCTATGCAAGCCACTGGAAAAAGGCCCAGCATCCTTAGTGCTTAGCAGCAAACCAAAAGCCAACCACTTCCTGAGGAGAAAATGAAACTCTGATGAATGAATAAAAGACTGAAAGCTATGACCAAGGTAAATTCAAGATGTTGAAAAAAGAAACACGTAAAAACTGAACAAGAAGTGTCACTGAACCTACAAGAAGTGTTGCTGATATTTCATTGATCTTTTATGCTTCTCAAATAACAGCACAATTCTATTAATGTCTGCTTAGAAGATCTAGTCAGTTCATTGGGCATCTTACCCCCATTGTGTACATGATGCCTTCTAGATGCTGATAGACTACAAGTCCCTTCATTCATGGCCATTGGACATGCTAGCTGAGGCTATAGAGAGTTAAGATTCCTATAGCAGGGGTCCTCAAACTACAGTCCGCGGGCCAAATCTGGCCCGCCAGGGTCCTGAACCCGGCCTGCCTGGCAATTGCAGAACCCATAGCACTCCTCCTTCCTGTTGCCCAGATGGCTACAGCCAATGCGAGCTTCCTTCCCTCCTTCCCTCTGAACCACTACTACTGCAAGCAGCTGGGTCCAATCCTTTCCGGCTTCTCCTCAGACCACACTCTCCAGCCCCATCCCACTTGACTGCTCATCAATCCCATTGCAATCCCAGGTGCGCGTGCGCATGGGCACACCAGGGAGGGGTGTGTGTGCATGAGAGAGAGAGAGAGACTGCTGGCACTAGTGGCAGCTCCCTCAAACCACTGGGAAGGGACAGCCGGTTCGGCGGCAGCCTCTGTGGCAGTGACCACAATCCCCCCTCCCACCTGGCTTCTCCTTCTCCACACACACACACACCACCTCCTCCTCCTCTTCAGTTGCCAGGTGAAGCAGGTCCAAAGGGGGCGGGACTGGCCCATGGACCAGCCAGGCCTGGAGCCAAGCCCAGAGGAGCCGGCTCCGAGGAAGGCCTGTGGAAATGCGGGCATAGCGCGAAGGCGCAGCGGCTATCGCCAGCACTGCAGCCGGGTCCGGGGCACCGGGTCTCTCGCTGGAGGGCACTGAGGGAGGAGCAGCCAGATGCTTTCCTTTCCTCCCTCTTATTTGGTCACCCTCCTCTCTCTCTCTCTCTCTCTCTCTCTCTCTCTCTCTCTCTCTCTCTCTCATATTGAAATACTTATAAGTTTATGTTGATTTAAATCGTTCTTCATTTTAAATATTGTATTGTTTTTCCTGTTTTTTGTGCACTACAAATAAAATATGTGCTGTGTGCACAGGAATTTGTTCGTATTTTTTTCAAACTATAGTCCGGCCCCCAACAGTGTCTGAGGGACAGTGAACTGGTCCCCTGTTTAAGAAGTTTGAGGAACCCCGTCTATAGCATCTGAAGGGCACCAGGTTAGGAAAGACTGATGAAGGACATCAGGAGGAAAAAAACCTCTACACTAGACTAGTTTCAAGGTTTAATCTTATACTTTCAAATGTTCAGTTCCCACGACAGTTTCTTCCAAACATGCCTAGCTGTACCACAATGACGAGCACGAAGAATTAAATATTTAGCACCCTGTTATAACTGCTGAGACATAGCTACAACAATTAGCTACAAACATAGCTACAATAATAAGTACTAACCAATCAGAATCCCCTCTTTTTGCCAAGGAAATGACATACCTGTATAAAGAAAGGTGTTTGTATGTCCCCCAACTACAACATCCACACCTCTCACTTTTTGAGCAATGTTTTTGTCCACAGTAAAACCAGAGTGACCGAGTGCAATGATTTTGTTGACTCCTAAAGTTATAAGTTTGTCCACTTGTGGCTGTAATGCTGTAACTTCATCTTCAAATGTTAAATCCGGCCCTAAAAATCCAGAAAAAAATGCATTAATGTTTTGTATTTTATTTTATTCTCACAAAATGATTTGCCAAAGCACATGAACAAATATATTATACATATATAACGTATATACTATACATAACATTCTCTCTTGGTTTAACAAGTTCCTTTCAAGTACAGTGGTACCTCAGGTTACATACGCTTCAGGTTACATACGCTTCAGGTTACACACTCCGCTAACCCAGAAACAGTGCTTCAAGTTAAGAACTTTGCTTCAGGATAAGAACAGAAATCGGGCTCCGGTGGCGCGGCAGCAGCAGGAGGCCCCATTAGCTAAAGTAGTGCTTCAGGTTAAGAACGGACCTCCAGAATGAATTAAGTACTTAACCTGAGGTACCACTGTAATGGAAGTTACACTGATACATTGCTAATTTGCTAGCTCCGTAGTTCTGTGGATCCCTCATATGACAGGAAATCATTTGGTTGCTTTAGCAGAAAGTGGATGGTATTCAAATAAAATCATTGTGCAAGCAGAACAACTTCCACTTGTGCAAGGGGACATCTCCCCAAGGTCCTGACAAGAGAAGTTTGAAAACAGAAGTTAATGGACTACACAGAAATGGCGAAACTTACCAGGAGAATAAGAAATCAAGGAAAAAATTCTTTTTAGACAGGAATGGAAATGGTTTTTTGAGTGTTTACAAACAAACTGTAAACAGATTAAGACATTGGCAGGATTACTGTAAATACCTGCTATATATATATATACGGGAATAGATACATAAAAGAATATGTTGAGATAATTTGGAGTATGCAGGAAGATGAAAAGAAAGGTAAAGAACCACAGAAAGAGGGGGAAGGGAGCCGGAGTTTAAAATGTTAAAATTATGATTGGATAATTGTTGTCATATATATAAATGAAACTTATAATTTAAAACTTTTTTTAAAAAGGGGGGGACATCTCCTCGCCCCCAGCACACACTGTACACTCTCCCCAAACCAGCTCTGGAGGGTAGGGGTAATATCAATTAAAACATTATGCAGCAAGCTATCCCCACAAAAATAATGCTAATAAGGAGATTCAATCTACCCTAGCCTCCAGTGTTCCAGACACCTTCAGAAACAAGAAGACCGTAAATAATGTGCCAACATCAGAGTAGAATCAGGAAACCATGTTCCCATTATTAATTTTGGAACTATTAGCAGGCTCTTTATGTTCCCATTATTAATTTTGAAACTATTAGCAGGCTCTTTATGTTCCCATTATTAGTCAGTACTAGAACAGCTACAGAACGTATTCATTCACCAAAGCATTTATGTAGCAGTTTGCTAACATGCAGTCAATCAGCAATTCCTTACTCCTGGATATGAAATAGCAGTGGATATCGGCTATTGGACATGAACGAAGAACACGTGTCTAAACAAAAATGGCTGCCCTCATTTTGGCCCCGGGTTTGTATGACACTGAGCAATAGCTTAGGCTTTGTTCCATGTTCTCACAATAATAATGGAAATGATACACGAAAGGATTCCCAGAAAAGCAAAAGGCTGAGCTGCATGGAACACCATCTGGTAGCTAATAAAGCCAACAGCCTTTTGCTCTGGGCTCTGGAGTAAAGAGCGGCATTTCCTTTTAGCTCAGAGCAAATGCAGCTTTCTTGGCCTGATGATTTTGCATTTGTACAGCCTATATATCTATATCCTTTTGAAATTCATGCAAATGTCTTAAGTTGCTTGGACAAGGTGATTTCACAATTCTTCCCCAAGGAGGAAAGGGAGAGGTTACAAAAAGCCCCAGATCTTTCACCAGAGGACAGATGTGTTTTTTTGAAATACACATGAACAGTACAGGAAGATATGAATCCGAGCTAATGACTCCTGGTAGAAATTACTAACTAATTAACCATTAAATAACCATTGGGCAGGTTTCAAATAACGAGTCCTGTTCTCTTTTGCAATGGGTCTTCCTTCCCCTCCCCTCTCCTCCCCACCCACCCACTATAACTGGCTGGGGTGTGTCAAGAGAACCCCTAGAACAGCATACATCTGGCAAGCCAAAATACTGTAGATTCCAGTGTATTAGGCGACTGGGCGTCTAAGACAACCCCCAACTTTTGCTGTTCAATTTTAGAGTTTTAGAGTTATAGAGTGTGAGTGCTGCCAGGGGCAGAGCGTGCACCCCTCCACTGCCTCTGCCATCGCAGCAGCAGCAGCCCAAGGCGAGGTGTTTGGCTGGCGGGCAGGCGAGCGAGCGCCGCGCTCGGAAGGACTTTCCGCGTCCCCTTCTGTGGGGAGGGAGGAGGAGCGATGGCTGAAGGGGCGCCTCTGCTCACTGGCTTCCTCTCCTCCTTCCCAAAGTGTATACCCGGCATATAAGATGACCCCCGACTTTTGGGGTGATTTTCCAGGGATAAAAAGTCGTCTTATACACCAGAACATACGGTACTTGTCTTGATGACTGCCTTAGCACAATGTTGAATTCCTCTCATAATCTTTGAGACCTGCCCAGATGCCTGTGACTGGATGACACATTAAGCTGATAATTAAACAAAGATCTAAATAGATGAAAACCGTGTATGTGTGTGTATATATATATGGGGGGGGGGAATCATCTGATTCCACTATAGTCACACATATCTGGTGCTCACTTTTTATCTTACTTTGAGCACCATTTAATATCATTGCTACAGGAAGAAGAAATAAAATAGGGTGGGAGTCACATGATTCAAAATAAATATATTTATTTGCATAATTTCTACATAAGCATTAAAAGAAAGAATACCTGGATTTGAAAGGACAGGTGTCTCCTTTGAGGTATAGCCAACAATTCCCACTTTTTCTGAGCCAACTTCCAGAATTTTGTAAGGAAGGAAATATCCTGTGATGTTGCTTGCTAGTTTCTGGTTTGCTTTAATGTTTGCACTTACAACAGGAAACTTAACATTTTTCAGCAGTGGATCCAATAATCCATTCACACCGTTGTCAAATTCATGGTTCCCGATTGTCTGCACAACATAAAAGAAAAGAAAAATAGAATCTTTTATTGACAAGAAGTTCCCGCAATCATGAAAAGCAAAGTACAGCATAATGACATATTTTAAAATCTACGCTGTGATCCATCCAGTTCTAACACATGAACAGTATGCTATACCCAAATAGTATCTTTTCAAGCTCTCTTACATCTATTTCAGTTCAGCTACTAATATTTGGAGGTGCATCAACACAGTTCTTCAGTCTCTGAAACGCTAAGATTTAAAAACCTGTGGCCCTCTAAATATTGCTGTACTTCCACTCCCAAAACCCCCAGGCCGGTGTGACCAATGGTCAAGCCTGGTGGAAGTTGGAGTCCAGCAATATCTGGAGGTGAATAAGTCCCTCAGCCCCATTTTCAAACAAGAACAGTGTCAGCATCCTCTCCAATTGTCACAATGGACTAGATTTGGAATTTTGAGCCAATGAGTAATTGTATTTAAGAATTTAAAATATTTGGAATTTCAGTGGCCCTCAATAATTTCTTTAGAATGCTTAAATTTCTTTATCTTTTTGCAAGGTTGAAATCAAGGCTCTCCCATAACCATCTTTAACCAGACTGCTCACCAAAGGAACACATTTGGGTGTAGCAGTTGCCTGACTTCAGTTTCAACTATAGGTTGAGTCTTTTAAAAGAGGCCCCGTG
Source organism: Podarcis muralis (assembly GCF_964188315.1). Classification (NCBI taxonomy): domain Eukaryota; kingdom Metazoa; phylum Chordata; class Lepidosauria; order Squamata; family Lacertidae; genus Podarcis; species Podarcis muralis. The sequence continues at coordinate 79,791,291 of NC_135657.1, forward strand.
GGACATGTGTACTCTGTATCCACAGGCCTCTTTTAAAGGACTCACCCTGTATAACTGTAAAAAGCACTTCAAGATGACAGTGCTTGCTGAAGGAAAAGAAAGGGACTTTTATCCTGCTGTCTTTATCCTTCTACCCTCTTCCTGGTTTAATTTTGAAGACCAGTAAGCAACTGAATGATCTTGCACCCTTTATTCCCCTGAGCCAAAGATCAATCTGCCCAATCAACACTGCAAAGCATGACAAAATATGTGCCTACTCACCATGGCTTCAGCAGAAAAGATTTGGAAATGTATGCAAATATATCCCTGTAATTTATTGCTCTCTTTTTTTAAGCCATGGTGTAACAAGCTACTCTGAAGAGCCAATATTTCCAAGCAGCTTCCTTCTACACTTCCCAGGGCAAATCATTTCTCCGATTTCCACCCTTTTAGGCAATGACAGGGATTCTTGAAATATGAAACGCACCATTCAGGCAATGCCTGGCCTTGCATCCCTGTCCCTTGTGTGCTTAGGGCAGGATACAATGTTATAAACATGATACTGTATTCTACATGTAGTGTTATTAAGTTGGACTGACATGGTAGGCTGATAAACATATTTACACAGCTAACCACAATATGGCTCAATAATACTTTCAGAGAGGTTTGTGTCTGTTTACAGTAGGCACCTATTCATCTATTGTGGTCTGCATGGAAGGCACCAGATAACACATTGTACTATGTTGCAGTGTGCTGAAGTCATGTTTACCCTCTTTTCTCCACAACAAGTGCAGTGCAGACCAAACAGAGCTGCCCACACTGTGATTTGGATGTGGAAACAAACAACTTGAAGCTACTTAAAATGCCAAGAACAAGACCTAGAATGGATTTAAAATATATGATACTTCACATGCTTAAAATAGAATGAAAGCTTGAGCAAAACAACTCAGCACTGCTTACAAGCCTGATTTGTCCAGAGCTGATCGCCCACATGTTATGTGTTCCCAATAAAAGCAGATAAAATCTGTATATTATAAAAGTAGCATCTAAGCAAATAGTGAAATTTTCAGCAATGAAGTATTTAGAATCTGGCTTGTACACATTCCAGAATTTTCTGTATGCTTTGAGACTGAAACAAACATCTGCTTTTACTTTGCACATATAATTGAGAGCAGGACTCTTTCAATCTTGTACATTTCATTTCTTTTTACAGATTATTTCAAAATAGTTCCCACTATGCTTAAACAGATTTCACCAAAGAAAAGCAATTTGGGAATCCAAAACCACATCCCATGTATCTTTATGCAATAGTTTTTTTGTCATTTATCCAGAAACCAAAAACAGTAGTGCCAAGCAAAGATGGGACTGGCTTTAGCTTGGCCCCCAAAATCTCCACCCTAACCCTGTGCTGCTTAGGAGAGGGAACGAGGTATGGCATAATAATCTCAAATCCGATGGCTCTGCTGTGCCAGCCAACGCTTGGATAAAAGGAGGACAAGATGTTCCCTTGCCCAGACACTGCAAGTTATATATCTACGTCTCCTGTTGCTCTCTCATCTCACAAAAACAGATTAAAAGACCTTCTCTTCCTAGAGATTTTCATATTGATCGGAATGAAAGGGTGTACTGCAATTCACACCACAGAATGAGAAGAAGAGATGAGTCCAGTATCCATCCCAGCCTTCTCTCTCACATTTTCTTTCAAGTAATCTTATATTCCCATTCACTTAAGTTTAGTGCCAAGTGCTTAACTCCTTGTTGCCACACTGCCTGCAGAGGTTTGATAAGTGGAACAGATGTTCTTATATTCCCATTCACTTAAGTTTAGTGCCAAGTGCTTAACTCCTTGTTGCCACACTGCCTGCAGAGGTTTGATAAGTGGAACAGATGTGAGCAGGCTGTTGTCACAAAGCAAAATAGCCACCTTTCTAGATTCAGTGACACATTTAAGAGTGTGTTTTTTTCTAGAGGCCAGAATAACGGCAAATTCCTATGCGCAACCGGCAGAAGTGTTTCCTGAAAGTATATACCCCCGAGGATACAAGGGGCAACAATCATTTAATATAATCACGTTAAGATAGGATACCATGACAATTACACTGGACAAAGCTCGCAAGTTATGGAAGAAGCAGGCAGTACAGTTGTTAACAGCACTGGATTTTGGGATACTGTAGTATTAGGTCTTGGTTCACTATTTCTTCATCATCCCAACAGTCTTCCCATGTGGAATTACGTTTTCTACGTCCATCTTTGGTCTTGCTCTGTTTTGTCTTATTAATAGCCGCTGCTAGGAATAATTCAATGTGAGCAATGTGATGCACACTGGGGCAAAAGAATTCTAATTTCACATATATGCTCATGGGACCTGAACTGGTGGTAACTGATTTGGAACTAGACCTTATATACCTTGACAGAGGTATATGAAATTATGCATGGTATGGAGAAAGAGAATTGGGAGAGGGGTTCTCCCTCCCTCTCTCTCTCTCTCTCTCTCTCTCTCTCTCTCCCTCCTATACTGCGAGAGCTTGTAGCCATCAATTGAAACTGAATTGCTGGAAGAATCAGGGCAGTCAAAACAAAGCTCTTCTTCTGTCAATGCATAATGCCTTCTGTGGGACTATCAGATTTTACTCTCACGAGATGTAGTGATGGCCTTCAGCTTGGATAGCTGTGAAAGAGGATTAGACAAATTCATGGAGGACAAGGCTATCTGTGGCTGCTAACCATGATGGCTATAACAAAAAAAAAAATTCCTTCCAGTAGCACCTTAAAGACCAACTAAGTTAGTTCTTGGTATGAGCTTTCGTGTGCATGCACACTTCTTCAGATACACTGAAACAGAAGTTGCCAGATCCTTCTATATAGTGAGAAGGTGGGGAGGGGTATTACTCAGAGGAGGGTGGGGATGGGTGATTGGCAGATAGCTGTGATGAGCCTGTTGACGACTATTAACGACTGCAGTAGGTCTTACAGGAAAAAGCAAGGGGTGAGAAGGTGAAAAATGGCTTTGTCATGTATAGTGAGATAAGAATCCAATGTCTTTATTCAGGCCAGGTGTCTCCATGGTTTTAAGTTTGGTAATGATTTGCAATTCAGCAGCTTCTGTTCTACAACCGCATTTGGAGGCAGTATGCCTCTGAATACCAGTTGCTGAGAAGAGAACTGCTGCCCTCAGGTCCTACTTAAGAGGCTTCCCATAGGTAAATTGGTGAGTAGAGGATGCCAGATGGCCTTTAGCCTGCTAAAGATGGGCTCTTGCCAGAACTTCCCTAGTGTGTATGTACAGCATAGAATAAGCCACATTTGCCATGGAAAATGGCAGACGTAATCCTGAGGTATCCCTGAGGAATTTCCAATATGTGTTATTCTATCCCTCCAAATACTCTACCTCTAACTGCCTTGAGGCTCCATAACAATTAATCAATCAAAATGTATTTATATCTTCTCTCAATAAAATATCATCAAGAGCGCTTCGACGTAAAATTAAATTATTACCAAGGCTGCTTCAACGAAGAATTAAAACAGCATATCTAAATCACATTGGTATCTTCTAATCTAAGGCAACTAAGCAGCAGTCTAAAAACCATTTAAAAAAACAACAACACAACCCTGGAAATATAAAAGCATTTTAATTTTGTGGCTAAAAGTTATTAAATTTGTAATCAGGTGAATTCATAAAGAGAAAGGACACTTCACTCCTGGAACACCATGATCAAATAATCCCGTATCTGGCTGCTACCAACTTAAGTTCACAAGTCAGGCCTCAAATAATGGTTTTAATATTAGAGCAGGGCATATAGCAGTATAGTAGATGGTCTTCCAAATGCCATGGTTCCAGACTTACAGCTTTAAAGGTTAAAAATCTGCAGCACTTGGAATCAGCGGTGCAGCTAAGTATTTTAGACTCTGAACTTAATGTCCAAAGTCTAAAAGGGCATTTCAGGGGCTCTTGCTGTTTAGATGGGAATGTGTATTACTTAACTCACGTGTGTGGTAAGCCAGCTCTGCTGCATTTGAAGGCCCTCCTGCTCATTCTTCTGAGTGGGGGACCCTTGATGTCTTGCCCCAAAGTCCTGATCTGATGGCACTATCACTTTTATTTCTGCTCAGCAGCAGTCTGGAAGCCAGTGGAGTTTGCTAAGTACTGCCGAGATAGGTTCATTTTTGGATATACAAATTAACAGCTTCACATATGTATTCTGGGCTTGTCATTAACACATCCAAGTCTTCAGAGGCAGTTCCATGTAACCGACAGCAGTAGGTAGGTGATAGCTGGATCTGAACAAAGGTGCAACTACTCCAGCACTTTCTTTCCAACAGCAGGCCTGCAGCTCCTCTGCACCCAGAGATTAGGCTAAATCATGGGTGTGCTTCATTTTTTTCTTACATGGAGGTAAAAGAATAGGCACCAGGGTGTGCTTTTCTGGAGCATCTCCTCCAAAATCCCAACCTCTTCTAGAGGAGCTTCTCAGGGCTGAGTCTCACATCTTCTGGTTGTGGCTGGCTGCTGGCCTTCTCCACTACTTAAGAAGAAAGGATTCCTCCCTTCAAGGTGTCCAGCTGATCTCTTAAGGTCCACAGCTTAATTTTATTATCATGCATATGGTGCAGGTAGTGTTTACAGGATCTGAAGCGCTCAGTGTTTGGAAAAGCTGCCTCAAAGTAAAGCTGACCAAATAGAATCAAGGCGGAAAGTGGAAAAGCTGAAGGGAGATGACTGTTGTTGTTGGTTAGTATCCAACCCCTGGAACCGTGAAAAAATGGTTCAGACTCTTGCTTTTTGCTACCCTAAATAGAAGAGCGTCATTACCTCTGCCCTGAACCTGTCGCCTGCCAATCAACTACCTGAGGGGAACCAGAGTCCCTTCAGCTATGAAGGGGAAAGAAAGAAAACCGGCCTCTTCTCATGCCTGCTCAGAACTTTCTTATGGCCTCCCTCCATACTGGAGCACGTCCAGTTGGGAGGACCCAATGGCGCCACAGAAAGTTTTTTTTGGGGGGTGGGGAGCGTGCCAGACCCTCGCGCCCCACCTGACGGGTTTGCCCCCCTCTCTCGCCCCCCCCCCCGCTTACCATTGCGTCATAGCCGAGGAGGTTCATGAAGCGCACCACCTCCTGCCCTTTGAAGAAGCTGAACCACACGGTGCCCTGGTACTGGTCGCCGGCGTCGAGGAGCAGCACGTTGCGCTGCGCGGCGCGGATCCGGCGGATCTCGGTGGCGCGTCGCGCGACGCCTCCGTAGCAGTCCTGCCCGACGCATTTGCCCGAGTCGCGGCTGGTCTGCTCCACGCGGGCGTGGACGTCGTTGGTGTGCAGGATGGTGAGCTCGAAGGCGCCGGCCGAGCAGGCGCAAAGCGCGCCCAGCAGCAGCAGCGCGCCCAGGCTCCGCGCGCAACTCTGCCCCGCGCGCCGCCGCTGCCTGAGGCTCTCCATGAGGGAAAGCAGCGCGCGCTCCTTGCCCCTCGGCGCACTGACTGGCACTGGGGAGCGCAGCTGCCGACCGAGGCGCTTGAGGCGCAGCCCGGCGGGGCGGGGAGGAGCTTGACTCCCCCTCCAATCAGGACTAACCCCCCGCCGCGAGTTCCGCGGGTGCTGCCTGCCAGGGAAGGTCTGGCTGGCTCCTTGGGAGACTCCCTTCCCGCCTTCGCCTTCCCGGCTTAGTCAACTTTTCCTGAGAGGAGTCTTGGCATCCTTGGGCACTTTTCTGGGCAGATCTGGGGAGGCTTGCTCGTTTTGTCATTTCTGTTTGTGAACTCCGGGCACCAAGCACTCCTTAAACCAGGACTGGGACGACTACAGTACTACTACTACTACTAAATGCAACATTACACAATACATAATTACATATGGTAATACAAAACAAAATTCCTTCCAGTAGCACCTTAAAGACCAACTAAGTTAGTTCTTGGTATGAGCTTTCGTGTGCATGCACACTTCTTCAGATACACTCATACATATGGTAATGTTTCGCTTGACATGAAGTCTCCAGTCCTTGTTCTGAACCCAGCTGCCAACTGACTAACCTGTTCCTATTTCCACATCAACCAAAATGTTACAAAACTGAGTGTGCGCCTTCCACTTTGGGCACATTCCCTTGGCCTTAGTTGCCCTAAAATAAATTTGGGTTTTGTTTTGTTTCTTGTGGGGCAATAGGGCTACCTTTAATTTCCCAATTTATAACTCGGAGCTGCAGTCTAAAAAGGCAACAGGCTCCCCTGCGCAGTCACTTGCATTGGGGGACCCTTCCTTCACATAACTCTGTGAGGTAGCTTAAACAGAGACACTAACTTAGAATCATAGAATTAGAAGGGACCCAAGGGTCATCTAGTCCAACCCCCTGCAATGCAGGAATCTCAGCTAAAGCATCCATGACAGGTGGCCATCCAACCTCTGCTTAGAAACCTCCAAGGAAGGACAGTCCTTCCTTGCAGTGGCGTAGCGTGGGGGGTGCAGGGGGGGCCGGCCGCACCGGGCGCAACATCTGGGGTTAGGGCAAATCCACAGGTTAGGGGGCGCAAATCCACGGGTTAGGGGCGCAAATTACTTGCCTTGCCCCGGGTGCTGACAACCCATGCTACGCCACTGCTTCCTTGCTTCAGGCCAGCCAATGAGCAATTCACAATGACCTTGCATGGCAAATGTTGCAGTGCCAGATATCATACAGAGTGAAGGGGAGCCAATTGCTTCCAAGCAGTAAGGGCACTCACTAGCTCACTGCTCCCACAGTGCCAGAGAGCAAGTGTGGCTTACTTGATTGACAAAGGGCTTGTGCATTCATGGCAGATTTCCTTCTCACTGCCACAAACCAGAAAGGACACACATATGAAACACAATACAGTGGTACCTCGGTTACATACGCTTCAGGTTACAGACTCCGCTAACCCAGAAATAGTACCTCGGGTTAAGAACTTTGCTTCAGGACAAGAACAGAAATCGTGCTCCGGCGGCACGGCAGCAGCAGGAGGCCCCATTAGCTAAAGTGGTGCTTCAGGTTAAGAACGGACCTCCGGAACGAATTAAGTACTTAACCCGAGGTACCACTGTATTACTCTTTCATGTTCATTGTCCTTCCATGTAACACTGGTGAAAGTAAAGTGCTGACACGTGATTTTCCACTTGTTTACTTTTAAGTAAACCAAATGGTTATATGCGGCCAAGCAAGCCTATGGGTCTAAATGGCCGCTAGGGGCCATTGTAGGGGACCTGCCAATGACACCTCAAACTGCACTATTCTATCTAAGTACACAATGGATAGAATATCAATCAATCAGTTTATTACAGTCATAGACTAGCAGTCAGCAAATAGAATACTAAGTGAAATATTTAGTGTAGGTTAAGTATTGGAGGACAGTTAAACTTTTTCTTTTTAGTCAGACTTCTGAACCTTCTCAACTGCTTGGGCTTCTGTGATACATGCACTTCAGGTTACATACGCTTCAGGTTACAGACTCCGCTAACCCATAAATAGTACTGTGGCGTTTGTACGGAGCCCCCGGTTGTCTCACGGACTATTGACCCGCACACCACTAATCCGCTGCCACCAACCAGGTCCTCCCTGGTAAAATCACTTCAGTCTCAGTCAGCTTTTCAATTAATAAAGAAGAGTGTATTTTATTTCAGACACAAACAAAACTTTTACAGCATTCCAAACGTTGTTGCTCTTTACTTTCTTAGTCTTATTTTCCTCTCTCTATCTCTTCTACCTCCCCACACTCAAGAACCCACTGCCCTCTATTCCCAACTGCTTCTCCAACTGCCTTTCCCAACTAGCCAACCCACTAAAACCAACCAACTGCCCACCAACAACTCCCAATGAACTCCTCCCAGAACTCGTTTTATAGACCCACTGACTCCAACCCCCTGGGTCCTGTCTGTGCAACCTATTTAACTATTTCCGCTCCAGCACTCTCTCATATATGTTAACATCACAAGTACCTCGGGTTAAGAACTTTGCTTCAGGATGAGAACAGAAACCGTGCTCCGGCAGTGCAGCAGCAGCAGGAGGCCCCATTAGCTAAAGGAGTGCTTCAGGTTAAGAACAGTTTCAGGTTAAGAACGGACTTCCGGAACGAATTAAGTACTTAACCCAAAGTACCACTGTACTTGCTTTTGTATTCTATTGCTTGCTTTTTTATTGGAGAGGACATTTAAAGCTCTGTTTACATTATTCCACACCTCTCTTCTTAGGAATAAGCGCAGGAAATACGGTATATTATTTCAAGTGAATCAATACAGTCAAAGTTTGTGTCACCACTCCTTCAGATTTTCCAGTTACAAAGATTTGACGAAGTAATCACAGTTGTTTCCTAGAACAATATGGAGAAAATGGATTTCAGAGAAGCCTGAAAATCTATCCTTTAGTTAAGGTGGTATGGTTCTTCCAGTGGTTTAGGGATAGTACTAATTTTAATGATAATAACATTGGTCCTGTCTCCTTTCTCAAAGTTGAATGCAAGTTTATCATGCAGACAGTCTCCAAAATTTATCTGACCCAAGGTTACTTTTTAAGGGGCAACCATTGTTCTCAAACCTAGGATCTTCATGTCACAATCCTTATACAGCTTAGGATCAAAAGGATCACAGACCATATTGCTGCTGCTCTTCCTTTCCTTGATATCACAGCTTGTCCTTTTTGCTGCCTCTACAATTCTTCACCACTCATTTAATGCCCCCCCCAATGCAATCAGAAGGGTTGGGACTGGGGACAGAGAAGTAAGCTTCAATTGATAAGGAATGCCATTGAACTTATCTTTGAAGTTGATGTACTCTGCTAAAGTGCTCATTACTTGAATAGGATGTGCAACAGAAACCTCTGCATTTTTACTCAGAAGTTCATCGCATGCTGTCCATTGGAGATTTCTTCCTACTGTGTTTCAGTTTTCGCTACTGTAACCCTAAACACGTGTAGTAGATGGTAGGTACCTTGTATTGAAACAAAGTAAAATAAAATAAAATACAACACCTACTTGGTCAGGGGTAGAAAGAATGGGGATCTGGACCTCAAGACTTGGGGATTCGCTATATAAATTGCAATGTTTCAAATGATGTGACCACTATTTATCCTCACTAGAGAGAGGGGAGCAGCTGTGAATTGCATCACAGAGGTGTGAAATCTGTTGCAAGGGGAACTGTTGCAACTAATTCTATTCTCTGGAAAGATCAGTTATTGTTGGACTTTATCGGCAATACCCCACCCCAGAATGGTCTCCGCATGCATCATTATTCTGCATTCCAAGCCAAGAGATTATGAAACACAATGGAGAAGAACAGCATCTTAAAAACAAAGTTGATTGGGGAGTGACTTGCATAGCATGCCAATTGTAAACATATGGAAGTACAGAAATGAGCAACAAAAAGAAGTTTCACCCACACAAACATCGACAACAACACAAAATTAGCCAGAGCATTTCGTATATTTGTGAAGCAGGCTCGAGTCTACAAAACATTATACTATAATTAATTTGGTATTCTCACAAGGTGCTATGGGACTCTCTGTAATTCATTATTTGGCCTCCCTAGCTTTTTACATGTTGTCTCAATTATAACATTAGCACCTACCCATGAAACCAGAATGTCCTGTCTTCAGAGGGGGCTTGGGAGCATTCATGCCACAGTTAAATAGCTCACTGTACAGGAATTCAAAAGAGCTGCTGCTGATATTTTAAACACAGATTTGCCAAAGAGGTTGCTGGTGGCGGGGGGGGGGGGGGGCTGTGTACAGAAGAGAAGAGAATAGCAGCAATCACAGAACACCAGGGATTATGCCAGGGTTGCCTTCAAGCTGTATGTGGCAATAGGAAGAGGGAGGAAATGGTGCTTTCGTAGCTATGCCTCACACACCCAGTGATTACTTGCTGAAATGAAAGGCATTTTGGATTCCTGAAATTGCCTCTGCCCAAAGTTACAAACTCTGACTTGGAAAACTTGTTCTTAAATGCAAAGGCTGGCAGTAGTAGCTACACTGTGAGAAGGAAAGGACTCTGCATGTGCACGGTAGTCACAACCACTACATTTTGAGCTTCGAGGTGAGACTGCGCCTGTGGGATTTCTGCCTGCCTCAGATAAAGGCACAAAAATAATTCATTCATTCATATGCCGCTTTTCCACACAAAAACACTACAAAAACAATTTCATAATAACATTGCAAACCAATAACACAGTGACATTTTCAGCATAGCAAAACAATAGCAAATATAACAACATACAAAAACCTGCATTTCATTACTATAAATATAACAAGATTCCTTAAACAACATGCAGCATCAAATATATTTAAAATAGCAAGGGAGATTCACAGTTTTACCATAGGTCTAGAGATACCCTCTCCCATGATGTTGCTCGCAGTTTCTCTCCTAGAGCAGCTTCTTGCAAGACTCCCAGGAAATACCCCTCCCATGACATTGCTCTTGCTAAGAAAATAGATAGCAACCCTAAAGAAAGAGTTGCATTTTAGTAGGAAAACCACAGGGTGATTTATCAATTCATTTTTTGTAGGGTTGTTTTTTTTGCATAACACATAAAAAACTGTTACTCATTTTTTAAGTGCTTGAATTTGCTATGTGTTTTGTGTGCACTGAGCATGCATACAGTTATCCTCCTATTTTTTAAATGCAGAATCCAAATGCCTTCCCTTAAAACGCACCCCTTGTGTGGTCACCATACTTTCCATGTGATCAATCTTGAAAATATTGCTACCAGGAGGGGGGGGAAACGTGGCTCTTCCCTAAGCTATAGTGTATCTCTTTGGTGGTATCGTTATTGTGTGGAATGCTGTAATTTTAGTCGATACACAGTGTGAGTCTGTAACAGACAGCTATTAAAATAAAATTGCATCCTTCATACATATTATGACAGGCAGGTATAACCTCAGTATTAATCACTATTCTTCGTTCTTTCTGTTATGATGTAAGGGTAGCGATAGCTTTTCTGTATATAATTAACTATAATTAACTTAGACTAAGCTGTTACTTAGGGACACGGGTGGCGCTGTGGGTTAAAGCCTCAGCGCCTAGGACTTGCCGATTGAAAGGTCGGCGGTTCGAATCCCTGCAGCGGGGTGCGCTCCTGTCGTTCGGTCTCAGCGCCTGCCAACCTAGCAGTTCGAAAGCACCTTCGGGTGCAAGTAGATAAATAGGGACCGCTTACCAGCGGGAAGGTAAATGGCGTTCTGTGTGCTGCGCTGGCTCGCCAGATGCAGCTTGTCACGCTGGCCACGTGACCCGGAAGTGTCTGCGGACAGCGCTGGCTCCCGGCCTATAGAGTGAGATGAGCGCACAACCCTAGAGTCTGGCAAGACTGGCCCGTATGGGCAGGGGTACCTTTACCTTTACTTAAGCTGTTACTTAGGAACGTAAGAAGAGCCTGCTGGACCAGACCAAGGGCCCATCGACTCCAGCATCCAGTTCTTACAGCAACTACACAGATGCCTGCTGAAAGTGTTCAAGTAGGACCAGAGCGCAAGAGCATGCTCATCTCCTCCAGTTTCCAGCAGCTAGTATTCAGATGCATTGCTTCCTCTAACCATGGAGGCACAGCACAGCTATCACTGCTAATAGCCCTCCTGTTCAGTCCTCTTTTGAAGGCTGGTTGGTGGCCATCACTCCCTCCTGTGGAAGCAAGGGTCATAGTTTAGCTCTGCCCTGTGTGAATGAAGTTCTTTCTTTTATCTGTCCCAAATCTTCTATCAATTCAGCTTTAGTGGAGGTCCATAAGTTATGAATTATTGGGGTGGGAAGGGTCTCTATCCACTTTCACCATGCCATGCATAATTTTATAAACTTCCATCTTGGCACATCTTTTTTACCTTTTCTCTAAACTGAAAAGTCCCAAATGCTGCAATATTTCCTCTTTGGCAAGTTGCTACATCCCTTTGATAATGATGGTTGCCCTTTTCCAGCTCTACCTGATTGAAGTGAGGCGAGGCAACCGGTCTACTCCGTAGATTTGTCAATGATCCCTAACATGGAATTTGCATTTTTGACAACTGCCACACACCGGGTTGACTTCTTCATTGAGCTGTCCATGACAGCCACAAGGTCTTCTTCCTGGCCAATCACTGCCAGTGCAGATCCCATAACATGTATACATGAAAATTAATATTTGTATCATTACATTACTTTAATATTTCTAATACCTCCAACATCTTTAAATTACTAGTTATGCTTACATTAAGTTCTAGTCATTCATATAATTCCCTTCATACTTTTTTGTTATTAATATCTTGTTTTTGTATTCATTGTATCCTGTAATGCAATGCTATACATTAGCCCTCTTGTGCTTTTGGATTCCCCACCCGCCAAAAAAATAATAATCACAAATATTGTGTGAAGTGGCTTTTAAGGGAGAGAGCTAAACCTAGACTTCTCTTAATTTCCTAACTAGAGGATTCCCTGCAAAGGAGTGAAAGAGATAGATAATTTATTACGGTCAAAGACCAGCTCACATAACATAACACAATAAAAACAGCATTCATAAAGATAAAATATGCAACCGGAGCAGATTGCAGCAACAGCTCATGAGTTAAAATTGAGATATATCCATACACTCGTACAACTGAGATTTGGGCTACCATAGAAAATTGACCCTGAGGCGCCCCAAAGGGCAACTTCAGCATTTCCCTAGTAAGCTATTTTATTCTAGAGGATGATCTGTGCCTACAAATCTGGGCGCAGAATCTGGCTACCAGCCAGGTCGTCTTATGATCTTTGCCTAAGAGGATGCAGAGGAGTGTATATCATCATGTTGGGAATTCACAGGTTGTGCATGAATTTTGCAGCTACAGCACATCAGCTTTTGCAAACAAAGCACTTTACAATAAAGAACTTCCAATTTCTTATTATATGGGCCATCTGATTTTTTTGTGTACAGAAGCACAACAGTTTGGTTTTATGTTCACATTCAGATGCGTGTCTTGGAGGCAGGTTTTAAAGGATTAAAGGAGCTTCAGAGAAGGGAAACAGAATTAATTACCACCTCCACAGAAGTCTAATAGGCCCACACACCCCAACCCTTTCTCTCAATGATAGCAAAAGGTATTTTATCTACAGAAGCAATCTGCTCCTACTGTTGCTCCTGGACTTGTTTCATCAACTCCTCCACCAGTGTAACATCTCCTGATAAACAAATGCCATAAATTGCTTGGTTAAAGGTCACTGGGATACCAGATCAAGAATTAGTCAAAGACCGAGAACTGGCGAAACTGACATACAAATTGTGAGGCAAGGACAACTGTGACCTTAAAGAAGAATGGGAACTTTTTACAAATTATTTAAAAAGACAACTTTTTAAATAAATCAGTGGGATACCAGATCAAGAATTAGTCAAAGACCGAGAACTGGCGAAACTGGGCTCCTTGGCAGGTTTTAAATAAACATACACAAATTTATTGAGGGTTAATAGATAGATAATAAAAGGATATATATACAATTTTACAGTATGCAGAGAATAACATAAGTTGAGAAATCAGAGAGAGGAGCTGAGGGAAGTCTTGTGGGGGGGTGGAAGGTTCTTTGGGGAGGGGGGAAAGGGGGGAAATAATGAAGATGATTTGTTTCGATAATTTGTTATGTTGAAATTGTTAATAAAAATTTTATTTAAAAAAGAGAGTTAGTCAGAGACTGAATTTTAAAAAAAGAACCCTCAAAAACAGGCAACATTCAAGAAATATAGTAAGTAGCAATCAGGGAAAATAAAAGATTTTCTCAGAAATGGTTTGTGGACGATTCAGGACTTAAAATGGCAACTTTCGAGCTGCCATGCCTTTTATATTTTCTGGCATATGCAAAGCATACAATACAACTGTGTGACAAATTGCGCATAAAAAAAGAAAAGAAAGATTTGACTTGTGTAGGCAGAGAAGCCAAAGAACCCAATATAAAGACTGGGTACTGTGGGATTATACTAAAGCCAGAATATGTCTGGAGCGAACCTTTAATGAACTAAGGAGATGGCAGAACTGTATCTGCATCAAAGATAAGAATAGGGGAACCTTTCTCCCCTAAGGGTTGCATTCCCTTGGGGAAAAGTTCTCAGAGGGATGCATATGGGTGGTGGGTGTAGCCAAGGGGGGCGGGGGGTAGCTGCCACCCCCAAATCAATAAAAATACATAGCAAACTGATGTTCTGTCCCCCCAGTAAAAGGCCTGCCCCCTAACAAAAATCCTGGCTACATCCATGGCACCTTGCCCAGACACATTCTTACACACACTGCCACGCTGCACATTGACTCACCACCCCCAGTCCTACTCAGCTCCCTCCCTGATTGCAACGGAGAGGGAAATCTCTTCCTCAGTTATTTTAGGCTGAAAGACAGAGAGTGCACTATTCCTGCTTTGCTTCCAGAGAGAGAGAGAGGCTGAATAAATCCCAGCCCATAAGAAGCTGATCAGGCTAACGAAACAGGCACAGAGTGCTCTGCTTTGCCATCTGCACTGGTGCCAGAGAAAGTGTTTCCACTATCTCCAGAGTCAACGCAACGTGAATGTTGATCTGGCGGGTGAAGCAGGACACGACGTCATCAGCCCATTATGCCTGGCCTTGGAGGAAGAGATCAGACTCCTCCTCCATAGGTTCACTCATCATGGCAAAACATATTAGAGGGGCAATGAGTTAAGTGGTGGGGGAAAGCCAGGACATGAGAGGGGGCCAGGTCCCAGATTTGGCCTGCAGGCTGGGGGTTCCATATTCCTGACCCAAGGGGAAGCAGGAAGAAATCTTCAACTCTTCTCAGGCTCCTGGTTGGCCACTGTAAGAACAGGATCCTGGACTAGATGAGCCATTGACCTGATCCAGCAAGACGCTACTTATGTGCACAACCATCTAAGTAAAATGAAAGGTTACCCATAACACAAAGTTATATGATTGTATATTGTGTTATGCCTGTTGTCTTTGTCCATGGAGATTTCTTGGCAGGGATACTGGAGTGGCTTGCCAGTTCCTGCTCCAGGTGGACCATAAAGAAGGCTGATCGCTGAAGAATTGTTGCTTTTGAATTATGGTGCTGAAGGAGACTCTTGAGAGTCCCATGGACTGCAAGAAGATCAAACCTCTCCATTCTTAAGGAAATCAGCCCTGAGTGCTCACTGGAAGGACAGATCGTGAAGCTGAGGCTCCAATACTTTGGCCACCTCATGAGAAGAGAAGACTCCCTGGAAAAGACCCCGATGCTGGGAAAGATGGAGGGCACAAGGAAAAGGGGATGAAAGAGGATGAGATGGTTGGACAGTGTTCTTGAAGCTACCAGCATGAGTTTGACCAAACGGCGGGAGGCAGTGGAAGACAGAAGTGCTTGGCGTGCTCTGGTCCATGGGGTCATGAAGAGTCGGACATGACTAAACAACTAAACAACAACAACAATATTGTGTTATGCCTGGGCTCCTCTGCGAGGAAAGGCAGAACAGAATGATTATTACTATTCTTAGCATTATTAATATAGAAATGTCGTAAGTCCTGCTGAGCTCTGTGTGGCTTTCTCCCAGGTAAGTGTGAACAGGATTAAAACCAAAGATTAGTAAAGGACTTGCAAATTCTTAATATGCAGTCGCTTGCAGGCCATCAACTCGCTAAAAGAAAAGGGTTACCAAGCACACATTAATGCATTATTGGCAGGTTTCTGTTTGTATGGTTTAATGCTGCACTCTGCAGGAACAGAGCTGTAATTACAGTTTTCATTTATGACACTCGTTCTCAGCAGGCTTATTTTACATGTTTGTAGACCACTTAATACGAAAAGTCTCCAAATGGTTTACAAAAATATTAAATACTAATGTGTAAAAAATGAAACTGAAAAATGACAATACTAAACTGCAACACAATATAAAACGATAAAATCCCCCTGACAAAATATAATAAGGAAAAAATAAAATTTCCCCCAAGAAAAACAAAATAAACAACACACACAGTGTACACCTGAAGGAGCGTCTCCACCCCCATCGTTCAGCCTGGACACTGAGGTCCAGCTCTGAGGGCCTTCTGGTGGTTCCTTCATTGCGAGAAGTAAGGTGCCAGGGAACTAGGCAGAGGGCCTTCTCAGTAGTGGCGCCCACCCTGTGGAATGCCCTCCCATCAGATACCAAGGAGAGAAGGAACTGTACAACTTTTAGAAGACATCTGAAGGCAGCGCTGTATTTAGTTTTGAATGTTGGATGTTTTAATGTGTTTGATATTTTAATTTGTTGGAAGCCGCCCAGGGTGACTGGGGCAACCCAGTCAGATGGGCAGCATATAAATAATATTAATATATTACTACTACTACTACTACTACTGCTACACACAAACACTGAAAGTACATTCAGAGCACCCACCTTCTTGCCAAGACACAACCTTTGGTAACTTAAAAAAAATAACAACAATGAAAAATAAGAAGAAAAAATATTGGAAAAGGCAGCACTGCAAACTACTGACCAATTGATATACAGTGGTACCTCGGGTTAAGTACTTAATTTGTTCCGTTCTTAACCTGAGGTACCACTTTAGCTAATGGGGCCTCCCGCTGCTGCCACGCCGGCGGCGGGAGATTTCTGTTCTCATCCTGAGGTAAAGTTCTTAACCCGAGGTACTATTTCTGGGTGAGCAGAGTCTGTAACCTGAAGCATCTGTAAACTGAAGTGTATGTAACACGAGGTACCACTGTAGTGCAAAAATGGGTGAAAAATAGGCATCTATTGAATACAAAAAGCACAAATTACTCACGCAGCAGGTGCGTGCCTATGTAGGATTTTATTGCTTTGTTACCCCTGGGTGAGCTCAGCCCCTGTGTTGCTAGTGATACAGAATCCTATGAGCTGCTCTCTCAGCTCTTCCAACCACCAGGCAATTAACATCCAGCAGAGGAACGTTCTCTTTATCCCTACAGCCACCAGTGTTTTCAGATGCTGAAGCTGAAACAGAATTAGTTATCCTACAAAGAAAAGATTGCAGTTTCCTGCAGAATCATATGCTATGCAACAACACCAAAAACAACAACCCTTTAACACTACCATCTGCCTGTAAAGCATTTGGCTTCTAGTCTGACCGCACATGTGTAGAATCTCCTTTTTGCATCCTGAACTCAATTTGCATTACAGCTGAGCATTGCAAGCTGGACAAATTCACGTTCCAAATGAGGTAATTATGAACTTCAATGACATCAACAGCCTGGATGTCAAAATTGGCTAAGCAAGTATACTTCTGAGGATACCTGCCAATGAGATTTGCCAGCCCAGATTTTGAAATTTGCCAGGCGGCAGGAGCCGTCAACTTTTTTCCTGCCAAGGACTGCACTCCCTCAGGGCTAATCTGTCATTGGCTGTGTATCAGTAGTGGGTGGAGCCAGAGTAAAAGATAGGAGGGCCTTCCCCTTTCTCTCTCTTTCTGCTATCACTTCCCCACCCCCGTTCATGCCACCCAAAAGAAGTTAGACCAAGTGCCATGTAAAATGAAGATCTGAGGGCCACAGGTTGCCCATGTTGTCTGCCATTCTTTCAATTTGTCTGTTTCTGGAGAGGAAAGAAAAGCTGCCATGTCATGCTTAGGAGTTTCCCACATGGATGTGGGCATTTTTCCTTGGTGGTACTCTGGTTTAGGAATGCCCTCACCCACTCTGGAAAATCAGTCAGCACCCAAACAGCTGGCATTCAAATGACCAGTAAAAATCTGGTAGTTTACTGGTAGACCAGTAAAAATATAGCAGTGCTCTTATTTGATATTCTGGATACATTTTTTTGTTCTATTTTCTCTGCAATATCCATTTTAAACCGAGCCACACTTGTTCCATTTATTTTATTGTGACCTGCCTAGAGATCCTAGGACAGTGGTCTACAATTTCATCATCATCATCATCATTAACCCAACCTTCACCCACAGGTCTCTGGGCAAGCTACAACATTAAAACACAACATCAAAACAATTTAAAACAACTTAGAATCATAAAAATAAAGGGGGGTCCTTTAAACACTGAGTGTCAAAAACCAGGGTGAAGAGGAGTATCTTCAGCATCCTCTGAAAGCTGTATAATGAAGGTGATGGACACATCTCTGTGGAGAGTTCGTTCCATGGCTTAGGGGCCAACACAGAAAATGCTCTCTCCCAGGCCACTGCCCCCCAAGCATCTGAGGGCAGAGGAACTGCCAAGAGAGTCCCCTCTGCCGATTTCAGCAGCAGAGAAGATCTGTAAGGAAGGATATGGCCTTTCAGATATTTGTGGGCTGCTTTGTTTAGGGCTTTAAACACTAATGTGATTACCTTGAATTCAGCCCAGAAACAAACCGGCAACCAATGCATCTGTTTTAAAACAGGAGTTACATGAGATCTAAATGGAACCCCAGCCAGATGTTCCAATACAGAACTAGCTGCAAAAAACCGCATAGATGTCAAGCACCTGAGTGTCCATAAGATGGTGCTATTTTTCCTCTTACTGAACAAATGTTAGTTTCTTAGATTGGACTCAGCGGTCATATAGTTCCTCCATTATTTCTCATTGCCGCCAGTGAAAGTCCCAGTCAAAGTTTATTAATTTTCCTTTGTTTGGGTTGTGGCTTCCAATGATGACGGGGAGAAAACCTGAAAAGTCAGTGGAAGTTAATTAATCTTCATTCAGTTATAATAAAATGAATAAGCTGTGAGGACATAGGAGGTTTCGCAGTTTTCCCATGACCAATAAGGCCCCTGTTTGAGAAAGCTGGTGAGCTTTTGACTCTGCAATCGGTTCAGACAAGTGTTGCGGAACCTTATGATTTGCAGGCTGCTTAGATGGGCATGCACATAGCATAACAATAAAATAACATTATTGCATGAATACCAATAATAATTCACAAAGTGGGTTACTAAACCCAGCACACACACACAAGCACATGGTGTGGTTGTTGTCTGTCTGTGTGGTTGTCCACCAATCTGTCTGGTAAGAACAGGCTCTCTTTTAGGGAGCTCACATACAGAAGGGGTGAGTACATCACTCGCAACAATACACCCTCATTCAGGCCTTTCAGGGCACATCTACATTATACCTCTAAAACACTTTCATACTACTTTAACAGTCATGATTTCTCCCAAAGAATTCTGGGAACTTTAGTTGGTTAAGGGTGCTGAGAATTGTTAGGAGACCCCTTCATAAAACTGCAATTCTCAGCACCCTTAACAAACTACAACTCCCAGAATTCTTTGGGGGAAGCCATGACTATTAGGCCACATGTACACATTACGCGGGTGGCACTGTGGGACGCGGGTGGCACTGTGGGTTAAACCACAGAGCCTAGGACTTGCCCACCAGAAGGCCAGCGGTTCGAATCCCTGCGACGGGGTGAGCTCCCATTGCTCGGTCCCTGCTCCTGCCAACCTAGCAGTTCGAAAGCACGTCAAAGTGCAAGTAGATAAATAGGTACCGCTCTGGCGGGAAGGTAAACGGCGTTTCCGTGTGCTGCTCTGGTTCACCAGAAGCGGCTTAGTCATGCTGGCCACATGACCCGGAAGCTGTATGCCGGCTCCCTCAGCCAATAAAGCGAGATGACCATTGCAACCCCAGAGTCGGTCACGACTGGACCTAATGGTCAGGGGTTCCTTTACCCTTTACCTTTACACATTACCATTTACTCTGACTCCAGTGTACTCCCACCCACTTGTGTTTGAAGGTATGTACGGATTACATTAGCCATATGTAGCCAGAAGTTTCTAGGGAAACACTGTTTGATGTGCTTTCCTTCAAAACAGCTTCCACCCCATCTGAGAACATAAGCCACGGTTAAGCTGAGGTGTGCATCTGAAACAGCCATCACCAGTGCTATTTTTATAGAAATAGAAAATTCTATTCACCATGAACACCTCCCTTGTTCTCTTATAATGGCAATGGCACCCACCCAGACTGAGAGGTGACAGAACAGAGTTCTAGTGCACAGATGATGATTTCATTGAGTAGGAGTTTGGGAAGGTTGTAGGAGAAGGGCAACAAATCAAGTACTGCAAATTGCATGAAGACATCCTTGTTCCCTCTCTTGTGTACAGCAACATACAAATGCAACCTCAACTGGAGCAGGGCTGGGCTGATCTTGCTGTATTTTAAGCAGCTAATGTATACATGGTCCTAAAGTTGTGTAAGTGTGCTTTAAATGTATGGTGTGCCTACAAGACTTTAAAAATATCTGACGACAACATTATATAATACATGAGTTGCATTTTTATTCTGTGGTTCCTCTAAAGAAATTATATTCTTGCAACACACCTGTGAGCTAGGCGTAGGCCAAGAAATAATGTAACACCCCAAACTCTTTGAAGGAAGGATGGAATACAAAGTAAAAAAGAAATCTCAACCAGCCTTAGATCACCTAATGGTGGCCGAGCTGTGATTGGAAACTGTGTCTCCTCAGCCCTAGTTTGACAATCTAAGAAAAGCTGGGGAACTTGTGGCTCTTCAGATGTTGGTTACAGCATGGTCCTGATAACACAGGTTTGATGCCCCTCTGGGCCAGCTGCATATTCCTGCATTGGAGGGAGCTGGACAAGATGACCCACCTTCCGCTTGTTTGGAGGTTCTAGCAGGGGAGCGCAGCTATTGTATACCCTTGACCGAAGAACGGTACACTCCTTCTATCTGGGATGGTCGTCCTCTTCCACCGAGCGCGCAGCTTCGGGAGGGACGCACATGGAGCGGTGAGGGAGGAAGGGGACACCCGCCTAGCCAGCCAGATCAGCCGAATCAACCCTGGCGATCAATGGGGTGACAGATGTCGCAGCCAGATCACCCTCACATCCTTCCTGGAAACAGAATTGTTAGAACCCAATACTAAGAACTTGTCAAGAATGTATAATTTGCTGCTGAAATGGAATACACAAGATGAAACAGTAAAATCAGCTATGATTAAATGGGCACAAGACATAGGCCATGACATTATGTTTGATGACTGGGAAAGGTTATGGAATACTGGTGTTAGATTTATGGCTTGTAATGCTTTGAGAGAAAACATAATGAAAATGATCTATAGGTGGTATATGACCCCAGTCAAACTTGCAAAAATTTACCATTTGCCCAATAATAAATGTTGGAAATGTAATGAAACTGAAGGTACTTTCTATCACCTTTGGTGGACCTGCCCGAAGATTAAAGTCTACTGGGAAATGATCTATAATGAAATTAAAAAGGTCCTTAAATGGACATTCTCTAAAAAACCAGAGGCTTTTCTCCTGGGCATGGTGGGCCAATTGGTGCCAAGGAAGGACAGAACTTTTTTTATGTATGCTACCACAGCAGCAAGAATTCTTTTGGCAAAGTATTGGAAGACGCAGCAGCTACCCACTCTGGAAGAATGGCAAGCGAAGGTGATCGACTACATGGGAATGGCAGAGATGACCGGCAGAATCCGTGACCAGGGGAGTGAGACAGTGGAAGAAGATTGGAAGAAATTTAAAATATACCTTAAAAATTGTTGTAACATTGAGGAGTGCTGAGATGCTATGGTGTTAAGAAACAGAGAATTGCAGCTGTATATCATAAATTTAAGGGAATTATAATGAAGATGAGTTAATTAATTGAATGGAGGGTTGCTGTCAAAAGGGAAAAATAAGGATGCAGAAAAAGGGAGGTATGGGGAAGTCCGGGAAATAAGGTGAAGGAAAAGGAGTTTATGAAATTATACATGTTTATTTGTATGTTTTGTTTTGTTTTGTTGTTTGTTTTTATTACATGTTTGGAAAACTAATAAAAATTATTTTTTTTTTAAAAAAAAGATGACCCACCTTCCAATTCTACAATTCTATGGTTCTAGGAATTCCCATCAACCTCACCAGGGATGACGTAATCCAGCAACACCTGGAGAGCCACAGGTTCCCCACCCCTGCTCTAAGCACCACACCAAATGCTCTCCTCGACATATTAAGCCATTTATATTCTCTGTTCAGTGTGGTTAACATATCAGCATACAATCAGAAATCCAGAGAAGTATGGCAGTGGTGCAATTATCCTCAGAACACTGACTTACCAGTAGTAAGCTAAGCTACCATTCAAAATTCATTCTCCTCAGGTAGAATAGATTGAGGCACTAGGCAAAATGCATCTTTATGGCCGTTTCACGCATTTCCCCCCAGTTTATGCTGCTTTAGTATTTACAGATAAAACAATACTGTTTACATGATATTATCAGTTGTGTTTTGTTTCAGTCAGTAATTTTAAAAATGCTGAGAGAAATTCTAACCTTTCGAAGCAGCTACACTCTAACCTGTTAAAGTAATAAGGCAAATACAAGTGTAAATGGAAAGACATGTAATTGTCAAGGATTTAAAATCCAAACGCTTCCTTTTGAGTGGAGTTCTCTTCATTATTCATGGTGGTACTCTTACCAGCAGGGGGCACTCCTGATCCTACAGAAGAATGATGAGTTTCCTGATGCAACCTGGCCTGCTTAATCTGGAAACATACGACACATGATTTATATCTGGCTGGCATCTGTATTATGAGTCAGCAGATGATAAAGTCAGATATTTATGACACCTCCATTTACCACCTTTGACAGAACAGTGCTAAATATCATATAACCTGATCTAAAAGTCACTTGCAGTAAATTAGTTCGAGCCACTTCCTTCTCTGTGCAATATTTAGGTTGCGAGCTTAGCTTGCTAAAAGGAAACATTGGCAATAAAACCAGTGTTTCTTTTGCAGTGTCTTCAGAGTCACGAGGCTTCTTCACATGACTTGTTGAGCCCATGGTAGCCATTCGAAAGCTACTTAGTGGATGTCGAGTTGAACAACAGTGGCTTTAAGCAATCACTGTGACTGCAGCTTTCTGAGAGGTTGCAAGAGTGTGAAAAGGGCTCAGCGTACCAGAAGAGGCAATGGATAGTTAAGTCAAGTAGCAAAAACAAGGGCCTACCACTATAAGCCTCAAAATCCTGCAGCTTAAAAAAATGGCATGCATTGGGCTAAATTTGAAATACAGTGGTACCTCGCAAGACGAATGCGTCGCAAGACGAAAAACTCGCAAGACGAAAGAGTTTTTCGTTTTTTGAGTTGCTTCGCAAGACGAATTTCCCTATGGGCTTGCTTCGCAAGACGAAAACGTCTTGCAAGTTGTTGTTTTTTACCATAGGAACGCATTAATTGATTTTCAATGCATTCCTATGGGCTTGCTTCGCAAGACGAAAAATTCGCAAGACGAAAAAATTCGCAGAATGAATTAATTTTGTCTTGCGAGGCACCACTGTACACTGTACACGATCTACTTGACAAAGCCAACAAACACACCAAATTTCAAACCAGTGTGATAAAATGACCACAGGTAAAGCTGAAAATTGGCCCCTAGACTCCCAGGTTTTAAGAACGTGTATCACACATGCCTTTTCAATTCTAGTGAAAACTATTGAGAGGCTTCCCCCAAGCTTCTTGGGGAGCACATACTTCCATCGGTTTGGTGAAGTTCTGATCTGTGGTTCAAAACCTGTGAAGGTTTTCCTGCCCCACTAAAGTCTATAGAAAACAAGTTCCGGCAAAATAGTGTCATGAAGGACTGAATGCAAAAAAGCAAAGCTAAAACGTTACTAAAAGATCACAATGTTTTCTAAAGGAGCCACCTAGTGAATGCTATGTGCACTGCCTCTTCCTTTAGTTCTGAAGTACACATGGGCTCATTTAGAAACCTGAGAAACTGTAGTGGAAGGCCTCATACCATATCTGTGCATGCAAACACCCCACTGCAGCGCCAACCCCACATGACCATGTAGTTCAGTGATTAGATGAGGAGTTACCAACCTTTTCAGAAACATGAGAAACTGTCATAGGAAGCAACACACCCCACAGTCTTACGTGTGCCCACCTCCCTGTAACCAACACACTGTCCAACTTTGATTCTTCCCCCAAAAGCACACTCCCTCCACACCTACGCTGAACACAAGAGGACAGAGGCGATTCTGTTCCAGCCTTTAATCTCATAACCACCCTGTGAGGTAGGACGTGTGGAGCAAGAGCCACGGCAGCAATGCAATCCCACAAGGTGTGTTTAATCAGTCGAATAACCAAAAAGAGACCACACTCCACAACCATGCATGTAAATCACACTGCAAGCCTACAATTCCACTCATGATGCAAGCCCCTTGCATCCACAGTCAAGCACCCACACGTACCCTGCCCCACACTAAGAGCTCTTCAGCACGCTCCACCCCATACTTAACACCACCACCCCCCTCTCTCTCACAGACACACTATCCCATTAGAGCATCTTTTCAATTTTTGGAGAAAGCAGTTTACAGACCCTCCAAGTGTCCCTCTTTTCCAGGGACATCCCTGATTTAGAGAAGTCGTCCCGGTTTTGATCCTGGAATCCCACTTTTCCATATTTTCATTGGAGAAATGTTGGTGGGTATAGAGTTATCCAACCCCCGAAGGCACTCCCAAGTAGGGAAGGGTGGTTTTTTAAAAAATGTTTATTATGTTTTTATATATGTTGGAAGCCGCCTAGAGTGGCTGGGGCAACCCAGTAAGATGTGTGGGGTCTAAATAGTAAAATTATCATCACGGAATGGGACATTCCTATTTTCATGAGAGAAATATTGGACAGTATGCAGTTTATATTTGGAGCTCTTCCTCCAGCAGTTTGCATACGATGACTTTCTCAGAAAAACACAGTCACTCCATTTTAAGTGAAGCATTCCCCTCCTCTTTCCTTAAAATGCGACTGGAATTTAAGTACGTTGAATCCAAATTGCTTCTTCCAGAACCTTTGGCGGCACAAGGGTGCTCCCCAAGCCAAGCCTAGCCGATGGTTGGGGCTTCAGCTATGCAGGGCTCTCTTCAAGCACTGACTATCAACAGATCATGGATGCTTGTCAAGAGCCCTGCACTGCACTTGGAAGCACCAGAAATCAGCAGAGTTGGGGATTCAAAACACTTTGCCAAGGACCATCCCCCCCCCCATATGTGTTGAAACCATTTGCAAAGAGGGATAAAGGTTTTAGGACACTTCTAGACTGTCACTATTTTGGTGTGGGGGGTGATTCGGCCACACACAGCACATTAAGTTTGCTCATATACAGTTGACTGGGGTGTTTTGCACAAGAAACCCGCTCTCCCAAACGTTCAGACGTCTTGTGATAAAATGTGCTGGAAACAATTGCTTTGAAAGCAACGTTTAGTTTTGAAGCGCCGTCATTTAGCCTCTCCACAAACAAATCAGGATGAATGCTCACAGAGCTACCATTTCCAGAGATCCCCATGAAGAACGACGGACTGTTAAACCACTCTGACAACTGTAACTCTGGCAGGGGGAATAAGTATCTCCTAGCAGCTCTCAGCCCCCGTAACAAACTACAGCTCCCAGAATTATTTGGGGGAAGCCATGATTGTTTAAAGTGGTATCGTAGTGGTTTAAATGCTGGGTGTGAATGTGACTTCAGCTGCTTTAGTGGCCACCAATTAAATAGAATTATCTTAGAAATTGCAGATCAATTTCTTGCTAAATACCTGGCATTCATTTCAGAATTTGTAATCAATGGGGTATTTATGATTGAGGTATAAACTACAAACCGTTATGTACATATAAATTTGCCACTGCCACCATGGAAAGAGCACGATAGTTGATTAGATATATCCTACTGTACCAAATACCTCTAGAAAGGATAAAGGTATCCCCCCACCCTTCTCACCAGCCTGCTAGATTTCAGCTCTCACCTCATAACTATAAATAATAGCTCTGGGGTTAGTTTTATTTCAGACAGAGACAGAGAAAGACAGGAATTAGGAAAAACAAAGTATTTCTTCTCTCCCCCCCCCCCTTGTGTCACTGGCAAACTACAGCTCTGTTGTGGTCAGTGGTAGGATGTGCAAAGTAGTGTTTTGAGATTCCATAAGGGCCTGTTTTGTATTTCAAGCAGACTAGTATCATGTGTGGTTCAACTGGCTACGGTAGAGTAATGACTGCTACAAGGTGGGTGGAACAAGGGGGAAGAAATGGTGTGTGTGTGTGTGTGTGTGTGTGTGTGTGCGTCTCCATAATTAAGAATAAGACAGAAACTATGAACAGACCCCACCCTGTTGGTTTAAAAAATGTATGCACACATAAAGAGGACATCTGTAGGGGCAAAAGGTCAGCTGGGTTTGTCTTTCTCTAGACTTTCTGAAGCAGTCATTGAGTACATTTTTCAACCACAGTCTGAACTTTAGCCGCTTTAGGAGACTTTTAAATGGCAACTTTTGTGGGAGGAATTCAATACTGCTGTGGCTTTTTCTCCATGTATTTGCAGGAAAATCTGAACAATAAAAAAGTTCCCATTGTAAAAGAAGAAGTTAGTCAATGCCTTGGGGCATTGTTCGTTTTAACCTACCATTTTTTCCTCCTTTCCTCCTTGATATATTTTAGAAGGGTGGAGGAATAGTGCCCTTTGTGGATTTCAAAGGTCTTTTTGTCTTGTTTAATTTATGGAACTTGATAAAATCACTGGGGTTTGATGAAAATCACTGGGGTTTGATGAAATCACTGGGGTATCACTCATCTATCTCAGTTGCCCAAGGTCTGGTCTTCTAAGAAGTGTAATGAAAACTTCCCAAAGCACATGATTTTTATTCTAAATTTTTATTTATATTCTACAGGACTTTTCTCCTACATGATATTGACAAGCTGGAACATGTGCAGAGGAGAGCAACCAAGATGATCAAGGGTCTGGAAACCAAGCTTCATGAGGAATGGTTGAGGGAGCTGGGTATGGTTAGCCTGAGTATGGAGACTGAGAGGAGATATGATAGCTATCTCAAGGGCTGTCGCATGGAAGATGGAGCATTTAATTTTTATTTTTTTAGTATAACTAATATGAGGATGATTTTGATGCATGTTATTGTTGAATTTTCAACTGAATGATTTTTTTTAAGCAGAGAAACTTTAAAAAAAATAATAATGGGAGGAAAGCAAGACTTTGAATAAAAATGAATCTCCAGGAATCTCCTCAGCTTACTCCAGGCTACACTAAAATCAAATCTAGCCATATCATAGTTTTTTTGTTATATTGTTCCATTCATAATGTTTTTTCATATGGGATTTCAGCCTTAACTTTTAAAATAATTCTAGTTCAGGCTGAAAAACGGAATCTCCAGAATGAAAAGCCAACAAATTGAACTCCCCTGGGTTGAAAATATCTCTCTTAATTGTTTTTGTTTTAATCTAAGGTTGTTAACAGATGACAACTTCTCTTTGTTCATTTCTCTTTTTCCCCCTTGAGAAAGCAGAAGGGTTTTTGTGAGTGGAAAAATACAGCAAATATTTCCCGCCCAGCTGTTGTCAAGATGAATTTCAGATGAGAAGAAATGTCTATTCTGCTTTTACACAGTAAGTGATTCCTAACAAGTTTATATTAATGACAAGAAAATGGTTTTCAAGTACTTTGGAATAGGGTGGTTATAATTATGTGTCTATGAAATGATGGGTTCCAAATTTTTTGGTAACTTTTTTTGTATGCTGCTGTTTGAATAAATAATATACTTGGTAGAAGGGATAGCAGCATATCCTGTTTGCTCAAGGTCTTGTCCCCTCACCTGGCCAGCCTGTGTAGCAACCATGTGGTGATTTGGCCACAGGATGGTGTTTCTGTGGAAAACTTTCCTGAGGTAAAATCTTAGGTGGGTCCCTGTGTGTGGGGCGCTGGCACCCCCATTGGTTGGCACTGCGAGTCCCTGTGTCCCGCAACCGTTCTAAAGGTAAACAACCATTTCTTTAAAAAAAGGTCAACCATTTTTGGGGTTCTCTCCCTAAAAAAGGTTGAAAACTCTGGGCAACCTAGGGGTGTGGGGCGGTTCTTTGCATCCCAGTGCTGCATTTGCTTAAGACGGCCCTGTGCATATGTATAAGCTTAAAAATAGTTACCATAATTTAAATAGAAATATAATATATCTTATAATCTCATAGGGTGAAGGGTAAGTAAGAAAACAACACAACAACAACAATGGCCAAGAGGCCTATGTACCAGCTCAGTCTGCTATTCAGATGCTACCTATTGATGGACAATTTCAATGCCCCTGCTCTCCCTTCATATTTGTAAGTAATTTCCTCCCAAAAGAGATCAGGGCAGTTCTTTGTCTTCAGATAGAAGACTCCTTCAAATACAAGCCTGTCCTATGTGAAGTAGGGTATGTGTCCATACTATCTATCAATGCATCCACCCATGTTGTCATATCCCTATTCTGCTTTAGATCAATACATTTCCCTTTTCACAGACCGATCTCTAGAGAAATATCACATGTATATTTCTTTTGACTATTGACTAGGCCTCAGGAGTCCAAGTCAAAATATTGGTTTTGACCTATAAAGCCCAATATAGGTCCATGCTGTATAATAGCCCTAAAATTCAGTGCTGTGGAGGGAACACCTTTCTCCAGGTAGGAATGGGCTTCCCGTCTAATAAATGCAAGTAGTGTGATAGAAAATACTTGGGTTCTGGAGATACTGTGCAACAGGGCCTGATATATTCGACAATATAATAAACTTGAAGCAAATAAAGACCAGAGAAACTTATAGAAGACCCATCCTCACCAAAAAGAAAAAGAAAAAGAAAAAGAAAAAGAAAAAGAAACCCTGAAAGCTACTTAGGAACAAGGGTGTGTCATTGCCAAATACAAAAACCTGACATTGTGAGAGGCTAGCAATGAAAGATGTGGCTTGCTTTCCCCTGTAATATTGTTCTCCCAAAATGTTTGGATTTTGATCTTTCTACTGGGTTACGGCGTCTTTCCCCTGTTAACCACACTTGCCCTGGTTTGCTGTGTGCAGTAAGTGAGATTAGCTTAGTTCCCATGCATTAGTGCATCTGAACCACAACAAACTCCCTAAAAACAGCAAGAGTAGGGTTTGGAGGGGGAATTTTTTTGTTCTATGAACCCCACCGTTTGTTCAAATGCTTACTTCCTCTTCCCCATGCCGTACTCCTGCTTATCCACAACAACAAAAACTATCTAGTTTGCACCCTCTGTTTGGGTTCTCATTCTCCTTGCCATCCCTTGCTATTTCCTCCTGCAATCCTTGCCAGATCTACAGTATGATCCCTATTGTCATTCACACATGGTCCTTG
The DNA here is from genome assembly GCF_964188315.1 of Podarcis muralis. NCBI lineage: Eukaryota > Metazoa > Chordata > Lepidosauria > Squamata > Lacertidae > Podarcis > Podarcis muralis. Next base: position 79,820,271 of record NC_135657.1, read on the forward strand.
TTAGCACTTCATTGCTCCACTTCACAAGGCCCACTATCTGGCAGGTTAGTTTAATGCTGTCAGTGAAAAGTGTCTCTTGTTTTATGCAACTATGGAGTCCGCTTACAGGGAAGATGCCATATACAGAATAGCAAAGTCTCTGACAGAAAATCTGTTGGAGCAGCACCTTCTTGGCAATGTGTCTACCACATTTTTCTATACCTGCTTTCAATTTATTGCAAGCCATCATTTTTTACAATGTTATTCAATGTACCTTTCCCAGTATACTGCCAGTGATTAGATCTTCACTATTTATGCCTTTCCAGATGACTTTTTCCCATCCTACAAATGCACAGTTGTGATGTGGTTGTTTTGTGGGATCCAGATAGACTTTCCCCAAATAGGGATGGCAGACAAATCAAGTCCAGTCCACATTTAAAGGGGAACCTACCTAATTCGCAAAAAATATGCAAACCAAAACACAGACATCCTTTTGAAATTTGCACCTCTCTGAATTTTGCAATGCAGTTCTCCAGCCAAGTAATACGTTAAAAAAAAAAAAAAGCCTACTACTAGGGCAAAAGCATACGCATAAATGCACATACTGGTGAAAATAACATAAAAATTTGCATATTGGGGGGAATTACTTTGCAGAACCATGTATATTAGGAGAAATCTGACCTAAAATGTTGGTGAATTTTCATTTTAGAAAACTTTTTGCAAACTGATGTGGAGAACCAGATTTAAGATGGGGGAAATAAGAAATTGAGAGCAACCAAAATTGACACATTTGCCCATCCTTATCTCAATATAATGCTGCTTCTCTTATAGGCACCTTGCATTTTCCTGGTACTTGTTACAATAATGCCCATTACAATGATGGATGGAACATAGAATGCCAGTGCACTTGCATTTGGAATGCCTGCAATGTACCTCTTCCCCACTCACCAATGCCTGTGGCATTTACAAAATCAAAAGTATCACAATCATTTTTTTAAAGTTTCTTTTTTTAATAAAAAGAACACTTTTTAGAAGCTGAGTTTTCTCCTTGTGTTGCTCTTTACATTTTTATTTTAAAATGATAACACAGAAAACATTCCCCCTCCCACCACAGAAAAGCTGTATACTTTCATGAACTATCCTTACTTCTTTTCCTTTCTTCACAACCCATCAACACATACACACACAGACACTGTCATGAACTGGCAATGCAACAGGCATGAGGAAGAGGATCCTGGTGTAGCTGGAACGGGGACACACTGGGGCAAGCTGGGTTTGGGGAAGGAGAGGTTGGCATAGGAAGTACTTACCGGATGACGGAGAACCACGAGGGGATGGGAGTCAGTGCACAGGAACTAGAGAAGCAGGACCCATCACCAGAGCCAGAGGGGCCCATATCTCCACAAACATGATGGGCTCTGAGGCAAGGGCCCACAGCTCTGCTCCCTAGCTGGCCAGGTGGGGCTCGCTAGCTCTGGGAGGAAGTGTGTGATTCCTCAGCTGGAGTGGGCTTGGAACAGGTGAGGGTCACCTGCCTCGTCAAGCCCAGATGCTGCAATCAGCAGGCAAAGTTTAAAGCAAAAGCAGAGCTGAGGTGCTATGCTGGCTCAGCTTCTTATGTTGGTTGGACCACAGCTTGGATGTTCCAGGGAGCTCTTCAGGACTGTGCTTGTGTGGGACTGACCTCCAGGCACCCTGGCCCCTGGATCGCCTGCAGAGGTGGGAATGTGGCCTGTCTGGACTGGATTTGCTGGCCTGCTGGACTGTGTGCTAGCATCTACTATGGGATAGTACACTCCAGTGGGGCTTGTCACCAGTTAAGAACTTTGGAGTCTCATTGATTTCGATGGGAGAACTGAGCATGAAAGTTAAGTGCACTGTGTGTTTTCTTTGTCCATCACACATGCCCTCTCTATTTTTAAAAAGTGGAAACGCTTCACATTCTACCACACTGCAAAGTGCTTTGCTGCCTTCTATACACATTCGTACCTCACTTGTGACTCCCTAGGCTGCAACTGTTTTCTCCTTTTGCTTTAACTTCCCTACCTGAAACCGTCTCCTTCCTGAAACATGCTATATTGCACATATTCAAAGCACAGGTGTTTAAACTTATACATGAAACCTGAGCAGAATTGCACTGTCACACCATTCCCACTTTTAAGTTCTCTTTCATCAAAGCAAGAAGCCAGTTCTTTAGAGTGTCTAGATCAAGGGTTTGGTAGTCACTGATTCGTGTGTGAATAAAGAGATGAAAAGCAGCCTTTATGGCAGCAGGTGGCTCGGGAAGCCAAAATGGTGTACACGATCACCTTCAGAAATAACCAGAATTTTCCTATTGTGTGTGTGCATTATCTCTTGTCATTAAGGTGTGAATATTTCACAATGTCAGATGATTCTGAGCAGCAGATTGGTCCAGTTTTTCTTTACATGGCGCAAGAAACACTTGGAGATTAAACACTTGTAAATCCACAAACATGTGGTAAACAAAGCACTGGAGAGCTGTCAGTTACCTTTCAAACACTCTGCAGGGCTCCCCTTCTTTTCTTTTCAACACACTCACATCAAAAGACACCTTGCCAGAGCTTACAGCAAGCCCTTTCTTAAATCAAACCTTCCCCTCGGTCAGGAATGAGGAACCTTTTGCAGGTTGAAGTTCACATTCTTACATAGCTAATCTTCTGGGGACTGCACACTAGTGGTGGGCAGGAGACAGACTGGATGGGGACCTGATTAACTATTCCTGGTCCCTTTTGTGGATCTCTGGTACGGGGCCTGATAACAACATCTGTGCTTCACATCCTTAGTGCCACACATCTGGTTTTCAGGCTTTCAGCTTAGGCAGAAACATAATAGTTGCTACTTCTTCATCCAACCCACAACACACCTCCTTTCTTGTTGGATTTACACTGGCTTAACTATCATGTCTTCCTTCAAAGAATTCTGGGATAAGGTTGCTTAGAACTTTCTGCTCTGAACAGATTAGGACACATACCCTGCTGGGCACGACTGTCAAAACAATTTTAAGTCACCATAAGGACTAACTCAAGTGAAGGGGGCCAACACATTCCTTCCCCCATTCACATATAAAATGGGGGAAAGTGAAAATTTGAACTCCGTCAAACGGAGGAAGGGAAGGACAATCTTTCATTGTGGGTGCCTCCAGACACTCAGTATTTCACAGGAAGAATTCAAGTAAATACCAATAAATTGAGGTTTGCACAATTAAAGTGCTCTGCTGCCCTAGCACAACAAATCTACTTCAAAAAGAAACGGAATTTTGCATTTATGAAAGCGACGGGGAACTGCATTGAAAAGTGTGGCATGAACACACGATTAATGGAAAGATGTTGAAACCTCATACAAGCAAATCAGAATAAAGACTCGCTGTCATATAATCTCCCTAAAAACAAACAAATAAACACTGGCTATAATCTAACCTTGGTGAAAGCTTTGTGCAAGCAAATTGGGATGGATGTTTGATAAATATGTCACCTACAAGAGACCTCTACATAGTTCATTGCCCCAGGAGTTTCTCCCAAGCTTGGGATGATAGATTGTGGGGGGAGATCATGTGGGAGGGCTCAGCTCCCTTTATGCACCCATACCTTTTAATATTAAAATTAGACCCTCACCTTGCCCACCATACCTTATATATGAATTAAACAAACATAACTAGCTCCATCATATTTAGTTGGCTTCATAGATATGCACAAGGACTGCAGGACTCAAAAGCAGGAGAAAGCAAGGTTGCTCCATCTTCCATGTGACAGCCCTTGAGATATTTGAAGATGGCTATCATATCTCTTCTCAGTCTCTTCTTTTCCAGGCTATGTTCCTCAGAAGGTTTGGTTTCCAGACCCTTGATCATCTTGGTTGCCCTCCTCTGCACATGTTCCAGCTTGTCAACATCCTTCTTAAATTGTGGCGCCTTCCATTAATCCCACTGCAATGCAGATGTGCTGTAAATCTGGCAAAAAAAGATAGCTTCTGCTAGTATGAGCCCTTATTCTATTTCCACAGCTCTTCAAATTGCTTTATACAAAGAAGCATAAAAAAGAACATGGTGCCACTATCTATGCCTTGAGAGTAAAACTTGGCTACAAGTACCCAACCCCTCCTTTCTTACAGTGACTTTTTCTTCTTACAGGGAAAATGGGGGGGGGGGACAACAATGACAGAGCAGTAGCTTAGTAGGCATGTGGCATTTCCTCAAGTCATAGGATGGGTTCCCCATCTGAAATCAATAAATAGCAGTTTGGGAGGAATTCTTCAGAAAAATCAGCCGTGAAGTTGACAGTCCTGATGTACTCAAACAATTCTTACAGCTGTGGAGTCCTTAAAGTCAATGAGCTCCAGGCAAAATGACAGTGGGTTCTGGAATCTCTCCCGTAGCAGTGTCTGGGCATCAGAATAGAATGTTTACTTGACAATGTTAATTCATTAATCATTGTAGATACTTTTGTTGCACCCGCTTTGAAGCTCGCCACAACTTTTCTTTTCCTTTTCAGATGAAATGTGGTCAATTATAGCAATGCATAGTCAGAAGGATCTGTCCCACGTTATGTCTATTTCTTAAGTTCATCAGCCCCCAAGCTCTCAGTTCTCAGTTATTTCTCGGTTCCATAGGACTTAAAGAAATGATGCATGTCTTTGAGGGGATATACCGTATTTTTCGCTCTATAACACGCACCTGACCATAACACGCACGTAGTTTTTAGAGGAGGAAAGCAAGAAAAAAATATTCTAAACAAAACAGTGGATGTATGATTTTTGTGGTTCATGCTGTGGCCACAAACGTGATCTGACGGTGAGTTTGGGGTAGCCCAATGCAAAAATCCTGTGGATCCATGTGGATCCATGCTTTGTAACCACGTTTTTGCGCCATTGCAGCCCCATGAAACAGTGGGTGCGTGATTTTTTTGGTGCAGGCTGTAGCCATGGACATTTTATGTGATCTGATGGTGAACCTGGGGTGACCCAGTGCAAAAATCCTGAGGATCCATGTGGATCCGTGCTTTGTAACCACGTTTTAAGTAGGGAGGGAAGGAAAAGCATTCAAGGGACAAGGAGCATGCGTGGGGTGTGTAGAGAAGGATGTGGCTAATGATGCAGGCAAGCGGTTAAAGGGGAGAAGGAACACGCGTGGGGTGTGTAGAGAAGGATGTGGCTAATGATGCAGGAGAGGGATTTAAGGGGAGAAGGAACACGCATGGGGTGTGTAGAGAAGGATGTGGCTAATGCTGCAGGCGAGCGGTTAAAGGGGAGAAGGAACACGCGTGGGGTGGGTGGAGAAGGATGTGGCTAATGATGCAGGCGAGCGGTTAAAGGGGAGAAGGAACACGCATGGGGTGTGTAGAGAAGGATGTGGCTAATGCTGCAGGCGAGCGGTTAAAGGGGAGAAGGAACACGCGTGGGGTGGGTGGAGAAGGATGTGGCTAATGATGCAGGCGAGCGGTTAAAGGGGAGAAGGAACACGCGTGGGGTGGGTGGAGAAGGATGTGGCTAATGATGCAGGAGAGGGATTTAAGGGGAGAAGGAACACGCTTGGGGTGTGTGGAAAAGGATGTGGCTAATGATGCAGGAGAGGGATTTAAGGGGAGAAGGAGCTCGAGTGGGGTGTGTGGAAAAGGAGCTTTTCGGCGAGCTGAGAGGGGAGGGGGGAGGGAAAGAGCACTGTTGCTTTAAAGGAGCCAACCAGACAGCAGCCACTTACAGCAGTGTAAGCAGCTCCTTTCCTCTCCCACTTTGCTCCTTCTCTCCCTCTTTGCTGCTTTACGCAGCTAATGGCGAATCCCCTGCAACCCAAGTCCTGCTCAGCGGATCAGCTGAGACGCTGGGAGAATCGTAATTTCCCTCTCTCCCTCATCCCGTGCCCTCCTGTCCCCAGCAGCCTTTTTAAAAACTTTTTTACTGGTTTTCACTGCGCTCGTGGCTCAGAGCCCTCCTGTGCCCCGCCGTCCCTCTGCAGCCTCATTGCTCCGTTTAGAGAGCGTTGCTAGCTGAGGCTGCAGCAGCTGTTGCTGGCTACGCGGCGCTTTTCCGGCTCCCTATGGCTCCCGTCTGTTCCTCCTCGCGTGTAAGCGGCTGCTGCCCGCTTTGCTGCCATGGCTCTCCTTCCCTCCCTCCCTCCTCGGCTCCTCCCCCTCCTCCTGGCTGTAAAGCAAGCAAAGCTTGCTTTGCTTGACTGACGGCAGCCATGGATCCAGTCGAGTGCATTCGCTCCTTAACACGCACAGGCATTTTCCCTTACTTTCTAGGAGCAAAAAAGTGCGTGTTTTGGAGCGAAAATTACGGTAGATCTTGATGAACCAGCAGCAATCTGCAGTTGCTAGTATATATGATCTCCCAATGCCCACAAGTGGGTACTACTGAAACATCAGTGGTATGTTAAGATGAGTGTGCTATTTTAAGGATGTTACTGGAACAAGGCGCTTGGAAAAAGCAATAAACATGTGGCTAAAGTAGGGCTGGACAAATCTGTCACAATTTTGACTTCTTTCAGTTTTTCCTTTTTCTAGTCTTACTTCCAGTCCTCCATACTTCCAATACTTGTGAACATCCAACAGCACTTTACTGTGAATTTCTCCCAATGGACAATTTTGGTATGCAACTTTGCCTAAAATACACATTTTTGTAAAGCAATTGCCCATTTGATATGTTATTTTCACACACATATGCACATCTTAATGCACATTTTGCCCTTTTGTAAGCATTTTATATAAATTACTTGACTCGAGAACTGCATGGCAAAATTCAGACAAGCGCAACTTTTGAAAGTTGGCTGTATTATGGTTCGTGAATTGTTTTGCAAAGTGTGACTTAGGTAGGTTTTTCTTGGACTGGACTTGATTTGTCTGTCATCCCTATATGAAGAAAGTATATCTGGATCCCCCACAACAACCACATCACAACCGTGCATTTGTAGGATGGGAAAAAGTCACTACAGGCCTATCAGAAAATTGGGGGTAGCACTGATCAGATGTTTTGGAGGGGCAACTGGATTGTCCTCTCTCACTTGGCCTTCCTAGTAATCAACTCACCAGCACAAATGGTGGTTTTCTGAAAGGGCTAAGTGTATGAAGCTATGCATTCAACCTTGGTTTGGGTATTACCAGTTCATATATGTGGTACGATTTGTTGTATGCAACCCACTCAGCCAAGAAAATTATGTTTGCCAAGAAGCAATATGCTGTTTGGGGGGGGGGGCGCACCTCCCCCCCCCCTTATCTGGCTGCTTGGATAAGCCTCAGACTTCTGCTTAAAAATCTCCAAGGAAGGAGAGTCCACCACCTCTTGTGGGATTCTGTTCCAGTAACAATACAGTAATAACAACTGGTTGTCATTCACACTCCTAAAATCGCTGACTGAAGTGGCCATCTCACTCTGCTAATGGTAGGGCAGGCCTGGCCCTGACTTCTATATCCAGCAGACCTTCCAAGTGCCCCTATTTTCCAGGGACATCCCTTATTTAGAGAAGCCTTCCCAGTTTCTGATTTGAACCCAGAATGTCCCACTTTTCCTTAGGATGTCCCTATTTTCATTGGATAAATGTTGGAAGGCTTGGAGTTTTCCAGCCCACAAGCCATCTGAAGGCAATCCTGTATAGGGAAGTTTTTTAAATGTTTTTTTTTGTTTTTTGTTTTTTTTTTATATGTTGGAAGCTGCCCAGAGTGGCTGGGGTAACTCAGTAAGATGTGTGGGGTATAAACAGTAAAATTATGATTATGGAATGGGACATTCCTATTTTCATCAGAGAAATGTTGGAGGGTATGTATTCATACGGTTTTATTTAGTGATGCAACTACAGCCATTAATTTAAAACAGCACTGAAGTTCTCCTGCAACCTAAATGGAGCTTTTGGATTTATACATGCTGAATGATTGAAATCCCTTGATAATGTCCTAAATTTCCTTTTTGAATGTTCAAACCATTTGATTTTATAGGAGGGTTCTATATACTGCACTCGCTGTCCTGTGTGCCTTCTTTTGCAATTCTTGAAGTCCAAGGAGGCTGCTTTCCATCAATTTTAAAGTTCTTTTTATCTCTATTTGCTGACATTTTAACTCGCTATGTAATGCTTGATATAGCTGTGTTTGCAAAAGACTGGCAGCCACAGGCGGAAGTTCAGTCTGCGGCATCTGCCCACCATCTTGCTGCGCAGCTGCTAATTACCTTGACGTGCAAATTTGCCAGAAAGACGTTATTAAAGTATTTCCAAGGGCCAGATCTGTTTCCTTCCCTAGGAGAGAGAGAATGCTGAAATTGTCTTGACAAAACCTCTAGCTTTGAGTGCATCTGGCTTCTCTTGAACAGTCTTCAACCAGAGCCATGTCAACCAAGCTATGTTCCAAGTTATGAACCAAGCTTTGTTCGTTGGGCTTTGAAGAGTCTGCAACTTTCTTACAACTGCTTAGCACATGATTAGGTTTGCACACTGATATCACTCTTGAGTATAAAATCAAATGACCTTAGATGCTTGCCATCATGTTGGATGAATGCTCATGCCACAGGAACTAGCCAAGGACTGGGGCGTCTTGCTGCAATGATGCCACAGGCACTCAACACATTTGGTAAAGTTTCTTACACTGAGTGAAAGGCCCGTGTACAAATTTTGTCATGTGTGAACTCTTTCATTGGCCATGAGTGTAACTAGTTCGGTAGTCATTCGTGACTGTATATGTGTCACATAGCAACCAATTAGTAATATCCTTATCCTTTGAGCTTCCATGGAATACATAGCCAGATAACACACACACACAAGTTCACATTAGGCTGCAAGGTGGCTGAAAACTCGCCACACACCAATACCGTAGATTCCGGAGTATAAGACGACTTTTTAACACCGGAAAATCCTCTAAAAAGTTGGGGGTCCTCTTATACGCCGGGTATGGGTTCGCTGGGCAGTGGCAGTGGGCAGCGGGCTCCATGCTGAGAAGAAGCTGCCCAGTGATGCTAAGCCGGCTTCGCTGGGCAGCTTCCTTCCAGCGCAGAGCAGAGCCCACCACCCACTGCTGCTGCCCAGCGAAGCTGCCGCATATAAGACTGGGTGTATAAGACTGGGCGGCTGCCAATTTGGGGGGTTGTCTTATATGCCCAGTCGCCTAATACTCCGGAATCTACGGTACATTGACCAAGCAATTCTAGCTTTCAATACAGTCTGATTTCCACCGGTATTTTCTGAGATACTTATTTTTCAGGATTGTTGGAGAAATAAGTATCCTGTAATACAGTAGGGTTTATTTCAAGTAAGTATGCATGTGATAGTAGCCCTACAATGCAATGCTATGGTTGTGTACGTAAGTAAGCCCCATTGAGTTCAATGAGGCATACTTCTGAGTGCATAAGATTGCAGCCTTAGGCAGCTAATGAAGAGCTCTGGGACAAGACCAGAGGAAGCCTTTCATCTCTATTAAATAATGCACTTCAGAAATATTAACCTATTTATATAATAAATATTACTTAATGTACTTTAGAAATATTCTGTTGTTTTGAGCTTAAAAAGAAATTGAGTGTGTGTGTGTGTGTATTGAAATCAGATCGAGCATTTTCTTGCTATTGAATAAACAACACAAGCAGCCTGGAATTTTACCTTTTGGGCCATTGTTACCTATTTTGACAGTTTACAGTTGCTCACTTATAAAAGGGGGAAGTATTTTGCATTTATAGACTATATTTGTACCAGTCCTTTGTCACGCTGGCAATGGACTCTGCATGCTCCAGGGCTAGAGAAACATAGGCAGGAAGCAGGCTGAGCCAAGTGGGCTTGTAGTGATGGATTGAAGTGAGCTGAGTTTGCAGCAGTGGGTGGGATGAGCAAGAGGGGTGATACTGCGGTATGGGCAAGGGAGCAGAAGGTGGAGGAGGTGAGGGAGCTGGGCTGGTGGCAGCAGCCCAGGTCAAGCAATAACAGGGGCTCAGGGAAGTTATGGAGGTTTGACGAGGAGTAAGGGGAGGGGGGACTTTGGTGAAGAGTGGTGGGAGAGGGGCTTGGGGGGTAACAAAGTGAGAAGGTGCATCAGCCCCTGGTCAACTGATATCAGAAGTGAAGCTGAAATGTTCTCAGTTGATTGTGTCAAAAAAGTTTGACCTTGCTCTGCAAGGCATCTTGAACTATGATAGCCAACCGACCAGTCATATTAGGCGCTCACTCTCGCGCGCACATGCACACACATTCTATTAGATGACATTCCCTTTCTTTCTGTGGATTAACTGGCACGAACATAAAGGTCTACATCTGTATTAAAGATGTTACTGATTACTAAATGAATAATGCAGACAACTGTCATAGTCTGTGGAGAGTTAGTGCTTTATGTGCATATACATCAATATTTTCTTCACATCAAGGACTGGCTGAGCATCCTAGATTAACCCTTGAAACAGAGAACCATTTTACCATAGCAAATTTGGGTCAAGGATATCCTTCAGTGAATCTTCAGCAGTTACTATTCTCTTATTAATGATAATTTACCAACACAGGCTGTGCAGTGCTTATTGTCAAGCAATTTACTTGTGTTTAAGGAGGCTACTCTTGAACATAATGGCAAATAAATTAATCCTTTGTCCACACAAACCACTGTGCATACAGTCAATTTTCTCTTGAGCGCTTTAGCACTGCTGTCATTTAAATATATATAAAAGCACCAGTGATTATTGTCAAGTGGGTGAGAAAGAGAGGAAGGTGCCAGCTACAAACCCGTCACATGGTATCCTAACACCCCAAAGGTTCTAAGAGAAACAGGCGTTTGGCGCAACCCAGCATGGAATTTTCTTGAAAGCAAGCGCCTGGATGTGGGTGTTGTGTTGGCAGGTTTGCCAGCCTTTGAATGTCTTGTTAGCTGTGGTGATGCAGGCCAACAGATGTACAGTTTTGGGGCTGCCAATTATACAGCTGGAAAGAGAGTTTTGCAATTATTTGCGTTTGGCAAATATCCAAGCAGATCCTACCAATTTTATAGGAACTTGCACATACACGTATGGCCAGAATCCAAAGCACTGTGATACCAGTTGTGTGCGTCATCCAGTTTTGTACAGCAAACTCCTTATGAAATGTAAGGTTTTTAAAGGTTTTTTAAAAAGTACTTTGTGGTAACTTGCCATGGGGGTCAGCTGCTTTAAAAAAGCATAATAATAATAATAATAATAATAATAATAATAATAATAATACCACTGGGATAAGAGTTTATCCATACCTTTTGCTTTGCTTTTTCCAGGTATGGGTCCATATTTTAAAGCTCTGTGTCTGAGTGCCTTTTCCCCCTGTGAAAACTCATTCTTTAAAGCTGAATTGGAGCAAATGGAAATTTAGGCTTCCTGCAGATCCTCGTTTGCTGCGATTGAGCCTTAAAGAGGGGGTTTTCACAGGGAAACTTTAGTGCAAATAGGAGGGTGCACTCAGACACATAGCTTTAAAGTGCAGTCTATGCCTGGATAAGTCCTGACACAGGCCCCTTGAATGCACATAAACAGATTTTTGGAGTCTAAGATGTTGAGGAAGACCAGTCTTGAACATAGTTTAGAGCTTCCCTTAGTAGTGTAGTGGCCTTATTAATTGCAATGTAGTGATGTCAGGTGAACGAATGTAGATACCAGTTCTTCTTTACATATGCTGGAAGCTTCCTTAGATTGCATAGGTTTACAGTTTGGTAAGGTTTTTGTGCTTTGGTCAATCTAAAGAGCACATAATATTTTAAAAATGTATTTGCTGTTCTCAATTCTAAAGAATTATTCTTTCATTGGATCAGGGTGGGGAACATTCCATCATGGGGAACCTTGGGGGGTTGTGTGCGAGTGGTGGGTGGGGCCACAGGCAAAAGTGGGCAAAAAAAAAGTAGATCACATTCACCCGGTGCTATACCAGCTGCACTGGCTCCTGGTGTAGTACAGGATCAGGTTTAAGGTGCTGGTTTTAACCTTTAAAGCCTTATACTGCCTAAGACCCTCGTACCTACAGGACCACCTCTCCTGGTATGTCCCACGGAGGACCTTACTGTCTTCAAACAAAAACACCTTGGAGGTCCCGAGCCACAGAGAGGTTAGGCTGGCCTAAACCAGAGCCAGGGCTTTTTCGGCTGTGGCTCCAATCTGGTGGAATGCTCTGTCACAAGAGACTAGGGCCCTGCGGGACTTGACATCTTTCCACAGGGCTTGCAAGACAGAGCTGTTCCACCAGGCCTTTGGCCTTTGGTAATTCTTCACGGAACTCTAGCCCAATGGTTGCCATCAATTTGATCTGAACTGATTTTATAATGAATTGATTTTAGAATGCTGTATTATTTTACTGTTGTTAGCCGCTCTGAGCCTGGCTTCGGCTGGGGAGAGCGGGATATAAATAATTTATTATTATTGTTATTTATTATTAGTTGAAGCAATTGATGTGACTCTTACCTTCATACAGTAGGCTATTCCAGTCATGCAAAAGTCAGTAGTTTATACGTGTCCCTGCCCACATCTCTCCATCATTCAGCCAGGCATTGCTATAGTTCCTCATCCCTTTTCAGCCATGCTTAGTGAAGGGTGTAGCCTGGGAAAAAGGTGTATCCTAAAGAGAGCCCTGAGAACCAAATATAAAGACCTAGAGGGCTGCGTTTGAGCCCTGGGCCTGAGGTTCCTCACCTTTGCATTGGATCTTCCTGCATCTGACAAAATGCACACAGGAATCATAGATCAGATCTACCTCTCTGAGGGCAGAAAGAGAGAGCTTCAGTGTTTAGAAAAGGAGGCCCAATCTTGGATTCCCCGCTCCTTTCTACTACCAGCGTCTCTTAATCCCAGCACTGGAGCTCCAGCATCAGAAGGTCCATAAAGGCAGCATTCTGGGGCTGTTTCAGGAAGCAGGTTGGATCCAAAGGATCCTAAGGCATTACAACCACCTGGCATGCCCCAAACTAGAGAGATAGCTAGTTAGCCTTTTTCTAATGGGAGGGAAACCTTTTTAAAAAACCAAAAAGGACATAGGAATGTGAAGTGTTTCTCTGTAATCATTCCTGCCCTGCTAGCTTGAGCTCATCAGGATGTTGGATAGACCTGCTTTTATATTTATACTACCACCATGAGATTGCACTGTCCATACATTAATGTACCTGCTGCTTCTTTTGCATTTATTATTATTATTATTATTATTATTATTATTATTATTATTATTATTATTATTATATTTTACTTGCATTGATATTTTTTTTGTAACCGGCCTTGAAATTGTATTGGTTTTTGAGCTCCTGTAATATACTTTGGTTACCCTCAATTAAACAATGCAGTACTATGTTGATATTATCAGCCTTAAATGTGACAGTTCAGCTCAACTCAACTCAACTGGGGAAATGCATTAACACCAAAATATTTAGTTCACATCATGATTCTCTCCTGCTCAAAGTTATGTCCTTTTTAGCATCTGCGAGCAGTGATGAATTATGAATGCAGTTCATCAGAAACCTGATGAGTTGCATTAGTCTGCAGTTATTATATCCTTCAGAAGCATAAGTCAGGCATTGCTCTGGTTTTCATGTGTGCAATGTCAAGGAATCTCAAGTTTCATATCATGGTAGAATTATAACAAACATACAGGGAGCAATGAAACAAGACTAGTGTCATATACAAGTAGGGATGTGGGAGAAATTTGATTCATTTCACATTTAAAGGTGAGCCTAACTAATGTGAAATAATGTGTGAACTGAGACACTGCCATTCTTCAAAATTGGCACTTCTCTGAATTTTGCAATGCAGTTTACCAGATAAGTAATGCGTACAAAAATGCATATGCTGTGGTGAAGTGTGCATTAGTGAAAATAGCATACAGAAATACATTATATTAGGGGAAACTGTTCTGCAGAGATGCATATTCAGCCTCTGAACTTAATGAATCTGCTGGTGAACTTTTTTGAGAACTTTCTAAAAATAAGTGCAAATCACTATGATAATGTGGAGAACCTAACCTGGAAAAAAGAGAAACAGAGAGAAACCATAACTGACAGATTCACCCATCCCTACCAGGATTCCTTCAGTGGAAAAAATAAAAATAAATTCTGAATTGAGGAGTTCAACAATATTCTGAAATCCAAAAATTGTTGCTTCAAGAATAATTCCTAAAGACCTGTAAACTCCAATTTTAGTTGCAAGGCAATATATGCTCTAACTAAAAGCCCACTATAGCTCCCTTTTCTCCCCTGAACAACCCAATGACAAGGCACAAACCCTGAGGACATTTCACTGTTTGTGGGTGGAATTCAATAATATGCTGACAAACTCAGTTTACACAATAAACGTTGATTTGGCGCGCTTGCACAACAAACCCACTTTCCACGAAATCAGACTTTTTGCAATAAAGAAAGGGGAAATGCACTGGAAGTTGTGGAATAACACCTGCTTGTTGCAACATTGTCTAACTTGGATGCAAACAAATCAGAACGAATTCTCAATAAATTGCCCTTATCATCTAACCTTCTTGCAAATTTTGTGCAAATAAATCATGATGAATGCTGTGTAAACAGGTTATCTGAAAGTGACCTGAATGTGTAAGGAAAGTAATCCTTTATTAATTAATGTGTTTGTTTGGCTTGGAAATCCTATACTTGACCACATATATACTATGAACATTTCAAAAGCCTGTAGATCATATTTAACAAGAAGACTATGGTGTTTTTTTTAATAATATGTGTGTTTTATTGAATCAAATATTAGTTATTTTCAAATGCTGTCTTTGTCTTGCCCAATCTCAGGGTGGAGCGTTCTGAAGCCCATAACTGCAACCCAGTGATAGATAAAAACACTTAATAGAACAAAGACACACAAATCTGCTAGAAACAGATTACTGAATCTTTAGCACATTTCATGTGGAAATAAATCCCACTGAGATCAATGTGATTCAGTGCATTTTAGTTTAGGATTGGGCTAGAGTTCACCTTGATTTCAACAGAACTGAAGTGTACTAGATTTTTCCTGGAAAATACACTTTGATCATTTATTATGATTTTTCTTGGTAGAAAGACCCGGATTCCACAAAAGTGTAAATGTGTGGTATAACATTTATGGTAAATGGCTTTCTGTATCCACCAAGAGAGTTTCATTTCCTGCCAATGACCCACCACCTCCCCTCTCATTTTCTATTTCAGGACTGCCACTCTGGAACATAGGAAACTTCCCTTAT
This sequence comes from Podarcis muralis, assembly GCF_964188315.1. Classification (NCBI taxonomy): domain Eukaryota; kingdom Metazoa; phylum Chordata; class Lepidosauria; order Squamata; family Lacertidae; genus Podarcis; species Podarcis muralis. Next base: position 79,835,389 of record NC_135657.1, read on the forward strand.
ACTGAGTCAGGCTGCTGGCAAATTTCCCACAGTGCCCGAGACAGTGACAAGCATTTATTTCATTTGCAGACTGCTTTTCATTCGAAAATCAGGACAGTTTACAAAATCGGATAAACAATAAAATACAACCATCTCAGCACCTCACTAAAATTAGAAAATACTTGTAATCACAATACAAGTAGCAGACACAGGGCAGAGCACCTAGTGTCTGGAGGGTCCTAAAGTCTAGATCAGGCTTCCTCAACCTCGGCCCTCCAGATGTTTTTGGCCTACAACTCCTATGATCCCTAGCTAGCAGGACCAGTGGTCAGGGATGATGGGAACTGTAGTCTCAAAACATCTGGAGGGCCGAGGTTGAGGAAGCCTGGTCTAGATGAATAGATGCATCTTAAGCTGACAAGAGAGCACTAAAGACACACCTGCAAAGGCAGGAAGATAAGATGCGACTCTATACAGCTAGATGCATGCATACAGCTTGTTTGTTTTTGCAGGTCAACCTTTATTATCCTTTTCTCCTCTTCCCCTTTTTTGTGAGAGAAGAACCCCAAAGGTTTTGTGTACATGCAAATACCCAAGCTCATAAGTTACTTTTCGTATACGAGTAACTATATCCAGTGCTAGCCAAGCAAAATAATTGTCATGCAAGAACATCCCCTGCTCTCTCCTCCCCACTGCAGTCCCTTGTGGCCCCTGCTAAAAGCATCCCATGAGTAAGGCTGCGCTGCACTGGGAGAGGCAGTTTGCAGTATTGGGAATCTTCCTCCTTAGTGTGACTCTACTGGATACCCAATGCAAGGCATATACAAGGGGAGGGAGAGTAAGTCTTTGCAGAGCTCCAGTGCATGTTCAAGATTTGCAGCCTACAGCATGTTGGGCATGTTGGTGCATTGACAACCTGTTCCTACAAACCATTACAAGAGAATGGGCAGAAATGTTACATCTTGGAAAGTTGCGAGGGCAATTTCTGGAGATGAAAACCAGACAATTGGAACCAAATATGTGCTTAATAAAACATTTGGAGTCTGTTAGTTTTAGTGTGCCTTTTGCTTGTTATGAGTACACGAGGTTCTAACGTTCTCCTAAACCCTTCTTAGCAAAATAAGGGTTATTTTGCTTTCCACTGCACACTAAGTTCCCACCCTCATCTGAGACATGTGTTGATTGGCAAGGATTCTACCATAATGTGCTGAGAAAGAAATGATTTCCTGCAGGGCTAGATCTCACCTGCAGGCTGCTCGTCGTTTCAGAAAAGAAAGAGGAAGCCGGAAAAGCTATGACAGCCTGGATATGCCTTGGGGGCAATTACATTGCCAACCCTGATCTCATGGATCTAAATACACTTAGGCATAGGTAAAGGTGTCTAGAGGCCTCCCCACTTGTTAACTGAACTGAAATAATGATTATGGTATTATGTACCCTGAGCTGATGGGATAGATTAGGAGTCTATCAAATAATAAAGACATCACAGAGTTTCTTAGTTCACATTGCCAGTGAAAGTATTTCATATCTATGATTGTACACACACAAATTTCAACAAAGAACTGTAGAAATGTGGAATGGGAAGAGCGAGGAGGTATGAGTCTATTACTGATGAAGAACACAAGAGAACTTTCTGAAAGTTTCTCATAAAATGTCTGGCTGCCAAAGTACTGCCCCCTCCCCTGTTGCCAGCCCTGCAGCAAAGGGGGATGTATAGATTGTGGTAACTTGTTGCAAAAGGACTTGTCTGCAGACCACCTTGGTCAACTCCTGCTTTACTGCTGCTTCAAAATGGCTGCTGACCACGGTATGAATATTCGCCTCCTTTTCAGTTTCTGAAGATCATGAAAGTGGGTCAATATCATTTGTGGAATGAAAACAACGAACAATTTGTTTTAAGAAAATAATTCGGCACTCGTTAGGTGATTTGACTGTCGTTAAGCACCGAGGAGGAACGAGAGGAGGGGAAGAACCAAACTTGCTTCAGGGTGACACCAGGTCACAGGAAAACACAGCTGAAGCTCCCCAGCCCTGTTATAATGACACACTAGGGAGCAAACACCAAATTAGCTAGGCAGTGGGCCTTGAGATGTAGCTGAGCGGCCAAAGGGATCCTGGGACAGGCTGAGCAGATTCTGTTTGTGTCCAAAGAAAACTGACACAGGCAACACATCTGCTGATCATTAAAGAACTCTCAATGTGGCTGAAAGGCTCAATAATATATTTTAAATCATATGAACAAATTGTCACTGGCTCTCGCTTTCTCTTCACGACAGTGAGTAACAATAAACTTCCAGCCAAGGTCAGCACAGCCAGTGTTTCATTCAGGAAAGAAGAACGGGCCTTCAACATATTTCCAGTTAACAGACCAATTGTATCGCCCAGTATGAGAATCATTAAAGCCTGGCAGTAGAAAAAAGAAGGGTTGTTGTTGTTGTTATGGCACATTTAACTTCCTGACTTTAAAAACAACTAACTAAATGGAACCTAAAGTTTCTGCTCTAGCTGCCTAGGCATTACATAGTGTTGTATGGAATTGCCATGTGTGTAAGAGAAAGTCATCAATTCAGTAGGATTTTAGTAACTCCACCCTTACCCTTGGAGAATTGCTGAATCCAGTAAACTGAAAGAAACAGCAGGTGTGCCCCAGAGACCAGCCGGGTCTCATAATTGGAAATTGGTTTCATAAGGTTTGCTCTCTTCTCGTCCAGTAGATGAGAGTGGGGAAATCGATCGGTCAGAATTACAGCAAAAGCAGTTCTTACACGAAACAGCTGAAAACAGCATTGTATTACAGTTAAGCTGGAAAGGTGACTTCTTCTGGTTTGACTGTTGTCCTGTTTTGTGTGCAGGGAACTCGAGAACTAGATCAGGGACAGTGCTTCCAATTGCCCATACAAAGACATTCATGTGTACAATCACTCAAGGAACACATGCATAAAGCACAGCCTACCACCTTCTCCTTGTGCACGTTCCTTGAATCTGATTCTCGAACTTCATTTTAGAAATCTGACCAGTAAATTCTTTAACGGGCCAACAAATAATTATATACATGGCTTGAATCAGATCAGAGACACCACACAATATATTCTGCTGTACTGCCCTTTATATGATTCACCCAGGGATAGATTCTTCTGTTCATTTCAGAAGATCAGTCAGATGGTTTCAAAATTAGATGGCTGCTGCCCAATGAGACATTTTAAGTTATGAAAATTTGCAGTTCTGAAAATGTATATGTTTTGACTTACCCTTGGACTGTCTTGGTTGTTTGGCAGGATTTGTATTGTAATGACCACTGGCTATAAACAACAACAATAATAAAAATGTAGGCTGTGTACATGCAACATTTTATTCTAAACTCATCGGAGCCCTGAGTACTTCCACATAGTCCACACAAAATCTAGATCTATTGCATATTCTTTCCCCCTGAAAAGCACTTCCTGAGAAACTATTCCTTTCTAAAAACACAAGCTCACTGCAGATCGATTCTGCATGACTCCACTGTTTGCCCCTTTGAAAGCAGATGTAAGCAATGACAACGCAGGTGGGTGTATGCCAAGATGGCAATTACCACTTCCTTCTTCCTTGACAGAGAACACATGTAGGGAGGAAAAGGTGTGGACAATCTATCAGTTTGAAAGCATGGGGCCAAACAATTTCCCCCCCTTTCCATTGCTTTCTAGGCATGGATGTGAGAGGTTTTGCCTTTGGCCTGCCACTTTCATCCAGAAAATGTGCTCTTTAGGACTAAAGTGGAACAAACTGCAATATGCAGAAAACCCAATTGCCATTCTGTTCTGATTTAATGCTAGAAAAAATGCAACCTGTGCTGCTGATAGAAGTAGTGTGACTCATGCAACACGTTGGCGATTAATATACACAGAATAATAAATTATACATTCTTTATCAAGCTTCTGAGAAAAATACAAAACATTAAACAAAGCCACAGAGACTTGCAAACTACCCAACCTTGCAGGTAGCAAACACCCAAGATAGTTTTCTGGGCTTCTTCAGTGGTCTAATCTCAAAGTCTTGATACGTATATTGATATTCAGTCTTATAGAGAATACTCTTTCTTGGCTTAATCTTAAGAGACTACCTGCAAGCTCCAGTAAAAGGGCCCCACTGGGGGCGAACAGCGGCCTCTTGATTACTTGGACTGCCAGGGCGAAACAGGTGCAAAACGCCGGCACCCTGTCGTCTACAACTTCATTAACATCTATCTACAACTCCACTAGCATCTCTGGGTATTGTGAATAACACCAAACGTACCTTTTGTTGGTATCTTCATGAACTTATCTAAAAGAGTGAGTTAAGCATTTGAAAAATCTATTGAAACTAGACATTATAAATTCATCTTAGGTTGGGTAGTTCGCAAGTCTCTGTGGCCTTGTTTAATGTTTTGCATTTTTCTCAGAAGGTTGATAAAGAATGTATAATTTATTATTCTGTGTATATTATTCACCATTATGTTCTGATTTAGCACTAAAAGTGGGTTTCCCCAGGGGGGAAAGTGGCAGGAAAAATGGAAGTATGGATAAACCCATGTATCATGAAGCTATACCCACCCTTGTAGACAGCAGGTTCTAGAATAATTCTAGATTGAAAGCAGCATGTTGAGGATGAGCACCAATGATTCTGGATGGAGAAAAACCACATTTTTGTCCTGTAAACAGGTTAGTGTGTATGCAGCCTAAAAATAATGTAGGATCTCTACAACAGAAGATTGGAGAGGAGGTACCTGTGAATGCATAGGTATGTGATTATTGCACTAGAAACTCAATGCACATAATATCAAGAAAATATATTTTTGAAATTGAGAGTGCAAGATAGCAGAGTGCCTACCAATAACCAGCTGTCTCTTCCACTTCCATCATCTATGGGAATCTGATTCAACGAAAAGAAAAGAAAAAACGGGGTAGTATACATATAGTATTCAATATACATAGTATATTGAAAGGGAGCTAAATAAAGTGTCATTTATATAAAGGAAAGGAAATACAGGATTATGGACAAAAGGCAGTGAACTGGGCTTGCAGTATATCCAGATTTATCTAAAGAGCAGCCTTTGTCTTTATTTCTGAGAAATAAAGACAAGCAGCACTAAAAAGAAAATGTCACAGATTCTTCAGATGCAGCTCTAAAGTTTTGCCCAACCCAGCTTTGAAAATATAGCTAATAAAACTGCACGTGCTTAAGGTCTCATATGGGATTTCCATAAAGTAAAATCCTTCCCGAAAGGTGTTTCATATTCTCTGGAAGCCAAAAGGATGCAAGATGAAACCTTAAGAATGAAGCACCTGAAAACAATGACAAATGTTATTTCCATTGCGTCAGAGCATTGCGGTATCTAGTGGAGTATTGTCTACACTGACGGGCAGCAGATCTCCAGGGTTCCTGGTGGTGGAGATGAGCTAGGGGTTTCTGAATGCAAGGCAGATGCTCTGCCCTTCCTCAAGCTGTGTTCGATGAAAAAGCCATCCCCTTTCCCATCACACTCCCCTCTTTTGATTATGGGCCTGTGGGCAATGCCTTTCCTCTCTGTTGATCTATGCGTATCTCTTTTCTTTTTAAAACATATAAATAATAAATATTATTAACAGCACTACTAGTTTTGGCATTATCATCTCATTTTCCTTGACAAGTGATATGAAACAGAAACATGCAATCTGAAGAGGTTTTGTTTGGGGTTTTTTCTGTTCTATCTGGCTAGCATTAGATAGTGGTGGTGGGGGAGAGTGTGCACTTTTATTTAAAGACAGCTTGCAATGCAAGAGACTCTGAGAAGTGGAGAAATTGTTTTTAACACACAACCTTAGTGATTGTCTTCCTCTTTCTCCTAATTTGTTCTCTGGAGCCTAATACATTTCTTCTCTGGAGCCTAAACAGTGCTTAAGGCTCCTGTTATTTGTCAAATGCCTGTCGATTGGCCAATGTGAACTCACTCAGGTCACCAGTCATTATCTCTCCTACTCCAGGGAAGGGCTTGCTGGGACCTGTTGAATGGGAATGGCTCTATTTTGAGCAGTAGGCTTGAGGCCTCCCTAGTGTGGCTCTGCTCAGGAGTAAACACTCAGACTTGCTGAAAAATAGATGTGCTTAAAAGCACCCCCCAAATATTGGCAGGCATAAACTTCCCAGCAGCAGGAAGATCCACTGGGAGAAGTGATCAGCAGGACGTTTCCTGGGGCACAGAATTGATTGGTGTGAACATGTCCCAAAAATATGAGTCCATTTGGGGAGGATTCTATAGATAACAGCAACAGAGAAGTATTAATCACATCAGGCTGGGCCAGCTTGCCCTGTGTTTCTGCTACACCTTTTCAGAGATGTGTGTGAAAATACCCCGAGTTTGCCTCAAGGAAGGTTTATAGAGAGAGTTTGCTCTCATTCACTCATCACCACATACTTTGGTATCCATAACAAGTGTGTGGAAACAGATATTGCTATCCAATATCATGACCCCAGGACAAGAAGATCAGTGGCTAATGAACCAATCTGTCAACAAGTTTTAGAGCAGAGGAGCCCTATGAAAATAACCAGCTCCCAATTTCGTTTCTTATATATTCTATTTGAAATAATGGTATATCATAACCAGCACCCATATAAACACTGTTCCATTTGACCACCACCCCCAAAAATGGAGAATTGAGATGGAATGAGGCAATCGGGTCCTGGGACAGTGGAATAGTCAGTTTTCGTTTATGTACACAAATTATCAGATAAAATGAAACAGAGTGAATAGGGGTGTGGATGTCATGTTGCAAATGCGTAGATAAAAATAAGGGCTCTGGTAATACAAGAGCATGGATGCTGCAATGACCCTGAAGAGGTACAGAAGGAAACACCTGTCCACACCAATCATGCAAAATGTTGTACCACTAAAGAAGCACAAATATTTGCATGAAAAAAATCCAGGAAGTGCAATGGTGTGAGAGTTCATGGGCAGTAATGGTATGAGCTGCTCATGATATTTGTTTGTTTGTTTGTGTCCAGTTGCTTACTGGTCAATAGCATTTGGGCGGTAGTTTCCAAAAAACACCATGAGTTAGATCAGGTGTTGAGAACCTGTGTTTATGTTGCTGAACTACAGTTCTCATCAGCCCCAGCAAGCAAGGCCAGGGAAGAGGGGAGCTGTGGTTCAAGTCCATGGGCAAAGCCATGGTGTATACTCCTGAAGGGAGAATGCCATTTAACAGATCTGCCTGTGTCTTCATTTTATAGCTTTAAAAAAGAACAACAATTCCTGCCATGTGGCTCATTCTGCATTCCATCACACCCTGGAAAGAGCAAACACAATAATAGCTAACCATGTTCCTCAAGCATTTCATCTTGACATGTTCTGACTTGTATATTGAGCAATTATGAGGTGATGTTTCAGTATGGCCTCTGTGACTGGAACATATCTCATTTTGAAATGATTTGCAGTCTGTACTTTCTGGAGATCTTCCTTCCTCATTTCCCCATTTATGAGTAGACAAAATCAGTTTTGCTCTAAATACACTAAATGTCTCATAATGCAAGATGCTCCCTGTTAACAAGGCTGTATGTAGATCAGGGACTGGAGAATCTATGGCACTCCAGCTGATGTTGGACCCCAACTTCCTTAGCCCCAGACAGCATGGCCAATGGTCAGAGATGGGCCCTGTAATCTGACAGGGTACCTAGTTCCGGATCTCTGATCTTGTTGGTGAGACCAAACATTCACTTTGTATTGTACCTAACACCAGCAGTATATTCCCTTGTTTTCATTTAGGCATTTGTCTTTTTTGAGCTTTTGCATCTAGGGTTTAAAAAAATGCGGCTTTGATGTAAATTGCATCAGCTGATAGTCAGGATTACAGCAGACTTCAGGAGCACTGACATGTTACATTCAATAAGTGTACAATCTGTGCACCTGTATATACAAATAGTTGATCTGTACAAATCAACAAGCGTATACTCTTTCACACAACCGTGTACATGTATAGAGAGAGATTGCACCTGTGTTCAGTGTAACTTGCACTAGGGAGAGATTTGAATCTTTTCCTCCTGCAGAAAATCACATTTCCAAAACTGATACTTTGCCTGGGGTGGTGTTGGTCAAATCCACCACTGGAGTAAATACAAAAATACGCTTAATGACATGTCTAGTTTGGCCCTTGATTATGAATGAGAAGAGAAAGCTGGAACAAAAAAGAGAGACAAAAAACAGTATTTCTGAGACTTCCCTTTAGCTGCTAGGACTACCACCTTTTCTTGACAGCAGCTTTGAACTTTTAGAAGCTGCCTGAGCAGCAAAAAGTTCAGCAGCTTCTGCTTTCCAACACCTCAAGACAGGAGAAAGCTGTAGTTCTTTCTGCTTGTGCCTTTGCTAAAGTTGCAGTAAGACGGGTGGGGGAAATGATCACCCTGTAAGCCATGCAAGCGTGGGTGGGCCTCCAGATGTTGTTGGGCTACATCCCAGGATGACGCAGCCAATGGCCAAGGATGATGTGAGCTGCGATTCAGTAACAACAGGAGTGCCACCCAAGGATACTTATGACAAACTGTGGTGACAACATTGTGTAAAATGAGCACTCCCTGCCCCCCATGCAGATAATATCTGAAGTGCTCTAGCTGGTCAACCAAATCAATGCTTGTTCCAGATTTGAGGGTCTTTGGGTGAGATTCTCTCAGTGGACCCATCTCACTAAGTACCCGCCTCTTCTGTGTACAGTTGTTACTGCCCATTCAGTGGTTTCTTCCTTTGGGCCTAGTTATACCATCTCCTAAAGAAGGTGTGCTGGCAAGATGTGTTGTGGTTACTGCTCCTTGTTTTGTTCCTCCCAATGCTCATTCACTTGGTGAGGGCAGGTGAACAGGCAGCGGCAGAAGCAAAGAGGAGGAGGAGGCCAGGAGGCTCTAGGGATTGGCTGTACCCCCCCCCCCCAATTGGGGCATGGGCCTAGGAAGGTGCCTGACTTTGCCAACCTCTGGTGCTGCTCCTTAACCAAATCCATGATGACCAGTTAAGAGGATCTGTTGGATGCTTTCACCATTTGTCAGTACAGGGAAATATTAGAGAACCTATCAAAAAGAGTGGGGCAGATAAATGCACCTTTAAATAACCACCTGCTGAATCCCCAATACTATTATGGGAGATTGCACAGAGGAGCTTTCTTAGGTCCCATGACCTGTTTATCACAATAATCTCTCTCTTCTGGTATTATCTTGTACAGTCATACCTTGGGCTGAAGTTGCTTCAGGTTGAGTGCTTTTGGGTTGCGCTCTGCGGCGACCTGGAAGTAACAGAACATGTTATTTCCGGGTTTTGCTGCTTGCGCATGCGCAGACAGTCAAAATGACGTCATGCGCATGCACAGAAGTGGCAAATCGCGACCTGAGCACACGCAGACACAGGTTGCATTCGCTTCTGGATGCGAACGGGGCTCCGGAATGGATCCTGTTTGTATCCAGAGGTACCAGTGTATATGGTAATGTTTTAATAGACTTTGATTTTAGGTGGCTTTAAAATAATAGGCAAAAAAATGTGCCTTAAAATCACCTGGACTACAATCCAGCACACACAAGCAGTTTAAATTCTATCACAAATCAATTGGATTTTAGAGGCCTAATTGTGTGCAGGATGGCAGCCAAACCATTTAAAAAACAGATCCGTCAGAGCTGAGCAACTGCAGAGATTTGTGTCTCTTGAAAAACAGTTAATCCCCCCGCAGTGTGTGTTTCTAGTAAAAGTTTAATAATTCAACTTATTTAGGAAGATAACTCATCTGGAATGCCAACGATGATCTGAAACACTGTTTAAGAAATGTTTAAACTATGTGTGCAAAACCTACAGGAATATGTCTTTAATAATCGTCTGGGATTTTTCTTTTCTTTTTTAAAATGCAGTTAGAATCTCATTAAATCTAAATAGAAAGCTTACTCGGGAAACAATTTAAAAATAGATATTGAAACCCAAGAATTCACACTCTTCTGTATTTGTTCTCATTACAATGCACACCTAAGAATTTGGTAATTTTTTCCAGGTGCTTGAAAATAAAAACTGGTTTGCATTTGTAGTTAGTTTCAGATTTTAAAGTAAACAGGGTACTTGAACTGAAGGGCATGGTTTGTCCATAATATACATCCCATCTGGGAATGTTTAATTTTAAACACATCATTAAAAAGCAGCCAGTTTAATGTTTTTAAAGAAATTCCCTACCATGGTAAAACATTTGGAGGAAATTTCCTTTTAGTTAGGAACACTAAGAATTTTTTCTTTCTTTTTAGAGCTCTAGTTCAGACAGGCACAATGGGGTGAAAACACAGATGTAGTAAGTGGGAATTACTTTTCACAAGGAGGAGGGGAGGAAAAGAAATGAAGGTGAAAGGCCCCAAAACCTGAGGAGGGAAATGCATGTTTGGGTATGCTGAGGAAAAGTTAATGCAATGTGATGCTTGAACTCGAGAAACACCCTTCACCTGTGAGGATTTTCCCATCCAGATATCACGGCACTGTTGCACTGTGGCTTGGTCTGCAAACACTTGCAGGTGATCATATTTATCTCACTGCTGTAAAAAATCAGGGCTAGCCAAAAGTAGTCCCCATTTTGCTGGGTGTAAAATCAGCACCATTTGGGTCAGTTTGGGGGGGGGGGGTGTTGTGAAATTTGGAGGTGGAGAAATTTAAACCAAAGGCTATCATATGAGCACTCTCAGCTCAGCATTAGTACAAAGCTTTGGCACATAGGTGCAGAGAGCTTGCAGAAATATCAGTGCAAAAAATATATATGTTCCTTTTCTCTCTCTGCACCTATGTGCCAAAGCTTTGTACTAATGCTGAGCTGAGAGTTCTCATACGATAGCCTTACACAAGCACACCAGGGTGAAATGGCAAAGCTGCCACTGATTTGCCATTTTGGGATGCAGATGTGTGTTGACAGATACTGTGAAGGCTTTAATCTGTCAAGGTCTTAGTGCAATATTTTCTGTTTGGAATATTTCAGACTGGTCACCAGCGAAGCAGCAATCATGATATATGGTGGAGCATTCACAAGGTCAATTGTCAGGCAAACTTGGCAATGCACTGCAACGTCACCTCACTGCTGTCCTATAAATATAAGCATGAGAGTGTGGGTTGAGTGGGCTTGGATCAAATGATTTTTAATTGAGTTTCAGGCATTTAGATCTTGGCTCTAGCCAAGCCCCTCCCCAAGCCTATTGACTATCTTGCAGTGCAAAGTGTAGTGCAAAGTGGTTGGCGTCTTAGCTATATGACAGAAGTGGGAATCATAAGAATGAATTTATAAAACTGTACTGATTGTAGGAACTAGGAAGCTCTAGGGTACAGAAGTAGTACCCAGAAGCATACAAAGGGGTTTGTGAAACTGTCCCTGCTGAGTATATAGGTCAGGCCCACCACCCTCTGCAAAAATAACCTACCAAACTATGGGGTGTATGACATATATGTTGGTGATGTGCCACCGTTGTCGTGGAAAGATCAAACACAGGGGAAGCCTCCCATCCTTCTCACACCACGGCACAAAGGTGTGTCATCTTTTTTGCCCTTCCTCCTCACCTCGCTCTCACTCTGGACACTTCGAGTCCTTAGGTTGCATAAAATGTAGTAATTTATAATGTGGCTATTGTGGTAAAGTGATTTTTTTGTGGGGGGGGGGCATTGATACAGTTCCTTGCCAAGGATGCAAGGGACCCCAGGTACGCCTCTGGTAGTACCATGGGGGGGTAGTTTAGAGAGGAGTAAAAAATCCACTTTGATGTCTAAGTTGATTAGCTTGAAAAATGATAAAAGTAGGGACTTGTGTTTGATTTTGTACCTATTCTGTAAGAAAGCATGAAGACTGACAGTCAGGCACCTGTAAGCCATATGCTTTAAATAAATCTTGTAGCTAGTCTTAGAGCTACTTTTCCTCGGGGGGGGGGGGGGAATCACACAAGACCCAGAGTTGGATTCCACAGATGTGGCAGAAATTAACAAAGGGTGCAATCCTAAGCATATGTACTAGGGGTGTTTACCAACCACAGTATTTGACTTGCATCTGTAGCTTTAGGAAACCGTCTGATCTGTCATAAAATAAAATACACATCCCCCTGCTACTTCAACATCCTCTCCTTTCTTGAGCTTTGAGCATTTCCCTCAGGAAGTTTGGCTTCATTTCTTGGGATGGGGGTGCGGGGTGGCTGTGGCAAATTTTTGGGGGAATGGCCATTCCCACAGAGCCACCCAGAAGCTGAAGGAGTCTCTGAGCCTCCCTGAGACACTTTGTTAGCAGTGCAACCCGGCTTGGAAATGTGATCACCCTGACTGATCACATGACAGTGCACACACACCATTTGAATGGCATTGCCCATCAACTGTGGGGAAGCCCCCCTCAAATATTTTATTGGGGGGGAAAGACCCCTTGGCCCCTAGGAGTTGGCTCCTATACGCCTGAGGCAGTTATGGCAGTTGGTACAGCTATGACAGTCTTAACTGTTAGAGCAGCAGGTATGCTCTGTTGTGCTGCTGTCTGCCTCAGAGTTAGTCAGTCTGTAACAGCCTGCAACCGTATTTATCTTTGATACAAATCTATGTAATATGTATTAGTAATATAAGTAACACCCAGCTGTGGTATATTTAATCTGCAAGTGCAAGTACACAAAGTAAAAGTTATTTGTTATTTAAACTTTAAAAGAGAGTGTCTTGAATAGTTTTTATCGGACGGAACCAATTATAGGGCCTGTCTTCTACATAACTCTGTAAAGGGGAGCTAATTCCCATAAAAAGGTAGCTCCACTGAAACAAATGAATGACATTTCTTAGCTAAACATTTATAGAGCTGAGCTACTGATTGATTGTGGAAATTATCAATCTAGCTGAGCGCTTAGTCACCCTGTCACTTTAAAGTGTCTATCTGAGTGAAAAACAATGCCCATCAATGTGAGAGAACCTATTGCATATAAACTGAAGATTTTTATAGCCCTTGTATTACTCATGGCTCACCAATATTAAGGCAAAATTGGGTTCTGTTGCTCACTGGGTACGTCTCCTGTGGAAACAGCAGTATGGCCGCTTGTAACTTTTATTGGTTTTAAAAGTTTTTATACATGAGGCAAATAGCACCACATTTTCTAGAGGCTGGCATCCTGGAAAGGCTTAGGAGTTTTCCACCTGCATGACTGGAAAGCAGATGATTAAGTTTAAGTGCAATGTAGCCCTCGCTGTCACCTTTCTGAACCTTTGACCCAATACAGTTAACAGAGCATTAAAAATGTAACAGCGTTCATCTTGTGGCCTCCCACAGAGATCTCGTCTGAGGGAACATTTCTGCTCCAAGCTGGTATGTGTCCTAGCTTGAGCGGAGAATGTGTCCAGAAGGGCAGGAATTCTACCGGCCATTTCTGATCCATCTTCTTCTGTGTTTTTCCTAACTACTCTTACCCCTCCCTAGACCACAGTTCCCAACCCCCACACCACACATCACCATTTCTCCTGCTCCCCCAATACCTGTCCATTCACCCGCTGTCACCCATCGCCCTCCTTTGTATCCATGACTATGCCCTTTTGTCTCTCATCTCTTAATTTAAACAATGGTCTCACTCCATATATATCCTGTAAATCACAATGTTCTGCAGGAAAGGCCCTCCTATATACCATCTTCTCAAGAGGCCCATTCTCTGCAGTGTAAGAACTGGGTCTTCAGCATGGTGGAACCTACCCTTTGGAACTTATTCCCTCAGACCAGAACCATCTCTACTGTCATTCCGGCACCTATTGAATGCCTTCCTTTCCCCACAACTGAAAATCTTGATCCCAGTTCTGGTCTCTGTTGGATTTGTAACTGTTCTTACATATGAGCGTCCATAATTGTTTTAAAACTGTTTTCATTTATGTAAATATATGAAATTGTAATTTCTTTTATTACTGATGTTTTCATTGTGCAATCACTTTGAGATATTTTCTGGGAAGCAATGAATAAATGGCAGTTCATGGGAAGCAATTAATAAACGGCAATAAATAAAGAACAGCTCCTCTGTGCCATGCCTCTTCTGTCCTTCCTTTCTACCATCTAAGTGCCAGGTCTCTAGGTTTGATTTAAAGTTTCAGGGTTTTAGATTTAAGGGCTATTATCTATGGGTCAGAATAACACCGGCTTACCATTTCCTGTAAGGTTTTGCAATTTGCTTCTCCCACAATCCATCAGGCTTCAGCCTGCAGCACCAGGAACAGCCCAACCTTCCACCTTACCACCAGGAGCAATCCTATGCCCACAACAGAAACAAGGCTCAATTCCTATCCCACCAGGCACCAAGCTAGTTTTGGCAGGCACTGTGGTGTTTGCCCTCCTAGGTGACATCCTGCTGGGTCATAAGGAAACGGTTAAATGAGTGTGAAGTGATTGGCCGGTGGGAACCCAAGGGGAGGAGTTAGAGTTACAGTTAGAGTTGTTAAGGAGTCAGTTGGGTGTTAGAGAAGAGAGAGGGAGGATAAGTCTGTGGGTTGGGATAGTTTGATGTGAGAGGGTGAGAGAATCTGTTAAGAGGAGTCAGATAGACAGTTGGGATAATCAGAAGTTATTAGAAACGTATAGGCCGGTAAAGAAACTAAGATTAAGAAACTGACAAGAAAAATTATCTGAAACCATAAACTTGTTAATGCTTGTACAATAAACTTGTTTATTTGGTTTAATGTTAACAACTGTCTGGACTCCGTGTGTACCCGAGAGAAACGGGTTGGTGGCAGTGGGGAAGCAATCACAGTGGTGGCACAGGGACCAATAGACCATCAAACGTCCGGGGACCCTGTGGTCACCATTCCTTAGCTACCAAGCCCACCTTCTGCATACCTAGCCTTAAGAGATTTTGCAACCCTACTCTCCCTTTCCCTTCCCCCTCATCTCCTTTGATTCATTTTAGAATTTCAATGTGCTTCAGTTAAAAAACAAACAAAAAAACCCCTTCAATAAAATATATATACCGTATTTTTCGCTCTATAAGACGCACTAGACCACAAGACGCACCTAGTTTTTGGAGGAGGAAAACAAGAAAAAAATATTCTGGATCTCAGAAGCCAGAACAGCAAGAGGGATCACTGTGCAGTGAAAGCAGCAATCCCTCTTGCTGTTCTGGCTTCTGGGATAGCTGCACAGCTTGAATTCGCTCCATAAGACGAACACACATTTCCCCTTACTTTTTAGGAGGGAAAAAGTGAGTCTTATAGAGCAAAAAATACGGTATATATGCAGAAATGCACAGAGTCATTACCAAAGAATTCATCCTTTGATTTCTATCAGCCATAGATATTCACCAGATTGCATGTAAGAAGTGAACGAATGGGAAGTGGCTTCTCTCACTGGTGAATATGAGCAGCCGTCTTCTTTTTCATTGGCTTCTGATTTGGAGAGCGTATTCATAAGCCGTAATGTGAGAGTCTTCGGGGGATGGTTCATTCATTTCAATCTCTCTTCACCATTTTACACAAGGTGGATGTCGCTGCACTGAAAAAGCTATCTGGTGTCAGAACGCCTTCTCAATTATTCAGAGGCTATTTAGAGGCTAAACAAAATTTCCCTGACTGCTAAATTATTAACTGTACTGTATTTTTATGGCTAAAAGGACAGTGTGGTTAGGGATGCATTAGAAAAAGCAATGGATAGCCCTGAGCAACAGTCTTCTATTTAAATCTATCAGGATGGATGAATTGGTCAACATTGGCTTATCTTGGGTTCTCATTTCCCCAGTCTTAGGTTCAGTTCACACCATTTCCACCTCAGTTTGCAAATCTTGGATAAAAGCCTTCATAAAAAGATTATATGCATTTTTGTGTGCGTTTCACCTAATTTACACATTGTTGCATGTGATTTGTACATGTTTTTTGCAAGCAATTTCCCTAAGATAATCAATTTCTATATATTATTTTATTAGCTAATGTAATAATATTTGTGTGCACTTCCTCCAATATAGGTTTCTTAAACTGTTTTTTTTTGGGGGGGAGGGGGTCAGAGGCCTGCGCTTCAAATTTTGAGGGATACCTTTGTTTTGGATTACATATCACTTTGGGAATTGCAAATTAGTGAGCTCCGCATAAAAATGTGAAACAAATAGGTTTCTCACCCATCCCTACCTGAGCAGAGGAGAGAGAGAATGAGAGAGAGAGAGAGAGAGAGAGAGAGAGAATATGATCCAATGCAAAGGAGGACAGAATTATGATGTATAAGCAAATATGTTTTGATAAGTGAAGCTTTTTCACCTCTGAATGGCAGGCTACGCCTGAAAAAAACCAACCTTGCATCTGGTCATCAGTGACAGAAAAATGACAAACCGTATTTTTCGCTCCATAAGACGCACTTTTTTCTTTCTAAAAAGTAAGGGGAAATGTCTGTGCATCTTATGAAGCGAATGCTGCGCGGAGGAGGGACAGACGGGAGCCATGCCTCCCGTCCATCCCTCCTCTGAGGCTTGCTTTAAAGCGGGAAAGGAGCCGCTTACACGGGTGTAAAGCAAGCACAGCGGGAGCTGTGTAACCCCTCCGCCCCCGTGCTTGGCCACCCCATTGGGATGGATGTGCATGCCCGCACCACCCCCTTGGGACAACACTCGCGTGGGCAACATCCCACATCCCCATTGGTGATGTGCCACCACGCAAGACCCTCCCTCCGCCACTGGTCTTGCTGGGACAGTAGTGCCTTCCTTTGCAGAAGTGTGAAATTTGAAGGGTGGCTGTTGTTTGGTCCTTGTATTGTGTACGGTGTGAATTAGATAGGTTTGACTTTAAATGGGAATTGAATCAGATTTCTCCCTCATTCCTCCTTCATATGAAAGCCCCCAGAGCTCTCTGCAATGAACAAAAAGGAAGAAAGTCCCACTTCTTTTGGCTTTATTAAAACAATTGTGTAAGGCCAAACCATACAGTCCTTACATCTAAGACACTCAATGTGGGAAGCTCATATATTTCCATTGCCTGCCCCCCTTACTAGGGAATAAAGTCTCTCTTCATTTGTTAATGACAGTGATGATGGTTATTAATGCCACTGTTGACTGCTGTTCACTTTACATGGTTGAAATATTATTCTGATATACCGGTAGTTTATTAAATAGTTTAGTACAACATTTGATTCAGAATTTTTTTTTCTTGTTTTCCTCCTCTAAAAACCAGGTGCGTCTTATGGTCAGGTAAGTCTTTTGGAGCAAAAAACACGGTATATTATTTTGGGGGTGGGGTGGGGTGGGAAAATTGGGGGTGACATCCATGTTGACATTTGAAGTTAAAAGTGGGTCCTGGATCAGGAAAGGTTTGAAATTATGAGTCTCCGTGTTTATGAGTAAAGGGCAGAGGTGACAGAATATGGACAATACTAGTGTATGAAGTGCCAGAGTCCTAGCAGATGTCACAATGAGTAGAACTTTCATTTTTTAATTTTTAAAAACTATTTATTTTTACAAAAAAAAAAAAACCAGTGCAACATATGGTGTATTACATATTCGGATTTGACAGAGGTGGTTACAAATAATTTGCTTATGAAACTTTGTTCATCCTCATTCCAAAAAATTGTGCCATGTGTGCCAGTTCACTTGGTTTCTTTCGTCATTAAATAAAGCCACACCATACAAAATCATCTCCCTAGTCCAGCCACCTCAGTATTCAAATTTGTTTAGACTGTTGTCAGCTAGTGAATTATTCCAAACATAGTTAAACCATTCTTGTACCATACACCCACTCTCATATTTCCAGTGCTTCGCCTTTACCTCTCTTGAAGTTCATAGTATAAAAGGTTAACATCTCTTTAAATGGTATTGTTTGGGGTAATGTTGGCCAGGGAGTTGCAGTTGAAGTCAATTCATGAGTTCTCCAATATGAGCTAAGATTTTATACCCAGGCTCCCAAGTCCAACTCTGGGATTCATCCAAACTGTGAAGGGATAGATCCACATGGCATAGGAGGAACATGAGCAGTGGTATTGCATTCTTGCTATTAAAAAATATCTGCCACAGGCTCACGATTACAATGCAAGTTCTCTGTTGGGACGTATTCATGCATATGACTTAGATAACTTAGGTGTACCAGAAAGTGCTCACCAATAAATTGTTAGTCCACAGGACACATTTTTGCTTTTCATCATGAATATGGATTCTCATAATAACAAAGAAAGAAACAGTGAATTTCAAGTACCTACAGTTGTGTAAACATTTTTTAAAAAAATAAAATAACCACATTTAACTATTTGGCACAGGATTCACAAATGAGTTCTGTGAAAATAGGAATAGAAACAAAAAAACTGCCAGCTATTGAATATTCATTTCCTCCTTTGTGGATGTTAGTTGCATTTTGTTCCATTGAAATCAACCTATTGTGGGTCTTGTGGGGTGTGTGTGAGAGAGTTTTATTCTTTTGTTATAATGTGCACAACTAACTTGGACCCATTTGTTCTGTACTGTGTGTTACCAGTTACTCCCACTCCATTTCCCTTCTCCTGTCACAATCTTCCTAGCTATTTGCCAAACACTTTGTCTCTTCACTTTTTTGCACACACACACATACACCCCACTGCTACTCATTTAGTATATTGCATTGCAAACATTATGCGAAATCTAGTCTTAAAATCTCAGGTTTTTTCCCTGACCTTGTTTGGTATGGTGGAGATAATACTGGAAGATTCAAGTCCACATCCTTAGGTGTGTGTTTGAGTTGTACAAAGTTCCTCTTAGCCTTGCCACTGTTGAAGAAGTCTTTTGACTTTTCTTTGGATTGCCTCAAGCTTCTTACCATAAGTGTTTGTTGTGGGGTCATGGGGAAAATTGGTGGTCTTGACCCGTTGACAAAAAATGGAGATGAGCCATTGGGTTGTTGCTGTGATAGTCCCATCAATGAAATCTTTTTAGTGATGGGGTCCCTCAGGGCAACTTGTCTCAGCCTTGGTAAAGGTGAGAGATGTGGTGATTCCATAATCAAGAGAGCTGAGCTTTCTTTTTCCTGGTATTGCCATGGTAGAGATGGAAGATTCTCATCCATTGCTTTCAGAAGATCCTTGACTCTTGTGTCTGGGCAAACCATAGGACTTTGGTCTACCAGTCTGTTTTCAATTGCTGACCTTGGTGTTAGTCTACTTGCACATGACATTAAGGACCTCTGAGCCTGGTGGTTCATAGAATATGCTGGGTTATTTCCTAAAGCAGAAGGTGGCTTCTCAGATAAATATGATTTTCTCTCTTCTGAAAAACCTTTAATATCTTCTATATTTTCCTGCGGGTCCAGTTGTGTGTGGTTTAATGGCTCACATGAAAAATATTTATTTGGAGATTTAGGAGGTTCAAAATGAACCAATTCTCTGTCTGCAAACTTGGAAACTAAATGGAATATAGAGTATATGAAATCAGTTTATGTAGAAATTATAGTTGCAGTAAAGAGTAGAGATATCACTATGTGTTATACTTCAAATTTGTGATTGACATTTGGTATGATGATAAGATTTTTGGATGTTGATCTTTCAAAATGATAATAAAAGGTAAAAAAATTGGTAAAAATAAGAGGGGGTTCACTAAGTGTTGGGGGAATACTGTTTAGTTCTATATTGCCCCCCCATGTCATTCAACATGAAACCATTGAGTAATGCTAGTAAATACAAACTTGCACTTTATATTTTGCAGAGAATAATACACTCTGACTTGTTTTGCAATGAAATACTCCCTCTTACAAGCATTAAGGATGCAATGTATGTCCCTTTAAGATATTTAAAAGTGGGAGCGAAAACCTTTCATAGTTGCCACTTCCAATATTTAAAAAGACACGTGCTGAATTGTATACATATGCACCTTCCAGACTTCAGGAGAGGCCCAGTTATATCATCTGCTCATCAAGTTCAGATATAAATTTTATGTCATGACTGGCCATGAGTCACAACACATCTGGGTTAATTGTAGATGAGAAATGACAATGAGCTGGATTGAGGGTTCCTGTGAGAGTATCTTCACTCACGGGACACTTCTACTGCAGGAAGAAGGAAGCTAATGTTTGCTGATTTCTCCTTCTCTTGGTATTCCAAAGGTGTTCTGGAAAGTTAGGGGACACTCTGGAACAGTTTGAAAGGTGGGCAAGGGGGCAAAAGGCTAAAAGAGGAACTATAAAAAAATCCTCTCCTTCCTCTTGCTCATACTGGCCTATCCTTTCCCTTTAAAACAGTAAGCTAAGGTGCTCTGATGTAAGTTAAGGTTAAAAACAATTAATTTTCCAAAAAAGAAAAAGAAAGAAAGAAAGAATTCTTAGAATGACATAGATAAAACATATATGCTTTACATATCTACTTTTCAAATATAATATCTATAAAGCACAAAACCAGATTGATAGAAACCCATACTCTATTTTGTTTGCTTTTTGGACAAAAGAAACCACTATGCTCTTGCAACTACCTGTATTGGTTCTCTTGTGCCTCTAAAGAAAGTACTGGAAAAAGGGAGGGGAATTGTTTCATCTTTCTTTTCCTTCTTTCATTCCAACACAACAAATCAGTTTTGCTATTAGTGCACACTGATATGCTTTAGCTAGCCACTTGCTCATGGAGGGCATTACCTGCAATTCCCAGGTTTTTTTGCATGGAGTGCCCCTACAACAGCAGCAGTAACACTGCTGCCTACCATGTAACTTAGGGGTAAGAAACCTTTTTTTTTATTTTGAGGGCCTCATTCCTTTCTGAGGGCCACATGCCAGTACAGTGTGGGGCCAGAGGGGAAGGTGTGTAGAGCACCAAATGCAAACGTTACCTTTTTATTGGAGGCCAGTTTCTAAACACACACTCCCCTCTCTATCTTCCATTCAAACAAGCAAGACATTACCAGAGTTCAAGGAAACATTCTAGCCAGGCAAAAACATTCAGGGTGTGCAGCAGGGTCATTGAAAGGTATGGCCTGGGGAGAATTCTGAGAGCCACATAGAAGCCTGGCAGCCCCTGGACCTGATGTAACTTATCTCCCTTGGTTACCTTAATTTCAATTAAAGTCCCACTCACCCCAGCCTTTGTACAGTTAACCGCATTCCAGATTATGAAGATAAGCAGCACATATTACCTTCTGGTAAAATTCCTTGGTTTTCCAGAGTGATGGCAATTTCATCTTCCTGGATAGCATATGGCATTTCTGAGTTCAGGACAGAAGGAAACACTTTATTCTCACAGCTTTTCAAGTTTTCTGTTGTAACCTGTTCTGTCTTTTGAGAAGCTGGCATATCATCTGCATCTTGGCTTAGGGTCCCAGGAAGTTTAACATCAAACTTTTCTGAGGTACTTTCCTTCTGTAGACATATCAGACACCGGTAATACTACCATACATGGAAAAGCTGAAGTGATAAGAAACTGCAACGTAGTAAGTTCAGGTATCTAGATGGGATGTAGACTTTGTTACTAGACTAGGGTAGGATAAGAAGAGGGGTCCAATGTGAAAAGCTAGTCGTGATCAAGTTAAGTCCCTTTGGTTTCAGAGGGAACTAGGTTCAACAAACTTAAAAGGTAAAGGTACCCCTGCCCATATGGGCCAGTCTTGACAGACTCTGGGGTTGTGCACCCATCTCACTCAAGAGGCCGGGGGCCAGCGCTGTCCGGAGACACTTCCGGGTCACGTGGCCAGCGTGACATCGCTGCTCTGGCGAGCCAGAGCCACACACGGAAACACCGTTTACCTTCCCGCTAGTAAGCGGTCCCTATTTATCTACTTGCACCCGGAGGTGCTTTCGAACTGCTAGGTTGGCAGGCGCTGGGACCGAGCAACGGGAGCGCACCCCGCCGCGGGGATTCGAACCGCCGACCTTTCAATCAGCAAGCCCTAGGCGCTGAGGCTTTTACCCACAGCGCCACCCGCGTCCCCTCAACAAACTTAGTCTGCAGCTAAACTGGCTAACTCTAAATCCGTGGAGACTGGTATTGTGACTGCAAAGACTATGGAATAGGATGTTTACATTTTTTGCAATAAATAATCTATGTACAATAAAACCAACAGTATAAAAACAAGGGTTGTTATGAGAAATTCCTTTTCTCCAGCTGCACTTGGTATCTGCTGGTAGAGCCATAACCCAAATACAGGAAACCATCTTATACTGAGCCAAACCACTAGTCCACTGAGCAGAGTATTGTCTACTGTGACTGGCAACAGCTCTCCAGGCTCTTTGGCACATGTTTTTCACACCACTTACAGCTGCAGGTACCATGGAATGAAGCTGGGATCTTCTGCATGCAAAACATCCTCTACTACTTAACTACATGCCTTGTGTCAGGAGCCGGAGTCAAGGGCAGGTCAGTAACAAAACACCTGGTGTCAGTGAAGTTAACTCATTATTCAAAGAAACCAAAGCAGTGCGGGCCTAGTGATCGCAGCAACACTTCCCAGTAGGTCTAGCCCCGATGAGGCTCCTCCCCGCTCAGGTCCTACCTTAGCAATCTAAGGCAACTTCATCTTGTCTCTCTTTGCTCCGCCGTATTCATTCCTCTCTGTGTTCTGGGAGACCAGGTGGGAGGGGAACTGATCACAGCAAGGGTAGGAGACTCCCTGGATTCTTCAGTACCCTGTCTCCTGGGCCCCCTCCTCTCCTGCCTCTGAGTCTGTCCAACTCTCTGCCACAGTTTCCTCCTGCTCACGAAATCCTGCTACCTCTTCAGCTTCCGACACCTCCTCCTCCCACTCTGTTCCCTCTTCTCCCTCTGATCATTCATCATTGTCCCACCACCACGCCCCGGGCTCTGAGCCTTCTTCCCTCGAGGGTTCGCCAGCTGGGGCCTCCCACCACTCTTCTGCATCTAGCCAGCCCATGACACCTTGTTGGACACACCTTTTCATGTAGACATTCGGGTGAGGACTGACGGTTGGATTTGGCCCCAAGGGCTGAAATTTTGCAATTGGTTGAATGGTTTTTTTTAAAATTGATGTTTTGATTTTATTTGCTATTTTATGTACTTTTGTGCACTACCTGCCAGATCCTTGTGGATGAAGGGCAGTGTAGAAAAACAGCCTATAACTAAATACATAAACAAATCTTCTGAGTAAAAAAAGCCAAAGATAGCACCGTTGATGTATAATGCTGACATGTCTTAATAGATAGTTGGACACTGAATCCAATATAGTACAGTATTATACCTTGACAGCCACTGTTTTTACAGGAAAGGTTTTCCTTGTTAATCTATCCTATAGAAATCTTTATTCGAAGCAAGTAAAATTTATAGGCTGACTGGCTCTCCCAATGCTTGAATGAATTTTGAGCCTTAGTAGAGTACATTAAAAGACTGAGTCTCTTGGAATCTGAAACACTTTGGGAATCTGAAACTCCTGTGGGTTCATCTGTCCCTATCAAATATTTTCAAAACTTGAAGAATGTGGTTATATCCGTTATCTTCAAGGACTTTCTGTCCTTGAGCAATTTGGGTAAGTTTTTTTTAAAAAAA
Source organism: Podarcis muralis (assembly GCF_964188315.1). Taxonomy (NCBI): domain Eukaryota; kingdom Metazoa; phylum Chordata; class Lepidosauria; order Squamata; family Lacertidae; genus Podarcis; species Podarcis muralis. The sequence goes on from NC_135657.1 coordinate 79,858,749, forward strand.
AACCAACAACAACTGTACTGCTCAAACCACACTGCATCAGTGGGGAATAAGAGATGACATAAGTATTTTAGCCAAAGCAATCAAAGCGTCTCTCAGGATTTTGCACACTCCTGGTTAAGAAAACAAATTTTCATCTTAGATTTTGCAAACTGTCACGTTATATACAGTACATCAGAAAACTTGCCATGGCTCGTTTTTATAGCCAGGCCTCTTAAGAGCTAATTGGTTAAGCACCTGGGCAGGAAGCTTTTTGGCAGGAACACTATTTCTGCAAGGCTTAACTATAAAGTTTTGGATGGCAAATTGTAATCATTAGGCTCTCTTTTCTACAACAAAACACATAAAATGCAAACAGGTTGCTTGGAGAAATCACAGTGTGTAAAAGGACAGGCCATGTTTTATGCTTATCCAATAATTTATGGCTCAAGCCTGATCGTGGAAAAACGGTTTCGGTTGCCTGTAGTCATTTAAAAGCCAAATTTCCAGTAGGTTTTCCCACCAAACAAAATTACTATCATGCCTAAAACTAAATCTTTTGTGACCAGCTGTTTGCAGTCAGGATTTTAGAAAGTGAGAAGTTAAACTTTAATAAATCGAACCTTTAGGGTCTTTCCAGAAAAGAGTTTTATTGGACAACCAAAGCACAGTTATGACTTAGTTGATGAGGGGGTGGGGAATCAAATCTCTTTCCTCGTGTCTACTGTGGGAAATCACATTCTCTCAATACTCAAACAGCATTTTTTTTTTTGGCAATGAGAAAATGTCACACACACCACTCAGTTAGCCTATCTATTAGAACCTGTAGTGTTCTGTGTAGTGTATTTACATCACTTTCATAGGCAACTACTAGCTAGTTCTTGTGACATCACTGGTGTTGAGCAACACTTAACCCCCAACATGTCTGCACAGGCATTTATAGTGTGTGTGCTGTTTTTTTAAATTGTTTTAGGACAATTATTTTACTAGTTTTTAAAAACTTATGCAGAAGCTGACTGCTATATTATGTCAGTACAGTATTGTTCCTCAGCAATGCCCATATGCAGCATTATTATTATTATTATTATTATTATTATTATTATTATTATTATTATTATTATTATTTCAATTTATATACCGTCCTTCACCAAAAGATCTCAGGGAGCTGTACAACATTAGAAACACATTGCAAAACATCAATGATAAAACATAATAAAAGCATAGTAAAAAGCATACTGAGAGACAGCCTAATAGTAAAATGGCATCTAAAGACAATGTAATGATGGCACCAGGCGAGCCTCTCTAAGGAGAGCATTCCACAATCGGGGAGCCACCACAGAAAAGGCCCATTCTCTTGTTCCCACCCTTTGAACCTCTCTGAGAGAGGGGACACAGAGAAGGGCCTCAGATGACAAGCACAAGGTCTGGGTCCGTTCGTATGGGGAGAGGTGGTCCTTAAGGTATTGAGGTCCTGAGCCATGTAAGGCTTTATAGGTCAACACCAGCACTTTGAATTGGGCCTGAAAACTAATCGGCAGCCATTATAGTTGTGCCAGTATTGGTATTATATGCTCAAACTGTAGACCAAATGGCCCCTCTCTTTCCCCTGAACCCACCATTCCCCAGGGTCTCAACTCAGCAGCTTGTGCATACAGCCTTATGGAGAAGCAATCAGGAAGGAATGGATTCTGCTGGGGGTTTTTTATGTGCAAATGGTTAACGGCTTGATGCAATAGTACATAAAATGCAGCAAAATAAACTTTTCCATTCTCCCCCTTCACTGCCCCAAACAGTTCAATAATGTTGAGAACAGCCACTCCAAGACATGTTGCTCTCTGAGTCAAAGGAGACGATGGGATGACCCGATTCAGCTTATATAAGTCCACTGGACTGACAGTTGACTCTTACTTTGACACAGGCAGTAGGGCACCATGGTCCTTAATAATTGTGGGCAGTAGGCCGCATGGAACATAAATCTCTGTCCTTCAGCAGCTCACCACTGCTCCCTGCCCCTCAGTATTTGCTGTCTGAGATGGTTGTCCCATTCTACCTAATGGCAGAGCCAGCTCTAATGCTGAAGATCAGTGAATGCTGCTGCCCTCTGCTGAACTGTATTATGCCTAAAGTGATGTGAAGTTGTACGAAAGTTCTGCCTGTGGTTTTTATCATTGATGACCATTTCATACATTCCGTCTTAGCCATCAGATTTTGCATTCGCTGAGTGAGGAAAAATAGATGTGCAAACTTGCTGCTATCCTGAGAATTTATTGTAAGAGTTGTCCATATATCTTGGATAAACAAAAGTCAAGGGGAAAATAAAGTTAGCTGGATGGCTTTCTTGATGAGCCTAAAAGCCGACGTGAGAGAGAAAGTATTTATGGCAATGTAAAAGAAGTACAACTTGGAATGACAGATGAAATCCACAAGGGAACTGTTTAGAGTTAATATCAGAAGAATTTATGAAGAGAAGACCTTTTGACTTTTTGGTTAGTGCACAAATGGAGTTGAAAGCACTCATGAAGTCCTCACTAAGCACTAGTTAAAGGACCACAGGGAACAGATCTGCTGGGGTAGCGATACAGAGAACATGAGGATAGTAGAAGATTTCAGCCTTGAACTTCCAAGGTTCTGTTTTTTTCTATCTGATTCAAATGCAGGTCAAGGGATTCTTAAGTTGCTCCATATTGTCCCCATCGGAGCATTAAGATGCGCCTTGTTTAAATTCATATTGCATTTTATTTTACAACCCAAACAGGAGGCTAGTGAAAGTATCTGGCTTTCTACGTTATCCATGTCAGAAAATAAATCCCAATGATATTTTTTTAAAAAAAAAAATGTTTTCCTTTTTATATAGGATGCATAGCTGCTTGCAAAGCATTTATGAAATCCAATCTAGAGGGAAAATATGACTTCAGCATAGGACTTTACTGAAAAGTTATTTAGCTTATTTGAAGCTTTCAGTTATTTATTCAATAGCACTTTGTTGTAAAGTATTTGTTTCAAGTGTTCAAATATCAATGGGTTCATTGTGTCTGCAACTCACTCCAGGCATGGCAGAATGTCAAGAGGATGAAGCAAAAGTGATATCTGGCTTGTTGTCAACATTTAAAGACAACAGAATACTGGCATTTGCAATATCTCTTGCAAAAATTAAGGTGGTCTTACTGATATCTGCCATGTTTCCAACAAATCTGTCTTGCATTCATCTTGCACCAAGGTGTTTTCATGGTTGCCACGTTTACACATTCACATGAATGAAAATTAGGTATTATTATATTGATGAACACTTTCACAGCCTTTCACCTTTTCTGCCAAATCATCTTCTGCAATTGTGCTAAACTTTGCAACGGGGTTTATATCAACCAATGTGATGGCACTGTTATATCGTGAAATCCTACAGTATCAGTTGCAGAATGAACTTTTCATGCAAAATGTTAATCTAGCCTTAAGACTACAAAACCCATGATGCCATACATCCTGGTGTGAAATAAACATGTGCTTGCTGCAACCACCTCCGCCCTATAATGTGTCCATGAGCAAAATTGCATGTAGAGAAATCATAGAATTGTAGCATTGGAAGGGACCATGAGGGTTGTCTAACCCTGCCCCCTGCAATTCCCCCGTCTGTCACTACATGATCCCCTGCTTGTGTTGGAATACAGGAGAACAGGCAAATATCAAGTGAGTCTTTGAAACAGCTTTATTACAAAATGCCTGAAAGTTCCTATGAGCAAGAATTAAAACCCTAACAAGGCCCATCTAATTTTTGAACCACTCTCCATATGTAACCATTAGGCAGTAAAAATAATGAAAAGTGTCTAAAATCTTTGGAGAGGCTGCACACAAACCATAACTTAAAGCATATTTCATGCACCTTTAAACCACAAGACTTTCCCCAAAGAATCATGGGAACTAACAGAGCTACAATTCTGAGTACCCTTAGCAACTTACAGTTCCCAGACGTCTTTAGGGAAAGTTGCTCACATTACTCCTTTTGTGACAAGAGCTGTTTCTGGAACTACTCCTGTGAGCTGACTTTATGAAGACAAGAAACTATGTTTTGGCCATTGGTCCTTCCAGCTCAGTATTGTCTACCAATTGGCAGTGGCTTTCCAGGGCTTCAGACCAAGAGAAATTGAACCACCCTTGCCCCAAACTGAACTTTAGAGGCACCTGAACTTTCCGGGAAGGTTCCAAAATAATTAAATATGCCAAAGCAATATACTGAAAATTTGCACAGAGCCATAACTTCATGAGTCAAACTTATCAAAACAAGCTTTCGCCCTGGATTGGACATTCTAATGTGTATTCTAAGAAATGTTGGTTTTGGTCAAATATTTCCAAACCATTTACACTTTTAAAGTTAGATTTTGGCTTCCTGTCTACACAGAGCAAGATGTTTATGACTGAGCTGCTAGCCTCTTAAGAGTGATGGTTACCAGTGAGGGAAAACATAAAGATGCCTAAAGTAATTTGGCTCTAAGTAAGTACCAAGATGTCCCCCTCCCTGTTTATTTGTTTAATAAGCCCTGAATCTCTGCATTAAAAACTCAGGGCTAAAACGAAACATGTACTATATGGCCTTGCAACCTCTCAAAGAAAACAATGAGAAATCCTTAAAATGTTTGAGGTTTCCAGTGTGATCTGCTTCACACCTTCCCTGACACTGAGATATTATTGTTTTATTCATTATTTCACTTCAACAAGCAGAGCTCAAAAGAGCTTAAAATGTCCAAAAGCAGCACCAAAACATACAACTAACACCAACATAACCCAACAAAAATGATAACGTAACAGCAAGGTAAATTGCCAAGGCAAGGCAGAAGCTTGCATAACATACACAAAAACAACTTTTGTGTCAAGCAAGAAAGCTTTTCTAGCTACTAGCAAACACAAGTTAATCTGCTCCAGGTCATTTTAAGCAATTCTTTACTTTCCAAGTGGGAAAGTTACTTGCTTTAAACAAAAATGATACCAATGACCACGCATGGGCTGTGTGTACACCATACATTTAAAGAACATTGTTTTCTACATAGAATCCTGGGAACTTTAACTCTGTGAAGGGGTAAGCTACAATCCCCAGGATTCTTTGGCAGAAATGATGTGCTTTAAATGTGTGGCGTGTATGCAGTCTTGGTGCTCAGCACTTCCCAAGTACCAAAGGACAAGGCTTGCAAAGCCCCTTGTGTAGTATTTCCCAAGTGTCTGACAAACAGCTGTTTTTCGTGTCCTCAGAAAATGCTGCACAAAAGGATTTGCACGTCTTATGCTTGGTGATTGGGAAGTGCTGTGCACTAAGTTTTCGATCACCTGACATCATTATAATGTCGGATAACTAACTGGTGGATGGTCCAACCTACCTGTCAAAGTTGGCCCTTGAGGATGGAGAATTTATTGTTATTTTTTTTTACTTAAAATCATTTATAAACAATGCAATATTTTCAAAATCTCCATTGATCTGGGCCACTGGTCCAAAAAGGTTTCCCACTCCTGCTCTAAGTTAAAGTAGTATTCAGTCTAAGAACCATGATTGTTCCCTAGGACAACTCAGATTTCCACCCCACACCTCTGTCATCTGACAGACAACTCCCTTAGAAACTGCAGAGAGACCATGTCTATTAACAAGCCAGAATATCCATCCTCTGCTCCTGCCAAATGTTGCCCACTCCATCAATGTAGGACCAAGCTGGGCAGGTGCAGTATCCACAATATTTCATCGCCCTCCATTAGAGATGTTTGGCTTGCAGCATCCTTAGCTCTCACCATTGCCCAAACACCAACCCTTCAACACCAGGAAAAGGAATGATAAAATGCAGCCATATCTACTCTCTGGGATTGAGGACCACCAAATGTGCATTGCAAGCATAGCTCCCCAGTGGTTCTGCCACCCCCACCCCCTTCTTGGGATGCAGAAATCTAAACCAGGGAAGGAAGATCTAGTAAACCCAGGGAAGGAAGATCTAGAAATTAATAACCTGACTTACATCTAGCTAGAAATACATTGACTAAAAATCCACTGAGAACTGGCTTCCCCGGAGTTCAAGAAACTAAGCAGGCCCCATGTTTTCAGAACTGCAGGGAAGGTACAGGCAACATGCATTCACTAATCCAGTCACTGATTCACACCTCACCTTCATTGTCCCGTGTTCTTTCTGATATCTAATTAATTTCTTCAACAGCAAGTAGTATGTTGCCATTATATAGGATGGCTTGTTGTTTATCAAGACATTGACAACATCCGAAAGATTGAGTTCCAGTGTTTCCGTCATGTAACTCAAAACAACAGGATTCAGCTCATCAGGGCGAAGTCTGAAAAACAAGATGCTTTGGTAACAGGGATGGAGGGAACTCTTGGGCTCAATCTGGAACTGAGCTCACTCAACAAAGTTATTCCCCTCCACAACAAAAGAACCCTTGTTTTCTTCCTGATCCCAATTTCAAAATTTATCTGAACACCTCCTGCAAATCTCCCTTGAGTTCCCCAACCTGCCTATAAGCTCCTAAATCCTGCCTCACCCACCATTTCTCCAATCTTATTGCTGCAGCAGTAGAGCAACAATGGTAATGGGTTGGATCTTAGTAGAGGTCTACGGGTAAGAAGAGGAGGAGGAGGAGGAGGAGGTGGAGTTTGGATTTGATAATCCGCTTTATCACTACCCGAAGTAGTCTCAAAGCGGCTAACATTCTCCTTTCCCTTCCTCCCCCACAACAAACACTCTGTGAGGTGAGTGGGGCTGAGAGACTTCAGAGAAGTGTGACTAGCCCAAGGTCACCCAGCAGCTGCATGTGGAGGAGCGGAGACGTGAACCTGGTTCACCAGATTACGAGTCTACCGCTCTTAACCACTACACCACACTGGGTAAACGTACATATTATGTCACTTGTATAATTACTGCCACTCAGTTATATGTTCAGCCAGTAACACTACATCAGTGTAATTTTTTGGAGAACAACTGTGTAATTCAGTGGCAGAGCATCTGCTTTGCATGCAGAATGCCCTTAGATCAATCCCTGGCATCGCCAGGAAGGGCTGGGAGTGTCTCTCTCTGAAACGCAGTAACCCACTGTCAGTCACGTATAGAGTCCCCACCAGCAATCTGAAGTGGAACAGCTCAAACAATGGCTGTTGGCCTCAGTCAGTGAAAGTTCTGTATATTAATTTAAAAATCACACGTTTCAGTCCTAAGCTTAGGGATGGGGCATTTCTCCTATAGGACAATGTTGTCTAAGAATGCTATTCGGAACCAATTTATTCAAATTCTGTCAGTCTTTAAAAGTTTTAAGAGGAACCCGGAAGTGCCTCCAACAGGCTTGGATTGGACTTTATATGTGCCCCATTAAAATGATCCAGTTCTAGTTTTGTTTTGTTTTAAAGGAAGGACGAGAAATAATTGCATTGGCCTTATGCCTAGGAAATGCTATTCATAAGGCGAAAATGAACAAAGAAGACAAAATTCGAAAAGAATTACCTATTTTTATATGTACATGGATTCAGTGGTTTCCTGATATTACCGTCATTCAGCCATTTGTCTTTCATTGCCTCTTTAATAGCAGGTCTCTTAGCTGGATCAGGTTCAAGTAAAGAGTGCATGAAATGAACAGCTCCTGGGCAGAAATTCCAACAAAACAATGTTAGCTATAGCAATAGCCTGCATTACAGTTTGTCTTTCTCTGGCCTTAGACCTCGTACTTGCTAAGTTCACATCAGCAGAGGTCCCTCAGAGGATTTAATTTTCTTAACTATTTGATAAACAGGTGTTTAATGTCCCAAGTTCAGTTCCCAGCATCTCCATGTACGACTGGGAAAGAGACTCCCTACCTAAAAACCTGGAGAGTTGCTGCTAGAAAGGTGTGGTTCAAGGGTTCCCAAAGTGTGGTCTTGGACCACCAGTGGCCCATGAGCATCATTCAGACTCATGAATTCATGCATTACACAAGAAGCTTTATACTTCCATTTGTACTTTATATATACCGGTACTTAAGTTCCTTTTAGAACCCATTTTGGGTGGCCTAATTTTTAATGCTTAAAATAGTAAGCTTTGCAGTTCTAAACACTGACACCACAGTATAGCCAGAATGAATCATGGGGTGCTTTTGCAACCCACCTAATTTACCATAACTGTTGTAGGGACTCCAAAGCTTAAATCAAGAGCTCTGCAGCCTGTTTAACCAAATGAGAATCCCAGGACAACCTTTGTTGAAATATCAGCTCTTCTTTCAGGCACATAAGGAAATAGAAGGGTGAACAATAAAATTCCACAGTTGACAGGCAGTATGGAGCCTCTAGATTGACTATGTTTGGCACACACATTATGAACATGACCTTCATCTGGTCAAAAGAGCAGTGAATTCTGCCAGTGCCTTCAGGCCTGGATTTTAGATCTTCCTTAAGTCTACCTTCAGCAAATTACTTCGAGAACCCTGGGGTGGGGAAGCACATTTCACTCCCAGCCTAAATTTGGGTAGAGCTGTCCAGGTTTGGCCTTGTCTGGACCTGACAACTATAATGTTGCAGGGTGGCAGACAACACTTCCAATCACAGTGGTACTCAATTTGACCTGGGCTGCTTGGTAATTCAATAGATATAGGAGGAGCAGAAGCATTAAGCTGCCTTGGCAGGTCACTGCCCTGTTTTCAAGTCATGATGGGTGACCTCACTACATGTTGGGTTAGCCAGATTGAGATGCATGCAGAATTGCTGTGAACATAGTAGTAGTGGGAGCCAACTGCTGCTTCACAGGTAAGATTCACCTTCTGCTGTGTGGGCAGGACGGTCCCTCCCCTTACCAAGCCAATCCCCAATACCAGGCGGGATTGGGCGATTGGCTGAGGTAGGCGGAGACCTCCAGGTATCCAGCCTGGGGAGGATGAAGCCAGCCCGAACTACCACGAGTCGCACTGGGATCCGGGGGCTGCGCGCAACTACATAAAAGGTGCCCCCATTTGATGTGGGAGCTGTCATTATTTGTACCCCACCCATCTGACTAGGTTGCGCCAGCCACTCTGGGCGGCTTCCAGCATTTACAGAAACATAATAAAGCAACAAACATTTTTTTAAAAAACTTTGGTTTTGTAACAAAAACCAACCCAAATCTTTTTTGAATGGAAGTTGTGCATAAATGGCTTTCCTGTTCTCATCAAGTAACGTAGTGACCAGCACAACTTGTCTCTCACTGCAGATGGTGTTTCTGAGTTGTCCCATCCACCTAGCCATAATGATTTCATAATCATTGTCATTAATACATTGCCAAAAAGGAGGAGAAACTGCATCAGCATTTTCTTTCACACAAAACTTTATTAGCATAAAATTTAAATAAGCTTATATATTTAAAATTATGGGAAAGCCATGAAGCAGTGGCAGGTTGTTCAAAATGGTACAGGAAGGTGGTGTTTTAGCTGTGGCTCATTTTGCAAGACGCCATGAGTAGCATCCAAAGTGGTGCTCGTGATACTAGTGATGCTAGCCTAGCCTCCATCCTCAGAGAAACACGCACAATAGTTCTCTTTGCTGGACCAAGCATCACTGTCATTTGACAGCTGTCATTGGTGGACTGAGCATTTGCAAATACTGTTTAATGACAATGAATGCCTGCTGGCTGTGGCAGGGTCACCTGGGAGGATTAACAATGTCTGGGCAGTGTGCCCAGGAAATGCCCTGGGAAGATCCAAAGATGCTTGCAAAGAAAAAGGCACTCATTTCAAAATAAATCACAAACAAGTGCTCCATAGATGTTGTTACTCCTTAACAAGATTGATGACAGATGAAATCACAACTTATTTGTGTCACATTTTCAATGAACATTAAGCATTACGAGGACAATCCAGCCAAAGTTAAGTTCAGAGAGTTCAACGGGAGTGTTAAGCATGTACCTACATCTTTTCCAAGGAAGACAAGCCGGTCTGGTCCTACCATTAGTCAGAGTTTAGTAGGTGGCTCAGGCAGATTATTTTGCGTGTCCTGAAAAGGCAACAAATGCCTGCAATTTATTATACTATGGTTGTAATTTGACCACCAGGGAAAGGTATTTGTGCTTTTGAGTTTTTCTGCTCAGGTGCCAAAATAACTTAGTGGGCCTTGGGTAGTATGTTCCTTAATCTGTGGCTAGGGGGTGTGGGGGTGTGGCATTCACAGCTCTGCCTCTGGCAACAAAATGTCTTCGGCTGACCCTGAAGTCAAAGGAACTCAAAAGTGCTTACTTTGGCTGGATCAAACTCCATGTGTATAATACAAAGCCAGGTATGGTTTACCAGTGGAAATGTCGGGTGGAATGGGATTCATTTCGCCGTTCACCATCTTGAGGTGCAACTGCTTGATATTAAATGGTTCCACAGTGAAGGGCAACGTGCCGGTTAGCATGGCAAACATGCTAACTCCTCTGCCAGGGAGAAAGATAGTAACAGTCACATCAGTGGAGCAAGAAGAGTTTCATAAAATGCATGTGTGATGCTTGGGAATACAGTGGTACCTCGGGTTACATACGCTTCAGGTTACAGACTCTGCTAACCCAGAAATATTACCTAGGGTTAAGAATTTTGCTTCAGGGTGAGAACAGAAATCGTGCTCCGGTGGCACAGTGAGAGGCCCCATTAGCTAAAGTGGTGCTTCAGGTTAAGAACAGTTTCAGGTTAAGAACGGACCTCCGGAATGAATTAAGTACTTAACCCGAGGTACCACTGTACAGTGATAGATTGATGTGTGTTAGCATTATATACTTTGTCAACCAAGTTGCTACTATCAGCCAAACTTGATGGTTTCTGCTCACATCCATACACGATAGAATAAGCAAGCAATCTACAAGAATTTACTCTAGGCCCTTTCCACACAATTGTTCTTTTTTCTGCAAAATAGGTGCACCTCCACCCCATTACATACTACATGACTATTTAGAAGCAAGCTGTGCATTTAGTGACTCTTAGAATGGAATCTGCCAGTTGTCAATTGTAGAATATGTTTCCTCCCATTCCCCAGCAGTCTTACCTCATCCCACACTGTACAGGAGCCTCTGGCCATCCAAAGAGCCCCTCAAGGGGGTGCGGTTGAAAAAAAATAAATTCCCTAATTTCCTCACATTAATTTAACTTAGGTTCCAAGCCTAAAAGAAACTGCAGCATCAGATTTAAGATGCTTTGGAGGACTGTAATGTGATTAGCTTTCATCCACCATCAGCTGCATTTACAGAACACCTGTTTTATTCCAGTTTTCATGCCCTCAGTTTCAGAGGGATGGAAGAGCTGTAGCATGTGACAGTCAATAAATCCCCATGCTTCATGTCTTGTCTGTTTCCAGTCACAAGTCAACCTCACAACTTATTGTTGCTCCCTATTAACATCTTGTATACTAACGCCTCTCTCACCCTCAAATTTTCCATGCTTTAGGAATTCCACATTCTGGTAGGGTGTTGAAAAGAGGCCTTGGTAGTCCTAAAGGCACTCACTTTCATATATCACCAACACCAAGTAATTTAACATATACAATGATTGCAGTGTAAAAATCTAATGCTATGTGAGTCTAGAGATCAAAGTACTCTTGTTTTTACTCTCATTGTAAAAATCAATAAACCCACTTGCCGTTCTTGAGGTGCGTTTAACTTCATTTGGTATACTGATGTCTAAAGCTCCAGCTAAGTTTTTCTGTCTCTCTCTCACACACTTAAAATTAAAATTATCATCTTCGAGGCCCCCATTCTCCTGAACATTGCTGGGATATAATTGATAAATGTAATTCTTGGAGACTGGATGTGACTAGATATTATCAGCAACCTAAAAAGAAATATCTGAAGAAGTGTGCATGCACACGAAAGCTTATACCCAGAACAAACATAGTTGGTCTCTAAGGTGCTACTGGACAACTTTTTAATTTTTTAATTTATTTTGACTGTTTCAGACCAACACAGCTACCTACCTGAAAGTAAAAAAAGAAATAGTTTGATTTATAAATATCTGAGTTTGTTTGTTTGTTTGTTTGTTTGTTTGTTTGTTTGTTTATGATATCTATACCCCACCCTTCATTATAAAATTCCAGGGCACTGTACAGAATACTTTTTCTTACAGGTCCAGATAAAGTACATGTTCAAGTATATGATGTGCATGTAAATTTCTTGAATACTTTCTTTGTGGGGGAAGAAGGGGCTACCAGGGGAATTGTTCAAAATCACAAGCCCATCATTTGCTGGCAGGAACACCACATGACTAGAACTCTACTAAAGTGCTTTAGGAGCAATAAAATATTCACAATCTACTTACATGGACCAGACATCGACTTTGGGTCCATATTTTTTATGAGCCAGGAGTTCTGGGGCTGCATAGGCTGGGCTCCCACATTGAGTGTTTAGCAGTTCTTGAGAAAGGCCCTCAAACTTCATGATGTTGCTCAGTCCAAAATCTGAAGAAACAAACACATAGAAAATTATACATTTTCACACACAAACATACATCTTGGGGATATCATTAGAGTTTAGATTGACCAGTTAACCAAAGTGAGCAACATTCTAATCTAAATGAGGTTGGTGCAGCCTGTTTTCATATTATATCACTCCCCACTTTCTCCTGGATGTCACTAGAGATGGACCATGGAACAAAGTCCAGGGCGCAGCAGCCCAGTGTCCACTATATGAGGGTGGCAGGTAATGAGGACAGTGGCAAGTGTGCACCTTTCCAAGTGATGACTCTTCAAAAGTCAACGTGGGCAGCATCTTACCATTCAAAACATGTGAGGAGAAAAAGAGAAGAATGATTGTTTATAAAAACATGAAAGAATAGGGCTAAGCAGTGTGGGCTGCCCAGTAACAACACTTGGTCACTGGTTTCATTTTTGTGAAACATGAAGTCTAACCCAACTCCTCTGGAGTTTCTATAGGCTGAGGTGGACTTTTGCTTAAAGACTTTTGTTAATATAAAATGTGTTATTTTGGGTATGAGCCTAGTCTGCTCAATTAATTTAAACAAGCAGAAAGAGAGTGTGGCAGAATCCTCCCTGGGTACCAGGGGAAATGAGTCATGTATAAACAGGGGGTGGGGAAGGGAAGGCCGCACCAGGGCCTTTGGCTGTTGATCATGGTGTGCAGTGATGAGGCCATTACCTTGCGCCAGGGCCTGATCTAAGCCCAGCCTGGAGTCCAGAAAACTTTCAGATCTTCAGAAGCATATTGAGCAAATTAATCTGTTTATTATGGATTCTTTCTGGGGTGTATTGTTGTGATGGTGGGAGAGATGTCCTTACACTCCTAGGTCCTTCTGTCCAGAGGGCATACATTTATCTCATGTTGAGTATCCTCTGCAGTAGGAGTGGTGATTTTTTTTCATCCGCAAGCCTGCATACCCTTGTGGGAAGCTTTCCAGGGGCCACACAACAGTGGTGGCATTGGGTGGGGCCAGAGGCAAAAGTGGATGTGTTTAGAGGCCCCCCCCAAAAAAGAGTGGGTGAAACAAGACCTGTGACTCAAATCTTTGCATAGTAAGCTATATTCCAGCCATGCAAAAGTAAAGGTTTCTATGACAGCCACCCATATCTCTCCACCCAGGAAAGGAAGAAGCACAGTTCAAAAACAGATTCCAGCCAGGCAAAAGGCAGGTGTGAAAGATGTGGTCTGGGGAGAGAAGGGGGTGGCCAGGGGAGTGGGCGTGGCTGGGAAGAGTTATGAGGTCCTAGCAGAGAGGGCTGTGGGGCCACTCCCAGGCCCCAGCTTTAGGTTGTCCACTCTGGCCATCACAACCCACAGACACCATAGCTGTTTATTTGGCCACTAGTTATTATGTATAAGTGCAAGGCAACAAAAAACAATCTCTGCAGAAGAAAGTTGTATGTCTGCCATACAGTACACCTACCAACGATTCTGATGTTGTTGTTTTCATCCAGAAGAAAATTTTCAATCTTCAGATCTCTAAACAAAGCAGGAGAGAAAGTAAATGTGTTGTCTTGAAATACAGGATTGGATCCAGAGTTTCTGTGAGTAAAATTCCATTCATTGGGCACTTCCTACTGGAGGAATGGTGGGGAGTTGATTTTAGTCAGTTCCGCATGCAATTCCCTTGGACACTCCAGACGTATGACAACCCATGTGGGCAGTGTCGTTTTTGGCAGAAAAGCTCAACAATTTGGGGATTTTCACTGTTTGAAATATGGCAACCCTAGGTTGGCACTGGGGGATGTGGACAGGAGGAGAATTGGTGGAAATCCAGAGCAAATCTGGATCTAGCGCATAATATTTTGCTCTGCAAATAATGTTAAACTAACCTTTCTGAGTGTAATAACTTAATTGCCCTAGAGCTCCCCAGAGACTCGTTGCCTTATAACAATATTTTCCAGCATAGTATGCAGTTAATGCTGGACCTTGGCACTGAAGTCCAGAAACCTGAAGCCTCCCCCCCCACCCACCAAGGAAAAATTACCACAGACTGACATATTATGGGGCAGTGGGAAGCAGGCCTGGGATCAGTACCTGGGCTATCACAGGTATGCCAGGCCTTAACAGGGACTGATGATGGCTTTCTCTATGAGGCCAGAATTAGACTACAAAGCTCAGGTTCCAGGGGGAAGAGAAAGTGGGAGTTTCAGGAAGGTGAGTTGGAGGAGGGAGAAACCCCCTCAAACTACAAATTGCTGGTGACTTGAACAAACTAATCCCTTCTATCTCTCAACTCCAGTTTAGCACCTGAGGCAAAAAGTTTCTGCTAGTGGTAGCAGAAGTAGCAGCAGCAGCAGCAATAATAATGATAATAGCAACAACAACCAGAAATTTGCTTCCCTTTCATGGCAGCCAAAATCGGTTGTCTGAGGTAACTACCTCACACTGCCTAACAGAGGCACTGACCCTGTGCTCCACATATAATGACCCACTTGTCAAAATGATGGACATTTTTGCTCATTCTCCTAATAAATCCCAGTTTGCACTCAAAACCATACTTGTTTACTTTAACACTGTGTGTGTACACTGAGCTAGCCTGAGACATTTCATTACCTGAAGCAGGAAATCCAAATGTTGTGGGGTGTTTCTCTCTCTCTCTCTCTCTCCAACAGTAAGGATGTAATAACAAATTAAATGACAAGGTGCCATGCTTTCATCTGTCCCTTGAGATAATTCACTTCACCCTAATGGTTTCACTGCCTTAAGGCTGCATGGATGCTCTGTGTGAGTATATAATTTGATATTTCTGAAATACAGTGGTGCCTCGGTTTAAGAACAGCCCTGTTTACGAACTATTTGGTATACAAACTCTGCAAAACTGGAAATAGTGTTCTGGTTAGCGAACTTTACCTCGGTCTACGAACGGAAGCCAAACAGTGGAAGGGCACCGGCGGCAGGAGGCCTCATTAGGGAAAGCGCACCTAAGTTTAAGGACGGTTTCAGTTTAAGAACGGACTTCCGGAACGGATTAAGTTCATAAACCGAGGTACCACTGCATATACCAGGGTGCCCAAACCTTTTTCAAAGAGAGCCAGATTTGATGAAGTGAACATGTGTGAGTTGTTGGGCTTTTTTAAGGATTTAAGTTGCTGAGGTGGGGTTTTTTTTAGGATTTTACCTCGAAACGGACTTTGGACATGCCTGGTATATACATATGGCATAATTGATCAAAGTTAAGCACTTAATAATCCCACTAATTTGAATGGAAGACTTCATCAGATACTTTCATGAAACGAGTGGGGCTGAGTTTTATCATGCCCCCTGAAATATAAATCTGAGGGAAGGAAATTTGCTGTACCTGTGGACAATCCCATGATGATGCAAATGTTCTACTGCAGACATTATCTGCCTGGTATATTTCTTGACTTCCCTTTCTTCCAGTTTCTTTTTCTCGCAGATTCTGTCCATGAGATCTCCCCCTAGGCACAGTTCCATCGCCATGTAATAGGAGTTTTCCGTCTCCAATGTTTCATAGAGCTGAACAATATTGGGATGTTTAATCATCTGATGTATCCTAGGTTCCCGTTTCATATTTTTTAAAACATAGGAGTCTTGCTTGGCTTTTTTCTTGTCTATGACTTTTATGGCTACCTAAATAACAAAAATGCTGTCAATACTTTTTTTATAATACAGACAACCCACTTTTCTTTAGCAGCACAGTGTCAAAGACAAAAACGTATTTTTTATATATATTATTTAGCATTGATGGGATCAAGATGCAGTTTTTCTGCTAGTGGCTTGCATGCAATAAGTCATAATATTCAATGTCGGTAGCTTTAAAAGTTTTTGATTGCAGTTAATATCTGCTAAAATTAGATCATGATATAATGATGATCTAATAATTTGTTCCAGCAAAAGTGTTCCTTCTACAACACACAGTGGAATGTCTGCACGTACAGACATACACTGCCTCCCAAATTCTACACTTCTGTTAGATAACTTGAATGTTGAATTTCTCAAGGAAGATAAGCAGTGTATCCATCAACACATTTACAAAATTTAGGTGAACAGCCACTTCAGATACTCAGAATCAAATAGGAATCAAACAAGTTTCATTGGTATCACGAATAGGAAAACAGTGATTCATAAAAGTTAGGAAAAACATCTAATTATACACACAACATACCTAACACAGTAATATTAACATATTAGATCTGGTGCAATATTCCAGAGCATGATAGCAGGTAAATATATTACTATTATGGGCATTGCTGCTTCAGCTAAATAAAGCACCAGGTTGCAGATGAAGAAACAAAGCCCTAAACTTCTTCAGCATACATCACCATGAAATTAGTGGCAAACATTCCTCACTCTGTTCTTGCCACTCTCCATTTACCTTCTCCCCAGTGGGGATGTGAAAGCCCTCCATCACTTTGGCAAAGGAGCCCTTGTTGATCATTTTGCCCACTAGGTAATTCCCAACTTGCTTGGTATGGGGGAAATTCTTCCTAGACTCTTGGGACATCTTGCTGAAACAAACAGGTATATCCCTATGGCTTGTCCCCCACTCTGGTAATATCCTTTCCTGGTTTGCATGATCCATTCCTCTGTCATCTGGAGCAGCTTTGATTGCCGCAGGCATCCCTGGGGGAGTGAGACTGGCTGGTTGCACCCCAGTTCCCGAAGACTGCTGCTTTCCAGAGGCAACACAGAATGGTTAACAGATTCTGTGCCTGTAGGTCTCGAGGTACAATGGCCAAGTCGTTGGGCGCGCCGTGTGTGATCATCCTCCCTTGGAGGCTAGTTTTTCATCACTGATCTCTATCTGCCGGCATGCAGGCCTGCTCAAGCAGAACCAAGCTGGAGATTATTAACCTAACCTGATACACGATGTCAATTAATGCCCCAGAACTGACAGCTCCGATGTCACATAATCTCATGGAACAAACCCTTCCCATTTACAGAGGCCAACATTAGCACCAAGGGCTCTGTTCACCAGCCCTGAACACCAATCAGCTAAATTAGAGTGTCGCTCGCTTTACCTGTATTTCCAGAGATAAACAGCGCGTCCACTCCTCCTGTAAAGGCATCAGGGTATCTCAAGTGAACGCAGAGTTTAGTTAAACAGAAGGTGGTGCTAGCATGTGTTCAGAACAGCTTGACCCCAATGTGCTGCTGGTCCTCTGCCCTCATCCACCTCAAGAATCCTCTGGGGAACTGCACTCTCACCTCACACTGGCTGAGAGATTCATGCTGTTCTCCCGGACGCCCATGAACTCACTAACTGATTCATACCTCTTAGTAATCGCTGGGAACTAACTACACATGATGTTAACTGCATGGCTTGCAATCACATTTCCGCCTCTTTATTCCAGTGGGTTGGACATCCCATTTTTGTGTGCTTTGTTCACAATGAACATCACATTGATCGCCCCCCACAAAGGGGGTTGGGGGTGGAATGACAAAGAGATTGCAAACAAGACAATTAAACCCTCAGGCCCTATCTGTGCTCAACATTTATTTATTTATTTATTTATTTATTTTGAGAATAAAGTAATAGAATTGTAGAGTTGGAAGGGACCACAAGGGTCATCTCGGCCAACCCCTGCAATACAGGAATCGTTTGCCCAGTGTGGGACTTGAACCCACAACCCTGAGATTAAGAGTCTCATGCGCTACCAACTGAGCTATCCCAGGAGATATTTAAATCAGGGTCATTCTACTTTAAACAAACATGGCTTCCTGGGAACTGGGTGGAGGATAGAGGGGTGTGTGCAAGTGTAGGAACGTAGCCTCCTGTGCAAAGGTCAAATTCGAATCCGGTGCTTCATCCCCTTTTGCCTATGGCTCCACACACCATTGGCATGTGTTCCCCTTCAGAAGGTTGAAGTGAAGAGAATGTGGCCTTCAGACTCAAAGCTTTCCAATAATAATAACAACAACAACAACAACAACAACAACAACAACAACAACAACAACAATAATAATAATAATAATAATAATAATAATAATAATGTATTACACTAAACACTAAAATAAACACTAAAATACACTAACATATTAAACATTAAAAGCTTCCCTAAACAGGGCTGCCTTCAGATGTCTTCTAAAAGTCTGGTAGTTGTTGTTCTCTTTGACATCTGGTGGGAGGACGTTCCATGGGGGGTGCCACTACCGAGAAGGCCCTCTGCCTGGTTCCCTGTAACTTGGCTTCTCACAGCGAGGGAACCGCCAGAAGGCCCTCGGCACTGGACCTCAGTGTCCGGGCAGAATGATGGAGGTGGAGATGCTCCTTCACCATGGATCTATTTTTGGTGTTTGCACACTCCCCACCATGCTCCCTGGTTTGAGAAACACTTGGCAGATCCACACCATACATTCAAAGCACATTCAGTGTAAAATTCTCCAATAAATCCTGGGAACTGTCACTTGTAAAGAGTACATGAATGCAGTGTAGTTTGTAGAGGCTCTGTGGGGGCCGAGGCACTTCAGTGCCAGGATTTTTTGAGGGAAGTCATGTGCATTAAATGTATGCTGCGGATCAGTCCATTCTTCAAGCAAAATAATCACTCACAAATGAAAGGACCATGCGGGAGTGGTGGCTTCTTCTACACATTCTTCCACCCCTTCTAGCACCACCTAATCCATTTGCTACTCTTCTGAAAACCAAAGTAAAAAAGACGATGGATGCAAATAGTACCAGTTAATAAAGACGAAAAACCAAACACAGCATGAAATAGAACCCCCCATATTTTTGGACACATTTCAAAAGAAATCCAGGGAGTGGGGTGCAAGCTTCCTTAAATACAGAACAAACTTTAAAACATGATACACAGCTAAACTAACTATTGCTATGTTTGGGGAAGAGCCCAATCTGACACCTGGGGGGACGGGGACCTGACATTGCACACACTGCCAAATATTTTTAAAGCCTTTTTTTTGTTTGGAAGATGAGAGACTTCAAAAGGAACAAATAAAAATGAACAAATATGCCAAAAGCAGCAAAACTCAGCATTGGGGAGTATATTACAGGATGAATACAGACCAGTCAATGAGGAAATGCTACAGAAGAATCATGCAGCTCAAAATCAAATGCAACAATGATCACATTATTCTTAGAGAGGGGCCTGACCAGATTTAAACAGGTACAACAGACACTCCTTCTTCCCAAAGAGTCTTGGAGGTTGTAGACCTGCAAAGGAAGCTAAGGAACCATAACAGGAAATCCTCAGAGCCCTCATGAAACGTTGACTTTAGTCTAGACTTTGCTCCCAGTGGCTGACTCTCCCACCTGCACCTCCTTTTGCTCTTCAAAAACCTGCTCCACAGGGCAGGGGGCAATCCTCTGGGATATTAAGGTGGGCATCAGAGGGGGAGGGATCACAAAAATTGCCACCTCCCTCCACCCTTCTGCTACGGGAATCGCTTCACTGGAATCCATGCTTTCCATAGAGGGAAGAAAGGAGCTCTTTCATTGGTGGAAAGCTAAGTTTGGATCTAACTGTGGATGGGTGAACCAGTCTGTTTTGGTTTCTCTCAGCTTTTCATTTTTGCAATCTTTAGCTCAGTCCTTCATATTTCTACACTAGTTTGTGATTTTTAAGAAGTTCTTATGAAAATTCAGTAGCATTTTAGTATGGATTTCTTCTAATAAACACATTTTTCTATGGCACTTTGTCTAACTTGGGAGTCTAACTCTGAATCACTCCAGAACCCAGCCTAGAGCAATCCAGGGCTGATTCCAGCTGACTTTCTCTAGATCCCTCTGAATTGGCTTTTTGCAGAGCCCTAGTGGAAAATTCTTCTGTGCATAGCCTATTGAAAAGAATGGCCGCCATGCAAGAGTACTGCAGATCCCATTCCTTTCAAGGGGTCTTTTGGGACATCCGTAGACTCAGGTGTGTCCACACATCTCCCTGTGTCCACACGTGGTTTAAAAAGCACAACATTAGGTAATATGGTGCAACTTTGCATCCAGTCAGTAGCATTCTATATTGCTCATAGCAAGTGTGCATGAAAGAATGTATTGAGTTCTCAATGTCATGTACGAAGGAAATCTATTTTGAGGTTCAGCTGGTGTTTGCTTTTTATCTGCAATCCCCGTACTAGCTTGCAGTTCTATGGACAATCCTGGTTTCCCAGCTCTTGAAGTTTCGCTTCCTCTCTGGATCAATAAATTCAGCAACACATCAGTCCTAGATAGCAAATGTGCATCTGCAAAAGATGGCAAATTCCTGTGGGTTTCTGCCCTGGCACAAAGAAGTGTTTGATCTGTATGCGATGTCATGACTGACGAGTGATACATTATTCTCATCTGAGATTGTTAGTTCAATAGCAGATGGCCCAGTCCTTAATTTTAACATCAGACCGAACTGTTTTTGATTCACTGAGAAGCTGGCTTTCCAATGTATTATAATTTCCAATGTATCTTTTCATTTTTTCTTCTTCCAGCTACTTGTTTTGGGAAAGCTGTTGTGCTTTTTCCAGCTGAAGCAGCGTTGTTCAATCCATTTCAGATGTGAGAATTTGCAACAACAACAACAATAATAATTAAAAATAATAAATGTTTGATACCTTTTGCACTTCATCCTGTGTAATACCTAATGTGCCTGGATTTAATGGTGGAGCTACACATTTCATGGAGCTCTGTTTTTTTGTTCTTTTTCTTTTCTATTATGCAGTGTAACAACTGAGGTTGCTATTGGAAGGATAGAACTAGTGAAAAAGAGACGTCTTTAAAAAATCATTAAAAAATCCTGGAATTACCCATTCAGTGCAGAAAGATCCTGCAACATCGCTGCTACATGTGCAAAATATGCTTTTCATATGTCAAACTTAATTTGCTTTATTTTAAATCTGATCCTAAGGTGAATAGAAAAGCTACATAGGCTGGGAACTATTTGAGTGAGATATGTTTAGGTTTACTTTTAAGAAGTCCACTTTCTTTCCTGAAACTTGGCTGGATGTGACTCTAAGTTTGAGAGAGGAATCTTCCGATATTGGATTCAAAAGTGGGCTAAGCTAATTTGATCCAGGTGGATCATGACCTAGATTAGATCATGAGTCCATTTTATATCATGAGTTCAAAACTGTCTTTAAAAGCTCCAGATTATATTATCCAGCTGCCCTCAGCCTGGAACAGCTCCTGCATGTAGCTCCTTGCTGCCAGACTTATTTTTATTTACAAGAGAGTAAGTCCCCCTGGGAGCAACAGGACTTGCCCTATTGGGGCAACCATATTTTTTGTGTCCAATTCCCTCTTGGAGTGATGTAACATCATCAAGTCCCACCACTCCCAGAGAACTTGCTTGCCCTCTGGTGCCACCTATGGCTCTGTTATTAGTGGGTATAGCCAATGAAGTTGTCCCATTAATGCAATAACTTTTACTTGTGCAACAGAACTTCCCCACCGTCTCTGGCTCCTGCATGTGCCCCCAAATTTGTTTTGAAGTTTCCCACAATGCTCCAGAGCAGATATGTGGTGTGGCAGGGTGCATGGGAATTGGAGAAAGAGAGAAAGCAACAACTTGAAATTTAATACTGTTCCTAATATGTTATATGTATTTGGTAAATAACTCTTGATTTTACTTATATGGTTTCATTTTCCTATGAGTTGACCTGGTTCTTCTTTGGGTCAGACCTTTTTCACCATATTTCCCCACATGATTGAGCAATATTTATCTAAGCAAAGGCACCACTTGCCTATAGAATGGGCACGTGTATTCACACACACACAGCTAAAGCTCAACTGTACTGGAAAAAGAGTTTTATTTGAGGCAGTGGGGAAATGGATCTCACAACCCAGCTGAATCTCTTTCAGGGGGATCTATAAAATTAAAAGATAGAATTTATATCCATAGCTAAACTCTAATACAGTCGTTATGACTTGTTTTTTTTATAAATGGTTTAATGGCTAACACACAATTCTACAAAAATAAAAATTAAGGACCAAAAACCAAACAATCCCAGAAATATACCAGAGGCCAAAACAACAGCCCTACATCCTAGGCCTTACTCATTCATTTGACAAGATGCCAAAAGTGGTCTAGATTTGAAATGGATGGGGGGGGGGGAATCCAACCAAACAAAAATCTTTCTTAAAAAGCAACAAAACATTTTGACATTTCTGAGGAGCTTTATTTGAAAGAAGGACATTACAACTGTATAAAAGATGTTTGGTTGTGTGCGTTTTTTTACCAGCCTTCGTAAAACCGAGCAGTGCTTATACATGTGTAAACAGAAATCCCCGAGCTGAGCTGGTGATTTGCTTTATAAATCAGATAATTAAGGATGTGGCTGAGGGAGGCTCAGTATTTACCATTGCCTTTTATTTACTATTTAATAGCTAAACGTGTTATGCTGTATAAATCTTGAAACAGCTTGATTGTAAAACATGTTCTCTAAAGTCAATGGGCCTTCCCTACTGAGTCCTAAAACTCGTGAAAAATGGGCAGTATCAATAAACACCAACCTTTGTACCAATAAATATGTTCCCCTCATTACTTGGTGAGCCAGAGGCATGCAGATATTAAAGGCCCCATTCTCCCTTATATAGCAATTACATGTGCAGTGAGGGAAGAAATCCAGTTTAGGGCAACACTTTGCTAAGTTTCCGGTATTACTTTCTAGGGTGGAGAGAGAAGACACAATCATCCCACACAAAAGAAGCCAAGTGATTTGCCTCCATTTCATAGGTATTTACCAGAAGAAGATGTGGGTCACTGTTCCCTCTTCACCCACGCCCATTGTGCCCCTCCATTGCTCCTTCTATCACTATTTTTTCTCTGCTCTATCTAAGAATGAGGGAGAAATTAGATTTTGTTTTCATTTTAATGAGAAATGGACTAATTCACACTTCTTGAACCAATATTCAAAGCAAAACACAGTCACCCTTTGAAATTCACATTTCTCTGAATTTTGGGATAGCGTGCTCCAGCCACACAGTGTGCACAAAAATCCACATAGTAGAGGAAAAGTATACATAAATTGTATATATTGGTGAAAATACACAGTCACAAATGCATTGTATTGGAGGAATTACTTGCAAAAATGTGCATATTAGTCAAACTGCATATAAAAAAATGTGTTTATTAGGGGAAATTTGCACTAACATGTTTACAAATTATCATGAGGATTAAAAGAAAAATTACCGAGTGCTGAGGCGATGCAGGGAACTGAATTTAAGATGGGGAAAATGAAGAATCAGAGGAACCAAAACTGACAAATTTGCCCATCCGTAATAAATCATCCCAAAAACATGTGTGTGTTTTTGCACAGACATGTAAGTTACTAATTCACAACACCTCCAGACTCAGTTCTGTCCTTTATGTTAAGTAACATATTCCAGTGCCTTAAAATAAATATGGCAACCCCTTTGCATGTGACTTGTGGCAGTATTGAAACCTTGGACTGACTTTTGAAATGAACTTGTTGATAAAATTTGACCAACTCACATTTATTCTTTTATGCCGCATTTGGGGGTTTGTGGGCTAAGATGACAGATTCAGAAGATCCACATTCATCAGCCATTTTAAGTCTGTACTTCCCCCCACAAACCCATGCTATTTTGGGGTTCATGTAAGTGATTCTGGATTCACTCAATAACACCACTGTGAGACATTTCGGTTCAAGCCCACTTATTGAAGATTTGAAGGGTGTTTCTGTCTACACTTGTCCTTACAAGGGGATTACCAAGGGTGTTCTCATTTTCTTCTTTATCTCCAATGGGAGCTTCCCTTCTTATGCAAGCAAGCAGCCCTGGAAGGCTGTGTGTGTAAAAGGTGGATCAGGACTAAGTTGTGAAGGGGAAGTGATTTAACCCTTTATCTCTGCTACAGCCCCAGTCCAGATCTCTCTGCTTTATGTGACTGTTTACTAAACTTCAAGTAGCACGATTGTTGCCGCATCTCGTTTGCCCCTAAGAAGATTCCATTTTCTAGATAAGCCCCTGTGTCATTTTCCATAGGGTATCTATCTCTTTCCTTGCTATCATAAGATTCATTTTCCCAGAAAGACAACTATAAAACCAAATAAGCTGGCTTGATATGAACTGTTGCAAATGTTTGACAAAACTTTGCTCCTCACAGCAACTGCTTCTGCTTAAGCCTTAAAAAAATTATCATAATGAAAGCATGCTCATAATTTCATATATCCTCAGTCCATCAAAACACACACACACACACACACTCCCCCAGTCAAACTGTCAGCAACAGCAAAAAGCTCTTTGGAGAGAGACGGTGGGGTGGAAAGCAGGACTAAATATAAAATGTTATGGCCTAGCAAGAGATTCATCAGGTGAGTTCCTGCTCTTCTGTTTTAGATTTGCTTCCTTTCAGGTAGGACTGGGGCCACTATTATAGGCTTTGGCAACCTGGCATTCTTCAGAGATTTTGGACTTCAACTCCCATTAGCCCCAGTCAGTAATAATAAGGATGATGATTAATCACCACCATCATCATCTTATTTATACCCCACCCATTTGGCTGGGTAGCGACCTGCTGCTTACCTGACCTCCTGCTGG
Organism: Podarcis muralis; assembly: GCF_964188315.1. Taxonomy (NCBI): domain Eukaryota; kingdom Metazoa; phylum Chordata; class Lepidosauria; order Squamata; family Lacertidae; genus Podarcis; species Podarcis muralis. The sequence goes on from NC_135657.1 coordinate 79,883,589, forward strand.
TGCACCTGCACTGCATTGACCTAACCACTGCCTCCCACTTCCTGGTACGCTACAGTGATGGCAGTGATGGGTAATGAAGGATCAGGTTAGGCGAAGAGCTCTGCCCTGCCAACCACTACTGCTTGCAGCACAGCACAACTAATGGGAGGTGTAGTCCAAAACATCTGGAGAGTTCCAGATTGATGAAGTTGATGAAGGTTGGAGTGGGACCATTTTAGACTTAACATGTGAATCCATTACTTGCATATGAACGAAACAGGTAGTCCATTTTCAGAGGAGGTGTTATTTGCCCATTCTTGAAGAAACAAAGAGCAGCAGAAGAAGAAAGTCCTCACAACCCTCACCACCACCAAATACCGTCAGTCTTTTGTTTCCCATATGGAGAGCAAGTTTTGCTGCTCAGGCTTCACCTTTGCCCTTTCTATTTCTTATTTCCAGCATTGGTTTCATTCATTCCTTTTTCATATGCTCCATATGGGTGTCTGCCACCAGACAAGGAGCAAGCTTTGCACGTTTGATGAAAAGAACAGCCCTGATCAATTACTCACCGCCAACGGTTTTCACAACAAATATATTATTTGGGGAGGGGTGGGGAGGTTATATATATATGTGTGTGTGAATTATTGCTTTGAACAGGCAAAGCCAAATTTCCCTTTGCATTTACAAGAGATGACTTGGTGGACGTCTTGAGGAATTCACCAGTGTACATTAAAGAAGTGTGAGACAGTTTGCATAAATACGCAGGCTTCACGTTTCGGCCAAATGCATTAAGAATTTATTTTTCAGGACTTCTCTTGTTTTCTTGAATTACAACATTTGAGCAATATACTATAATTCTGCAAGCAGAATTGGAGAGTTTGACATTATGTGGTCCTTGAAACAGTATACATTCATAAAAAATTATTGTGCACTGTTGCAAAAAAAGGGGAGAAAATTAAGGCACAGGCTGTGGGGGAAAACAACACGAGTCCTTCTTCTGTTTTTATTGTTTTACAACAACCATGTTGTTTTCAGCATTGCAGCCGGTAAAATAATTTCTGTCTATGGAGGAGTGATATATTGCTCTTTTAAAACAAGGCTTATGCTTCTCCCCCTCCCCTTCTTCTCCGGGGCCCTGGCGTATGGATGTATGGAGAGGTGCCTACCTAATTGGCCACAAGAGAGGATTAAATTAAATAAAATCACAATCCACAGGGGGGCTCTAAATATGGCTTTTTAATTTGGAAAAAAAAATGTGGGTTACAGTGTAATTCAAGCTTTTCAAGGTTTATTAGTGCATAGCTGTTCACACAGCTTGCAAAGCCCTGGTCTCTGGGTGTGTGATGAGATGCCGGCCAACATTAGCACCAAAAGATGAACCACTTGCCGACAGCTGCAAAACACCCTTTGTTTGTGTGACACAACAACTAAAGTTCTACTGTCAATGGCACACGTCAGAACACTGTGATGAAGGTAGCAGTGGACTACATTCGGCAGATGATCCTTGAGGTGGAAGCCACTGGAGGGGAGGCAGGGGACAGTCTGAAATGACCCCCCTTCAATGAAGATGTTGCAAAGAGAGACGTGAGCAAATGCCAGCCATTCCCCCCCTCCCATGTGTTCTCTGCAATTAAAACCCAAACAGCCGGCTTTGGGGTGACTAATTGCCGTGGAAGGAGAAGGAAGCAAGAGCGTTGGTTGCTGTGAAGCTGTTAATGGAGAACTTATGGAGAGAAAGTCCGAGCCCTCTTGTCCAAATTGGAATGTGATGGAAATCTGTTGGAAGGTGATGACAGAAATGAAGTAAAACAGTTGTTTCCTGATCCGTGTGCCAGATGTGTCACATACTGTGATAAATAAGATCTGCATCTTACACTCCAGAAACTGGGGAATATTATGAGCGTTTATTACAGCAAGGTACTCAAAAAAATAAAATGTACTTGAAATGTGCTGTTACTTCTGGCATCAAGCAGTGCACAATTATTGCTCAATGCCTGGAGCTGCTAATTCTTTTGTTTAGCTTCAAACCAACAAAGCCTATTAAAAGCTTACATTCAATTTATTGTTAAGGTATTTATTAACTGATTATGAAAAGACATTAAAGGGTTCATAATTAAATGGTAACATTGGCCCTTAAGTTGATTATCCTCTCCAAGTCTTCTCCTCTCCTACTGAATGGGCATCCATGCAACAAAATATATTTGTTGTTAATTGAACCACCGCTAGCCTGAGAGTTGACAACCCTATCTACAAACCAAAACAATTGGGTTTATATAAATTTCCCATCTGGGTGTACATTAGCTTATTCAAATCTATATTTATTTTTCATCTTATTTTATATCCCACCCTTCCACCCAGAGGTGCCCAGGGCAACAAACAACAAATGATGAAACAATAAAAAACATCTTAAAAGCAATTCTAATACAGGTGCAGAATGGGGAAGATCTCAACTTAAAACATTTATGGAGAGAGGATGTTGGTCAATAGGTGCCCAAAGAACACAGAGGCTTCTGTCTGATATTAAAAGGAAGCGAATTCCAGAGGGTAAGTGCCACAACATTAGAGGTCTGATTCCTACACTACAAGGACATCTTGATAAGATGGTATATCTGTATGAACCCATTACCTTCAGAGCCCAGTGACTGATTGGCCCAAGCCTGATCCAGGTAAAGGGGATCATGGTTTATGGGGGTTGTGTGCCTCCTGCAAGGCAGGAGCCTGAACTGGAGGATGGGGAGGGGTCTGAGCAGTCAGACGTGGTGGAGGAAGGACAGGACATGCCTGAGGGAGAGACAGTGCCCAAAGAAGGGGACAGAATCCCACCCGTCCCCTCTTTCTCTGTCTCCTGGACCAGGAAGGGCTTCAAGAGGCAGGCACAGCAAAAACTTCCATGTAGGAGGAATTGCAGGTTGCTTGCACTTGTGCTGTCAGGCAAAAGTACTTGAATTTGGGCTAGAGGTGTGGCCACCCATTGCTCCAACAGTCCAGCTCAGAGCACAAGCCCAGGGAGGGGCACCAGCTACCTAGCCACCAGAAGCATGTGTGTTTCGTGCATCTTATAAGCAGGGCTGGATTTAGATGAAGAGAGGCCCTAGGCTCTTCCTCTTGTGAGGCCCCTCCCCATCCCCCACCCTCATGACTAGAAGAAAATGGAAGAGTGTTATAAACAAAATTGTGTGAAGCCAAGGATGATGACGGGTATTTAAAATTCTGCAATTCACAATTTCTCCTCTAAAGGACGTAAGATGTTATTGTTAAATACCATGGTCATTTTAAAAAAATGCATAAAATTAACACTGAAAAACATTTGCAATAGCTGAACTTTGTGAACATTTTGTGGAATAAGCATTATTTTTTAGGAAAATGAAGTTGTAATGTTATCCTGGGCAGGCCTCAGGCAATCTCATCCTTTATTTCCACACTGTGTCTGCAGACCAAAGCATTCGTCAGGAGAGCTGTGAGATTCAGGTGAGGGTTAGATGCCTTGTCAATCCCAGCAGGTATATAACAGGATGGGCAGGCCAGGTCTTCCTGTTATATACCTGCTGGGATTGACAAGGCATCTAACCCTCACCTGAATCTCATAGCTCTCCTGACGAGTGCTTTGGTTTGCCACCACAGTGTGGAAATAAAGGATGAGATTTCCCACCAGGCACTCTACTATTCAAATTAGGCCCCAGTGTTTTTGTTACAATCCCCTTCTCAATTAAGTAATCGATTTTAATCTAGAATTCATATTCTCAAAACTTTCTTATTTGTTAATTCGAGTAAGTAAACTACTGCTCTCACTTCATTACAAACAGTATTTCTATCTGCAACACACTTGAGCAAACCTGCTCCTCTTCCTTTCACAGATATTTTGTTGCCATTTGCAACTGTAGCTGTCTGTGATTAGTTATCATTTAACTCTTGGGGAAAATAATTAGCATCACAAGTCATGTGCATGGAAGTTGCCGAACCAATTAACTAACTAGAAGGATTACTTTTAATAGCACCAGTTTTCCTATAACTTGATGTTGCTGGGTAGTTCTGATGTATGCCTCGCTCTTCCCAGGCCTCCTCTCTTTTGGCCTGTATTTTGGAGCTTTATAATTAGGAAGACTTTGGAAGAACTGGTTGATAAGTCTTACAGGCACTGACGTATGAGCGGATTTTATTTGCTGCTATTCTGGGCTTCTGGTGCACCAAGGTTTACACCAGTGTAATAGAGTTGGCCAGGATGCCAGAAGGGATACAATTTATGAGCTTTCTCCATTATCTGCACGACAGGGGGTGTTCAGTCAACAGTGCAAAGGCTGAGCTGAAGCATTCTCTGCTGGTTACCTGGTTTCAGCAACAGGGGTCGCTGTTTGGTAGTACCCAATTGGTTAGCTGTCAGATTCTAGAGCTTCCTATTGGTGGCTCTTAGGTAATTCACAAAACACAGAGTCCATTCATAAAACACAGTATTCATTCATAAAGCAGTAACATAAATATCCATTGCTACACATTGGGTGTATATTTCAGTGGTTGAACGTACAGGTTTATGACCATGCTGTCGTATAGTGCTTATGCAACTGTGAATAAAAGATGACTGGGCTCATTGTCTCGGGGTTTGGGGGGGAGAGGTAGCAAAACTGATTTACAATAAGTGCCCCACCTTATTTCCATAACAAGTCCTTGAGTCTGTACTCTGAATAGTGACACCAAGGACCTTCTCAGTCCAACCCCTGCATAGTCTCATCAGGGCTGACCTTAAGGCAATTGGAGCAATTTGGCCAAATTGGGCCACTCCAAAATGCCCCCCCCAGGGCAATCTAGATGGATTTTATTTATATCTATAAGATTTTGCAGACTTTGGCTGTGAACTGGGGCCCTACAAAAAATAATAATCAAGTTGTGCCCCACTGCTTCAAATTGGGCCCCACTGGCTAGCCCTGAGTCTCATAGTTGCTGGGCCTGAGTTGCCCTGCCCTTGCAGGAAGTCTTGGGTTTGCAATTTTGGGAGAGGGGAGACTCCTCGCTGGGGATTGGGTGGGCTGGCGAAGCCCTCTAGATTTAGAGGCCATGGGCTTCAGCCTACTTAGCCTATACATAAATCTGGCACTGCTTACAAGGTACTGTTAGTTCATGCTTTGCCAGTAAAGAATTAAACTACGAGCCTTTTGTTCTCCTTTGGCTGGGTGTGCTCAGCCAAAGACTGAGCTAATCTTTCAGGTATCCTGGTCTCCCAAATTCATACACTAAAACCAGCACCTTGAGCTCAGCCCTGTAGCTAATTGGCAGCCAATGCAATCCTTTCGACAGCAGGGTAATGTGTTGGCGATAGCCTACCCCAGTGAGAACTCAACAACTCCATTTTGCACCAACCTCAAGGGCAGCCCCACACAGAGCACATTGCAGTAATCCAACCTGAAGGTTAGCAGTGCATGGACAGTGGTCAGGCTATCCTGCTCCAGCCCAAGCTGGTAGAAGGCACTTTAGTCACTGATATCACCCAATCCTCAGGAGCACTCCCAGGGCACACACTTTTATTAGTTGTGGAAAGCATTTTTTTTGTTAAAATTAAGGGAGGAGAGGGGAAATCATTTTAACAGATAATCATGCAGTATGGATTTATAAAATGTAATATTACAAATGTATTTATAAAATGTTTTATTTGCCACCATGTAATAACTAGCAATAAACAGATCACTTTGAAGAAATTAAAAACCGCCTCCCATTTATTCTCACAAAGTTGGTTGATTTGGCCATGATTTCCTTCCTTCCTCCCTGTTTCTTCTTCAGTCTGGGTTAGTGTTGGACCTTCCTTTTGTTAACCTCATAACACCATCACGGCCACTTGAAAGCTTGTACTGACAATGGCTTTGTTTGCCAGGAGTAATAAAGCCTTAAGTTTCATTATTCTTTCAATCAGCAGCCTTACCAGACCGTGTTTCTGCATTCGGCTGCAATCTATTAACCAAACTCCAGCAATGACATCAGGTCAGACTTGGCCCACTGGGATTTGGGGGAGATAATGATCTGGCCCACCAACAAGATTCTGTTCCCCACTGCTAGAGTAGCATTTCTGTGCTCTGAAAATTCATCTTCCCCACTCAGTGATTTTGCAGCACAGGTTTGCCCAAGTCATTAAAAAAAAAAATATTGTGCAGAAACACTGGTGCAGATCAGCTCTGCATGATTTGACAGGAGTAGAGTTTGCACATATACCAGGATTATTGGCCACTTTAAAAAATTTTCCTCTTGCATCACTGCAGGCAATGGAGTCAGGCCATGAACTCTTTCCAAAGTCTATTGGTAAATCTTACGAGTGTGGATTGGAGAGGTACAAATGACTCTTTAAGCCTTCTCACAACTTTCTTTATGATCTCTCCACTTATATTAGATAGAAACGATTAGGAAGGAAAGTGTGGCCGCTGAGCCCTGCTTTGCAAGCTGAGATTTGGGGCTTCACATATGTATAGTCAGGTCTTTGCAAGAAGTTATTTGCTGAGAGGAATAGCAGGTAAGAGAAGCCAAGAACAATTTAATCAAATGTGTATTACTGGAAATATCCAAGAACAAACCACTGGCTCCTCAGCGTCCCTTCGGACCAACACCAGTTTTGGAAGTCTCAAACTTTGCGTAGTTGACATCTTCTTACATTTCTAAGAAAGGGAAGGTGGAGGAGCGAGTGGTTAGCAAAAGGAGAATGGGGCTGCATGTGAGACTAATCTAAGAAACACATTAGGCAATTCACAAGCCTTGTTTTTAACCTTCGTCCAGTAAAAAAGAAAAGAAAAAGAAAAGATGGAGTTTCTATAAAAGCTCTGCAATTTTCACGTTTTCAGAAGAAATAATCTCATGCCAAGTAATGCAGTCAGGCACTTACTTACATTCCACGTACATGTGCCAAGGGTTATATCCCAGGCTTGGTGTGCTAGTAAAATTGGTAGTGTAAATCCAGATAAGGTGTTTAACCACCTCCAAGCTGAGTAATGGGAAGGGATAAAACGCCAGTTTTAAAAGCTTCTCTAGAAATGGACTGCCATGGGTTGTGCTGTCACTTACAGAAGCATAGCAAAGCAGGGAGATAAATGATACCATAGTTGTACTTGGGAAATATTTCAAAGAGGTAACTCTTATGTCAGGGATGGGCGACCTGTGACCCTACAGATGTTGCTAAATCCCACCCCCATCAGCCCCAACTAGCATGGCCAATAGTTAAGAATGATGGGATTTGTAGTTCAGCAACATCTGGAGTCCTCCACCCCTGATCTAAGTACTACAGAACCTAGATTTCCTCTTTAAAAGTACCCAGGAGCCAAAATGGACAAGCTCCCTTGTACCAGAATAGCAAAAAGCTTTAAGAATAAGCATGTTGCAAAAGGGTATAGAGAAATCTACCAGTTTTTGTTTCTGCGCATTTCTCATTTTTCCAGACTTAAGATCAGTTTCCCTAATTAGTACATCAGTTTGACGGTTTATTTGTTTTTTTAAAGTGCTACATAAACATTTGTACATATTTCTCCTAATATGAATATTTTTGTACACATTTTCCCCTATTATAATGCATTTTCTATGTTATTTTCACTAATATATTCACTTTGTGTGCACTTCCCCCAATACACACTTGTTGGTATGCTTGCCTTGGTTGAAAAACTGCATCACAAAATTTGGGGAAGTGGAAATTTCAAAGGATAGCTGTGTTTCAGTTCAAGAAGTGCAAATTAGGTAGGTTTGCATTATAATGCCTCCCCCACCTCTAGCTACAATGACAGAAAACTCTGCCTGTTGACCTAACTATGGATGGACTCCAGAGGTGATTTCTTTTTGCTTTAAAGACATTGAGATCTGTTGTGTACGATGGGCTTAATAGGAAGGCACCTTTATCCATATAGGGGAATCAACTACTATCATGGAGCTGGATGATGTAATGTGTGTTCAGATCTATGTCCTGCCCCGTGCTTTGATCTTTCCGCAGGGACAGTGCAGCCAACAGAAATGGGAGGCAATAGCAGCGGGGAAGTTTTGTATCAAAGCCAAATAATGCAGCTGCAGAATTCTGATAAATAACACTCAAGGATACCAAGTTATTTATGTCGGCAGGATAAGTATATACCTCTTCTGTGTTCTCTATCAGGTCAACATATCTATTCCCTTCTATGAAATCTCATATTTAAATGCTGGCATCTGCCTCAAGGCTTCCATACCATATACTCTTATAACTGCTTGAAGAATCATGGCTTCCCACAAAGAACCCTGGGTACTGCAGTTTGTTAACAGTGCTGAGAGCTGTTAGGAGACCCTCCTCACAGAGCTACAGTTCTCAACACCCTTAACAAAGTGCCCTCTGCTTACCCCAAACCCCAGCAATCAGGCTGAGGGGAAAACCTTCTGTTGACTACAATATTTATTTCAAGGAAGCAGGGTGGGAACCTGTGGTCACTGGAGAAGGCTGCTGTGGGCAGACAAGTCTGTGGGTGCCATGTTGCTGACCTATGGTATTAACCAACCTTCTAAATATTGTCATTTTCAGAATTTCACCACTCATATAGACCGTGCCTCAAAAGTAGATGTATATCACAGAACATGTGTTGCAAGGCTAAGCCAGAACAGTCCTATCACAACCAGTTCTGTAGCATGTTCTTTGAGCCTGCCATTATGTGCCTTTCTCTCTCTCTCTCTCTCTAGTTGGAGGACAACAAACCTATTGCCTTGCAGCAGGCCAGATGCAGCTGTCTCCTATGGTTACCACAGTTCCTGTCAAAAACAACCATTTTCATGTAGAGCGGCTGATAATACATGCTGTGTAAAATTGTCACTGCTGTGCTTTGGCACCATTTATTTCACTTCTATTTGCCACACACACACACACTCACTATATATATAATATCTGTTTATAGCACTCAAATAACTTGGCTCATGTTGGTGTTACAAAGAGTGTAGAGTGCATGTACTAAGTGATTTGGTCCCACCGGGACAGTGTGTTTCTAACAGTGAGACAAGAAAGGTGAGGGGTTAAAGTAATGAACCACTTTCTGTTGGCTCCGATGCAAGGTGAAGAGAGCTTTTGTTGCTTGGCATCACACCTCTCGGCGCTTTTACTGAGATGTGTTCTGATTTCCAACCAGTGTGGTGTCTCGCAGGCTGCGTTTTGAGAAGTTCATGTTGAGAGTTTAAACAAGACCCCCCCCCAAAGCATACCTTTGCAGCATAGCTAAATGACTGGCAACCATCTTTCTTCACTGCTATGGTGATGCAGTTCAGACACTTGCTGCCTAGTGACAGGTTTCACATGGTGGAGGAGTGGGTGCATGCTCTCCACACACACACCCCTCAGGCATACCATGTGACTTAAGTTATTTGTCATGTTGATGCTCCCCCTCGAGGCCAGATTTCCATGAAATGTCCATCAAAAAAGAGGGTGGGCGGGCAAGGGCCAACAAAGAGACTTTTGTGCATGCAGGCCTGCACATGGTGGGAGGCTATGCACACTCCTTCACTACAGAAAGACTCCAGCATGTCTGAAGCAAACCAACAAGACTTCTTGGGCCATGTGTTAAGGCAGACTCCACCTAAGTGGTTGCTTTCACATGGCAGGCACACCAGATATTGGCACTTCCCCTTTTGGATCCTCAGATTCATGTGAAGAGTCTATTTTCTAAAATATACAAATTATCTCTAAAATCTCAGTACCTCAGTGTACATGATAGTTTAGCTGTGTAGCATAGGATCTAGGGGCAAGCATGTTGGAGAATTTCATTAGAAACAAAAGCAGAAATAGCTGCTGTTTGCATTTTCATTCCAGGTCCAGAATAAAAATCAGTCCACGGGATTGGTCCCATTATTGTGTTAGATTCAGGTAGGTAGCTGTGTTGGTCTGACGCAGTCAAAATATATGAAAAAATAAAAAATTGTCCAGTAGCACCTTAGAGACTAACTAAGTTTGTTCTGGGTATAAGAAGAAGTGTGCATGCACACAAAAGCTTGTACCCAGAACAAACTTAGTTGATTTCTAAGGTGCTACTAGACAATTTTTTAATTTTTTTATATACTTCGGCTATTATTGTGTGTGGGTTTTTTTTAGAAAAGACTGCAACCAATATTTAATTAATGACTCTTTTTATACACATTGTTTTGATGTTTCCTTTACATTGAAATGAACAGTGTGGAAATATTTACATCATTAATCATTAATTACATAAAATTCATAGCCTATGCAAATAATTACACAAACTATGTTAAATAGCAGACAGAGAGACAAATAATGTAATCTTTGGCAGAAACCGAAATGCAGCAAAACAAGCAGCACTGATTGTGACGAAGGCAAGTTGGAATAGAAATCGCTGCCTTCTTATGTCCCTGCTTGTTACAATGGGAACAAATGAGGTTGCTCAATTCAGGAATAGCCAGTTCAGAACCTCAGAAGGTAGAAACCTGGTACACCCCCCCCCCTTTTCTATCCTTTAGCTAACTGAAGTCTTTCAAACTGTGTGGGGGGGTGTTATTATTTTTGTGTGTTATTATGGTATGTATCTTGTGTGTGTTTTTATTGTAAACCACCCTGTGATCTTCAGATGAAGGGTGTTATAGAAATAATAATAATAATAATAATAATAATAATAATAATAATAATAATAATAATAATAATAATAATAATATAGCTGCAATCCAGGCATAGCAGAGGCATTATCAGAATTCAGGGACACATTCCAGCCAACCACACTGTTTGCTGCAGGAATAAAAGGGCCAGTTTCTATCACTTGCAGGGCATTCCTATATATTACGACATGGCAACAGCAAGAGTGGCATCTCCCTTATCAGCAATACTTTCTTCTCATAAAGTGTCGACAATGCAACCTTATACATGCCTACTTAGAAGCCGACCCCTCTGGGTTAAGTGGGACTTGCTCCCAGGCAAATGCATATAGGATTGCCGCCATCAAGGCATCTAAATGAAACCTTCTTAAGCCCATCAGAAAACTGACACATGATCTACAACTCTAGTTATAACATTTAACTCTCAAATCTTATCCTAATCTCTCCGATAGTCATACATATTAGCCATTCATACTATTATTTTTATTTCCCCTGAAAAAGCGAGAGGTGTTCCGTTCCCTGAAAGAGTAATTTGAAATGTGTTCGAAATAAAGTTTAATGCCTAGTTAAACGTTATGAGTTCTCTTTCATGTGGAGCTTATGATTTATTTCCACAAGATATAAAAATAGAACCCACTGTCTCATTATAAGTGAAAGCGGGGAGAAATCCCGTCCTCATTATGACTAATATCCTATTACTGTACTATTGCCTTATGTTTCAGCATTTTAATAACTTGTCATTGAAAGAAATACCTCAAGTGAATAATACACACTCTCTGATTGACTATGTGGCTATAATTCAATCAAGGGTCTCTACTGACATCATGAGCCAAAAAGGGTCAGCCTGAGGGTTTATGAATGGCAGAAAAACTCTGTGATTGAATTATAACTTTGTTATTCAATCTGAGAACACATTTTCTTATTTATAGTATATAGAAAAATCTTATGAACTGCCTACCCCCACCCCCACCCCATTCAGGTGAAAGCAATATATCAAAGTGCAGCAAGGCAACCATTTCTAATATTCAAGATGTGAAATCTCTTATACAGGAGAGAATGATTAATGCGGACATGACAGGAGGTTATTGAAGGTGTGATTGGGAGGAAGAAGGAGCAGAGCATGAGGAAATTAAAAGGAATATTTCATTGAAAAGTAATCAGAGTTTATTTCTTTCCTGGAAATGCTATTAGATAACTATAGTAACACAGAAACACAACCTAAACTGAAATTGTCACAATCCTGCTCCTAGGTTATTTCCAGTTAGTATAATATTTAGAATTGAGTCAGCATTTTATATCCTTAAGAATAGAAAAAGAGCTGTGCTGGGTCAGACTAAAGGCCCACCTAATCCAGCTTTCTTCTTCCAGTAGTAGTCAATGAAACTGGGTATTTCCCCTCGTTGCTGGGATGGGGAAAATGTGGCCTTCCATGTGTTGTTGGACTCCAACTCCCATCAGCCCCATCCAGGGTGGCCAACCACCTGTGATGATGGGCATTGTAGTCCAGCAACATATGGAGGGCCATCGCTTCCCAACCTTGCCCTATGGTATTCAGACTCACATGGAAGTGTCACAACTAATCTCCACTGATACATCTATCCTATTTGAATTTTCTCTCTTCTTTTCAAACCAAAACTAAGGTAGTGGCACTCACCATTTGTCAGGGGATGGAAAACTGGTGACCCTCCATTATCCCTGATGATTAGCCATACTGGCTGGACCTGATGGGAGTTGAAGTGCAGCAACATCGGGAGAGGGAGTTATGTTTCTGTTGAAGTTCAGGCATTGGATTTAAAGTTAGTATCTATCTAGCTACAGTCGTACCTTGGAAGCTGAACAGAAACCATTCCGGAAGTCCGTTCGACTTCCAAAACGTTAGATAATCAAGGTGCGGCTTCTGATTGGCTGCAGGAGCTTCCTGCATGCAACTGGAAGCTGCTGAAGCCACGTTCCAAAGAATGTTCACAAACCGGAACACTCACTTCTGGGTTTGCACTGTTTGGCAGCCAAAACATTCGACTTTTAAGGTACGACTGTATTATCTAGCTAGCTATCAATGTAGCTAACATTTATTTAAACACATAAATACCCATCAGTCATCATTCTGATACTACACTATCCTTGTGAATAGTTGGGAGCAAAGAAGTTCCTTTCCAGTGTTTTTAATCATACATGGGCATTATGGTTGTTTGTTGCTGTCGTTATTGATATATACATAAAAAGTATATTCTGTGCGTCCATGCTCCTGATTGTTGGTTCTTAAACAGGGATGTGTACATCCAAATGTGTAGGTTATGGATGATGGGAGTTGCAGGCCACCAATATCCGGAGGGCCTCAGGTTCCCCATCCTGTTGTTAGATGGGCACGTGGACCTTCATTATACCTGTTTGAGCCCAGGTGGGGCGTTTTTCAATCCAGTACCCTTCTCCCATCTTTTCAATACTTTGGATCTCATTTCCAGTGTAGCAGTTAATAAAACATGTGAGCTGGCAAGAATCCCCGCTTCCAAATTTATTAAGGTTTTTGTCTCACAGTGTTACTTTTTTTCCTTTGGTTTTGATGGTCTGTCAAATGCAATGAATCAATTTTCAGAAATAAAAAAGAATGTTGGAAACCAAAGTCTACCCAGTAATTGGAACAAGAGTCTCATAATTTCAAGCTCCCGAGAGAAGCTACATTGGGGTGGGGAATAATATAGGTTTTTAAAAAGTGGTCTATATAAAAATCACAGATCATTGACTGAAAAGAGAGTTGCAATTATTTTTAATATTTACAGTGAAGCAAGACGTTTAATAAAAGTATAATAAATCTAAGGGTGGGTTCAAGTCAATACACATTTAATGCAGTACCATAACCTTATCTTGAAGGACCTCTTTCTTTTTTTCTAAATCTACGCAGAGGGCTCCTTTCCAAATAATCTTAGTTCTTTTCATAAAAAGCTGACGTTTGTCCTCTGCAGGCACAAAACCCCAAAACGAGGAGCTGGGGAGAAAGTGGGAGTCACATGTGAAGCTGCCTTTAGACTGCACCTTCTTAAACGCCAGGCCAAGAGGGATGTCAGGCAGACCAACCCTGCATCACAAAGGCTGGCAACATCAACCCTGCTATGTGGGAATCCCTTGCAGACAACCACAGTGCCTGGAGACAGACAGTCAGGTGGTGTATCCCTAGCAGTGACCAGAGGAGAAATGACCGCTCAGAGGAGCGCCGAGAGAAGAAACACCGTGGTGCATCTGCAGCAGCACAACCAGACACCTTCACCTGCCCCAGCTGCAGCAAAACACGTCTCTCCCACATCAGTCTACAGCTGCAGCAGGCTCATCAACCTTCCAACAGTTTGACCTCACCCCCAGAGATGCACTCCTCCAACAACCAACAACAGAGGTTTCCATTCTTAGCCTGGAAACAGCACCCATATACATAGTCTCTTTACATGCTCTAATTGGAACTGCAGCCCCTGTGCCTCTCAGTTTGCTGCTCCATCTCCCCTATTGTCTTCTCCTTCAATTGCTAGAAGGTATATTAGATTCATGCTAACTTGGCAGGGTTAGGTGAAGGACTGGAGATTGGGAGTATAGGGAACCCTGTATAGGGAAGTTGTTAATGTTTGATGTCTTACTGTGTTTTAATTTGTTGGAAGCCACATAGAGTGGTTGGGGCAAACCAGCCAGATGGGTGGCATATAAATAATAATAATAATAATAATAATAATAATAATAATAATAATAGTAGTAGTAGTAGTAGTAGTAGTAGTTGTTACTAGCTGAAGGACAGAACAGGAAGCTCAGCAATGGCAGGCTCACTCAAAGCATTTAAAGGTATGGGGATCTGGCAACGATATAAACAAATAATGTGGATAATGATGGAGCCAGTGGGGCTTTATCACAGATTCCTTTGAGCTCTTTAGCCATCTCTTCTTGCTCTATCCTCAATGGATCAGATAAACAGTTTATTTTGCCTTTCTGAATTGAATGCTGCCAACACATCCCCATTTTGCAGTGCAATCCTGTTCCCGTCTGCTTAGAAGTAAATTCCGTCGAGGGCCATGGTACTTATAACCAGGTAAGGGAGTATAAGATACCAGGCTGCTTGGCACAATCCGAACCATGTCTACTGAGAAATAGGTCCTACTAAAGTCAATGGAGCTTATTCCCAGTTAAATGGGTTTAGGGTTGCAATCCTAATCACCTTTAGCATATCCTGAAACATACCCAGCATGTCCTCCCAGAAATATATGAGTTACATTTGATAACTGTTGCTGTGCAATGGTAAGGGTTTGCATCTCCTTAACAGCACATTTCCTTCCCCCGAGTTGGTAAAATAATAAAAATAAGAAACGAGTTTTCCAATCACAGCTCCCAAATTGGGCCTGAAACTCTGGGTTGGCTCAAGATCTCTGCTGAGGCTCTCCACAGACTTTCCGGCATGATTTCCCCCCTTCGACCTGGAATGTTGCCATTGTTGCCTTGTCAAAGGTCAGCCTTTTGCCATAACTCCTTTTCATTACATGGAACTGGCTTCTGGGAATGCAGAAGCCGTAAGCTGGCTCCCCCCCCCCCCCTTCCTGGTACTTTCTCCCATTAAGCTGCTGTTCATCTCTGCTCTCTATTTGAGCTAAGGAGGCAGCTGCAAAAGGAGAAGAAAGGAAGTCGTTACTTTGGTGCCTGTGGGAGAGGCATTGATGTTGCAACAGAGCTTATCAACAACTTCCATAGGCCCATGAATTCATGGAATTATTTTGCTCCCTGGGGTTCCACCAGTTTTGTTAAGTTTCCAATCGGCTCTACTTTTCATTTCGACACACTCAACACTGGCTTATGAGAAGGAGAACACCTGAGGAAATTAGGCGAGGGAAGCCATTGTTCCATATAGTCAACAGAACTTCATAGTTTTTGTTTTTATGTGCACATAAATGCAACCATCCATTCATAATGTGCATTGATTTACAGAAAAAAAAAATTATGTCCTGTCTTTCTATCCGTCGGGATCCACATGGCTTAACAATATAAAATTAATACAGTTAAAAATGCAATAGGGATAGCAGAATTGTTTTAAATGCCCAGCAACAACAGTGAGAAGCATAATGAGAATCAGTTAGGAAAAATAGCACAAGCCCTTTTAAAGTCTTAGGGTCTGACTGAGGACATTCCTCTCTACAGAAATTTGAGAGGTGCCAATTACATACATACATACTACATCATTTTATTTGTATGTCGCTTTTCCATGGTTCAAAACATGCTGAAGGCAGCTTAGATCATAAACAATATATAAAACATCATAAAGTACACAACCAAATTGAACATTACCATGTAAATTATAGTAAGATCTAAAATAAATATACTAAAAATATCAATAACAGCAACAGCCACTTGCCAACAAAACTCCATATATAACACTCAGCCCTGATGGAAAAGATCTGCAAGGCAGGGAACATGACTTTCAGGACTCACAGACAAGATTGTCTATACTAAATTTCTGATGCCTTCTGAACACGTTTTTTTTTTCTTTAGACAAGCTTTCTCAGACAATTGATCCCATCCATGTACAACTAAATTTTTATACTGTTTCATTGCATATTGATATATTAAATTCTGTATATCACTCTGAACATTTCTAAAAACAAAGTGTTCATAAAGTGTTCTAAATACAAAGTGTTCATAAATGAGTGTTCATAAATAAATTACAGAGAGAGAGAGAGAGAGAGAGAGAGAGAGCAAGCATGATGGTTGACTCTGTTTCTTTACTGACTCTATTTCACTACTGGCGCTATGCCTCATAGTGTTTTCCTTCCTCCTGCTTCTCCTTTGAAACATGGGTAGGTCAGGGACTAGCCTTTTAATATCTTATGAGAACTATCAAACTCTGGGAACAGGATGAAACATTGCTCCGAACTGCTAAAACCACAGCTTGTAATGCCTTGCTGTAGTCTCTCAAATGTTAACAAATTCTACCACTTTCACACATCTGCCTTAGGTGAAATCACACCTTTCTGTGGTGAAAGCAACGTAGCGTAGTGGATTGATGTTTTCACAGAGAAAACCACAAAAGGCAATGAATAATTCGGGGTGGGGGGGACCCACACCTGTATTGCATCAACACCACACTTTTTTATTTCAAGCAAAATGTACTGTAATGCCATATGATGAAGGTAAAATGTGAGGAAATCCCACTATTGGATGGATGGACCCAACCACCTTCTGCTTCTCCAAAGAACGTCAAGATTTGTACAGTGCCTGTGAATTTAATTGCTTCATTCTAATCTTCTGCTCCCACCCTTTTCCTTTTCCTGTTAAGCCCTTCTCAGCCAAAGCACGTTTCACTATTCTGAAATGATTCATCTCTCCTTCCAGCGTTCCAGCTATCTGTTTCTCTTCTCCACTTCCTAACATTCCCTGTTATATACGCTCTCCTGGTCTCCAAATGTTGCTCCAGTTACTGTTTGATGGTGGAATTTCCCAGGAAATCTAGGCCAAAGGGTTTGTACATGGATCTGGATTAATATCCTTTTGCCTTATTTGTATTATATTTGATATCAAAGCCAACACTCTATAAAAGCTGTATAAAAAGGCTGGTTCAGTATCTTCACCCCTGAAGGGCTTTCTTAAAAGCAATTGGATAGAAGGATGTTTCCAATCTTCCACTAAAATGTTTATGAAACATCCTGTGGATCCAACAGCCTACATTTTGAAGAGAACGTTATAAGGTCAACAACAGCAAAAACTGGAAGGAGATAAATTTTCTGGTGATGTTATCTTTCTCAGTAGCTAGAGAAATGACGCAGCAGGTGAGATGTTGCTTTAAATCTCTGCTAGACAAACCCAGAGGAGGAGACCTTGAAAACCTTTTCTTTGGCTGCTTCGCTTCACAGTATCTTTCCACATATTGAAATACTTTATTGTCACTTGTACAGCTTGTATACAGTGAGATTACACAAGCACCCCACACTCAGCTCTCTTAGTCTTAATTCCCCTCGTTTACTAACGCACACCCACCAAACCCGAAAGTCAGTTGCCCTGTTGTTATTTTTTCATTCAGCAGCTTAACAGCCCACAGATAGAAGCTGCTCTTTACCCTGTTGGTGTGTCTAATCATGCTTCTATATCATCTGTCTGAGGGCAGGAGATCAAGAAAGTGCTGGCCAGGGTGTGAATCATCCCTGAAAATTTTCCTCACTCTCCTGAGGCAATGTTCTTCTGCTATTTCATTCAGCGGATTCACGGGACAGCCCATAATATCTTGTGCTGTATTCACCACCCTCTGTAGGCACTTCCTATCAGATGATGTCAAACCAGCGTACCACACGGTGATGCAGTATGAAAGGACACATTCTATTGTTGACTGGTAGAAGGAGATAATCAAATGTTGATTGACATTGTTCTTCCACAATACTCTGAGGAGATGGAGTCTCTGTTGGGCACATATAAAATGTTAGAGATTTAAAAAAACTGGCTCCCAAGACTTAGGTCTCAGGACCCTTTAAATAATAAAATCTGGGTAAAATTGGTGAAGTAGTAGAATTTTATTAAAGGAAAAACATCATTGTGCGAGGATGGGTGACGAATACAGGCACACTTGGATCAGGAAAATAAAGGTTATAAAGTCCCTTGTCCGGCCGAAAGTTCCTCCTCTACACACCCATAGGAAAAGGCTGAAGAGTTTACAGCGTATCCCATCCCCCTTATTAACATATTATCATCCTACTTTCTTCGTTACTCATTGTACAAATATGGTCAAAGCCGCCCTAATATAAATTGATTGATGCATAAGCAGTATATTTTTATTGCAAGATTGTCCTACTTATATACGTGTTGACCGCAGACTGCCCTAGTTACTAAGTGTTAACCACCATTTGTTTCTAATGCAAGCATAAGCCAGTTCCTTATCTGATAAAGTTAAGAAGACAAACCCCAATTTGACCACCAGTCACAGGTACATGCAGCCTTCGTATCTGGGTTCCTTACCACAAGCTACAGGCCTTTCAGGTGTGAAATGGTTTTGTGTCTAGGCTCCTAACCACAGGCTACATACTTCCTGTGTATCCTTTAGGTGAGAGCTGCTTCCATGTCTAGGCTAACCCTCATGGTTACCTTATCAGCTATAAGCTATCAAATTCTATGCTCACTAATATCCTAGCAGACAGCTGCTCTTTAGATCTTTAGACTTTTATGAAAAAGCAAACAGAAGCATCATTAAAATGAAGAAGTATTAGAAAGGCAAAAAGTTGCTTAGAAACATCCTATTCAAAAATGGTCAAACTATAGATTGAGATGGGTGTATCTTAATAAAAGGTAAAGGTACCCCTGCCCGTACGGGCCAGTCTTGCCAGACTCTAGGGTTGTGCGCTCATCTCACTCTATAGGCCGGGAGCCAGTGCTGTCCGCAGACACTTCCGGGTCACGTGGCCAGCGTGACATCGCTGCTCTGGCAAGCCAGCGCAGCACACGGAACACCGTTTACCTTCCCGCTAGAAAGTATCTTAATAAGAAGCATTAATAAAACGTTCTTATAATAATAAGCATTAATAAAAGTATCCCTTTCCTAGGGAAATAATGAAAAGGCAACATATTGGCAACATACTTCTCACATGAAATAGCAACTAAACAATAATAAAAATAAAAATAATACACATTAACTTTTTCCAGGCCTTCAGAACCTGCAAAATGTTACCTGCAAAATGTTTTGCTGGTTGTTTTTCTGTGTTTTATTGTGCATTTGTGCTTTTAACTGTGATTTAAAGTTGTTTTAATGTTATTTCATGATAATTGCAAACTGGCTTAAAAGAATAATTGAGGAAAGAAAGAAAGAAAGAAAGAAAGAAAGAAAGAAAGAAAGAAAGAAAGGAAGGAAGGAATCCAATGATTACCACAGCTTCCCTTCAAACCTGCCATCTTTAGTCATTGTGTTTCCATTGTAGAACCAATATAATTCCACTTCATGTTAAACACTTTTCAGAATTTTCTGTTTATGGTCTATGAATGGACTTTCCCCCCTTTCCTCCCCCCCCCCCCTCTTTGCTATGGAGGGCTTATTAGAGCAGTTTTATTGGTACTTTCACACATTTTCTTTGTTAAAGTCTAGTTTAGAAGCTAGTTTCAGAAGCTTGTAAACAGGAGGTGTAGCAATTTGTTTGGCAGTCATTTCATACACCCCTCCTGGTGAAAACAATTGGGTTACATGGGTGGCTTCTCCACTCGAGCAAAAAGCACGTGCACCTCCTCCATTTTGAAAGGAAGCCAAAGTGGAAGGCAGCTGCCCTGTTGCCACCAGCATATTGAGCCTGTGGTTTCAGAGCACGATTAGAGGTGCCTGAAATATGTTAGAGGAGCCAAAGGGGAAATGCTAAGGTCCAAACCTTACTTGAAAGAGCCGAGCCCTTCAGAAATCACTGATGTAATGGAAGGGCATTTTTATACAAGTTTAAATTGGCTTTCTCCCAACGTGTGAATGTTAAACCAATACATTACAGTAATTCAATATACATTTGATTTTTTCTTCTGCAAACTGACCTACGTCAACAACATTCACACATGGTCCAAGTAGCAAGAGAAGAACTCAGCTGCACTTCGGGTGTGAAGGAACGTCACATTTACATTATTGCAATTTATGTATAGAATGGTACCATCTGGGATAGGGAGGTGGGTGGCCAAGGATGATGTGATACTTTGTGTTTTGTTTGTTGTTCTAACTTAATTGTCTTCTTCAATAATAAATAATAAAATCCAACAAAATATTTTAATATAAAAGAAACATCATATTTAATATAGGGTGAACCTTTCAAAAGTGGAAAAGAAATAGGAGAGTTTTCAGAACAGTAAGATACTTGAAACTGTGTGAATCTTTCTTTCTTTCACTCACTCATATATAGGGATAGGTGGTTTCTCTCAGTTTCTCGTTTTTCCAGGCTTCAGTTCTTGACATTTCTGCATCAGTTTGCATTTTCAAAAGATGTCTCAGCTAAAATTCACCAGCATTTTAGTGCAACTTTTCTCCAAATATACACATATTTCTATGCCGCTTTGCCTGCTAAACATATATTTGCTAGCAATTTCCTCATATGCACTTTAAATGTTATTTTCACTAGTATATGCATTATTATGCATACTCCTCCCAATATACTCATTTTTGTACACATTATTTAGTTGTGAAGCTGCATCACAAATGTCTGAGTAGTGTGAATTTCAAAGGATAGCTGGGCTTCTGTTCATGTATTGTTTTGGAAAGTACACTTTTTTTCAATTCTATTTCTATACCGCCCTTCTTCTGAGGATCACAGGCTGGTTTACAATATAAAAACACAAAAATACATAACATGGTAACAAACAAAAACCAGGTAGATTGACATTAATGTCAGGTAGGCTCACATTAAAATTCTAACGAAATCAACTTTCTCCTTCATCCCTACTCACATATTCAGTTATATCTCCACAAGAGCTTTGTAGATGATTACTTTGGCACTCTAGGTGTAAACAGAAAGGGAAATGGTATCTGGGGGAGAGAATACTGCAGGACTGTCCAGTCTTTTTTGATCCTGCAATTTCCTCCACATAGACTATCAAGGGGGAAAGATCAATACAGAAATCACGTATTGTGTGCTGGGTGGACATTGCAGAAAGTGACTAATGAGGGCTTATCCAATAGAAATTATCATTAAAATATAATTTTTGATGATGATGATGATGGAATAAAGTCCGTAGCTTTTTCTGCAGAGCCCTCTGATTTCTTAAGCAAGACTCACTGAGAGTCATGGTCCTCAGAGGCTGTAAGCCTAGAGGTTGTTAGCTTTCTTCTATAACTCTCCAGATAGTATATGTATGTATTTAGAATATGTATATATTTATTCAGGTTGGAGAGAGCAGCCTTCTCTGTTAATAGCTATGGTATTGTATAACAAGCCGACAAGCATCAAATTGCTCCTATGTTGAAATATGTTGTTCTTAGAGCTACTGAGAGTGAGTTTCCCTTGACAAGAAACACAGATGTTTGAAACACAGAGGGAATTCTGGGAGATTTAAACCTAGTATTCCCCCCCAATAAGTTGTTCTGCACAAGGTCTTCAAGTTTAAGGCTCCAAAAGGTATTCATAAGTGCACTCAGAAAAATCAATGGATCCAATAGCACAATACATATGCTTGGAGCAAGCTGAGTTCAAAGGGGCTTACTCTCAGGTAAGCATGTATAGGATTGCAGCCCAAGGATGTTTAGGACCACTCTCTACCTCCCTCTCTTCAACTGCTTCTCTTAGTATTGGGCAAACTCCCTATAACAGGCACAATCCATCAAGCGTTATTTCTCATTAAATCCAATCTGAAATCAGTTTGAATCCCATTTGAAATGTCTTATTTGTAATTAACCACGTGTTAACCATGTCAGTATTAACCATGTTAAGCCTCGTTCCACTATCAACAGGATAGGAGTCATAGCAAACTTTAAATATGGTCTTCAAACTAAAACTGTGTGTGTGCGCCTGTAACATACACATAGCATATGTACGGAATTATAGGCAAAAGTTTTCTCCAACACATACTTTTAAGAGGTGATTTCGAGACTATTTCTTAGGAAGAAGAAAAAAAGTTAGCGGCATAAACGAAAAGTTAAAAACATTTTTTAAACTGTTCCAAGCCAACACCTTTTTGGGGCTTTTATCATGGCTTCCTCACCATTTGAGACATTTATTTAAGTTATTAAAAATTCCCTAAAATTCACAGCTGAAAAGTTGGCTTCTGTTTTTTCTACCAAGCTAACTCACCTGATTTGTCAGAACAGCTTGAAAATGAAGTGCTAACTGGTGGATTTTATTGAAAGGAAACCAAGTGGAACAACATATGTATTTTCTTAGGAAACTAAAAAGCTCACAGTGCTGTGCCATTCCTTGGGGTAAATTCTTTGTTATGAATTACAACCTGCTTACTGATGAGTTGTTAATAAAAAAGTGGAGCTGCTGGGCCATTATTTTTTTCCACACAGTATACCTAGCATTGTTGGGTTTTTTAAGTTTTTTTTTTTTTAAAAAAAGGGGGGTTTCATTAATGCACTGAGTGTGAATAAATCTGTTTCCCATTTGTAATTGTTTTCCCTTCAACTAGACATTAATTTACTGCCAGATCTAACACTCTTCTATTTTCTAGTACCCTAGCAAACTGGAGATTTAAAAAAAGAAAAACAAAAGAAATCTCAAAGAGATTGTGCTGCACGGGAGATTAAGATGATAGACGCAAGACATCCAAGTGTCTTTTGTTTCCTCACAGACCAGCCAAGGGTCCAGGATCATGAGAAAGGGGCAGCGGGGTTCTTGTGAGGCCCCAGCCATGTTTGGCGTAAAGAGACGCCAGCTGGCCTCGTACACAGCCAAGGAAACGGGCCGAAGGAAAACGTCAAGGGAAAGTAGAAACAGATGGTAACCTGAGGTGGCAGTATGGCTTTATTTACTGTGGCGGCTTTCTTATTTATTTATTTGGCTTTATTTATTTATTTAATTCGAGAAATGCATCTGCTCCCACTGGGGAGTCTCCTCAGTTTTACTCATTACTGCTGGCTAATCAAGTTCTCCAAATGAGGGAGGGGAAATATATCAGGTTGGTTTTGAGCGCTTTGGGTTTATCAAATGATAACTTTATGTGCTGCCCAATGGAGGTTAAAGTGAGTCTGGAAAACATATGCTCAAAATCTCTTGGTGTTACTCTATTCCGGTGGTTGGTTGGGAGTGGGGCGGAGGGTGGTGGGGCAGAACAGGGGCAGGAGGTTTTAGACAGATATTCTAGACTGAAATTGCAACCTCCTTCCAGGCCCGTCTGAGGGATTCCATATTTCAGAAGAGTGAAGATTTTAGAAAGAAGAAATATGGAGTGCCATTTTCCATGATTCCTGAAAGAAAACAAATGGCCACCTATGGCCTTAATGTGGTATCCAATGGACAAGTTGTTGTTTTGCTGCTTGAAGCCATGATTCAGAATCTTGAGGATCATCAGCTTTCAATAAAAGAGAAGGAAATGGCATGTTTCTTTACTTAACATTTTACTAAATATCACTCTCTCACGTCATAAAGTGAAGTGTCTCACATACAGATGCACTGGGCACCAAAATGGAGATGAGACAGGGATGGAGGCCTCAGAGAAAGGAGAGATCCAAGGTTTTTCAAAAAGGAAGGCCTACCTCCTCACAAAAACACATCCACACTACAAACCAAGTCATACGTAGGTGGAAATTTGCTTTTATCCCTGTGGATGAATTGTGCACGACAGTGCAGGATGGGTTGGAGAGGGAAGGGACAAGGAGTGGTGGCATGAGCAAGTTTTTATCAGGATGCATAAAGAATTCCTTTTTGAAAAGCCTAGGAGTTCCTCCTTTCTCTGATGCCTCACAAGCCAAATGAGAAGCCCTGGTGGACCTAATTAGGCCCGAGAGATGGAGGTTTCATACTGTTCATTAAAAGTAAGGAGAGAGAATGGAAGGGATGAGTGTTTTGGTGACTAGCAGGAGTGAGATTACTCCAAGCCCTCCGACTGGCTTTTTACTATTCATAAAGTGGCTGTGTCCTACACGTGAATGTACTGGGCACGAAAATGAAGAAAGAGAGAGGGCCAGAGTAAGGAGAAATCAAAAGGGAAGGCACACCAGAGGCAGGGATGGAGGACTGTACATGCACACTGCCCTCGTGAAAACATTGATATGTCAGAGAGTTGGGTATGAGGCTGAAGAGAACACTATTTGCTTCTCTTGAGTCTTGAATCTAAAGGCAAGGGAGTCTGGGGTCTTCACACACTCCTTGATGCAATCCTCACCAACCCCAAAGTGTAGGAGCTAGAGGCTGCAGAATCGGACAATGGCATTTTAAGAAACAGATAGTTCCTCATAGTTCCTCACCATCTCATCTGATACAGACCAGCCTTTATAAGGCCTAAAAATGCTATTGAGGCAACACTCTCCTTGGATAATTTAATTCCAGTCAGAAGGTGCCACAGTGACCTGTCCAGGGTCCTGACAGGCCTGGCCTACCTTCATTGGATATTAAAATACATACATACGATGGCTTAAAAGAATTGAAACCAAAAACCCATTGTAAGTTTGTCTAAGATGAAATGCAATGCTTGGACATTCTGAAACTTGCCTAATAATGAAAAGGAAAAGGGAAAAAAGCCCCCAATAAAATTCTCAAGAGGCACTCTGAAGATTGTTCTGGGAACCTTATTAGAGGTTCTCTAGCCTTCTGATAAGGGACGCAGGTGGCGCTGTGGGTTAAAGCCTCAGCGCCTAGGGCTTGCCAATCGAAAGGTCGGCGGTTCGAATCCCTGCAGTGGGGTGCGCTCCCGTCGTTCGGTCCCAGCGCCTGCCAACCTAGCAGTTCGAAAGCACCCCCGGGTGCAAGTAGATAAATAGGGACTGCTTACTAGCGGGAAGGTAAACAGCGTTTCCGTGTGCTGCACTGGCTCGCCAGATGCAGCTTTGTCACGCTGGCCACGTGACCCGGAAGTGTCTGCGGACAGCGCTGGCCCCCGGCCTCTTGAGTGAGATGGGCGCACAACCCTAGAGTCTGGCAAGACTGGCCCGTACGGGCAGGGGTACCTTTACCTTTACCTTTAGCCTTCTGATAAAATCTTCATTGAAACAAATATGTGACACTGTAGTAACCAAACAGCCCAGAAGGAAAGGGTTCTCTCTCCTCCCTGCACACACACTGCATACCACGGACTTCACTTAACAAAAAGGGGGGGGGGGAATGGCTGATTGATATTCCACATTCCTCTCACCCACATTCAGTGTGACCAATAAATATGCTTAATTATGAGCAACCCCCCCCCAACCACTTATACTGCATTGGCACACCCTATAATGGTAGCCTGTTTCGGTTCCATAGCTTTTGGTGTCCTTTTGATATAAGAATTAATAGCAAAAGGACCTCAGAGGGCTTCTTGGGTGGGCATGTATATATTTCTCCAGTCCACTGCTGTTGTTTTCATATTTTGGCAAATGGAACGTACTAATCCTTAAACCCATTTCAAATTATTTCCAAAATTTGGGTAGATGGGATTACCAATATGCATTCTCTGGGAAAAGTGAAACCGGGTAAGTGTTTGTGTTGGAGGGGGTGAAGCGGGGAAAGGAAATGCTTTCAAATCACACGACTCCATTGTAGAGCAAGGTAGAGTTTGGTATGAATTGCTTTTACTCCAGAGGCCTACCCTATCCCCATCTGCTGTGTCTTTAATAGGTAACACAACAAATCCCGTTCTTTCTTCCTCTCTGTCTTGGGAGCTGCTGCCTTGACTTCCCCAAAGGTGCTGGGCTTCACACGGCTTGTAAAAAGCTGTTTGGCAGCTAAGAGAAAATGATGCAGACACATTTTTCATCCTGACCTCCTCCCACCCCCTAGTCCCCCACTCCTAACCACAGTTAATTCTTCCCTTTTGCCCTGTGTTATAGGACTTACGTCCGGAAACAATAGGAGCCTAGCACCTTCCCATATGATCTCCTTCTTCGTTTTAGCTGCTTGTAAAAACCTATCCCAGTCCCTGGAGTCCCGACGAGTAATAAGTACAGTGCCTCCAGCATTGCCGTCTCCAGATGGGATTCTCATCGGGATTGAGTCTGTGAACTGAACTCAAACGAGGAGCTTCGGAAAAATCAACAGCCAACCTGTCTGGCAATAGTTTACTGCACGATATCTGTATCCAGCTTCCTGACTGGATCTCTTCAAAACAGGGCTATTCCATTGTTTCAGTAGTTTTTCAGGGTTACCAGCCAGATCCCTGATGCAAAGGGAACATTTTCAGTTAAGAGCTGCCACTCATGGTTTTGGCTGAAGGGAAATCTCATCATACACCACCTGTGTTATTAGGCCAGGCAGGGCACATTGGCAGGAAGAGAGCAGATGCCAAAGGAGGCTTTGGGGGCCTAGGAAAGCAGGGAGGCTGCACAGACTGAAGGGGGTTTGGATGAGAGATAGAAACTGTTTGGTGGCTGAGCCAAAATTTATCAGAAAGGAATGCTCAGACTTTTGAAATTATATATTTCCCCCTTCAAACTCCTGTAATCCTATTGAAGAATTTCACTCCTCCCCTGGGGAACATTTTGCAGAAAGGCCCCCACACCCGCAATTATATTTTAATATTGATGGAGGAAATGATGGACTGGACCCCTACTTCTTCCAGCCCTCCTCTGTTAGCCCCTACCTGCCTGGGAACTTCATGGGCTTTGAGCAACAATAAGGGAGTGAAAATTTCTCAGAAGAAAATTTCTGAGAAAAAAACTGCTGGTGAATTTATCATCATTATTATTATTTTGCTGAATTGTGACACGGTTGGCAAGGGCAGGTGAATTGGCATGAGAAGTGAAAGGCAGGACTAGGCGCCAAGCAGGGACAACTTGCCATGCAGTCATTTCAGCCCCTGCCTCTGATGGCAATAGCATCACAAGAGGTAAAACCTCACAAGAGCCATAACTGTCTATTTAAAACCTGGGTGGGACTTAGATCGAGGTTACTCACCCCTATCAGGTTTGGCCCTTTCAAAAGCTATTGAGTATATATTGCTTAATTGAAATGGTAGAGTCCTAGCCACTGTGAGGCATGAACAAAGCTGGTATGAACACACTGCATTCTGAGACATGAGCACACAGGGCAATGGGCTTTCAAATATTACATCAAATATATGCAGGTCTGCCATGTGGAGACACTTTCCAGCTTCCTTCATGCTGGAGCTGTGAAACTATAAAACTTAAACTACCGCCAGGTTCAAGTGAATGCATGGCAAATGAGTGAGGTTATGCAAATTAATTTCTGTATATGATGATGGTTAGATTTCGTATTCACCCTTTAACCATAATGGCAGGTGGGTTACAGCCATTTAAAAATACAACATTAAAATCGGTGTCAAGCAAGTTACAGTGAAAAGTATGTAGCTCAGCTGTCAAAGAACAGGATAAAGAGGTTTGTCTATATTTTGGTGTGCATCAATAATGCTTTGACTAAAAGACAGATTTTTTTAAATGTGGACAGTGACCCCATGCATCCACTTGCACTTGCACCAAATGTTAAAAAGGCCTGTTTAAGGTATTTTATTCTCACGCAGGACCAGTTCCTCTTCCCTTTTTCTTATTTTTGCAGAAAAGATCCTTAAGCAGGGTACTAAACTCCAGCCACTTTCTACTTGTGCAACTCTCTGTTATTGTGTAACATTTTCTGGGTGTATTTTTCCAAGAGGGAAAACAGTTCTATGAGGATGAGAGCTACGCAGAGAAGAACACAAGAATTCAGAGCTTGTGATCCCAATAAAGAAACCTCAGAATAGTCAGAAATGCACCTGCAACCTTTAGTCATCTTGGGTGTTTTTGATCTGGGATGACTTTGTGTAATGTTGTTTGACATGATGCAGTCCCATGTAGTGTGGGTGGCAAAATATGTGTCTGCAGCTACCTTGACCCTGTGGCAGATGCCATGGAGGAATAAAATGGAGAACTCTCTATCTTGTTGTAATTGTCTCTCCTCCAAGCAATATTTTCATGCATATGTCTTATTCTTTTTGTCACTAGATGGCAGCATGATGGATACATTCACAGCATTTCCCAACCATTGATGCTTGGGGAGGCAAATATTTTAAGTGATGTAATCTGTTTAGGACATAGCACATAGCAATGAGTGAAAACATAATCACCAGCTCACCTCATGTTCATTTCCGAAGATTTATTACAGTGCTGCTGTCATTTGCAATGTAGCATCTGTGTTGTATGTGTGCTGCCTTGCAAATAGGTGAATGAATACTATGGGAGGCTGCTTGGTTTGTCTGGCCCAGGAGCGTCTCTCCTGATGTTGTTGATGTTGCCCCATTTCCCATCAATTTCAATCAGTGTGGTCTATGAGTCAGGAATGCTGGAGTCCAGCAACATCTAGAGAACAGTGGTGCCATGTCCTAGGGGATGAGTTCATTTGCCCCCCCCCCATAATTTTTTTTGGGGGGTGGGCAGGAGGAGGAAACTGAGTGCCAGAGAAGAGTAGCTGCTGGCTATTGAGGCTGCACTGGAGCCGTGTTCAGTTCTGCTCCTGGCTCCTCCCAACTCACTCTCTCTCTCTCTCTCTCTCTCTCTCTCTATATATATATATATGGGCAATTCAAGAGATTACAATGGATAAATTAATTTGAGCACCAAAAATATGTGTTTTTGAATGGCATTAGCTTTTGCATAAAATGAAATACTAAAATATGACTGGCAATATGATAGCAGCTGCAAAAATTATTATAACTAAGAAGTAAAAAAGAATGAGCAAACCATCCATAGAAAACTGGCTTCAGAAAGTTTGCTATGTAAATGCTCATGTGTAAAATTATTCCTATGGTACATGAGTGCTTGGGGGGGGGGAGAAAAAAAGCATTTCAAAGGTTTGTGGAAACATGGCAGTGATTTGTAGAACGTTGGAACTCAACAGAGGACTGATGACAATCCACGCTCAGATTTTTCAGATGTTTACATTCAGGGTGATGTATATTGGCTGCATATATTTTTGTACTTGATATTTTTTTTACAAAAAAAAAAAAGCATTATATAATTCTCATAGCCATGCATAAACAACAACAGATTGCCAGAAAATCCCAATCCAATTTTGTGGATCCAGTTTGACCACATTACAAGCTTCAGAAGAGACTGAGTTTCTTCTGTGAGCCACTGATTGATGTTCCATCAATTGTATAAAGCTGATCGGTGATCCCTTGAGTTTTTACTGGCACACCACACTTTCTAGAGAATACAGATGTTGGAGAGGGGAGAGGTTGCTTCAGTGTGAAGTGAGAAAAGTTTCCTTATAAAATGATATCATACATGATTGGCGAGCCAGGTTGAAGTGTGCTTTAGAAGGCTAAAATGATGCCCATCCCTTTTCATGGACTGTGTTTTTATAACACCCTAATTAACTGAGATGTCTTCATCAGAAAACAGCTTTCTGCATGCATGTCTCCTGTTTTTCAGACCCTGTGGACAATGATTCATTCTCTCTCTCTCTCTCTGGCTTTTATTATATGATATTTTTTTCGCTCACTACAGGAAAGTACTAATAATTCACACACAATATCCAAAAGCAATCTCTTTGCATAAAAGTAGTTCTATTTTATAAAGCAATGCAAAGCAGTTGAAAATTTAGCCAGTTTCATATGTTTAAAAGGCAAATTATTATTAATTGGATTGCATTTTGAATGTTCAGGGGGGTTCTTCAGCAGTCTTCTCTCCCCCCCCCCCCCCAAGACTGATTGTGCTGCTACTCAGGAGGTGGGGCAGGATGGGGTGTGCTGGCAGCATCCTGACATGGAGCAAACAGCTACAAAGAACATCCCATTAAGTCAGCAGCGCTTAATTCCAAGTAATTTTCCAGTTTCTAAGACATGCTTAGAAAGCATCTTTCCCATATGGATTGGCTCTACTGCCAGTGTAGAAGGGTGGGAGAGGTAGAGAGAACCACCTAGTAGTTATTGGGATTGCAGGAGTGACGGACCAAGCATGCACGTCCTACACTAAGCGTGGGGAGAGAGAACTTGGTGTTAGATTCACAGCGCAAAACCCTATACAGTGGTACCTCAGGTTACATACGCTTCAGGTTACAGACTCCGCTAACCCAGAAATAGTGCTTCAGGTTAAGAACTTTGCTTCAGGATGAGAACAGAAATGGTGCTCCAGCGGTGCAGCGGCAGCAGGAGGCCCCATTAGCTAAAGTGGTGCTTCAGGTTAAGAACAGTTTCAGGTTAAGAACGGACCTCCGGAACGAATTAAGTACTTAACATGAGGTACCACTGTACATCTCTTCTGATTGAAGTCATTGTGTCTTACCTCCAGGTAAGTGGGTATAGGACTGCAGCCTTAGTAAAAAAAAAATTTAAAAAATGCCCCCATGCCTGTTAGCTGATTATCTCTATCAGCTAAACCAGTGCTAATTTGGGGGAGTGGACATGGTGTCCTCCAGATGTTGTGCATTGGCTATTCTGGGTGGTGCTGTTGGGAGTTGGAGTCCAACATCTGGAGGATGCTAGGTTGGTAGCCCAGACATTCAGCGTAGCATGCAATTTCTAGCTATATTATGGGATCACCCACTGGCAGCACAATCCCTGTCCCAATGTGTTCACTCAGAAGTAAACCAATTTGAAATAAATGAAACTTCTTGCCAGGTAAGTGTGTTTGTGTATATTTATATAGTGTGTATACACATATAAAGGATTTCAGCCTAAAGTGCTTAAATCCATAGGTCTCTAAAGCAGCCGCTACAAAGACCTTTGGAGAGACCCATGATTGAAATCTCTCTCTCTCTGAGCACGATGACTCAATGAGAAAATGGCTTTCAGCTCCAGATTGACTTGGGATTTTGTATTTGCAGCTGTTAACATAAACAGAGTTCTCAGCAGGGCTGCAGCATTGTTTTTTGTTACATGGACAGAAAACTATGCATGGCAATCTGCAGATAGCTTGGAATTTAAGTGCAGTGGTGGATTTAAAAATCCACGCCTGAGAATGCCACATGTTCAGGAGTCTTTATCATATTATATCACCTACATATTTCATATTTCACTAGACAGAGCTAAAGAATGCAGGATGTCTTACTTTGCAAAGCTCCTAGATTCCTTTCAATGGTGATGGTAAGTCGCATCCACAGTGTCATTTACACTGTTCTCTGTAGTGGGGCGCAGCATTGCAAGCATGGTTAACTTGGTGCATGGATCCTGTGTGATGAAGGGGGTAGACTGGGGAAACTTAGGCTCAGATCCCCACTAAGCCATGAAGTTTATTGTGGGAGATCATTGGCCAGTCTCTGTGCCTTGTGTGTCTCTGTGTCTTGGCCACCCTCACCCCCATGGGACTGTCATGGGGATACAACAGATATATGTTACATTCTGGACCTGTTTCGATCAAGGTTACAGAATCACTAACAGCAGGGGAGGAGTATGAATCCAATCATCCTTGACCATTGGCCATGCTGGCCTCGGGCTGATGGGAGATGGAGTCTGGCAACATCCAGAAGGCCACTAGTTCCTCACCTTTATGGATCAAGGCTTTATAAGACAATTTTATAAGTGAAGGTTTTACACAGTTTTTTCTCAGTCTGTGGCCTCTCTCCTCAGGCCAGAGGGAATGGGTGTTACTCTTAAACTATTTTGCATAGTATGTATTCATTTTTGTACATTTATATCCTGCTTCTCTTCCAGCATGGAACGCAAGATGGTGTACATGTGGGTCCCAGGTATTCACCCATCAGGCATTAGCCAAACCAGGCCTGCTTCTCCAGCAAGGTATGTGCCTTCAGATCATGCCTTGTGGCCATAAGTAACACAACACAACAAGACTGCATCCTGTTGTTGCACACTTGGGAGGAGGACAGGCTACGAACAGAACCGAGCTTGCCTGATTTTCTTCAATTGTTGTTTTTTCAATCCACAGTGGCAAAAAGAAGGCCGCAGTGCCAATACCAGCCCAAAGTTAGTTGGCTGCAAATAGTTGGAGTGATGTTTAAGCCATGGAAGGAGACCTGAAAGAGTCTTTAGGCATCCAGGATGTCTAATATCTCAGAACACTTCATTTTAAGACAGAATTTCATACGGAAAATATCCCTGTAAAATTATATGAGGAAAACTGGGCCCTGGTGGGACTCTTTAAAAAGTAATTACTTTTCCTCCCATGACCTCGGTTTGATCTTACAGAATCCAAAGAGTTTATGTTTGAGTTGTGTAACTCTCTGGCAAGAGAGCTGTGTGCTGGAGCTGCGTTCAAATGGGACCCGAGAACAGGGTTAAAGAGCCCGAGGGAAGAGATCACTAATAGTGGTGCATCTGTTAAGTATTCTTGCTGTCCATTTTGGGGGGATTGCTTCTGTCTGAAGTGTATTTTCGAGTTGGCCCAAATTGGCTTGGCCCATTAGCAGATGCTCAAGGTCATCTAGCAACTTGCCACATAATATACTCTCTCATCTCCAGCCCTGCAAAAACTGATGAATTATTTGCTCTGTCCAAATAGTCCTTGGACTGCAGTCATACCTTTGAAGAATGAAGGCCTCAGGCCAGGATTCCAAGGGGCGTATGCCCTTGTTTCACACATGCACATTCCATCAAGACACTTTAAAGGGATAATGTTGCCAGTACATGTGAGGTATTTTCTTCCTCTGAAACTGCTTTCGTGTCTATTCCTGAGGGCAGCTCTTGAAAACAAATATGTCTGAGGAAGATGTCATTCTCCGTGTGGTGTTGTGGTTAGAGTCTTAGACTAGGAGTGTGGAGATGCGTGTTCAAATTGTATTCTGCCATGGAGCAGACCTTGGGACAGTCTCTATCTCTCTCAGCCTAGTCTGCCTCACAGGGCTGTTGTGCGATGAAAGGGGGACGAACAATATTTGTCATCTCAAACACCTTGGAGGAAAAGTGAGATTAAATGTGATTAAAAATAATGTAAATGTAATAAATTAATATATAAATGTTATATAAGAACACACATAAAATTAATAATTATCTGGGGTGTGTTTTTGTTGCTTCTTTTTGAAAATGTACAACAGTATTTGAGAATATTTATAAATGTTTTGGAGTATGCTATGATGCCTCTGAATTGTCTGGAGGCTTTCATGTTGGGCTACCTGAGGGAACTGGCACAAGATAACAATAATGCCCTCCAGCTGTGGACAAGACAACCCCTTTCTTTGCCAATTTTAGATGCCACATGAAGTTGGTCCTCTTTTGCTGGGTTTTTAACAACTCAAATCTCTCTCTCCCTCCCTCCTGTTGCATTTTTTCTATCTCTAGCTTCGGTTTGACTGTTGTTTTATGAAAAGCAGAATTAAAAAATCTAGGGAGCAATTCTAAGGTCCTGAGAAGAGTGTCTGAGGAGATGTTGGGTGTTGTAGACCGCCTGTAGAGAGGGAGGTCTATAGTAAGGTTACCAGATTTTTTTTCAATGAATCCGGGGACACTTCATTGAAATGAGTTGGAATGATAGGATTTTGTCAGGGGTCTGATTTGTAAATCTGGGGACTGTCCCTGGGAAACGGGGGCGCCTGGTAACATTAGTCCATAGACACAGTAAGAAGTGCACCACCAGAGGTCTCCTCAATATAGCAGTGATAAGTTGAGTCACCATCACTCCTCCATTGTCAGTGCTCTTACAATGGTAAGAGAAAAGGGGAGTGCGGGGGATAAGTAAAGAGTGGATTACAGGGAAACCTTGTATTCACAGAATCAAAAGCCTCCCCATTTCTTCAAGGCCACCTCCCCTGCAAGAAGGGAGGAAAGCAACACCAGCTCTCGTGTCTTACTTGCCAAAACACTTTACAACTGCCTGTTTATTTGAACGAAGCCATGCCTCAGAGTGTGTGTCGTGGGGGGGGGGGGAGAGAAATAGGTGTTCCTACCAGAAGTCAAAGACTGCATTCAGAGTGGATTACATGTATGTTTTTAAAAAGTGTTAATGTGTTAATCTGCTGGTTACTTGATCCAGGCAAAATGCCATGATATTCCACATGAGCAAAATACCACGGTTGTTGGAAGTTTCCTATAAATATTACCCACTGTGTTTCCACATTTGAAGAACTGGTCTTGTCTATTAAAATCAACACACTAGAATGGGTATCTGGAGATAAGCAATATTAATGCATTTAGATTTATAAACTCAAAATTAAAAAAAACCTCTCTTCATTTTATTAAGTAAAGTGGAAGGGAATATTAATCTTCTTGTGATTTCATTTGCCGAATGTGAATATTTCATCTGTGCCTTCCAGCAGTAAAAGCACATAGTACCGCATGTTTGACCATTGTGTCCAATAATGTTAGGTTCTCTGTACTGTACCGAGTCCAAAAACAAAACAGTGAGCATGGGAGGCAACACAAGAAAGATATTGATTTACAGTGAAATAGGCCTTACACTAAATAAAAAGCTCATTCACGATTAAAACATCCAGATTTATACAGTACTCCTGACTCAGTTAAACAAAGAAAAATTACTTTTTGACAAAAAGAAATCTCAGTGCATTTAGACCACACATAGTGCATCTATTCATTGTAGATTCCTGTCAGGAAATTGGCAGAAGCTTTTGAATGCAAGTTAACGACTGTTATTGTTAATGGTGGATTAAATGGGCTGCCTTGAATACATAGGAAGTAGCCTCTACTTGTGTTTTGTCCTGTATCGCACCACTTTGGGGACCTCTTGACTGAAAAGCAACACAAAAATGAACTCTATTTCTCAATAAGAACAGCGTCGTATTGGCTTCCACCCCCTGCCCATTTCGGTCTGTGGGCTTCTTGGGTTTCAGCAGAATTTTAAAAAGAGGAACCTAAGCATGAAGATATTCATAATAATAATGGTCTTTGGGGAGAGAAATGGGGGGGGGGGAAGAGACCTAACGTGTATTTAGAAAGCATTTTTTCCTCAAGCAAAAAGGCTTCATCTTTTCAGACACCAAAACCTACACACTTTAAGCCTCTCACACAGAGCCAGTGTGGTGTAGTGGTGTAGTGGTTAAGAGCGGTAGTCTCGTAATCTGGGGAACCGGGTTCGCGTCTCCGCTCCTCCACATGCAGCTGCTGGGTGACCTTGGGCCAGTCACACTTCTTTGAAGTCTCTCAGTCTCACTCACCTCACAGAGTGTTTGTTGTGGGGGAGGAAGGGAAAGGAGAATGTTAGCCGCTTTGAGACTCCTTCGGGTAGTGATAAAGCGGGATATCAAATCCAAACTCTTCTTCTCTTCTTCTCTCATGTTGTTAAGTGCTACTCTGCATAAAAAGTGATATTTGTGTTGGTTTTTCAAGGAACTGAATCCTGTGCATAGTGGCAGATGTATGTGACTGAAAGGCCATGATTTTGAACCTGGTATGCCCAAGATTTTAAGAATCTATCATCTGTGGACAGGTAACACCTTTAAGACCAACTAAAATGACACAAAATGGTGAGCAAGCCTTTGCGTTCTATAGAACTCTTCAGCTGGCTGTTAAACAAAGCAGGGCAAGGGGAGCTGGCTTGATGCTGAAGCCACAGTGCCTTCAGCAAGTCAATCTTCAGAAAGAGCATGAGAGGGAAAGGCTACTTAAATAATTTGACTCCAGTCTACTGTGTGCTAAGCAAGTTCCAAGTTGCACCTAGGGTGACCCTGAAGACTGCTGAAGTGGTCCTTAATTACAGTACTTCATTCATCATAAGTTCAGCTAATTCTTCTTAACCTTCCTTGTTTTGTGTGAGGGAGGCGGGGAGAGGGAGACCTGAAAAATATGACCCTGAAACCAATAAAACTTTGAGGAGGAAATACAGGTGGAGGCAGCTGTAGTCAATCACTGCAGCACTCTTCTTCCTACCCCTCCCCAAACAGGTAAACATGGGTGAGCCAGAAGTGGAATGTTGTGGTGATGGTGAGGCAGGGGAGACAAGATGGCTGCCAGGAGCGAAAGTGCAATTGTGCAATTGTGTTTGGAGCATTACACTGAGGAAGGGCAAGGAGAGAACTGAACAAGGCAAGGCAAGGGAGAAGGGAGAAGGGAGAAGGGAGAAGGGAGAAGGAGTATGGAAATCCTGGAAGGCTACAGCAGCAGCCAAGTTGCCCGGGTTCTCAAATCCCAAACCTGGGTTCTCAAATCTCAGCGATGCCAAAATTCAGTGCCCCCAGCCTCTCACCTTCCATTCTGCATAATGGCTCCACACCCAGTGCGATCAGACTGGTTGTGCTCCCCTAAATCAGCCTCTGCAAGTAGCAGAGAGAGAGAACAGGAGGGATAAAAGGCAATTGGAGCTAGGAGTATTGGGAAATGGGTCTGAGGAGGAAGCTCAGTGGTGAGCCAGACTTTGTTTATTAAGTTAACTGGAGTTATAGGGGAAGCCCACTGATGAGAACCACCCCTCTCTTCCTCAGGCCCTGAAGTAATTGTGCACACCAGGACTTTGCAGGTTTTGTCTAGAGATGTTTCATTACTTGTGTTGCTGTAGCTCTGGGGACTGAAGAGGTCTGAACACTGTTTATGGTCAAATTGTGTCTGTAGCATTCTGTAATGTCTCCCAAGTCTACTCAAATTTTTCATTCAAGGGTCTGGACTTTCCTCCCAGTGATTCTCCCTGCCCAATTGGACTTCTTCCAACTTCACAGGTAGGATGGGGCGCACCCAGCAGTACAAATAAAACAGAGAATGAGGCAAATGTTCCTTTGATTTTTGTTTGTTTGTTTGTTTACTGGTATGCCTTTTTGTTCATGCTTTTAAAAAATATTTTTGGATCCCATTGAGCCAAAATTAGCATTTTCACATTTCGCATTCCCATCCCCCCCCCCGCCCCCCGCAAGTGGCCAACCCATCCAGATTAATGTTACCCCTTTTTAAAAACTCAGATACAGCTATATTATAATTCTGTATCAATACCATCTGAATTTCCATAGCACCATGTTTTGTAATCTGAAGCAAAGTTTCCTTATTATCTTTTGTCCCAGAAAGTAACATTATATTTCAGGATGTTTCAACTGAAACCTGTTGAGAAAATTCTGCTAATAGAAATGTTATCAAGTAATTAACAAAGTGGCCTAAATGGGCTTTCCCCCTTTGTGTTTCTGAAAAAAGGAAAGGAAACTAAGCATAAACCCAGGTCAAATCTATGAAAATTATTACATTCTGGTATGTTGCCAACATATTCCATAACAAAGATTTAAAAGTTAATCGTCTGGGAGATTAGAAATTGGGGTCAGTTACAGATCTGTGAAAAGTGATTTCTCTACCTTAAGATGGAACAGCTGAAATTAATAAAACACATTATTCTCTAACCCCACCCCACACCCCCACTTTCAGCTCTAATTGAACTTTTTAGTGTGTAGGCCAAAGCTGCTCAGGTTGGTTGGATGGTACCATTCCCTGGTAAAAGAATACAGTGGGGAGGAAAGCTTAAAAGGAAATAGGTATTACAGTTTATCTTGGAAAATTAAAACCAACTAATTTACATGTTGAAAACAAAATGCAGTATTAACAGTATTAACCCTATCTCAAGCATCGCTATTCAGAAGTAAATCTAACTAATGAGCCCAGCAAGATTTACTTCTTCGAGCTATGTCTTTGTTTTATTTAGAAAAATGTAAAAATAGCTTTATGTGTCCATGTACATAGAATAATATAAACTAATTACAGCCATAGGAATGCAGTCTAAATTACAAAGATTGTCTTTAATAGCTCAGAATAGGGTAGGGCTGGAACATCAAAACAACTGAAAAGCTTAATTTCCCCTTCCAAAGCTATAAAATCAACTCAAGAGAAGTGTCTTACATAATATATAAAATAGCAAGTGAAGAGAGTGGTCATCATAAGTCCTACTTTACAGAGCAGCGAAGTCCTCTGCTTGAAGGACTTGTCTCTTCTAAGTCATGTTAAAGATAAAGGACCATATGAAGGGAGATTAAGGGACTTAAAGTTGCCCAACAACAGAAGGGATGGCTGAATCTTTCACTTCCTCATTTTTTTTGGGGGGGGGGGTCTAAAAATTAGTTTTCCACATGTCCAGATCAGTTTGCAATTTTTAAAAACCTCCTGAAATTTCACCAGCATTTTAGTATGAATTTCTTCTCATATGCAGTTTTGCCTTACTTGGGAGTCTTGACCTTTTGCATACACAGAGCTGTGTCTCTACCTAAGGAAGAACAGAAAAACACATCCCTTCGCTAACTACAAAGAAACAGCAAAATACAGAGACAAGCTGCTTTTACTTGGGGCTTTTATTCTCTGTGTTACAGGATTTGTATGTGTAACCGCAGTATTACATAAACTTACATAGACAAAGCAAGCACAAAGCAAATGGATCAAGGCTTAGAAACATGCTGAGAGAAAAAAAGGAGGACAATCTTCAGCTGGGCCAAGGAGCGATACAGTCTTGGCCACATGTAGCCACACCAGGCTAAGCTGCAATCGGTTTGTGTTTTGTGCCAAACAAAACCTTTGGCTCTGTTGTGACAAACGACAACCTGGGCTCCTCTGACAGCAATTCATTGCAGAGACTCTTGAACTTCACAGCAGAGGCTGGGGGAAGAAACAAAGGCTGCTAATGAAAGATTGCTGTTTGTGGCCCAAGGAAATGCACACTCAGTCAGATATCGGCTGGGCACCAGAACAAAAGAACATGAAGGCCGAAGAGGTCCAGGCATACTGAGATGCATGCCCGGCATGGCCTAGGTTTAAAGTAGCCCCTCATCCCTTCCTCAACGATGCTCTGAAAAGCAAAGGGAATGGAGGCTGACCTTTCTCCAGCTTGTTGCATGATGGTGGTAGGAAGAAGATTCCATAAGATGAGCAAACATGTTATTGACATCAGCAATGATGATGCAGATGAATGGGCATTCCAGGGGATTTGAGTTGTGGCTTAGTGGTAGAACATTTGGTTTGATTGCAGAGCGTCCCTGGTTCAATCCCTGGCAACCAGTGCTGGCAGATGTCCTGGTTGGGACTGGTAGGGTGGAATGCAGGGACACCAACAGTGGGTGGAGCCAGTATGACAAGTGGAGCCAACTAGTTCTAGTTATGTCCTAGCATCCTCCCTGCTGCGTTCTACAAGGGCAACACTGAGATGGAGGAAGTTGACAAGCAGCAGGACCCCGTGGGATGGTTGCAAGTAAGCAAACAGGCAGGTGAGGGCTGGCTGGCAGGCTGGGGGGGGGGGTAGACTGAGGATGGTGCAGTATCTCCAGATAGGACTGGGAATGTCCCCTTGTCTGAATCCCTGAAGAGCTACTCCCAGCTAGTGTACACAATGGTGAGCTAGGTTGGCCAATGGTCTGACTCAGGATAAGGCAGCTTCCTATGGTAGATGGGCGGCAGCCTTAACCCTTGGTTTGTTGCATTTCTATTATGCCTTTCCTTCCAAGAAGCTCAGGGCGGCAAGTGCCAAAGTGATAGAACAATGCTAGTACCTTGCCAACAAAGGTCCGTATAGTTAAAGCCATGGTTTTCCCAGTAGTGATGTATGGAAGTGAGAGCTGGACCATCAAGAAGGCTGATCGCTGAAGAATTGATGCTTTTGAATTGTGGTGCTGGAAGAGACTCTTGAGAGTCCCATGGACTGCAAGAAGATCAAACCTCTCCATTCTTAAGGAAATCAGCCCTGAGTGCTCACTGGAAGGACAGATCGTGAAGCTGAGGCTCCAATACTTTGGCCACCTCATGAGAAGAGAAGACTCCCTGGAAAAGACCCTGATGTTGGGAAAGATGGAGGGCACAAGGAGAAGGGGACGACAGAGGACGAGATGGTTGGACAGTGTTCTCGAAGCTACAAACATGAGTCTGACCAAACTGCGGGAGACAGTGGAAGACAGAAGTGCCTGGCGTGCTCTGGTCCATGGGGTCACGAAGAGTCGGACACGACTAAACGACTAAACAACAACAACAACAGTACAGTGGTACCTTGGGTTACATACGCTTCAGGTTACAGACTCCGCTAACCCAGAAATATTGCTTCAGGTTAAGAACTTTGCTTCAGGATGAGTACAGAAATCGTGCTCTGGTGGTGCAGCAGCAGCAGGAGGCCCCATTAGCTAAAGTGGTGCTTCAGGTTAAGAACAGTTTCAGGTTAAGTACGGACCTCCGAAACGAATTAAGTACTTAACCCGAGGTACCACTGTAAAAATAAAATACAGCAAAGGCAGGTTTAAAACAATTAAAAACCTCTAAAAGGAAGTAATAGCACTAAAATTATCTAAAACACATAAAACCATCACACACCCTCACAGTTAATAATCTCAAGGTAGCCAGAATCAATATCTTTCATCCATCAAATGTCTGGGTGAACAGTTAATTTTTTAAGTTCTTCCTAAAAGTTAATAATGAGGGAATAAATTAGCAAGGATTCTGATCCTGATGAGCAACGGGAACTGACAGACAACACACATTTTAAGCAAAAAAAAAGACACTGGAAGGTCAAGAAGGTTCTGGGAATTAAAAAAGAAAAGAAAAGAAAATCCACATTTCACCTTTGGAAAGAAAAACGGACCTTTGACAAAATAATCCAGATAATACAGGCCAACAGCATGCCACCATTTTATAAGATGATGTGATGGTTCCACATGATTTAGAGAGTGCTTTTAGTAACAGTAGTTTGCCTTGTAAAAGAAAGATTTGATTCCACCAGGAAACCCTTTTTCCCAGATATTAAAGCCAGCCCCATGGTGACAAGCCTGGCAGCTAACCAAGAAAAGGCTATAACGGAATCTGCACAGTGCAAGGGAACAGCTCGTGTAACCTCGGGATTCCATAGATCAGGCCGTGCAAATGACATAGGCTCACACAGCGGAGCTGGTCTGGTCACTTAATCCCAACAGGTGTTGTACAGACATGCTGTGCATTAAGGATTTGCTCTTGGGCTGAAGATAAAAAATATATCAGACATGCTGGTGGAAGAATTTCTCTCTCTCTCTTTTAAGGAAGCCTATGTTCTCTGCTTGATCCAAAATTATCTTTCACATAACAAATAGCATGCCCTCATTTATGTTTTGTTTACTGCAAGGAGGAGGGAGGAAGCTAAATCCGAAACGGTCTTTTATGCAGCCCAGTTGGCTTAAAGAAATTAATAAAGACTGCTTCTAGCAGCTGCTTAAAACAATTAGGCTCTCTTCAAGGAAAGCCTCACAGACTACACAGAGCCTTATGAAAATAATCCTTTCAATTAGTGTGTGGTCACTGGTGCACCTGCAACAGAGACTTGTCCAAGAGAGAGTATCTGCTCATGTCAAGGAGAACAATTCATGGATTCATCATTGGGGCCTCTCTTTTTTCATATTACCACATTTACACAGATGTTAATCCCTGGGGTGCAAACACCAGAAGGATAACCCTTCTGTAATCCAAAGAGCATGAGAAACATGAGTTCAGATCAGGAAAGCTATTAATTTTCATGTATATTTGAGCAAACTCTTATTTTTCCGTATGCACACTTATAGATTGGCTGTGGCTAATATTCCTATGGCATTACACAAAACAATATTGCTCCATAGAAAAGAATATCATCGTATTCCCTGTGAACAATGACATAACCTAAATTATTACACGCATATAAAACAACAAGCCTGAACTCACTTCCAGCTGTGTAACTTTATCACCTGTCCCATACTTGTGAATGAACTCATCAAGATGGAGAGATAATAACTTGTTTGAGTTTTGGTTGAATTTCAAACTACTGACAGCATTTTGGCTTGGTCAGCAAGGAGGATTGATATCGTATATGCCATAAACGGCCTTCTCATGATAGAAGAGAAGTCTGTCAGTTTAATGTAGACATTACTTGTGTGGTATGGCATATACCACAGTTATGCAGTTTCATTGAAACCCAAGGAACCATGTCAGTTTAAGAGCTCTGTGAAAGATGCTGTGAACAGTTCATTGAATGTGTGATATAAAATAGCCAGTATGGAACTGGGAAGTCCTAAAAGTTTCCATGTTCCATGTTTCCCTTTGGAATTACACTCCACACACTCATGGATCACCACAGAGCTTGGGTCTAAAAGTATAATGAGTCACAGATATTCCTACTATGTACCAGCAGCAGGTAACAGCAGTGGTGACCACCATCATCTTCCTCTCCATCTCCTATTCCATTTCTGGTTTTCCCTTAACAAGTTACCAGAGGCACATTACATAAGTTGGATCCAGACCATTAATCACACTTAGTTCCCATTGGGTGATGTACAGACTAAGTTAGTTGTACTTGCTTTCTGTTGAAATCAATGGGATTTAAGCTAAGTCATAACCTGATCCATTATCAGTCAAACCATGTTAATTCAGAGTGGATACAACCTATGTAAATCAATAGGGATAAAGGGAGGCGTGGCTATTTTCATAGTGATTTCAAGTGTGATTAACTCAAACTGGATCTGACCCTATATCAAAGTTTCTGGGCTGTTAACCAATACCTGAGGTAGCGTCTCCACCCCCATCATTCAGCCGAGACACTGAGGTCTTCTGGTGGTTCCCTCACTGTGAAAAGTGAGGTTATAGGCAACCAGGCAGAGGGCCTTCTTGGTAGTGGCGCCCACCCTGTAGAACGCTCTCCCATCCGATGCCAAGGAAATAAACAACTATCTGACTTTTAGAAGACATCTGAATGCAACCCTGTATTGGAAAAATTTTAATGTCTAATGTTTTACAATTGTTTATGTGCTGTAAGATGCCCAGAGTGGCTGGGGAAACCCAGCCAGATGGGCAGGGTATAAATAATAAAATTATTATTCTTACAGTATATCAGAAAGAAATTATTCAAAGTCATTTAAGTGTCATTTTACCACATACTCATGCACCCTGAGCTTCTGCTCAATGGGAAAGGGAATATCCAATTGCATCCATGTGAATGCAAAGAATCACTGAATCCAGGCATGTTTCTGTCCCTCATGATTGTTGAAAATGGCACAGATTGAAGCATTGACACCAGCATATCAGAAACCAGAAATGTTTGGGGAGAGGAAAGATTGTTATTCAAAACATGCAGTTTCCAAGCCAACCCTTTGAGTTGCCAACTTGATAACAGCATATACTGTCTCTCTGTGCTGTTAATGTTGGATACATTTTTAGACCATTGGACATGCATTCTTCAATGCAGATGAATTTCTTTCACTCTGCCAACTTCAGCACTCTTCCGTTAGATAAGTTAAGGCAAATGATTTACACCCTTCAGTTGTGGGAGCACAATATTTTAACCTTTCCCAGAAAAATGAAACAGGCTTGTGCTTTCTTCTTCATGTAGGCATTGAATCCACTTTTGCAATATGTAGTCTGTGTCTTTAATGAATGGGAACTTTGCCTACATAGATTTCGGGATGAGGTATCCTATGAAACACAGCAGAAGACTCCATGCCCAGAGCAACATATTATTTTCAAATATCAACAACCCTCAGTTCTGAGGAAATGAGAACAACCCTTGATTCCAAGCACATATATCATATGAAACAGGAGAGGACAAGAATAAGAATTTCAAATGAATTGCATATTTGCTTCTACGATTTTTCTTTTATAACTTCCCCATATGTTGTACTGCTGTGTCTGCATTCAGTGTCTGTGTTTTCTGTTTTTTCCTCCTTACATTTTAAGCTCTACCTCTTTACACACAGACATTTTTATCAGGAGAAGGGGGGTTACAGCTAAAACTTTCTCATATTTCAATTGCTAGTAAATCTCACAGTCTCAGGAAACAGAAGGGTGTTTAAGAAAGGCATAATGCCACATCACCCAAAACTTCAGCAGTTTTAAGTGTTCTAAACTTTAGTGGTCCCACATTGGTTTTGCACCACTGCAATGTGATCAGGATTCTTAAACCAGTATCCAAGCTCTCCTGCCAAAATTTTGGTTTTTCTTGCAAGTGCTGCCCATTATGTTTACACCTAAACAATTTAAAAATTGGCAGTGCTCAATAAACAAGTTTATTCATGAAGGGGGGAAAGCATGTCTAGGCTCTAGAATTATATATGGAAGTGTCCAAAATGGCAGCCTTGGACTCTCACATCTCCAGACTTATTACAACACCTTCCAACTGAAGCATTTGATGTCACTGATCCACGGGCAAACAGGTAAACCATGGATATAGAAATTTCAGATCCCGCATATAGAGCATATCCCTTTCTGCCCTCCTCACTCACTAAAACCCATACTATTGTGAACCCTTTTCCCCACACCACTCTACATGGGTGGAAAGCAAAGTTAAAAAAATTGGTTCCCCCAA
The DNA here is from genome assembly GCF_964188315.1 of Podarcis muralis. Taxonomy (NCBI): domain Eukaryota; kingdom Metazoa; phylum Chordata; class Lepidosauria; order Squamata; family Lacertidae; genus Podarcis; species Podarcis muralis. The sequence goes on from NC_135657.1 coordinate 79,927,786, forward strand.
TATCTCCCCTTCTCCCTCTTCGCTTTCATCCACCTTTTAAAGAAGCATGGCAATGCTTAGATTGGGATGGTTGGGAACAGGTGGGCCAAGTGACTCTAGTCTTCAACCAGGCTTTCTGTCCTGGCTGTGATGCGCTGTGGTTCTATATTCAGTAATGTACTGCATAGATGAAGAAGTGAGCAACATCATGGGAGGAACGTTTCCAGCAATCCCACTCCCTGCCTTTGAAAGCCTTGCAAGTTGCTGCAAAAGAAGGCTGGTGAACAACATCATGGGTGTTTCTAGAAACAAACTGAAACTCTCAAGTTTGTTACTTTTACTATTGCCAGGAGGTATATTGTGGTTAATGTGATCTTGTTATATTTATGGTGCTGAAACCACAGAGCCTAGGGCTTGCTCATCAGAAGGTCGGCGGTTTGAATCCCCGAGACGGGGTGAGCTCCCATTGCTCGGTCCCTGCTCCTGCCAACCTAGCAGTTTGAAAGCACGTCAAAGTGCAAGTAGATAAATAGGTACTGCTCCGGTGGGAAGGTAAACAGCATTTCCGTGTGCTGCTCTGGTTCGCCAGAAGCGGCTTAGTCATGCTGGCCACATGACCCGGAAGCTGTATGCCGGCTCCTTCAGCCAATAAAGCAAGATTAGCGCCACAACCCCAGAGTCGTCCGCGACTGGACCTAATGGTCAGGGGTCCCTTTACCTTTACATTGGATATTGTGATGTTTTACCATTAAATTATGAACTGGTTCTTGTAGTGGCTGATTTTGAGATGTATTCCATTCTTCTATCTTGTAAGCTGCTTTGAACATGATTCTTTTGGTTGAAAAGTGGCATGCAAATAAGATTATGATTGAAAGAATGTTTGCATGTTAAAGTATATTGTTGTTGCTGTTTATTGTGTTTTACAGTGTAGTGACCCAGTCCCCAGATCATGTGTTATGTAGTGAGGGATGTATATATTTCAGACATTCACAAAAGCTGTTGGAAGATATTTACCAAATTTTGGATATTCAAGATGCAATTCTGTAGCCATGTACCTGGGAGCGAGCCCTACTGAACTCAAAGGGACTTTCGTCTCAGTGGACATCTATAAGATTGTGCTGTGAAACTGAACAAGATCACATTATTCTAGAGAATGACATGGGCATATGTTTCTACACCATTTTTGGATTTTCAATGAGCAACTGAGATAAATAGCAATGATCTTAGATTATTGCTGTACTAGCTCCACAATCTGGGGTTGGCAAAGAGTGGTTCCATGGAGGGAAAGGAACAAAACTCTGCATGACTGTGGGAATTAACACTGTGATGTAGCCCTGGTGACTGAGCAAAAGAATATTTTACCAAAGCTCTTCCTTTATTATTGTGACAAGACTTGTGTGGTTTGCATTTCTTCTTTTTCTCTGTATTTCAAGGAGCTTATGTGATTCATCCAAGGATTATTTACTGGGTTGGGACTCACCAGGGACCTGACTCCAGAGGATAAAGTGCAAAATATATGCAAAGCAGCATTCAACCATAGTTTGATGACAAAGGGAATTAAATAAAACCAGAGTGATGAAACCCTGACATGTTTATGGTGAGGTAGTCCAGGCAGCTGATTATTAATTGTTACAAAAACAGTATCTTGGCAGTAAATATGCAGGAGTCACAATGAAGACTGATAGATATGTTAAATATGAGCAAAATGCTTGCAGCGAGGCAAATCCAGGTATGGAGGCGTTGGTTATATATGTTGAAAGTCCAGTCTAGGAATAAGCACCCCTCCTTTGATGCAATTTCATACTTGAATCAAGCTCTGCTGATAAATTGTTGTTCTGAAGTGAATGCTTGATGTTAAGATCCCTTGGCTACAGTTTTTGTTGGGAGCTCTGTTTGACCGAGCTGATAAGGCTCATCTTTGAAATTGCCTCCCGACGATTAATTGACGACCTGATCCTTTGATAAGGCCTCAGGCACGTCGTCCCAGCAGAGCTCCCAAAACAGTAAGCGGAAGGATGAGATAGTATGAGCTACATTGCTATGCTTTATTTTCTAGCTACGCAGAGAGCAAAGAAATATACATCCTCTCCCTGTGAGAGCAGAGAGCAACTGAACAAAGGGACATAGGAAACAGGAGACCACTAACGTCACATCCCGTTCCCCTTTCCCGTGAGACTGAAAGGTCTCTGGAATGTAAACAGAGTCCTGTGACTCCCAGCAGCTGCTCAGTGAGAAACAGAAACTAACAGTTTTTACCTGCTGTAAAGGTTTCAGGGGGCACGCGGAATTGAGGCTTAGGTAAGTGCTAGGGAATTTGTAAGCTTCTTCACTTAGCACAAGGGTGTTCCCACCCCACCCAGATTTGTATTGTGATTGAATGACAATTATTTCCTTCCTTTACTGCTTGCTGGATTTCATTTTGTTATAAGTTTTCACTATCCGCGCAAGTGAAAGCCAAAATGTGTGTCTATTTCATAATCACTATCAGAATGCCCAAGTCACGTTTATTTGTTTCTGTGGTTTTTGATGTCTCCAGAAAATCCTTCAGCAGTTCTGTCTGTGCCAGCTGTGGAGCATTTAGCATCTCTATAAAAAGTAAGAATGAGAATTTGCTTGTACATCTGAAGCTGTTCATTATTATATTCAAATGAGGGGGGGTAAGGGAAAAACAGCGCATTGTACAAACTCCTTAAACAGAATGCCTCTTGGGAAGAATGAGGAATGGGCTGTGTGGTTTGAATTCAAGCTTTTTAATAACAACAATAATAATAAAATATTCAGAATGGGAGCTGTGCCTTTCTTTCCACAAGTCTTTTAGCCCTTGCCTTCCCCAAGTATAGCACCCAATCGGTCTTTGTCTCTCAGATGGCAGGGTAATGTGAACCAATCTCTATTCTCAGCCCAGATTTCAAAATGTTGGGTTGGTTTTTTTTCCCTTTGACACATTGCCAGAGGCACTTTGGGAACAGAGACTCCCTCTCCCTTATATTCCACAAGCAATTTTAATCTTGTGTGAGAAACAGATCCTGTCGTCTTGCAAAAGTTAGCTGTGGGGGATAATAGGAAAAGCCTGGATAGGGATCTGAGCTGGGTGGAGATATTAGAGTTGACAACCAACATGCCACCCATTTCCTATTAGTTGGTAGCCATTATTTGCTAAAGCCACAGGCATTAACTCTTTAGCATTACCTTTTATGCCATCCTTACTAACTATACCCCACAAATCACTAACAGATCTACTTCAAATTGTGCTTAATATCCTGTGAGGATTGCAAACACTTCACCCACTCAGCGTATGGATTTGACACTCAACATGAGAAATGGTTGCTTGTTGTATTTTGGGGCTAGGGTTGTCTCAAATGCAAAGGGAACTTTCTTTCAAGTCAGTAGGCTGGTGCCTGTGGGGAGATCATAGCTGCTTCCTGATACCTCCCCCGTTCGATTTTGTGTTCCTTGCCTGGTCCATCAAGAGTCAGGGCAGAATTTCTCTCGCTTCTCACAAATGGTTTGGGTTGCCACTGAGAGGTCCTGCCCCAGATGGCTGTTGAGCGTCACATGCAGTGGGGGCGGGATCTACTATATAACTTCTTTTGTTGTGCTGCACCAGGTGGAATTCTCTCTTGATCTTCATTGATGACCTTACATGCAAATATTCAGACTAAATTGAGAGCCAGCTCACATCACCCAACCAGGAATCCAGGGGGATTTGTTGCACTTGTGGTTTGAGCGGATTCCTGCAGCAAATGCTTCAGCAGCACACATCCAGCACTGACACAGTTCCTCAGCCCCCATCCACCATGCCACCTACCACAACATCACTTTCAGACATGCCAAGTGGGAAACTTTGAGCTTGAACTGAAGTGTGAATGTTTCAGTTTCACTTATACAATGAAATGGGTGGAAAGCATCTTTCAATCTAACCTTTATGTAGTAGATTTCCAGTCCAACCAGCTGTAAGTCTTTTAAGACTTAGGAGCATCTTGTTAAATTCTGAATTTGAGGTTTCTGATTATTATTATTATTCTGTAGCCAGCATTATTATTTTATTTTTAGTGCAGTGGTGTTGAGCTTTCTCTGAAATAGACCTTATTTTCAGCAAGGCATGCTTTGCAGCTATTGAAATTATCATCTCAATAAATGCTATGAAAATAGCGCTGTTTACAAAACTAGGAATAGCTATTTATGAAGCTGCAATCCTATGCTCATTTACCAGAGAGTAAGCCCAGCACTGCCCACTCTAACCAACTGAAATTCTTTGGAGTCCCGGGCAGAGGCCTTTCCCCATCACCTGCTACCTGATCTCTTAATAAAAAATAAAAACAGTAAATATCTGAGATTGATTGAACCAGTACTAGGCAAGGTGGTGGTGTTTTCCTGACCTCACATCACTGGTATTGCTATATCTTACTGGGAGGGGGAGGGTGGATGATGGTGAGGTCGGGAAAAGTCCAAACTCATTAGAGAAGCCAATCGTGAACTCCTGCCAGTGTGTTTGCACCGTGCCAATCTCATCACCCGCTCTCCTTCCCAGTAAGCCATAGCAATGCTGGTGATGAGAGGTCAGGCAAGTGTTGCTGTCCTACCCCACCAATATATGTTGATCACGTTTCATTGACGTTAATAAAACATATTTGTTAGATCCAATGAATTGGCTTACAAGGCCTTGCAGGGACCACATGCAACTCATGGGAGCAACCATTGATTTGCCCTGCTGCTGTAGGGTTGATCATGTTCAGAATATCAAGCAGACCATGATGGATCAGATGAAAGGCTTATCTAGTCCAGCCTCCTGTTTCTCCCAGCAGCCAGGCTTTGGCTATGAGGGCACGAGGGCAAGAGTCTTCTCCAACTGTTGCTCCCCAGCAACTGGTAATTCAAATACACATGCTTCTGAACCCAGAGGTAGAATAGATATTAATGTACCAATCTTCCCTGCCACTGGGGCAGAGCCAGTCTTTGATGGGATTTGTCACCTCTGGCCCTAGTTATGAAAGCTTGATTTGTAGTACATGTGTGTATTTGCAGGGGCTGGTAGAATTAGTGGATTGGCATCAAAGACTGGAAGTGCAGGAAAATGTGCTGAGCTTCAGTGTCACTAAAATAAACACTTAGTGGAGGAAAGAAGCCTTGGCTATCCATGTCACTGATAGTGTGGAGTTTGGATTTCCCACCTCTTCCTACTAGGGTCTTGTCATCTTAGCAGATCCTAGTGCCATTACAAGGTACCAAGTTTCCCTCTGGCGACAGCATTAGAACTTTTACACTCAGTCGGGGGTTGGAATAGATGCCCATTTAGATCCCTTCCAACTCAATTCTATAATTATATATTATGTGAATTCTACTGTTTCAGGAAGGTCCTCATAGTACAGCATAGCATAAGGACGTACGTGTTGAACTGGTCTTCCTTTGGTTGTGGGTTGAGCAGTGCAACACTGCAGATGTCGCCAAAAAGCCAACTAAAGTGTGTGCTTTGCCATTTCCTGCGCTTCTCCCAACTAGAATTGAAACACTGATCAATGCATCAAAAAGAAGTCAGCAGGGAAATGTTGCCTTGTATATTCTTAGTGTATCATTGGGAATTGAGAGTTCCGAAATAGTAGTGGTGCAGAGCAGAGATGATTTATTGTGCCTTTTGCAATGAAAGCATATTTGCCAGTGAGCATTTGGCAACAATGAAGCCTGTGGGGGAATCTAAACATAAGTAGGATTTTGGTACGGTACTAAATAGGGAATGAAAAGCAAACCATAAACAGCTCCCTACGCTAGACATGTAGCACAGAGAGGGGCAGCGGCTCTGCATTTAAGAGGTGCACATGTTTTAATTAGGCATGTTTTCAATGACATAGTAAATGATTTTTTTTTAATTATTTTTAAAAAGCTTTTAAGGAAGGCCTTAATTCTTTCCTGCATACACAGGCTCCTCACAGAACTAGGGATGGAGGACTATTTTGTTTGTTCCCCATTTGGGGGCCTTTACCCCCTTGGCTCTCTTCATTTCTGCTTTACCTAACCTTGTGTGATGCTGGGTCTCGTACCTTGATGTCTTGTCCTCCACCCACCAACTCTCCTTGATGGCATTGAGAAGCGTGGGGTGAGCCATTATTATTAGCCCTGGGAACATGAGAAGGGACCTTAAACTATCTTATACTGAGTCACACCCAGTGTTGTTGTTTTTTAAGTTGTTACCGTAAGCGTCACACATTTTAACAACAAAAAGAGGTGCCGGTGCTGTGTACCCTTAAGTACCACCAGAAAAAAGCACTGGTCACACCATTGGTTCGTCTAGCTCAGTCTTTTCTAATAATAATAATAATAATAATAATAATAATAATAATAATAATAATATTTTTTATTAAATTTTCTGTTTTACAATTTCAAATAAACATTTTACAAACTTTAAAATATCCATTGACTTCACTTCTTCTCCTTCCATGGTTCGTTTTACCAGGCAGAGGGCCTTCTCAGTAGTGGCACCCGCCCTGTGGAACGCCCTCCCATCAGATGTCAAGGAAATAATCAACTATCTGTCTCTTAGAAGACATCTGAAGGCAGCCCTGTTTAGGGAAGTTTTTTATGTTTGATGTTTTATCATGTTTTTAATATTCTGTTGGGAGCCCCCCAGAGTGGCTGGGGTATAAATTACTACTACTACTACTACTACTACTACTACTACTACTACTACTTATATCCCTGCATATTTTATAATAACCATTCAAAACAATTTTCCACTATTACGTCCATCAAAAATTATGGACGTTTTCAGCATTTTCAGCTGTACACAGTTATTTTCCATATACTCAAGAAACGTTTTCCAATCTTCTTCGTCTAGCTCAGTCTTGTCTACAGGGGCATACCTAGGGGTTGGCAAGGGTGGCTCCTGCCAAAGCAGAAAGCTGGGGGGGGGCATAAATCATTCCACTACAATCTGTCTCAGAGTGGCTAGGAGCCCGCCCACCCCTCTGTGCACTCCCTGGGCCACTCCTCTGCTGTGCTGGGCGGCCGGGTGAGGTGAGCAGGCTCCTCTGTGTGCCTCGGCAGAGGCATCTGGTCACTGGCATGGGCTGTTGCAGCAGCCCTGTGGCGCCCCCTCCCTAGCTGGCCAGCGGTGCTATTAGAAGTGTGAGCGGTGTGTGGACTCAGAGGGAAGAAATGTGGAAAGAGGGGATGAGAGCTGCAGGAGGAGGAAAAAGGAAGGAAGGAGAAGGCAGAAAGGGAAGCGTTGAGTGGAGGGAGAAAGGCAGGCAGGTGGTCCGATCAAGATCGGAGTGGGGTGGGGAGAGCAGAGCAGACCTGACCCTGATGGCCACGAAGGAAGTCCCTGACGGAGCATGAAAGGTGATAAAAAGCAAACTTTACTAGTTTTTGGCCCATGGTCTTGCCCAGCTTTTGAGGCACTGATACATGTCCTTGCCAAGGGCACAAGGGAGCCTAGGTACACCTCTGGTTGCCTACACAAACTGGCAGCTCTCTCCAGCATTTCAGATTGGAGACCCTGCTAGCCATCCCTGGAGCTGAGAGTGATTGGATCTGGGAACTTCTGCATACAGAATAGATGCTCCTCCATTGTCCCATGGCCCAGCCCCATAGGCCATGGCAAATATACCCATGTTTTTCAGGAGAGAAACAAGCAAATATTGTTGTTGCTCTATGGTGGTGGTGATGGTGATGCTTGTATGTGGGTGTTATGTACTGAAGTTCTCACCCTGGGCCAGCAGGGGGATACTGTAGATATTTATGCAAATAAGGGATCGAAAGTGACGTTCAGTGATTGGATAGTTTTAGAAAGTTGTTACAATTATGTGTACTGGAGCTCTATATAAGCAGGCTGACTGAACCCTTCAGCTCAGTTCTGTTCTGGCCTCTGAAGAAGCAAGAGCTGTTTGAAGAATCGCTGTGTCGTCTGATATGTTCACCCACAACTTAACAGTGACTCACTTTTCCAGTGATGGGATAGTGTTGTAGCAACCTAAAAGGGGGGGGGGGGCAAGCAGCAAATTCAAGAATGACCCTGAGGGAGGAGTTGCCACCCCAAATTCGTCAGGCAAGAATAACATATTTTGGTCACTGTAATGACTTTTTCTCTTTAGCTTATTCCTACATTGTTGTAACAGCCCCCACACCCCACATTGTGTGTGTCTGTGTGTCAGAATCAGTATATTTTTGTTTTGTTTTACAGGCTTGGGATTAGTTTGAGGAACATCTCAGCTTGGTGATGTTAGCTGGACATATCTATGGAAAGCCCATTTTCCATAAACATGGCAATTTTCTTGTGATTTTGCACACACACAAAAAGCTTAACAACTTTGCCCAAAAAAGCTCTTTCCGAATTTCCACTGTGGCAACCCAACTTAAGGTGCCGGGGGGGGGGGCAGGGAAGGGAGATGTTTATACAGGCCAGCCTGGACTTGTGAAAAATACACGAAAACTCTGCTTACAGGGAATTTTCACTCCCCCTTCCTGAATGGGATAAAGTTATGAGCTAAGATTGAAAATGAGTTCATTTCCAGCATCTGGGGAATTATAGAATTTAATATTCCCCAGACAGATAAAAGGGATAAGAGAAAAATATGTTTTCCTGATGTTTCCAAATAGGTCAGAAAGCTCAAGTAAATGTGGCCTGTTTTTCTGAAAAAAGCAGAGAGAGAGAGAGTGAAATGTCTTGTTGGGATTTTTATTTTTTATTTTTCGCTTTCATGGTTTAGACTTTACAAGTCAGGGAAACAAAAGCTCTGAATTTTTTTGTGGCAGCTGTCAACAATTTAAAGACATTCAAGAAAAGAACTGACAGCCTGGTCCGATCTCTTGGTTTTAGAGTCCCAGGGAGGCAAAGTCTTGCTTGCAGTGCTGTAGTTAGAGCAGCCTGGATGTGCCTGCCTGACGCATCTGGGCAAAGCATTGCAGCTGCACATGGGCCTACCTGCTTCTGTGGTTAGGATGATCAGATGCAGTTGTGAATTGAGTATCCACCCTCCTAATACTCCAGCTGAAGTGGGGGATTGGCTTTCCCGCTCCGTCCAGCTCTTTGATGTGACAAGTTGCACCTGCCCCAAGGCTCACTTCTACACAATTGCTAAAAAAAATGCAGAAAACCTGCACCTGGTAACTCTATTATTTTCCCATGGCTCCTCAATCCCAATGGATGATAGCCTCCACCAATCCACATCCAAGCCATGGGTAGTATTCAGCACTAGTCCTACTCAGAGTAGCCCCGTTGAAGTTCATGGAGACAGCTAACTTAGGTTCATTAATGTGACTGGGTCTATGTGGGGAAAGCGCCCTCCTTGCAGATATTTTCTCTGAACACAGAGACGGCAGTGCTAGTCAGTCCACATGCTGTCGGAGTGTTTGGCTACTCAGTATGGTCCCATTCCTGCTCACATGTTGGTCTTACGAACGGGCATAACTTCTGAATGGGGCATTATGAGAAATACACCATTTTCGAGGACTTTGGGGAGGGAGATCAGCAGCTATGGCAGCAATTTCCATCAGTACTCCAAAGTGAAGGGAGAGGAGGCTTAATCCTTTTTTCTCCCACTATGGTCCAGACAAAAATATCCTCCATGTCTACTAAAAGTAAAGGTAAAGGACCCCTGACAATTAAGTCCAGTCACGAACAACTCGGATTGAGGCACTCATCTCACTTTACTGGCTGAGGGAGCTGACGTTTGTCTGCAGACAGTTTTTTCCAGGTCATGTGGCCAGCATGACTAAGCCGCTTCTGGCGAAACCAGAGCAGTGCATGGAAACACCGTTTACCTTCCCGCCAGAGCGGTACCTATTTATCTACTTGCACTTTGATGTGCTTTCGAACTGCTATGTTGGCAGGAGCAGGGACCGAGCAACGGGAGCTCACCCCATTGCAGGGATTCAACCGCCAACCTTCCGAACGGCAAGCCCAAGGCTCAGTGGTTTACACCACAGCGTCACCCATGTCCTAGCAACCCCAAAATATGTCAGTGGAGGCTTTCAAAATAGGAGGCCTGTGTGTGTGTGTGTGTACGCACGCACACACACACACACACACACACACACACACACAGCACGGTGGTTTTTGTCAGGAGCAGAGAGAGGAATGAAAGGGGTTGACCATCCCTACCCCACACAATGAAGTTCTGAAGAAAATCATCCATGATTTTGATGAAACACACACCACCTGTGCCTAGTCCCCCCCTCCCAACATGGTTGCAAGTGGCACAGGTAGAGTAATGCCTAATTTGGCCTTAAGTTCATACATTCAGACAATAAAAAAGGGAAGAAAGGAAGACAGGAAGATAGTGAGGCCATGAAGTACTGTTATGAACCAGAAATGAGGAAGGCGACTACAGTCCCTGTTACATGTTTCATTTTCCAGAGTATGCACAAGAAGTTTGAGGCGTGCACCTAAAAAACTAAAGTTGGATCGCAACAAGTGTAGTTTTGCCAACATGTGTCATGTGCATGTGCAAGAGGGGGCTTTTATTGGCTGCAGCTTACAGGGTGCACACTTGGCTGCAGCTTACAGGGTGCACACAGGGTGCAGATGGTCTTCCCCATTGACCGACAGCACTCAGTGTAGCCTTTGGAAGAGAACTCGTTCTGCACAGCCACCTACATTGTTCTAGCTTTCCCCCCTTAAAATTGAAATCTGAGAATCCCTTTAGTTTAAGAAGATGGAAATCATGAGGAATGGACTGGCAATTATAGCTTAACTCTTTGATGTGATTTCGTAGCCAGGAGTAATAGGAACTTGATTGCCACATACTGATCCTGCAGAACTAAAGACATGATGGAACCCAGTATGTTTCCGTACATTGCAATGGTGTAATGATTTTTAACAAGAGGCTCAAATACAGCAACCTTCCCCTGTGAGTTTGGTTCGGGGACATGGATAAATGCACATGGAAGGACAACAAAGTGAAGTGGAAATTTGGTCTTCATACAAAGTGCCTGAGCAAAAAAAAAGTATTTGTGGAAATAAATTGATGGGGGGTTTGCTTCTGTGTTGTTTGCCCTATGATCCCCATATTTACTAGAATAATTTGGTAGTGCTTCAAATACATATTCTAAAATGTGTCTATGGTAATGTAGGGTACTAAAAAGTTTTCGTGTGTTTTTTTTAAGCACAGTATGCCCCAATTGCTCTCTTCAATCTGGAAACTGTTAATAAAAATATTTCGGGAATAATTGAAACATTTCACACATACAGAGTTGATGGGGGATATTTTTAGATCTAAAACATGCACACCCGTCCGCCATTTGTAAAAAGGATCATGTTAAAAGAGAAGTCTGATTTGCTGACATTCCTTTGGACTGGAGGATACCTGGCTGATATCAGTAACCAATTCCACATTAATCAGCGAAGGGAACAAAGAGCAATGGCTTTTGCATCAGCCCACAAGGGCTGCCAGCTCTCAGCAGCCTCCCTAGACCACTGGCACATTTATGAAGTTCGGGGGACATTTATGAAGTGTGGGGACATTATCAGCATTACAGAGCATTACATGAAACTACAGCTTCCTTCCACTGGGTAAGAGCCATAACCCAGTGGTAGAGCATCTGCTTGCAGAAGGCACCAGGTCCCCTGGCATCTCTGGATAGGGCTGTGACAGACTTCTGCCTGGAGTCCTGGTGATCCACTGCCTGCCAGAGTGGAGAATGCTGAACTAGATGGAACAATGGTCTGACTTGGTCAGGGCAGCTTTCTATGTTCCTATTCATCTTTTTTTATTTTTGTTACCTGCCACCCCAGTCTCCACAGCAGTGCAAGATGCCAGAGGTCCAGGGTCTTACCCAGGGTCTGTGTTTCCTTCGGAAATGAGGGGACAGCAGAGACTGCGGTGTTTTTATGATAGATGGTTCATTTACAACCTGAGTCTAGATGGAGAGGTTTAAGAACATACACATCCCAAGGGGATCTTGCCTTCTCCGAAAGCACAGCACTGGATTCTGAAAGACACAAAACATCCTGCCTGACCCTCCGTACAGCATAAAAACAGCCAGCCCACCTTGTGCTCTGTCCCACCCCACTCCCCCGCTTGCCCATTTGTCACTGACCACAGACCCAAACAATTTGCCTGGCTTACAGCATCCAAATTGAATTCCTAAACCCTTTTTGTCTCTGCCCACTAACACACCACTGGAGGAGGGGACCCTCCCCATCTTTACCCTGCTGGTGGCTTTCTTGATGAATCATCACCAGTCTTTGTCCCCATAGCCACCTACACTTAGCTAGCAACCACCAGGCTGGCCTTGCCTGCTAACATAAGCTCAATCCAGGGGTTCAGTTTTTGGCCCAGTTTAACTCCCCAAACCTTGATTAATTCGAACTTCTATTGGACCCAGGAATTTAGTGTGTCTCGCAAGCCACAAACTCATAATGCTACGCTCCTATTCATCTTCTTTTCTTAATATTCAGATGGCTGAAATATCAATGGCTGAAATCCAGAGGGCTGTACAGGACCTTCCAAGTCTCTCTGCATCCCCTGAAAGAGGAAGATGTGAAAGTGCTAGCAGGTAAAAATCAACAGAAGCCCCATAAGAACTAGAATGTGCTTTAGGAGCTCGGATGGGGGCTTTGCCAATTATTCCTTCCCTTTTGCAGTTCCCATGTGCAAACTGCATCCTCAGCCTCCACATACATTTTTCATGACACAGATCAAGACTTTCCCCTGTCACTCCCCACCAAGGGCTAAAAGGCCAGAGGCAGTGGGCAAAGCCTGATCAGCCATGCAGACTTCATCCTTCACAGAAGCTTCTGTATCGCATGCTAAACTTCTCCGGACTCTTTTTTGGTTGGTTCCACCAGTGAGCAGATTTCATCCAGATTCCTAGAGGGAAATCTGTCATGCAAGGCCAGGTTGGTGGAAAGCCTCTGCCCCAGTATTCCTCAGGGGGAATTCACTTATTCTAGTAGTATTCAGTGGTCATGTTCAAAGTCTCTTTCTCATTCCACATCTTCCAAAGCTAAGCGTTGGCACAGAAAACAGCTTCTGACTCTAATTAAGTACAGTGCAGCTATGAGACAGCTGTAGAACAGAAGAGTGATGCGCTGCACATGTTGTGTGTGCTAAGCAGAAGGAACTGCAGTGCACATTCTTTCATTTAAAAAAGTTTCAAAGCAAGCATCTAGTCCTCATGGTGTAAAGAAAATAAGCTTGAAAGTATATTGGCAATGCCTGGTGATTTTTATCACAGAGGAGAGTGTGTGTGTGTCTGTGTGTGTGAGAGAGAGGGAGAGAGAGAGAAATTTACATATATATAGGTTGTCCACTTTTTTGATACAGAGTATGCAGGTGGCGCTGTGGGTTAAACCACAGAGCCTAGGGCTTGCCGATCAGAAGGTCGGCGGTTCAAATCTCCGCGACGGGGTGAGCTCCCGTTGCTCGGTCCCTGCTCCTGCCAACCTAGCAGTTCGAAAGCACATCAAAGTGCAAGTAGATAAATAGGCACCACTCCGGCAGGAAGGTAAACGGCGTTTCCGTGCGCTGCTCTGGTTCGCTAGAAGCGGCTTAGTCATGCTGGCCACATGACCCGGAAGCTGTACGCCGGCTCCCTCGGCCAATAAAGCGAGATGAGCGCCGCAACCCCAGAGTCGGCCACAACTGGACCTAATGGTCAGGCGTCCCTTTACCTTATACCACAGTTAAAGTTTCAAGAAAGAAACTTAGGATGTGCAAGGAACCTCCACTACTTTCTGTGCCCAACCAACATATCTATTGTATTGCAGAGCTTCCAGATATTAAGATGGGACCACAAATCATATAAATCCAAGGAGACAGAGTCTCTCTACCTTCAATTTATTTTCATCTCAGTTCTCCAAAATATGTAGGTCCGCATTCCCTATAAAATCCTGAAGAGCCCAGTCTATATTGAAAGAAGGTTAGAATATGCATGTGTGTGTGCCTTGTCTCCCACAGACTTAAAGCTACTTGTGTTCTTTGAACTGTAAAGATATTAAAATTATTGGCTCAAAATAAAGCAACAAAATAAAGCAATTAAAATGCTATATTACTTTGACCTTTCCCTTTCCCTGCTAAAATGTCTACTTAGAAGCGGAAAGAATCCTGTTCTGTGTAAGTTCTGCTACTATGGTACATATAAAAATAGAATTATTTCCTGTACAGTACCAATATCTTCAAAATAATATCTCTTAGAGCCATTTTATGTAAGCCTTTATAAGCATATACTTCAACCAAACTCTCCTTTTGCAGCCACAGCTCATTGAAGCTCCTGTTGTTCTTAACAGAACCCAAAGACACTTCATTTCTTGGGTATTTTCACATTTTGCTGTGGAGACCAGGACTAACCACACATTTAATAATGGTAGAACTGCAATCACTGCAGTTGCAATACATTTTTTTGCATGCAGTTTAGGTTATCTTTGGAGGGTTTTGCGGCTGTGAACAAAAACACTAAACCAGCTATGAACTAAAAAACTAAACCAGGCTGCGGAAAAACCATGGTTTCCAGTGCATTCAAATTATATGGATGGTGTTGAAGATCTCATCCACTGAGCACCAATGGGCACCAGCCACCACTGCGGAAGTCTCAGAAATGGATCTGCTGAGGTTAAGGTCCCAGCAGTAAAGAGGAGGACCTGTATCAGTGAAACCACCAGTACCATTAAACACTTGTCACCACCCAGTTTAAACTACTTGGATTTAAGTATGCATTACTGAGGTAAAATAATTCAAAATTAGTGCAATTTCCATTTGCATTGAAATTTTTAAACTAAATTTAAGTTCCCTTTCTTTGGTTAATGGATATATCGCCACAGACATTGCCCGATAAACCCTCTGTGTGTTGTCTTTGGTTTTAATGACCTTACATACTGTGTTCATTTGGGCTTTCATAGTTGGCCCCATTGGCCATTCGACACCGTTTTTTACTTTTGTAAAGGAACACAACGTGGTTTTAACAAATTCAGCCTGCCAACCCAGTTGAGTTAAACTGTTTTAAACCATTATTTACAAGCTGTGTTAGAGAGTAGGTGGTCCCAAACCTATTTTAAAATCCTGCCGGACACATCTTCAGCTGGTGTTAATTGTCACACTCCACGGGTTAAATAGAAACAGGAATATTTTATCCCAGCCGAGAAGCTGGCAAAATGCAGACCTGTCGTCATCCACACTGTCTGCCAATGGACAGACAAGCTGTCTCTGAACTATTTTATTTTATGCTATATGTCTAGTTGGGCCTTGAATACATTCTCATATTTCTGTATCTGCTGATCATCCACTCTGGTCTTCAGTATGTCGGCAACATCCTGTAGATTGGTCAGAAAAACTTAACAGGGAAAGAAAGGGAAACGAAAATTGAGATCAACTCTTATACCAAGCATAGGACAAAGTCTCTCTTTCCTCTCCTTAATTTCCATAATTTTGAGAAATTGGGAGTGGAGGGTGTTCTTGTTACTGTGGTCAATAGTCAAGTATGTATTGGCCAAGTTACAAAGAACTGTGAAATAAGTTATCTGAATGTAAAAAAGCTGTTCATCAGGGAATTGCCACTTCCACCCCATGCCAGATAAAAATATGATGGCAGTTTCAAAATCCATTTAAAATAAGACATGCCTCATTTTATTGTGCTTCATTTTATTGACCTTCACAGTTATTGTTTCTTATGAGGCTTTTCAGCTGTGGCTCCAATCTGGTGGAACGCTCTGTCACAAGAGACTAGGGCCCTGCGGGACTTGACATCTTTCTGCAGGGCCTGCAAGATAGAGCTGTTCCACCAGGCCTTTGGCCAGGGCACAGCCTGACCCTCTCCTTTGGCAATCCTCACAGAACTCTACCCCAATGGTTGCCATTAATCTGATTTGAACAGATTTTATAATGAAATGATTTTAGAATGTTGTATCATTTTACTGTTGTTAGCCGCTCTGAGCCCAGCTTCGGCTGGGGAGGGCGGGATATAAATATATTTTTTTTTTGATGATGATGATGATGATGATGATGATGATGATAACACAGGTACAGCTCCAGGCAGCCTGGCTACTTCCAGCAGAAGGAAGCCCCCTTCCACAGTTTCCCGTCTTCTGGCCATGGGAATGGAGCTGGTATGGGCTGGAGCTGGGTTTTTCCCCTCTCACCCCTGCAGTCAGGGAGGCCTGGCTGAATAGACTACAGCACAGTGTGAATATAACTTTTATATGCACTGGGAAACCAAACAATTTGTGTGACTTGCTTTATTGCAATATTCACTTTATTGCAGTGGTCTGGAACTGAACCCACAATATCTCTGAGGTCTACCTGGATATCCTTGGAGTCCTCTACTAAAGGGGTGGAGGGCAAAAATCAACACAGTGAACACAAGGCAGTTAGTTGTGTAAGCATAAGGAGCTCTTTGGGTTTTCGCCTATATGTTTTGTGTCCAGTACAAATTATTTATTATTATTTTATTGGTTGTACACCATTTCCCAAGTAAAGATGCCCTGAGGTGGTTCACACTAAAACAGCAAAAAATACTTACCAATACAATTTCTATTGACTGATGTCAAAACATAATAGGACAATCCAAATAAATAATTAGTTATGATAATACTAACCTAGCATTTTAATAATTAAAACACCTCTCAGTTAATGTTATTTGTGTCAGTACAGTAAGGAACATGGATGCATGGTTTATTTTGCTGTGTTTACCTGAATTATACCCCCTTTGATGTAAGGGAATTTGAAGAAAAAGAACGACTTCACACAAGGTGTAATAAAGGGCGTTGGAATCAGTGTCAGCCTCAGCCTTTGGGAGCTCCGGAATGAGGAAGATGCTCTTACTGAGGTGGGCCTGACACAAGTGTTGCTGCTGACCTTTAAGCCCTAAATGGCCTCAATGCTATACAGTGGTACCTCTGGTTATGTACTTAATTCGTTCCAGAGGTCCGTTCTTAACCTGAAACCTTTCTTAACCTGAGGTACCACTTTAGCTAATGGGGTCTCTAGCTGCCGCCACACCGATGGCACACAATTTCTGTTGTCATCCTGAGGTAAAGTTCTTAACCCGAGGTACTACTTCTGGGTTAGCGGAGTCTGTAACCCAAAGTGCTTGTAACCTAAAGCGTTTGTAACCCGAGGTACCACTGTATACCTGAAGGAGCCCCTCCACCACCATTGTTCAGCCCAGAAACTGAGGTCCAGCTCCAAGGGCCTTCTGGCAGTTCCCTGGCAGAAGTGAAGCTACAGGGAACCAGGCAGTGGGCCTTCTCAGTAGTTGCATCCGCCCTGTGGAACGCCCTCCCATCAGATGCCAAGGAAATAAACAACTATATGACTTTTAGAAGACATCTGAAGGCAGCCCAGTACAGGGAAGTTCTTAATGTTGGATGTTTTATTGTGTTTTTATATGTGTTGGAAGCTGCCCAGAGTGGCTAGGGCAACCCAGTCAGAAGGGCGGGATACAAATAATATTATTCTCCTTGCTGCCCCTTGGCTTGCTCCTTCCATCTGGAACCAAGAGGTAAAAAATGCTTCAAGGGGCAACAATATACCTGATGCTGGGGTGTGGGTCTCGGTAAGTGTTCAATGATACCAGCTACTGACACCTGTCCTGACTGCAATTCCATACACACTTACCTTGAAGGGAATTCAGTCTGAGTAGACCTGCACAGAACTGTATTGTAGCTCATGGAATTCACTGGCACAAGAGTTGGTGGCAGCCATTTAAAATGTTTTAAGGGCCATGTAATTGCTGGACGAGAGGTCTAGCAGCAGCTAACAGCCATGATTGCTAAATGGAACCTCCCTATTTAGAACTAGTATATCTCTAGGTTCCAGATGGTGGTAGCAGGCAGAAAGAGAGGGCTATTAACCTCATGTCCTCCTTGTGAGCTTCTGGCTGACCACGCCTGCCAACAAAATGCTGATCTAGAAGAGCCTTTGGTCTGATCCAGGAGGGCTTTTCTTGTGAGCAGCACACAATCAAGAAAAACACACATAATGAAGCAAATTGTCATTACATGGTCCATACTTCACTAATTGGCTTCTAAGGGCAACATTTTATTGGGCAGCAATCCATCAGTAGGCAAAACGTAGCACTTGCTTAATACGAGAGTTTTATTCTAGCCCCAGGGAAAGGAAAGACTAAAGGATCAAGGAAACAAATGAAAAACAAACATAGAAAGCTGCAAAGTCCCCCCCCCCTCTAAAACACACCAAGAGGAGGAGGAGGAGGAGGAAGCCACAAAGGAACTGGATTCGATTTCAGAGTTGTGTGTGTGTTTTTAAAAAAGAGAGAGCACCATGATCTTTCTTGTAAATTAATTCCACACTTAATTTTTGGAATTCTTTCTTATTTATCCAAACTCCAGCCAAAAACGAAGTCAGATGAAATGTTATAGGAAACTGGCAGCTGAGGATAAAGTGGTAAACTAGTTTACTTTCACAGTTTCCTTTCATATGCAGATTGAGCGCTGCCTTTGCTTTTGTCATTGCTTACCAAGATCTAAGCTTCCTTCCTAAGGCATCATCTTTTATTAATCAGCTTATCCACAGCAGAGTCCAAAGAGACTGGAAATGGGTTCGGACAGATGTTGATAAATGTCTTAAGTTTCTTCTACGCTAAATCAAGGCCAGCTCTGTTTTATTAATAAGCTAACCTTCAAACATACTTGGCCCTCTGTGTACCATATCACACTTTAAGAGATCATCCTGTTTACACTGTGGAAGTGCAGCCTGAGCAATGGCTGTTAACATCTTTTGTTTGGAAAGGTAAAACCCAATGTGTGCATCTGAATATTTGCAATTAATTGCAAACTGAGACATCCTACAAAAGGAGTAGGTTGCTTCGTATCAGGTGCTGTAAACGGTAGTAGAAACGATACTACCGTAAACATTGCTTTATTTCTTGTCACTTTTTAAGAATGCTTCTTGGTCTCAACATCAAATGCCCATGTTGGTCTCAACATCAAATGCCAATGTTGCTTGATGTGGTCTTCCTTCTAGGGAGATCTAGATTCTTTGGGTCCCAGAGGAGTTTCTTCCTGCTGCAGCACGATTTAAAAGAACCTGTCCTGGGGGTCATATCACACTGGTCTACTTCTAAGATCTCAGCTTCCATCAAGGAGAAATTTGAGATAATCGGACACGGAAGGAAGTCTTCTCCTAGCCTCTTTTCTTTCCAAATTCCTTAATGCCTGCCAAATCAATTTGGTCAGCAGTTGCTCGGAGGTCAGGATAATCAAAGGCTTGCCTGTATTAGCATATTCAGCAGTATACTAAGCAAACAATGGAACAGAGCGAAGGTCCTAGCTCAACCAGAAAGGTGTTGTGTTGTAGTCCAACAACGACTGGGGGCTCTGCTACAGAGCCCGTCAGGGCTTTTAAAGCAGTGTTCCTTGGGAGTTTTAGTCATTTAGTCAAAGGATATTGCTTGGGAACTCCTGACATGCTCTTAAAACTCACAGTCATGAATATATCAAAGATTAAAACTGGTAACCTTATCTGTGAATGTTGTAGATGACAGAGCTTTAGTACCACTCTGAGAAATATTTACCGCCTCTCCCTCTCCCTCTCCCTCTCCCTCTCTCTCTCTCCCTCTCTCTCTCTCTCTCTCTCTCTCTCTCACACACACACACACACACACACGTTCTACACAGAAGGAATTACTTTTGCAAAGTGTTGCTCTCAGTCAAAGGAGTGTCTTTGTTTCAGAAAGGCATCTAAGGATGTGTTGTTTCTCCTCCTAGACTGGCAGGAAGGAAATTCCATGTGGCAAATTAGTTCACTTCAAAAACAGGGCAGGAAGGTTTCTGGTGATAACTTCTATATAGTTAAACACAAACAGGCATATGCACAGCAGTATAGTCAATAGGGTCAATAGTAGGGAGAGGAGAACTGTGTGGCAGAGGGAGGACATTCATAGTAAGGTCTTCTGTTTGAGATATTCATAATTAAGCTGCAACAAAACTGTCAGAATAACTACAGCTCCCAAGGGACACCTGTTATGGAAGCCCTGGTGTGCTCTCTACAGTACACAATGGCAATGGAAAGGGTGGAGGTAAGCAGAGAGAAACCCCCCTCCCTCCCTCTAGCTCTCTTCTTGATGATGCTGCCACAGCAGCATCCTAATTAAAAAGTTAAAGGGAGGGTTGGGCAGTGGATACAGTTTTCCAGTTTTTTTAGGTGGGAGCAGTGCAGAAATTGTTTCATTTCAGGTGAGTCCATGAAGAGACTGGGAGAATCTGCTCAACGCCACTTTGGGTTGGAACTTTCTCTGCTTTGATTTCTATTTGAAGTGGCAGTTTCTTTATGTTCCCTCAATGTTTTTGTTGCCTTTGTTGTCACCTCACAAATAAATCATCACCATTAATAACACTGACTAAGCTACGAATCAGGAAGTCCCCGGGGTGAATCTTGCCTTTGGCATGAAAACATGACTGGGTGGCTTTAGACAAATCTCTCAGCCTCAGTCTCCTTCTCCCCACCAGCACCAATATGCAAACTGGGGGATAATAACACTGACTGGGTGCAATTACAGATGGTGGCATCTTTTGAATGGTGATTATTATTTCTGGCAGAAGCTTTGGTGTTCTGGTTCCTTGCCTGTGGGAGTTCTCAAAGCTACAGTTTAGATACCTAAAGCCCTTGGTGCTATTTCTACATGATATAAGTTATTGCAGTTGTTTAATCATACAATATACTTTTATTTGTTCAATTTATACCATGCCTTTATAACAACAATAAAAACACAGTAATCAAACTTAAGCCCATTGTTTTAAGATGGTCTAGCCTGACTCACTTTGGATGTTAGTCATTCAAAATAATATGAATCTATATAATAATATTATGGTATACAGTGGTACCTGTATTTAATTAAGTACTTAATTCGTTCCGGAGGTCCGTTCTTAACCTGAAACTGTTCTTAACCTGAAGTACCACTTTAGCTAATGGGGCCTCCCGCTGCCGCTGCACTGCTACTGCACGATTTCTGTTCTCATCCTGAAGCAAAGTTCTTAACCTGAAGCACTATTTCTGGGTTATCGGAGTCTGTAACCTGAAGCGTATGTAACCTGTAGCGTATGTAACCCGAGGTACCACTGTATTGTTAAAAGAGGAAGCTGCCTGAAACCATATCAGATGATCTGCCCATTTTCTTTGGACCAAGGCAGCTTTCCAGGGTTTCAGGCAGAAGACCTTTCCTCTCACTTGTGACCTGAATCGGCTCTGCAGTCCTTCTCCAAGACATGCTTGCTGAATTGCATCCTGCCATTCCATGCTTTTGAGTGCTGCTTTTCTAGTATCCAAAGGTGGAAACGCTGTATAAACTTCCAGCTGCCTGTTGATTCTTGATTCTTTATCTTCAGTCACCAAGAAGAACAAGTTGCCTGATTATAGTGGATTGACTGAAGGCCAGCGCTGCCATTAGGCAGTGACCACCTCAAGCAGGAGATGCTGGGACAGTAGCAGCAGCTTCTAGGCTGTTCTTCCTGAGCCCCACCGCCCACCCCACCCTGAAACTGTTCCCCTTTGCTGTGACAGAACTATGTAGGCCACATGACCTGTGCAGCACCCCATAAAACTAGCCTGCAGTGTCAGGTGTGGTGGTAAATATTACCCTGTCACCAGTGTTGAGGTAAGGTTAAACTTCCAATCCAGCCAGCTTTCACATGTGGAACAGTGAGCGGGTACCATGTTGTCCTTCATTTCAGGCAGCAAAATGTTTTGGGCCAGCCCTGGATTCACTTTCCCCATAGTGAGAGCAATCAGCCTCCAGAAGCAACTTTGGCACAGTATCGGTACTCTGAGCTTCTTAACAATTCCTTTATTTATAGACAGCTTACACTGTCAAGCTTCTGCATATGCACTTCTGTGCTTATAAGTCTTTGAGCCAACAGAATTTGACATACTACTTTTTTCTTGACAGTTGTTTCTTGCTCAGATGTCTTCAGGCAGTAAATATTGCTTTCACGATGTTGTAAAAAGAAGAAGAAGAAGCATTTTACAACATGATGAAAGCATTTAATTTTTATGTGGGGGGGGGGAGAGAAAAATATGTGTACCATTCAGAATGACAATAAATCTTATGTTAACGTTAGGAAACCTCACACAAGGTTTTGAGGTGACTAGGAAGTATCACATCTATCAGATTTAGCTGATAAGAATGGAACTGATGTAGCTATGAAATTCCTTCTAGTGCTACCAGCAAAATTCACAAGGGACAATATAGCGGGAGGAACCAAAATAAATGGTCAAGAAGATCCAGATGAAATCTTGGAGCAAGAAACACTGGAATGAAAATCCAATCACACTGTGATTTTTGCATAGCACATTCACACACATCATGATTCACGATATATTGCCAGGTCCAAAATTATGAAACTGATATGATGATATGGACTTCTGTTTCTTTCAGATATGGTGAGTAATCTCATTTCATGTTTGCTATACAACATGGTGGATGTGCATGTTCTATCCAAAAACCACTTGCCATGTTGCGAAGAGTCACGGTGCATGATCTGGGACTCTGAAGCTGCAGGTTTAAAAGCTCCAGGCACAGAGTCCTAAATCTGGATCTTCCTCCCCCCACCCTTCTGAAGATGGGGACAATATTTCCCTGCCTCCAGTCTTCAGGGACCTCACCTGCTCTCCAAGGGTTCTCAAAGATTGTAGAGAGAGGGTAGGATCTGCACACACATGTACACACAGCATCCTTCACCCAGGCAAGCCAGAGGCCTTATCAGAGTTCAATGAAATATTCCAGCCAGGTAGAACCATTCAAGAACAGTGCATAGCAGGGCTGGTGAGCAAGACCCATTTGACCCCTGGGCCATTCCTGCTTTAGACACCTGTTGAAAACCTTTCTCTTTGCTTTCTCCAGCTGACAGTTTGCAGCCAATACAACTTATAATGAAGATTTTTAAATCTTGTTTCATGGATGAATTTTTATATACTCATGTCCACCACTGATATATTTTATACCAAGCCATGGAGATGCCCAAGAAAGAAAGAAAGAAAGAAAGAAAGAAAGAAAGAGAGAGAGAGAGAGATAAGGGGAAATTTATTGCCCAACTGCATATTCAGTAAAGTGGAAAACCAGATGTTTTAAATACTGAATTGCATAAAATGCCTTGATGCACACATAATGCAAGAGACATTGTTCGTCCTGTTGCCCGGCCAAGTATTCTGGGTGGCTTCTGTTCTGCACCATACAGCTCTTGGGCAAACGGGGAGGCAGCAGCGTGCAATGTCAACAGGCCATTTAATTATTATTAGTAACTGTACTACATGGCTCTTACTCATCCTTGTAGCAATATTGCTAACAGTGCATCTGCTTTTATCACAGCCTCAGTTCCTATTACTGGAGAACAGGAGTCTCACAAGCTACGTCCAGCCCAGAAGAAATGACCCATCAGCTCCAGCAACTTTATCTTCTGATCTCAACACTGAGGAATTGTTCAGGACCAGTAAAGGCAAGCAGCAATACATATGCAGTTGGTGGTGGAGATTATAGTCTATAAATGATTTCAACAATTTGAAGGTGGCAGCCCTAGAGATATCATTGGTCACTCTCATCACACTGTAGCCTCTTTGCACATGTTTTGGCAGGGCTTTTTTTTTTTTTTAACAGTGCATCAAAAATG
Organism: Podarcis muralis; assembly: GCF_964188315.1. Lineage (NCBI taxonomy): Eukaryota > Metazoa > Chordata > Lepidosauria > Squamata > Lacertidae > Podarcis > Podarcis muralis. The sequence goes on from NC_135657.1 coordinate 79,951,316, forward strand.
TGTGAAACTGTGTAATCACAGGCAAGCATGAGGCAAAAGAAGCAAGTGTTGACATAGTGAGTAACAATTCCTTTAGTGTACCACTTTTGCCTGACTCCAGCCTAGGCCCCACAATGTGTGCGGAATTCTCAACCCTGAAGGTTCTTCTTGATGCTCCCTTCTCCACATCCCATAATTTTCATGTTTCTGTGTGTGGCTGTATGCAAACTTCCTCTGCAAATACAGGGATTTGCCTCTGGCTGCCCTTCACTTCCGCCATTATGGGCGCAGTCAGATCTTTGCAGGAACAAGGTGTGAAAGTGCCTATCCATGCAATTACTTTAAAGAGTGGAATCCTTAAAAAAGAGATGCGCCATATACTTCAGGAAGCCAAATCTCAAAGCAAAACCAGCAGTTCCTTGTACTAAGTACTAAGTATTTCCAGTGTAGATTATTCAGTGGCATTTTTGGGTTTTTTAAAAATTCACATTCTCACTGTCACCAAGTACAACCAAAAAAAGTGGGACATCATTGTGATCTTTGCTTGTTTTGCACATGATTGGTAGCATACCTTTAAACTGCTGTAAGTAATAAAAAATATATATGTGCAAGATGGCTATAAGAAACGCCAAAGTTTCACCTAATAAAATTTTGGTATGCTTCAATTTTCAAAGTAAATTTGATTTATTGGAGCCACCAGCCATATGATGACAGCCTTGTGTTTTTTATATGAGTCATGTCCCCACGGGCTCTAGAATATGCCAATAGTGTACCTTGGACTGGGTCCAGTGTCCGCAAACAGGTTTTCATTAGACTTTGATGCCAGTTGCTTTTGGGAGCGGAGAGGCTGCTGAAAACCAGCTTTGCTTTGGGACCGTTTCTTTCTGTAAAAAAGAGAGAGAGAGAGAAAAGAAATAACAAAGATCTTTTTTAGAGAAGCTTTACGCCTCCGCATTGTAGGTGTAGGACAATATTTTAGGGAACAGTAATCTGTTATTGCAGGTGGTCATGCTTCAAGCACTTCCGTATTTTGAGAATAGATCAGACAAAGTGCAACAACTCTTATTGAAAAATTGCCGAATTTGTAAATTAGAAACACATTGGTCTGTGGCTAAGATTAAGTTAGCATGTATTACAGTCACTGGGACTTCTCTGAAATGCTAAAGGAATATAATTACCTACGCTATTCCACATGTCATGGGGCTGGGGCCATAATCACATTAAAGAAAGCTTTATCGCAATATCCTACCAGGCTCATTCTTTCATTTCAGTGAAGACTCTGCAGATGCTTTGACTGGGTAACTCATGATGACCTACAAAAAAGTGATTTTCCCCACCCACCCGGTTCTAACCCTGTCACCACACTGCTCTCCACATTTGCTCCACATAGAAGACATTTGCTCGGTGGCCTGATACATACACTACTTCAGCAGCTTCATAAATTTTCCCCCTTCCTCAGCCACCATGTCCTTCTGGTAATCTCCGTATCACGGAACCTAGTTATTCTTTTCCCTGTGATGCGGTTCCTATCCCTGCAAATGTCCCTTTACCCACCTCCTGGAAGACTAAACAATGTAGTGATTCCCACCAAATGAACGAGGATTAGACAGATTGGTGGAGGACAAGTCTATCAATGGCTACTGGCCATGGGGGCTAGGTTATCCCTCCACTGTCAGAAAGCAGTATGCCTTTCAATGCCTGTTGTTGGGAATCACAAGTGGGGAGAGTGATGTTGTGCTTACATCCTGTTTGCAGGCTTCGTACGGGCATCTAGTTGGCTACTGAGGGAACAGGAGGTTGGACTAGATGGGTCTGTTGGCCTGATCCAGGAGGGATCTTCTTATGTTCTAGTGCAGGTGTGAAAAGAAGCCACAACATTTGCCCACTTGGATCCTCCAGAGAGGCACTACCAGAGGAAACCAAACAAATCTGGAAACAAATACGAAATTATAACAATACAAAGGGCAATGATAGCAAAAGTCCACTTGAATTACCAATGAAAACATACAACAGATCAGCAGAAAAAAAATCTTACACACACACAAGTATTGGTGGAATAACAAGAGTTGTCATGTACTTGACTATATAACACTCCAGCAACCCGGCCAGATGGGCGGGTATTATTATTATTAATAGTCTTCCTAATTAATTATACAGCTGATGGCTACCTACTAGTGAGCTTGCGACTGCAGTAATAGAACTCTGTGATTAAAGGAAACATCCCGGCCCTTTGAAGTCATATTCATTTCAACAGAATAGTGAAGAATGTGCTTAAATCTCTCCCACTGAAATCAATGGGGCTTAGAAGTGCTTCAATTTTGGATCAGGCTCCTTGCTTTTTGCCCCATATAGGAAACTGAAAAACGGCATATTGCTTCATGGATGCTGAAGCAGTGGCGTAGCGTGGGGGGTGTAGGGGGTGCCGGCCGCACCGGGCGCAACATCTGGGGTTAGGGCAAATCCACAGGTTAGGGGGCGCAAATCCACGGGTTAGGGGGCGCAAATCCATGGGTTAGGGGGCGCAAATTACTTGCCTTGCCCCGGGTGCTGACAACCCACGCTACGCCACTGTGCTGAAGTTCTTCCAGGAACTGGAATAAATGGGCATTTTACAGACTAACGAGTTCTTATTTATTTATTTATTTTAAGAGGAAGTAATTATGTGTGTTGGCATCCATCTGTCTCGGGAGACAATGGAGGGGTGCACCTTGGGGGTGAAGTCAAACTGTTGGAAAGTTCCAGTGCCTGCTGTGAAACTTGTTGTAGAAGATCGACAGAGTCTGAATGCACTCAGTTAAAATTCACTCAAACTCCCCATTCCTGTGCATTTTCAAAACTGACGTAGAATTGAGGGAACCCTATAAAACATGCTTACTCAGAAGAAAGGCCCATCAATTTCAATAGGTGTTATTCCCAAGCAAGTAGCCTGAGTGGTAGGTGCTTTTTGATCAACAATTATTGATGCTTACAAGACTAATTTAGAAAAATGCAGAAATAGTACTGTAGAAAAATAGTAATATCTTGAGAGTATTTTGTATAGTTTATCCTTAGGGTAATGCCCAATTTATATAGTTTCCTGGCTGTATTGCAACTCCACCTCCTCCCCAGTTACCTGACCCTGTACAGGACCTTGTATTCTTTGCATTTCTCCAAATGCCACTTGCATTTTCCTTCCAAATGGTCTTGTTTCACACACTTAGTGCTTTAGAGCAGAATCCCTACAAAGATCAGCACCATGCAGTTATTAGTCATGCTAGATTGCCATTGTCAACAGCCTTTCACTCCCAGACCTAGGAACACTCTTCCCCCTCCCTTCTTGTAGATTAAAGCCTGCAGCTATTCGTCTCTGGATATATATATATCCATTCCTATACCCGTGAAAATCTACGAAAGCATATATATATATATATATATATATATATATATATATATATATATCACTCCTTACCCTCATTTCTATGGAGGAGGTGGAGGAAGAAGAAGTAAAAGGCTTTTTACAAAATTATTTTGCCAAATCATACATTTTTGTACAGTGGTACCTCGGGTTAAGAACTTAATTCATTCCAGAGGTCCGTTCTTAACCTGAAACTGTTCTTAACCTGAAGCACCGCTTTAGCTAATGGGGCCTCCTGCTGCCGCCGTGCCACCGGAGCATGATTTCTCTTCTCATCCTGAAGCAAAGTTCTTAACCTGAAGCACTATTTCTGGGTTGCAAAGACTTTGGTTGCAATTTCTGATCATTTGTATTAGTCTATAAATAGTGTTTAGTGCCATTGTTATTGGCCATCGTGTTATTTTGTTCAGTTTGTCTATATTGCAACACAGGGGTCTGTTTACAGACTATGAATCTATGACACTACCCAGGTCATTAATTAGACCTACCTGAGAAAGTATTGGCTGATGACTTGTATTGGGAAAGAAACAGGGAGAGTGCAACCTTTTTAATTTCCCTTGATCTTTTGGCAGTTTTTGATACCATTGCGTTGAGAGTTGGAGGCAAAGTGAAATGATAGCTTCGTTCCTGCCTGCAGGACTGGTTCTAGATGTGGCATTAGGAATGTCTTCTCAGCCCAATGGCAGTTACCTTCTGGGGTTCCAGAAAGTTCCATCTTGTTCCTCATGCTTTTTAACATCTATATGAAGCCAATGAGAACAGGTGGTTTAGGGTGGTCTCATCAGTTCTATTTCTTCCTGTGTGGGTGGTAGATCATTGCCTAGAGGCAGCAGTGGTCTGGATGTGGGGGGGGGGGAATGAAAGTGAAGATGGTAATCCTATAGGTAGGAGGTTCTGCAGTCTGGGAATTGGATAGATAGCCTGTTCTGGGTGGAGTCTCATTCCCCCAAATGTAAAGGTGCATAATCTGGAGGTATTCCTGAATACAACCTTGTGGATCGAGGGCCCGACCCCCGCTATGTGAAATAAATACACAGGGACACGTGGTATAAGGTTAATGGGCAAGAAAAGGCCACAACTTTATTGATTACAGCAGTGAAAAGGTATTGGCTTAGGCATTGGATGACTATAGGTGGTGGGTTTATTCAACAGTAGGTGGAGCCTGTTGATGCTCATCCAACTATAGGCTCACCCCTGATGTCACCGAGGGTCGTGCCATGGCCTCCCGCCAAGCAGGCATCGGACGGAATACACGACCGCCAGATTCCTTTAACGGAATAACCCACGGTAGATAGCATAGGCGATGGCCACACCTAGCCCTTGACACATCACAACACATGAATCCAATGCCTAACTGCCACCCGAGCCTCGCTGCGGGACGACGAGGACTGAGGGGGAGGCGAAGCTGGCGCCGCAGCATTAAGCTGCTAAACACGCCCCTCGGAGGCACCTGGTTGGCTGCCTCCGGTGGGCGTGGGCGCCAGCCAGGTAAGGAGGGGGCAGGGGCTAAGGCCCCTGCCGGGGCGGAGCTCGGGCTCCTGCCCACAACCACTCCCCTCTCTTCCAGGGAGGAGAGTCTTTGTCATCAGAAGCCCAAGTGGCCCTAGTGGCTCAGAATGCATATTTCCAACTACAGCTAGATAGAGATATTTGGGCACATGGTTCCATGATGTAGTAACCTCTAGGTTAGATTACTTTAATGTATTCTACTTAAGACTGCTGTTGTAAACAGTTCAGAAATGGCAGCTAGTGCAGAATGTGGCAGCTAGACAGCTGGGTGATTTAGCAAGCTCAACTCATATAGTGCCAATATTGAACAGTCTACTCTGGTTGGCTGTTTATTACCTGCCCTCTTTAAAAAATTAATGCTAACTGGCTTATAAAGGCCTGAGTAGAACCTTACCCATTTACCTGAGAGAGTGCCTCTCCCTGTATTGTCCTGTCTGAACTTTAAGATCTACTGGGGAGACCCTACTCCTTATTCCATAGTTTAGTTGTGAGAACAGGATGCTGGTCTAGTTGACCAATTGGTCTGATACAGCAAGCTCTACTTACAGTCTTACAAGTGAAGTTCATGGTTCTATAACTTGAGAGAGGGCCTTCATGGTGGTGGCTCATCAGCTGTGGAATGCCTTCCCCCTGGAGAAGCTGTTGGACTCCAACACCCATAAGCCCCAACCAGCATGAGCAGTGGTAAGTAATGAGGGGAGTTTGAGTCTAAACATCTGGAGGAGGAGTGGACATCATATTTATGAACATGCTATTGTTTTCATATTCTATTGGCGATGGGTTGTCTTGTTTTATCACCTTCTCCTGGGGGTCACTTGTATGGTGAAGGGCAGGGTAAAAATTACATAAATATGATGGGCAGCACATGAAGTTAATGAACAGGTTTGTTCTACAACCACCTGAGTTGCCAATGGATTTCCAATCCAGCCCTGCCAGAGGTGATGCAAAGTAAGAACTATGTATGAATTCTCTACTAAATGTAGTATAATGCAAGCATTTCAGAACTACAAGTATAAAACAATTTTGGTGAATGTATTGTGGGTGTGTCCCAGATGACATAACTTTTAACCTTTCCACCTGAGGAGTACTAAACACATTATCTCCCCCTCCTGCCACCACTGCTATTTTCAACACCCTAAACAAAATGCCTTGTGAGAATTGTTTCTTGGGTGTTTTTCTTTGTTTGCTTTTAAGCTTTTGGGGGTGATAATCAGGTCTAACAGCTAAAACAGCTTTCTGCTGTCATGGAAATATAGTGGAAAGGGCAACCTTTTCTGGAATTCAAAACTCTCCGAAATATTCATCCTTGTGAACTTAAAAGTGAGACTTTTTATGGCCTTTTCCAACAAGTTTACTTATTTTATGTACGTTTATATCACCGTGTAAACGTGATAAATGATGATGAAATGAGATAATGCTTACAGAAATCAACGTGAAGGGTTCCAAATTTCTGCTGGATTCGATTCAGGCCTTCCACATTTGTAATGCTCAGCAAAGCTTTTGCTTCACAAGTCATTAGGCAGCCTTGGTCCCAATAGTATCTGTTCTTTTCAGTATAACATTAGAGCTGAAAGCCTTCTGGTGAACCTCATAAACAAGAATGTCTAAAGGCTCTTTGGGAAACACTGAACAGACATGAACACTACAGGCCAAATTCTGCTTTGACTTATGGCCCATGCAATTCCACAGAAATCTCCGGGATTGTGCTAAGGTCAGAGAAGATATGGACCCTTGGGTCTAAAATATAATAGCCACAACTTGACCCAAGAAATCCAGTGCATCTTTAAAGACATACCTTATCCTATTGAACTCAAATTTGCAGAGTGTGCCAGCTCCTCCCCCTTTTTTTTTCCTTGGAGGCTGTTACCAAGACAGAATGACTCGAAGAGAGGTGGGGCAGGGAAACAGGAAATAGAAGAGAACAATTTGGTACCTCAGTCATAAGAACATCCATGTAGAAATAAAAGACATTTTAAAATTTGAATGTGCGCTGCTTTTGAGTACAAACACCACTGTAGAAACAGCTTTTACATTTGCTGAAAACTTACACTTCGTGAAGGTGGTGCTGCCCTGTCTCACAGAACTGCACCAGTTTAAGCCGTTTGGTCTTGGTGGCGTTGAACAAGGCCAAATCCAAGTTCTTTCACTTAAGGGTGGATGTTCCATTGAAAGTGCAGAGGAAATTTCAAATATTTGCTGAGCCACTTGGGTGATTGAAACTTCCACAAGCCCTGGCAAAATGATTTGTATGCTAGTATTTGGAGAGGGACATCCCTTTTCTCCAAATTTTTATTATTATGCCAAAGACTAGGTCTGTGTCGTTGAGAATTCACAAAATTCATGCAACAGACTGCATGTTTCCCAGTTTCCGTGCAGACACCACCACCACCCCATCTGGTGTACTGAATTGATTTTAGATTGATCAAAGAGTTAACATTGGCTTTGTAAAAAGTACAAGTTGCTGAGTACTGGCCCTTGGATGATACTCATTGTCTCATGGTCCATGCCTTTCCAGCTGGGTCACTGCTTGCTTTGGTTTTGAATTAGAAAATTTGCTACTCTCTCTGATCAGCAGATTCAGCAACCACAACGGTAGCAGCAGATCATGGAGGAATGCCTGTCGCTCAGGAAAATTAAGACATTCCTGGCTGTCCAAATCCTATTTGAGGATTTTTTTAAGAGGAAAATTATGCATACTTTATTTTATTTATAACCATCTCCTCTGAGAATGTGCTGTCATTAACAAGAGATAAATATTCCACATGAAGAATATATTTGGATGACATAAAGGCCAGCATTTAATTCCACCAAGACCGGGGGGCGGGGGGGGGGGACATGATGCTTATGCTTCCTATTGAGTTAGAAACCAAGTAGCTTGCTCTGGGTTGCATAGTGATTCTGATGGAGAAAAGTGAGCAGAGAGATACCTCATGTATTAGAACTGATACTACTTAGCTTCATTGTTAGGCGTGAACAGTGAAGTGATCAAGTTTATGGAGGTTATGAAATTGTTCAGGAGGTTGGCTGTTGCCCAAAGGTATCCCTTGTGCTGATGGAAGGCACTTTGATCCAGCAGAGGGTTCTGTCAGTTTAATGGGAAAGGAGGCCATTTTTGCCAATGCCCCCCTTTCCCCCTCTGCAGCACCTTCCATGGTATTCTGAAGGCTTCCTCAACTCTTGAGCAAATATTGGAGGCATATGGGGAGCTCAGGGGTGAAGGTAAAAGAACAGTGAAAATCTCCTCCCTCCCCAGACCCGTCATTCTGCGCAAAATGTTCTCTTTTTAACTCAAAAACAAGTTTCTGAGAAAGAACATCAAAGGAGGAAATGGCTTAATGAACAGAGAGAAGGGATTTCTATCGTTAGCCGAGATTACAGTGGTACCTCTGGTTACAAACACCTCAGGTTACAAACACTTCAGGTTACAGACTCTGGTAACCCAGAAGTAGTACCTGGGGTTAAGAACTTTACCTCAGGATATGAAAAGAAATTGTGCGCCGGCGGTGCAGCAGCAGTGGGAAGCCCTATTAGCTAAAGTGGCACCTCAGGTTAAGAACGGTTTCAGGTTAAGAACGGACCTCCAGAATGAATTAAGTTCATAACCAGAGGTACCACTGTATAGAGGAAGCATAGAGATGGGAAACAGGAAAATTCCTACTCGCAAATAGGAAGACTTCCTCAGATTACTTTCACTGTACATTAGATTGCGGTCATTAGTCACAATTCAGTGCACTGTTTTGTTGACTCTAAAGCGTGAGGCAGCTGCCACAGGTGTCAAATGCTGGGCAGTGATAATGTGTTGAAGAAGGGAAGACTTGTGTGTGCCATATGGCTTGCTCTGCAACACACACACCCCAAGCTATCCTTCTGCCCTCAGGTGCAGTAGAGGACACTCCCCAGTCACCAGTCTGATTCAACTGCCAATCTAACTGGCCTGTTTGTAAGGAATGGGAGAGGGCGCCATTTTGTATTTTGCCTCAAGCAGCAAAAAGTTTTGGACTGGCTGTGTTCCATTCCCATTTAAGCTAATAGAGCTTCAGTGTGTATCTCTTCAAGATGAATGGCAGCCATTGTCTCTAGCATCTCCCAATGCAATACCAGCTTCTGATAATAATACACTGTAAGATTTGAGCGTATTTAATTTAATACTTAATTTGTAATGCAATCTGTAGTTACATTTCAATGTATTTTGATCACAGACGCAAACAGTCACGAGGAAGGAGGAGAGGTCATGAATGGCACCAATCCAAGGCTTGCTGTGCCACTAAATAAGTGCTAAAGATGAGTCGTTCTGTTCTGACCTTGGAAGGCAGAGCAATAGTTATTATGAATAATGACGTTATGTTGGCATTGTAGGGGGGTTGGGACAGATTTACTAGTGCAAATGTTAATTAGCGGAAGTGCCTTTGCCTTGATGGCTGTCCAGAGATTCTGAAAACCAAACCAATCCCCGACACTCACAGTTTAGCTTCACATTTGAGTTTTCTGCCTGAGATTCCTAAATGAGAGCTGCCAGGCTATCAGCCTACTTTGAAGAACGCAGGAACGATCTGTACCTTAGAGGAGGACAATAGCCAGTGTAGACAATATTGAGCTAGAGAGACCAATGCTCTGACCCAATATGTATATTTTCTGTATACATATGTTATAGGCAACATACACGTGAAAGACCAAAAACACCTCCTGCTCCTCTAACCTGCCCTAAATAACCTTTGCTGTTGGTATCACCTTAGAAGGTACTTAAACAATTCTTAGCACTGCACAGATATTTAAACAAGAAGAAAGTTAACAACTCCCCAACATAATCCCATTATCCCTTTTTGCTGCCCAGATATTTTAAGAAGCCCAAATTCCCATGTACACTGGAAAACAAAATTCAGTAGCATCTAAAATTAAAGTCCTTCCTAGCAGAAGCACAGGGAAATCCTGTTCTCTCTTTCCACATCCCCCATCCCACTCCTCTACAGCTTCAGCTTAGCTTGCCATAAGAATTTGGCCCACAGATTCAGCGTCAGTGAGAGAGAAAAGGAGGGAAAGGAAGAGATGGAGAGACATGCCAAGTGTTGTCAGCCCCTGAAACTTATTGGTGAGAGAGTTCTCCCTTTTTGCATTAGATGATGTGTCACATGCTGATTGGAGGTTGCCAACAACTAAAATATCCTTTAATGCTTTCTGGCTTTTAAAATAGAATCCTGCTTGGGCTGCATATGTTTAACATTATCCATAAAACCATCAGTCCCCTCATTTTCAATAGAAGCAGCTGTGGAAGTGGGCCAGAGTGCAAAGAAAGGCAGCTCCAATTGTGAAATTAGCAACCGGACAATATTTCCCTGAAATGTTGGTCCATGTTTAGCTGAGCTCTGGCACAAAGCCAGTCTCATTGTTTTTATTTATTCATTATGATTATTTCTATGCTACCACTCAGAATACAAATCCTGTCAAGTAGCACCAATGCTCATCAATAAAATCACAATAAACAATGTCAAAAAAATGTAAGGCATCCTCAGGAGTCTTTACCCGGAGTAGCTGGTGGCAGATGGCCCTGTTGATGAACAGCTGGAACCAGAGCAGACATGTGGCAGTGGTGGTGGCCAGGAGGAAGTGCCAGCTGGACATCGTGACATGCTGACTCCATCTTGGCCAGAAGTAAACACGGCTGAGTCGAAAGTGGCAGGGGTCAGTGATGGACAGCGCTGAGGGGTGTCTCCACGTCTCCTACTGGCACATAATGTGGCGAGATGTCTCGGAGGAGAGAGGTGGCGGCAACAGCATATTTATCAAGTTGCAATTTTTATACTTAGCTTTGAGGCAACAGGAGAGACAGTATCATAGACTCCAAGTGGGACACAGTCTGAGTGAGGAAACCACAACCCTCTTATAAAATAAGCAGCCAGTCAAGGGGTGGTGAACCTAAATACTATGGACTTATCTACTTAGAATGAGAAGAGTCCCAGAACTCCTTATCTAAAGGAATAAGAGACTCACCAGGTCTCTACTGAATTGCTGGAGGAAGGTTTGGGGTTCTAAAGCTATTCCATGAAGCTGCTGCATTTAATTCTCCCTTTCCACATACCCTGTGTGAATACATTATCATCATGATGATATGTTCATATAAATGCATAGAAGTCCAGAAGCATGTTTTAAGTGTGTAATTGACAAATGAATACATTTAATACATTTGCATATGGGTATGGACAAGAGGTAGTTACTGTACTCCCCAAAACCACTTCAGTTCAAACAACCCCACATTTTAAAGGTTATCTGAGAGGCCACCTCCTTCTCTGCAGCCTCTGTTAAGTATTAAGATCAGCAATATTTCCTCACCCGCAGAAGTTTGGCAAAATGGTGGCCAATTCATTGTACAATCACTGTAATACTTTTTTTGAGGGGGGGGGGGCAGATTTTCACCTTGTGGTGGTTTGGTACAGTACTCAGAATGAAGTTCACTGTACTAGTTCCAAAATCTCTGAACCACACCTGAAAGGAGTTCCCATAATTGCTGAACAGAGTAAAGGTAAATTAAGTTCATTCTGAACTTCAAACTATTTCTAGTTCATTCCCCACCCTGCCAACAGGAGGCCTGGACTCTTGGCTTTTGTTTAAAAAAAAAGCTTTCTTCCTAATGCAACACTAATGTCTCAACAAATGAAACTGATCTGTGGAAAATGTAACTTGAAAAAAAGAGACATTGCACATGCTTTTGTAAACCAATAAATCTTTAATAAAAAATGTTTTTTTTAAAAAAAAGTCAGTAACTGAAGCGGTATTGACTGGTCATTAATAAACAAACTTTTTGCTTATCAAGACATGGATGGAACACAACTAGCCACTGAAATGTATGGAGTGTTAGCAAGACAAGCACCCAGAGACTTGGCCTTCCAGCTTTCTTGTTCCTCACTGTGAAGCCCCATTTTTGAGGCCCAACATTTATTCTGAGACGTCAGATCATTCATTTGAAAAATCAGCCTGCTACCCCACCCCCAAAAAGCCTATCTCCACAGACCATTCTGCTCTGTATAATCGATCTTTGATATTAAACAAACACAAGACAGTGACAAATATATTGATTAAGAGATAGATAAATTCTTAGCTTTATGTTACCCATAAACAGTGTCTCTGCTTTCCAGTGGTATGAAAAGCATTCTTTCTCTTGGAACAATCCCATATATAAGATTTTACAATTATGGTGGGATAAATCCTGGCCCAAAGGAATACTATCAGTGCTTTATTGGAACTATTTTATCACTCAGCATTCTGGCTTTGGAATATCTCCTCCACATGTTCCCACCACTACCACCATGCTTATATTCATATATATGCACACATATGTATTTCTGGCTCTGAAATTATAAAAATAGACAGGATCTAAGGCAACTGGCTATAAATGTGAAGGAAAGAAAGAATTATTTCAAGGCCTATTAGGCCTCCCCAAACAAATCATTCTTTTCATTAAAGGCATGTTTTAAACTCTATTCAACTGAAAGATATAGAGATCAGGATTGCATGCAAGATTTTATTGAAAATTTTAACCCATTTTGCCTCATTGGTTAGCCTGATTATTTATAGATTATTCCTCTATACTTGCATGCAAATGGAGAGGGGTGACTTCTATGCCACTTAGACATCACAATCATTTATGATGGCAATGCATTATTATTTTTAAAAAAACGAATGAAAAGTGATCATGGAAATAACATTCTATCCTATGCTTCTAATTGGCAGAAATGTGGGCCAAACTCGACCTGACATCAATTGTGTGAATGCAATTAATATGCACTTTTTGTTATGTTAATAGCCTCACAGATGTCTGAGCAGCCTCAGAGTAGTGGGAGATGGGAAAGGGTAGTTTAACTCTTTCTCTCCCTGCCACAGTCTAGAGAAAAACCACTACTCTGTTATTTGTATTTCAAGCAGAACTGCCATTAACAATGGTGGATGGTGCAGTGGGTGCTGCCAGTCACCTGACCTCCAGTCAGTCATGTTTCTGCTGTTTCCCAGAAGGTAGAGGGCAAGCAGCAAGGCAGCAGCAAGGTCAGCCAAGTGCAAACGCACCAACAGAACCAATCTAATGCTCCTGCCAATGTGTTTGCACTGCGCTGTCCTCACTGCCACCTCATTTTTGTCTCTCAGTAAGCAGCAGCAATGTGAACAAACGGAGGTCAGGTGAACTGCAACACCCCACTATGCCAGGCTTACCTGTTGCGAGTATTTATGTACATACATATGAAAAACCATGAATTTTGATTGCATTTGTGCAAATAACATCACAACTAGTTTGGACACTTTTCAAGATGATATTCTAGTGGTATAAAGATGGGGCTGGTAGCTTCACATAAAAGGTGAGCTCAAATGACATGTTTTCCATGTAATAATTATAACTTTCTTTATTAGTCCATTTCAACTTACAGATGAACTTTGAATTCAGACGGAGTAGAGCATGCAGTTGTTCCTGAATACAGCACATTAGGGATGAAGGCTTCAGATGGTCTCTTGTACCAAAAACTCTCTGCCTAATTAGCATATCAAGTAGAAGGATAACCTAAAGCCATTTTCCTCTGATGCGCTATCTTTCCACAAGCAGGGGGATGTTTTGTGATGAGAATCATTTAATTGTGCAGCTCCCCACATGCATTTTCAACTAACATGGCCCCCAAATGGCTACTGTATGCAGTTCTCTTGGCTGTGTGAATCATGTCTTTGAATCACAGACTCTGGAGTTGTTCAGACATATATCAAACTAGCAAGAGTCTTGGAATACACCACTTCCTCCACAGAATTAAGATAACATGTGATGTAGGTTTCCTTATGTGGCTACCCATTCACAGCATCACTCTGTCAGAATAATATCCCCATCCAGAGGTAAATATCTGAACAAGCCACAGAGCTGGCATGGTTCAATCTAGGTCAATATTTCATCTCCAATGCTGAGTCATCCATCTTCCTTTACTCCCATCCCAAATCAGTCCACGCCACAAACATTCACATCAGACATTTACAGAGCACATAGCATGAGGTGAATAACAAACGTGAACCGAGGCACATGGGAAAGAAACAAGTCCCTTTTTTAAACAAACAGGCTCCACACTGGTTTAGGTAACATAATAGGTTTATTAAAATGGCTTATATGCAGTTGCCTGGCAGGGTCTAAACTGCAACTGGGTATCTCCTAATACAAGGGAAGCAGGGGGGAGTCCAGATGCTAGGATGTACCAAACAGGACAGTGCACACTGACTACAATATAAGCACTATTTCTTTACAAAACTGGAATTGCTGCCAACACTTTTATTTTTAATCTTTCTTTTTCTTTTAAAAAAAAAAATCTAACTCTGAAAGAGTCACTGATTTATTAGAACTTTGCACATGTGACCAAGCCAACTAGTAACCAAACCAAACTGAAGTACTTGGATTAAAGCCAGTTTAGTCCCCATTGAATTCAGTTTAACTTAAGGGGCTTAATCCTTTGGTCCTTCCACAAAAACGGGATGGTGAGCTGGGGCTGGTGGTTATCTTTCCCATCTCTATCTAGTGACTGCATGGCTGCAGTGATGTCATTGGTGGAAAAAGCAGAGGCGGCGGTGGTGCCAAGCCAAACATGACACAGTGAGAAATTAATCTCTTCTTCATTGACATTAGTGGGTCGAAGAGCAGCCAGCAGAGAGTGCAGCATGAACACAGGAAGCGTCTGCTAGGCTTTTTGCATACTTTCATTTAAGAAATATCTTATCTTATAAAACTGAGCATTTGTGACTCTAGCTCCAGTGACTGTGTGGAAGCCCAATGTCTCTCCTTAGCAATGGGCTGAAGCAATAATTATTTCAAGAAGCACTTCTTATCTCTGAAATTTGGACACATCTGCAGTGTAAACTGCATTAACATTCCTTTCCTCCTTCCCTGCCCTGAAGGGAACTCTGGGAACTGTAGTTCTGTGAAGGGAAAAGTGGGATAGGAATCTCTAGTCTATGTGACAAGTAAATCTTTCTCTGTTGGAGATTCCCAGCCCCCTACCACCACCATTTCACAAAATTGTAATTCCCAGCATTCTTCAAAGGGAGCTATGGCACCAAACCTGGTCTAGAACTTATTGGTAAGAGCTTCTGCATTGGCAAGTACCAAGGACAGAGCCTTTTGAATGGTGGCCCCACAGCTTTGATGCTTCCTCCCGAGAGAAAAATGTATGGCTGTGTCAATGCTAGGTTTAAAGAAAACTCTGAAGTTGCTTTTGTTCTAGTCTTCATTGGCTTTATGAATTTTAACAGCTCTGGGGTTGAAATTAATGTTTTATGCTGATAATTTTAGTGTAATTGCTTTTATTTGTATGTGTTTTCAAACATTATGTAAACCATTGTGTAAACCATTAATGCTTGGTGTTTTTATTATGTTTTTAGATATACTGTAAGCCGCCCAGAGTGGGTGGGGTATAAATAAAATTATTATTATTATTATTATTATTATTATTATTATTATTATTATTATCACCTTCAGCAGACAGCATAATGGTTATGACTGATGGTTATACATCACTGATTAAATAACTGAGTTCTAGTCCAGTGCCTTGCAATACCACATTTTTATTCTGAATATGCCTATGCACCAATCTAACTGTTTTTATGGAATGGGTTATCAATGTTTGTAAATGAGCATGAAGAACACTTCTAACTCGCTTTCGTGCAAAAGATTGGATTATACCAACTGCAAGGCAGACATAATTGTGGCCGCTTTGTGGTTATGCTCTAGGCTTACTTTCATGAGTATGATTTGACAAACTAGATAAACAAATTAAACAGGACTTTACTGCTTATTGCTCTATTAACTTTATTGTCTGTAAATGTCTGTTGTGTGTGATCGGATGCCAAGATTACGAGAAGAATCCCTTCTCCGAACTCACTTGAGGGTGGAGCTGAATAAAATGGTTTTCAAGGCACTTCCTTAAGGTTTCATTCAGATATGAAATCCCTAGATTGCTTTTCATAGAAAAAGGGGGAAACATTTTCACTGTGAACCTGTTCACAGTCACGTCACTTGGAGTTGTAATCCCCAACATTCCTGGCCCAGTATTTGAAGTGAGTGAGGAGAATGCAGTCTTTCTAATGGTGGCCTGTTTAGAAAGAAATATGAAGTACATATATAATAATTCTCTATAGGACTTCACGGAGACAACTGTGAAATAAGCATTTAAAAATTGCCCTTATAAGCATTTTGATTTAAGTGCAATACGCACTTGCTACCATTATCATAAATTTATCTAAAGCATTACAAAATAACTGTGGGTTACAATTTCACCACAGAACCAAGTAATATTCAAACACCTAGGATCAGTCCAGAGAGCCTCTTGCATGAGTACTTCTACCCACCCTTAGCAAGCTTCTTCCTTTCACCACTCACTAGCTAGTCTTCCAGCTGTCCTCACTGGCTTATTTAAGGCAGACAGTGGTATCTTATAAGCAAAAACTATCCCTCAGTTGCCAAGGGATGCATGTCTGATTGTGCAGTAGATACTGTACGGAGAGGGAGGGACTGTGTGTAAAATGCCTGGAACTCAACATATGGAAGACCTCAGTCTGAACTTCCAATCCATACATGCTGGAGCTAAATCTAACAAACTCTGATTTGCATCAGACAAAGTAATTGGATTGCACTGTTTCGCTCACAAAAATGGATTTAAGTCAAATCACATCAGCCATGCATTTTCTTTTGTTGTGCCTAATAAATATTATATAGTTCTTAGAGCAATGCATTTAATTTAAAGTCCCCTTTATAAAAAGGAATGATGGCACTAAGGAAGAAAATGACTATCTATAAATTGGTTGAGTGATAGTAGCTTTTAGTTTTCTTTGCAACAGATGTTTTGCTGTATTGGTCAATTGTATCATATATAAGCTATAAAATCAAGAAGGAGGCTTTGCATATGATTGGAGCTTTTCCAGCACTTAATTCAGCTCTGACTAGCATGAGAAATGATGCTGCAGAGAGGGCAACTATAAGGAAAAGCAATTTTGATATTCTGTACCTATTCCAGCTTGGCTGCTTGCTGTTTGAACTCCCCTTGCTTACTAGGACATGGGGGATGGACAGAAGGGGGGGGGGGGAGAGGCCTTTCCAAATATTCTCTGCACTGTATTATTAAGCAACCTACTTAGATTTATCCCAATGAAGAGTCTCTTAAGTTACAAGTTGCGAATGAGTTTTTCATTTCTTCCATTCAATAGGCGCCACTGGAAAATGTTCGCAGCTCTAGCATTCCATTGTCAACATGGATTTCTCTTAGTATCTTCGCAAGGCAATGATGCGTGGCATTTGAAAAGCAAAGATGGGGAAATTGGCTACACCCTACATTGATTCTCCACTTCCTGTCCTAGCCAAGAATCTGAGGCCCGCTGCCATAACAAAAGGTCAGGCCCCTGCACTTTGTCATGCAGAACGACAAAACTTCCAACAATGACATATCATGGTGTTTTATTAAGGCCCAACATCATCTACGAATTCCTCTTCTTGGAAAATACTGTTACACACCACTCCATGGCAGTGTGAGATTCCAGGGGTCCAGGCATTTATCTGGGGTCAGAGTTTCCTTTGGAAATGAGGCACAATGGAGACTGTGGTGTCTTTGCGACAGATGGTTTCTTTACATATATATGCAACCTGAGTCTAGATGGAGAGAGTTCAGAGCATTCACATTCCAAGAAGGTCTCTTGCAGGCTTAGGTTTCAAAACACAGAAATCAGCCATGTTCTCTGTCTCTTTGTTACAGCCTGTCATAGTCAGTCCACATGATGCTCTTCACACTCCCTTCCTCTTCCTTGCCCCCGCTAGCCCAGTGAAAACTATCCCCCTCCAGTCTACATCATCCAAAGTGAAATCCTAAACCCTTTTTGTCTCTGCCCACTAACACACAGCTGGGGGAGGGGCTTTGGCACTGAATGTCCTGATGGATCATCTTTTGTTACGTTGGTGATAGGCCATCATCAGGTGATTAGTTCATATGGAATCTGGCCTGTGCTATTTCCATCTGGAATCCCAGCTGGATCTGGGAGCAGTTTGGCTGTGTTTGCAGTTTGGCTCCCCAAATATTGACTAAATTCTAACACTTACTAAATCTAGAAACTATGGGTGCCTTGAACCCAAAACTTATAACAACACTTACTCGGAAGGCAGGTAAAGTCTTCCCTTCTCCAGTCTCTGGTGGTCTTTCTTGTTGCAGTTGAGTGACCTTGGACAGACCGTGCTGCACATCATAGCCATTGTTTGAACAGTGGGGAGTTTGTTCAAAATCCACATTGTTACCGTTTAGCAAATGTCATTACAGTGATTCCAGTTCAGGTTCATCCTATTCTTTTAATATTAAAAGCTAGGGGGGAAAGGGTTCAGTGTTGTTGTTTTTCTCCCACACAGAGATTTCTCGCTGTAAAGGAAAAGGTGCCAGAACTGTGTCCACTTGAATGTGTGAAGAATGAGAGGCTCTTTTCTTGCGGTTGCATGTGCTGAGGAGCTACTGAATGTAGTGGCTTCCAAACACATGTAACAATAATAAAATAGACACTTGCACATTCTTCACACATTAGGGAGATCACATTTTTGGCACATCTTCCCCCACACAGAAATGAATTCCGTGTAGGGGAGGGGGGAGTCCATACATAAAGGGACGTCCTGCACTCCAAGACTGAGGGATAATCAAAAACCCTAATCTATTCCAAAATTATCAAGATACCTGCTGAATACCTGAGAATTAATTTTAATCTCCTTGGCTCCAAGACCTCTAGGTCAGGGGCAGGGAGTCTGTGTCCCTCCAGATATTTCTGGACTACAACTCCCATCATCTCTGGCCAATGCTGGTTAGGGCTGATGGGAGTTGTAGTCCAGCAAGATCTGGACGTCCCTGAACTTTAGTATTGTGAGAGAGGGAGAAAAACATTTCACTATTCACTTCCTCCATACAAATTTTATCCATTTATATAATGTCACCTCTTATTTGTCTCTTCTGTAAACCAAAAAGCCCCAAATGCTGCATTCTTTTCTCATAGTAGAGTTGCCCCATCCACTACATCATTTTGGTTACCTTTTTCTGAACCTTTTCCAACTCCACAATATCCTATTTGAGACCAGGCAACAGAACTGTATGCAGTATTCCAAGTGCAGTCACCTCCAACCAAGCCTCTAGGACAGGCATAGGCAAACTCAGCCCTCCAGATGTTTTGGGACTACAATTCCCATCATCCCTGACCACTGGTTCTGCTAGCTAGGGATCATGGGAGTTGTAGGCCAAAAACATCTGGAGGGCCGAGTTTGCCTATGCCTGCTCTAGGAAGCCCAAGTCATTTGGGACCCTTTTTGAATGTGTAGATTCATCTCCTGTCTAAGATCTTGAGCATCGTCACATTTGTCCAAATATGCAAACCCATTCAGCATCACAAAATACGGTGCTCAGGATGATACCAAAAGTTGATGTATCACTGCAAAGGATTAGGGGCATGTCGTGTAGGGACCCAAATACACTCCACAGATGCAAACCTCATGTACTATATACAATGCCTTTGTAACCTTTTGACCACTAAGTTGTTAGGCTATAAGGGTTGAAATCCTGGCAGCGAT
Organism: Podarcis muralis; assembly: GCF_964188315.1. Taxonomy (NCBI): domain Eukaryota; kingdom Metazoa; phylum Chordata; class Lepidosauria; order Squamata; family Lacertidae; genus Podarcis; species Podarcis muralis. The sequence goes on from NC_135657.1 coordinate 79,970,785, forward strand.
CCTACTTATACACTGCAGAATAATGCACTGGAGATTATGATTGGCTCTGAAATGGTTGTGTCACAGTTCGATTACACCTCACAGAGATTCCACTTTGCACTTAATATGATTTTGGAAAGGAGTCCCTGCTAGATTGCTCAGTCTCTGTGCTTTGCAAAATAACTATTCACAGATGGAAAGGCTATAAAAAATTATGGTTCTGCTATCTTGTAGCGTGAACCACAGTCTATAAATATACAAAAGATAGATATTAAATCAAGCTGCATGTGAATCCCACGGAATGACGCCTTCCAAGGTTCTGACATGTCCTCCAGTGTTGCTTCCTTTTCAGCTGATGTCAACTTTTGAAATATGCTTTCCAATTGACCAGCTTATTCTATTAAAAGTTCGTTCAAACTAAATTATTGAAATAACATGCATGGTCATGAATAATTACCTTGGCTTTATGGAAAGTGATTCCACGCAGGTTGAATTAAGTATTTTCTAGAGAAAGTAAATTGGCACAGAGAACAATGCAGACATCCAAAAGAAAAGCCACAGGTTATTATAGTTACCTATCCCCCCAGTACTGCCTGATATGTCAGATTAAACTGATAAATGAAGGAATTGTTTGTGAATATAACATGCACATTTGTGCTTTTCAATCCTTGGTAAATATCATCAGTAAACATCAATTTGCAGTACAGTACATACAGATGTTTCATTAACAGTGCAATTCTACACTTGCCAACTCAGAAGTAAGTCCCACTTAGTTCAAGGAGCTCTACTCCCATGTAATTGAATGGAGGCTTGTAACCTGCATAAACCAGGAGTCCAAGCTGATTTTTCTCCAACAGGACGAATTCATACTTTTCTCCCTTTCACAGTGTAAATGACAAGCATGCCTAATAGTAAAACAAGGGGTACAGGTAGCGCTGTGGTCTAAACTACTGAGCCTAAACTACTTGGGCTTGCTGATCAGAAGGTCGGCTATTTGAATCCCCACAATGGGGTGAGCTCCCGTTGTCCTGTCCCAGCTTCTGCCAACCTAGCAGCTCGAAAGCACACCAGTGCAAGTAGATAAACAGGTACCACTGCAGTGGGAAGGTAAATGTCGTTTCTGTGCACGCTCTGGCTTCCATCACGATGTTCGTTGTGCCAGAAGCAGTTTAGTCATGCTGGCCACATGACCCAGAAAACTGTCTGTGGACAAACGCCAGCTCCCTGGGCTTGAAGTGAGATGAGCGCCGCAACCCCATAGTCGCCTTTGACTGGACTTAACCATCCAGGGATCCTTTACCTTTACCTTAATAGTAAACCAAATGCATCAGTCTTGTTCACCCACCTGCAGCATTGTAGATTTTTAAATACAGTGGTAGCTCAGGTTAAGAACTTAATTCATTCTGGAGGTCTGTTCTTATCCTGAAACTGTTCTTAACCTGAGGTACCACTTTAGCTAATGGGGCCTCCCACTGCCCCTGTGCCGCTGGAGCACAATTTCTGTTCTCATCCTGAAGCAAAGTTCTTAACCTGAGGTACTATTTCTGGGTTAAGGGAGTCTGTAACCTGAAGCATCTGTAACCCAAGTTACCACTGTATTGCGTGGAGGTTTATTTGAACTACCCAGTCCTCCTTGTAACTGCCCATTTGGGGTCTAGCCGTCCATAAAAAAGAAAAGGAAACCTCACATGGGGGGATTGGCAGGGAAGAGAAGGGTTTTGTTTTGTTTTTTAACCACAGTAAGCCTGTTCTTCAGCTACATGGCTAGATTGCACAGCCAAGAGCCTGCACACATCTGCAGTGGCTCCCCAATTGTAGGATGCTCTGCTCAGGGAAGTTTGGCTGGCGGCTTCCTTATACACCTTTAGGCGCCAGGTGAAAACCTTTGGCTGATTGACATCTGGTGCCCTTTTAAATGTGTTGTGGGAGTGGGGATTGCTGGATTGTTTTTGTTCTTATTTTTATTATGCATTTTGTAGTTTTTATATTGTAATTTTATGTTGTGAACCTCCCTGAGATCTATAGATGAAGGGAGGTATATAAATTGAATACAGTCATACCTCATGTTATGTCCGCTTCATGTTACGTTCTTTCAGGTTACGTTACGCAGCAACCCAGAAGTACCGGAAAGGCTTACTTCCGGGTTTCGCCACTTGCGCATGCGCAGAAGCGCAAAATGATGTCATGCGCATGCGCAGAAGCGGCAAATCACAACCCGCATGTGCGCAGATGCGCCGCTGCGGTTTGCACTCTTTTCATATTGCGAACGGGCCTCCGGAACAGATCCCGTTCGCAACCAGAGGTACCACTGTAACTAATGATAAGGGTTTACCTCACAGCCAATCAGAGGAGAAGAGGGTGGGGTTTCTATAAATCATTGTCTAAATCTGAGCCCCCCTTTTAGTTTGGGGCCTTGGGCTAAATGGGCTCCCTGCCTTCCTCCCTCTCCACCACCACTACCATAGGTCCTGTTGATACAATAGATTTTAACACAATAGCAATTTCTGGCTGCTTCCTTTATATATTTTGTCATATGGAGAAACTTGTTCCTTGTCAAGCTGTTATTTAGATCAGTCGAACACTTACAGGTATATTACACTGATATTCCATTTTCCTTTTCTTCTTCTTCTCTCCATTCTTTTTATGCATCACCCAATAAATCTTTTATCGAGTGATACATAAAGCTTGGGTTGTTTTAGGGAAGGTTTATGGAAGGTTTCACAGGAGAATATCTCCAAAAGAGCTATTGTATCAGTACTGAGATTTTATATTATTTTTTGAGGGAGGGGAAGGCCAGGTTATGTGTTTTTCTAAAAATGTGACAGAATGCAATATAAACTGTTTCTTTGAAGACATTCTGGCTACATCTCTCGACACATTCTATTATTCACAGTATCCATTAGGATACATTTATCTGGGTGCATCGTGGCTCAGAAAATCTGCAATGAGATCCATGTCTGCTCAGGGGCATCTACTGGCAAAGTCAGGTCAAGGGCAGGTTCAATGGTCCAAAGAACCCAACAGACTGAAATTACTAATGTTTAAATATTGTAACATTGATTCTGCAACTAAATTATTAATATGGTTGCATAATTTTCATCCAGGGCCTATTTGGGCATCGTACAAAATGTCTTTAAAGCATGACCCTGTCCAAAAGGGAACTAAGTGAGCTAAGATGGTCAGTGCCAATCAGACTGTAGGCATAGGAACAAAGGAAGCATGAGTCAGCCAATTGGTCCATTTACCTGGATATTGTCTCCACTGACTGACAGCAGCTGTCCAGGGTTTCAGAGAGAGATCTCTTCCAGCCCTAACGTGGAGTTGCCAGGAATCGAACCTGAGACTTTCTGCATGCAGAGCAGATGCTTTTCCATTGAGCTATGGCCCTACCCAAAACAGGCCCACTAAGAAATAAGAGGGAGCTACCAGCATCTTCTGGAGAACTCCAGTGTTTGAAGACGTACCAAAAAAGAAAGGTTGAATAACAAGAAGCAGGGATATTGAGTCCCCACCACTACCTCCCCATGCCACAATCAGCCTCAGGCTGACTGAGCATGTTCAGTAGCCAAGTCATGTTGAAAAGAAAAACAGAAAACTTGCAGGGAGCAGGGAATGCAATAGGCTGTTGGAGGTGGGAGTGGCTGATTGGTAGAAACCAGTCCACTTCTGCAAAGCAGCCTTACTGAATTCTCCTGATTTTCCCCATGCACCTGTGGCCCCCATCGTATGCTATCCCAGACATTGTCGTGACCCTCAGGAGCAGCTGTTACAGGAGGCACAGGGAGCTATAGTTGGGACAGGAGCCAGGAAAGGTCCGCTGCATGAGCGCCGTTCCACTTGCTTGTCTGTCGATCCATCTGAACATCTGAAAGCCCAGACACCTGAAGCTGCATCAGAAGACACATATAATGTGGTCATCACTACAGTCGCAATGCTGAAAAATGGCTCCCCCTGTCGTTTCGTCCACCGGCCGCTCAATAAGGCTCTTGCAAATGCAGTCTTGGTTGGGGAGTGCCGGTCAGAACTGGCTGACTGGCTGCATTTAGTTTTGCGGGTCACACCAGCAGTGAAGGCCTGTGGTGATAAATGGATGTAGACTCGCCTCTGATAAAGCCTCTAGCATTGTAATATTGGTGTAACAATTACAGAGCGAAAACTGCTGCATAAGTGATCTGTCCATTTGCTCCAGTAGATGGCAGTCTCTCTATTAACTACAGATCTTCTTTGGAGTACCGGTAGTATTCCCTCCTTATGCAGCTGACTCAGGAGCAGGAATAATAAGGATCCCCCCCCGCCGCCCCCCCCCCGGTGTAAACACACCCACGTCGTTCTGTCGCAAGGACTACCTTTCTTCTGCATGTCCCATGTGCTTTCTCAAATTGTTATATATTCTGGAACATAACGAACGCGTTGCTCTTTCGGTGTGGAAAAATAACTTGTCCTATAATTTCACTATGTTCTTTGAAGAGATGTCAAACTTATTACAGATGCACCACATTTCAACTTAACAAGCTCTTTTTCTCCACAACCATCCTTTAGAATCAAAGGCGCATTCATTTTAAAAAAGAAGAAAATATTTGTATCTCCCAGTTCTTTCCTCTCTCTTCCTCTCTTTAAAATAAAGTACAGATCATGCGAGGGTTTTTTTTGTTTTTTTAATGTACATACACTGCAGCACTCAACATTTTAATTGCCACTTCCTCCATGAAAAATATTGGAAATCTTCCATCTTGCCATTAGCACTTCCAAAATAGCTGTTAACAATATCTTCTCCAGACGCAGAAACGTTACAATTAATGCTGGAATGTTCTTCAAAGACTATTGCCTAAAATATATCCTATAAATGCAATTCAATGAAATTCTGCTGCTTTAATATTCATTAAATGTGTTGAGGGAAGTCACTTAGCAACCAGAAAAGACCAGCCCACAATCATGCTGCTTGAAGTGGGTGAAAAGGGGAAGTGGGGGTGTTTCCTGTCAAATTAGATCAGGCTTGGTTGAAAAGGAACAGGATGGCTTTAGTTGGGGGGGGGGAGAAGCAGGGTAGGATCTCAGGGTATGGTCTGAAGGTGCCTGAGGATACCACCTTGCTAAGCAGGTCTGGTTAGTGTCTGGATGAGAGACCTCCTGGGAACCCACTTTGAGTTCCCTTAAGTGGGGGGAAGTGTGATATAAATGCAAGAAAATTAATAATAACTAGCATCAGATGAAGGCGGATTCACTTGGGAGTAAGTCCCCTTCCATAGTGGGGCCTACTTACGAGTGGACTTATATATCAAATTGCATTGTATTGGCCTTTATGGGGAGTCTGGAGAGGATCTGACTGGCAAACACATCCGTTCCAGAAATTTTCTCAGAAAAGCACCACGGTTTTGCTACATTTGGTCGCACTCTCCCAAGCTGCAAGAAGTTCCAGCAGTACAGAGCTCTCCTAAACTTCCTTTGTAAGAATCAGTTGTTGTGGTGGGCAGTGGTGGAGCAAGCCGGTTGGACGCCTGGGGGGGGGGCATGCGTGCCCTGCGCCCCAGGGCAGGGCCAGCCGCACACAGGGCAGGGTGAGCCAGGGCAGGACGCTCTGTGGGGCCTCTGAGGAGTCTGCCTGCCTCCTCCCACTCAGCCACCCTACAGCTGAGGGGGAGGTGGCAGGCAGACCGTTTGGTGCCCCACGGAGAGACGCGTGGCTCGGGAGCGCTGCAGGCCCCACGGTGAGTGCTGCCCGGCATTTTGTCACCACCCCCCTCACCGCCCCCACCACACACCCCTTCCTCTGCCACTGGTGGTGGGACAGTGTCCTAGAGGCACTCAAACCCTATTTTCCACGTCCCTGATTTAGAGAAGCCGTCCTGGTTTCTGATTTGATCCTGGAATGTCACACTTTCCCTGAGGATGTCCCTATTTTCATTGGAAAAATATTTGAGAGTATGGAGCTATCTGACCCCCAAGCCATATGAAGTCTATCCTGGATAGGGAAGTTTTTTAAAAAAATGTTTAATGTTTTATTATGTTTTTATATATGTTGGAAGCCGCTCAGAGTGGCTGGGGCAACCCAGTAAGATGTGTGGGGTATAAATAGTAAAATAATCATTATGGAATGGGATGTCCCTATTTTCATCAGAGAAATGTTGGAAGGGTATGGACCAGCATATCTGTGTGAAAGTTCCGGCCCATTCTTGAGGCAAAGTGAGGCAGTGGCTTCAGGACAGCAGGCTTGGGGCAGGTGGAAAGGGCCTCCAAGAAGTGCACAGCTTGCCGCCTCCTCCTCCTCTGCACACTCTGCATGCCCACTTCTTCTTCTCATGCATGCCCACCCACTGCTGTGTGCCCACCTACCATTAGCCAGATGCAGGTAGCAGCCAGTTGTGGGGGGGGCACACAGCTGCTGAGGAGGAGGGGGCAGCAGATGAGGAGGTGAGAGAGTTGCATTTCATGTTTTGCCTCTAGCAGCAAAATGTCCTGGGCCAGCCCTGCTGTAGGACAGGACAGGGGTGACATCCAGGGCTTTACAAGCACAGTGACAGGAGAACAGGATTGGCTCCACTGGTGTGCCTGCACAGCCCTTACCTCTCTGCCTTCTGGCTCCTGTCCAGGTAAGTAGCCAAGATGCTGGTGTCAGGAGAGTGGCTATACAGCAGCATCACACCAGTCACTCCTACTTAGATGCCCAGTTCCAGGAGGTGGTGCTGGGGTACCATGGATCAAACCTATGGCAGTTATTAGGGTAATCAGCTACTCTCACTCCTCGCAACAAAAATAGCAATTGGTCCTCTCTCTCTCTCTCTCCTGGTGCCCACTCAAGGTACAGACTGGATCCCGTCCACAGCAGTTTCTTCTCAGCCACTTTTGTTGATCACCAAGGAGAACCCAAGTTGGACCAGAAGCAGTCAGAAGCAGTTGATTTGGAATTATCTTTCTTGGGCCCACTGTCCGGCCTGGACCAATTTCTATGTTTGTTGAGGTGGATGCTTCTACAAGTAAAACATATTGAAAGCACATTCCACCACCACTCCCCCCCCCCAAAACCCCATAAGAATATATGGGAACTGTCATTTGTAATGGATGTTTGGAATTGGATCACTGTGAGGATAGTGGGGATGTGTTTTAACTGTGCATTAAATGTATAGTGTGTACACAGCCTTGGGTGTGGTTAATTTAGTTAATTTATAGCTAAAGTAAATTAATTTGTGGTTTTCCCCATTAAGATTAAAGGTAAAGGTCCAGTCTCGGACGATTCTGGGGTTGCAGCACTCATCTCACTTTACTGGCCGAGGGAGCCGTGGTACAGCTTCCAGGTCATGTGGCCAGCATGACTAAGTGAACCAGAGCAGTGCACGGAAACGCCGTTTACCTTGCTGCCACAGCAGTACCTATTTATCTACTTGCACTTTGACATGCTTTTGAACTGCTAGGTTGGCAGGAGCAGGGACCGAGCAATGGGAGCTCACCCCGTCTTGGGGATTCAAACTACCGGCCTTCTGATCAGCAAGCCCTAGGCTCTGTGGTTTAGTGGGATGGAGTACGTGTTGGGAACTGGGAACTATGCAGCAATGCCTATCAGTATTGACTGTTGATGGGGCCATCTCCTTGCGTGAGGCCTGGGGCAATTGCCCCCTCCTGAAAAAGGCCAATTCAATGTGCTGATTTTTTACCTTTAAGCCATATGTAGCTTGGGATCAGGTTACCTGAAAAATCATGTCCCTCCTCCTATTTGGAGTTACCTTCACCCATCTAGTAAAGGTAAAGGTACCCCTGCCCGTACGAGCCAGTCTTGCCAGACTCTAGGGTTGTGCGCTCATCTCACTCTACAGGCTGGGAGCCAGCGCTGTCCACAGACATTTCCGGGTCACGTGGCCAGCGTGACAAGCTGCATCTGGCGAGCCAGCGCAGCACACGGAACGCTGTTTACCTTCCTGCTAGTAAGCGGTCCCTATTTATCTACTTGCACCCGGGGGTGCTTTCGAACTGCTAGGTTGGCAGGCGCTGGGACCGAACGGCGGGAGCGCACCCCGCCGCGGGGATTCGAACCGCCGACCATGCGATTGGCAAGTCCTAGGTGCTGAGGTTTTACCCACAGCGCCACCCGCGTCCCTTCACCCATCTACTCACTGCTAAAACAGCTGCCTAGAAGGGCCCTAGCAAGAGCAGTAAGTGGCAGTGCAGAGGGATCAGGCTTGTGAGGAGCCCATCTGATTCACTAAGGCCCTCAACCACTTCTCCACTGGGCTGATCGATGGCACCAGGCCTGACCTAGACATTGCTCAGTTCTTGCCTAAAAAGCCCAGAACAGCGCAGCATCTGGGGCATTCTAGAAAGAAAAAACGAAAGTGGCCAGGAGTGACTGCCAGAATCAGTTCTTCCTTGTCTGCAGCCACCACCAAAAACAAAAAAAAATGAAAATGAAAAGCACAACCAAATGAAAGCAAGAGAAAAATTGATGAGCATAAGTAACTAAACAAATGTAATATTAATGAATAAAGGATGAAACCAATGTGAATTTAATGACTGACTAAATGAAAGAAGACTTTAAAACAAGCAAAGAACTGAATTGAAGTGGGGGTAGATTTGTGCACATCACAGTCTGCCATTGCTGTAGCACTAAAAACAAAAATACTTTTGTTTTCTAAGGTTTGGGGGAAGAAAGGTCAGAAATCCTTACTTTCTGACATCTGGTGCCCTTTTAAAATGTGTTGAAGGGTTTATTGGGTTGTTTTTATTTTTGTTTTTATGATATATTTTGTGTTTCCATGTTGTGATTTTATGTCGTAACCACCCTGAGACCTGTGGGTATAGGGCAGTACTACTACTACTACTACTACTACTACTAATAATAATAATAATAATAATAATAATATACTTCAAACCTCTCATTGAATTTAATATGAGTCTCTCTCTTTTGTCTTCATAGAAGTTAAGTTGCTCCAAGTCCAAGTCATTTGGCTTAAGCAGCCTCCTGTCAGAAATCCTGGAAAAGAGATGGACTATCATGGATTGAAAAGCTACAGAACTCCCCCACCCACCCACCCACCCAAAAAATAAAAAGCTGCAGCAGTCTCTGGTTCTTCTTTTTGTCAGCCAGGGAGAAATTGGACAGCCTTCACAAAAGCAATAAAAAGAGCAACGGGCAGCATGATTCTGAATGATCATCGCACAACTTTAAGTAGCATTCAGACTCAAAAGGGCAAAAGCCAAGAGCTTTAAATACAACGATAAATGGAAGTTTGGGGATTGAAGTGACTATTTCCACTCCAGCAGTGGAATTTCTACAGTGCGTGAAATCAAAAAATTGCCCATTTACAGTGTACATGAGCATGACATCATTGACAACTAACTAATATTCTCAATGTATCCAGAGCCTTCTACTGCCAGAGAATAAATTGCTTTCAAGACATGTCTACATGCTCCACACACACACACACTTTTAGCTCTCGTATGTAAAATGAACCCTAGAGTTCAATCTCTTGGCTTCCCAGACACAGAAACAAGGTACATACAGACCACTGCTATTATCCAATCCTCAAGCCAAGGCGATAGGATAAAAGCTTTAGACTAGAAGGCAACTGAAGGCAGCCCTGTATAGGGATGTTTTTATGTTTAATGTTGTATTATGTTTTTATATATGTTGGAAGATACTCATAGCAGTTGGCGCAACCCAGTCAGATCGGTGGGGTATTGTTGTTGCTGCTGCTGCGGAATAGGACATCCCTATTTTCTTCAGAGAAATGTTGGAAGGTGTGGTCTTGTGCAACAAACTTGCTTCACTGATGAATAAGACTTTTTGAGAAAGGGAAAGCAATGTGGACTAGACCCATGGAGAAGGTAGGCAAAACCCCAAAATGGAGGCCAATCTGTATACCAACCAGAACCAGCTACAGAGCTCCACCAGCAGTTTTTTGCATGACATCCTGGGATGTATTTCAAAACAAAGACCACTGCAAGAGTTGGTTCCATTAAAACATATATTTGACACTGACACAGGCATCCATGCCAAGAACCTCTACTTTATTCCTATCTAATGGATTTGGAAGATCTTAATCAAAACAAGACTCTGCTTCAGTAGTTTAGTTAGTTGTTCCTTTGTGATTCTTTTTAATGAGCCTGGAAATAAAATTTAAAAAATAAATATTTTCTTTTTTAAAAAAGTTTATTCCTCTTCCACCCCACCCCCATATCTAGCTAACTAACCTTTTAGATATAACAGATGATAGGAAAGACACCGTAATCACACATGTACCAATTTTTTCAGGAAGCTGTGGAAAAAGAGCCCTTATTAAAAGCAACTCTTTTTGATAGTTTTTTCTCCCTTTTCCTCTCCCAGGTCACCAGCTGAAGACACAAGCCAACTGGAGGGCCTCTGCTTGCGCTGTAGAAGTCTTTCATCTATTGTGTGTGTTGGACAAATAAATGTTCTCCTCTGTAAACAGCTTTGATATCCTACTCACTCAGACCAGCTACTTCTGTACAACTCATCTGGGTCTCTCAGAACATAGATGAATTGTCTGTTTAGCAGGTCTCTCTCTCTCTCTCTCTCTCTCTCTCTCTCTTAATTGTAGCAAATAAGCTGGGATGATCAAACCAATGGGTGGGATTCTCTAGATTTGTTTCAGACCTGCAGATGTCTACTGAGAGTGCCATGAGTGCTAGGCATTGTTTCTTGGTACTTGGGAGCAGAATTGTTTGTAATGTGCAGTCTTCCCATATGTCATTTTGGGGACAGGCAGTGCACTCAAGTTTCCCAGATTCTCATCATGCTGGAAAATGCAGCCATCAGACAATGGTGCAACAGCTAGAGAATACTTTCATAGGCTGTCTGTCAGTATGTTTTTATTATTTGTGTTCTGCAATGTGTTTTTAATGTTGTACACCACCCTGGGATCTTCTGATAAAATGCAGTAGATAAATGGAATAAATAATAATACAGTGGTACCTCGGGTTAAGTACTTAATTCGTTCCAGAGGTCTGTTCTTAACCTGGAACTGTTCTTAACCTGAAGCACCACTTTAGCTAATGGGGCCTACTGCTGCTGCCACACCGCCGGAGGATGATTTCTGTTCTCATCCTGAAGCAAAGTTCTTAATCCGAGGTACTATTTCTGGGTTAGCGGAGTCTGTAACCTGAAGCGTATGTAACCTGAGGTACCACTGTAATAATGACATTGGCATTGACATGGCCATTAAATTGGACTAGGGTTGGTCCTATTCGGAGATTTTGAGAGCCAATTTCATGATGTAAAATACAAGGTTGCACGCTAACTTCAGGAAAGGGGAGTGACTTAATGTAGTCCAGCCCCTTAGAATTGAACAGATCTCATGCATAGCCTATCTCTGCCAGATGTCCATCCAGATGTTTATCCATTGTAGCTGCTCACTAGTTGAAAGTGGGAAATAGCACATTATAATTCCTGGAAATTATTAGAAACAAATCATACCAGTTCTCAGAAACATTTATTAAGAAGCACTGCTGCTACAATACACAGAGCCTCTAGACTCTGTTTAGCGGAATTGGTTTTTGAAAATGTTCTTGGAGAAAGGGTAGAATGTGCCTCTTCATTTATTCCAGTCACAGAAGCCCAACTGAATCCATGATCTAATAAATTTGCTTTGGCAGCATCATTTCTTTTCTCTTGGAAAAAAAAGTAAGCTTTTGAAATGTGAAGGTCCATTGAATACACTCCTCACAGTATATGGACAATAGAAAATTTGCTTGCTAGTGTTAGTTAGAACTATGCTGGCAGTTATAACTCTCTATGGCAGGAGTGGGGAACTCCCCCCCCCCCGCCAGGGCTGCATTGTCTCAAGGGTAATGTGTCAGGGGCACCATATGGGTGAGGCCAGAGTCCAAAATGTGCAGAGTCAAAAGTGAGTGGCTCATTCCAGTGCGTTCTCTCTTTCTCTTTCTCTTTCTCTTTCTCTTTCTCTTTCTCTTTCTCTTTCTCTTTCTCTTTCTCTTTCTCTTCTTTCTCTCTCCCCATTATCCCCTCTCCACCACCACCCCTCTCTCTCACTCACTCACTCACACACATACATTCACACACACCTCTGCAATTTGCATTGGGGAAGACTTTGTCATTCATTCCACGCATGAATATGTGGGTTGATTCTCATATATATATACACACATATCTCACCATTTAATAAATAAATAATAAAGTAATTCCTCTTCAAAGCTGATCGCCGAAGAATTGATGCTTTTGAATTATAGTGCTGGAGGAGACTCTTGAGAGTCCCATGGACTGCAAGAAGATCAAACCTCTCCATTCTTAAGGAAATCAGCCCTGAGTGCTCACTGGAAGGACAGATCCTGAAGCTGAGGCTCCAATACTTTGGCCACCTCATGAGAAGAGAAGACTCCCTGGAAAAGACCCTGATGTTGGGAAAGATGGAGGGCACAATGAGAAGGGGACGACAGAGGACGAGATGGTTGGATAGTGTTCGCGAAGCTACCAGCATGAGTTTGGCCAAACTGTGGGAGGCAGTGGAAGACAGGAGTGCCTGGCGTGCTCTGGTCCATGGGGTCACGAAGAGTCGGACATGACTAAACGACTAAACAACAACAACAACAATTCTTCAACCAGGCCTTTGGTTGATTCTATTTTAAATGTGTTGTGGGAGGGGGAGTTATTGTTTAAAACAGTGTTTCCCAACCTTTTTTGGGCAAAGGCACACTTGTTTCATGAAAAAAATCTCGAGGCACACCACCATTACAGCCCCGTGACGTCAGCGCGCAGCGTCACACCGGGAGGGACATGAATTGCTAGCAAATTACATAATCACCTCCTTGAGGGCTGGCTCATCTTCTCCGAAGGCAGAACCCCATTAATTAACAGCACAGACTCACACCATAGCCAAGACGAGGGGGGAAAACCTCAGTCATGCACAGTCATGCACATGTGGGGGCTAAATGAGGACGAAGACCGGGCAGAGAGCAGGGTTCAAATCACCCCACCTGGCCAGGACAATCCCTGGGTGCTCCCTTGGGCCACTCGCCTGACCCACCTCGCAGGGCTGTTGTTGCGAGGATAACACGGGGAGAACCACGCGCGCCCCCGGGAGCTCCTTGGAGGAGAAAGCGGGCGATGAATGCAATGCACGAAATATATGAGAGGCGACCAGGTTTTGCAGGTGAGGGGCCCCCGCCAGCCTCCGCTTCCAACACCCGGCGCAACGACGCCGAAGTTTCCCCCCGGGCTCTGCTCGGGGAGCAGCGCTGCTCCCCCCCCCGGCTCCCCTTCGCCCTCCCGGCTCTCTCTGCCGCCCACTGGGGACCCCCCTCACCTGCCAAGTCCGGAGCGCCGGTGGAAGTTGCATGCATGCATGCAGGGCGCCGCGTTGCCATTGCATTGCACTGCACTCCATGCAACGCCTGCACGCATGCATTGCCTTGCACGCCCGCCAAGGGGTCTCCCCACGGTCCGATGCGTCCCCTCCAGCGCGGATGCAGCATTGCAAAAATAAAAAACCCCCGACGCAGCCCTACCTGGGGGGCAGCCTCCGCCTCCGCCGCTCCGCCTCCGCGGGGATCCCCGGGCTCCATCCTGCCGCCCGATCTCCGGGGGGCGCAGGCAGGCTGCGCGGGGTCTGCGCGGAAGAGCCCCTGCCCGCCCGCCCGCCCGCCGCCGCTGCGCTCATTCCATGGCCGGGAGAAGAGCGCTTCAAACAAAATGCCCGGCCCGCCAGGCCACGCTGGGAAACGTAGTTCGCGCACCCCGCGCGGGCGCGGAGCCCAAGGGCGAGGGGACTACGGATCCCGGCAGCCCCCGCACCGGGGACGGAGGGGGAGAGGCCGGGTGCAGGGATGGAGGGACGGGTGGGCGAGCGAGTGAGTGAGTGGCAGCCGCCAAGCCTTGGCCGAGAGCCAGGAAGGGCCTCCCCGGAGGAGGAGGAGGAGGAGGGAGGCGCAGAGCGGGAGTGAGGGAGGGAACCCCAAGGGTCATCTAGTGACGGCGCCCCAATCGAAAATTTGACTTTTAAAAAAAATAAAAAATCTTTCAATTTTTTAATTTTTCCCGCGGCACACCAGGCAACATCTCGCGGCACACTAGTGTGCCGCGGAACAGTGGTTGGGAAACACTGGTTTAAAAGGTAAAGGTAAAGGACCCCATGATGCTTAAGTCCAGTCAAAGGTGACTATGGGGTTGCGGCGCTTATCTCGCTTTCAGGCTGAGGGAGCTGGTGTTTGTCCACAGACAGCTTTCTGGGTCATGTGGCCAGCCTGACTAAACCAATTCTGGAGCAACGGAACACTGACAGAAACCAGAGTGCACAGAATCCTTCCCGTCACCTATTTATCTAGTTGCACTGGCGTGCTTTCGAACTGCTAGGTCGAAAGCACGGGTCGCGCTGTGGTTTAAACCACTGAGCCTGTTGGGCTTGCCGATCAGAAGGTTGGCAGTTCGAATCCCCGCAAAGGAGTGAGCTCCCATTGCTCTGTCCCAGCGCCATCTTGTGTTGCATGTTAATAATGCATTCAAAGCGCTGTTTTTTGACTAATGTAACTGAGTCCTCTGCCTCTGCCTCTGCCTCTGCCTCTGCCTCTGCCTCTGCCTCTGCCTCTGCCTCTGCCTGTCTCTCTCTCTCTCTCTTAAGAGTGCCGCCATTTTGGTGTTGGAATCCAATCTGCTGCACTCATTGTACTTTTCCAGGTTTCAGCCATGCAGCTGAACAAGATGAGCACCAATCACTAGCAAGCTCATCTGAGCTCACCCACAACCTGAACTTTGCTCTATTTTCTGGACCGCTATGGACGTAGTACAGATTTTTTTGCTGCCACACCCAAACAGGGACCAACTCTTACACCCATCCATCAACAAGCCACAGTTTCAGTTTCCAGATGGAGGGGTAGGAGGGTGGGCAAGTGCCATACCCCAGGCCTTGCCCATGACCCTCATAAATTCTACCCTTGGTTAATTCAACTTGTGAAGGTGAGGTCAGAACCACCCCAAAGCAGGATGTTTCCTAGCGGGCTGGGCAGTTTCTCTTCCAGACATTTCTGTCAGCTTGCGTTATAAAAATCACAACAGAATCTGTATCTTTAAGAACTCAATTGGGAATAGCATGTACACCACTTTGGGTTCCATGACGAAAGATGAGCTATAAAAGTACAGAGGGGGCGTGTGGAACTGATTTTTCCTTGGGCTCGTTCTTAATCCAACTACAGCCTACTAATTGACTGCAACTTAGAATTTGGCTTCGTATTTCTTCTTTTATGTATGGTTATGTATGCATAGAATAACTCTTTTTCTACCTCAATGTATTTTCAAGGATTTTGCAGTGAGTTGCATAAAGATGGCATCACTCCCATGGCTTCATTCTCTTGGGTAAACAGAACTATATAAAAGCATAGCCCTTTAGGGCACTGGCTTGCTCAAGCTATTGCAATGAGTGTCAACTTTCTTTCTACCTCGTAGGGTCCTCCCTTGCCACCTGAAGTGGAATTCCACCCCCCGCTGTCACACCTGATCTACCTTGACCACCTTTGGCTAACGAGTGGCCTCTTTTATTACCTTGGCTTCACCAACTGGCCAGCTCCTTTGGACATCATTAGGTCAAATAATGAACCTCGTGCTGTGGGTCTTTAACTCTGAATGTCTACTTCAGATTCAATTAAATTTCTGAGAGTAGGCAAAAGGCCATTGGAACGTTGTTTTTTCCTTTGCTTTAATGGGCTTTGGCCTGGGAGGCTAGTGCTTTAGTAGTTGATCCAGCATAATAGAGGCCTTTAAAATTCCCCCCTTGAGATCTCACTAGCTGTATCCACCAACTGAAGTCCCGAGTATGATGAAAGTGCTACATATTTCTAACTCTGGACAAAAATATTGCAGTGCAAACAGAGGTTGTTGGCGTTCACCCCCCCCCCCCCTTCTCATAATTTGAGTATTTTGAAGTAATGAAAAAACCATGGCTAGCCAAAACTCATAGCCAAAGCTTGAGAAGCTGAGCAAAAAAGAGCCATTGTGTTTCATAGGAGCGGAGTCTGCCAGACCTGGATCTCGGCCCCTCTCTCACGGAAGAAAGGCAGAGCTGGCATTGCTTTGTGGTTTACAACAAGAGCAATGAAATGAGGAGGCCATCATTCAAATGATGTTTACAACCATTATTTATCATATCCCTCCCTTCCATTGGGATACTTGAAGCAACTAATCAAATCATTGCTGCAGACAGCAGTTACACTAAATCAATACCTTTTGGTGTGTGCAAACCAGTGTGGGCAATTGTTGTTGGGGAAGCAATAAACAGAGGCCAATGAAACAAACGTGAAGATATGAATCCTATGCTAACAACAATCAAACCTGTGTAATGCAAAATGGAGGGCTGGCTCCTCCCTCTTCTGTTGGCAATTCATAGTCAACTGCTGGCTGCCGTAAAGATTGTAAATAACACGAGGGACTGACTTATATGAGTCTGACCAATAGGGCTCATCTTCACCTTTCTTTACACACCCTGTATTTTGATAGTACAGCATACTGCTTAATTCTCCCCAGTCCAAGAGCTTTTCTCATTGTTCCATGGCTGTGCCTTGCTAAAATCCAATCTTACCCACTGAATTGGATCTTATCAGATATTTAGAAAATCCAGAGAGAGATTTTACTTAACCAAGCTTCAGTTCAGCAGGTAAGATCAGATTTTCACAAGGCACAGCCCTTAGTGAATGAGGCCTTAGTCCATCTATTCTTGATGCAAAGAAAGATAGAAAGACCCCCCAAAAAGGACATTGTATAGATGCAGAATAAGTGATCTCTCTGGACATGATCTTTTTACCATTGCAACAGGAAAAAAAATGTGTAGCTCATACACAACTGCCATGCTTCACAGAGCTGGGCCAGCTGTAATAAACCACAGCATAGCATTAGATTGTGATGGCTGCGCAAGGTCCCTAGACTGACACAACACAATAATGTATATATTATAATAGTGCCATTGCAGAACAGATCTGCAGAAGTATCATGATCTCCCCAACTAAAATCCAGAGTTATGATGATCCCGAAAACTTTTTACTATGGACAACCAAAACAAGGCCATTTCCCATCCTTAGAGCTGCTCTGATTATATCATCTTTGGACCTGTAGTTCCAAGCACTTGATTATTCCTTTGCCTAAATGCCATAGTGATTGGTCTTGAGCCTTCACAGAATGGTTGACTGAACTGACATATCATTTGTTTGTCTGTTTTAAAAGAATATTTGCTAGGAAACTGATCTCTCCATATTTGGACTCATCTGCTTTTGATAACTGGGAAACAACTGGGTGTAACAACTCAGGACGGCTCCAGATAACCTGCTTATTCAGTTTGCCTCCTAATTTGCTTGCGCAAAATTTAGGCAACAATCTGGAGGCATGTTCAGATCCTTACATGCAGGGGTGGCTAACAAAACAATGCAGCCAATGAAATGTGCCATACAAAAGGGAGCCCAATCATCATCTGATACTCTGATGAGGGAACCTATGGCCCTACAGATATTTGACTACAACTCCCATTGTTCCTGCATGTTGACCCTGCTGGGGCGGATGGGAGTTGGAGTCCAAGAACATCTGGATGGCCAAAGGCTCCCCCGCTCCTGCTCTAGTGATTTGGAAGTGGCAATATTATATAAGCAGAAAACATCCATGAAGCATCCTGTGTCCTATATATCAAAACATCCCAAAAATGTTCACAGTGAGGATCAAAGACCCCCCTGGCCTTTATTATGCAGAATTTCTTCCACTGGAAGCTTAGGTTACACAATTGTCATGAACTTGGGAGGGGGATTTCTCATGTTTTGATGCTTTAGAAGAAGAAAAACCTGCTTGGTCCTAGAGAAACTCATTATTTTTATAAGAACAAAACAGTATTTATATTCATAGCTTGGAATGCCTTACTTCAAAGCCCAGCTCTAACTATGCATCCAAAATCCATGATGCACTTCTAAGGACAGAGAAGCAAGTCAACGTTTGCCTCTTGGAAGATCATTTGCTTGCTTGGGTGCCCATTAAACCCTGCCAAATATTATTTCCTATTCTCATGTACCGTCTTACAGAATGTAAACAAAAGTGCCATCTGGCTCTTCTTTAATTCTATTAGGCTCCCTTTGATCTTATGTAAACTCTGATCAGGAAACGATCTAAGGCTCCTTTCTCCACTTTAAACATGTGCATAACTTCCATCAATGTCAATGCGCCTGTGGAGAGAGAAATAGAAGTTGTGTAATGTATACTGCACTTTGGCATCTTTGTGTTTTGGGGAAGGGAGAGAAAATGTAAATAGTAAAGACGCTTGTGCCCAGTATAGATTCAGTGCCAAAGAAACTCCCTTCGACTTTCTAGGTCTGTTGGGATTTCAGGTCTGAAATCGTGGTACTCGAATATTCATCCAACCAGCCAGGCCCTGTGCAACAAATCCGTTTTCAACACACACACAAAAATCTAACTTTTGCAATAAAGAAAGTGACAGGGAAAATTCACTGAAGTGCTTAGGGTGACAATTGCTTCATTCAGCATCATATAACCTCCTCATGAACAGATCAGAATGCATGGTAATAAGCAGCTGGCATCATATAACTTTCTTGCAGAGGGAGTGGGTGGGAGGGTGGAAAACAGAAGTAGTTAGTATGCATGCGCATTCAACTGCCTAACAGCATCCATGTCACTGAGGAGATCACAGGCGCAGAGATAAGAAAAGAAGAGTTGTTCCCTTGTCTGGAGAGGTCACTTCCTGGTTCACATGGAGAAGCTGTTTTCAACAGATCCCAGCAATGGAAGCACACAGCAGTATTGAGGTAGCACTGGGTGTTGAATTTTGTGCCCCTAAGAATTTTGTGCCTGGGGCAACCCACCCCTGTGCCCTCCCACGCTACCTCACTGCATCCCCCCCCCCCTTGGGGCCTCAAATTTCAGCAATGTCCTATGCAGCACCAAAATTTGGCGCACACCCCATTTCTTGCCTTCCATTAAATATCATAGTTGCAGCGATCAGTTGGGTGGTTCTAAGCAGTATTAAAATAGCTCAAATAAATAAATAGGCAAGAGGCGTTATTACACTTCAAGGGCCTGTCAAAAGCTCTCAAGCACAGTTGGTGGGAGATGTTGCCTGGGAAAATCCCACAGGTCAGATAGAAAGGACTGGAGGGCTGCACTAGACCCCAGGCTCTCTGACCCCCAGGGTATAGGGTTGCTGCCTTATGCACACATTGTATGTGTAACACACAGCAGAGTAATTGAAAAGGCTTAATCTGTGTGAATTTCTAGTGTGGCTCCATTACTTACAAGTGGCAAAGCCATGAGTGACTTAATACAGTTTATCCCACATGAGTGCTAATAAAGAATTTATTCTGCAGCACTCTGTGTGTTCTGTACATTCCTCATGTTTCAGAAACAGTGATGGAGGGGGTACTTATGGAAGGGTGTTCCCCCCGCCCAACAATCCTTCTAGCCATAAAGCCAGGTGCTCTATATACGACGAGTCCAACTGTTTGGAATTCAAAGAGGGGAGAGAAAACTAACTAATAAATCCAAGACACCTTTTAAAATGACTTTAAATTGCAATTTAGTATATAAAAATGTCACAGCTTGATAGGTGATGGTTTGGGGCTTTCCAAGGATGTGGGCATCGGTTCTTCAAGCAGACATGTCATTAGGCACCGTGAGGTATATTTGCAGACGGGCTGTAGGTCCCACACACTTTTTTCTTTTTCTTTTGGCCTGTTAAACTTAAAAACTGCACTGTTGGCACACACTCCTTTTCACAGCTGTAAAACCATTTGCCCGTCCAAACGGGCAGAGGCAGAGGTGTAAATGCTTTAGCTTCCATGAATCAATTGGGCCTACCCAAAGAAACAAAAAGGAAAAAGGAAAAGATTCATCTGCAAACCGTTTAGATCAACATTTCTTAGAGATGATTCAACAACAAGCATCCTGGCCCATTGGCTATTGCCAAGTGTGCTCACGTGCCCCTCTGTGCAGAGCTTGTAAGCACATAGAGTACCTAAACAAACATGCTTCACCATTCATTTCAATGCAGGAACAGTTCCATACTTCTCTAACTCATGGCTTCTAACCCTAACAGCTATGTTGTCAGCTATGTTGTCAGCCACTGTTGTCAGAAGTTGGGAGGGTGCTGTTGCGCTTCAGAGTCCCACTCTGGCATCTGGTTGGCCACTGCATTCGCAGTGGATTTATACAGGACTGTCCTCACACCATTCTGCTGTATTTGTTGTTCTGGAGGGGCACGATAGCACTATAGTGCAACATAAGTTAAACCACAGAGCCTAGGACTTGCCGATCAGAAGGGGAGCGGTTCGAATCCCCACGACGGGGTGAGCTCCCGTTGCTCAGTCCCTGCTCCTGCCAACCTAGCAGTTTGAAAGCACGTCAAAGTGCAAGTAGATAAATAGGTACTGCTCTGGCAGGAAGGTAAACAGCATTTCCGTGTGCTGCTCTGGTTCGCCAGAAGTGGCTTAGTCATGCTGGCCACATGACCCTCAGCTCCCTCAGCCAATAAAGCAAGATGAGCGCCGTAACTCCAGAGTCAGTCACAACTGGTCAGGGGTCCCTTTACCTTTACTTTAAGTGGGACCACACACACACCCCCCAAAAAACCATCACATTTCTGGTATAAAAAGTTATAGGATTTCAACAGAAAGCTATGGGCCCTGCGCCAACTGGAAATGAAGCCATATGGCCATCCTGAAACATTTGCAGGTGCAAACAGTATTGAAACTGAGATAGCATGTAACTGTCCCGATACTGTCATGAGCACAAATCGTCAGGCATACACCATCAAAAGGTCCATCTGTGTGGAAATGGTGGGATCTGCTGCACTGTTAAGTCCCACGCTCTGGCCCACTGGCTCACAAACTCCAGAGGCAAGGTAGATGAATTTCTCTAGAGAAATCTTTTGGTCTGGATGATTGCAAAGTAATTGGATTTTGGCAAGCTTTTAAAAAAATTCTTTCTTCCAGATGATAAGAAAAATTAGACTCTGTGACCCTAGACCCAGATTAGGAGGCGGGGGCAGTGAGAGAGGGAAAGAAAGAAAATTGCACTGCATGTTAAAAAAAGTCTGCTGTCTCTTCTGAGACTGCTAACCAGATGGCGTCCACGTTCCTCCTTTCTATGCGTATGTATATATCTCATTCTAATATGCAGGCAGGTAGATAGATGGATACTTTTTATATTTTAATGTAAATCTGATTCCAGGCTGTTTCCAGGTTCCTCCCATCATAAACCACAGACTCAGCGAATACTTCACTGGTGAGGAGGGGGTGTCACAGCCACTCCTGCGCCTATGACCTCCAGCGCTGCTTCCGATAAAGAATATTATTGTGAGGGGGTCCACAAGTACAAACCATGAATCATAAATACATGTGTGTTGCGCGAGTTCCATTCATAGGTTGCAACTACAATGATGAACCCATCCCATAATGTGTTTATTTTTGGCTGACATACCCACTCAACATCCATACAAATACACCAGCTCAAATATTGCTGAATATTGTAGGGTGTATTTTAGGCACATGTTCGGTTCACAAAAGGCAGCAAAACCATATTGTTGTTGTTGTTGTTTAGTCGTTTAGTCGTGTCCGACTCTTCGTGACCCCATGGACCAGAGCACGCCAGGCACTCCTGTCTTCCACTGCCTCCCGCAGTTTGGTCAAGCTCATGCTGGTAGCTTCGAGAACACTATCCAACCATCTCGTCCAGCACCAGCGCAGCACATGGAAACGCCGTTTACCTTCCCGCTATAAAGCGGTACCTATTTATCTACTTGCACTTAAGGGTGCTTTCGAACTGCTAGGTGGGCAGGAGCTGGGACCGAAAGACGGGAGCGCACCCCGCCGCGGGGATTCGAACCGCTGACCATACGATCGGCAAGTCCTAGGCACTGAGGTTTTACCCACAGCGCCACCCGCGTCCCGTAAAACCATATTAGTATGAACTTAATCTGAAGTTGGTCCCACATTATTATTATTATTATTCAGTGCTCAAAGTATTCTACAATCTGCTTCCTTGGGTCTTTCATGCTTACTCCAGCATTCCAGTTTGGCGGAGTCCAAGAAGCAAACTTGTTTTACCCCTGAGCTTGATTACTGTGCCACAGATTGGTTCTAAAAGGCAACGAGCTGCTTTAGGTGACACAATAAACCATGGATTTCATAATTAACCATGGTTTATCATGATGGGAATAAGCTTTGCGCTCACATACTGTCTCCCTTGCCTCACCTCCAACACAGCTATGAAGAATTGATCAAGAACTTTCACTTCCATTTTTCATGAAACACCAGAGTCATGCCTGCAGTGGCCCATGCTGGGTTGGCCCTGCCTTTCAATTTGTCAAGGAAATTGTCAGCATGATGAGCTGAACATTAACCAGTCTACCAGATGAGATCCTTGACACTCTTTTAAGGATAGACAATGCTGTCTGCACCCACATTCAGTAGGTGCTTGTGCAAACAGTTTACTGTGTCACACGGAGATTTGTTTATTGGGTGCAGATTTTTTTAAAATGTTATTTTGCTATTAAAAAACTGCCTTTCATAGATTATTCTATTTGCACATATCTGCTGTGAAATTTGAACTGGAAACAGAATTATTATTATTATTATTATTATTATTATTATTATTATTATTATTATTATCACCATCATATATTTATTTATACCCCACCTTTTGCCCTGCAGGGAATCAAGGTGGTTAGATATCATGCCCATTAATAATACCAAAGACCAAGTAATAGCTTTTCCCTGGTCATGAAAGCGGTGTATTCTGCGGGAGTGTTTTGTTTCCGTTGTGAAGGACTTTGGTTCTTTAAGAGCAGGGCTGGGTATCTGTGGCTCTGCAAAGGTATTGCTGGACAAAAACTCCCAACATCCCTGGCCATAGCCCATGCTGATGGGAGCCATAGGGCTCTCCCAGTGCAGTTCTTATGCATAAGCAGTTCCTGCATTCAACATTTATCATTCTGATTTAGTTAGAAGAGAGGTTGTGGCCACTTTTGTGTTTTATAAAACCCACCAACTATATCCTCAGCAAGCAAGTGCAAAGTGTATCAGTTAGACACCAGGCCATCCAGTTATGAGCAAACAGAATGAGTCGGACAGTCTCTACGGCAGCCCCTTAGCTGTGGAATTCCCTCTCTTCACATTGTTGTATCTCTAAAAAATGGTGGCAAGACTGACAATTTGAAAGTTTCCATGCCCTTGTTATTATTTAATTAGTTAATTTATACCCTGCCCTTCCTCCCAAAGGAGCCTATATTTGCTATGTTGTAAACCAAAGATGAGAAGAGGCTCAGTTTACACTGCAATTTACATATCAATTACAATGTAATTTTTTAAAAAAATTAAATGACCTAATAACATTAGCTCAAGCTTTCAGAAGGATTCCATAAGCAAATAGTTTTACGATAATTGAAAGAATGTGCCATTGGGATGGGAAGGGAGAAGCGTGCTTCTCCAAAATCTCATTAAATAATTTGATCTGAGTTAAATCGCTGGAAAATTGAGCTTTGGCTGAGAAGTCGGCTGCAAATCCAAGAAATAAACACTGAAAGGCAGCAGTCCCTCCTTTCATCACTAGTCAGCTTAGGTCCGTTAGTGCATTATTGATCTAGGCATATGAATATTGGCCAACACGTTGCCCAAAATATGGATACTCAGTGGTTAGAATGAAAGCATGGCATTTTTGTCACTCAGCCGGTGCACTAAACTGGTGGGATTTCCTTAACAGTGGCGGTTTTAGGATACCAACCTGAAAGCCACATTTCTCTGAATAACTGTATGAGCAAAAAAAAAATTACATGGAAGGGAGTCGAATCCTCAAAGTTGTTTGCACAGACTCTGTTAGTAAAGCTTGGTGTTAAAAGTCTTTCTGTTGACAGGGGTGAGAAACACCTTGCAAGTGTTTTCCAGCCCCTTTGAAATTTCAGTGCTACTATCACAGCTTTGTAAATCTTCCTGAATGTTTGAATTTATTCTTACATTCTTGCAGCCTCAAAAATTGGCATTAGAAAACCACCTTAGATGTGTATGTTTTTAAATTAACAGCTCCTATGGATCCCCTACTGTGATGCCACAATGGCAAAACTTATTTCCCCAGCCCCAATTTTTACATTAAAAGATGGGGGGAAGCATTGAGTGCTCCCATAGGTTCTCTGCTGTGGTGTTGTGATGTCAAAAGGTTTATTGTGACCTTCAAAGGACCCTGCCCCCATTTGTCCATGTAACAAAATACATATTTTAAAATGTTTTTTCCCCTACCTGCTCATTGTTCGTCACCAACTTTGCTGTGATACTGTCCTGACAAATGGTCTGTATCCCCAAAGGTGACCAATTTATTTTTATGCATTAGCAATAATCAGTAAAACAGACAAAATAAGCAAATGGTGAAAACAAATATGTATAACTAAATCATATGTCTGGATAGAGTCACTGATTTTTTTAAAAAAAATAGTTTTCAGCAGATGTGTAAAGCAGTATAAGAAGAGTCACATTTTTAGTATTCACAAACACTGACCCTCACTGTATTCTGGATGTGGCTTTATTTTCTAGCTGGATAGCTATGGATTTATTCCTATATATCTGTGTCTCGAACGCATATACCTCACTGCTATGGATGAGCTAGGGGAAATAGCTATTGTTTGATCAGGGGGAGCTCCCTAGGCGCCCTGCCCCTTCTCCCATTTCAGCGCAGAATGAGAATCCGAGATCCCCAGGCTGCTATTCAGATAAAGGCGTCAGAAGAATGCTGAAAGGCTCCCCCAAACAGGCGCGCCCCGTCTTTCGCCTTGTGTCTGGTGGGCGAAGTGAAAGAGACAAGAAGACCTTCACCAAATTCAGCGCGGAAAGAAGGCGCACGGAGGGAGCGAGGGGGAGAGGGGTGGGAGATGCGATTCCCTGTTGGAGAGGTGATCGGTGGGGTCACTGGGAAGGGCGATCCATTCCCCACTTCCCCGCCCCCGCGGAGTCCTCTGAATCCCGGCTGCTGTCGAAGAAACGTGCCGTTTGTTCCTTGCACCTCGAAAAAGGCTGTCTCCGCGGAGTCCTTTCTTTCGAGGACAGGCCCCGAGGCGCTGCTTACCCTCAAGGCAGGCCCTGCCCAGCCCAGTTCCGAGGGCAGCAGCATCCCGCTAATAGGGTCCACACGTCGGATCCGAAGTCACTTCCTTTCCAGTTTGTCCCTGGCTGTGGGCTTCAGACGTGCTCTCGCTCGCTCGCTCGCTCTCACGCGCGCCTAGGGCGTCGGTAGGGCTACTCTGGGCTTAACTGTATGCAGGATCGCCGCAATACGCCGCCGCAGTTCCTCCGATCCCGGCGAAAGTCTCCCTCCCTCGTACCGGTTTCTCTGCTTGGGCAGAGCAGGCGAGCTGTGTAGGCGAGCGGCGCTCCGAGGGAAGGCGGGGTAGGCTTTTCTGCGCCCTCCGGCATAAGTGAGGCGCTGGCTTCTACGCCGGCTTACCTTTTCCATTGACTTGGTCTGGATCGGGTGGCCTGTGTTTAAATCTATAGGGAAGGGCTCTCCGTAAGAGATAAATTAGAATAAGAATTAGTTATTGTTCCACTGCGAGGAAGCGAGAGACTAATCTCCTTCTTCTCAGCCCACAATGCGATTCAGCCGGAATAAGCCCCATTGAATACGACGTGAGCTGCTGCCGAGTAAACGCAATTTATTTCGCGGCTTGGTGGGATATGCAGTGCGATCCTGCGCCTATTTCCTAAGTAGTATGTCCCAGTGACTTCATGAGACTGGATCCCAAGCAAGCCTTTTCATTTCCAGCGCAAAATGCACTTAAAATGCGTGCCAAATGGTCTGGTTGTGGCTAGCCCGCGGCTCCGTCTCTAAGGGGGCTCATCCCTAACTTAGGCTGCTTCGGGCCTAATTTGCTATTTGTACAGTCAGATTTCCCACCCGTCGAAAAGAAATGAAATTTTAGCTGATCTCAACAGCTCCGGGCAAGCAGGTTTCCTAATATTTGCGCCCGCATCTGCGTAAAAATTGTCTGCAGTTTTCAAACCGCGAGGCATGAATCCTTACCCAGGCGACCCTGACCGCCTTTGGAGAGCCTCGCTGGTTTAAATGGAAGAACGAAGCAGCTGCAAATACGTTGTCCGGCGACCCAACCCCATTAAACTCAGTGGGACTGAATTGTGGATAAACGTGGGCGGCAGGGGTAGCCAACGTGGCGCCCGCGAGATGCTTGCTGGACTCCCAATTCCCATCAGCCCTGGTCCAGTATGGCCAAGTTGATGAAAGTTGTAGTCTAGCAATATCTGAAGGGCGCCGCGTGGTGCACAGGATCGCGCTGCCCGCCTCCCCCAAAAGCCCTGTCATTCGCCGGGGCTGACTCTCCAGGGAAGTGTGCTTAACCGAACAGCGCAAGCATTTCCTCAGAAAACAGTCCCGTTGATTTCAGGGAGGCGCAAGTCGTATAGGATCGCAGACAAGTGCATAGGATCACAGCCGAAATGTACTGAACAACATGGGTTGGATCCTACTCCAGGATAACCTTCGAGAAGAAAGAAAGTCTTCCCTGGAGGGCCCGTTGCATTTGAGCCTCCTCAGCCAATAGATGGTACGTCGTGACCATACTCCAAAGCCCAGATCACAAAATTCCCTCCAAAAAAAGTTTCCTTTTCAATCTGTTCACGCCTGCGCCTGTTCCCCCTCCCGTGCCCCCGACTTCGCCACGTTCCCCACCTCGCTCTCGCCTCTGCGTGTCCTTCCCAGCAATTCCAGGTCTCTTATCTTCCAAGGAAGGTATATTGCAAAAATTAACATTACAGATGTCCTACACACTGCGAAGCCCATAAAAACGCGTTTACAACGGTGACTTAAAAAAAAAACACCTCGAAATTTATAACTTTCATATGGACCTTTCTGGTGCAATATGCAACCTCCATATGTTTCCTACTTTCATAATTCAATTCTTCTTTTCTTTCTTTTTTTTCTCGGCCGTTCTTTTTCTCCCTTTGTGGGTCTCTCTCTCTCTCTCTCTCTCTCTCTCTCTCTCTCTCTCTCTCTCTCCCCTCCCTCCCCCCTGGACAGCTGGAGCAGGTAGTGCTTCTCCAAATCGATCTCGTGTAACCTGAGAACCCGCCTTGCGCCCCGAGCGAGGCGCGCTCGCAGCAGCAACCGGCCCAGCAGAAACAAACCTCTCCCGGCCTCCGCCTCGCCAGCGCCCGGCGCGCTTCTCATCCGCGAAGGCGGCCTGGTTCTCCGGAACTCGCGCAAGGCAGCGCCGCGCACATCCAGGGATATGGGCATTGACTGAGTGCCTCCACAGAGAACTAGGGGTGTTTTTACCCAAATCGTGCTTATCTGTTATTTTCATTTATGGACAAACACACTTTGGCGGACGGGCCCTGCCTGTTACGTTTAGAGTTTGCCACTGAAGCAAGGAACGAGAGCAGAAGTGGTACTGCGCGCTCCCGAGTTTGTACATAGCCAGAGTTGCAGTGAAGTGAAGTTTAGACTCGGGATTGGTCTTTCTAAAGGACACCACCTCTTTCTTGTTGCATACTTGTGCCACTTTTGCTCAATGTGACGTATATTGTTCTCCTCTGCCCGTGTTATCCTCACAACAGGGGTTCTAACTAGAATAAAATATTGGGGGAGGCAGGTGAGCCCCGCCCTGCATAATCGATCACATGACGCGGTGCACGCAGACCATTTGAATGGCAATGGCCATCAACTTTGAATGGGGTGCAGCCCCCTCAAATATTTTATTGGGGGAGGTTGAAGATCCCCTCGGCCTCTAGGGGTTGGGTCCTATGCCTCCCGACACCCCTGAGAGGTAGGCTAAGAGGGAGGGACTGTCCCAAGGTTACCCAGTGAGCCTCATAGCCGAGGGGGGATTCGAACTCTGAAGTCCAACATTCTAACCAAACTGGTAGCATAAGGCGCATCACTTCGGCATGCGGTCGACCAGCCCACAGCTCCTTCTGGGTGAAGGCTGGTCTTCCTGTCCCAGAGTTCTGCCTTGATAGGCACCCCAATCCTAGATACGTCGGCTGAAATCATTGCATTTAGAGGAACCGGCTTCCGTGATAATAATAATAATAATAATAATAATAATAATAATAATAATAATAATAATAATAATAATAATAATAATAATATACCCGGATCCTAAAAATGGCACGGATCAGAGTGGAAATACCACCCGAATAAGAATTAGAGTACAGGTTCACCTTTACCATGAGGGAGAATAAGAGTTATTATGGCCATACAGTAGTGAGTGGTTAGATAATAATAGTTTTCTTATCTAACTTTCTAAGCTATGGTTTTCCCAGTAGTGATGTATGGAAGTGAGAGCTGGACCATAAAGAAGGCTGATCGCCGAAGAATTGATGCTTTTGAATTATGGTGCTGGAGGAGACTCTTGAGAGTCCCATGGACTGCAAGATCAAACCTCTCCATTCTTAAGGAAATCAGCCCTGAGTGCTCACTGGAAGGACAGGTCGTGAAGCTGAGGCTCCAATACTTTGGCCACCTCGTGAGAAGAGAAGACTCCCTGGAAAAGACCCTGATGTTGGGAAAGATGGAGGGCACAAGGAGAAGGGGACGACAGAGGACGAGATGGTTGGATAGTGTTCTCAAAGCTACCAGCATGAGTTTGACCAAACTGCGGGAGGCAGTGGAGGACAGAGGTGCCTAGCGTGCTCTGGTCCATGGGGTCACGAAGTGTCGGACACGACTAAACGACTAAACAACAACAACAAATCTAACTTTCTTATCTAAGTTTTCTTATATATTTCAGTTTGTAAATGAAGTTATATCTGGGACTTTTCACCCACGAAAATCCTACCCATGCCTCAGTGTGTATGTGTGTAAACGGAAGGAAGGAAGGAAGGACGCCCAACTGTGCTCGGTGGTGTTCACCTGTTTGTGGATGGGTTTAGGATCGCAGCCTTTAGAAGATGCCACCACGAGGCGCTGGGATGTGACATCAAAAGCAACAAGAAGCCCCGTTGAGGGGTGGTGAAGAAGGAGAAGGAGAAGGAGAAGGAGAAGGAGAAGGAGAAGGAGAAGCCTTTATTAGGACCAACGAAAATTGTCCCGAAAACGTGGCAAGCTTCCCAGTTCTCCAAAGCTCTTCAGATGCTCCACCAAGCAGCGAGCGAGCTTGGGTGTGGCAGCTGGTAGGTCAGCTCCGAGGTGTGCACTGCAGCCCACTAACTCGGCTTCCTCCACTTTAGGCGTCCTTGGTTCCAGGAGTGCCAACCTGAATAAAATATGGGGGAGGGAGGAAGCAGGTAAGCCCCGACCAGCATAATTGATCACAAGATCCAGGCACACCGTTTGAATGGCAATGCCCAACAACGGAGGGGACGAAGGGACCTCGGCCCCTAGGAGCTGGCTCCTATGCTTGATTCTGATGTCCAGAAGTAGTATTTAGGGTAGGTGCCGGTGGCTCTCCTTCGAAGCAAGCTCTTCTGGATCAATGGAGGTTCCTTTAAGGAGGCGCATTTGATGTCAGGAGTGTTGAGCAGGAAGATATCCTGAATCCAAAACCTAGTTTACACAGGAAGGCAAGATGGGTTTCACACTGGCGATAAAGGGAACTCTGTAGGGGAGAGGCTTGTTGCTGCGTATTCCCTAATCCAGATCTTAAAAGAGGGGGGCTCTTTGCTTAACCAGCGCCATTCACACAACCGGTGGTTCTCAGTCCTGGCTACTAAGGAGCTTGAAAGCGGTTTAAATTTGTCGTCTAAGGTCAGAACACTGGATCCCCTACTGAGACAACTTGTCCACCGCTTCCTTCGACTGGATTGCGGGCAGTGTCTCTGAAGAGTTTGGGGTTTGTCTGGTTGGTTCTTCTCCAGGGCACATTTATCTTCTCAAGAGGGTCAGCCCACACCTCCGGACCCTCAAGAGAGGACTTGGGGGCAGAGGGCCAGGGCCAGGGCCCCTCTCGGCGGAAAGAGCAGCACTTGCGTTTTGAAGGCAGAGAAAGGAATAACACGAGATGCATTGCCAGCTAAAGAGCGGAGGGCGTAAGACCACCAAGCCCAAATTTGCAAATGTCAGCGATTTCACCCTCTGTTAGAAATAAGAGATCGTATTTTGCCTTGATAGCGCTGGTGAGTTTCCACCGCCAGAAGCTCTATTAATTCCATTCCTCCAGAGTTTTTATCAGCCAGGAAATGCAGGCGAGAATAAAGAGTTTATTTCCATCCTACAACCTTATCCTGGTCGCTTTGATCCTTTCCCACGGAAGGACTCCCGCGGCGCGGACGGGTCTCCTTTTTGAGCTCAGAGTGTCAGGGAGGAGGCAGCTGGCCGACCTTGCAGGAGTGTAGCCTCGGAAGTCAGTCCCGGAAATTGCGAGGCGGGTTTTCCCCCCAAGTGAGAAAATCTGCGCGACAGAAGATTGCTCCTCGGCAGAAGATAGCCCAAGCGGCCAAGCCCCATTGAAGCCAGCAGGGCTTAAACATTCCAACTCAAGAAGCAGGCAGGGGCTGGCTCAACCAATTGCAGCAACAAGGCACGATATTTCATATTTTTTATTATTATTATTAATTATTATTATTATTATTATTCTTGTTGTTACACCGCTCAACGCCAAAGTAGGCTCCTAGCAGATTTACAAAATCGATCAAATCTCCTCCAAACTAAAGCGAGCTTCCTGTCACCCGAGCCCCACGTCCATTCTCAACAATGCCCAGGCAGAAAGATCTTGCATACTGTATTTGCCTTTTGCACGGTGGGCCTCCGCTCGCTAGAGCAGGATGAATCCCACTTGCTTGGGGAAGGGGGTTGTTTCTAAGCAAGGGTAGGAGGAATTAGGAGTCCGGGCTGATTTTGAAAGGCAAGAGTCAATCCTAGAAGACATGAAATAATAAATGAGTGGTTTCTGAGCATGTGCAAAGAACCGTTCCGTCAGCAGGCACTCCGCCCCTCCTTGCCCACTCCCCGGCAGCTGAAATGGGAGAAGGGCGGCAGGGCTTGTAGTTTATTCTTGGGGACATTCCTCGCCTCTCCTTCCTTCCTTCCTTCCTTCCTTCCTTCCTTCCTTCCATCATTAACGGGGAATCACCGTTTCACCTCGTTCATTTCAAGCGGAAATGGAAGCTGAAGTCCGTGTGGCTCCAAAGCCCTTGCAGGGCTTGTGCCTTGTTTAGCTGTCACATTGGGGGGGGGGCACCTGTGCCCCTTCCCTCCGGGGTCTTTCCCCCAAGCCGCGGCCAGATCCATGTTTGGGAGGAAGACGAGGACGCGCTTCTCTCGTCCCTCCCTTCCTCACGTCTGTTGGGACCTACACTGCACCCCGACTCCACAAAGAAGTTAAGGGGCTCTGTTGTTGTTTAAAAAACAAAACAACAGGAAGATCCAGTAGCCCAGCCTGGGCACCAAATCCACCCGAAAAGCCTTCCCACCCATTTGCTGCTACAGTGTTTGCCATGACTTCGACGGGACGGGGCTGTGCTTTTGAGGACCGTGATGTCCTTCGCGGCTGCAGCGCCCGGTTGGACGCAGCCGCGGCCTTAAAATTCACCGGCGTCCCTCGCATAGCTGTCGACGTTTCCCCTTTTTTAAGGGAAATCCCCTTATTCCGAATAGGATTCCTCGCAAGAAAAGGGGAAAGTTGACAGCTATGGTCCCTCGGAGCTCAGCGGGACGCAAACATCTAGGTGAGAGAACCTGGTACAGTTTCCATCATCAGTGCCTATCGGCCATGCCGGCGGGGGCTGACGGGAGCTGGAGGGTCACAGCAGGGCTGGGGAGATCCCGGCACAAATCCATCCCCGCTCAGCCACGAAGCTCGTCTGGGCTTGCTTTGGGGTCACTGCCCGTTTCTCATTCTAATCTACAACGCACGGTTGTTGCGATGATAAACTGCGGGGAGACAGGGAGGGAAAGAGAATTGCGTGTCTTGCTTTAAGCTCTGTGGAGGGGTTGAAAAATGTGATCAGATAAACATAATAATGAATCCATCGCAACCCGGTTTAATTGACTTTGAGGGGTCCGAGTCAGGGTGATCCCCTTGCCCTGGCCAAACGTGAGCGCCTCTTTTGCCTCCTGCTGAGCCCGGCTCTGCTTTAAAACACGGGGATGCTAAGAAGCAAAACTCGCCGCCGCCTCCTTGCTGGTTGGGTGGAAGGAAGGATCTTCGGATCTTTGCGCGCGTTTCAAAGACCTCCGGGGGTCTGCCAAGAGCGTCGCTCTCTGGCCCACCCGGGCAGAGAACGGCTGAACCAAAACAACTGCCTGGATCAGAAGGCAGGGCTCCTGCCAAGAGTTACTCATTAGCGTCGGCTGGTTAGGGGGTTCGGGAGTCCCTGCGGAAATCTGCGGGACGCACCTCCACTGGAGCGCAACCTGGAGGAAGCGAGGCGACTCCTCTCCGAGTCCTGTTGCTTAGCACACACCGACTCCGCCACCCGCAGAGTGCACGCATAAAACGCGTTTTGGGGTTAGGCCCAGCGTCCTCAGGATTAGGGGCTGCCTCGGACAAAGGGCTGGGCGGAAAATCACGCTGCTGAAGCTCGCTGGCTTGCGCAGGAAGACTGACCCCGCGTGCTTTGCGCAGCAGCAGTCCTGGGATCGTTTGTTTGGGAGTGAGAGTAAGGACGCCTAGGATCGCGTTCATTCCACATCTTGCAAGGCAGTGGACCTCACTTCCAGTTGAGGGTGGGCCCTTGGAAACACACACACACACACACACACACACACACACACACACACACGTACACCCTTGGCAAAGGGATGCTTGCAAGCACTAGATTGTCTTCTGCTTATTGGACGCAGCAGGCGGTCTAAAGCGATCCAGAATGATGATCCTGAACATGGACGTATCCAAGGGAGGGGGAAAGGGAGGGGCAGCTTCCCCCCCCCATAAAAAAAAATAATACACAGCAAACTGAGGTTCTGAATAAATGTACTGGAGGAACCAGATGTTGATTCCTCTTAAACCCGCGTATCTTATGGAGGAAACAAATCAGAGGTGATACTCTTATTCCATTTACACCGGCGTTGTTGAAACTTTTCCGGGACCCTTTTGTTATTCCCTAAACAAAAGGGAACTTTTAAACAATCTTTCGGCGTGCTTAGTATGAGTCCTGTATCTGATGCAGCCCGTGTATATAGTACTGTACTAGGAGATAAGCCGCTCGCACCACGAGTCCTGTGAAAGCCTCGGTACAGACGCTGCTTGTACTGCCTGCGATGGACGCAGCCGAAAGTTGGTTGCTGTTGCGGTTCCGATGAATTCATAGAATCATAGAATCATAGAGTTGGAAGAGACCACAAGGGCCATCGAGTCCAACCCCCTGCCAAGCAGGAAACAATTCATCCTCGTACAGTTCTCAGATGAGACTGGAGGGGAGAAGACAAAGTTCGAGTTCACCTTTTCCTCCCTGCTCCCTCCCAGTCATGGAAGTAAATTATATTTTATTCCAACAGATTTGTTTATTAAAAAAAACAACAACCTCAAGTTCCAATGAACTCAAAGCGGTTTCAAAATGCGCTCTCAGATCGGGTGTCATTGACTCGACTGCAGGCGGGTGACAGGGGTTTGCAGATTGCGGCCTAACCCGCGGGTGGGAAGTGTGCAACGGGACTTACTCGCGTGTAAAGCGGGTCCCGCTCAACGAGTGGGAATTAAGTTCGAGGGGGCGTCCTGCCGTCCCTTGCCGGAGATGAAAAGCACTCGAGCGCATGTTAGATTTCACGCAGACCGCGAATCTGAAGAAGGGGGGAGGGGAGAGAGAGTCCTTGGAGGAAAAATCCTCCACCAAGAGAAACCGACCCCTCCCCTTTTTAATTTTGATTTCCAATATGTTTCTTCCAGCCTCACGATCTTTGAAGTACCTTTAAAAAAAATGTTAACATTCTACCATTGCTTTGTTGGCTGATAGTGAACGTGCAACAGGGGAAAGGAGGGGGGGAGGGAGTGGAGAAGGAGAGAGAGAGAGAGAGAGAGAGAGAGAGAGAGAGAGAGAGAAGCGCTAAAGAAGCAAAGGGGAAGGAGGAGGCTTAAGATTCCTCCTTGTTCCAGAGTCTGATTTGGCCCGGGAAGGCGAAAAGGAGAAAGTGTCCTGTTTTCAGAACGAGCCACGCCACGTCTCCTGTCCTCGGTTTTGCAGCAGTCTTGCGCGCTGCCGTGCTTGATAGGCACGGTCTACTCGGTCGTAAGCGCCGCGGACTTCCATTGGACACACTTCCTGGACACTTGTATACAGGATTGCAACCCAGATTTAGCTCCCCGTGACAATAATTCCAGAGCAAGCTATAAAATAATAGCTTAACTCGTTCTCTCTTACTTTTACTTTTTTTTTTTTTAGCTCAACACAAAATAGACAGTACCCCTGCAAATATTTTGATTGATCTTCCATAATCAGCAGACGCTTTACCTGGGAAACACAGGAGGCAAACAAGGGGTTTGTTTTGGAACTCAGATTCCCCCCCCCCGCGCCATTAAAAAAAATCTACGCGTGCATAAGATGTATGAATAACAGAGGTAATGTCTGTCGATGGATTTCAACAACATTTACTTCCCAGCCAGTATATTTAGGATGTCAGAAAAAGGCACGTGAACGGGAAATAACATAACATCCTTCTTCTTCTTTTTTGCGGAGGGGGAGATTTATTTCTTTTTACTAACAGGTTGGCTTCGGCTAAAGTCTTGTGCCCCCTTACTTGGGACGTGACCCGAGCTGAATAAAGTGGGACTGGTAAAAACCGTAGGATCGCGAGCTACACGATGCCCTTAAGCTAAACGCGTTTCATAGGAGATTTCTCGTAACGGATCAATAGTATTAGTGATGGAATCCTGTTGATAAAAGTGACTACCCTTCTTATCGAACTCATAGCAGTTCCCCTCTCAGCATTTCATCTCAGTTGTTAAGACACTCACAATAGGGGAACAGATGCAGCGTTCACAACATCTCATATCGGCGTCGCGCCGCAGTTTAAAGCTACGCGCGTCTCTGCAGGTTCGATCTGCATCAGCAGCTTAAGAGAGCAGCGGATGGGTCCTTAAAGGTATATCTCGTCCCCATCCTCTATAGCAGCCTCTGCAAGACTCTCTTAAGACGATTTTTTGGAAACATTATTTTTTTTGGCAGATCGTCTGCCTGAAACCACGAAGAGGAGAGTTCGGAGGAATGAATGACAACCTTGCTGGTACTTGCACAAATTGCTGGGTTCCTGCGCACTCTCCCAGCTTTTTTCTCAAAGGGATGCCGAGGTAGAATTCACCACCCCTTGCACTTGTAGAAAGCCCGGCGAATCCGAGCATCTATCATGTATTATTTTAAAGACAAGCAGGACACTGACAGACAGCTGCGGAGCACCGGGTGGAAAATCTGGGCTCCGGGAGGGAGCAAGTGACTGAAAGATCCCAGCATTTTATTTTGGCGAAACGGGACTCTCCTTAGTGGCGGCGAGAGATGCGCCAAGGTGCCTTTCGTACCACCGCGCAGCCGGATCCTGTGCGTGTGGATTTGGAAGCAAGCCTCCTTGTGTCGGAGGAGGCTGATTCCCAAATAAGTGTGCGTTGGACTGCCTGCCCCCCCCCCCCGCGCCACCTTTTCTGTTCAGGACCACAGTGGTGAGATGCGAAGGTCTATTCTAAAGCCTTTTCCCCTTCCTTTT
This sequence comes from Podarcis muralis, assembly GCF_964188315.1. Lineage (NCBI taxonomy): Eukaryota > Metazoa > Chordata > Lepidosauria > Squamata > Lacertidae > Podarcis > Podarcis muralis. Next base: position 80,006,324 of record NC_135657.1, read on the forward strand.
TGCTCAGCGCAGTTTCTTTTGAGATTCTCTACGTTCTGTCACACTAACACGCCGCATCACACGACGGGACACACTGACCTGCCTCGCTGAGTACAAGGTGCAGGGGGTCCTGCTATTTTTTCGGGGGGGGGGGGAGGACAGTACCCCGAAGCTTCATATCTCTGAACAAGGTGCCTTTTCAGCCCTGGAGGGCAAAGTCGGTGAAGAAGCTAGTTCAGCCTTAGTTGTTGAACGGAAATTCGCTTTAATCGTGCCCTGTCAAATGCTTTGCCCCCTTAGTAACTACACACACACACACACAGAGTGGTACCTCGGGTTACATACGCTTCAGGTTACAGACGCTTCAGGTTACAGACGCTTCAGGTTACAGACTCCGCTAACGCAGAAATAGTGCTTCAGGTTAAGAACTTTGCTTCAGGATGAGAACAGAAATCGTGCTCCGGCGGCGCGGCGGCAGCAGGAGGCCCCATTAGGTAAAGTGGTGTCTCAGGTTAAGAACAGTTTCAGGTTAAGAATGGACCTCTGGAATAAATTAAGTACTTAACCCGAGGTACCACTGTATCTATATAAACACGGGAATACATATGTTTCAAAGTTATTTATCTCCCACTTCTCTTTCTTCTCCACTTTCCTGTTAAGTCAAACAACTTTATAGAGAGAGAGAAACAAAGTTGCGTTCAATTGACATTGCTTTCTGCCGACAGAATGTGTTTGTTACCCTTTACGTCGATAGCTGAATGGTTAAACGGGTGGAGAATTTCTTAGATGCCCTTAAACACCAGCAAGAGAGACCCAGGAAGGAAGGAAGGAAGGAAGGAAGGAAGGAAGGAAGGAAGGAAGGAAGGAAGGAAGGAAGGAAGGCTCAGAAGATGTATAATCTGTAGCCTATTTCTATTCTCTCTCTCTCTTCCTGCATAAAGCGAAGCGTTTCCTTGGCGCTCGCCTGTCTGCTTAAGAGTCACTTTGACTTGCTCCCAAGGAAGCGTGCGCAGAATTGCAGCCTGTACAGCTAAACTCTGTTGCTGATCCCCGCTCCCCTCCCCCCCCCGGAACGGCCCTTTATTTCTCCAAGAAAATACTAATAATGATCAAGCCCCCGATTTATCCCTCTGGACACAAGACAAGACCGAGGAGGAAAAGTATTTTCCCCAGGAGACCCGTTGCTGCTTTAGGTTCCAGTGGAAAGGGCAGACTGCCATTGGCAACTGCTTGCCCGGGTGACCCCAGTCGAAAAGAGCCGCCCCACCGAGACCCACCAGCGACCTCTTTTCTCTAAGACTCTCGCAGGAGCTTTAAAGCTTAGCGCTCCTTGGGCGTCAGGGCCAAACGGGCTTAAATCTATGGGGCAGGGCTTGGAGCGTAGCTTTGTTGCTTGGCTAGCAGTATTAACAGCCCGATCCATAGCATAACTTGGAGGAAGCTCCACGTTAAAAATCAGCGGCACTGACTTTTAACCAGGTTTGCTCAGGAGAGTAGTGGTTATATATGCATGTGTGTATGTGTATAGATGGGGAGCGAATTATCACCGAAGCTTTTGAACTTCCAGAGTCCCCTTCTTGTAAACGCTGACCTCTCCAACTGCCCCGGCCGCCAAGGAAGCGACAGATGGATTTACATTTTTTGTGACACGTTAAATTCCATCCTCCAAACGTTCCCATTCGCTCTGTTGCTCGGGCTCCAGAGAGGCATCGTTTTAAGAGGAGTAAGAGCAACAATAAGAACAATATTATAAACTAACAGGAGGGAAACACACGCGCCCGCATTCAACTTCAGACTCTCAAAAATGTGCTCGGGGAAAGGATTGCTCGCCCAAAGAGAGTAAAATAAATAACTACATCGACACACTGTGTAAGAAAACTGCTCCTCCGCTGTGGCTTAAAAGTGGGACAAAAACTGAAACACGAATCCCTCCTAGATTAAACTATGAAGTTCATAATTCATTGTAGAATAAATTGAGTTAAAAACAACAACCCCCAAACCGACCTAGGTTATTTCCACGGTGGGTTCCAACTGAGTGTGTTTAGGCTGTGAGATTACCTGCTCCAGAGTAATCCCATTAACAACCCTGGGGCTCCTTCGGAATGATCACAGTATGTGAATGGCAAGCCACCGTGTCTGAATACCTCTAGTTCCAGGCGACCAGAATTACCGTATAACCTGCTTAGTTAAAGAACAAAGATGTCCGCCCAACTGCAAAGGTAGCCTTATCTGTCAAAGAAAGAGGTGATATTTGCTCCTGTCTCGGTCTCCTTTGGGGGAAAGGGAGGGAGAGAAATCGAATAAAGGAATCACAACAGTAAATAACAACGTAAGGCCAAGCTGGCAGCGGGGCGGGGGAGCAATAAATAAATATTTAATAAATACAGTTTGGATCTGAAAATGATTACGGGTGAAATAAATCAGGTAAGGATGTCTCAAGCTCTGTCAGGGACATCTCCCTCTCTCTGGTGTGATGATTGTACCTGGAAAAAGGCTCAGCTAAAATTAGCAGTATTTTCTTCTAAGAAAATGCATATAGGGGTGTAGAACTACCCGCCATCAAGGCACACACGTTCACAAAGAGAGCAGAGCAGGGGAGAGAGAGATGGTTTTGAAGCCTGCTCGCCGTGTTGGGATGAAGCCCGCTTGTTGCTTATATTTTAAGAATTTTAGTGAAAAAATTAAATTGGCACTACAAACACCCTGAGCAGGAAAAGATCACACACACACAAATACACATTCTAGGGCTGTTCATCTGACTGGCTTTCTCCAGAGGCGATAAACAAATAACTTTTTAAATGACAATATAACAAAAAACTTATTTTATCTTCGCTTCTGAGAATGTTCGCAAAGATAGCGTACATAATTTTGAATAAACATACCGAGGTCCACAGTTCAATTTGGAAAGTGTATACAGTGTGGTTAATTTGTATAATCTGCCCCAGTTGTATGCTAATCGTTTGGGAAATTATCAATTGAATCGCAAAAAAAGGGGGGTTAAAACAGAAAAGGTGGTGCATGGATTAATATTTATTTACCAGGCACCATCAGAAACAAATTCATATGAGATTAAAATTATATTTTAACCTTGCAGTCGGTATATTATCCGATGAATTGTATCTATTATTTGATTAAAGCTTTCAGTCCTAGGTCATTAGTTAGACTCTAAGGAGGAATATATGGGGAAGGGAGACAGTGGGTGGCACTATACCCGCATTGACTTTATGGGAGTCGCAGGGAATATAACTGATGGAAATAAAAGGATCCTGCTTTCACCGAGGGGAAAAAATCCTTATGTTTAATTCACATTTGAAAGAATATAGGAACAACGGTCTCTGCTCTTACGCAGGAGAATTTCCCAGTAGATGGTGCGCTACGTCTTCAGTGCTGGGGTGCAGTTTTAAACATGTCTAAAGATCCCTCTGTATGGAGGATTAAATATGTAGCTCTTATTCTACACATGGGTTGGTTTTTTTTTTACTATTAATATTTTAAAAAAACTAAACGTTCACTGCTCAGTTTATGCTGGAAAGGAACAAAACAATTGTCCTTAGAAAATATATCCATAAGAATGCATTAATTATTCTCTCCGCCTCTAAATAAAAAATTTGCCATACTTTAAATAAGTTTATATCTCAGTTTATTTATTGTTTATTTTGGGATTGGGGAGCAAAGCGAAAAACGATTGCAAACGGCTTGCGCTATACCAGCCTGAGCTGTCTGTAATTTTGTAAAACATTCTGAGACTTCTCCTTCTGCAACATTTACACTGCTTGAGTCGCGGTTACCCAGTCGCGGTTATTTCCATTTTACGGATGGAGAACTGAGGCTGAAAAACCAGGACTCTCCCAGAGCCACCCAACGGGTCTCCCCAAGGAGGTGGCACCAGAACCCAGCCCCCCCTTTCCTCCTGATACCACCCAGATCTGAATTTCTAGATTTAGTTGATTTTTGGTTAAATGCTAGATAAATCCAGCACCTTGCCTGGAGAAAGCAAAGGGCTGTAAGAATATGAAAGAGACGGGGTTGCTTTGGGGTGCTAGGAATGGAAGAGAGGGTGGCAGGCACCCCTTAGATTGCTCCCCCGCTCCCCATCCACTTGCATAACCTTCTAAGGAAGAAGCAACCGGTTTTTGGGGGGGAGGGGTGAGGGGACCCGTAATTTCTGATTGGCCGAGGGCACCTCCTGATTGACAGCCGTTCCGGTCCTTTGGGCTCCGCCCCGTCGCCGTCCCTTTATTGACACTAATGAGCAAGTTCTTCCCACCGGTCTCCTGCCTGGAAGTGCTGACAGATCAAGGCAACAAATTTCAATTACAAGCCCTAATTTGTGTCCGCAGAGCGTTTGTTACCCATGTCAGAGCTGTTTGGCCCCTCAGACGAAGCAGAGCTTGCAGGAAGAAGAGGAGGAGGAGGGGGAGGAGGGAGAGGAGAAGAAGAAGAGAAGCGCTGCTTTTCCAAAAAGGAATAGATCGGGCTTGGGAAGAAAAGAGGAGGGAAAGGGAGAAGAGGAGGAGGAGGAGGAGAAGGAACCCCAAACCTCTTTGGGCTGCCTGAAGTCGGATGTAAAAGAGAAGGAGGCGACGCGAAGGCGGACGGCGCGGCCTGGAAGGAGGCGATCAGGCGCCCGGGGAAGAGTGGCGGAGGGCTCCAAGCCCGGCCCGGGCATGGCGGAGAAAAGGCGAGCGTCCCCGTGCGCCATGCTGAGCCTCAAGGCGCACGCCTTCTCGGTGGAAGCCCTCATCGGCGCCGAGAAGCAGCAGCAACAGGAGCAGCAGCAGCAGCCGCCGAAGCGGAGGAAAGTGGCCGGGGAAGAGGCGCCACCGGCGGCCGCCGAGGGCGCGAGCAGCTGCGGGAAGGTCACCGCCGAAGGCGCGGACGCTTTGGCGCCCAGCGCCGAGACGGGGCCGGCCGCGGCCGAGAGGAGCTGCGGCGTCCGGGCTCTGCCTCCCGGTGAGTGAGCGAGGTAGCGCCCCGGCCTGTGTTGTTGCGGGGGGGGGGAGGGGGGGGAATTCCCCTCTCGGGCTCCCCTTCTTTCCGCGAAAGCCCGTCTCCCCAGGCGCCCCGCTTCCGAAGACTCCCCCCCCCTCGGGGGGCGATCGTACTCTCCTTGTACCCAAACCGAGTGGCCTCTCCGGGGACAGCTGTCATGGCCCAGAGCTTGCCCTGGGTACCCTGCTAAAAACCAGGAGATCTTGACTGTGCCCAAGTGTGCCCCCCCCCCCCAGTTTTCCCAGGTCTGAGTGGGTGGGCGAGTGGGGGGAAATGCAAGATCAACCCGCTATTGTTTAAGAATACTTCCGATGGCGTGAGAATAACACACACACCCTCTAACGATCGTTTTCATTATTCAGCATTAATTTTATGCACATTGCAATATCTGTCCTATGGGTTTCCTCATCTGGTTGAGTTCAATGGGACTTGATCCCAAAGATGCGCCCAAAGGCATGCGAACACAAGAGTCTTGTGACGCTAAACCCAACGGGTTACGGTACTTGGTTTCAGACAGTGGGCACAAAATCAGGCCTGCGTAAATCTTACTGGTACCGAAAGGAATTATATACATGAGGGGTTTATCTTTAAATTACTGGTTGTGATAGTACTATTAGATGTTCTTAACTTTATCAGATAATTGCAGATGGTTTTAACCCTTATTTAGCCTGACATATATAGCTCATCTTGTTTTATTTTAGAGCTGAGTTAATATCCATTAATAAATCATCCAGTTTATACAAAATCCAGTCTTAACGATTTCTAGCTGACATATTTTTTATTCTTAATAGGAATGCTCAAGCACACCCACTTATGTCTTAATTGTTCTGTTTAGGTGCCAAACTAATGAACAGATACTTAATAACATTCTAGGGTTTCCCCCCACACGTATTGTTTTCATATCTGCTTCAGCTTTAACTAATTAGAAACACAGAGGTTTTAAGGGCACCCAGAGTCAGAAGATGTTGGATGTCTTTTATTAAATATCAAATAAACATATACAAATAATAAATATATGGAACAATACATTCCATATAATTTGTTTCTAGTCATTCATTTTTATTATTTTGGTGCCCTCCCACAAAAAATGGAACTAAAATGACTAGTATATTATCTTAGGGATTTATTTAGCGAGAAAATGGATTAACATCCTTTATAAAAATAAAGAAACCAGTTCCTTTTATATTTAATTCATTTTATATTTAATCCATTTCAAATCCTTAGGGTTTATTTTCAAATGTGTTTTGGATTGGAATGCTTGGCTTTCTATTTTAGACTGCAATCCTATGCCCATTTATCTGGGCGTAAATTCTATTGAACTCAGTGGGTCTTGCTGAGTAGCGTCTAGGCGCGAACGGGCAACCTGGGTGTAACCCACAGAAATCTTAAAGTCTCTACAGTACAGTTGAAACGCCGATTTTATTGCTACGATCATGTATACTTTTATAGCATTTGGGCCTGCGCAGTTTTGCACCTCATAATCCCCGAGAACTGTTGCAGAACCTGCCCAAAAGTCCCCCAGTGAAAATGTTCGTCGTTCAGCGAAGAAAATAGCCGTAGTTTATGAAAACTCAGGCCATCATAAAGATGCTGCAAGACTCTAATTCTTGCAGAAAAACCGAGGATCTTAAAACTGCTGTTGCGCGGAGTTGCGCCATTATCGAGGAAAAGATGAACCTCGAACTAGATGGGCAGCTCGATCCTGACCCTGGTTCGGGACTTCCACTGAAACCGACGGGCCTTCCTCGACCTCCCAGCAGACGGGCTCGAGGGGGCCGGCTTCCTCCAGGCCGCCCTCGTTGACCCAAACCGGGGCTTCCTTCTGCTCGGAGGAAGGGCCACGTCTTTCGCAAGGACGCGCGCGCCTGCTACCGAAAGACGCCCCCGACCCCCTTCCGGGGCTCGTCTCCCTTGGTGTGGCGGTGAGGGAAACGGGCACTTCTTTCCTTCCCGCCTTCGGCCGAGCCCGGCGGCCTTTCTGCCAGCAAATCCCTTTCCCAGCCCTCTTCCTTGTGCGTTCTGGCCCCGCGCAGAGGAGCGCGCCAGGCTGCGCCCAAGCGAGCAAAAACGCGGCGCGGGGGAAGGCGCAGGACGCACGTGCCGCTGGGAGAAGGAAGGGGCCGCCGGCTTGGGCCTTTCCCGGCTTGGCAGTGATCCCTAGAAGCGCCGGCCTTTCCCGAGAAGACGCGCAAGGGCACATTGCGCCCTTCGCCTCTCTAGGTTTGGCGCCGGCCTTTCCCGAGTAGCCAAAGACACGCAAGGCAGCAATAAGGGCACATTGCGCCCCGCGCCTCTCTAGGTTTGGCGCCTCCAGGCCTCGCGTTTCTTTGCCCGGCGCTCTCTCTAATCCGTCGCCCGCTTTCCCCCTCCTGCAGGTGGCTGCGAGGACAGCTTCCTGAGCGCTACGTCGCCGCCGCTATCGCCCGGAGGCCCCGCCAAGGCCAAAAGCTCCTCCCGGCCTGCTTCTCCCTTGCTGGCCCCGCCGGTGCCTCGCGTTGACCTGCAGGGCGCCGAGCTCTGGAAGCGCTTTCACGAGATCGGCACCGAGATGATCATCACCAAGGCGGGGAGGTAAGGAACGAAACGCGAAACGACACGAGCAGAGCAAGGCCTTCCGGACCCAGCCAGAAAGACTGACCGAAACACTTTGGAAAGAGCGGCAGTCCCGCAGCGCCCTTAGGCGCCTTTCCCGCTTTCGCCAACGGCGCTGCGCCACTTGGAGACGGGCCCAGGTTTTGCGTTTCCTCTCCTGGCAGAGATTGGCCTCCCCGCGAAATTTCGTTGCGAATGCCATGCATCCATTTTGCGCACTCTTGACAGTTCTCTCCCTCACATTCAGCCGGAGGGGGTTGCCTCAAAACAGCACCATTCATTTCTTAATACCCGTAGTTTATCTGCCTAACAACCCTAAAAGGTGTTTTATTTCCTTATGTTACTCTAAACGACTCGTGAGCAGGTCTTTGTAAACTGTTGAGTTCTGTGTCGTTTGTTTAAGGTTTGGTTATTAGATAGGTCATTCTGCCCCTGACCTAAACATACTGATTTTAAAGTGGCAATAAGGCTTTGCAAACTAACAGCTTGATCTGGAGTACTTGAAATAAAATCACTTGATTTAAAATGGAATTGTTTACAAGTGATGGGGTCATTTTAGAAGTGAGCCATCTGCCTCTTAAGAAGTCTGTATTGACTCTGTAGAAATATATATAAGACATGTGTATAATTACAGTGGTACCTCGGGTTAAGAACTTAATTTGTTCTTAACCTGAAGCACCACTTTAGCTAATGGGGCCTTGTGCTGCCGCTGCATGATTTTGTTCTCATCCTGAAGCAAAGTTCTTAACCCGAGGTAATATTTCTGGGTTAGCGGAGTCTGTAACCTGAAGCGTATGTAACCCGAGGTACCACTGTACAGTGCCTGACATTTTTAGCATGATTAAAATTCTACTAGATGTTTTCTGAGTAGATTATTGCGGAAGATCAAGTCAAATCCATATATACAGGAGAACCCACTGATCTCTCTTGGTTTTGCAATGTGGATGGCTTAAGATCTGATATGTTGCAGCATGTTGTTTCACAAGATAGCTTGCTCCACCATCTTAATTAAATACAAAGTCTTTTTGCTGCAGAAGCTGGATGTTTAAATTGCCTCTTAATTTCTATAATGCTTAAAGTTGCGAATACGATCCCAAATCTGTCAATATGTCAAAATGAATTAAGCAAATTGATTTATAAAGCTGGATAGGCCACAGTCATTTCAGATGATATAGAAATATGTGGACTTCTAGGTTTCCTGTTCATTATGTTAAAGGGCATGAATGCTAGGTTCTTAAAAGAGCTTTTTTTCTTCCCTTTCCAAAGGATACACATGGTAAAAACCTGCACAGTATAAAAGTATCTGAACTTATTAGAAATTACAGAAACATATTTTATTGAATCCATATGTTACCTTCTACATTTTCAGAGGGGCTTTATTAATGATTGAAGTGCAGTCTTAAACAGCACAAGGCAACATTTGTCTTAAAAGTTGTCCTGTCAAAATTTTTCTTTTTTATCTTACAGGTGCACTGAAATAACAGCAAGAACTAGTTAGCAGCAGCTAGTTTTGCCCTCTTTTTTAGTTAGGCACGATGTCAATAACTCCTTTCCCCCTTCCAAAATCTAACTTTGATTTCATGCATTTCCAACAACATCAGTAATACAAGAAAATAGCATTGCACATTCATTTGTATAGAAAGAAAAATATAACATGTCTTTGTGAAAAATATCCTTCAAAACAGATGAATAGAGACAGGTATCGGGTATATGTTAATTTGAAAATAAAATGTTTTTTAAACTTCTACAACCTATAAGCACTTCAGCGTGGTTCTAGCAAAGCTTCACATGTGACCTTTGTATTAGTGTAGATTTGATATCAATTCCTGTTCCTAAGAAAATGAACTTTATAATATCTAAAAATGAAGATTTTTCATATCTTCTGAATTAATAGAACACATCCCTTAAACGATCCCTCTGCAAGCCCAGTTGAAATGAATGGGAGCTGTGCTCTTTGATTGTACTTTGTCTATACTAGTATAATAAATCCTATGGCATTGTCATGATTCTATATTTAGGCTGTCATTCCATAGAATTCCATTATAGAATTGTTAATTGTTTGATATTGTTAAATAATAAAAAGGCTGCAGTTCCAAGCATATTTATGCAGTCCGAAGAGAAACCAGAGTATATTTATTAGAGAGTAAGTTCCTTTGAAGTTAGTAGGGATTTCTTATGGGAAAACAGGTTAGGATTGCACCTCAAGTAACTAATTCACCTTCTAGTGAAATCCTATTCATGTCTACACAGAAGTAAGCCCCGTTGAGTTTAATGGGATTTACTCACAGTTAAGTTTGTATAGGACTGCAACCTTAGACTTAAATTGTAGCCCAATCCTGATTGCATTTCTGCAGAAGTAAATCCCATTCATTTGAATGGGACTTGTTTCTAATGTCATCTTATGCCAGTGTTTCCCAACCGGTGTTCCGCGGCACACTAGTGTGCCGCGAGACGTTGCCTGGTGTGCCGCGGGAAAAATTGGCGGGGGGGGGGAATAAAGGGGGGAAAAATTATTCCCCCACCGCCAGGCGTGGGGCTGGGGCGGGGGAAGCCCGAGCTTCCCCCTCCCCCGGAACGGGACCCAGAGCCATGCCGAAGCTGCGCGCAGCTTTGGCATCGCTCTGGGAGCTTGCGGGGCTGGGGGAGGAGGAAGCCCTCCGCCAGCCTCCAAACCATGTCGGGAGACAGCGGGATGGCGCGCTGCGCCTCTCCCGCTGTCCCCCGAGTTTGCAGGGCTGGCGATGGGGAGGGGCAGGCTTCTCCCCCCGCCAGCCTTCCAGCCAAGTCGGGGGGCAGCGGCAAGGGCGCGCTGCGCCTCTCCCGCTGTCCCCCGAGTTTGCGGGGCTGGCGATGGGGAGGAGCAGGCTTCTCCCCCCGCCAGCCTTCCAGCCATGTCGGGAGACAGCGGCAAGGGCGCGCTGCGCCTCTCCCGCTGTCCCCCGAGTTTGCGGGGCTGGCGATGGGGAGGAGCAGGCTTCTCCCCCCGCCAGCCTTCCAGCCAAGTCGGGGGGGAGCGGCAAGGGCGCGCTGCGCCTCTCCCGCTGTCCCCCGAGTTTGCGGGGCTGGCGATGGGGAGGAGCAGGCTTCTCCCCCCGCCAGCCTTCCAGCCAAGTCAGGGGGCAGCGGCAAGGGTGCGCTGCGTTTCTCCGCTGTCCCGGACGGCTTTCAAAAGCCTGCCTTCAAAAGCCGTCTGGGACAGCGGAGAAACGCGCTGCCTTTCTCCGCTCTCCCGGGAAGGCAGGCAGGGGGGAGCAAAGGCTTTCGCCCCCGCCCGCCCTCTTCTGAAGGCGGGCGGGGGGCGAAAGTCCTTGCTCCCCCCTGCCTGCCTTCAAAAGCCATCCGGGACAGCGGAGAAATGCGCTGCCTTTCTCCGCTCTCCCGGGAAGGCAGGCAGGGGGGAGCAAAGACTTTTGCCCCCCGCTGGCCTTCAGAAGAGGTCCAGGACCTCTTCTGAAGGCGGGCGGGGGCGAAAATCTTTGTCCCCCCTGCCTGCCTTCCCAGGGGCTTTTAAATCGCCCCGGACAGCGGAGAAGTCCTCCGCTGTCCCGGGCGATTTTAAAATGCCGCCCGCCAGCATTTTAAGATTGCCCCGGACAGCGGAGAAGTCCTCCGCTGTCCCGGGGTTTTTTAAAATGCTGGGGGTGGGAAGAAAAGCCCTTGTCCCCCCCCCCCAGCCTTCAGAAGAGGTCGGGGGACAGACTGTCCCCGGACCTGGTCTGAAGGCGGTTTCCCTAGGAACGCATTAATTGATTTTCAAGACGAAGAGACTTGCGGAACGAATTAATTTCGTCTTGCGAGGCACCACTGTATCCGGAGAGGCGGCCTTCAGGCAAGTTTTAATTTTAATTTTCCTTCTCCCACTTAATGCCCCACGCTCGCCCGAGCAGCTTGCAGTCCTCGGTAACCACGGCGACCCGAGGGAGGGGAGGGAACAGGGAAGTCGAGGGCGGCGGCGAGCCGCGATGATGTCAGTGGGCCGCGCCGCCTCGCCCTGGCACGGTGTGAGAGCCCCGGCTAGTGGTGCGAGCTTCAGAATAAGTGGGATCCGCGTGCGCGAGACCGAGATCGCGGGTAAGGAGCTCAGCCCTGGGCAGGAGGAAGCGGGGCCGCGCGTGCGGGCCACATCCCCACAGAGAGCGAGCCTCCCCCGGCCCACCACTCCGGGCAGGTCCACTCGCATGAGGGGGCGGCGATGGCGACGGCCGGCAGCTTGCCTGCAATGCCATCCCTCGAGCAGGCGAGGAGCCCGGAGGCTACCAGATGCGAGTCCTCTTTCCCACCCTGCTCGGGAGTCCAGAGCACTTGGTCGCATTCAGGATCTAGAGTGGGGAAGCGGGGCTTGTGTCTGGGCTGGACACATTGGGCTGCCTGTGCCGCTCGACCTGCGGGGAGAAATCAGGGTGGGAGTCACGACCGTGAGGCAGGGCTGCCAAGTGTGGCAGAAGAGGACACGGCCGTCGCACCTGTCCTTAGGTAGGAGCTTCTTCCGTGTCGACCTGCTGCCCTAAAGTCTTGGCTTTTTTCTTGGCTTTTTGGCGGTTGGCACAGAAGGAAGGCAAGGGGGAGGGGGAAAAATTGAAACTTACACTTTCGTGCGTCCCTCCCGGCGTGACGCTGCGCGCTGACGTCACGGGGCTGTAATGGTGGTGTGCCTCGAGATTTTTTTCATGAAACAAGTGTGCCTTTGCCCAAAAAAGGTTGGGAAACACTGTCTTATGCATATAAGGAAAGTCCCACTGGATCAGACCATAGACCATTTAGTCCAGCATTCTGTTTTCCCGCTGGGCAACTAGATGCCATTGGGAAACCCCCGAGCAGGCGATGATCACAACGACACTCTCCTTGGTTCATGGTTAATACTCTCTGAAAAATACTTTTTATGTGATCTAGGTAATCAGCACAAGCCTGCACTGGAAATAAGAAACAAACATCACCCGTGGTCCTGCTCATGATTTCAATACACAGTTGTGTACATGGGGAAGATGCTCATTGCATACAAAGCCAGTGCTGGATGCAATGATCTGTTTGGCCCGTGGCTTAGAAATTACTTCAATTTGTTTAGAATCCAAACTGCAATCTCTGAAAAATCTGTTCTTTTGTGAATTACAGTTCCAAATTAAGCACATGTTTTCTTAGAATTACCTTTAAAAAAAAACTGCTAAAAGAAAATCTCCATTGAAAAATGCTTAACAATTGCATCTGAATGATTTGGCTGTTTGCTCTTTGACGAAATTTCAGAGGGAAAACACAAGTGTTGTTCAGCAAAAAAATTAAAATCCATGGAGGTGTGTGTCATAAGTCTATTTTGTGAATGAGTATAATTATTTAAAAAGAGAAACTTCCCACAAATAACTTTAAATGAAAAAGAATTGGAGGTAGATTCCACAAACATGTTGCTGTTTCTGTATTCCATGTCTGTTTTTTATTAAATGCTCTTCTTTTTCTGTGTTCAGACGGATGTTTCCTGCAATGAGAGTGAAAATTTCAGGCCTAGACCCTCATCAGCAATACTATATTGCCATGGACATTGTCCCTGTGGATAACAAAAGATACAGGTAATTGCAGTATATAAGACTTTGGGATATCAGGAACTGCAAAAGAATATTGCTAGTTTGGAAATTAACAGAAGGTTGTGCTTAACTCCCAAATTCCTATCTTCATCTCCCTGCATGAAAAATAAGTGCCTTGTGCCAAGCACGTGAGAACAATCAAGGCTTGTTTTATTGAACTGCTTTGTACATTGGCTCATATTTTGAACACATTCTACATTATCCGAATCGTATCCCCCCCCCCGCCCCCCATCACAAGCTGCTGTTCTTGAGCCCCCTTACTTGGGAATACTTATTGAAGCTGGGAAGACTGGGGTGGATTGTCCATAACCTGTATAAACCACTATTCTAACCGACTTAAAGAACAGCACTATGAGAGAATATTGCGTATTTTCAGTGGCTATTCAGATAGCAGTTCTCTGCATAAGGTTATTAAACATTGATAAGTGCAAAAAAACTTAAATTCTGTGCTAAACATATAACTTACTTGAACTATCAAATTATTTCAAGAGAGTGCTTGTACGAGGCACAGGTTCGAGTATAATTGCAGAATAGCACTTTTGGTGGCTTTCTTTGTTTAGTTATTTAACAGCATTTCTGTCTGTGCAGCCATTTGCAATAATTGGCTAGTAGCTATCAGTAATCACTCCTTAAATGCTTTAACATAAGGTCTTGATCATGTAGACCTCGACCAAGGCAATGCACATCTAAGTAATCATTTCCTTCTAGAACTCCTGGCATGAATTTGTAGGAATGGGAACACAGTGACTTCTTTTAGCAATTTAAGAGATGACAGATCTGCATCCCAAGTATATTTGCTGTTGCATTAAAGAAGGGTTGCCCAAATGGTTCTCCGTGTTCTTGCCTATTAGCGCTTTTAATGATACCATCATTAGAACAGTTTTTTTTAATTCTTTCGTTAAGAAGCCCAAGTTATCGAACTTAAGGAAGATAGCTTCCTTATGCTTAACTTTCCTACTCCCAGTCCTCTCAGTCTCGTTGTATAAATAGGTTCAGTCATGTCTTGTATATGGTCTGAAGTTTTTGCTCCTTTTTTAAACCAGTCATCTTACTGTACAGTACGTAATATGTGCCATTATTATTTCTGTTTTACGTTTGACAAGTTTCTCAGCAAATTGACATTTCAAAAGTGAGGGCAAACTTACAATTCCGTTACAGATTGAATGATATTAGGGAACAGAGAATGTTTCTTGGTCCAGGCTCTGATATGGACATGGAATTTTGTATAAGCAAAGCCTGTGTCCATTTTTTTTTTCTGGCAAAGAATGTTGTGTACGCTCATACCTCATGGGTTTATGGAGCATTTATCACAAGTGTTGTGAAAACGGGGGTGATTTCTTTTGTTGTTGATGACTTTCTTATCTGCCCTTCAACATAAGTGAGCTATGGGAATTTAAAAATGTAACATTAAAACAGTTTAAAGCAAATTACTGTTATAAGAATAGGGTAGGTACTGAAAATATCTCAGGTATCATAGGCCAAGATGAAGAAGTGTGTCTTGAGCATGTGACAGATGCAAAATGAAGCTGTTATGTGAGCTTTTGCATTGACACAGAGCTCTGTATATTCATTGGAGAGTGCTACCATTTTTTGCTTGTAGCCATTTCATGAAAGTACCCATGATACATGCTTCCAACATAATTTACTCATGGTTGTAATACCAGGCTGTGACTCCAGCATTAATTTTGGGAAAAATCTATGCAACTCTCTGATACTTTCTTAATATATGGAATATTGCTGCTTTCAGATGGCCTGGTTCACTTCTACGTTTTGACAGAATATCTGGATTTAAATGGTTAATTTAACTGTGTCAGAATAACTAGGATCATTATGGTTTTACTTTATTTTACCTAGGTTGTGCCTTGCACTAGCAGGAGCATGGCATAGTTGAATTTGTTTGCCCTTGCCACATTGTTATTAAATTTCCATCAAATATTTGTCCCTGTATATAAAAGGAAAACACTGGATACATTGTTTAGCGAGTCTTAAAATTGTATAACTGGCTGGATTGTAGTCTGTAATCTTTCCTTTGGCTCAACATAAATTAGATTGTTTTTTTAAAGATCAGTGTCTTGGGTCTGAACTGGAATCAGATAACATTTGATGAGTTAGTCTAAGCGTACAAACCTAAATAAGGCTTTCTTCAGAGGAGATCCCATTGAACTTGATAAGTATTCATGAACACTCATACATTTTGCATATTTTTTGCAATGGCATATCTCTTAAAGTTAGCAACAACATATTTCAAGATTGAAATTAGTAATGAAATTAAATCACCAGTAGATTGGTTTTACTGAATTTTATGTCCAGATGATTTTGTTGTACATTACAGTCTTTCTATATGTCAATGTCATACTCATTTCCTCCTCCCCCCCCCCCCTTTCCTCTTGAACTGAGGTAGAAAGCTTTTCATATTACCTCGGGTCAAGAACTTTTCATATAACAGATTTAATTAAAATTAAAATGACTAATATTATTTTAAATGGCTTAAATGGGACCAGCGCTTTGTAGATTGTGTCCCTAGGATCAGATTCCGAGTTATTGTGAGCAGAACATGGGACATTTCCTCTGTTTGTGGTGTGTGTGGGTGAGACAGATAGGTGTTTTTCACTGATTTCTCCCTTTTCCCTGCTATCCCCTTCACCTCCTGAACATCTGCTCTGTGGGGTAGGGGGCCATCTGGAATAGGTAGTGGTGGTGCTGGATCTGCAAAGGGAAGGGAAATTGATGAATCAGCCGGCAGGAGTGTTTGCTAGGACTACAACCTTTCAGCAAACGGTATGAGCCTTTCCATTTGAAGAAGGGACACTTTGAATTCAAGCCAGTGATCCCAGTTCTGCTTCTCTTGATGTCAAGGCCATTATTCCACTATAAACAGTTTTTAAAAAATTCTGATATTTAATAATTCATTATTTAAACCCAGTTAATGTTTAATGCTGTTGTAAATGAAATATTGAGATAATACTTAGGACCATAGTACCGTATAGTTTGCAAATAGAAAAATGACAGTGATTTTTAAAAAAGTTTCTGTAATAAAATAGATTAGGTTATAACCGCATCACTGCAATAGATCTCCCCATTCCAGTAATTGTGAGGCTCTAGTGCCCAGTTCCAGTGCCCTGAACTGTTTTAATATTCACTGCAGCCCAGCACATAATTCCAGCCTACTTGCAAGAGTTCTGTGTTTGCAATTGCATATAGATGGGCCTTTGGCTTGTGTATAGGTGTAAGAAGGCATCAATTTCCATTCCGACCTGTGTTTGCTGGGGGCAGTGCTGTTTCCAGTCTGCTGCAGTTCGGCTTCTGACAAAAGCTTCATTATTCGTCTTGCTTTCTTCTGTCGCAGAATTTTACATAGATAATTATGCAATTAATTTCGTAATTGCATTATGTTTACATTACTCTGCACTGTTCATTTCAGTGCAAATGAAACACAGTGCAAATGAGATGAGGGGAGTTATCAATTACGTATCATTTTCAGACTGAAAACAAGAGCGACAGTGAATACTGATAATTATTGCTGGATTGATTTTTGTTCCAGTCATGGGATGAATAAGTGAGCACTGCCAAGTTCTCCCATTTCTGTCGGAATTCTCCGACATCCTTAGATTTTAAAAATACTTTTATAAGACAAAATGTCCATTTTGTCTTGATTGTGTCAGCTGTGATTACTTGTGCCACATTACAATTAAACAATTATATTTTCAGTGTGAGAGCAAATAGCCCTTACGATGTTTACTCCCTTTTAAAACTGAATGTCCTAAAATTAAAATACACACGAAGAAGTTAAGGCTGTTTTAGAATGCTTTAAAAAGTTTCACCTTACAGAGGTTTTTTATAACGGCTGAAAATACTTCATAAATATATTCATTGGCTCAGTTTTCAATAAATTATTTTAAATGGATTGACCTATAAGTGAAAATATTATTCTGGTTATAAGATAAAGCTCAGAATTATTGTAATTTTGTGGCCTTTAAAAGAGATCTTCCTAGAATTTTGTTTTCAGTTGAAACAATCCATTTGTAATGTTAAATATTAGGCTACAACTTTTCCTGAATTCCTCCTGATATTTAGCTAATTTGTGCAACCCCCAGTTGAAGATTTTCAACAACTAGTTTAATTTGGGGGAAAGGGCTAAATAAAACAAAAATAGTCAGTACCAATCTGTTTTTCTCCTTTATAAATAAATACTGCTGCCTAGAAGTGAGTCGCCCTTTCTCCTTCCCTCATCTATTTTTTCTCCCTCCTCTTGCTTCTCCACAATGATTAAGCAATGCCACCACATTATTTCCATTCTGACTCTCATGCACATTGGGTTTCTTTCTACAGGTATGTTTATCACAGCTCCAAATGGATGGTAGCTGGGAATGCTGATTCGCCAGTTCCTCCCCGTGTGTACATCCACCCAGATTCACCCGCCTCAGGAGAGACTTGGATGAGGCAGGTGATTAGCTTTGACAAACTGAAACTTACAAACAATGAACTGGATGACCAGGGACACGTGAGTATATTATTTTCTACAGTGCACATTTAATCATCAATTGTATTTTTTTTTAAAAAAAAAACCAACAACAGTTCTTTTTGACCTACACTCTCACATTAGCAAAAATTGATTGATTTTGTGAAGCTTAGGGCAGGTTAGATACAGACATGTTTCCCTTCCCCGCCACAACAATTCGTCCGTAACTGTGTGTCATTTCCCCTTGTAGAATGATTTGGACTGTTGGAGAAGCAGAACTGAGCTTCCTAAGTAAGGGCTCATCTGTACTTCTGCTCTTCCAGCTGCCTTTCCCCTAGGGAAAACTGCTCTTTAGCGCTCAATCAGAACAAGTGAAATCGGGTTTTCAGCAGATTTCTGTTTGTTCTGATTTAAAGCTAAAGAGCGGGTTTTCCCTGGGAAAGGAACAGGGCAAGGGAGAAACTGCTTGGATTCTTGCCTAGAAAACCGCTTGGATATGTGCTTCCTACAAGCAGAAGTATGGATAGGCCCTAAATTAACTTAACTGAAAGTGCAGTTCTACCTGAACACATTGGCAGTGTATTCATAGTCTTCAGATCCCCCTCTGTAAGGTGAAACAATATGTCTGTACTTAATGTGAACATCTTCAATATCTAGCAGCCTTAGCTGGGCAAAATAAAATTCAATTAATGATTTTTTAGAAATAAAATCATTTGTGTGAAAGCCTCATGAGGTGTTAATAACAGTATTTAAAAGGAGCAACACGAGATCTACGTTCCCTCTGATAGTGATTTATTACCTACCTTATGGAGCAAGACCTTTTCACAGCTGAAGCTCATTACTTCTGCAACACAGGCAGGGAATTGTGCAGTTAAGTGTTCTGTTTGCAAGCTCCAGATTGTTTAGCTATGACAACACCTCACATGACAAAATACACTATGGTAATATTTCATTTTCTCTTCAATGCTTATGAGATGGAAGATAGACAGGCGAACTAATACCTTTCAGTTAATCCTTAAAATATCCATGTTTCCTGCCTTGGTAAAAAATTATATAAAATGGTTTTGAGACGGGACTCTTTGAGCATTTTGAAAATTCGTTAATAAAGGAATACATTAACCTCTTTTAAAGAGAGCACTGCAGTGGATTTCTAAAAACTGAGGGATGTGATGGCCATCCTAATATTCTTACAGACATGACCACACTCTTGTGAGAATGCTTCCCTCTTGGGCACAATGATTTCATGCTATGATTTCTTCAAGGCCACCTCTGGCTGGTTTGTAGCCCTGATCCATACTGAATACTCAAAGCACTTTCAGAGTCTGTAATTTTGTTTAATGAAGTTATGAATGAATATGCTACTTCTTCCACGAGCAAGTTGTTAGCCAAATTGTTGGGAATTACTTGTACAAAATCAGCTTCTTTTGAGTTCTAAGGAAGGATGAAATTACAAGGTAAATGGTCAGCTGTTTTAGAATGTCTGGGAATACAGCGGTGCTGACTTTAGTTCAGTCAAGGCTGTATGGAATTTTGACACACATAACTATGTTTTGCAGTTTGCCTGAGTCTCTCTCTCTCTCTATCCCCCCCCCCCCCCCGCTGACATTCCACGAGTAACAGTTCAGAGATAGGAGTTGGAAATTGGAATGCCTGGCCAATTGTTTTGTAAACGTCAGTATGATGTTTTAGGAAATAAACGAAGCATCCCCTAATACATTTTTGTAAGCCAGCTGAAAGCTAATTTTAACTTTTTGTCTCTGTAACTTTGAGCACTCGTTTGTCCCTAGGTTGCTGGGGTTTGATTCTGCAATCATCAGGTGAATTAGATGAAAGAGGAATATTTATTTATTTAAAAATTATATATATCCTGTTCTTCCTCCCTAAGGAGATCGGAACAGTGTAAAGTAAAAACAGTAAAATATAACAGGCAATATATACCCAGCAGACTATTTCAGTTTCAGTTCAGCGAGCCAAAATATCTGAGAGAGCTTATTAAAAAGAGAGGCTTTAATTTCTCTCCTGAATATAATCAGCAAGGATTGGAATGCATTTCCTTGGGGTGGGGTGAGAGAGTTTCAGAAGTGAGGTCTGCTTTTTTCTGCACGGTCACCTTATGAATACCTGTAGGGACAGGAACTGTCTAGAATGCTTTACTTCTAGGTCAGAATTATATGGAGAAAGACAATCAGACAAACTGGTTTCCAGCCACTTAGAGCTTTTTAGAACTCACACTTCAGATCGTATTCAGAAATTAATAGGAAGCCAAGGCAGTTAGTACAAAAGTGGTGCTTGGAGTGGGAAAAACATGAACCCTATATTTCACCTCCAAATCAAGTCTGGTTGTTGCATTCTGAATGGGTTCACATTTCTTAACTGCGTTCAAAGGCAGAGCGCCATGTAGAAATCAAGATATGAGAGGTGACTAATACACAGATCACCATAGCAAGTTTGAGGGGTCCCAGGAAAGAGATGCAGCTGGCATGCCAATCTTAATTCTGCAAAGGTGCTTCTGACTGAAGCCTGACAACCCAGGTCCAAAGCTGGGTCCAAACACATTCTCAAGCTGCAAGGCTGTGTTATCAGAGGGAGTGTAGCCCCTTTTGTGGCAGCAGTTGGACACTGAAACTGATACCTTTTGTACTGAAGAACCTCTGTTTTGCCCAGATTTAGCTTTAGTTTGTTAGTCCTCATCCTGCCCATAACTGACATCTGAGCTAGCACTGGTCTAGAACATCTACAACCTCATTGGTATCATTAGAAAGAGAGATGTAAAGCTGAGCAATAGATACAGGTGAATTAACTCTATTTCAGGAGCACTGTTGCATGCCTACGGCTACTATGAATAGGAGTACAGTGGTACCTTGGGTTACATACACTTCAGGTTATATATGCTTCAGGTTACATACGCCGCTAACCCAGAAATAGTACCTTGGGTTAAGAACTTTGCTTCAGGATGAGAACAGAAATCGTGCCCCAGCGGCGCGGCGGCAGCAGGAGGCCCCATTAGCTAAAGTTGTGCTTCAGATTAAGAATGGACCTCCGGAACGAATTAAGTACTTAACCCGAGGTACCACTGTAATAGGATTGGATATTAAATAATGAGGCACTTGTAAAGAAATAAAGTAGGGTATAGGGTGCAGTATATCAGGCCCCATCATTTCAAATAAACTCTAAGAGCCAAACATGGGAGACTCCTAAAATTGAGTTTTATTCAGCAAAGGTTCTGGAGTCTGCAGTTGACCCTGCATGAATTGATTGCTTATAATCATTATTTTCATTGGACGCAGCAGGTAGACAAACCTCTGTGAGTTAGATAATGGTAGTCTACAAACAAAGTCTCAGGATAGAAAGAGCAAGTTTCCATATTGTGTGATAATGAGGTTTAACTTCTTTCCCCGCTGAACTGAAAACTCTATCGTGGTTGGAATTCTTTGAGCACTCCACTTTAATGAGTACTTCAGCTTGGAGGAAAGTCAAGTAGCTTTTTCCTAGAGTATTTCAAAATACACATTGAACTGATTCAGTCCCGAAATGTGCCTTGAAAATTAGAATATAGGTTTTGGAGACAAAAGAATTTATAAGAAATTCATCTTTCTAAAATTGGAAAGTTTGCAAAGAATGTCATTTATTGTTACCAGAAAATGCAGAAATATAAACCAGAGAACTGGCTGTTCCAACGTGTATACTTTCATTCTTTTGCTTTACAGCAGAATGAAAAAGTGTTTTGAGATGACTGAAAGATTGCCCATGTAGAAACACAAAGGGGAATTTTTTTCTTATATAAATGCAGGGAGGAAAGTTGGAGGTAGAGTTATACAAGCTGGTGTTCAGAACTGTTATACTCATGCAAAATAAATTACTGAAACATTCTTAGCACAGTTCTTATTCCCAGTTGAACCAATGATGAGTAAGGATGCATAAATATTTTGTGGATGGCACCCTGCTTGCTCACATTTGGATGAGACAAAGAATATCACCACACTTACCTTACTCATTACTACAGTTGCTCCTTTCCCTAATTTAGTACAGAACCAGAGACGCAGAATATAGATAATTTAGTCTTTTTTATACAAAAGGTGCCTCCAGTTTTCATTATTATTTTTTCTTCTTGCTTTTTTTTAAAAGGCAGATCTGTGGCACAAACAGCCCCTCAAATAAGTAATTAATTTGTTAAGTATTACTCTTCTCTGTGTTGTTCTTTGAACCAGACATAGCGTAGGAACATATATGCCTGAGAGGTGGGCGTGCCCAACTTACAGGAATTCTGAACTGGTTTTTAGGGGAATACAATTAATAGTGAATTAAAAAAATCAAAATAATGCAGCAGTTAGCCCTTCTTAATATAGTCACTGATGAAAATAAAGCTCTACAAAACAAAGATTTAGTTTGCCTTCACAGCAGTTAATAGGCAACAACGCTAGCATGGACTCTGAACAATTTAGAGGGGCTTAGTAAAGAAAAGTAGTATACTCTAATCTGGCCTTATTTGAAAAATTGACAGAAAAGCGCTGACTAGCAACCATCAAAACAAACACATAGATATCTGTTTGGTATGACTTTATTGCTTACACAAATCAACAGCAAGTTGCCTGAAGAAGCCCACCGATTATATATGTCTGTCCCCTTACAGATGATATAGCAGCATCACAGAACACAGGGAAGATGGTTATTTTGCAAAAGGGAAATAGGGAAAGATAAAGTTTTAGATGTAAGACTTTAAATTCAATATTTGAAGGTCACAGATACTTTAATACAGGCACCCTCCAAACTCGGCCCTCCAGCTGTTTTGGGACTACAACTCCCACCATCCCTAGCTAACAGGACCAGTGGTCAGGGATGATGGGAATTGTAGTCCCAAAAACATTTGGAGGGCCGAGTTTGGGGATGCCTGCTCTAATATTAAACTCCACTATGTATTGGTCCCATATTTTCACAAGCATTACACACGCTTAAGACTGTTACTTAGGTATTATTTTCTGATGCTGACTACCTGTTGTGTGTTTTCTCGTTATTTAAAACCAAGGGCAGAATGGGAAGCTGGTATGCCTATATTTTATTTACAGATTTGGAATTTAGATGGAGCGTTGGTTGCAATATTTGTTAGTTTTCTTTTTCTTTTTAAGACAGGTTTATGGATAAGATAATAAATGAAAACAGGGAATTATCTTAACTTTATTGATACTATCTCCGTACGTATAGTATGTATACTTTATCATGTCGTTTAATAAAAGAAAATTTGAGAACTGCAGAAGAAAACATTTTTATATATTGTATCTGCACTTGTTCCAAGAATTTCAACAGTATTCTAAAATAGCCTCTTTTTGTCATGCTTATGAAATTACAGCTAGGAAGCATAAAAGCATCACTAAATAGAACACAAAAAATCCTGCCAACATATTAGCATTTTTTAAATCTTGCAATATCTTAAGCCTGTGATCCAGCACAAAACTAGTCAGGCTAAGCTTACTTATCTGTTGCCTCAGCTTTTAAGTGGCTAAAAATATAAACTGACAACATTTGATGATAGCAACACCTGTTGGTTGTCATTGACTCCAGCTGGTTGGATGTATAGGTGAATGTTCCAGGTGCAACTGGGGTTTTAAATGTGGATTAACTGTTAATGATCCATCAGGTTTTTCATGTGCGGAGGCTACAAAAACGGGGGTGAAATTATGGCCAGGATCAAAAGATTAACTCCTGCATGGGAAAGCTGGCAACTGTAACTGGAGTTAACTGTTTTCTATTTCAAGACATAAACAGAGATCCCCTTCTATGTATCTTGCACAAGACATACCCACAATTTAGCTGAAGCAGAGCAATGAGAGCAGTATTTTTCTGCATGTAATCCTCTCGATCTTGACCACAAATTATAGAGCTGTAAAGTGCAATTTTGACCATTTGCTGTTGCAAAGCTAAATGTTTGTGGGTGATGGATATTTTGGGTACATTTTGCAGAATATCTATAGTAATCTGTAACCACACCACTGGATTGGCTAGGTTTTAGCTGATTCAGGTTACAATCCTGTTCTCATTCACCTTGGAGTAAAACTTGGTGAACTCAATGTAGCTTACTTCTGAGTGGAAACATACAGATTTGCACTAGTAGACCCACTGATTTCAAAGCTTTCTTTATAGTAAGCGTGCATCTCTATGCTACAAGGCAGGAACATTGGAATGAGAAGTAGAAGAGGGAACACAAAGATTCACAATATATTTCTCTCTGGTCTTTGTTTCTAATCCAAAATTATCATATGTGTGCATGCACGTGTCTGTGTGCACGTGTCTGTGTACTCAAATCTGAAGTTTACTAAAGATTGCCTGTCTGTAAAACTGTAGGTTTGGGGCACAGGTTCTTGATGCTATGAAAGTGATGGTGAAATCTAGCTTTACAGGTGCTTTACAAACACTTTAAAAATGTTGTATGCTTTAATAGAAGCTCTTTGTAATTTCGGATTTGGAATCCATCAGGCCACGCACAGCTGATTTTCTAATCTTGCATTATATCATTTATATCATGTATCAGTGTAAGAAAAAATTCAGTGTGTTTGACAGCACAATGCCTGCTTAGACACTGCGTTCGGTAAGGATTATTTCCACGCAACCTCAGTCAGGGAGTTCATCTGCCATTGATGAATTTCATTGTGAAGATAAAAGCTATCCGCTATCCACTTCCCTGAGCAGTGAGAAATTCCAGAGATGCAACATTTTCCTAGGTTTGGTGTTCTTTCAAAAGAATTTGCTGTACATTTTTTAGTATGAGTTGGTTTGCAAATATGCATAGGTGAGTGGTGGTGGTACAGGATGGTGTGCTGCCACCAGCCATGGGACCTTGGTCAGTCATGTTGTTGCTGCTTCCCAGGAGAGGGAGGGACAACACATTGGGGAGGTTGGCATGGTGCTAACACACTGGCCAAGTCAATTTGGCACTCCTGCCAGTCCATTTGCACCATAACAACCTCCCTGCTGCCTTGCCTTTCCATCTCCTGGCAAGCAGCAGTGATACGACCAATGAGAGGTCAGGTGAGTGGCAGTGATGCACTACACTGTCCTTTATTGTAGGTGAGGTAGAAAGCAACAGTGCCCCACTGTCCTATAGAAGCTATCCAGAGAGAGACAGCTCCCGAAGCAATGTACAGTGGTACCTCAGTTTACGAACTTAATTCGTTCCGGAAGTCTGTTCTTAAACTGAAACCATTCTTAAACCGAGGCCAGGGCCCTTCCACCATTTGGCTTCCGTTCTCAGACTGAGGTAAAGTTTGCAAACTGGGACACTACTTCCAGTTTTGCGGAGTTCATAAACCGAATAGTTCATAAACAGGGCTGTTCTTAAACCAAGGTACCACTGTATTCATCTGTCTCTCACTCAGAAAACTGCAGCCTGCTTCTCTCCATCTCGTGTTTCCTTCTCTCTCCCCGCTACATACACTTACTTAGATGATATCATCCTTTGGGGGAAAGGAATGGGATATATATATCCCCTGCCCCCTTCTTCGAATAGTCTTTTTCTTATTCAAAAAATGCCAAAGAGGTCCTGTGTCGACAAGCAGTCTGATCCGTGTTCCTCCATGAAGGTCATTGGGTGACGCTGGGCTGGTCACTGCCTCTCAGCTCAACCTACCTCACAAGGTCATTGTGGGGGTTAAATGAGGAGGGGAAGAACCATCTAGGCCACCTTGAGCTATTTGGGGGGCAAAAGTTGGATATAAATGATAATAATTATAAGAATAATAATATGCATGGTGTGAATGTGACTATACACAAAAAGGCATGCTGGGTCGAAGCCAGTGTGTTCAGGACTGCAGCATAATTTCTTACTTTTCAGGGTCCTTTAACAAAGCATAACGTAAAGATCAGAACCTTTCTCGAAATGTAATATTTAACCCAGCAGAAAGCTTTCTTGTATCTTGCTCTGTATTAGGTGCAGAAGTCGAGAGATCTTACCTAAGCATGCTTTTTGGTTTTCTTCTGATGTAATGGTCTGACTTCAGTCTAGCGAAAGTTCAAGTATCCAGAAAGTTGCTTATCCAAAACAGTGTCATGTTCCCCAGTGAGGAATTAATTCATATAAAAGCATCTCAGATAGACAATACCTCATTTTTTTTCAAATGTAAAGGGCTTTCTTTTATTTGGGTAATTAGGTTTCATGGTATTTGGCGTTCAGTGTGATGCCAAAAAAGGAGGGCAATGGGAAGGATGACATGCGCTGCTGAATTTAGTATTCTGTGGCTAATAATGAAACAGGAAATTAAAAAATTCCCTCCTTTTTAATTAGATTTTCTATCGCCTGGTGCCCATGGAACTGTTTATATATAATCTCCCCATGGGCTTCCAAAAGTAATAGTTAATGTTTTTGATTCTGAACTATTCGCAGTCAATTCATATGCAACACAGAATGAACGCAAAGCTTTCTCCAAGTGAGTTTGAAAATCATGATTCATGCAGCATTATGAAAATATTTAGGCATTTGCTTCATTGCATGTGACTCGTTTTGAATTGGAGAAGGAAAGAACGGAAGTTGCTAATTCAGGAACGAGAGAGGAGACCTCACAGATTCACTGGAAATGTTTTATTTAGTCCAAAGCATTTCCAGTTTTAATTATTTCTTTCAGGACTCTGGTTAACCAAAACTGTCTACTATACAGTGTCAGTGTAAACATTTCAGATTCTCTGAGATCTTCTCTTGCTCTTTCTACTTCCAGTTTTAAACAAGGTAACTAAGCATTTTTTGGGCCATTTAGCTAGCTTTTGTTCTGTTCAGCCTCAGTGATTATCACCATATGCCTACATGTAGACGAACCCACATATACAAATGAACAATGGCCGTTCTTCATTCTCTGGGTGGAATCCAGTGTTCCTTCAACTATGGGACGCCACCTTCCTCTCATTTCCTCCATCAGCTCCCTTGTCTTGCATAATCTGCTCAAGTGGGTCCCCCAGCCCTTTGGAGCAGAATTTGAGGGTGTTCAGAGGGTTTCTGGGAAGGAGAAGAAGACAAAAAGGCCTGTTGCACAAGTGGAAGTTCTTTCTGCTTGCTATCTAGAATGAGGTATGTCTTAAGTGCGATCCTATAGTGCAGCTGAACTTGGTGGGGAACTTTAGGATTTGGCAAAATCCCCACTCCACCAGCAAAGCACCAGTTACACTATTTGCCACAACACCTTACACTGCCCTAGCCTATCAGGTGAACTTGGGTGGTGCAGATTGGTCCTGTGGGTTCCTAGGGAGAAACTACTTGGGTCCTGAGGTGATTGTGGTCAACAGCATTGTGTTTTCCTTTCCTTTTTCTTTTGGTTTATTGTGTTTAGCAAGCAGCCATTACACACATACGACAACAACAACAACAACAACAACAACAACAACAACAACAACAACAGGAATACTGCTACTAATCACAGTTGACATTTCTACTCCCCGATCCCTAGTGGATAAATCATTTCCCGTTCCCCCCTCAAGTTTTATTAAGGTTTTACAGATTTGTGTAACAAGAAATTTAGATGTTCTAAAGCAGGGGTAGGCAAGCCAATCACCTTCTCAATCCAGCCTGCGGACGGTCCAGGAATCAGCATGTATTTACATGAGTAGAATGTGTCCTTTTATTTAAAATGCATCTCTGGGTTATTTGTGGGGTGTAAAAATTCGTTCATTTCCTCCCCAAAATATAGTCTGGCCCACCACATGGTCTGAGGGACGGTGGACCAGCCCACGGCTGAAAAAGGTTGCTGACCCCTGTTCTAAAGGGTATATCTCTCTCAACATCGGACAGCAAAAAAACAAGAGACAACCTTCCCTTCTGCGATCTTAGCATGGGTGGAAATAATTCTTTCTGAAATTGTCATAGAAAGGGCACTCAAGGAGTAAATGAGTTATGTCTTCTACTGATATAGAGTTGCAGCCGCAAACTCTATGCTTCTTAGGAACTCCTTTATGTCGGCCTGTCCAGTCTGCTAATGAAAGGACGTTTAGTCTTGCCTGTGTAAAGGCTATCCTCATTTTAGCATTTGGTAAATCTGCCAGATATCTTGGCAGGGATAATGGGATAAAAGGAGCATACAATTTATTAGATTGACAGATGTTGGTCTCGGCCACTTGTGATTGCATCTCGGTGTCTCTCAGCCTTTGCAGTATTCATTTTTTAACTCTCTCAAAACCCTGCATCACAAGAAAGGGGGCAGAGAGTCCTAAGCTCATGGCAAGCGTTGTGTTTGGGGACTTGAATCTTTTTCCTGTAGGGAAAGCTGTGCACTTGCTTCTATGCTGTGGTGGTTTGGGAGCCATGCCCCCAGATCAGTTGTGGTAGGTTGGCTCTGTTACTTTCATGTCTGTGCAGTTGGCGGGTGTTATATCTGCCCCATCCTGGGAACTGGCAGCCATTGGTGGAGTTGCCAAGGACACTGGGGGTGTGACTGGCATTTTTGAGGCCTTTTAAAATGTTTCTATCATGTTTCCCATTCCCCTCCTGGGCTGAGCTCATATTGGATACAGCAGCTGTTGGGCCTACATAGTGATGGTGTATCCTCGTCGCCCTATGCTAGTTGGTATAATTGCAGTATAAGATTGCTCTGTCCGTGGTCAGTGTTTGGCTGTCCTTCTGTAAATATAGCTATGCTACATATTTCAATAATAACAGTAGTAAGGATTTAAATAGAAAAATTAAAATATTGTGTACATGCAATACACGAAAAACAAAACGTAACTAATATTCTTTGTAACTATTTATATGTTGGGTGTATTCAGCGGTTGAATTTTCATATTTCTTCATGATTCAAGAAACAGAAAGTTCCAGAGTACTTTTTAAAGGCTTCGGACAGATCTGGAGGGGATCCATCTGCAATCTGGCCACATAAGTTCCCCTTTAGCCTCTGGTAACATGGTTACAAAACTATCTCTCATGGGCACTTTGTTGAACTGAAGCCAGGCTAATTTTGAGGTTGCTTATTTATTTCTTTAAAGCATTTTTCCCTTGCTCTTTTGCCGAAAAAGGCTCCAAGAGTAGCTGACGAATATCAGGTATAAGACCAGTTTTGAGATGTGTCACATTGCCTTTACTTAGTCCTCAGACAGAACAAAACAGGAAGTGTTTAAAATACTGGCATAGAAGAAACAGAGAGTATTTTCTTGCAAAACCAATTCTTTCTCTCTTTCTTTTTGATGTAGATTATCCTCCATTCTATGCACAAATATCAGCCACGTGTCCATGTCATTCGGAAGGACTGTGGGGATGACCTCTCCCCAGTCAAACCCATTCCTTCGGGAGAAGGAGTGAAGGCATTCTCCTTTCCTGAAACTGTTTTCACAACTGTCACGGCATACCAGAACCAACAGGTAACTTTTGCTCCCCTTCCTTTTCAATGCTTCTGATTTACTGGATTTTCATTTAATTACAAGCAAATGGCTGGGGAAGAAGGGACCTCTGTCTTGACACTAGGTGAGAAAGAAAACCATCTAATGTCTATTAAGCTAGTAGGTCCCAAACCATTTCCCCCTCACAGACCACTTCAGAATTCCTGATGTTCTTGACAGATCACTTGATGATTTTTGCTGCCTGTTGTAGCAATTATAACATGCCATACTAGGCATGGTATTATTTTAATTGGTTTTTTTTTTTTTGGCTGCTGCTTTTATTTCTTATATTGCATTTCATTGTACTACAATTAGCATTTCATAGAATGCAAATTGTGATGTAAAAATATATTATAAAAATACAAGAGTCAATACAAATATGATTAAATAACAATATGAGTATTTAATGCAGACATGCCATGGACCCTTAGTGTCCTATGGGCCACACCGTGGGAACCCCTGTTTCAAATTATTTAATGGCATTTTAGTGCTTTGAAATATAGTTGTGATTTAGCAATTCAGCAGACATTCAGTATTTACACAGTGGCTTCTAAGATGTACTTGTTTATATCTCTGGACCTTCATCACCAGCATATTCTGTTGCCCTTACAGATTACCCGACTCAAGATTGATAGGAATCCATTTGCCAAAGGATTTAGAGATTCTGGACGCAACAGGTGAGCTTTGGAATACCTTGCAATTTACAGAACTCTTGCTGTTGATGATGGGGCTAGACTGTTTTATATGCTTTAGAGAAGTTTCACCGAATACTTTGCACTTCCTTTTGTATAATGACTTGCTTATGACTGGAGAGAGTGCTGTGTGCATTGGGGGTTTTTTTGGCATGTGCTTTTGTTGCATTGCTTTAATGAGATTTTATGAGATTTGGAACATAAAATCTACAATGCAAATTTGAATCACTTTTGTATCATAGGTTTGCTAACCCGAAGCAAATGCTGGCTTTAAAATAAATTGTTTTTACAGAGAAACAATGGCTTTGTGCTTTAAAAGCTCTCTCTTCCTGTTGAACATTTGCAAAGTTAGAAATTATATTCTTGAGAATAGCTTAGATTCTTCACATAGGTCATAGAAAACGATCCTATAAAAATCTTTACTTGGGGGATATGAACATTTCTCTTTCTTAAGTACTTCAGGAGAAAAATACGATTGCTTTAGTTAAAGAAAATTGGCCATTTGGTAATATAAATTGGAATGGCGGTAAAATGTGAAAATGATTGAAAGCATCTTGTATAAATTATCACCTTGGCTACGCTCCTCCAGGAGGTGGGCTTTTATCTCTACTTTAACTACAAATGAAAAGCCTCCATTAGCACGGGGCGGGGGCAGACTATTTTTTAAATCCACATTTAGCTAATACTTCTGTAACTCTTTCCTACAAAATTTATTCAGTGTTTCTGGCCACAAAACCTTAGAGAAGCAGCATCATTGGACTGCTTTCAACTGCTGTGCTGAAATGCAATTCCCATCTTGATTTAACTTTCCAAAGAAAGCAAATCCCATAAGTTAATTGTGCATTGTATGAAGAAGTGTTGTGTTTTGTCTTGGCTGTCCAATGTCTACTGCCAATCAGTTTAATTGAGAGAGCCCCAAGCTGCAGGTGTATTAGAGAAATTGAACAATATGTCTGTTATCACATCACTCATAATTCTCTAAACCTCTATCATGCCTGTCCTGCCATCATCTTTCTATCAGACTAAAAATCCTTTAACTTCTTCTCATAGGAAATGTGCTCCAAGTAACCATTTATCATCTTGGTTGCCACTTTCTGGACTTCCCCCAGCTCTATAAAATTCAAAAATAGTTTAAAACTTGTATACTTAACTCACATGTGCCATCTGTGCAGGCTTTTAAGTGGGCTTTAAAAATTATTTAATTACTACTCCTTTTAATAATGGTAAGGATTTTAATTGGGCTGCGGTTATTCTGATTTTGCTCTTTTTATGATTTTATAGTTTTATGGATTGCACTGTTAAAAAGGCTATTTATTGCTGGGTGTAGTTGTTTTGTGTTGTGGTTTTATGCTTCTGGTTTTAAATACATTGGTTATTATATTATTATTAATCTGTTTCCAAAGAGAGCCTACTTGGAATGAAAGTTTCCCTCAAAGGCAGGGTATAAATTTATTTATTAAATAATTGTAAATATTTGGGTTTGGGGAAGCATATGTTGGCCAAGAGAAAATGTTTGTATCAAATTTATAAAGAATGTGTCTGAGAACTCTCAGCATGCCTGTTCATAGTTCTCAAAAGAGATCCAGGGCCCATTCTTTTCTATGACTATGTTGATCTATTGAGTTGGGGAAACTGTTGTTGTTTGCCTCTATGCAAAAGATAGCAAATGGAGATTCTAGCAATTTCAACAAGTGCTTACATAAAGACGCAACATTCAGGAAGAATTTAATGTATTTTTAGCTTTTAAAATATTTGATTTAGCAGCAGCAACAAGGAAGAAAGCCAAAATCATGTGTCTTTGGCATATTCTTTGTGGGTCACAAGCAAGTTTATTGCAAATGGCTGTGAGGTCCAAACAACCACAGCTTGGCTGCTGCTTGATTGAAAATATTGTCTTGGAACCAGATTGTTTTCATGTAATCCTTCTACTATATGTGTGTGAGAGAGAGGGAGACAGAGACAGAGAGCAATCATAAAGTACTGTGAAACATAATAAGAAATTATTGTTCAACTCATGATTTTGTTATGTTGTTTAGGATGGGATTAGAAGCTTTAGTAGAGTCTTATGCATTCTGGAGACCTTCACTGAGGACACTTACATTTGAAGATATACCTGGGATCGCAAAACAAGGTATGAATCTCACTTGGGAACCTGAAGAATGCTAACGATTACTTACTCACTGAGGGTGCAGACTTCCTCCCATTTTGGTCATTGGAAAAATTTACATTGATTTGAGCAGATTTCACCTTTAATCGCACAATGGCACAATAATACAGTACTCAGCAATTTCAGAAATTTCATACATGAAAAAAAATATGTGGTTATCATTAACAACGCATTTCTGTGCATTCTTGGAAGTAAACTCCATAGAGTGAATGGGGTTTACTCCTAGGCAAGTGTGTATAGCACTTCAGCCTAAATATAATAACAGTGCTCTTTTCACTGTTATGGGCATAAATATAGCTTGTACTCTTATAATTTAATTTCAAAATTATTAATCCATGTTGCAGGGCTTACTAACTGATGTACTCGTGCATCAGTCTTGACATGTGAGCCAAACTAGAGTCAACCAGTCACATTCTGTACGTGGCAGCTGGTGAAAATGTTTCTTGAAATGCAAATAGTACCTTCTAGGAGAGGACTTTTCTCTGGACTGTGGCAGGAAGAGAACTTCTCCCTTTCCAGGCCACCTCATACATCTCTGAGGTTCGCATGCTTTTCCTTAGCGGCTGTTTAAGCCACCAAAAAATGGTCCATGCCAATTGCATTCTTGCACGTAACCTCATCTCAAGCCATGGCTAGCTTAGCTGCAAGTCAAATAAATGTAAAGCTACAGCTATGGCGATAATCAGAAACAGCATGACTTGCAGTGTGTCCCATCTACTTCAGGGGTAGGGTACCAGAAGTGGCCAACCCTCCATGGGCCACTTTGACAGCTGGGTGTTCTCATCCATATGTCAGTCACCTGACATATGATATTACGAGATTTAACATTCAAGCTGCAGTTGCAAAGGAAGAATTGGGAGCACACTTCAGCTGCACTCCTGATTCTTCTTTTGCAAGTAACAAATTTTCCTGGGCCTGTCAGCATATGATGCCAGGCATGGGAAAGTTGGTGCAAGTCATCCAAAACAGCCCAGAAAGCTAGCCACTGAAGCCTTGTGGACTTATTTACACCTGGTGCAAGAAGTCTCTCTCTGCCCTGCACAATGGAACAAGTATGTCAAGGTTTCTTCCATCTCTGTCTTGCAATTGCCTCTTCAATTAATACTTGCAGCTACAGCTACAGCTGTGGTGGTACAAGAAAGCCAGGTATATGCAACTTAATCCCAGGCTTCATTGCTCCATCGTAAAATGCTAAGCACCTCACACTTCTGGGGGCGGGTATGGGATCTATACTTTTACTTACTTATATACTAGTACTCTACAATAAATAATTCAGGTCTCTGCCCAAAAGCAGTTTTTAATCTGAAACTAAACAGAAAGAAGGAAAAAGGGACAGTAGGTAATTGGGACCAGTTATATACAGATGTGGTTCACCCAATTTGTGATGCTAGGCTAGTGCTGAACTTGGGGAGATGCAGGCTCAAACCTCTCCTTACGGGGTGAGCCAGGCCAGTTGCTCGCTCTCTTTTACCCTAACCTCTGTCAACTGTCCTCAGGGATTTTGTAAGAACTAAAAGGCGGCAGTGGGGGGAGAGAGACAGAGGCATATTTACCAGTCTGAGCTTTCTTAGATGGAAGGGTGGAATAAAAACACAAATAAATTAACCATGGATTTCCAATCTCCATTTGTATATTTTGAGAGCCTCTTCAGTTAAACAAAACAGTGAAAAAGCTAAACTGGCCCTAAGCAAATGGTATGTTCAGAGTTCATTAGAGGCCCCCCTGGATTAATGTTCAGAACATGATGAGATGAGCAGGAAAAATTGCTGTCCATACCAAATGCTGAAAATTGATCTGGGAGCAGTCAGAACACTGCTTCACTGCACTGGTAACTTGTACCGTGCCTGGAGTTTTCCATGTGCTTTGGGTTAGTTTTTTTTGTCATGGGTGTCAGCCTTTAGTCATATTGAGCCACTTACCTCCCACAAGAAGAGGAAGATATAAGGTTACCTTTATTTTGCCAGCAGTTGATTCAAGATGCAAACAAAACAATTCCTGATTGATATTTTAATTTTTCTTGTTGCATTTATGATTAGGTGTTATTATTTCACTCGGGTTTTAACATTCTCAATTAGTATGTCCTGCTTAGCTTGCTGGCTAGTTGAACAAATTATGACACTTTGCCAATTCTAAGCCTGAATTGCTACGTAATTCAGATATTACACATTGACTTAAAAAACGGGTCTCAGCTGAAAGTTCAACTTTAGTAAATGTGTCTTCAGTAAACTGCAAAAACTGATGTATTGCAAATCTTATAAAGCCCTTTCTATGAATTTTGCAGTGCAGTTCTCCAGTCAAGTAATGCATAGAAAAACATATATGCTTGGGTAAAGTGTCCACCAAAACTGTACCTATTTGTGAAATAACATACCAGAATGCAATATACATACACATATATACATACATATACTCTTTAGCCCTGTAAAAACCTCCCCAACACCTTTTAACGACAATCTCTAGTCTTTAACATAACCAGAACTCCAATCTTCCATGCTAAGTCATTTCAGAGATATATTCAACAACAGCAAAATAATAGACAATAAGGCAAGAAGTTATTTTCTTCTTCTAAAATCATTTGCTTCAGAATTTCCATAAAAACCCTGCACTAGAATATAAGCATAGGCAAAAACTCCAGGGTGATTCAATTTTGTGAAAACTATGTGGGGAAAATGAGTGTGCCAGAAGTATTTTTTTGATAGGAAGTTAGTTTTGGATCTGAAATCTGCATTATAGAGATACTGATGTAGACGTCCCTTAGGACTTTGCTTGGTGTTTTTCATTCCATATTAATTGCTAGGGATTATGGTGATGTAAAATAAATACCCCTCCTAAATACCTAAAGGAGCAGAGTTAGAAGAGAGATACCATTTTAATAAGTTTCCTACTAGCTATGTATGGCTTTGTGAAAAAGAATCTTCTCTGTATTTCCTCCTTTTGCTTAGGGCCACACAAGCTGGTGTTAGCAGGTGTTTAGCATTAGAAAGAGAGCCCAAGAAAACTCTTCCATATGATACACTTCCCCATCTTCTTGGCTTGACATCCCCTTTAGAGAGTGTACCGGTGTCCTGTGGTCTTTAAAAGAAATAGGGGAAAAAAATCTAATTGCCCAGGCATTGGGACTTGGGAAAGGACCTTTGACTCCTCCTTATGAGATGCACTGATCCGGATTCCAAAATTAATGAGAAAAACATGTTCATGTAATTAGTTCTAAGGGCTTCATGTGACTTTGCATAGCTGATACAAAGTGTAGCCTAAGGCAGACGTGGACAGATGCAAGTGGAGTTAAGGCTTTTAAAAAGTAAATTAAAACAAAAAAGTACCCGCCACTGCCATAGGAAGTATCCCCCTCTGAATAATTTCTGCCACCTCCCAAAACCACTGGATTCCCCTCTCCCCAAAAGAACTGTCCTTAGCAACAATAAATGTGTCGCCTGTGAATGGGCACTCCGTGTTGAACTTCGAAATTCACCAGCTGAGGCCAGGTAAAATTGAGCTGATTGGGCTGGAAGAAGACTCGGAAAGTTTGCTCAAGGGCAGGTTACCTAGCAGAACCCATGTAAACACACCTTGGTATGAATTACACGTGTGAACTAAAAATAGATATCAGAGTTGCTACAGATTGGAGTCAGCACAGAGCTCCAAAACTGGCCAGCCGTACTGCACAAGGGGAGGAGACTGACAACAGCTTGCTAATGACTTGTATGCCAATCTAAAGGCAATGTGGCCAGTGGACTGCAGTCAGTTTCTGCTTAGTGGAAGCTCCCCCCCCCTTCCCCCAGTCCAATCGCGTATGTGTGTGTGATTGTGCTGAGAAGCACCATGAAAGCCATCCAGCCCTATAAATGCATTGTAGTTGCAGCAGTGTGAAATGGTGTAACTAGAAAGAGTTGGGCAGCTCCGTGACCCTGCTCGACAAACACTCCAGCCTCAGGATTGATTGATTGATTGATTGATTGATTGATCACATTTGTGTACCACTTAATCATTAGAATTTCTAAGTGGTGTACCTAAATAGTAATTTAAAAAATCTAATGGATTTGCTATTTGGATTAATGGATTCTTCTATACGTATATTTTTTTTAAATGCATGCTATCCCTAGGGGGCAGGATTCCACTAAACAGAAACTTACTGCAGTCCACTGGCCACCTTGCCTTTAGTGGACTTAAAGCGGTGTATAAAATTATGTATGAACAGAGAGGTTTTCTCCCTCTCATAGTACCTGAGCCACACAGAGATGCTGAATCCTGGAAGGTTCGGGGCACACAGAACTTTTCCCATTTTTAAACTATGGAATTTGCTCCTACGAGACGTAGCGACGGCCATCATCTTGGATGATGTTCGGAGGGAGTTAGATATGGATAAGGCTAACCATATATTTGAGAAAAGTCAGAGGCACTATGCCTCCAAATACCAATTTCTGGGACCCATAGGTTGTCTTCCTTGTGGCCTTTTCAGACACCTCTGGTTGGCCACTGTGAGAAGAACATGCTGAAGTAGATTGGTGTGATCCAGCAGGACCCTTCTTCCGTTGTTTATTATCAGTCATCTTGCTTGGAGCTTCAGTATTGCTCTTTGAGAATTGCATTGTAGAAATATGTGGGTCTATGGGGGGGGGGAGGAATGGCTTTCCTTCAACGAAAGTAACTTTAATACTTATGTCCTAAGGTATAGTTGTACTGTAGCTGTACCATTTGAAGGGGGGAAATCTGGATTAAAATCCATCCTTAGCCAGGAAGTTTAATGGGTTACTTTGACAGATTGCTGATATAGATCAGTCTAACTTACCTTACAGGGGTTTTGTCAAAAGAAAAGAGTGCAATCCTATTTAAGCCACCTTGAGGTTCGAATATGTATGTAATAAATAATTCTCTTTTCCTAGGATGCCATTTTATACTTGGATATTTTTCTTCTTCTAGGAAATGCTGGCTCTTCTACTTTGCTCCAGGGAACCGGAAATGGAGTACCAACCACTCACCCCCACCTGCTCCCGGGGTCCCCTTGTTCTTCTCCTGCCTTCCACCTTGCTCCCAACACTAGCCAGCTCTGCAGCCTCGCTCCAGCTGACTACACAGCTTGTGCCCGTTCCGGTCTAGCCCTTAACAGATACAGCACTTCCTTGGCCGAAACCTACAACAGGCTTACAAACCAATCCAGCGAGACCTTTGCAACCCCAAGGACTCCCTCCTATGTCGGTGTGTCGGGCAGTTCGACCGTGAACATGCCTGTGGCAGGCAGCGACGGCGATGCATTCGGCTGCCCTCAGACAGGCTTATCGATGCAGATTTCAGGGATGTCTCCGCAGCTGCAGTATATCATGCCCTCGCCGTCGGGCAACGCCTTCGCTGCAAATCAAACCCACCAGAGTTCCTACAACACTTTCAGGCTGCACAGCCCCTGTGCTCTGTACGGATACAACTTCTCCACGTCCCCCAAACTGGCTGCCAGTCCTGAGAAAATCGTTTCTTCCCAAGGAAGTTTCTTGGGGTCGTCGCCAAGTGGAACCATGACCGATCGGCAGATGTTGCCCCCTGTAGAAGGAGTGCACTTACTTAGCAGCGGGGGGCAGCAGAATTTCTTTGACTCCAGGACCCTAGGAAGCTTAACGCTGTCATCATCTCAAGTATCTGCACATATGGTTTGATAAAGCCTTTTTAAAACAAAAGTACATTGGTTTCTACAATGTATTTCCTTTTTGGGATTATGCTAAGGTGATTAATGTGCCTAGTAAGGTGTTTATGCTTTAAAAAAAAAGTCATCAAGGGAAGTTTGACTTAATCTTTTGACTTGCCTATCGGCAGATATTTGAATATGTGCTCGTGTTCAGAGTTAAGCCGCGTTTGTTTGCAGAGCAGCCCATTTAGTTTCCTGGTAGCAATAGACTTCATTTTATAACACGTTTGGCCATATGCAACAAATTAAGAAGGGCTTCCTGCAGCACTCTTTCCCCCCACATCTTTCCCTCTTTAAAGAACAAAACAACACTCAGGTCTGATTTAGATGAAACAAAAAACACTTTTAAAATATATATAACTACCATTTTGTAACAGCTGTCCTTAAAGCGTTCTTACCACAACGTGCTGGTGCCACAATGCACACATTACTTCTCTGTTGTAAGAGAGATAATAAACATATGTGGGCTTGCATTAGGCTTAGTTCAGAAGTCTGTCAAATATTCTAAATAAAGGGACAGGATGATCTCCCTTCTCAATCTTTGTGGTGTATCTGGCTTCTCATGGGCACACCATTGCTTTGCGAACTCCAGGGAGCACTATGAAGAGACAACGACCTAAATTAAGCATTGGAACAGGCAACACGGCCTATTTTTCTGTACAGAATGAATTTAAAGGAGGCTTGCTCCATGTGAAGAGAGTATAAAGATGATAGAGATTTTTATATTTTAAAATATTAAATATATGTTTGCAAATATAAAAGACAAGGCAGGACTTCTACATATTTCCATAAGCTTTCTATTTAAGAATGGTGTTAGGAACAGTAGCCGAATGGTGGAGAGGGGCAGTGGCACTTGCCTGAGCTGGTAGGTGGGTCACTGTTGCTTAAGAGGAAGGAGAAGCGGAGGGGCAAGGTGCTAAGCAGGCTGGCACTCTGCAATTTGTATCAGCAGGAACACCATATTGGCTCCTCCATTGCATTTGCCCAGTGACCTGCCTGCTGCCTTGCCCTCCCTCCTGGTAAGGAGCAATGATGTACCTGCTGGGGCTTGAAGTAAGCATAGCTACTATTTCCCACCATCCACTCCAGGGTGCTGTGGAAAATCACCCTTTCTGTTTCTGTAGTTCTACAAATCGTTTGCTCACACACCTTTGTCACAGTATAGCTAAGGCTGCAATCCTATGTGGTACACCTTACAAGGAAGCCCCACTGCACAGTGGTGCTTACCTCTGAGTAGACATGCATGATATCACACTGTAAACCTTACTGCTAGCTTGTATTGAGTGTGCTCCCAAGAGCAAAAGAACGTATTGCGTAGGTTTGGGTCATCTGAAGCCTCTACTTTCCACGGACAGTGCCTTGCAGTGTGTTGACAGACTTCTGCCACATCTTGTGGTGACACTGGCAACTGGTGTAATGCAAGGAGCTTCAGTCAGAATGTAAAAATGGCCATGCTTCAGAGGATGTGCAGAAGCGGCAGTGTACATTTCTTATAACCTCTTCGAAACCCTACAAGTATGACGTTTCTAGTTGTGGGGTAAGAAACCTAAACTGTACACATTTTCTGCTTGCACCACCATGGGCAACAGTTGTTCCCCTTCAATACGCAAAACTTTAGCATTTCCTTGCCCCCATCCCAACAAACACTTGATTATAATTTTTTTCTCCTGATCATTTTCTGAGTATTTGTTTTGCCCGTGGACCTTAAAAGGAAGAAAAACATCCACGAGACACAATTAAAATAACTATACCGCTGTGCTATGTACAATACTAGAACTGCAACTGCAGAAGAAACTGTTCGTTATCCTTTTAGCAATCTTACATCTTCAGAGCAGTGAAACGAGAGCAGAAGTATTCAGGTCCAGAAATATTGTGTCTGGCTATTCCAATTGCAGGTAGGATTTGTTCAGACTTAAGCAGCGGCTCTTGTCAGATAAGTTCTGAGAAGTTCTTGTATCCGTTATACCTGGTATTTTGAATTTGTGTGCCCAATTTTAAACTTGAGCCACATTCCTGTATAAGAGGTTGGGATCCAAAAAGCCTTGTGAATGAAGAGGAAGTGTTTCCACAGGTTCATAGGGCTGGTGTCAAGAGTTTCCTTTCAGCAGCATCTTTTCACCACACTTTGGACCCTACTCTGGGGAGACCACCAACTTCCAAGATTGGCTTTCTGAAGGCTGTGAGTGGCTACAGTGGGAAGGGCAGGAAATATGCACAGTGTTCTATGCACGGCTCTTTGGATCCTGGCCAATGTTGTATGGTTCCTTAAACCCATAATATCAACTTTGCTTGTGAAGGTTTATGTTTCATGCATTAGAAGTCTACTCGGTTAACCTGCATAACTGTAAATCTTGAAGTATATTGTGTGAACACTCAGCAAGCAAAATGTCATAAAAGCACATTAGGTTTATAGTTCTGGACCCTCTTACTGTAGCAGCAAACCCTTGTTTCAGTAGGATTTCTACTGAAGATGCAGGATCGTAGTTCTAAAAGTGTTGGCATGACAGAAATGGTTGTGCCAATAAGTGGAAGCAAATATGGCACCGCATATGATGTTAAACGTGTATCTGAATTGCAAAATTTGAATTTAGGATTCTGGATGAGATTCTCCTTGAGTTTGGATGTCTCATATCAGTGTCTTACACGTTTCTATTCTAAGGTTGTCAGATATCCTGAACAATTGTTTTATTTGTTGCATGAATGCTGTTACAAAGGCAGTCAAGTTTCAAATAACAAAAATATATTAAATAAGATCCCTGCATTGCAGGGGCTTGGGTTAGATGATCAGCTCTACAATTCCGTGATTCCAATACAGTTACAAGGAATCCTGCTATAATTGAAAACATTAATATTTAAGTTACACGAAATCTTAAATGGACATAATGCTATATTTAATTTTTTAATGCAAATGAATTATATGCTGCCACCTTAGAGGAAACTATGCTAAGAAGTGATGGGGCAAAATGGACCGTGAAGGTCAAGGTCATGCTGTCTTGTAGCAAAAAAATGCAGCACAACTGAACCCCCTGGGTATGTATGCACAATTATAACAGTATCTGCTTTGTAATTTCTATTGGATTTCCATTATCCTGCCTTTTTTGCAACATTTCCCCCCCTCGTATATTAATAAAGCCATGGTATTATAATTGAAACACCTTTTCTCTTAAAATGCAGTTGCTGCTGTACATAGTAAATGGTGTATGATTACAAAGTCCAGCTTTTCATGGAATATAATGAATGCCAAATATGCAGTATATCTGTAATTATATATAGCTGTATTTTGTTTTTTAAAGCCACAGAAATGATATTAAAGTGTGTACCTAAAAACACTTTTTATTAAATTTTGAAAATAAAAATCCTTTAAAACCAACAACAACCCTCAACCTACAGCCATCCTCTTCGGAAAAGTGTCGTGCATTTTGACTGCGTGTTACATTTCTTCTTGAGGAACTCTCAGTGTGATATATCTTCCTGTCACTTTCTCCCTGCAGGGTGTTAACATTTTAATATGGTAAACGTAATACAGGAGTGGAACCGCCCGCCTCCTTAGCTATGTTTAACATAGCGTGAGACAAGAAAACCTTAAGCACCTGGTACAAGCTTACCTTTGGAGGTGGCAATCGGAACTCATAACAGGAATTCTGTACAAGGAAATTGTGGTCTGACTCTACAGCCTTCTAGGCATGGGCAGTGGAAAATTGTGGTGTAAAGAGAAACCATGTAGCAAACCATGGGAGAGATTTTTCCCCCCATAATCCGGTCTCAATATGCTACTAAAATTCGGGTATAAATGCAGCCAGCTGCAAGCTGCAGAGGAATGGGGCTTTGCAGTCACACAAGACAGGAAAACCCCCATGTTGCTGTAGAATATGTAATGGCTGCATTATTAAAGGTCTCATCATGATCCATTTCCCTCAAAACACTTGTCTCAGGTGTAAAAGTTGAGGAAATAAGTACCACTTGGATGTCATTAGGCACACAGTTGGTAGGCTTGCGGAGCGAGAAATATATGTGGAGTTC
The DNA here is from genome assembly GCF_964188315.1 of Podarcis muralis. NCBI lineage: Eukaryota > Metazoa > Chordata > Lepidosauria > Squamata > Lacertidae > Podarcis > Podarcis muralis. The sequence continues at coordinate 80,047,806 of NC_135657.1, forward strand.
TTTTACGTGCTTAAATTTAAACCTGTTGCTATCTGTCCCCTCTTGTCATTTGAAGGTGAAGGTTGTGATAAATGTTGAGCACATGAAGAGTCTAATGCAGGCAGCCAACCAGCGACGTTTTTATTTTGGAACACAGGAATGAATGGCTTGCCGAGCTGAACTAGCCCCTGACAGACCCTTGCTATTTTGCCACATGCCTGAACTCATTCCAAAAGATGTGACGATAGGGTGAGAGCTGTTTATCGGCCAGATCTAGAAAATTAACACATGCATGTTCCACTTGGCTTCTCCCTCGCTCTGCACCCCCCAAGTATATGGTCTGCTTTTGCTGCCTGATAAAAGGAAGGAAAGATATGACTCTGCTCTCCAGATGTTTTAGACCACAGCTCACATCAGGCCAAGAACATGGTCAATGGTGATGGGAGTTGTCCTCAACATCTGGAGGGCACCATGTTGGCTACCCTTGACTTAAATGTTGCAGAATATATTGATTCACTGGCAAATGTAAGCAATGGATGATTGCACCACACTCGAGGAGGTGAGGAGGTAGAAAATGGCATGGTGGCAACCACATTAGCAATATCTGTTATAATATGCTGGAAACCCCTTGAAAACACAGCTATTGCTTCACCCGGCTAAACCAGGTGGGGGTAGCCAACGGGTCTCAAATTCTAGGTGACTTAGGGACTTAGGATAGGCTCCCATGGATTGAGCAGATGAGACCAATAGTGGGCCCAACACTCCAGAAGGTGGTTTCTTTACATGCTGTAGAGGGAAGTGAGGGGCAGATGGGGCTCATCAACCTGGAGAAGGAAAGCTCTGATCCTAAAGTTCTGTTGCCATGCAGAATATCTTCAGGAGAAGAAAAGGCTAAGGCGTAAGCCCTACACTAAATATAGCTCTCCTGAAATCTGGCAAGATTCAAACCCCACCCCTCATCAGGCAGGGTGAATATGCCTGCAAATTTCAAACAAGTCTGCCAAAAACAAAGGTATACAGGTAGATTGTTCCTCTATATCTAATCTTAAACCTTTTCTTTAAAGATTGCCAGCACAAAAAAAGCCTGGACCTATTTGCTTGTAATTTTGTAGGCTTTATCCTACCTACTTGATGACCTGCAAATTTCATTTACTTCTGCAAAAAAACCAAACCAAATACTGAAAGAGAGGATGAAACTTCATCTCCGCCCCCCAAATTGGCCTTGGCCCCCAAGCCAATTTTTCCAGCCTCCAAAGTACTCAATATCAAGGTGAGCCATTTCCCAAAGTGCTGAATCAAGATCTTGTGGTCTCTAGTGTAATATACAGCACACAACTTCGGGTATTTTGATGACACATCTTTCCATTTAGTTTTTTGTGTCAGCTACTACTGAGTTATAATATTAGACTGTAGATTTCAAATTGTATTTTCTTTTATAGTAAGCTGCTTTGGACATTGGGGGGGGGGGGCGTGTATCTAAATAATTTAACAAATTAGTAGCTAGTAGAGGTATCCCACATTGGGTAAATAGGCCTGATGCTGATAGGAATTTCTACACATGATCATGTGTCTCATAGAAGGCAGCTAGCGAATCTCCTCAGAGATCACTTTGCTCTGACAAAATTTCCTCAAGTCTTTTATTGCCTATCACTGTTTCTGACATAATCATTATATATGTGTGTCAGTGCACTACCTTGGGGGCCAAAGGGCCTTTTGGTCAAAAGGCAGGCGTAAAAATAAACTACCTACTTTTATCCTCCATGGTAACTGTTCTGAGTCTGCCCTGCATCACCAAGTCCTTAATATACTATGTGTCATATGCTGCAGCGCTTCATTCCCTGCTTCACGAGTGTATGGGATGGATAGTATGTATTACTGACTGTCACAGAAAATGGAAGGTTTCCTTGAAGTTGCTTTCACCTATGCAATAGGAAAAGAGACATCAGGCTGGGGAGAGTCCGCTCTAAGAGTTCAACAAATTGGCCTATTACTTTATTTCCCTCTCAAACGTTAACATTTTTGCCCAGGTTTGGTAAAGCAACTTAAGAGGAAGAGGTGCACAAATAAACAGATTCATGGACATATCATGTTTTGCACTATTATTGTAGATGTTCTTGTAGACTATGGTAATCAGGAAATCTACACAGTCACAACAGAGGGGGCAAAGCACACTAAATGGTTCTCTTCAGTAGGTTTCACCATCCTGGTGCACCCCTGATGTCATGGACTGCAACTGCCTGACCATGCTGTCCGGGGCTGATGAGAACCGTAGTCCAAAGCATCTGCAATAGAAGGACAACTGGAGGAACCCCAGTGTGTTGCACCAGCTTTACAAAGTGATCCATGTAGGATTGCATGAGGCAGCTACACTCATCATCCTTGCCGCGTTTCTTGTGCTTGTGAAGTGAAGAACTGGGAACAGAACATACTGTCTAAATTTCCCACAACCGTGCTCCAATGGACTGTGCTTCTGGCAAGCTTGCATTGAGCCAATGGACTCCAATGTGATGATTTCCTCATGCTCTAAACCGAATCAAGTTGGTGGTTGCAGCTACTTTTCTAAGCTGCTGACTGTCGCGTAGGCTTACAGTAGGTGAGTGCAGCAGCGGAGCACCAGGAATGGATTCTGGACAGCTTTCCTGGCCTGTTAATGGTTGGCAGAGTATTTGATGACAGTTGCAAGAATCCGATGCACAGCAGTATCCTTTACAGCAGTTTAATCTTTGTCATCAAATCCTCCAGCAGCCATGATTAATAGCAGCACTTGAGCCTAGTTTGAAAGTTGTATATTTGGCAGCTATGAACTTTGATCTATGGTTTCACTTTAAAGAATCATTATGACACAAACGTCTCCTGTGATCCTTCCCTCTAATTAAACCACACACAAATACAACATGGAGAAATCTGATGCTATTGATATAAGCTCTGTGTTTATTACGATATTTTAGGCACTTTATTAAAGTGGACTGTCCTTCCCAGCAAGATAGTAGATAAGCTCCCTAAGAACAATAATATCAACCAGAAGCATCACAAAAAGGAATTTCCCAAGGCCAGAGTTGGCTTGAAATTGGCTCTGTTGGTTTATACAGCACCCAAAGCTCAGTTAAAGGCTCAGGCTTTTTAACCCAAGCTGACATTAGTTTAATTCAATGATCCCAGCTCTTGGGCAGGCTTTTCCACAAACCATTTCCCTTTCCCCGACTGACACACAGTAGCTACCCACAGAAAGCAGAACTGTGGCCGGGACAAATGTACAAATGCATCCAGCACCAAGCTACAAAATGGCTGCTCACAGGGGTGGCCTTGCAAATACGGCAACTATTCACAGCAGCTGCCCACTAGACAATGCAAAAGAGAGGCCCACAGAAATGAACCATTTTGTCGGTCGCACACTGTAACTGCTCACCAGCCTGGAGCCTGCACAACACAGTTTTGCAGAGAGACGCAAGCACCGACATGCATACAGCACCTACATGCAGAGGTGTGCACAGAAGCAGACTGCATATATGTGCACACAAGATGCCCACACCTAGTTCAACCAACCACAGCGTCCATGATAGACAGCTGCACAAACATGCTTGGCAGCCAGCTGGACAGATGCACACAGCAGCTGCCCCACCCCATGGTGTGCCCCAGCAGCTCGGAAACATCCACAGAGTGACCCAAAAGCATCTACCCACCTACAGTAGTTGCCTGCACAAGCAGGCACAGCAGTTGCCCATGCACACATCTACAACAGCAGCTCAAATGAATGCACAACTCCATGCGGTGGCTGCCTACACTACTGCACTCCGCATCTGCCCATAGTAGCTCCCCACACAGATATGCACAGCAGCAAACAAATGCATCTGGCTTGGCTATCAGGAAGCATGGTCCACCCATATAAAATACTAGGCTCTCCCATTCCCCCCCCCTCCTTTTAACTTTTAATAATTAATTAAAGTGTCTGTTCCTAACTGGCCCCCTTCTTTAAGAAGACAACAGAAGGGCATGCTCTGGATTTATTAACCATATTAAGATGCTTGCTATTTTATCTTCAACTCCACTATAATTATTCTAGACTCTGAGTTGCTCCCCCCCGCCATCATGGGGAGAGAAAAAGGAACACAGAAAATCAGAAGCACACCCAAAGACACTGGGAAAAAACAAACATAAAAGTGAAGTATGCATAAGATCCAAAAATGCACAATAAGATCATACAAGAAAATGCATAATGCAAAAATACTACATTCCCATGAAATCCTCTGCATGTTTAGTTGGATGCAAATCCCACTGTGTTCAACTGGGCTTACTTCCAGGGAGTGTGTATACCTCAGACCTGGGCCAAATGCAACCCTCCAGACATCCATATCTGAACTTCAGGACTCTCCCTTGGCCACACGATTCAGGCTACAGATTCCACTGGTCTGTTCTGCATTGTCCTTGAGTGCCTCTGGCTGGCTGTGATGTGTCTCACTGACCTTTGTCAATGCCTTTTGTTTGCCTGGATGTAGAGGTGTGTATATGGGATTTAAAAAAAAACCTATGACTTTTGCATGGCCTTACTGTAGAAAGGTAAGAGTCACATCTGTTGCTCCATCCACTTTCGCCTTTGGCTCCACGCAATATTGGCATGCAGCCCTCAGAAGACTGACTGGCCGTGAGGAATGCAGCCCCTGGGCTGAAATAAGATTCACTGCTCCATATATGTATGTATGACTGAAGTCACATAGCAACTGGCCTAAGGTCACCCAGATTGAGAATTACGTGGGGCCTCACGCCATCCATTTATTTACTCTATAACATTATCTGGACAGTGTCCATGTGACAAGAGAAGGATGAAATTACAGGTACACATAAGTAATACAAATTACTGATAAGCCTTCTCTCCCAGTCAACAAGTTCAGCAAAGGTGCAGAAGTCCGATTCACCTTTTTCTTTGACTGAATGTGACTTAATATTTTACCATTGTCTATTCTATTTTTTTATTTGAGCATAGCTTTTGTATCATTACTAATTAAAGTTATAAGCCAGTCTTTAAAAAAAGAAAAGTACCTTAAAGCAACTTACAGCAATATAGCACAAAACAGAACAGAACCCCCCCCCCCAAAACATTTTAGGTAATAGGGTGTCTTTAATTTAGAAGAAAGGCACATGCAGCTTTACAGGATATTTTCTTTGTTGCAAGTAAATTGTTATGTTACAGTTTAACCTTGTCTGGCAAAGGAATGGAAGTTCTGGCAAAAAGAGGCTTCCTGTGACTTTCCCCACATATCTGAAACTCGATCCATTTGGTCCAGGACCAATCAAACCCACAGATTTTCTCCAGTGACCTCAGTGAAGGGTAAATTAATTGCACTCATCGGTGCCCGTAAGTGGTGTGTGTGCCGCAGGTGCTTCTTCAATCACCAAAATGACAACATATGTATGGCATGAACGCAGCCTTTTTCTTTTCTGACACCTCTGTACAATCAAAGTTTGAAACCCGGCTGGAGCTCCTTTAAGACATCCTGGCCCCAGTGCTGTCAGCCATATGTTCCTCCATCAACTGGAACTACAAACCCCTGTAACTGTATGACTTACGCTGCGCTCCAATGTAGCCTGTTCTGCATTGGCTTTGACTGACAATCTTTGGTCATTGCTACAGATGCCAGAATTTATTTCTTTGAAGTCTTGTGTATTGGAGGCTTGGGGGGGAAGGGGGGAGGGGAGGGGAGGTGCTTTCACGTTATGTTTTGCATAAGCAGGTTTTGCGCAACATCTGTCACAGCTGTGGCTGATGCACTGACGTCCACTTTCCGTTGTAGTCTATCTTGCTAAATTAAAATCAGTGATGAGGTAACTGAATACACAAATCATGCAGCACAGTTGTACTGACCTGGAGCTTTTTGTGGCTGGCTTCAGTAAATGCAGCGGGAGGAAAGGAGGAAACGTCAATGTCCGGACCTCTGGATTTTGGGTCAGCAGACGATTCTGTCACTTCAAGGAGGAAATACAGGATGTTGCAGGGCATGGCTGGCATTCTGTCACTCAATGTAGCAATGGCTTTCTAAGAGGGTTAGAAAAATTCCTGGAGGATAAAGCTATCAATGGCTTCTAGTCACAATGGCTGTATGTGAACCTCCAGAATCAGATATGGTATGCCCATGAATACAAACTGATGGGGAACAAGAGTAGTAGTAGTAGTAATTTATTATTTATACTCCGCCCATCTGGCTGGGTTTCCTCAGCCACTCTGGGCAGCTTCCAACAAAATATTAAAAATACAATGAATCATCAAATGTTAAAAACCTTCCTAAGCTGGGCTGCCTTCAAATGTCTTCTGAAAGTAAGATAGTGGGGGAGAATATTGCCCTCATATGCTATTGCCCTCATATTCTGCTTGTGGTCTTCCAATAGGCAACGGCTGGCCACTGTGGGGAAAAGGAAGCTGGACTAGATGGGTGTTTCCTCTGTTCCAGCATAGTTCTGTTTATGGTGAACCATGGCCTTCTTCTTTAAAGTGGTCTAGTGGCAACACACAAGCACACGCACACCATTGTAGCGGCATCATTTGAAAGATATTTTTGCACTCAGAACTTTCCAGAGAGATGTCTAATCATTTCCTGGCCATTAAGCACCATCAAAAAGCCATCAACCACTCACCAGTACTGGTTTGGCCAATGCCAGCATTGTTTCAAGGCAATATTTTGTGGCAGCTGCAAAGCAATGGCTTTGGTTCACGTCTTGTGGGTGCTTGTTCCTCTGTGTTGCTTGACATTGGCCTGTGCAATTTCTGTGACTGCTTGACTATCTGCTTTAAAAAATTGCACCATTCTGGGATGCTATTCTGTTCTCATGCTTCTGTGTCCAATGACTTGGGATAGGAGACTAATTCAATTCATTTCACATTTAGAGGTCTATCTAATTTGCCCTTGCACCATTGCACTTGATTCTTGCATCGTTTCCTGAAACAGACACTCGCAAGTACAACAGGACCTCTGTAAAAATTCTATTACAGTCCCAGGGTCAAAATTATGTAAAACCGAATACCAATTAACCACTCTTCTGATTTCTTCTCAAAATCATTCCCCAAGCTGCCAAAACCCTGCAAGGGTTCCAGATGTTTGTTTGCAGTGTCAGGTGTGATTTTCATGGGGGGGGGGGATTACCAGCAGGAAAAAGGTTAAGACAATTTTTCCACTACTGCACTTCAACTGAAATCCATAGTCTTCTGAATGTGCTTTTTGATGTTAAAAAAAAACAAAACAAACAAACACCAAACTGTTGGGTCTTTAATACATGCGTGCATGTAAAGGGCAATTTACATGTTAGGGCCAAAAGAGAGAAAATGACAGGAGATCTATTATCATGCCTCCCACTTATATTTAGAGGGCAGATAGTACTCACAGGGTGTGAGCATTGATTTGGATCTGGAAAACTAGAAGGAGAAACATATTAACCTTCCCCCAGCAGCACAACCCTGATCCAAATCGCACCTTGCCCTTTTGAAAAAATATGTGTGAACTCCCACTGTCTTATCTAGTTACACCCTTAACATACTTCACTGAAAGGAAATATCAGAGTTGACCTTTTTGTTAATTAAGCTTCGGCAGGACAATCCTGCAAATGTCTACACAGCTCACCTACCAATGATTGTGTACATATTACTGACTTAAAATTCAGCTAGGGCATTCTTTCTATCAACTTGGATCAGAACAGGTTTGAGAGGGAGCGCATCAAAACATGGTATTTCATATAAAACACCTGGACAGATAAAGGGAAGAAATGAATTGTGACTAACATTGTGTATGTACACCACTTCCTAAATCAGTATCAGGAGCACACTGGAGTAAATAGGAATGTGTACTCAGCCTGTGTGTGTTCTAAACAAGCCACCAAACTGAAAACGGTGCACTTTGATAGCACTGACAGAATCATTGAAATTTACTATGTACATGGAAGTCACTCACACACAGTGACCGCAACACTTCATGGCAGAGTTTCCATGCTGGAGAATAAGCAAAAAGCCACTTTTTGATGTTAGCTTGCTGGCAATTGTTCCACTGTTTACAATAACGCAACTTGATTGTTCATGTGGTTGTGGTATAAAATAGATGTGCAGACTTATAAATGGTTCTAGTAATATTGGAACAGCAAGAGTTGCTCTAAATTTGAGACACTGAGGCTAAACTTGAACCTTTAATGAGTTGGGAAGGGCTGGACAGAGTTGTATAGTTATATGCCGTATGCCAGAACACCACCTCATACCATTTGTTGTTAAAAATTAAGGGCCATAGTCTGCAGCAATGGACACCCTTGCTCAACCTAATAGCCTTGAGTATTACATATGAAGCACAGAATTGACTATGTCCCACTTCAGAGTGGCAAAAGACCTCATATGTCATAGATGTGCTGAACAGAGGGGGAAAGGCATGTGCCTCTGGCTGTTCCTGGCTTACTAACTAGAGCTGAATTGGATTCCACTTACGACACAAGGGGGATTCTCCAACCCAGTCCTATGAGCTGCTTGTGAAAGTGGAGTGCCTAAAAGACTCGGGGTTTTGGAGAGACTGACACTTAAGTAAGAATAGCTTGGCCGTGCTCCAGAGTTTGCAACAAAAGGGAACAGCAACGCACTATGCTGTCTGACAGAAGTAAGAAAGCAGAGCTGTTGAAATGACAGACATGATTGCTAAAGTCTGCTAAAGAGATAACAACACTTCCACATGAGAAGGAGGGTGAGGAGAGAGAAAGAGAGAGAGAGAGAGAGAGAGAGAGAGAGAGAGAGAGAGAAGAAAGAAACCCAGAGCAGCTGTTAGACACAAAAGGATCTTTGGCTGTGATAAAGAATTTCTCAGCAGGCGGATAATTAGACAGAATCCAGGCACCAGTCAGCAATCAATGCCACATTACATGAATAGAAAATAAAGAAAACCTAAGGAGAACCTGTTTTCTTATTTTAATTTATTGCCCACCCTTCACCTTAAGGGCCTAGGGTGGATTACAGCAATTTAAAATACAACACAGAAGGGACATGAATGTTTCCCCCCATAAATACAGTTCACGTCATAGTACAAAGCATGTTTGCTATGGCTGCATGTTCTTCCGTATCTTGGTTATACTGAAGTAAATGTTATGTGTGGCTTCATAGATACACATAAGATGACAGCTGTGGGCATGGGATGTGCAAAAGGTGTGCACATTTGCACCATCCTTCTTGCTACCTCATTACACCTATGCAGTCACAGGGATCCAAAGACCTCCGCAAGTATCACAAGGGGTTTGTTTGCCTTCATTGAGAGCACATTTATTTCATGAATGGGTGAATTCTTAAGGCCAGTCTTTCAAAAACTGTCAGACATTTTAACCATAAAAAGATGTGGGAGAAAGATTGCTGCTGCTGTCATCTGTCTGTCTTGAATGACAATGGAGTGTGCCTCTGGGGGTGAAAGCCAAACTGTTGCGTTGGCAGCGCCAAAGTGACCTCTCCAGGGTGCAAGCCTGGGTGATGTGTATGAAGGTCCTGGCTACCCAAACAAGACTCCTCTCTTGGCCTTGCTGATGTGGTCCAAAGGACAGTAGAAAAATATGTCTGGCACAAGCTTGGCTGCAGGAGCTGCTGGATAGGAGTACAAGGCGCCATCCAACTGCCTTAGAAACTCCACTCTGGATTTGTGTAGGGTTTATTCCTAAGCCTTTTCTTCTACCAAAGATAGCCCACAAGGCAGTGAAGGTTAAGGTCAGGGTTTTCCTTCTCCTAGATGGGCTACCTTCCTGGGTTGATGAGCCCCACCTGCCCCTGACTTCCCTCTACAGCATGTAGAGAAACTGCCTTAATGACCATTGGACCCGCTTATTGGTCTCATCTGCTCAATCTGCCAGAGCCTATCTTTGCATGCCGGGAAATGCAAGCGTTTGAGACCCATTGGCTCCCTCACCTGGTGCAGTTGGCCAGTCGGAGTCATCTCCCAGGGTGTAGCTGCTGTTGCATGCTGACAACATCTATGAGCCACTAGGATTGCTTTTTTTACAATCTAAGCCAATTATGCTTAACACATCTACATGGAACACGAGGCACTGAAATCAGTGGCTCTGGCTTCCTGGTACATTGGTTCATTTCAGAACTCTGAATGTTCCTGTGCAGATAATGTCTCTGTCTCTCTCATATAACTCGTGCCTGCATATGTATTTGACAACATCTCATCAACATTTGGAGAGAGATCATGTTCATACTAAGATTAGGATGCGCTGTCCCTGCCTGGAATGTCACTTGATAGGTTCCAGCAATGCTCTTCCCTGCCCTGCTTCAAGCACTTCGACATTTGCTGATGACTCTGTGGATAACTGGCATGATTTGCGATGTGCTTCTTAGCAAGCTGAGCAGCAGAATACACTAATGTGGAGAGATTTGTAGCCACCAGAAATAGAAACTTCTGCAGACAGCCCACTCATCTTGCTGCAGTTCCCTTGCCTTTTGCCTTCAGCACAACTCACTTGGTGTTAGATGAATGTGTAAAGATACAGTGGAGATTTCATGATTCAGTTGAAAGATTCCATTTTGACACTATCTTTCAGCAATTTGTTTCAGAGTGACACCCAGTATTGCTTGTTAACAGCATGTTTTGTTAAGAAGCATATCTCAAGAGAGGTGTCCATTTCCTTGCTCAAACAGCTTTTGAGTTTTTCGGAGCATCTAGGGACCCCTGCAGACTGGTGTTTTTGTGGGTGCATTCTGCAAAAGGGCACACATACAACAACAGTGCAGTTGTGGTGGATTTAAGCTGGCTCATTCAAATGTCATTATGCTTTATTAGTTGCATTAGCGATGCTCCCCCAGCTTTGCCACATTATTGGAACCGGGACGGTCAACAAAAGCAGAGGGGGGAACAAAAAAACCAGACCGCTTGTGGTATAAACAGTTACAGGATTTAAGCAGGAACATAGGGAACGTGTATTCATTGAAACAAAGTAGTATATCCACCCTCCAACGTTTGCAAGCACAAACAGTATTGAAAGTAGGGTAGAGCTTAACCTTTCTACAGATATAACTACCATTATGAGTACAAATACAGTGGTACCTCGGGTTACAGACGCTTCAAGTTACAGACGCTTCAGGTTACAGACTCCGCTAACCCAGAAATAGTACCTCGGGTTAAGAACATTGCTTCAGGATGAGAACAGAAATTGTGTGGTGGCAGCGGGAGGCCCCATTAGCTAAAGTCGTACCTCAGGTTAAGAATAGTTTCAGGTTAAGAATGGACCTCCAGAACGAATTAAGTTCTTAACCCGTGGTACCACTGTAATCATGAACCCACAATAAAAAGGATGTCCGGAGAGGGTGGTTGTAGCTCAGGAAAAGAGGTTTTAGCTCAATCCTGAAGCCTGTGTTGGCATGCAAAAGTCACAGAATAAGGTAAAAGATAAAGGACCCCGGACAGTTAAGTCCAGTCAAAGGCTACTATCTCACTGTCAGGCCAAGTGAGCCGGTGTTTGTCACAGACAGCTTTCCGGGTCATGTGGCCAGCCTGACTAAACCGCTTCTGGCGCAATGGAACACAGTGATGGAAGCCAGAGCACATGGAAACGCCATTTACCTTCCCGCCAGAGCGGTACCTATTTATCTGCTTGCACTGGCATGCTTTCGAATTGCTAGGTTGGCAGGAGCTGGGACTGAGCAACAGGAGCTCACCCCATTGCGGGGGTTTGAACCGCCGACCTTCTGATTGGCAAGCCCAAGAGGCTCAGTGGTTTAGACCACAGCGCCACCTGCATCCAGGTCCCAGCACAGAGCTGGGAGAAACCCCTAGAGAACCACTGCCACTCAGTGTTTGTGGACAAGGCTGACCTTAGATGGACCATTAGCCTGACTTGGTATAGTGTAGCACACTATGTTGCTGTGCATTATATGGGGAGATTATCCAAAGCATGGACAGATAGGCATTTTCCTGCAGGGTTGTGCTTCCTTGCAGGAGCTCCAGAAGCAGCAAGTCACTCCTGCTTTTTCCATTGCAGCTTTGGCCAAGTGTCCACACAAGATACATGCAATCCCAGATGGCATATTGAAGTGGCCCTGAAGTTAGTTCTGGTTGCCTAATGAATTACTGACAGCACAATGCCTTCTGTTCTGAAATTAAGAGATCAGTGAGCCTTGCTCCCAAAGAAGTGGAGCTAGGATTGTACAAAATGGTGCATAAGCTAAGAAAACCCTAAAGACCAAAATGGTAGAGCCTAAGCCTTTTACACTTGTGAATGCCATTTCCTTTTAAGAGTTGCAGAACACACAAGAGCTCTGTCAGAAAGAAAGAGTTGCCAGTTAGGGTGATAAAACTCTTAATTAGGTTAGCAGAACAGGGTGGGGGTGGTCTACAAGCCAGTGGAGTTTTGTTCTTCAAATCAACTCTTTCCTTCTTTCTTTCTTTCTTTCTTTCTTTCTTTCTTTCTTTCTTTCTTTCTTTCTTTCTCTTAACTTACTGTTTTCTTATGGGAAAAACTGACATTAAAAAACCTGAATACAGTAGATTGTGGGTATTTTACACTCATAGATGTCACAGCTCTGGATGACTTTGTCCTGTCAAGCTATGCAGCAGCAGCGATTCCAGCGATTTCCAGCGATTTCCAAAAGGAAAAGGATAATCAATACCCCTCCCCCTCTACCCCCATATCCTTTTTAAATATCCAAAGGGCCACCCATGTAGGCAGCTGCCATGTTTGGCTGTCAATCAGAGACATAAAATCTGAGCCAGAACGGGATAGAAATCCTTTGCAGGTTGTGTAGAGACAACTAATTTTAGCCTTGGGATGATATGAAAAATGATTGGGCCAGGCACTTGTCCAAAGCACAGCAAGGGTTGTGGCAGCATGATGACCAACAACTGCATAAATATGAGATGGGCCACGGCTGTGGGAAGAGTTTCCACAAATTATTTGAAGCGAGAAGTTACCTCCTCTCTCTCTCTTTATTTTTCCAGTTCTTTGGTCTAAGACTATTGAAATGTGGTGCTTCTGTCAGTTGCTTCCATGTCTGGAGTGATTTTTACAAGCATCTCTTTTTCAGCATCAACATGATGAGGATATGGTCGTTACTTTTTGCAGGGTTAAGACTCTCCTCCCTGCAAGAGAGGGGAGTGGTTGTGGCCAGGAGCCGGACTCCGCCTCAAGCAGGGGGTGTTTGCCCCCTGCCTCCCACTCACCTGGCTGGCGCCCACGCCCTCCGTCAGGCACCCAACCAGGTGCCTTCAAGGGGGCGTGTACAGCAGCCTGAATTGCTGCGGCGCCAGCCTCCAGCCCTCACTTTTGTTACTATTATTTTAGTAAAATATGTTCAATGCAGCTAGTGCTGGATCCTGCACTAGATGGGACATGCCTGATCCAGCAAGCCCTTTTTATGTTCTTATTTTCTAAGTGAAATGGCTACATTTGGAAATATTGCAAATTGCTCTACGACTGAAAAATCAGAGCATTTGGAAATATTGTAAATTACTCTGCGATTAAAAAATTAGAGCCTTCCTATAAAATAATCAACTGAGACTCTGATGATCAAGCCTTTTTTTTTCTTCCAGAGCTCATTGGAGCTCAACTCTGGCACCTCTCAGGTGGGCACAATTGCCATTCAAAGAAAACAAGGGAGAAGTTCATTGTGAGCTCCAGCACCATTTCCCCCTAGAAAAATAGCACTGCTGAAGATCAACCTGGCAATAAATGGGTCATGTTCAAGTTTCTCCAGTCCTGAGTAAAAACTGCATTTTAAAATAGCACTAAAACTGACTCTACCTCTTCATTATTCCAAGCACGGTACCTATTGTTTACAGGAACTTCATTATATCTGCCTTCTTAAAGGTTTAAGGATAAGGCATTAAAGCACCCAAGGAAGAAACTTCCCTGTATTTTGGAACAGATATCCAGTTTAAATAAGGCGTCCCATTCTTAGAATTAAGACACGGCAAACCTAGTGACCCAGACGAACAAGATCCCTGGGCTGTCACATACAGCTGTTGTAGGCTGATATCTATCCATCTCTGTTTACCAATGTGGTAAGGCAGAGTACAGAAGAACTGCTGAACTGTGGACTTCATCTTTCAAGTGGGAGTGCAGTCCTGTATAAGACCACAAGTAAATCACCATTTGCTTTCCCAACTCACAGCACTCTGACCTCAGTTTTTTCACGCTCATCCACTCCAGAACCACCCTCAAACACTACTTTAGCTCAGAGAATGAAAATGAGACGTAGAGTAGAAATCTCAACTGTAATGAAGTCAAACAATTTTCATCACCCCAAACCACCCAAAGCTGAGGGAAGCTACCACCTGCTCCAGCACTCTGCTCTTAAATGGCAGGTTTGAAACTAGGCAGAAGCAGAGTCTACTTCAGCATCGTTCCCACAGGTCATTCCACTGTGCAGCTCCTGATGTTCAGCAAGTAACAAAGCATTTTTGTTAAGGAAGCCATGTTGTCTTCAAGATAAGTCTACCTCCCAAAATGAATTCAACCTTGGGGGATATTTTCATTCAACACTGAAAAGAAGTCTGGGTTAAATGCTTTGACCCAGTCCTCAATGCTAAATGACCAATGGCATGGAGAGTGGTTTCATGGGATATATTAAAGTTTTCAAATACTCAAGCACTTCCTCCCTCACACCTGAAAAGGAATGAAAAGGCGGAGGATGGTTTCATGAGCTGTATCAAAACACCCGAATACTGAGGCAATTGATAACTCCCTCCAATTTTTTTTAAAAAACTCTGGGCTGAGTACACTGGCCAAATACTAAGCAACCAAGGTCAAGGAGGGTGGTTTCATGAGATATATTAAAGCACCCAAATACTGAGGCAATTTATGTGTCACTCACAAGGGTGGTGAAAGGAATGCCATCATTCTCCTGGGCTGTCATCGAAACATGGCAGCCTGTCTCCATAAGCCAAGTGTCCACATGCCCCCTGATGTGGGTCACGAAGCCTGTTGTGCTTAACTCCTTGCGCTGCCAGTTCCCCTACACACCAGTCAAGATAGAATAACAGCTGATTCACGCATCACTGTCTTGCTTGTACAAGATCTAATCCTGATAAACTTTTGTTACTTCGGTTCATGTGCTGGGCAGAAAAAGTATGGAATCCAACAATTATTTAGAGCCCTCAACAGGGCTCCCCGCCTTTCTCCTGGTCAGTCATATTTGACATGCATGAAATTTGGGAAGTGGGCCTAAAAGCAGCACAATGGATGTTTTTGTTTGACAATCCCTTTATGAAAGATTACAGGTTTAAGTGCTTGCTTTCATTTCATGCAATACTGGCAGCAGATGGAGACATACAAAGAAATCAATTTCAGCTTACTTGCTCTGGTTATTTGGATCTCTTCCCAACTCACTGTTATAGTCCAGAAGCCTAAGGAAAGAAGGAAGAAACAAGATGTATCACTGCTCTGCGATCCCTAAGTACTGTCTTGGATCTTAGTGACCAGAATTTCAGCTTGCTCACAGCTCATTGACATTTGAAGCAAAGCTGTTAATTTAGAAACTAGCAACTGAATGACTATGTTACTTCATCTATTGCAGGAACGTCCAACTGATTCTATTGGTATCAGTTTAAGCTTGCCTCGAGGGGCCAAAAAAATGTTCTTTAAATTCAAGAATCCCCCAAGTTCACCTGGTATATAAATCTAAGCAGTTCATCTGTTTGGGGTGGAGATGTTGTAGTTTTGACACATACAAGAACCCCAATGAAAAAGGTCGCGAGAAAAATTTGTGATATGGTGAGGGAAGGAGTGAAAAGAGTTGCAAACAGAAAGGGGCTGTAATTTCTATCATCCAAGGGAATCATTCCAAAAAGGCTTCTGGGTGTGCTAGAAATAGTGTGCGTCAATTCCCTTCACAGCAGGAAACCTGGGTTCAATCTGTGACTGGGAAAGAGTAAGCTCTTGAGTGTAATTATAGCAAAGTGGAACAAAAATGTATTACCGTTTTCAACAGGCAGCCCTCTGGAGGTAAAGAAAGAGCACTCTTAAAATTATGCTGGGCAGAGCCTATACCCTGCACATATTTCCTCTTTGTCTGTGGCTGGGTCCCAGGGATGAAGTGCTGACTCAGGCTTCCATGTGCTCATAGGTTCTGCTCCCAGGTCTGCACTCAGCAGAGATAGGTAGGTTCATAAAATACTTTCCTTTGCATTAGAAACAATCCAGAGTCTTGCTGCAGGAACACATACGGCGATCCCTTCACTCTCTTATGCACACAAAGGTAGGCCAAATAAAAGCCACACTCACTCAGTGGGACTAAGATGTGTAACTAGACGGTTCCATTACAGGCCCCTAAAAGGCACATTTGAGATACCACACAATGCATGGGTGCTCCTTACAGAGCACAGAAACTAGCTTGGCTTTCATTGCTGTAAAAAGCGAATCAGAGTGTAAAGGAGAACATGAAGATGTCTGCTGGAGGCCAGCAGAGGCTGGTCCTTTAGGGTGAAAGAGGTATTGCCCCACCAAATTCATCTTTCCTTCACCTATGTACCTTTCCCCTTACAACCAGTCCAGAGAGTGATGCTGCCCATCATTGCTCTGATTCTGCCTATCATTAGCTCTGGCTCCACCCACTGTTGAGTGGGGCCAGTCCATGGGAGCACATACATTTAAAGAGCAGATTTTGGGGCTGTTTATGCCCTTCTGGCAATTATCTGCAGTCTGATCCTGGGTATCTCATGTTTCCTTCACAGAATATAATGGAAACGCTCAGGCTCTGCACTCACAGAGATCCCTGAGAAAAAATGGCCCCTCTCTGATAACTCATGGAGTCCTGGCCCAAAGTGGGGGAGAAAATGCCACCCAGGGTTTATTTTTAGGTTGGAGCATAGACAGTGCTTTGGAAATCCAGGCATTCCTCCTAATGTTGGTGCTTGCTACATCCTTGATCTTCGATAGCATATATGGTAAGGTTGCAAGTTTTGAGCACCAAAGAACCACATTTTTTCCATAGATAAGAGAAATGCTCTCTGGCAGTCATTATATCTGTGATTTACAAGGAACATACAGATCTGCATTACCAGTGTCAAAGTCCACCAATACAAAGCACAGCTGTCAGAGACTGCCTCCAGGTCCCAGCTCACAGAAGACCAACGCTAGCCAGCAGAACTGTACAAAAGTCTTTATTGAAGTTTAGTTCCCATTTTCAAACCCTAGCGTGCGTCTCTACGTCTAGACCCTAGACCAGCGAAGCCTCGTCTGAGTCTCCGCCCCCTGTACACCAGTTTAAGACTCTAGCCTTACTCCACCTTCTGCGTTTCTCCTTCCGCCTCTGGGTCCTACTACCCCCCGGGGTGCCTTCCTTCCTGGACGCCTCGGATGCGGACCCCTCGGACTCCTCCCCCTCTCTTCGGCGGGCTTTGGGACCCGGCTCCCTCTCCGGGCTGCTCATTGCGCCACCCTCTTGTACATTTGAACTTGGCGCGCGCGCGCTGCCCCTGACCTTCCTTTTGACCGTTTCCTCGCTCTCTGATGCAGGCGTGGCTAACCCTGACTCATGTCCTTCCGCTGACGGAAAGCTGCCTGCTGCCGATGCCTGGGGCTCCTCCCCTCTACTGCTCTCCGGTGGGGAAGCTGGTCCCGATTTCCAGCTGCTGCTCTCTGAGTCCCCTCTGGCCCCTCCTTCCTGAGGTGTTCCCTCTGGCAACCCCCTAGCTCTGATCACGGGAGCCCCTTTCTGTGAATCCTCTGATTCGCTGGAGAGACTTAGAGACCTCGGACGGCTATCATCGCTGACCTCTCCCTCGGATTCCTCTCCCTCGGTCTCTAATTCCTCCCTTTCCTGTCCCTCTGCTCCTGAACCCCTGACAACAGCAAATGGGATTTTTTTTATCTTTCAGCACAGTGCATAGTGGATACATATGATACATTTCTTGGTCTGCATGTAATCAATCTAATGCAAACCATCAACTTCAGGACAGGAGGCTAGACTTAAACTGCTTTTGCACGGGCTGGTATCTTAAATATATTTGACAGTCACAGTTCCCATGATCTTTTGCAAGCTGCGCATGACCACAGCAATATGTTTGTCTCTCTGTAGCGTGAAACAGTTGCCCGGTGGGGGAAAGGGAATGTACTTCCAATGAGCATGCTGACAGGCCTAGGAGTGAACACTTAGCAAATATCAAAGTGCCTTTTTAGTGTGCATCAAAACTGGTTTCAGAACTCTCCAAAGATGAGAAAAATATGTCCAGAACCAAATCCTCAGGTTGAGAATAAATTGCTGTTGAGCCACTGGAACAACAAATAGAGCCTGCTGGAAGAGGATCCAAAAATAGCCAGATGCCTATGGAAAGCCCAAAAGCAGGATCTGGGCATAAAAACACTCTTCCCTCCTGCAATTTCCAGCAACCAGTAGTCAGAAGCATACAGCCTCCAGCAGCTTATCCATCAAGCTTGGTTGCCACTGACAGCATCATCCTCCATGAATTTGTTTAACTCCCCTTTAAAGAGCCACCCAAGCTAATGCACCTTTTCATATTTGTAATAATCTTGCTTTTGTCCTCTGGAAATAAGTATTTAGATAGATCTGGCTTTTGGCTTTTCATTGCTTACAGTCGTTGAAGGAAGGGTCACTTCTATGTATGTAAAAATCCACCATCTTCTTTCATTAGCACTGAGAATATCCCGAAGGAAATTTAGGTTGAAAAATTCATTAAAAGGCAAAATGCTTCAAGACTGGAATTATGCATTACACTGGCAAATATCTGTTTCACAAAAAGGTAACAGTAATGTGGACCAAGGGATATTTGTGGGAGAGTATTACCAGTGAGGGATGGCAATGAAAACTTCCCCTCCCTGTCATTCCACACGCGCCCCCTGCAACTCTTTGATGAAGCCTGACCCCCATTCCCAATTCCCCAGCTGGGTATATTTTCAGAGTCAGAAAGAGCTGTAGGGGTGTGAAGAGAGCCAGTGGGAATGGTTTGAGGTGGGCAGGAAAGCCATCTCCAAACAGAAGGAAGAGGGGAAGATATGCTTCATGTCCACCATAGTGACATAGCTTCCCAAAACACTCATGAGAAAGGAGGTGGTTCTTACATAGGTCCAGTTATACAGTTTTTTGTGTGGAACTTTGGGTCATGACACGAGTGACTTTAAAACAGAAAACAGGGCATCACTGCATAGGACTGCCCTACTTGCCAGAAACAGGACACTTCTTCAACAACTGCAGTATAACCCATTGTCTACCCTACAGCTAAAGCAGATCTTTATGATTGGTCACAACAGCTGTACAGTACAAACTACCAAGAACTCTCTGCTGTGGTTGCTTCTCCCTTTCATTAAATGAAACAGAGGCTGTCCAGAAGCTGTTCTTGCTTGTGCTGATCCCCTTTACATTCTTAGCACAGGGGGCTCCATTCAGTTTGTGCCACCATTTTGAGTTATGTTCTCCTGCCAACATTTGATGAGATGAGGGAGTGTGTGTTTAATGTGAATGAGAGGTCAGCAGTCATCTCTCACTCACCATTTTTGCTACATACAAGGCCTTTGGAGAGGTTTATGATTTCACCTTTGACCCAGGTAATAAATACACAGTATGGAGGTTATGGGATGCGTGCACTGGGTGTTTCATCCTTAAATGCTTTCTAAAGCATTTGAGAAAATGTAAGAGAGCTATATTTGTTGGGAATCCACTAAGTTCCTGGATCTACTCTGGGAAAACTTAGGATGTTTCCAGTCAGAGGCTTAATATTATAAATGGGTAATTGAGAAATTGCAATGAGTCACTGGCAACAGGTTTTCTTTTTAACTTACAGGCTTTCCTTCAGCAAAGGTACATCAGGGTTAAATGGAGGGAAATGGTGGACAGGCATTTTGATGGCAATGACATTGTGTGGATATTGCGAAAACCTCACTGCATGCATGAGAAGCATCAATTCCAAAATAAACATTCATTTGGATGTAAAAGTTGTATACAAAGGGTTTGATAAATTAAATAAATTAAGGTGGCAATCATATGCACACCTGCCTGAAGTATTTTTCCAAGTGAGCATGCATAAGGTTTGGCTGCACATTCATTTGCAGAGGGAAGACACTGGACCTGATTAGTTTTGCATAGCTGGCAAAATTTGCTCATATGTTTGGGGGCTAAAGTGCACATTTAGGATCTTGCAAAAGGAACCAGTGGTGGCTCCTTGGGTGCACAGCTTAGTTCTGCCACTGTATCCGATGATTTACAGTGGCTCAGTTGCTCCTGATTTCTGCACAGTGTCTCAGAGGGACTTTGCTTATTGGAATGATGTATTCCATGACTCTTCCCACACCCCACCACTAGCAAAACTTTGGATGGTATCATCTATAGTTACAGCTAAAACTTTCCTAAGATCTCTGGCTAGCACGCTGGCCTATCAAATATACAGTTGGTAATTGTGATTTCAAGTACCCCTGTAGATGTAGACTATCAGTTACGTTTGGCAAGATTCTTCCTCCATGTTTCCCATCCGTGAAATGGGAATCCTAGTGACCTATCTGGCAGAATTACTGTGAGGACAGACATAATAAATACTAGAGATATGATTAATAAATAACACATTAATTTAAGTTATATATAGAAGTGAAATTACATCTTAGGAAAGGGAAGACACATTTTGTAGAAGAATGCGACTTAAATTACTGCTTGGCTTTAAATGTTATGGCTTTGTTCTACTGAATATTTCCTGTGTAGCAATGACGACATCACTGATCTCCATTATTTCTCCATTTCCACAGCTATAATACATTCATCTGCTGACAGTAGCAGCCAGGAATGTATCTGTGCTTGCAGAATACAACCTGTGCTTGGTACTTCAAAAATCCTTTCGTGGAGTTGTATGAGGTACAAGGCCCAGTGCAACTAGCTCCATACCGCAAAGCCCTTGGTAGCTGTGGCATTTGCCCTCCTAGGCGTGTGGCATCATACTGGGTTCATAAGGAAAGGGTTAACTTATTGTAAAATGACTAACCAATGGGAACTCAAGGGGGCAGAGTTAACTGTGTACAGTGGTACCTCAGGTTAAGTACTTAATTCGTTTCAGAGGTCCGTACTTAACCTGAAACTGTTCTTAACCTGAAGCACCACTTTAGCTAATGGGGCCTCCTGCTGCCGCCGCACTGCCAGAGCATGATTTCTGTTCTCATCCTGAAACACTATCTATCTGCAGTTCTCTCTTTCTCCTCTTAAGTGGAGATAATTAGTGCACAACATGAGTTTTGCCATCCCTGGTCCACTCGGATGGCTGCCACTTGCAGAGATGGGGAAATGCATAGGATGAATTTTACCTGTCATATCATGAGCATTCATAGATGTTCAGAGAGCTATAAGAGGACCCAAGACTTGTTTCCAGCAAAACTAATGCTGTAGAAATCCATGTTGAAAGGGGGGGGGGGGAATGCATTTTTTCCCCTGAATAAGTGGATTTATGACCACCCTACTTCTTCTTAAAACCATAGACTCAAAGATAAAAGATTTCAGTGGATGACAAGAGGGTCACACAAACACTACCAAACAGCAGACTCACCCTTTTATCGTCTCTGGTTATTCTTCTGAGTTGCTGAGTAAATGACAGCATTTCAGGCAGGGTAAAGAGTAATGAAAGTAAGCCAGTATTTCAGTCACCTGCCTATCAATCAAATTGTGGAAGGCCAGGGGTTCAATTAATTGATGGCACCTTTGAGGCTCTCTTAGCAATTAACAAGTCAGTAATAGAAGGTGGAAAAACAAGCATCCCATTTTCTTTCCTGTAATGGAAACAAAAACAATCTCTTGTAGATGTGCTGGAAAAAGTTCCTCTTCTAGTGTGATAACAATTGTTGCATACTTTTCACTTTGAAATGCATGCTTTTCCCATAGCACAAAATGCTGCATATTTCAAACCCTGATTTTCTTTGTACCATGTTTAAATTATAGCTATATTGCATGGGGGGGAGAGATTGCTCAGGGAATGGGGCTGTAATAATAAGAGCAGGAACAATTATAATTGTTTCTATTTGTTCAGTCATTTTACAAGTAAGGACATTTCTAAAAAGACAGTTGTGGTTCGAAGACCCGACCCCCGCCATGTGAAATGAATACGCAAGGACACATGATCTAAGGTTAATGGGCAAGAAAAGGCCACAACTTTATTGATTACAGCAGTGAAAAGGTATTGGCTTAGGCATTGGATGTCTAAAACAAGGGGGTTTATTTACCAGTAGGTGGAGCCTGTTGATGCTAATCCAACTATAGGCTCTCCCCAGATGTCACTGAGGGTCGTGCCATGGCCTTCCGCCAAGCAGGCATCGGACAGAGTACACGACCGCCAGATTCCTTTAACGGAATACCCAAAAATTGAAGGCATAGGCAAGGCCACACCTAGCCCTTCGACACACCACAACACATTATTCCAATGCCTAACCGCCACCCGAGCCGATAAAGGCTCGCTTCTCCCAACACTGCTTCCCCTCCTGCAATGGCTGCCTCATTCTGTAACACATCCTGTCTAACAAGAACACAGGAAGCTACCTTAGGCCAAGTCAGACCATTGGTCCATCAGATTCAGTGTTGTCTAGCAGCAGTGGCTCTCTGGGGTTTTAAGCAGGAAGTCTGTCCTTTTCCAAGTGCTTCCACCTGCCATTGAAAATATAACTGCATTGTAGGAAGCAGATATTCCCCAGTTCCTTCTCTGAATATAACTCACTTAGGAGAGAAGTATACCCCTGTTCTTAAAATCTTTGCTCAGTATGACACCCACCCACCCAATGGAAGTTTGTGTGCCAATGTGATCCCAATTTTAAAATGTGTGTGAAAAGTGCAGAAATAACCCACACAGACTGTCTAACATTGCTTGCTTATGTTCATGTGAATGCAGCGAATAGCAGAAAGATGCAAGGTGGAGGCTGAGTTACAGTGCATAGAAAAACCCCTTCAAAAATTAAAGATTTTTATTTATTTATGCCTGTTTACACCTTAAAAAATAATAAATTTGCTTCCTTTCCACAACCTACTTTTGCCAATGGTAGTTGGTAGCATATTTGACACCTTCCAAATGCTGATCCTTGCAAATCCAGACTGAAATAAGCTTATCGAGTAGTAGCATTTTCTTATCCATGGACTGATTTCAACCCAACCACTGAGATAGCTGGGTGACAGCCGTCAAAATTCATCATTATTGGAAGTCTGTTTTTGACATGAAGAACAATTATGTTAAAAGTGAAGCTCGTTTATCTAGGGATGTGACATGTAAGTATTTGGGAGTTATCGAGTCAGGGCAAGTGTGTGAAAGAGAACAGCAGTGAGATGTAATGAAGAGAAGAACAATAGTAGCAATATTATGCCATCACCATATCAGAGCCAGTGGAAAAGGGGTTTGAATCCATGGTCATTCCTAGATTCACTGGGGAAGACTTCAGAAGTCACAGAGTTGTAATCAGTAGAGTGTAACCAATCCTTTTTATGAATTGTTTAGATGAAAAGGCTCTCATAAGAGCTTACGTATTATCTATAGAAAGAAGACCACCTCTGTCAACAAGCTTACCATTTAAAAGACATGACACCACAGAAAAAAGTGATGTGGAAGGAAGAGGAAGAAAGCAAACTCAGACACCACTTCCTAAAAATACAAAATTATTATAGCAACCATGTTGAATGGAAGCAGTTCAGGGAGATGAGAAGCCCAATGTCTCAGAAGATCTAATGAAGTCCTGCTTCCCAAATCTGCTGCAGCCTGATGGAATGGCTGCTGCCTGGTGCTAGTTGAGGGAGGAACCTAATGGAGCTGGTCAAATCCCTGCTCAGACACAATGTGCTCTGAGTGATCTTGGGCTAGTTATAATCTCTCAGTATTAATGTACCTTAAAGTGTTTGTTTTCAGAACACTCCACCCCTAGGCAGGGACTGAACCAGGAACATCTTGCATTCCAAGTGTGTGCTCTGCTATGGAACTTTGGCTGTTCTGTTGTATTTCCAGGCAGTTAAGGATATTTGGCTGCCTGTGAGCACATCTTACACTGGTGTTGTTGTCCCCCCTCCCCCATCTATTGGCCACCATCCAGCAGAGGCTAGCCACGGTGAAGCGAAATCCCACTGAAATCCATTGGATTTTAATTGCAGCCATTCAAATGCTTTCAGTTCAGAAGGTCCTGATTAACTGTTGCTCGATGTTGCCGTTTGTGTTTTGCATCTGTACACTTTAACAAGAGTGTAATAAAGAAATCGAGGAACCTGTTTTTATGGAGAAGCAGGAGTAGAATTCCCTTTGAGTAGGACCTTGGAAAAGACCTTTGAAATAACCCTCAGTTAGAGAACACAAAGACACAGGTTGTCAACATCTATTTTTTGTGTACTTTATGTGCTGTGACTGTTAATACTACCTAGAGGAGGGCAGACTGAGTTTGCTGGCTCCTCCAGGGCTGTTACACTGACACTACAGGTTTAGGAGACTATGCATGTAATATACATATGTAATATACATAAATCAAGGTGCATTGGGGGCCTTTAGAGTGCTTCAGGAATCACAGACATTTTAATGGACCACAGATTCCACCCACTGCTATGTAGCCCTTAGCAAATTTCTGGAAACTGTACATGGACAGTTGGTCTCAGAAGTGCAAAAGGGTTGAACATTCCTATTTCCACAGAGGTGCATGTGGCAAGAAAGCAGCAACTGTGGTTTGAACAAAATGGAAAAAATGATTCTGGACACACTGTGAGGGCATAGAGGAGAACACACACCCTTTGATTTCTTAAGGGGCTACACAGTTTTATGAGGCAGAGACTCTCTAAAGCTTTGCTATTGTGCCAGATGTGATAGTTTGTGTCTGATTCAGAATGAACCATTGGACAGGATCCAGGGAGATTGCTTTCCTTAACTTTTCAATACAAGAGCCCTTTTCCATTAAGAAGCCCATATGACTTACATGGGACGCGGGTGGCGCTGTGGGTAAAACCTCGGTGCCTAGGACTTGCCGATCGTAAGGTCGGCGGTTCGAATCCCCGCGGCGGGGTGAGCTCCCGTTGTTTGGTCCCAGCTCCTGCCCACCTAGCAGTTCAAAAGCACCCCTAAGTGCAAGTAGATAAATAGGTACCGCTTTATAGCGGGAAGGTAACGGCGTTTCCGTGCGCTGCGCTGGTGCTGGCTTGCCAGAGCAGCTTCGTCACGCTGGCCACGTGACCCGGAAGTGTCTACGGACAGCGCTGGCTCCTGGCCTCTTAAGCGAGATGAGCACGCAACCCCAGAGTCGGTCACGACTGGCCCGTACGGGCAGGGGTACCTTTACCTTTACCTTTATGACTTACATACAGATGTTTCCAAACTAAAAGAAAGAAAAGGAAAATGAGTGATTTGTTTTTTGGTTTATTTAACTCTTCTTTGTTAAAGATGCTTTAACCCAGTTCATTTTACCTTTCAGTAATGCATGTGTATATTCAAGGATCTGACAAATGTTGGCAGCTGCACTAGTAAATAGAGCTAGGAATGGTCTGGTGAAGAGACATTTCCAAAAAGATCAAAGCTGTACAAACATCCTATAGGAAATTAGTGAATGAATGCAAGGGCTGTATCATTTGTTTCAAAGAAACATCGAGGTGGTCTACAGAACAAACAGCATACAACAAAATATAGCAATAAAAGACATAATAATAAAACACCAGTAGTCAGAAATGCAAGGAACTGGTATTAACCATCAAGAAAAGCTTGAATAAAGAGGTCAATTTTTAATTGTCAGTGCCCACATTATCTTGATGGAGAGATCATTCTACAAGGTAGAAAAAGCCCTTCTCTGAACAATGTAGAGGTGGACATTTGTGGGCTATGGTACAGTGAACAATGCATTCTCTGCAGATTACAGTGATCAGGTTGGTATGCAAGGGGAAAAGTGCACATTTTAAAAGAAACCATGAAGGTGTTCCACAAAACAAAACAAAATGGCCAGGAGACAGGAGCGTTAATCAATACCCTGCTTATCAGTTTTTGTTTATATTATTACCACTGAATACCACTCAGCTGTGGTTTCCCATACCTGCTCTGCAAATTCTTTATTATGGCTGGCAGTTTGAACACTTCCTTCCTTATACCATAATTGCCAAACTCCTGGGAGTTTTCTCATTAAGAGACCAGTGTCGGACACTGACAGACTGCAGAACAGTGTCTAAGCTTTCAACGGCTGTCCCCTAATTATTCAAGCACTTCTGACTTCGGAGATCCATTTTAATGAGTTCAAATGAATTTCAGTTGGCAGAAATTAAAGACACCAGGGCAAAAAACCCAACACCTTCCCTTCTTGGTTTTTTAAGTTATATCTCGCCTCTTAGTTGTGTACAAGACACTATAGCCAGATTGTTTTATTCTGTAGATATTGACTACTTTTCCTGTGTTACCTCACATATCACGCCTGATGCTGTAAAACACTTCCCTTGTTGCCCATTGGGACTTAGCTTTTAAAGGACTGATTGATGGTAAGTGAAGTTTACTACAGACACCCACCTCCTTCCTGATGTCCTGCACCAACTAGCTTTCTCTGTTTAATGATGTTAAAGCGAAGGAATGAACTGGGCTTTGGGTCAGTGCCTAGGTTATAGGCTTCAGATTTTCTGCTTCAGTCATTCTCCAACTCCACTTTCAAGTCCGAGT
Source organism: Podarcis muralis (assembly GCF_964188315.1). Classification (NCBI taxonomy): domain Eukaryota; kingdom Metazoa; phylum Chordata; class Lepidosauria; order Squamata; family Lacertidae; genus Podarcis; species Podarcis muralis. Next base: position 80,074,340 of record NC_135657.1, read on the forward strand.
AGGAAATCAGTATTAGACATATTTATTTATTTACAAGATTTCTCTGTCGCCTTTCACCATAAGGTCCCAGGGTGGGTTACAACAACAAAAGAAACACAGATAAAATCATCACAATGATGGAACGCATGAAGCTGTCCCAAATGGAGCAGAGCACATCACCAAGAATGCATTGGGGCTAGGAGATTGGAAGGGCCTTTGACTAACTTCTTCTCAGTTTTTGGCTTCCCTTAGGTTCTTTTGATCTTCTGATATCGGGCATTAATTACCATGCTGCAGCAAAGAACAATGTGATTTCATTTTTACTCTGACTCTTAGAGGCATCCATGCACTTACTCTGGAGTCCTTTGAAGCCTGGTATATATTAGTATATATTAGTAGTATATATTAGGTATATATTAGGCGGTGGAAGACAGGAGTGCCTGGCGTGCTCTGGTCCATGGGGTCACGAAGAGTCGGACACGACTAAACGACTAAACAACAATATATTAGTAGCAGTAAGATCAGTGGCGGGAGGGTAATTCTGCTAGACTCTCTCTCTCTCTCTCTCTTTCTCTCTCTCTCTCTCTCTCTCTCTCTCTCACACACACACACACACACACACACACACACATTGCTACTGGCCTCACTTCCATGATACATGCTCTGGTTGCATCCAGGCTGGATTACTGTAATGTATTTCATGCAGGACTGCCTATAAATATATTTTGAAAATTACAGTTTGTACAGCATATGGCAGCAAAAATGTTGGTAGGGGCCAAACATTCAGAACAGAACATTTCACATCATTCCTCTAATAGTTACGCTGGCTGTGGGTCAGTTTCCAGGCCCAATTTGAAGTGCTGGATTTGACCTTAATAGCCCTTAACAGGTTTGGGACCAGGTTATCGGAGGGACTGCCTGCTCTCATTAGAGCCTGCCTCAGTTTTATAGTCAGCTACTGACACCCTGGTCTCTGGCCCATGTAGAACTTTCAGCCCATTGAACTGAAAGACTACAGGGACAGGGTCTTTTCAGTGGTGTCCCCACAGCTATGGAACACCACCCCCTAGGAAAAAAATCTTTGGAATTTTAAGTAACAATCTTAAAACATGTTTGTTTCTGTGAGCTTTTTTAGTAATTGCTTCTGATGTTTTAACTGATAATGATGAGGGTGCTGATGTTGCATTTTATACACCACCTTGGAGGCTTTTTGTGCCCTAAAAGGCAGCATATAAAGAAGAGAATAAATGCATAATATATAAAAAGCAAAACCTTACTCTGAAGGTTACCAAATCTCAATGAATACAAAAATATCTGAAGCAGCTGATCTTCAGTAATGGACCATATGCTTCAATTGTTGCTAGACTATAACACTCATCATCCCTGACCATTGACCATGCCGGCAGGGGCGGATGTGAAGTCCAGAAACGTCACTGGTTACCCTGCTCTCCAGTATTCATGAATGAATGGCAAGCTAGCAGCTTGATGTTGGTAGTCTCATAGCCTCCCTGCTGCTTATTGAGCTGTTTCTTCAATATAAGCAGTTCAGGCTCCAAGCACATAAACACCCTGACCCTAAGCATTTGAAGCACTGCATATGCCTGCAGTGTCAACGCAGCATCATGGCTTATGACGCTGTATGGGCACAGCAGTTCATATGTTGTGTCCAAAGAATGTCCTGACAGTGAAAGATGGGCTTGCTTGACTGACTTCCCCTTGGCAGCTTGCTTGGAGATGTCAATTTGATGCATTCTATTTCGAAAGACTGGCACATTTTATTAAGCTCCAGGGAGAGAGAGGGAGAGAGAGAGAGAGAGAGAGAGAGAGAGAGAGAGAGAGAGAATGCCATTCATAGGTTGTGGTCTCCCTCTCCCATTTTATGCAGGCTGTTTGTTTTTGTGGAATGTCTTTTCCTAACTTGGCACCACCAGAAAGATTGTTCTTATCAGCATTCAAATACCAGTCACTCCCTTCTGAAGCAAGGAAAGATACACCGTGTGGTCCCAGGGGCTAAGGAAACATTGGCTTTTTGTCAGTTTGGGGGCTCGACTCTCACTGTCAAGCCCACTATCTGCTCGGTTCTCAGAGATAAACAGGAGATAGGTGCTCACAACAACACATTCCTTTCATGTTCACTTATTTCAAAAGAGGACTCTGCAGTCTACCACTAGCACATCCCTTGAAGTTATATCTCTCTGAGCTTGTCTCTTTGGCAGCTGTGTAGTAATTAGTAAACAGAGCAAAGATATTTTACACCACTCTTGACTATTCACTCAGCTGTGCAGTTGCGAACAAATGCTGCAGGGTGTTTTTTTTTAATTATTTTTTAAAAAAACTTGGAAGGGCACCTCACACTCTCTGCTTAGATTACAAATCCCTATTTACAGCTGAAATTCTTACATAAACCACAACTTCAAACGATAAGGGCTCTCACAAAGGTAATTTATGGCTTTAGTGGGTAAGCTTGTCTATCTCTTTGGGATTTAATGTAACAACGTATTAAAATGAAATTAAGAAAATGAAAAGCATGCTATCATTTCCTCTGCTCAGGGAATTGAAAAAGTATGTCATGAAAGACTACAGTTTTTCCATGCTAAGCGCAGTGATTTGGCTTTATATATTTTAATTGGTGGTAGAGAGGGGGAACCAACCTCCCTTTAGTCTCTTAGAAGCAAAGTTGCCACTTAGATTTGGTTTTTGTTATTAAAGCCAGGAAAGCAAAAAGGAATTCAATCTTGGCCTACAAATATGAGCCGTTTGATTCTTCTCACTGTGTGTAAAGTCATAGCCATATATGTGAAGCAATATAGGCACCACTTTAACAGACATGGATAATCTTGGGAACTGTAGTTTGTTAAGGGTGCTGACTTCACAGAGCTACAATTCCCAGCACCCTTAACAAACACAGTTCTCTGGATTTTTCATGACTGTTGAAGTGGTATAATAGTTCTCTATACGTATGCTGTGGGTGTGACCTATGTCACTGTGTTGCAGTCCCTGTTTTATTGTTGTAATAATAATAATAATAATAATAATAATAATAATAATAATAATAATACCCATCCCATCTGGCTGGCTTTCCCAAGCTGCTCTGGGTGGCTTACAACACATATAGAAACATAGTAAAATGTCAAACATTAAAAACCTCCCAATACAGGGCTGCCTTCAGATGTCTTCTAAAAGTTGTGTAGTTTTTCATCTCCTTGACATCTGAAGAGAGGAGGTTTCACAGGGAGGGTGCCACTGCTGAGACAGCTCTCTGCCTGGTTCCCTGTAACTTCACTTCTCACTGTGAGGAAACTGCCAGAAGGCCCTCAGAGGAGGACCTCAGTGCCTGAGCTAAGTGATGGGGAATCAGAGGACACTTCTTCTGGTGTCAGGGATCAGGCACAACAAGATACAATAGACCACAAAGTGCTGGCAGTACACCAGCAATCATTTAAAAGCAGATAATGTTAAATATATATTGTGAAGTTTTATAATGCAACTTCACCATGAGATTTTGCAAGAACGAAATAAAACCACTGGATAAGCTCTCTCAATGTTACTGCTCGCAAAGTTTATAAATAACGTCTTCTTCTTTTTCTTCTTCTTTTGAAAGGTAGACAAATACTTAAGGTATTTGACAAATGTACTTGGGAGATGTTTTTCCTACCACAGTGGAGCAAATAGTGAGGAATATCCTTATTAACACAGTTGATCTGCAGGATTTCAAGGAGGGAGATGATGGGGATTGAACCCAGGACCTTTTGCTCTGCTACAGAGCCCTTCCCTGATGTTGCTGGCCTCCAGTTCCCATCAGCAATGCCAGCATAGCCAATGGACTATGGTGATGGCAGCTGTAGTTCAGCAATATCTGGAGGGTGAGAGGTTAGTCAGCTCTGTTTATCTCTATCCCTATCTCTGTCTCTGTTTCTCTATATCTATACCTACCATACCTACACTCAGGGCTTTTTTCTTGAGCCAGAACTCACTGGAACTCAATTCTGGCTCCCCTCAGGTGGGTGCAATTGCCAGTATAAGAGAACAAGGAAGGTGAGATGGTGAGTTCTGCCACCTTTTTTTCTAGAAAAATAGTACTGCATATACTTTATTTTCCTCTATTGGCCCACTCAGCCAATAGAGCCATCAGAACTTGTTTTCCCCCTCCATTCTTTCTTATTTCTTCAGCAGCTCCACCCAAATTATTATTTTTAATTGACCAGGGAGGTTACAAATTTCAGTTCAGTAATGGGAGCTGTTGCCGCTGAAAGTAAATAAAAGCTAGGTGTCTGTGTGTGTGTGTGTGTGTGTGTGTGTGTGTATGATAATGTTTCCGCTTGTGACTCTTTAGGATCACCGCTAGTGGATTACGCTCATTTCAATGGCACTTGAGCCAAGAAGCAGCAGGCAGCTCAATGTGCCCACTGTGTTCCAAGACAACTGCTGAAAATGTAAGATAAACCTCTGAACTCATACTAAGTAATAACATAAGCAAGATTAGGCTGATCATTCTGCAGACCTGGGGTGGGGGAACCATCCTTGAAATGGCTCTAGGCTTAGCCAGAGTTTATTGCTTAGGCCCCAGTTTTAACACTGTAAGGGAAGGAATAATTGGCATGCTGTTCGTTAACGTTCCAAAATATTTTTCCTCCAATTCCGAGTTCTATGCTTTGTAATCATCATTAAAATCTACTAATTAGAATGGAATGAAGCAAGTGCCTCCGTGAGTCACTCATTCCAAAGGCTGTAAAGCCAAATGCTTTTTTTTTGGGGGGGGGGGACTTTTTTGAAACGTTCATAGCTTAGTCGCTCCCTAAGTGTGGCAAAACAATTGCCATAAGTTCTTTGCCTTTCTTTGCCTGCCCAGTAACAGCAGATGTTAAGTATATGAGTCAGACATATTATTTGTCCCCCAGTCTATTCAGAATAATAAGGTGGTTGTCCAGCTGTAAAATGGTTAGCCTTTAAGAGCTTGATTCTGCGAACACCAATGTTTTCTTGGTTCTAAACAGATTTAAGGCTTTCAGTGGAACTTACTTCCCAATAGGTGTGCTTACTCCATAGCCACACAATAATCTGACAAACAAATGAGTACATTTTTAATGAGAACACACACACACACACACACACACACACACACACACACACACACACATACTGCTGGACCAGAAGGGCAATTGGCCTGATCCAGCAGGCTCACTTACATTCTTAAGGAATAAAAGGAAGACAGTGCCCTTCCTAATATTTCATACTATATATGACTATGTCTTAGATACAGTGTTTCTCAAGCTTGGGTCCCCAGTTGTTGTTGGACTACAACTCCCATCACCCCTGACTACTGGTCCTGCTAGCTAGGGGTGATGGGAGTTGTAGTCCAACAACAGCTGGGGACCCAGGTTTGAGGAACACTGAAAAACTTGACTCTTTCTTCAAGTCACTGAAGGGAATGAGGCAGAGGGCCTTTTCGGTAATGGCGCACACTCTTCCATCAGATGTCAAGGAAATGAACAATATCTGACTTTTAGGAGACATCTGAAGGCAGCCTTGTATAGGGAGGTTTTTAATGTCTGATGTTTTATTGTGGTTTTTTAAAATATTTTGCTGGAAGCCACCTAGAGTGGCTGGGCAACCCAATTAGATGAGTGGCATATTATAAACAATTGTGTGAGTCTTCTGTGCAAAGCCAGGCCTTTGGATATTAATGAATCTTGTCTCCCTTATCCTGATATCAGAAATGTCAGTCCTGCTGCTAGAACCCACAGGATGGCTGTAAATCCATGTGGTACTAAAACAGAGTGTGTTGCTTTATGCTTGAGTAGCTGAGTCTCGTGCCTCATGCTTCCTCATCTCGAAAAGCCCCAGCTCAGAAAGACTTCCTGTATGAACCTCCCATTTGAAAGAGCACAGTTTTCAGTGGAGCAGCTCCAGATGATTATCTAGAATGCTTGTTCTAGAAGGAGCTGAGCTGCTGTCATCACGGAAGCAAAGGTCCTGCCTTCCTTCCCAAGCTGATAGGCACTCAGGGGCCTTTCTGTAATGTTGCATTTCAGCAACCTGACCGGCCGTTGCTGTTTGTAGCAGGCTGCCCATGCTCGAGGAGTCAGTATGAGGTACACAAAGGCGACTGCACTTTGCCACCAATCACAGGTGGTGACAATGCAGCCTACACTTCACTGCCTGCTGTCATCACTCTCAACATGACATTCCCAGGCAGTTGAGTGTGGAAGTAGGATTTCAAGGCAACAACAGTCCTCTGGATAGTGAATTTTAAGAGTTTTTAAAATTATTGTTCAACACAAATGTTGCAAGCTACAGTATATAGTAAACAAAATTAACTTGGGTTTCTGTTCTTTTCTATGTGTTTAGTTAACAGCAAAAGATGCCAATAATAAAAATAATAATGATAATAATATGCCACTCATCTAATTGGGTTGCCCAGCCACTCTAGGTGGCTTCCAGCAAAATATTTTAAAAAACCACAATAAAACATCAGACATTAAAAACCTCCCTATACAAGGCTGCCTTCAGATGTCTCCTAAAAGTCAGATATTGTTCATTTCCTTGACATCTGATGGAAGAGTGTGCGCCATTACCGAAAAGGCCCTCTGCCTCATTCCCCGTATCTTCACTTCTTGCAGTGAGGGAACCACCAGAAGGCATTTGAAGTAGACTTTCTGCTAAGCTCCATGTAGAGTATATAGACAGCAGAATCGAGGCACCAGCTTAGTTTCTAATCATTATGCTGATTATGCCTACTGGTTACTCCATCCTCTTAATCCACTCTCATCCAGTAAATGTGGTTTAGCTTCTTCCAGTCGCTTTGGCTCACTTCTTCACCCATGCCCCTCATGAGCTCCTTCCGGTTCTTCCATTTGTTCTTTTCAATTTCTTCCTTCCTTCTCCGCCCCTGCCCCAACATTCTATCTTCAGCAGTGGCATACGATACTTTGAAGGAAATTGGCTTCTTTTGTGGGATTATAGGAAGGATGAAAAAAAAACCCTTAATGAAAATGGTATGTGTCCCTTTAGAATAACATGTCATCATGTCGCTCTGATTCAAAGTGGCAGAAACGTGCAGGAACGGCTTGGATAGATGGAAAATAGCTAGTAGAAAATCCCCTCCACGCAAACGACCAATGCGGATGCTCTTGAAGTTCCTACATCTGCTTCTTTGAAAATCGTTTCCTCTGTGTCCTCTGCTATGGTGCCAATGTGTACTCTTGGGAGAGAGATAAAAGCACCATGTTGCATTCGCAAGCCAAAATAAGAATAATGATTCATATATTAATCCCTCTGTGCAAAACAAAAGAATAGAAAAAATAATGAGGGAAAGAAGAGTAAAGAGCCTCTTCAAAACATTCAGTTTAATGAGAATGTCTAAAATGATCATTCATACTTACAATCCACCCCCCACTCCCCAGTGTGAGAAAACTGGCATCTTTTTTTAAAAACAGGCATTTTCTTTGTATGTGTGTATTGTATGTCCATACACATGTACACACGGGTCTAATTTCTGGAAGGATTAAAGCTGCTAGGGCATTTGATATAGGAAACTGAAATTTGGTAAACACAGTCGAAGACACTCTGGTTACTAAAAACAACAGCCCTGAAACACAGGGTTGGCCTGCTCATGAGGTGGACTGAGGCAGCCGATTTAGGTGGCAGAATCCCATGGGGCAGTGCCCCCTGGGTGCCCCACCCCACCCCTGCCAATGGGTGGGGCACCCTGGCTTCCGGCGAGATTTGGCCAGAAGCCGCTGCTTTGGCAGCAGGCTGGATGGCGGAGAAGCAGCACCTTCTTGTTTTACCTCAGGCAGTGAAATGGAACAGGCTGTCCCTACGGAAACAAGACACTTTATACTTCTTGTTTTCAAAAGAAAGGGGCCGATATAATGGGGAATGGTACTTCCACACGATCCAGAAATCTGTTGTAAATGTTCCATGTTGATAAAACCTTACAAAGAAGCAAACTTGATGTAATCTTAACAGATTATTGAACCCGTTTTGGTGGTACTGTGTTTTAGTGATGCATGCATTTTGGTCTGGGCTTGGATGAACATGGGATTTATTTATTTTTTGTAATGGTGGAAGGAACAACAAAGATACCTGAACAACAAAGATACCTGAGCAGATGTCAACAGCAAAAATGACACGTGTGTGTTGGCTTATATTTGTCAGGTGGGGTAGGTGAGGTGCTTTGTAACTTTTAAATAAATGTATTGTGGCTAGTCAAAGTTGCTGTGATGCTTGTTGCAGCCTCTCAAACCAGCTGCATTTCCTGCTGGCAGCAAACTGGAATGGGAGCTATGCTACATTGACACTAAACTACCTTGCCTAGCCCCCCTTTTCTCTGAAAATTTCAGCTCAGAATTTCATCTCAGAGACAAATGGTCACAGATAAGGGGAAGATTTCAACACATCTTTAAGTGTTGTGCTGACCATACAATTATATTATTATTCCATGGGGGAATTTATTGCTGGACACAAATGTACATGAGTATCACTAAGTGGCCACACAGAAAGGTCATACCTACAGTCAAATCAAGTTTGATCTTTTTACCAATTCAATGTACACACCGTTAAGGGGAAACTGCAAAATGACCAGAGCTTGGGGTTGGGGGAATGAAAAGCTACACAATGGATTGCTGTTGTTGTTGTTTTAAAAAGGTTCCACTTCAGAAACTGTATCCTGCAACCCCAAACTGCAAAGTGTTGACAGAATTTTGAATAGAGAGAATTCTGAGCCACAAATGTGATATATATATATATATATATATATATATATATATATATATATATATATATCTGTCTTTGGAAACCGCTTTGAAATTTATTTGCATATAGTTATGCTGCAATGTAAAAAGGTACAGCATAACTATTTGAAATAAAACACACTAATAAGGACACAACCTTATGCTCTAAGTGACATCACAACCAGTCAAGTCAATCGCATCATTGAAACCCAAACGCTTTTACCTGCTAAGACTCACCATTCACCAGAACTAAGGCCAGGGCAAATACCCTTGCACACTTTTGCAGATCATTTGTGCCCTGTGAAGGTAGGGAGGAGGGATATCACCAACTCTCAATGGAGTGGGTGAATTAGAAGAACTTGTATGTGGAAGTGGGCTTACTGTTCTAGATTCTCCTAGTGGTGCAGCAATAAAACTGCTGGCATTTTTGCAAAGCTAAGCAGGGTCTGGTCTGATTTCAAACTAGATGAGGGACCACATGTTGAGATTATGGCATTGCAGGGAGTTGGACTAGATTGCCCTTGGGGTACTTTCTAATTCTATGATTCTATGTAGCGGTCAAAGGTTTCTCCTTTCTTTCTTTTTTACCAAAGGTGTGCTGAAACAGCAGGCAGAGAAGGAAGCTTTTCTGCTGCTTCAAGCAGGGACTAGGCCGCCCTCAACAGTCTGTTAACATTCCTTTCTAATTTGGGGCTGAATGCTCCAATGCGAATGATGCTACATCACGACAGGAAGAATTTGGATCAGGACAGAGAGAACAAAAGGATAATGTGGGCCTTTTAAAGATAGCTGTCTCATAATTGGGGATGGAGAACCTGTGCTTCCCCCCTCCCCATGCACTGCTGGACTCTAGCTCCCATGAACCTTGGCCAGTGCTCAGGGATGATGGGAGTTGCAGTCCAGCAACACCTGGAGCGCTACACATTCTCCATTCCTACATTAACTTGTGCATAACTACCTGTTAACTGAACCATTTCTGTACCTACCCATCCCACCCCCAAATCATAGTACCTCGTCATAATGTTGGTGACCCTGCTTGTCTACAAAGAAGCCACCCACCCAAAGAGAAGTCTTTGCATATACCAAAATTACCAGGTTGTCCATCAGTCCAGCTGAGAGAGCTGACAAGACATACTACCCTCAAATGCAAACCACATGGTTGGAAAACACTTGGTTTCCTGGCAGTAATTAAGAATGTTACTAGGCAGGTTGGCAGCCACATAAAACAACTGTTACTCAGACCTTAAATTTATTACTTTCTCGGCTTATTGAAATGAAACACACATTATAAGCATATGTATGGAGCTACACACGTACAATGATGGAATAGCAAATACGTGTGTAATTGAGGCAGACACAAATCATAATGCTGGCCTTCTAATAAAGATTAGGAATTGCATTCTAAAATGAATTAAATGCAGTACAGAATAAACAGCGCTGTTTGAGGATAAGCCTCCTCGCCACATGTCGGCTTTTGCTCAGAGAAGACCCAATCCTAACTTGGAATTAAACTTTCACTGAGTTTCCTTGTGTCACAAGGCATTGAGGTATTCATGAAAGTCCATTGGGAAATTGAAAGAAAGAAAACCAAGTCATCTAAATTTCAACAGGATGCTCATTACTGAAAGAGAGTGAATGCCCTCCTTTTATCTTTATTTTTGAATGCAGGCATGCCTACATGCACATGTCATGTGTGTTTACCGAGAATGTGACATTAATTCACACTGCATAATATATACTGTACCGCATGACAGCAATTGCCAGGGTGCACTTGTGATAATAGTTTTCTATGGCCAGATGTACAGGTCATGGTACAAAACTAGTGTGGCAGCATAGACTTTTCTGCAGATATATGTCTATCCTTTGTTTCTTCTGTATAAATATCAAGCTTTCCAAACAATGTTAATTCACGAGGAGTTTAAAAATGAAAATAGGCTGCTGCTATGGTAGTGTATCTGTGCAAGGTTCAGGAAGACTACCTATCACTTCTGACTAGCTGTGGAGTTTTAAAGACCACACAAACCAAATAAAGTATGTGGTTGCCAACACGGCACCCACAGGCAACAACCTACCCATCAATACCCACACACGCTATTAATGCAGAATGGGTGGGTATTATTTAAATACTGCATTATTGTGTTTCTATATGATTCCAAGAATTTGTACTTCGTAGCCTCCTCTGGAATCCACTGGGATGAAGGGCGGACTAGAAGTAGCCTTTAAAAAACAAATACGCAGTGGTCCCAGCCCCTGAAGTGTCTTGATGGGTGGTCCCTTTGGTTCAAACTCTGACAGCCTGAGGCCACTATGGGGAAAGACTGTAGTGGGGTGGGAAAGAGCTCAGGCAACTTCCATACGGTGGATCCAGTGGGTGGGACATCTTCTGCCACCATCTCCTCTGCTGGGTTCTCTGCTGGCATCTGAGCAGGAATGCGACTTTTGAACTCAATAGACCTGGACGTCCTCGTGCCAGTCCTGCCCTCACCAAGACTAGTTCTGGCCGCTGCCAGCTGTGTGCTGAGATTAACTGTTTGGGTGGTGGAGCAGTGGCTAGTGGGAAGATTGGCTGCCTCTCATCTGGCCCACCACAGAGGTTCCAGGTTCTCTCCCAGCACATAGGGGATTTGTGTTTACTGTGGGGTAATGCTGGCTTCCATGTGCTGCTCGCCAGTGGCTCCAGGGCATGCAACACTTGCCAAGAGGTACTCCCCTGGACCCCACCTACCAGGACTTGTAAGCAGTTGCTTCCTTTGTTGGTCATAGCTGCAACTGCAAAGCATCAGAATGGTTTGGTGACGACCATTTTTGTTTCATGTTTTAACCACAATGCAGTGCAACAGGAACTTCAAGCACATTGCATTTTGGGAAAATAAAAATTGCAGTTGCAACTGCAACAGTCAAAGAGATGGGGGTGGAGGGCTTGGGGAGCGGTACCTTCCCACAGATTCTCCAGAGCTGTGTGTCGTAGCATTTTATATTGTATTTTTATGTCATGAACTGCCCTGATATCTGTGGATGAAGGGTGGTGTACAGATTTTAAAAAATAGTGCAATGTGGCCAACTTAGTACCACCAAAGGAGCAGTGTGACCAGGATGTTCCAGTGCTGACACAGACTCTGTTGACATGCCCACCCAAGCAGCTGATCACCATAGCAGATATTTGGTGAAAATGAATGGTAATTAATACCCTGGTTTGTCAGAATTAAAGGTCACAATAGACCCTGTGATATATGCGAGTGCCTCTTTAAGAAACCCACATCCTGTCCCTTCTGATTCTCCCTGAACGTATCTCTCACCATTTGACTCTCTCTGTCAGCCACGTTCTAAGCTAGGCTATGTTATAGTTGGAATAAAGGTTGCTGTTTTATGAAGGCCTTGGTGCCTCTGCCAGATTCCTGGCTCTGAGAATTTGCTTTCTTTCTCACCAAGCTAGCAGCAGCCAAAACCGAAACGCTGCAACCCCCTACGGACTGAACTAAGGCAGAGCTATGCTTAGCAGACAGCCCTGGCGAAACTGATGAAGGTGTGTGCAAAAACTTTCTACGCACACGCCAGTTCCCCACCTGAAATATTGAAAACTGCTATTATGCTCTATTGTATTGGATCTATTTCTCTATGGTGAAAATTGCCCAGTCTCAATGCTAGGGTCCATCGGCCATCTTAGAAAGAGGGAGGGGGTTTCGTTTCATGGGGCACGAGAAATTTCCCTGGAATTTTCAGATGGGTGAGTTGTTGCTTCTAAGATTGCTGATGACAGGATTTTTTTCTTGTTTTTTTTTAAACACCCCGCCCCCTCTCTATATATCTCCTTAGAGAGTAGGAGAGAGGAGGGCAGGACACAGAGTAATCAACTCTTCAAAAAATGACTTTAGGTTAGATTGAACCATTCAGAATTCTACAGTGTACAATTTTCTTTTTCCCTCCTAACCCAATCAAGGCTGAATATGTCACACATTGTTTCCCATTTCCCCAGAGAACACAGAAGCATCTTAGAATGTGCTTTCCCCCCATCCCATATTAACCAGAACTCCATTTCTAAAAAGGCAATCAGTATGTTGAGATTGAGACTGATCCTGTGCGCATTTGTCTGGGAGCAAGCCCAACTGTTCATGCACAGGGTTTAACCTGGTTTAGGGCACATCTCATAACTTTACACTTGGATGTCCTAGCTAAGAGGGGCCAGTGCTGCCTGAACCTGTTAGCAGTCCAAAACATCTGGAGGGCACTGTGTTGGCAAAGGTTGGTACACTGGAAACCCTTCAGGAGATGAACATTTAAGCAACCAGAATAGTCACTCATAGAGGAAAAATAGGCAGTGATATGAGGACATCTGAAGCATATATGTAAGGCAGAGAGGAGTTAAAAATATGATCCAATGTTTCCAAAGTTCTTAGAGATGTTTAATGTCAATGCATGTTTTATGTCAATCAAACACATAAAACACTGTCATGGTAACTGCCTATGCCATTAAGATGCACTTTTAAATCTCTAAAAGCAAGGCACTATAATTATGTATAATAAAACTTTCAGAGTCCCTGGAGTGCTTTCCCTGTTTTTAAGATACCCAAGGTAGGTGAGGTAAAAGAAAAACTTCGAACATTCTGAGTGCAGAAAAAATGTAAGAGCTGTCCAATTGTACCTACAGAATCTCTCTCACTTTGATTTATTGACTTTAATAACTGTGGGGTCTTGTCAGTTTTTTGGCTCCGGGAACTGAACATTGAGATTGCAAGAGGGGTTTCCCCCCTCCCTCAAATGTAGAACTGATCTCTGCTTGTGTCGGTAATTTGGGAAAGTCAAAAAAGTTCAGTTGTATTCGACTATGATCTAATTTTCTAGCAATGGTTTTAAATTAAAATGTTCTCCTTTTAACTTACATGGTTTTGTTCATGAAATCCCTTGGGTGACATCAATAGCTTGAATTTTTTTAAAAAATGGAAGACTTCTAGAAAAGCAGCTTGAGTTCCTTCCAACAAGGTTTTTTTTAAAACAAAAATAAAAATAAAAAATCAACATTATTTTCAAGAGGAAATAGTTCCTTATACAACTTCCAGGCTAAGAACTAGGAACCTGCGGGCCTCCAGAAGTTGTTATACTACAATTCCCATCATTTCTTATCATTGCTTGGGGTTGATGGGTGTTGGAGTCTAACAACAACCGGAGGGCCACAGGCTTCCCATCTAGACCTTTTACTCCCATAATGCCCTTTTACAACTTCAGGGCTCGCCTTGATACTCCAGATGAGTTTATATAAGTGCTAAGAAAAGAAAGGTTTGTTTGTTTGTTTTTTAACATCTCAAGTAATTACTAGTACATTTACCTTAAATGTATGACACTCAATTATGAGCCATAAGCCAAACTGATCTTATGTTTTATTGTGGTGAAAGGTAATGATGCTACTGGAAAAGATTTGGTCCTCTGTTACTGTTTTGCAGGTGGGATTCAACTGCATTCTGGCAAGTTCAGGCTGCATAATTCAATTACATCAGGATGAATGCTCAATATACCAATAATCTGGAAGTGAATTATTGGTCCATTTTCCTGGTTAGACTGAAAAATGTACTGGATATCGACAGTCACATTTACTTTTAGGATTGATTGGGTCAAAACAATAGCATTTGCAGTAGCAGCAGCTCCTAGTAGCTAAAGGCTCCCTTTAAATGTTTGAAGTGTTGCTTGACACAGCTTGAGCTGTGGCGGCAGCATGTTACAGAAGGAAGCTGGTAAAAGCTGAGAGCCAATGTAGCATAGTGGTTAGAGTGTTGGGCTAGGATCTGGGAGACTAGAGTTCAACTCCTGACTCAGGTATGAAGTCCACTGGGTGACCTTACATCACTCCCTGTCTCTCAGCCTAACCTACATCACAGGGTTGTTGTGTGGATAAGATGGAGAGGGAAGAAAACTTGTATGTCACCTTGAAGTCCTTGGAAGAAAGGTGAGATATACATGTAATAAATAAATAAAACCCTCCAGGTTCCCCTGGTGTGTATATAGGGATGGTTGAGGACTGGGATTCAGCACACATTTAAAGACAGGCTTATCTAATTTGCAGTTTCCATAACAAGATGTTAACCAAAACACAGACATGCTTGGAAATTTGCATTTCTCCAAATTTTGCAATGCATTTCTCCAGCTATTTATTGAGCACAAAAAGTCATATAATGTGTGTGTTAAATGCATATATTGGTGAAAATAGCATATGAAAATGCATTATGTAAGGGGAAATTGCTTTATTAAAATGTGCATATTAGGACAAATTCGCACTTGAATGCTGGTAAATTTTCATGATGACTTTTAAAACTAAATTCACAAACTGATGTGGACATATAGAGAACTGAACTGGCTGAAAAAATGAACAACTGAGAGAAGCTGAAATTAACATATTCAGCAATCCCAGTTGTGTCATGCATGTATTTAGTTAACCTCCCCCCCCCCCTTTCCTTGTACGTGATACTTAAAAAGAGCACCTCCATTTTGTTGCATGTGAAATAGCATAACCAGGTAGCAGGACCAAGAAATAACCAGAAGGCTCTTGTCTTCAAGGGGGAAGGCATGCCAGGAACTGCCAGGAAGCCACTATCTCTGAGAATTAAGAGACCCACAGCAAGTTTCACTTGCATACATCTGACCATTTGGGAGAGGCTTTATGGTGGTATCCATGTTGCATGTTAATTTTGATGGGGCTCCACATCTTATTATGCTCATTGTTTGCTAGTTGTTTCTAGGCTTCCCCCCACAAATTTCTATAAGAGGGCCATCTTTATACTGGACGTAATCAAAAAATAGTGAATGAGTCCTGGCTGACCTTCTAATATGCCTGATTTCTAGTCCAAAGGAAGCCTAACAATGAGGTGATTCTGAGCTTGTGCACACATCGGCTACACTCCAGCACAGAGTTAAGCTCCCCTCTTTTTTTGAGGGCGGGCGGGGGGGAGGCCAAGTGCAGTTAACACTGTGTGGGATTGTGATCCTTATGCTTTAAGTGGTTGCTGCACCAAGAGATGATGGCTTCACTTACTTAGAAAGGGATGTGTCTCTGTCACACACTTGCAATAAGTGGCCACTTATTGAGTTCTGGATGCCTGTGCAGGAGGTTTTTCCATTTTGCATCCATGAGAAGGGTGAAATTCAGTGTGAGAGCAATGGGGAAATTGCCATGCGTTTCTACTCACCAATGAGAAACCCCTACAAACATGGACCATCAGATTGTGGTCGGTGGCGAGGGTTAATTCACCAGCAGTGAGTGAGTGACGGATGGTAATTACGCAGGACAAAATATGCATCACCACTCCCCTATATTTTGAAAGGTGGGGGTGAGGGCGGTGGAGGGACTTGGAGCGCAAAGCGTCATCTTCTATGTTTTGATTTTTGTTTTCCTTTTTTTTTGTGTGAGGATTCCATTAGAACAGCACAACAACCAGAACATCTAATGTGGGTTTCCAAAGGCAATAAATCTGACATTACATCTGTTAACTGACAGCCTGATCTGCTCTTCCCTCTAGCACACTACTTCAAACTTGACAACAGCACCAATTTTGCCTCAGCCTTGGCTTCAGCATTTTTGAAACCATTCGCTTTGTACAATTCAAGTATGATGACGCATCATAAATATATTTGGAGGGGCTTAACAATTATCTGGAAACAAATATATGTAGACTCAGCGTGCCTTTTACTTCACCCAGATTTTTACAGCGCAAACAAGCAGCTTTCTCTTAAACACTGTTGCGATGAACTTGAGAAGCTGGCTTCCTTAGTGTGCTTGCAGTAAATAAATGTGAATGTTTGCAAGGAGCAATGGTGTTGGCAATATCTAGCGATATGGCTGCCGTCCCTTACCACCAATGGGGCTGTTCACTTTGAATGATCTGATTGATACACCTTTTCCAGTTTTTCTGCCCAGTTATATTTTCCTGTTGCTGGTTACCCTTACAAAAATGGTACCATAGCAAGCCAGTGCCCCCTTTCCAGGTGTGGGGTCTTTTGAAAATGCTGGCGGAGGTATAGTAGGAATAGGAATTCATAATGTCTGCCGGGGACTTTTTCTATTTGCAAAGGTGCAAGGTATTTGGACAGCGCAGTGTTTAAAGCATCTGCTGTGTAAGCAACCATGTTTTCTGACAAACTTGTTTGTGCATGCATTTGTAAATGATACATTGGGAAAATCTGTTTCCTGCTGAAAATTCAAGGTATAACTCGCCGTGCTGTTGGGCCTGCTCATTTTCCTGGTCTCCTTGTTCTTTCCCAGCCACTCCAAGTTTATTTGCACTATGTGGTAATCTAAATTCCTCATGAACACCTTCCATCACCTGCTCACTGATCCGTGTCCTGTTCTTTTGGTGGAATCATATTTTCGTATCCCCTTGCCTTCCCACTTCCCTTTGCTGGACCTAGTGCTGGTTGCCACCCAATGACCTCTGTCCCAAATGACTATCATTCATGATTGCCCTAAAATAAAAAATACAATGTACCTATAGTGTTAAAGCAAATAAGCCACATGTCATGTTAGCAAATATGTGAAGCTAAAAACCAGTAGACCAGAAAGCCCCCTTCCACTCTGATTATCTTATGATTCATATTTGAATATTTCTTTCCTCAAAGGTGAGAACTCAGTCAGATCGAGCCTGTGTGGCCCTTTCCCACCAGTCCAGAGTGACCAATAATTAATTTATGCTGAATGTAATTACTCCCTTGTTAACGGTAGTTTTTCTGCACTTTCTCTCAGTTGGCTCTGGAGACGAACATGTTGAGTGTGATGTATGACTCCTGGCACAGAATGAAAACCTTCGGCCTGTGAAAAGACAGAGATAAAGTGAAGTTGTTCCATTACTTGCTAATGAATTTATGGGCTCACCGCTCTTATCTGAAGTGTGGTGCAGGGGAAAAAAATTCTTTGGGGCTATTAGCGAAGTCTTGAGATGAAGATACTAAAGCTTAGATTTATCTGCTACCACCCCGTCAGCCCTCCTGTCACTTCAGTGTGCACTTCAAAACAGCAATAACAAACCCATCTCTATGAAGGAAGAGAGAGGCAGCCATTCCCCGGTAGATTGTGTTTTTAGCCAAATATGGAAAAGCAAGAAGCCGTTTTCTAGTCAATCATTCCTGAACTGTGGAAATAGCTGTATAAGCTGAAGACCAGGAGAAACTTTGGATAATAATGGGTTGCCAAATTAGCACAAAATAATGATGAGTCTTAGTGTAAAGAACAGTTTACTAGACGATTATGATGTCTGCCCTGTTATATTTTATGTCACCCTAGAAGATTTTTATACATGTGATTCAGGTCATAACCATGGGTGGGGAAACTGGGTGAGCGTGTATGTGTGCAAGCTTTACTCTCTTAAGGATATTCCAAGCTCTAAATTTTCAGATTTTATTTAAAACCCCCACATTTGTGGCTATGACTGTACAAGCAGTATTTGCTTAAAGGTAAAGGTAAAGGTACCCCTGCCCGTACGGGCCAGTCGTGACCGACTCTGGGGTTGCGCGCCCATCTCGCTTAAGAGGCCGGGGGCCAGCGCTGTCCGAAGACACTTCCAGGTCACGTGGCCAGCGTGACGAAGCTGCTCTGGCGAGCCTGCATCAGCGCAGCACACGGAAACGCCGTTTACCTTCCCGCTATAAAGTGGTCCCTATTTATCTACTTGCACTTAAGGGTGCTTTCGAACTGCTAGGTGGGCAGGAGTATTTGCTTAGTAAGAAGTAAATCTGATTCTACAGTGTTCTGGCCAATGGAAAAACTGAGTACACTAGGCATTTAATTTTAAACGTTCTAAAAAATTAACTTCATTAATATTTAATACAATGAAACCATTTCAACACATTAGACTGCTTTTATTTAAGTTCTGGCTAGTCTTCATTAATTCCACTCATTCACATGCACCACAAAACTTCCAACTACAACTCAGGGCATATGTTTTGATGGGGGTGGAAATGATATTGGTTTCTTGGTCAGCCATGACACTGGTTTGTGTTTGCCTCCCCTCACTCTAGTGATGAATACTGAGCATAGAAAAGCAACTGCACCACCTTATAATAGAAATAGACTTTAACACAGAAAAAGGTGAAATCTCATGACTCTGGTAGAAACTATTGGCCTATGATAGAAAAAGGGAGATAGGGTAGCATTGTGAGCTTAATATTTATCTGTGCAGACACCAAGGGTGCTATTGGGGCAAAATGTTGCCTCCTCCACAATTTGACAGACTTGTGGCTGTTCCTCAGGAGATCCTATGTTTTTGGAGAAACAACTGGTTCTATACGCCATGTGTCCCTTGTAATAAACAATTAGAGGAGCTTTGTACTACATTTTTATCTATACCATAAACACAAATTCTTCTTGTGACATCTCCATTCACATCATTGCTATGGTTATGATCAGGTATTGAGAGGTAATCACATAAACACACAGCATAGTTCCAGTTAATAATTGATGTATCCAAGAGCAGGCTTCTAAAATTTGCTGCCAAATTCCACACCCTTGCTGGAATTCCTCCTCCCCAAACACTCCTTCCATTTGGGAAGTTGCAATGAAACGTACTTCCAGTTGAGCTGCTTAGGGTAACATCAAACATGTGTGCTTAAGTCAGTTTTTACATTACTGCTTAGATCATCACGGTCTATGGTGGGACAACATTGGTGGTAAATTATGAGCCCTAGATTTTGGAAGACCCCAATGAACGCTTCTGGACTGGCTATTTTATTTGAACAACTGCTCCTGCTTTGAGAGTAACATTGTGTATGAACAACTATTTGTAGTCGTCAAGGATCCTTTGGGTCCTAACAGGATGATAAAATGATGAAGCAATTCCTGGAAACAGCAAACATTGCAGCCCATCCATCCAGGATAATTAAAGCTTTCAGACTTGTCAGTTTTCTTTTGGAGTCAGATGTCGTTAAGCTATGTGCTTATTATTTAAGATGTTAAAATAAGATGCATGTTTTTGTTTAGCAGCAACAGAATTGTTTTTGTTCTCGGGAAAAGACAAGTTGTTAATTTTTGTACGGTAATTTATTGCATACAGTTTGCAGAATATTATGAACAGATTCGGGGACGAGTTCAATATAACCAGTAAGCATTTATTCATCCAAATGATTAGGGTATTCTTTGGACTGGTTTAATAACCATTTGCTGCCCACAGTGAACCCTGGGAATTGTAGATTAGTGAAGAGAGCTAGGGATCAGTACCTCACTATATTGAAATCCAAGGCTTCTTTGGCCTTTAACTGCTTCTTCATAGCAACCATTCTAATTACTTGATTATTTTGGCATTACAAACCCTCCAAGTGTTGCTATATTCCAGGGACATCTCTGATTTAGAGAAGCCGTCCCAGTTTCTGATTTGATCCTGGAAGAATGTCCCTATTTTCATTGGACAAAATGTTGGAGGGTATAAAATTATCCAATCCCCAAGTCATCTGAAGGCAATCCTGTATAGGGAAGTGTTTTTTAAAAAAATGTTTATTGTTTTATTATGTTTTTATATCTGTTGAAAGCTGCCCATAGTGGCTGGGGCAACCCAGCAAGGTGTGTGGGGTATAAATAGTAAATTTATCATTATGGAATGGGACGTCCCTATTTTCATCAGAGAAATGTTGGATGGGATGGCATTCTGCATCACACTTGTGGTTCAATCCTTAACATAATTACTTAGCAACATCCTACTAAGTTCCATGGTGTTAGATCCCACTTAACCATGCTTAGAATAGACCGATTGAAATCAATGGCACTTCAATTTGTCATGGCTGTTCTCAGTGGATCTACTCTGAATACAACTAAGCCTGGATTTAGCCCCATGGAACGTAAGTTCCTAATAAGCATGCTTCGGCTTCACATCTCTGTGAATGCAGAAGTTGTTGCTGAAGTTGTCAGCCAACCTTCTGGCTTTTCTAACTCAGCCAGGAGCAGAAATAATTGGAGAACGCTCAATGAGTCAGTTTTTGAAGTACCATATTCCCAATCCTAATTTTTCAAGAATGAGTCATTTCATTTTTCAGCCACGAGTAAAACTAGAAGGGTGTCAAGAATGTGTTACGTTGGGATTATTTTAGAAAGATAAATGAAGACCTTATAAACGGGATATACAGATTAAAGGGAGATTGGAGAAATGAGGTGATTTAATGTAGACCATGATGTAGTGAGTTTTTATTGGATTTTATTAATTCAGTGCTACATAACATAATCGTTGCAGCGTTCTGCAGAAATGATGGATTATCTGAGGCATTACATTTATATCACGTTCACTGCATATAATTCTGCATCATGTGGACAAAAAATACATGGAGATCATTTGTGCTGAGGGCTTTAAAAATGTTGAATAATAATAGTGTTTTAGCTCTACTGAATAATACATGTTCTAAAGTTCTGAGCTGTTGCTGGTTCAAAGTACCGTCCTTAGACTCCCACTGTAGAAAAGCCAGATTTATAGAAAGATAATTGTACTGTACATAGGAAGCATGCCAATATGGTTTGTCAGCTTTATGAAGAGGTTTTACGCTGACAGCAGATGCAACTTTAATCAGCCTTGCTTTCAGTTTTCAGACTCAAATCATTGCAAACCTCCAAAATGATATTGGCAAATCTCCTTTTGTCCCACAGATATCTTTAAATATTTGTAAAGATATAAAAATATGTGCACTGTACCACAGAAGCCAATTCCTAGGGGCCAAGGTCCCTTCGCCCCACCCCCATTAAAATATTGGGGGGGCACACCCCAAAACTGATGGGCATTGCCATTCAAATGGTATGGGTGAGCCCTGTCATGTGATTGTATATGTGGGGTGGGGCTTACCTGCCCCCTCAATATTTTATTCAAGTTGGTCTCCCTGCACTCTACGTATATGTGGCGTCAATTTTAAGTACAATTAAAGTATATGGATGGCACCCAATGCCAAGCTAATGAACTTCTGCTTGCACAACAGGACTTCCCTTACCTATTCCCCACCCCACCCCCTGCAATGCCCTGTGCGCCCCCAAAATCTGCTCTGCAAAATCTGGGCGTTTGGAGGGGGGTACAGAGGAGAGGAAGGGAAAGCCCCATTCTACAAGCAGAAATGCATTGTGCCATTAGACACCATTGGATGTCGTCACCTGAGATATAAACTGTTTATAAAAAAATGTATATCAGGAGAAATTCATATGAAAAGGCTGATGAAATTTCAGGAGGATTCTTTCTTTTTTAAATAAATAAATTGCTAATTGCTGTGGAAATAGGGAGAACTGGGGATTGGA
Source organism: Podarcis muralis (assembly GCF_964188315.1). Classification (NCBI taxonomy): domain Eukaryota; kingdom Metazoa; phylum Chordata; class Lepidosauria; order Squamata; family Lacertidae; genus Podarcis; species Podarcis muralis. The sequence goes on from NC_135657.1 coordinate 80,096,285, forward strand.
GGAATGAGAAACAGAGAGAAATTGGCAGATTCATCCATCTCTAAGCAAAACTGAATACACTCACAGGGGTACTTCACCATCCCATTATCTTTTTAGTCACCTATCAGCAGCAGTTGTTGGGCTGGGAGTGGTGGTGGTAGGAGGTGAAAGAGGACACCAGGAGCAGGCCCTGCGGCTTCTCCCCTGGCCATGGGCACCCAGACACACACATTGCCCAAGTTCAGTGCTGATCAAGAGATGGAGCTGCCTCACCCTCAATGCCTGCTACTGTATACGTATTATAGAAACTGAGGTAATTAATAAAGACTGTGGGATACCAGGCTAGGAGTCGATCATCTATATACAGATGGAAGGCAAGTTTGTGGAAGAAAAGCAAACGACAAAATTAAAGCCACAATAATCTAACTCCTTGAGTTATGATAAGCACATGTGAAAAGGAAAATGAAGGGGATGTAAAAGACACCAGAGCAAATAATGTGAATTACAGCTTCAAAAAAAAAAAGGCTGTGGACTGTGTGTGTATGCGTGTGCAAAGCAACTGTTCTTGTCTTGGATAGGGAGCCCTTTATTACAGGGAAGATGAAAACCAGAATCTCCTCTGGCTTCACTTTTCCCCATTAAGGCCAATTCCAAGAAACACAGTTACTCCCACACTTAAGGGAGTCTGAGTTCTTAAGTAGTCTGAATTAAGAATGTAGATAGGCTCGCTGGAAATGCAGATTGATAGGTTTTTTATTCTGAGTGAAAAGTTTAAGAACAGGGCATTTTCTATGAGTAAGCAGGTCATTCAATCAACACTGGTGGGAGGCAATAATTGTGAGATGGGCTTGGCTGTGAGTTTTCAGCGTTATGTCCGCCCCGTGATGCCAGGGTGGTACAAGAACACGGTGGTTCTGCCTGGATACATTCTCAGCAAAGTTGTCAGGCTGTTGAAAGCTTTGCTAACCAATCACGCTATTATTCTTTCATTCATCTTTTCTTTTTTGGCCTGACCTAAAGGACGTTCATTTTGGAATTAAGTGCAATACCTTACATTCTTAAGCTAACTCTGAAGAAAGGCAGGATTGTCTTGTTCAAATGAGAGACATAATGTGATTAATTTTTTGTTTTTCTGGGGTGTGGGTTCCCCCCTCCCCGAAACAGCCACTTTATAAAGTTCCATGATTTCACTCATTTCAGCTGTAAGAAGAACAGGTTTAATTTCCCCCTAATATGCAACTATTAGCGCAAGAAAATGTATCCTGGGTTTCAGTGAAACATACTTTCAAAAGTCTGGTTACTTTTAGGTTTTAACTAGCACATTTATTTTCTGTCATGGGATATACCAAAATAGTAATAACATTATTGCTGTATTACAATAGTAATATTATAGTAATTAAGATAGTATACAGTGGGTTAAGATAATAGACGTTATTTCAAAATGGCGAACTGGTCACTGAATTATTCTGTTTTGATCTTGTACTTTCAAATACAAAATGATTTCGTTTTAATAATGTATAAACTTGTTTTTCTCTCTTTACTTCTTGTGCATTGCATAGGATTTCAGTCCAAATATTACAAAATCATTCCTGCTATATCCCAAATTAATTCTATCTGGTTACCAGTTTTGGATTTTTTCATCCTCGCCCCCAACTTCTAAGCTAATTCAACTATCTGAGCTGTAGCCAATGTTAGTCAGAATCAAAGCAGAGCCATTACTATCAATGGCTATAACTAATTTAGGACCATTAATTTCAATGGATATTCCCTGAGTAGAACTCAGCAGGTTACAACCTCTGTGTTTAGGTTTGTTCTTCTATTTGTAAAATAATTCAAAATGCAAATGCAATTCAATTTCAAATGTCAATATTCAGGTATTGGTGTGTTTTACTAATTTAATTATACCCTTTACTTGTTTTTTAAAAATAAATTTAAAAAGATCTTAAGTAAATACCTAGCAACTTCATACCCCATAGCTCCTGGAAGCTAGATATGGGCTGTATTTACATCTGGAATCCAGATGTGGGTCTATTTGCACACAGCAATACCCCTGTGTCCTCTCCTTCACATGTGCAAACAGGGGCTTGGACCCCAGAGCAATAGATTTCAGTGCCTTAGTGTACCTGGCTTGGCATGCATCACATTGCAATCCTATGGATTTTTACCTTTATGTTCAATGGGCCATCATCCTAGGTAAGCAAATTGTCCATAACTAAATGGAGATCATTAATGTTATTTATTATCTCATTCAACTGTATGCATTTAGCTTTGTGCTTTCCCCTTTTTCAACATAATGTCAAACACTGCTACCTTCTAATCAACCCAGGACAGATATTAGGTATTGAAAAAAGTCTGCACCCAGTTTCTCGGATTACAACTGAAGAAACCTCTTTGACTTGCCATTTTCCCAATGAACATCTGGCTATCGGGGGGGGTGGGTTGTTTCTGCTTGTATATAAAGCTTAAAATGAACTTTTCTTGATGCTGCTTTGGCAAATGGTGCTATTAAATTATTATAATTATCAAATAAGTTTAACCAGATATCTGTGAAAAATAAGTAACACTTCTTCAGAAGTATCTATCCACCCCAGACTTTAAACATATTATTATTATTATTATTATTATTATTATTATTATTATTATTATTATTAAATCAAGCAATCAATTAAATTAAATCAGTTAAAGGCCTGGTTATAGAGAAATGTTTTCACCTGCTACCTAAAGAAATGTAATGAAGGTGCCAGGCTGGCCTCCCAAGGGAGAGCATTCCACAAGTGGGGAGCAACTGCAAAAAAAAAAAAAAAAAGGCCCATTCTTGTGTTGCTGTCCTCCAAGCCTCTCATGGAGGGGAAACCCAACGAAGAACCTCAGATGATCACGTTTCTGGGATCACGTTTTGCTATGTCTCCTTGTTTCTGTTTAAGCAGAAGTCCTAATTAGCTAATCTTGTAAATATCTGAACATTCAAGGAATTGTCTCTGGAACATTTGCATTAATGAGGTTTTATTACTTTCCAGTTTTGCTTCTCATGATTTCACATGCGGTAATTGCCCCCCCCCCCCCGGATATTCTGCATCATGACTTATTTCCCTCAGATGCCATGTCAAGACACTCTGGTAAATACTGAGAAAACTATTAGGGATGTTTAACATCCTATTATATCAAGGAAGGAAAAATTTCATTATCTTTCAACAATTTTTTTAAAAAATAGAAGTCTCAAATCTTTCCTAAGAGATGTACCCACCAATCAAAGCCCACACCCATCCTGAACAGTCCTTACCTTGACAAGCATTTTACTTAAGTTTAAATTGAACTGGCCTTACAGATTTATTGTCCTAAAAGTCCCTGTCGCCAGTCAAAATAACGCTATCACTTCTGAAAATATTTTCATTTTCTGGCGTGTACAGAGGTGCCGTAAAATGGTGCTGACAACTCCATCTCTCATGTTCTACAAATCTTATCAAGATACATCATCAAAAAGCCACACAGGGTATATCCGGCCTCTGACAAACCTGAAGCATGGCCTGCCAGCGAAACAGATAAGGTCTGAAAAGTTGGCCAGTGAAAAGGTGATAACAGTAACAAGGATTGAATGCATGTACAATGTCACCTTTAGACAGCAGCAGGTTTCACCAGAGCCACTATGCTTCGCCTTAACTGGTAAGCTTGCCGAGACAACTGCAGAGCATGTGCCTAGGAGCATTTAAGTAGCCTACCATCTACATATTTTTGTCTTGGTATCAGGAGGAAGGAAGGACAGCACTGTGGAATTAAAGAGCTTCGCCATAACTGGAAAATCGAACCAAATGGCAAAATGGTTTAGTATGGTAGAATACATGCAACTCCTCCCTGAGGGAAGTCTACTTCCAAATTTCCTGTCAAAATGCCCATCCTAACAGGACATCTTATAATCAGGGAAAAATTAAAATCGTGACACAGCCTATGCACACCAGACCTTAATTGTTATAGATCCGTGTTTTTATTGTTAAACAAATACACTATTAAATAATCATTTAAAAAGATGTTAACGTGTAAAAAATATTGCTTTAAGAATCTATTACTTAAGACTAAATTTAAAATTCTTAATGGTACTTTTCTCATTCCATCCGTTTTCAAACAAACCTCCCGTTTTATGGCTATCATAAGAGATTACGTTCCCTTATAGTTGCAGTATTTCTTGTATAATGATTTACTTTCAAGGGTTCCACCATGATAGCTCTCCAACTTTGTTCCTTCCTGTATATCACTGTTCAGGGTCAAAAACTGGAGAAAGGGCTCGTCCCAGAGGCCTAACATATTTCACCAATGGAGACTCTGGCTTTTCACTTCTCCTTCTCTCCTCATCACTTTATGTTTAAAGAATAACAGATGTGGAAACATTTAAGGGAGGGGGGAGGGAAAAAAAGAACTAATTGAATTTCACATAACACAATTTAGCATTGTTTGAGGAAGTACCTAAATCAACAGCACATTTTCTGAAAGGCCAAGCTGCTGCCTAATTAGAACACCAAACGTGTGACTAATTGGCCACACTTCCACCAAAGGCTCTGTCGCAGATGAGCTGTTGCTTATTCATCTCAGCTAAACTTGGTCCGGTGGTTTGGCTGTAAGGTAACTGGTTTTTTCAATGAGCGATGCCAAACATAACCTGGGAGGCGGTGGAAATGATGGCGGGCAGGCGGGCACAGGGCAGAAGAAAATACCTCAGCCATAGCAGGAGAGCAAATCCGTGTAAGAAGCAGAAGAGTAATCGCAAGGGTTACACTTTGGCAACACCCCAAGGATTACCAGGAGATTAGCAGCACATAAATTATTTGATTCTAGGTACTCCGTAATTGGGATACTTAAATAGCCTGCTGTTTGTCAAGCCTAACTCCATTGTCTTCTTTTTTTAAAAAAGTCTAGCCTCTAATTAAAAAGTAACCTGGAAGGGTCCATTTTTCCTAGCACTTCCCACAGGCAGATCTGCTTTTTACATGTCACGGGATGTTACACCCACAGCCATCCTTTACAAGAATTAAAAATAAAATAGTATGGCGTGCATATTGGAGGAAAAGAACAGCAGCATGCCACATTCTTAATATCCGTCTGGAATGGGGGTGATGCCTTGGAAAATTTATACAGTATTCTTGCAGAAAGCCCACAAACAGCTTTACTGAAGCTTTGGATGGTTTTGTTTTGAGGAATTATCAGTTTGAATCAAAGCTCAGTTGGAAGAGGCTGAAAGAGTTGAGAGGTAACATTAGATGGCTTTGTGAATACCTGCTAATAATCCCAATTTGTGTGGGATTGTCCACAGCCCAGAGCTGAGAAATTCTAGGGCTGGCCTACATCCCAAGAATGTTGGCACCACTCAACTGATGCAACCTCCCATATGTTTCTGGCGACCAGCTCTGGGGCTTGTTTATAGCTGTTACTCAGGCAAACGACTAACAACTCAGACATCTGTTTCGAGCCAATAGTCACAAGGCTCTTGCAGCCTTGTAATTGCTCTATTCTGACTGCATTTGCTTCTCTGGTCGGGGGCAGGAAGAAGGAATGTTGAGATAATGCTCTCTAAGTAATAATAGGAGTTCAGATGCATGTACTGTTTTGCTGATTAAACTACTACTGATCTTGCGTAGTGGGATCAATCGGGGGAAAGATCTGAGACAACCCTGGTATACAAGACATTTCCCTGGTGGCCCACAGTACACATATATCACTCACTGGCTTGTCCAACTGGCATCCTAATCACAATTTGCTAAACAAGCAGTAGTGTGCCAAATGTGTGGCTAACTAATTGGCCAAACTGCTCAGGCTGCTGCTACCTAGTTTGGTCTGCTAAGTTCACAGGCTGTCCTCAAGCTGCTTCTCATACTTCCTGCCCCCCCCCTTCTTTGTACACCCACTCTATGGCAAGAACATGAAGAAAGGATAATTAAAGCATGTGGAAAAGAACCATGTTTGAAGTATTGCATGGTCACAATACTTCCTATTTTTCTAGAAAAAGTGGGGCCGGAACTCACCAGGAATACCTCTATCATTCTCTTAGAACAGCAATGGTACCCACCTGAGAGGGGCCAGAACTGAGTTCTGGTGAGTTTCAACTGGGGGGAAAAGCCCTGCTTCCTGTGGCAAAAATTGGCTGCATAGGAGGGTATTCTGTATGATAGCTACAAGGCTATCAATGCAGCTTTGATCAGTCGTGGTTCTCTTGTAAGCACCAGATGGACAATGGATTTTATGCCAGATTCTCAGTGGCACGCTGCTCATGCACACATTTAAGAGTGGGTGTTCAGAGTAGCTAGTTGTTTGCTTGGAAGCTTGTTCCATTGAGATAACTGGACTTTATTCCAGACAACGATGTGAAGGACCACAGTCTGAGGTTTTGTTTGGCAGTATTGTGCTCTGGTGTATGTTTGACACTTTTAAGGTCCCTCGCCCTCCCAAATTTCCAAAGACCAATAACTTTCTTTTCAATGAGACTTTGAGATCACCTTGCTGCTGTTCACTTTTTTTATTGATGATTTTATCTGTTCCTTCGGGCCTTCCTCCCTAAGCTGGGCAGAAGCTTCCCGGGCTTTGGGAAGGAGGCTTCAGGGGAACATTTAGGGAACTAACCTAGTCCCCCTAGTTTGCCAACCATGTGCCACTGGGCCCAGGAGAGCTGCACCAGGTGCTACAGGCAGAAGAAAGAGATGTCATGGTGATTCAGGGGCTCCCAGTCGTTGCAAGAGGAGGGTAAATCCAGATCTCAAGAGATTCTGGTGTACATTTTGGGACAGGCTAATGTAAGTTCTCACGCCACATGGCTCAGCCTCAGGTAGTGCAATCCACTCACATTTTCTTGGTGTCAAGTCATCCCAGTCTGTAGCTGGTTGCTTTACTGAGAAATCCAGGAATGGGATGTTGTTTTTCATGTCCATTCTGATTGGACAAGGATAAGCATTTCTCTCCATGTCCCCCTTTCCTTGGACTATCCATTTTAGGATGGAATAAGGCAGGCTTTGTTCAGGGCACTCACAACTGTACAGCAGGTGGAATAGGGAGGGTGGCTGTAGCATAGACAACCAGACCATTTCTTCAGGCTGAAAAGAATATAGACAGCTTGCCATCTGCTCCCCCATTTATCTGTCTATTGATGTAAATTAAGTTGCCTATATGTAATCATATACAAATTGTGACCTGTTATATTCCAGAACTGTTGTCCATCTCTTCCTTACCAACTACAGCTGTTCCTTTCTTTTCTTTTCTTTTCTTTTGCTTTGTTGGTATCCTTACCTTCTTCCCTTTTTATAAATATATTTATTATTATTTTTTTGGTGTAATTTTTTGACGATTTTTTGCTTACATTTTTACACTCCTATCAACACAACAAACCATTTAGCTTTTGGGGGTTCTCAACCCCCGGACTCCCCACCCCACCCCCAGTTTCCCATCATCACCTACTATCTTTTCTGCATCTTTCTTTCTTTCTTTCTTTCTTTCTTTCTTTCTTTCTTTCTTTCTTTCACTCATTTCCCTTCTTTCAAAATTTACCTTAATTATATCACTAGTGCTATTCTAAGCCTGCTAATGTTTTTAAATGTTTACACTGCTCCTTGAGATATTCTACAAAATTTATCCATTCATTTTTAAATCTTTTATCTTCTTGGTGTCTGATCTTCCTTGTCATTTTCACCATTTCGGCCTAGTCCATCAATTTCGCTATCTATTCTTCTTTCTTCTTTCCATCCTTGGGTGTATAACATTTTGGCCGCTGTTGTCGCATACATAAATAGGACCTTTTTCTCTTTGGGGATTTCTTCTCCTATTAAAAGAAAAGTCTCTGGTTGTTGTTTTTTACTAAAAATCATTTTAAACATGTTCTTTAATTCATTCTATATCATTTCCCAGTATGTTTTTTTGCAATTTTATAGGTCCACCACATATGGAAAAATGTACCCTCATTATCTTTGCATTTCCAACATATATTTGACATTGTATATATTTATTAGATTCTGTATATACCAGATATTTTGTAATAGTAATATCGCATAGCTTACAGTTGGTTTTTTAAACCCTTTCCTTGTTTCTGTATTGCAGGTTTGTAAATGCTCACATTTCTGCAATCCTGTCTTCAGTCTCCTGAGATAAAGCCCCACTGAACTCAGTAGGACTTCTGAATACATATGTACATGTCTTCCCTGTCACCTATGATGTGGGTTCTATCTTTTAAGCTCTTTTAATATACATCTTCCCCCCAAACCAATTTGAAGTTTATTTTAATGTTAACAATATACAAATATTATTAAGTAAATAAAATCAATGCAATGAATATGATTGGGCTGTTAGTCACCTATGGCAAGCAAGAATTAGCTGCAGGTGACCAGGCAAGGAAATGGTTGTAAATTGGAGGAGGGTTCATTCTTCTTTCCTGTTAAGTAACCAACCTGACACAAAACATGGCAACCAAAGGGGAATCCCTCAAAATCCACTGTATACCGACTACAGGAGTAATTCACATTACAGAAGGGGCCAGGAAAATGTGCAACGTAAGCACAGCAAACCAATCACATGCCTGTTCTGAGGTAAGATAAACTGCAGTGCAGACATGCCCTAAGCCTCAAAACCAACCCAGACAGCCAAGCACACTGGCTCCTGTCTGAGCCCCATTAAAATAAATATGATTCACTCATGAGCGAATGAGTAACATGGGAGGAAAAATGTTGATTCAGTGCAGACTCCGGCAGTACAAGGAACGGTGCCTGACGAACTCTTTCCTCTCACGCTGCTTGCTGATGGCTGAAAATGACAAACACGGTGGATGGATTTATTGCACTTTAATTTCAATTTCTGATTGTATGTAAAAGCAACATAATATGCTGCTGGGTCCCTTATGGTTCTAATCTCTGCATTACTGCATAGTAACCTGTTGACCCTGTAATGGCTACAGCACTTACAGCCTTGACGGAGAGCTTGGGCCAGTGGGGCATTCGAAGGATCAGGCAGTGTCTTAATAACATGAACAGGTGCCTGCCCAACCATAACTGCAGCATTCTGAAACGCCGCCAGCTAGCAGCCGCTTAACCAAATGCCTCAATTTATCAAGGAATACTGCAAGGAAGTCCCAAGTCATATAGAAAAATGACCTGTTCAAAACCCCTTAAGTACCTTTACCCAAACTTCGTATTTCTGATTTCCATAGCATTAAACATTCCTGTTATAAATTATGATGGCTATGTTACAAAATAAGGACCTGCTCATTCGGGCAAGAACTGTAGAGTAGAGCCAGAAGGTCACTTGTCAATTTAGGCATAGCAATTCCTCCTCGCCAGATTTTTCTAACACGCCTGCAGCTCCTTTCTTTTCAACAATGAGAGGACTGCTAAGCTCTCTCTTTGTGTAGCTGGAGCGCTGTCTAGCATCTGTGTAGAAGGACAGAGATGGAAAAGGAAAAGGAAGGCGGCAGCAGCAACAACAACGGACAGTGTGGTGGGGCTGCACCTATCACCTGACCTTTCTCTGACTGTGCTGCTGCTGCTGCTGCAAGCTGGGCTGGAGAGGTGGATGGGCAAGGTGGCAGAGAGTCCAGTGTGGTGCAAACACACCGGCAGGGTTGCTGAATATTCCTCACATCTCTACAGGGGAAACGAGCTGGGTTTGTCTGTGACAGGCTGCGTAGGCAGGGAGAATGAAACATGATATTTTACCCTGGGGAGCACTGTGGTGTACTGAAGAGCCAGTGTGGTGTAGTGGTTAAGAGCGGTAGATTCGTAATCTGGGGACCGGGTTCGCGTCTCCGCTCCTCCACATGCAGCTGCTGGGTGACCTTGTGCTAGTCACACTTCTCTGAAGTCTCTCAGCCCCACTCACCTCACAGAGTGTTTGTTGTGGGGGAGGAAGGGAAAGGAGATTGTGAGCCGCTTTGAGACTCCTTCGGGTAGTGATAAAGCGGGATATCAAATCCAAAATCATCATCTTCTTCTTCTTCTTCTTCTTCTTCTTCTTCTTCTTCTTCTTCTTCTTCTTCTTCTTCTTCTTCTTCCTACAGCTTGGGGAAGGGCTTCCCAATCCACCTCTCACTGCCAGCCAGCTGGGGGCAGGGGTTAAAATGAGGTATATTCCTTGTCCTCAAACACTTCTGAACACTGGGGAGGTGTGGAGCTAACAGCAGCTCCCTCAGCATGACTTTGGGAGAGCAGGTGGAGACAAACACAGAACAAATAATACTCTGCTCTGCTGCTAGGGTAGGGTAGGGTGACCCTCAGGGGAGAGTGGGAAATATGTTCCCTTTGGTCTGACCCTAATTGGTTGCCTGAATGGATTGATCTTATCAATCCTGTTTGCTACAATTCCCTGAGTTTATTTGCTTAATAAAGCTGTAGCTCTTTAACCAAAACTCTTGTCTTGAGTCTTCCTTTTGGGGCGGGGTGTAAGATGTAGGGCAGATCCCTGCGCCTGAACAGACTCTCAGGAAGGATCAGAGACCAATAGCAGTGACAAGAGACAAAGCTGTTTTTTAAAAGAAAGAAAGAAAATTGCTGGATCCCTAAAATTTCTTAAAGAACTCCAATGAGCAATTTCTGATCTTCTATCAAAAATATGCGACTTTCCCCTAAATTCAGGTTCCATGGCTGAAGACTGGAAAGTGGCCAAAGTAACAGCATTAAAAAAAAAGAAAAGCAATGGATCCAGGGGGATCCAGAAAAGTATAGCTCACATAGCTTAAGAACTGTTCCAGGATATATGGTGGAAAGCATCGGTAAAGATTACCAAACATATAAGAGAACACGTCTTGCTAAAGAAGAACCGGCAAGTTTTCCATATGAGTAAATCTTGTCTAACTGGAAGGGTGAACTATGTTCTTCCCCTCAAGTGCATGCATAAAATGCATGCTTAATCTTCTAAGCATGGAATATTTCCAATCCATGATGAGGCAGTATTCCTCTGAAGGGTAGTTTCAGGAGTACAGCATCAGGAGAGGACCATTGGCTTCCGGTCCTGCTTATGGGATTGCCAACTGGGTCTGATTGGTCACTGGAAAGAACAGGATGTTGGGCTAGATAGGCCTATGGCCTGATCCAGGTGCACTCTCCTTAACTCCATTTATCTAGTGAAGATGTGTAACTTAAAGTAATTTTACATGGATGCAACGATGCCTAGCCATAGGTTTCTCCTAATTTTATAGGCTATAGCAGATGTTTTCCAAAGCCTAAATTGTGCTAGAATTGATTTATGAACCACACTTGCCTTTTAGTTATTCTAGTCCTCATTATTCATATTCATTGCTACCCACACTTAACCTTTTGACTCTCATCCCTTCTTCTGAATGATGCAGACACAGAGACTTTGTTCTTTCTGACATGCCTTATCATTTTAATCTGTCATCTATTTTTCCAGCCATTAGAAGATCCTAGCCACTCTGTATCTATAATCTGTTTACATTCTTTGTTATTTTGTTTTAATGTTCTTTTCTTTCAACTCTGCCTCTCTCTCTTTAAGTTGTTATGTCCCCTTTGTTTGATGCCCCTTTGCTTTTCATCATATGAGCCAAATGTCTTCGACTGTCACACTGTAGGATATGGTAGTTAATGTCACTTGTGAAATCATTTAGGCTGCAAGGGGATCTCAGTGTAAATTGTAGTGTGCAATATATGGACACATTCCCATATATATATATAGCTGATGACAGATTCAGTCCCTTTTGCAGCTTTTATTTAAATGGAAACTAAAAAAAATACCTCGAATGCAGTCATTAGTTCTCAAAGTTGGTTTTTATATGGCTGTAAAACCATTGGCCCAAACCCACGATAAAGTGGTTTGCGTGACTCCACTAACACAGTTAGACTATGCTGGCATATGTTGGTTACCACAGCATCACTTGTTTTGTGCTGGTTGGCACACAAAGTCCTACGTGTGTTGCTCATAATGTCACCTCCATTGTTTGTACCCAATTTCCTGAAAATTGTTAGGAAAAAAACCCTACTGTCATGTTAACTGGCAAAGGCTTCCAGTCTTTCTGGTATTGCTCACATTTTCAAAAGTCAAAACAGAACACGTAGAATCTACTTTGGCAGTTTCTAGCCAAATTCTAAGCCCGCCCTGCACAAATTGTGACCCACCTAACCAAACACTGCCTAGCAGTTGTGTACTATAAGCCTTCAATGTACTTTATGACTCTTCCTGGCTTTGTAGATCAGACAGGCAACAAAACCAAGACGCTTATGAAGTCCTGGTGGGCTGTGTCCAGTTTGAGAGGTCGCAAGTTGTGCAAGGCTGCTCTAAGGAGTAAGAAAGTCCTTTAAATACAACAATCAGCCTCTTTTGCTATGTGCAGCCACACCCAGCTTCTGTCCATAGGATTAAATGGACTGAGCTATCCATCTCCATCTCCATCTCTCTGATATAGGATACCTTAATTCTGTTTTCTTTGAGAGGGGAGCTTAGAGGAGGGGGGCAACACTGTCTTGTCCACAAGTTCATGTGGTGAAGTTCATGATCCAAGTGCCCTGGTGACATTCATGCCCTTGAATGAACAAGGCTTAGGATGCTTACATGATGTGGTAGGGATATTTATTGTATATAGCAATACATAAGAAAAGTGCATAATTTATAGCACTTATCGTCTTCATGATACGATAGTTATCTTGACAATTGTAATTATATGACAGAATGTGAAAATTGGCAGCACAAACTACAGACTACAGCAAGTGCTTTATCTGACTCCATGGTTTTTAATGTGATTTTACTGGAATTATATCACGTATGTGGAAAACCAGGTTTCCTCCCCCCCAAAAAATTATCATTCTTCCTCAAAGTAGTCGCTTAAGTTGCAATTCACACTTGGAAAGTGATATATATATATTTATTATACTTTTGTTTAAAAGTCTTTCAGATAAAACTTCTGAGGGTGAAACTAGACCAGGGCAAACAAAATTATATAGGGGGTGGAGCAACGCCCCTACGGGGAAAGGTTGCAGCATTTGGGGCTTTTCTTATTTTGAGGCCAGGCAAGTAAGAGGTGAGGTTGCAGAAGTGGGCAAAATTCTGCATGTTGTGAAGAAAGTGGGTAGAGAAAAGAATATACAGTGGTACCTCGGGTTAAGTACTTAATTCGTTCTGGAAGTCCGTACTTAACCTGAAACTGTTCTTAACCTGAAGCACCACTTTAGCTAATGGGGCCTCCTGCTGCCGCTGCACAGCCGGAGCACGATTTCTGTTCTCATCCTGAAGCAAAGTTCTTAACCTGAGGTAATATTTCTGGGTTAGCGGAGTCTGTAACCTGAAGCGTATGTAACCTGAAGCGTATGTAACCCGAGGTACCATTGTAAGAGAAATGGAAGAAAGGAGAAGCCATGAAGGAAGAGTATACAAGAGTAGCCAACAGTTGCAGGGGAAAGGTTAGGCAGGCCAAAGCTCAGAGTGGTTAAGAATAAGAATAAGAATAAGAATAAGAATAGGCTTCGAAGCAAGAGGAAGGACAAGCAAGTATGTGTATGTTTGCGTATATGTATTTTTATTGTCTCTAGCAACAGAAGAAAGAGCTGCCCATGGAAATCAATGGAAAAACCAAATATTGTTATGTATATGGGATTGGGCACATGTGTGTTCACCTACTTCCACTCCCACCCACAAGAAATAAAACCAGCCAATGAGGACTCAGCATGCTCATTGTGCACAGAATGTTGAATGTGGGGGAAGGAAAACCACGAGGGAAGAGGAGCAGAAAGGAGCAACTGGATCTCTGACTGGAAACACTCAGAACTGTAACATTTTGTTGCATGGCCTCACTTGTAATTTATTATTACATTTTTTGCATTTGCACAAATGCCAGTCTTCTAAAATAATAATTAATGGAGCTATAGTCATCTGTGAGATGTCAGGTCAGCCCTTTAAAGCACATGGGCACACATTTATTGCAGTACAGAGTCTAAGCCTGAGTATACCACTTTCAAAATGAACTCATGAACTGCTAATCTCGCTTCCTATATGAGAGACAGAGGTGCCATCATCATATGAGTCTGTTTTCTTATTGGAAAATGACCAAAATACAGTTCTACATTGCTCGGCTGATATAGATAAGAAATACTGAAGTAGCAATAATAAATTAATGGCCATGCAAGATGAAACCCCAGTTGCTCAGACGGCTGTCTCCACATAATCTGTATTTTATACAAAAGGAGAAAGAACTCTATGGAATTTCAGCTGTGACCGGATAAAAACTGCCAACAAACTGTGATAAGAAAAGTCTAATGTGCTTATTAATCATGTTTATAGCTCCTCATTTGCTGATATATTAGCCCAAACTCCCCCTTTTAAAAAAAAACACCCACTGGTAGGTACATTTGATAGAGCCCTTATTGTTGTTCCTATTTGCATTAATTAAAACTAATTGACTATGATGGGTTTTACAGTAAATCAAATACTGTACTGTAGTAGATTTGTTTAGTATACTGCATTATAGGATGGAAATTCTTGCAAATCAGAATACTTGAAGTAGCTTGCTTCCCACCTTAGATCTTTGCATTTACTGGAAAGTATTGCTAAATGACTTCAAGCTGACAATAAGGTATTTAAAATAATGTAAATGTTATGAACACTACCTCGTATTTCGCCATTCATTTTAATAATGTACAGTAGATTGTACGCAGTCATATAGGTTTGATTTGTTTATACTTTTCCATCGCTTACTTATAGCAGAATTATAATATCAATCACTTATGAAACTCCAGCTCTTTGAGGCCACTCTGGAAGATGGAAGAAAGAGGATCCCAGGTGTTTCTCTATTTTACAGTTTATAGTCCTCAGTTTAAATAAGTGAAAACTTGTCCCCAGCAGCATTGATAATTTTGTCTTTGTAACTTCTCACGTGGATGAGATGGTTGGACAGTGTTCTTGAAGCTACCAGCATGAGTTTGACCAAACTGTGGGAGGCAGTGGAAGACAGGAGTGCCTGGTGTGCTCTGGTCCATGGGGTCACAAAGAGTCGGACATGACTAAGCGACTAAACAACAACAACAACAATTTCTCACGTGAGTGCCAAAGTGTCCTCTTCATTTTGGTTTGATTGATTATACTTAGGACAGCATCACTTTTCTCTCTCTGCTATGTGTGTCTTGATAACCCTTTACTGTATGTGATGTTTACAATCTGAACACCAAATAAACTGAAACTGTTATAATGGTGATTCCTCCTCTCATTATTGCTTTGTAGATGGCCAATGAACAGCTGTAAGCTACGCACCTTCACCTTAATCACCCAAGAACAACAATCTTAGATAATATCCATCCAAATACTTGTACACAGAGTGGGTACAGCATAATGAGAAAATGCACAACAGCACAAGACAACGTGCAGTGAAATAAAAAACACTCTCTCTAATGACCCTAGAAAATGGTAGTCATTAATCCACAACTAGTGGTATCTGCGCATCTCATGAGACTATATGCCACTTGTGCACTATTAAAAACAGTCCCTTTTGCTATAAAACAATACAAATTATTGGGCACCCTCTTATATTTTCCACCAGGCTATTTGGAGACATGTCAGATAACCAGAGAGAAAAATGCTTAGCTAGTATTAGCTTTGTTTAAAGAAAAGTTAACACACACATATAAACTAAATTTATATTAGGCACCTATATCCTATGTATACATAAATGCAACAATGAATCTCTTGTACATACCATAGTCTTCCCCATTAAATGCAAAGCAGAGGTATGATTCCTATGTGCACAGAAATGTGTGTGCTGATTGGCTCTTTCTGTTAAGAACACTGAACCACTGGCAGTCATCTTTGAGAATTCCTGGAGAACAGGCAAAGTCCCGTCAGACTGGAGGAGGGCAAATGTTGTCCCTATTTTCAAAAAGGGGGAAAGAGAGGACCCAAATAATTATCGCCCAGTCAGTCTGACATCAATACCAGGGAAGATTCTGGAGCAAATCATTAAGCAAACAGTCTGTGAGCACCTAGAAAGGAATGCTGTGATCACCAATAGTCAGCATGGATTTCTGAAAAATAAGTCATGTCAGACTAACCTGATCTCGTTTTTTGACAGAATTACAAGCCTGGTAGATGAAGGGAACGCAGTGGATGTAGACTACCTTGATTTCAGCAAGGCATTTGACAAGGTGCCCCATGATATTCTTGTAAAGAAGCTGGTAAAATGCTGTCTTGACTATGCTACCACTCAATGGATTTGTAACTGGCTGACTGACCGAACCCAAAGGGTGCTCATCAATGGTTCCTCTTCATCCTGGAGAAGAGTGACTAGTGGGGTGCCACAGGGTTCTGTCTTGGGCCCGGTCTTATTTAACATCTTTATCAACGACTTGGATGATGGACTCAAGGGCATCCTGATCAAATTTGCAGATGACACCAAACTGGGAGGTGGCTAACACCCCAGAGGACAGGATCACACTTCAAAACGACCTTGACAGATTAGAGAACTGGGCCAAAACAAACAAGATGAACTTTAACAGGGAGAAATGTAAAGTATTGCACTTGGGCAAAAAAAATGAGAGGCACAAATACAAGATGGGTGACACCTGGCTTGAGAGCAGTACATGTGAAAAGGATCTAGGAGTCTTGGTTGACCACAAACTTGACATGAGCCAACAGTGTGACGCGGCAGCTAAAAAAGCCAATGCAATTCTGGGCTGCATCAATAGGAGTATAGCATCTAGATCAAGGGAAGTAATAGTGCCACTGTATTCTGCTCTGGTCAGACCTCACCTCACCTGGAGTACTGTGTCCAGTTCTGGGCACCACAGTTCAAGAAGGACACTGACAAACTGGAACATGTCCAGAGGAGGGCAACCAAAATGGTCAAAGGCCTGGAAATGATGCCTTATGAGGAATGGCTAAGGGAGCTGGGCATGTTTAGCCTGGAGAAGAGGAGGTTAAGGGGTGATATGAAAGCCATGTTCAAATATATAAAAGGATGTCATATAGAGGAGGGAGAAAGGTTGTTTTCTGCTGCTCCAGAGAAGTGGACACAGAGCAATGGATCCAAACTACAAGAAAGAAGATTCCACCTAAACATTAGGAAGAACTTCCTGACAGTAAGAGCTGTTCCACAGTGGAATTTGCTGCCAAGGAGTGTGGTGGAGTCTCCTTCTTTGGAGGTCTTTAAGCAGAGGCTTGACAACCATATGTCAGGAGTGCTCTGATGGTGTTTCCTGCTTGGCAGGGGATTGGACTCGATGGCCCTTGTGGTCTATTCCAACTCTATGATTCTATGATTCTATGATTCTATTACAATGAATGGAGAAGTTTTTATTGATGGGAGAGCTCCATTTGTTTGTGGGCCTCCCCCACTTGTAAGAATCCCTGATTTGCATGGACTGGAGTGATTTTATGAAATATATCTTCATGATCAAACTCCAACTGGCCATGACAAGAAGCTTACAGGATTGAATTGGATTAGGGAGCAAATTTTAGACTGGGAGAAAATTTAGTATGTACTATTATTGTCATTTTATGTTGCTGGGAAAATTGCTGCACCCATGTAACATATGAACATAAACCAGTTAAGATAGAGCCATTGAATTTGTTATAATGTTGTCTGATTAAATCCACTAGAGCTAAAAT
This sequence comes from Podarcis muralis, assembly GCF_964188315.1. Taxonomy (NCBI): domain Eukaryota; kingdom Metazoa; phylum Chordata; class Lepidosauria; order Squamata; family Lacertidae; genus Podarcis; species Podarcis muralis. The sequence goes on from NC_135657.1 coordinate 80,113,820, forward strand.
GGCTCAGATCCAAATTCTCCATTCCAACGTGTTTGAGGATAGCAGCCATACACTGCTACATCATTTAGTTCATGACAAGCTTTTCCCTAGATGCCATGACTTCATCCATCCAGTTATGTTACTTGTCAAATGATAACGCTTTAATTAGCTGTTGAACTTTGGTATCCCCTGCGCACACTTCCCAATCCAAACGTTCACATTATCTGTACAAAAGTGCTACATGATATCCTTGTTGTTTCAGGAGAATATGGTTGCTATTCACTGATTACTCCACACTGCTGAAGATAAGGTTTCTAAACTCCTGACACTCTATTTCAATTTCAAAAAGCATGCAGAGGCAGAAAAACCTGCTTCTCTCAGAGTCAAAACAGAATAAGTCCATTAACTATTACTTACTTATAAAAATATCTTACTGTTTTGTGATAAGGCACTTTTACTAATTTCACAATCTAAATGTAATTGTTTCCCTATAAAGATACATATTTTGCAAAAAGGATCACAATCATTACTTAGTTTGAAAACACTCCACTATGAAGCTAGGCTGGTAATATAACGTTATTACACAACCATTTCTCACTAATTGTGAATTTTTAAATTCTATTAACTGCCTTTTTGTTTGTTGAAGAGGTAAATAAATATCCACTACTCATTTATCACCATATATGAATACGTTTTACAATGGGCATTTTCGGTTTTGTGTCTTGTGATAATGGACTATTGCATTTCATACTCACTATCATCTGTGCATGTTTGCCTCCCATGAGAATCTGGATTATAAAGTTTAGTAATGGGCAAAATTCCAGACTATGTCCTTGATCAGGAATTCATAGTGTCTTTCCCTTCAGCTGCTCTCCAGCAGTTTCTCTCAGTTTTCTTTGAAAACTTTTATTTTGGTTTCATCGACTGGTTTCCAAGCAAACACTGCAAGATTAGATGCTATCACAGATGAAATTTCCTGCAACTGGTATCTGAGGACAGTGACAACTGACTGAGAAAAACCCTTGTTATTACAAGACAACTCCGGGGAGGGGGGGCTGGAACAAATCTGTCTCTCCTCCCTCCCAAGACAACTGTTGGAGTTCACTTTCAGGATTGCAGTCCACATACTAAGGGCCTCCAGTCACTGACAGGGCCTGTTGGGTTCTGTAAGCCTGGCTATACAACACACTTAAGCCAAAATCTAACAAAGTGTTGACTGAATTCCAGCTGGTGACAACATATGGTACATTAGCAAGCTTATCTTGACTATCTCCATGTGCAAACAAATGTGCATTTGTTCCAGCAACAGTCCGATTTCTCCACTTACCCCACAGGACAGAGTATCGCCTATTCTAGGAACCTCAGGGAGGTATTTCATTAAAAGCATTATAAAATTCCAATTGTTGTTTCTCTAGACAATTCAAACAATCTAAAAGTGATAAATATTTTTTGCTAAAGAAATAAGATACTTGAGAACAATGCAAAGGAAGGCAGGTACATATGAATGTGTGCTTAAAAATTGGGAGGGTTTGCAGGCCTCTTCAAGCAAAACTCCCAGGATGGCATACAAGAGAGGTTAAAAGCCAGAGTCAAATATAAACTTTCTTTCAGCAGAAGAACATAATAATTCAGCACAGCAGATTAACATTTGTAGAATGAATTGATATTACTTGTTAAAGGGGGGAAAGCTAGGGAAGTACGGTAGGAGAGCTGGAAAAAAACCTCACATCTGGCAACCAATGTGCCCCTTTGGTTTCAGATAGTACATGGGTAGATGAGTCTAAAAATCCTGGGACACAAATTTTCATGGCCCTCTAACAGCTATGGTGACTCATTTGCCAGAAGTAATGTATTTAGGGTTAACTCTGACCAAACTAAGCCTCCTAGAGCATGATACACAACAGGAGGCTTAGTCTGGGAAAGAAAGAGGGGATAGTTGATGGGAGATGTTGGGAAAGATGTGGGTGTGGTAAAATAGAGCAGAAGGGAGATAACAAAAATAGGGGAAGGGACAGGCCTGTAGTTGCCAGAAGAAAATATTGCTTTGCAATGCAGAGTCATAGATGTGCAGAAAGATCTGCTCTGTATAAAAAGGGCAACAGAAGAATTAACATAAAACTGGGGATATAGACAAGCGAGAGAGAACATACACCCTAGGATAACCAATATGGTGCTCTCAGATGTTGTTGGTCTCCAGTTGCCACCACCCCCAGTCAATGTGGCCAATGTCCAGGGAGGATGGGAGTTGTAGTCCTGCAACATCTGGATAGCACCACATTGGCTACGCCTGTCATACACTGTGGGAAGCAAAGAGTAAGATGTGAGTTCTACTGAGTGAAAAGAGGAACGGAAGGAGGGTTAACAGGAAGAAAGGCTTAGACTAAGAGCTACAGTAGTGAAGAGAAACAAGAACGCACAAAAGGTGTGCTCAAATGGTGTTAACAGAGAATGGGTTAAAAATGAAACACATAGTTTAATTTGTAACAAAAGCTTCTCTCTGCATAGCAATATGGTCCAAATGATTGAGATACACAGACACACACACCCTCAATATATATATAGTAGCTCTCAGTGTAACTTGAGTTGTGAACTGTTGGTATTAACAGTGGTATCTGGACAGTTAGCAGGTACAAGATAAGAGCAAGAATGGTCTCTGGCACCAACACAGAGATACGATCCAAAACTTTGCCTTCAAATACTTCCATGGGAATGTATTTTCTTGGCCACACTAGAAGTTGCAAAACTTCTCAACAGCATAATAGTCCTCTTTTGTCTGGCATCTCCTATGCTAAATTTGGAAAGAATCCCGGAGCAACAAGAAACTGTTATAATCCACAACCAGGCCTGTTAACCATGTAAGAACAGGATATATAATCTCACAAATGTTATTTGTGGGATTCAGTGTGCCATTAAAGTGGTAGATATTTTCCTATGCTTTGCCTCTTTTCTTTTCTTTTTTTAAAGGGTGGGTAGGTTTATTATACCATTCGTTTTAATTTGAATTCCTTAATATCTCCACATAAAGGCACATTCTCCACTCAGACTGGTATTTTTCTTGGTTTATTTATGAGCACATAAAAGTATGGCTTCCGGAGCATAATCTATGCGAGCTTTGGGTTTTTAAAACTCCACCCCATCCATAAGCACAACATGAAAAATAATTCCTCTGGTTCCTATACCCACCCACAGCAGTGTTTAAAAATGGTTTAGGCCAAAGGTCACAACAACGTGTAGTTCTGAGTATCAGATTGCCAGATGTGTGGCTCTGCTTTTCCTCTCAAATTTAAGAGGAAATGTAGAGCTAATCCAAAACCAGCACATTCAGAAAGGCTTGAGCTTAGCATTTCATATTTGATATGGGCACCTATCATCCATTTGTGGACACCTAAACAAATGCATCAGAATTCAGCCAAAGATGGTGGAGTCAGTAGAAATCCCAGGTTACATGTAACAAAACAACAACAACAACAACTCCAGTGTGGAAGCTCCCCAAATGCAGACTCTATGCTTAAACACAAGAACATATTTATATAAAACAGTGTCTATTATTAGAATGGGTCGCATGTGCAAAGAACAGAGGAACTGCATATGCAAGGATCAATGAAGTGTGACAAGTGTTTCTGCATTGAATATCATGGGGTTCTGGATCATCCTGTGTTAATGATGGTGAGCAGCTTTTGCTTCTGTTGAAGCGAGTATCCTCAAGTGGAGCACTTTAGTTTTCTCCCTGAGAATGAGTTGTAGAAGTTCAACTCACTTATTTTATCTGATGACACTCATTGAGTGTCGCAGGTAAATGAGCCACCTGCATAGGCTCCTTCTTTTATCTGCATAACTCTACACTGGATTGCTTTTTGGGTGCAGATAATAAACTAGAGAATATACAGTACCTTTTTGAATATTCTCTTATCAAAATGTTCAGGGTGAAAGTAGTTGCTTAGTGCAGTGGAAGAGAACCACAACACCCCCACCCCCAACACTATCAATTGTGAGAATATTAACCTGCTTTTAAGTCTGCTTGGTATCATTTCCCCACTATCCAATGCTAGTTCTGTTCCATTTCCCTGCCCCCCTTAGTTACTGCTTCTTTCTTCTTTTTTGGATCAGTAGTCACTTGATGATTCCAATGGCTCTGGGATTACTTACTGTAAGTGAATCAAATGATGTCACAAAGTTGTGGAGCTTATCAGATTTGGCTTATGTGACAAAATCACCAAAGACAAATAAAGACAATTGACAGTGAGGACAAAGCTTTCATATGCAAGGAACATGTAGTAAACTAGATGCTATGAAGCCAACCAGATTTTGCTTTATAATGACATCACTGAGAACACACACAGCCAGCTAAGAGGGCTCTATGTAATATATAAATGGACATATTCACAGGTGTTACCGAAATGTTGTCAAAAGTGGAGCACTTTTCTCTGCTGCCGAAATGTTTGGGAACTGCTGCATTAGAGTATACATATGTAGCTTGTCCTTCTTCATTCTGGGCAGGAAAATGTAATATGTGTATTGGCTCCAAAATTATGACATGAGTGAAATGCAGAGCCGAGACAAAATGAAACTCCTCAATGTGTTTCCCAAAGTAGGTGGCACCACCCCCTGGGAGATGGTCGGATTACCTTAGCAGGGTGTGCTAAGAGACAATATTTGGAAGGGGTGTCTTTTGTTGTGCTGCAGTACGATAGTGCAATAAAGTAGGGAAAATGGGGAACCATTACAGAACAACTAAGAACATGGAATGATGTGTGGATGAACCAGTATAAAGTCACCACTAATACACTATTATGGACACGGGTGGCGCTGTGGGTTAAACCACAGAGCCTAGGGCTTGCTGATCAGAAGGTTGCGGTTCAAATCCCCGCGACGGGGTGAGCTCCCGTTGCTCAGTCCCAGCTCCTGCCAACCTAGCAGTTCGAAAGCACGTCAAAGTGCAAGTAGATAAATAGGTACCACTCCGGCGGGAAGGTAAATGGCATTTCCGTGTGCTGCTCTGGTTCGCCAAAAGTGGCTTAGTCATGCTGGCCACATGACCCGGAAGCTGTACGCCGGCTCCCTCGGCCAGTAAAGCGAGATGAGCGCCGCAACCCCAGAGTCGGTCACGACTGGACCTAATGGTCAGGGGTCCCTTTACCTTATGCACTATTATGCCATGTTGCAGAATACACTCTCAGAAGCCACTTCTGATTTCATGTTGCAGAATCCCTGAGAGGCCCTGAGAATCCTTTACTAATCATTCAACAGGCAACAAGTATATGGGTCTGGATGCTGACTTAATGATGTGTGGATGGACCAGAATGGAGAGCCAGTGTGGTGTAGTGGTTAAGAGCGGTAGACTCGTAATCAGGGGAACCGTAATCAGGGGAACCGATTCCCCGCTCCTCCACATGCAGCTGCTGGGTGACCTTGGGCTAGTCACACTTCTTTGAAGTCTCTCAGCCCCACTCACCTCACAGAGTGTTTGTTGTGGGGGAGGAAGGGAAAGGAGAATGCTAGCCTCTTTGAGACTCCTTAGGGTAGTGATAAAGTCGGATATCAAATCCAAACTACTCTTCTTCTTCTTAATGGAGTTCCGCTGGTGCTGAAGAAAGTGGACCTGGGTAGCACTTTTCACTTTCCCCCACATCCACCTGTGAAGCTTGAAAAGCGGAACAGTGAGGAGAGAATCAGGAATAAAACTGGTTCCTGCAGCTTTCCTCCAGAAGCAAGTCTTTACTGGATATCCATTCCCTGCCTTAACAGAAAGAGCCCTTTTATTCATGCAGGATCAAATCTGGAATCAACCTACAGTTTGGAAATGAAGGTGTGTCTACCTTCTCCCTCCCTCCCCATCCATCCATTCTAATTCTAACCAGAGTCTAGCTATGATACATGACTTCCCCCACCCCCTACCCCAGGCATATATCTATCTTCCCGCTCATGTGTTTTTCCTCACATGAGATCCCCATCTTCATTTCTATTCGTCATCTTATATTGTATATACCCTGTGAATGACACTACAAGTGCTTGCATGAAAGTAACTGTGCAGTCACTGCCGCCCCCCCCCCCCCCCCGCCACCAGTGCACTTTCATGAGAACATCAGGACAGAAATACATTGTTCTGGAAAAATACACTAACACTCACTGGAATATGTTTCCAGTTACTTTTTATTGTACTTAAGGCCTGGAAGGATACATGTACTGTAACTTCATAGGACAATAGTAAGAACTCTGAAGGAAAATATTATGCTGGTGCCATTAGGAGGCAACAGCGTTTGGACCAAATAATACCTTCACAAGCCTTTCTGAGGAGGAAAAAAAAGAGCTGAAAAGAGAACAGTAGCAAAACGGCAACATTAATTTTAAAATCGCTTTTCGTTTGCAAAATGTTTTGCAACTGCCTTCATTACCAGCTCTGGGTGGCTCAGGACTTTTTCGTCTCCATGACAACCATGAGGCTGTATCCATACCATCCACTGTCCTGTTTTAAATAGGGCATCCCAGAATTACAGAAGCCACCCTGGGTGTCCCGTTTTAGCTCCTGTGTTCTGGCCATGCCAGAGCACGGGATTAAAAGACACACAGTTTTTGGTCCTGCGCTCTGGCACAAGTCAGTTGGCTTCCACCAGAGCACAGGTCCAAAAAATGTATGGTTTGGGTGCTGGCTCTGATCTTATGGTTGCACACTGCCCCCTTCCACCTTCCAGAAGCAGCGATAGCATCTGGGAGGGGCACTCTAGGAGGCTGAAGCAGGCAAGGGCCCTTGCTGACCAGGTGGGGCTCGTTAGCTCTTGGGAGGAGGTGTGTGGTTCCTCAGCTGAAGAAGGCTTGGAACAGGTGAGGGTCACCTGCCTCATCAAGCCCAGATGCTGCAATCAGCATGCAAAGTACAAAAGGGAAGCAGAGCTGAGGTGCTGTGTCTGCTCAACTGCCCATGTTGATGGGCCTTGGCTTGGTTGCCCCTGGACCTCTGTGGGATTGTGCTTTGGGTTAAACTTTGGACTGTATTCTGACTCCTGGACTTCAGACTTGACTACTTGAATTCATGCTGGACTACATTTCCTGATCTTTGGATTTTAGACTTTGCTTGTGTGGTTTGACTCCCGGACTTTAGACTTGACATACTGACTTGCATCCAGGTAGGCCATGGGTCCAGGACACTGAGGGAGAAGGGGTGGGTGGGGCCTGAGGGAGAGGAGTGGGGGCTCTGTTAGGTCATGTCCTGACCTTTGCAAGATTGCCCTGTTACAAAAGAATCCATAATTTTTTTGTTGTTTCTGTCTTTGTGTTCAACCTGACTTATTCTGTTAAGCTTAGGTGTATAACCCTATTATTAATTTGCCCTCTCACCCTCCCTGTAGTCATATTTTGCAGAAGCAATAGTGACGAATTCCCAGCTTTTGGCAGCAAAATCTCTCTGATTAACCTTGCAGAATCCATTTATCAAGGATATTAAGTATTTTATAGCTGTTGATGAGCATGAGAGAGATACTTGGAAAATCATATGCACCTCACTTCTATATTAGCAGGCTCCTAAGAAAGAACCATTACTTAAATTCTTCATATCTAAACAAGATAAACCCAGACTCTCATAAATGAGACTGGCTCTATTTGTTTTAATGACTTATTGGAGTCTGGGAAGATTTGCTGAGCCAAGACTGAAGCTTGATAATATTCCACTATGCAAAAAATTCACCATCGGACACATCATTATTTTCCACATAAAAGAGGAATTACCTCATGTTTTCATAGCATTGACAGAATGATTAGATTTTAGCACTACAGGCATACCTATGGTTTCAAAATTGCTGCTGCCTCTTTCAGTGTGGAAAGACATTATTTTACAGTTCTTTAATTTGGTCCCACTTATCTATTTGTGGAGCATTCACTCCTAATGCTGGTGATGGGTATGAAATACAGGCCTACAATAACTGTTAAGAAGGGAATCGTTTTCATTAGAAGATAAATTACTCTGCAGACCTCCCTATTTGGATCAGTGGGATGATCCCTGTATCCTGGCTAGTCTGCTCCTTGCTGTTTGATAAGGCGTTCATAGGTGCCGAAGAAAAATGCCAAGCAAGGTCAAATTACCACTCCTAGAATGACTCCCAGGTTTGGATAGAAGACGGATATCATGGAATGAGAAAGACAGTGGAATAGTTAAGACTAGTGACTGACAGTTACTTGGCAGCAAAGGACAAATGCTTAATGTCTTGAATCTTAAATACCAGATATCTTGTGGGAATAAATGCTGCCTCGAGATGAGTGATGTCATCTATGTGAATAAGCGCTCACAGAAGCAGCAGGAGTCTAAACTAAGTTGTGCCAACTTTTTGTAGTTTAGGCAGTTTCAAAAATGAAATAATTGCCATTTTTGACAGTGTCAAATAAAAACGAGTATTTCTATCGACGACAATGCCAAATGGCAACACCTATGGAAACTGGATGTGACGTTTCTTTGCAGAACATGATATATTTCATGGGCCTCACCCCAGATTGAAATTTGTCACTTTGACCAAACAAGCACCTGGGCTAACCAGAAAGAAGTTCCAGAGCAAGGAAAAAAGCATCTAAGCTTTACCGTATTTTTCGCCCCATAGGACGCACCGGCCCATAGGACGCACCTAGTTTTTTGGGGGGGGAATAAAGAAAAAAAATGTATTTCCCCCCCCAGCCCGAGCTTCCCCCGTCCCCAGCCCCCATAACAGGCTGCTATCCGCAAGCCGTGGGAGAGCTGCGCAAAGTCACGCAGCTCTCCCACAGCTAGTGTAGAGCTGCGTGAAGCCCGAAGCTTGAGGCGTGCTGAGCTCAGTGCGCCCCAAACTTCTGGGTGCAGGCAAGCTCTCCGCTAGCTGTGGGAGAGCCGCGCAACTTTGCACGGCTCTCCCATGGCTAGTGGAGTGCTGCGCGAAGCCCGAAGCTTGGGGCATGCTGAGCTCAGTGCACCCCAAGCTTCTGGGTGCAGGCAAGCTCTCCGCTAGCCGTGGGAGAGCTGCGTTTCCCACGGCTAGCGGATAGCTTCCTGAAGCCTGGAGAGTGAGAGGGGTTGGTGCGCACGGACCCCCCTCGCTCTCCAGGCTTCAGCAAAAGCCTGCATTCGCCCCATAGGACGCACACACCTTTCACCTTCATTTTTGGAGGGGGAAAAGTGCGTCCTATAGGGCGAAAAATACGGTATCTTATGGACTCTGGATATAATAAGACAGATATGCATATATACCACCCAGGCAACAGAGAATTGAATCAACCTAATTAGTCTGTTGTGACAGCCAATCCTCAATAGAAAATCTGTTTATCATTCAGTTCTACATTGCAAACTGGCAGTTTCCCACTGTCCTTGAGTACTATTTGCCATTCATTATTACAGTGGTACCTCGGGTTAAGTACTTAATTCATTCCGGAGGTCCGTTCTTAACCTGAAACTGTTCTTAACCTAAAGCACCACTTAGCCAATGAGGCCTCCTGCTGCCGCCGCACGCCGGGGCACGATTTCTGTTCTCATCCTGAAGCAAAGTTCTTAACCTGAAGCACTATTTCTGGGTTAGCAGAGTCTGTAACCTGAAGCGTATGTAACCTGAGGTACCACTGTATTATTACATCAGTAGTAAGACTCCTTTAGAACTAGAGAATATGCAGCAGCCAAAAGTAGTTTTCTAATACACTGGAAAGTATTCCCTGCCCCCAAGCTCACTTGAGGACAGAAAATGGGTGGGGTGGCATTTTCAAATTTGACCTAAACACTTAAGATTGACCTAAACATTTTACAGGCTTTTGGAACTCTGTACTTACCTTTACAAATTTTGAGGAGCCTCAAAATGAGCTGTATGCTCTGAATGGTTTCTTTGTAGGTCTGTGCTGTGATCACTCCCTAATATACTTATCACGCTGTCATGAAAGTTGTTATACCAAAGGCAAGTTGGGAGATCAGTCATTGTAGCAAATAGGCATGGCAGAATCTGTCAGTTTTGGTTCTCTGTTTATCATTTTTTTCCAATCTTAAATTTATTATCCACATTTTCCAGCAATCGGCGAATTTTATTAAAATAATTTTAGTGTGAATTTCTCCCGATAAATACAGTTTATATGCAGTATTGACTAGTGCAGGGGTCTGCAACCTTTAAGACAAAAAGAGCCACTTGGACCTGTTTCCGAAGGGAAAAAAAACTGGGAGCCCCTCCCAGGGGTTGACCAAACCATCGAGTCCCTGGATTCCTTTAACGGAATACTCTTCACATAGGGATGCCGAGAGCATTCTCCCATCTCTATCACCTGAACTAGAGCCTATACGCAACCTTACAAGTTGTGATGATTTGCTACGCAGCAGGCGAAACCCAAATGGCAACAGCCAATCAGCCAAGTGGGGAAATTCTTGCCGTGCCCCTGTCCCAACGACAGACGGCATAGCAAGGTCAAGCGCAACAAGCCCTAAAAGTAGGGAGAGGTGGGCCGGGTGTTCTGAATGCATGCGCCAAAAGAGGAAGCTCTGGGTCATGTGCAGAGGCATAAATAGGTCCCTCAAACCGTTTGGACTGCGTCCCATTGGCCAGATTGCACCCAGCTTCGAGGGACCTACCAATCAGGTGTTGTGGCTAACCAATCGTACCCACCCACAACACAGGGTGTCGGTTTTCCAGGTCTCACTGCAATACATGCCCTCTTTAAGGGAGGACCCAATTTCTCTAAATTTCTCATTACTGTATTCCAGTCAAAGTTTAATTCTCCATATTACCACATCAGTTTGTATTTTCTTTTTAAAGGGCCTCATGAGCATTTTAGGGCAAATTTCTGCTAATATCCACACACTTGTATTGCAAGTTTTCCTAATTTACACCTTTTAGAAAAGCAATTTCTCCTAATTTTGGCAGCCAACTGCTCATGGGAGGCAGCACCAGCAGATGGCAGAGAGGAGAAGGAGGAAAAGGCAGAGCCTGAGATCACCTAGGAGAGATCCAGTTTGGGATATCTCAAGCCTAGGCAACCCATCAAAACAACTGCCCCATACACAGCTCCCATCCATTCCAAGGGAACTTTCACACATATTCTAGTGCTCTTCAGGTTCATATTCAAAATAAACTAACTTTAAAAAAAAGAAGCCCACACATATATAGCAAATCACCTGTATCCCTCCCCAGAGGCAAAGGGAACAGTTTTATGTGCTATTTAAATAATGGGGCCTTCTTAGTGTTGTTTGTTTTCTTGGCTGTTTACAGTCTAGGCTCTGACATCCAGATTCCGTCTGCAAATAGCCATGGTGCAGTGTTGCTGCTGCTGCTGCTGCTGAATGGAATGTGGAGTGGGAGCAGCGTTACATAAATAAACGCAACCATCCTGGCAGCATTTCGAAATCTGCTTGAAACAGAGCACAGCCATGAGTGAAAGTAATTAAAGCCCATTTGCAAAGGTTGTTAGAGAAATGCGTAAACAGCATTATAAACATTAGGCCAGGTCAGGGAGGGAGGCAGACTTATGGTGGGGTAGGCAACCCACACTTGCTTGCCAAAGTGTGGCAATCCCAAAAGGGAGCGAACATTTGGAAAAACAACACAAGCAGGCTTTATCAGTACAAATCATTTCCTAAGTGGCACATTTTGCTTGAAACATGTGTGGGCTGAACTGAAAGGAAGAGAAGGCATTGCAAATGAGCCTTAATTCAGATTGTCTGTCTGTCTGTCTGTCTCTCACTCTCACACAAAATTCACTGGTAATGTTCATGATAAATCCATGTTTTATAAAAAATATTTAAATATTTTTTGAGGTCTTTATAACTGTTTAGGGAAGTTTTTATTATTTAATGCTGTATTGTTTTTAACACTTGATTGGAAGCCGCCCAGAGTAGCTGGGGAAACTCAGCCAGATGGGTGGGGTATAAATAAATTATTATTTTATTTTATTTTATATTATTTTATTTTATTTTATTTTATTTATTATTTGTCTATGCAGAGATTGAATTTAATTTTTCCAATTCAGATTCAATGCTTGTGTTATTTTATGGAAAAACAAAGCGGTCAAAGAAATGCTACCTCTACATAATTTGCAACGCAATTTTGTCTGTAGTAGGATTCAGTGACTCAGTCGATTTGGAGTGTGTTCCTTAATGAGATTTTCAGTGTTCTACTGTTTGCAATGAGACAGGAATTAGCATTCCACGCCCGTGCAGCGGGGTGAGCAGCCGGGTATGCTTACCCAGTGGCGTAGCGTGGGTTGTCAGCACCCGGGGCAAGGCAAGTAATTTGCGCCCCCTAACCTGTGGATTTGCCCTAACCCCAGATGTTGCGCCCGGTGCGGCTGGCCCCCCCTGCACCCCCCACACTACGCCACTGTGCTTACCCCAGGTTTTGGAGAGCTAAGCTGGGCAGGGGCTCCTGCCAGGGACTGGCTGCTTGTTTGAGTTTACAACTTTATTCTAGCAAGACTCCCACGGGGCTGTAGCATTCTATATTGTGATATCAATATCTATGGTTGATAGCATTTTACCCCACTGGTAACATACCTCTCCAGCAACCTCATCAATTTTCTATCTCACCAAGAAAACCTGAATATTTATTATCCATTTCACTTAAATTCTGAATCAGAAAAACAGATTATTTAAGACTACAAATCCAAAATGTGTTGTGACCTCATTACACACACTCAATAATAAACTAATATTTCTGTAGCTCTAAGACTACAATTGCCATGCAAGCTAAATTGCATGCACACCTAACTTTAAGCTAAACAACAAGGAAAGCAGCAAACAACTGATGTGTTTATAAAGCTAGATGAATTCCTCATGAACTCTATGTTCCAGCATTTTTCAGGATTAGTTTACTAATGTGGTTTTTAATAGAGGTTTGTTGTTTTCCTTTGAGGGGTTGGGAGTGGGGTTAGTTAGGTAGCCTACTTTTTTTCGCCTGTGTTACATTTGTTTCGGTGTGTCTGTGTTTTGCACATAGTTGTCAACTTCCTCCCTTTTAAAGGGAAATTCTCTTATTCTGAATAGGATTCCTCGCAAGAAAAGGGAAAAGTTGACAGCTATGGTTTTGCATGCTGTTTGGGGGCAGGTTTTGAGCATCGCCAGTTTCCCTTCTGTGAAATGTGTATTTTCTGGTACTCATGGTTGTAGATTAATTTTCAAACAAGGCCCTGGCCCATAAAAAGTTTGGGGACCTCTGACCTAGCATGAGGAGTTGATATGCCGTGTCTTGCATTGTGATTTCCTTTTGGAATGAAAGAGGATGGCCACCCCTCCCTTTCCGATCCATCTGCATTAGCAAAAGGATTTCGTAGTCCAGTAACCTATCCCCAGTTTACTTAGCATATTTTTCTAAATTATACTCTGAATTTATTATATCAACAGAATGGGAGCTGCAAAGTCAAATAAATAAATATGGCCCTCATTTCTGCGTTCTGTGGGAATGGCTCTGTTTGTTTACCATGAGCCTGCGAGAGGTGTTCATTTCAGTTGGGGGACTTACTATGCAACCGGAGCAAAGCAGCATTGCCAAAACCATCTCCAAAATTTCACAGCAATGCACTCATTAGGCTCTAATCTTTAAAAGAAAACATCACTGAAAATGACTATCAATGTTTCCCTGCGGCCTCCAGCCCCCTCCCACGCCAGCCTTTTCCCAAACCGCATCACATAAAAAAAGCAGGGTTTTTTGTAGCATTTCAGAGACTGGTGGCCTAGTAAAGCCCAGAAAAGGAAGAGCTGAGGTTTTTCTGCTCTTAAAGTGAGGCTCCTTAAAGTATAGTTCTATTTAATTGCAATGAACACTTCTCCAGGCCTGGAGGTTTATATTATACTCAGCTGGTGGAAATCTGGCCAACAGAGGCACAATGGCATCTTAATAAAAAGAATAGCTGTGGCACCTCAGGGCAAGACTGATTATTTTTAAAGGGTGAGCTAAACATTTCTGAGGTGTGAGAGTTTTTGTTGCAGTATTTTAATTCACACCAACAGTACCACATTTTAACTTCACTCTAGGGTAGCCCATAAGGTTACCCATGGGGTATTGCTAGCATTGTGTGGCAAAGCATAAATTTGATTTAGAACATGTCTGGAATAAATCTAAAGGGGGGTGTTGTTTCCTCATACACCCCTTCCCTTTACCAACTTCCCTCCAAGGAAGATTTCTAAAAAAATTAAACATGGCAGTTTCTCTCTTTAAAAATAATATTTATAGATACACCTATTTTAACCTAATGAGTTCTAAAATACACATTGAGTTGACCGAGTCTTTGGAAAGTGGGTAAGAAGTCATAGTGGTTGGTGGAACAGAGAGATGGATGGAACTGGGGTAAAGTCCCACTTTCGCTGTGAGTTTTCTTGTGCGGTCTTGGTCAAGTCACAAACATTTACACAAATCCATAAAGTGGGAATAATAATTTCTTCCTTCTAATGTCAACCCCTTAAAATATATTTCCTGGATAATTCCTTGCAGTTTGACATTACTGAATTAGTTGTTTATTATATTTAAATTAATTTCCATACATTTATTAATAGTACTATTTAAAAGTGCCTTTCTGAGATATTAAATATACAGTGTATCTTTGTATTCATCTGAAAGAAATTTTTTTTTTTTTCCAAGCCCGGATTCACAGTATACCAGAATCAAAATAGCTTCAAAAGAAAGCCAAACAAGTATATTTAATATTCAGCCTCCATGAAATAAAATTAGTGCTGTTTGTTTTAATTGCTTAAAACTTTTCATTGATTCATCCACCCACTAAACTGTTTAAAGCTTGCAACCTATTTATTCCGTAGTGTTGAACACAACACACACACACACACACACACACACACACACACACATATACTGGCCACAACCCAGCAAAAAAACTGGGCAAACTAAATTTTATTTCTTTGGCTAACATATCTTAGGCTGCACTCCTATGCAAACTTATTTACTTGGGAGTAAGTTTCATTGAGCTCAGTTTCTTACTTCTGAGCAAACATACATATGATTGGGCTGCTATGTTTTTTGTGAGCTCACAACATTTTTCACTGAAATATTAAGAACTGCAACTACTGCTTTCTTGCAGTTCTTGATCAGTAGGTAGTCCCAAAGGACTATGACAACAATCCTGAGGTTCAGGGCTGGCCTAAGACATTTTGCTGCCAAAGGCAAAAGACAAAATGGTGCCTTATCATGAGATGTGCTAGACTGGTAGTTGAAGATAACTTGCATCTTCCACTGTAACTAAGGGCAACAAGTTAGCTTTAGTGTGGAAGGTTGAAGGAAAGGCTGCACACAGCACTGCCTTTAACCATCTCATCACTCTTCCAGCACTTTGCTACTCTCCTCTGATCTACCTCACTCTGCCTATGATATATATGGCCCTTCTGAGGTTCAAATGTACAAGACCTACCTGGTGTTTCCCCCTCCAAATTCTTTCCAAGATCTGCTTCTCAATTCAACAACTACTAACTTTCTCCCTCTCTGCCCTGCCCTGCTAAACTGTAATAAAAGTTGGTTAGCAGCTGACAACAACTATCAGGGAAGATGGAAAGCCAAACCATGGTGTTTGTGCTGGCTTAGGAACTGGGCACTGAGGTCCCAGACTTCGATTGGAGCCACTCAGCCTAGAGTAGCGGAATATGATTTCAGAAATCTTCCTTCTATGTGGCTCACGAGGCTCCATTCTTTAGCCAGGTTTGTCGTGAATATTCTCTGCACATTTTCATTATTCCAGAGTGTTTGATGCCAGATCCACTGTAAAGGTCTGCATTAAAATCTCAACATACAGTAGTGAGATGAACATTTTCGTTTCAAAGACTAGTTTTATAGAAACTTGGCACCAGAAAACACGTTTCTGTTTCATTTTTATGACATATAAACTTTTATTGGGTTCTCATACTTTTTTTTTTAATCATTGGCACATGCTGAAATGCACAACATATTGGCAAATACACAGTAGTCCTCTTTCCACATCATTTCCCATAGCATTTTAAAATGTATTTCCAATAACTTCATACTTAAAGCATGCAATAAGTTACTTACAACACAATACAATGACTCACAATAACTTTATTTAGCAAGTTCCTGTTTCCCGAAACAGTTAGAAAGTAGAGATGTGTGGCAAGTCAGGTAAAATATAAATCTATGGCTATGTTCATAAGTGTTTAAGACCAGCAGCTTCATATCTGGTGTTGCTCAGGAATTCTCAGAAACCCAAATATCACGGCAGTTCTGACTTTTCAGTCCACCATCTTGATTAAACATGGTGTCCAGTTCTATCCAAACGTAATGAAAACACACTCAATTTCAGGAACCATCACCCCAAATTTGGTTATTATATCTTAAGAGGTGACATAATGCACATAGAAAAGACATACAACTTGCCAAAATACATAGTAGATAATCCAATGATCCGGGAGCACAGTGGAAGCCTGCACTTCTGAAATCTTCTCTCCCACCTGGTGTTAATCAGTGCTGTTACATCTTTCCCCTTTCATATAGGTGTATAAGGAACACTTGGGGGTGTGGAAAGAAGAATTCTCTACGCTGCACGACTCAACCCACTCATCAGCTCTGCTTGCACAAAGCTTCTGTGTACAAAGCATAAATGTATTATGTACTAGGAGAGACACTCCTCGTAGTCCTGTACATTCCCAAAATTTGTCTTATGTCCACTAAGACCAGGGACTTAACTGCAACAGCTCCTACCCTTTGCAATGCACTTGTGGTTTGAGGACCCGATCCCTGCTTAGTGAAATGAAGACACAAGGACACATAATATAAGGTTAATGGGTCAAGAAAAGGCCACAACTTTATTGATTATAGCAAGTGAAAAGGTATTGGTTTAGGCATTGGATCACGTGACTTGACTCCACCCACTCGGAGAGGGGTGTCTAAAAAGGGGGGTTTATTCACCAGTAGGTGGAGCCCATTGATGCTAATCCAACTATAAGCTCTCCCCTGATCTCACCGAGGGTCGTGCCATGGCCCCCCGCCACATAGGCATCGGACAGGATCCACGACCACCGGATTCCTTTAACAGAATACCCAAAATTGAAGGCGTAGGCGATGGCCACACCTAGCCCTTCCACCACCGCAAACACATTCCAATGCCTAACCACCACCCGAGCCCAAAAGGCTCACCGCCAATACCCTCATAGCTCGCGACGGGATGGTGAAAAGTGAGACCGCGTGGCTGGCGCAGCAACAAGTTAAGCTGCTGTGCACGCCCCCTTCAAGCCGCCTGGTTGGGCACTTGCCTGTGGGCGTGGTGCGCCAGCCAGGTGAATGGGTGGCAGGGGGCTAACGCCCCCTGCTTGAGGCGGAGATCGGATCCCGCCCACAACCCCTCCCCTCTTTGCAGGAGGAGAGTCTTTCCAATAAACACCAGGCAGGCACTTACAGGACTGGCACTTAGGCACCTGTTTAAAACTTACCTGTTCACACAGGCTTTCCCTGCAGAGTGATCCAAGTATGTTGACGTAGAAATCAGACCTACTGATTAGGATGTACTCATGATATAATTTCGTTGTTAATTTTAATGTTTTAAGACTTAATTTAAGACAAAAACGCTTTGACCTTTTTAAAAACAAGCACCGTATAAATTTCATGAAATAAATAAATAAAATGGTGGTGGTATAGTTCCTAGTTTGCAATGAATTTATGAATTTAAAAGTGGAGAATTTTATCTGAGTTGACTCATGCACATACTTTCCATGCCAAGTCCTCATGTATGTTTGTAAGAGACCTTTGTTGTTTCCAGTGAAGCACCTCAAAGTCTACACCAGTCCTTTATAAACTGCCTTTACTTTTCTGCATTACATTTGTATTGTCTTCAAAGGTTTGCCAGCCTTTAATGCTCTCAGGGTAAAATCAATCTGTTTTGTGAATGAGGAATTGAATGTTTAGCTTAGAAAAGAACGCTTGAGTACCAGGGAAGACATAACAAGCAACATTAGCTTTGTCCAGAGTTGGGTATGCCAACATTGCAAAACAAAAACGGAGACACCTAATCTTATCAGAACCACAAGAAACACTCAGCCATTCCCTTATAATGTGACTTCAGTCTGGAAGAACAACCCAAGATCAGCCCAGTTATTGGTGGTACAGGACAAAGGTCTCTGAGCATGTGCTGACAACCTGAAAAAACTGAAAGGCATAGGCTTGAAACCCACTTTGCCGCAAGTCAGCAGAAACTCAGTTAAAGCTTCATTTTTCTATCATTTGTTTGTTTGTTTGTAAAATTATATAAAAGTCACACTGGTGCCATTATTGAACAATGAAGCAACTCGGCTACATAGAATAATAAAATCATAGAATTGTGGAGTTGGAAGGTATCCCAAGGGTCATCTAGTCCAACCCCCTTTGAATCAGATGTGTGGGCAACCTTTGGCCCTCCAGATGTTGCTGGACTTCCACAATCCCTAAACTTCCATTGGAGTATACATAAGATTATGGCCTTAATCTCTCATATTGTTCATAAATTGTAATGTGTATGAAATCTCGAAGTGCTAATTTATTTATTAGCGGGGTGCCAACTTGAATTAAATATTGGGGAGGCCCAGGTAAGCCCCTCATAATTGATCACATGATATGGCACGCACACACCATTTGAATGGCAATGCCCATCAACTTTGGGGGGAGGGGCCCTCAGACCCTAAGAGTCGGCTCCTTTGTTAGGATATCCATCCCACCAACTTCTCAGGGCAGTTTCCATCAATTTAGTTCTACAGAAGAATAAATTCATCTTACTACCAAATATGGGACGCGGGTGGCGCTGTGGGTTAAACCACAGAGCCTAGGACTTGCCGATCAGAAGGTCGGCGGTTCGAATCCCCGCGACGGGGTAAGCTCCCATTGCTCGGTCCCTGCTCCTGCCAACCTAGCAGTTTGAAAGCATGTCAAAGTGTCCGGCAGGAAGGTAAACGATGTTTCTGTGTGCTGCTCTGGTTCGCCAGAAGCGGTTTAGTCATGCTGGCCACATGACCCAGAAGCTGTACGCTGGCTCGCTCGGCCAATAAAGCGAGATGAGCGCCGCAACCCCAGAGTCGGCCACGACTGGACCTAATGGTCAGGGGTCCCTTTACCTTTATTACCAAATATAAATGCCATTTATGTTCTTTTTATGAGAGATGCAGTATCAATAATGAAAAAACACTATTAAGTACATGATTCTCTTTTTAAAGTTTCCTTCTGCAGCAATCCCCAACACAGTTATACCCCGCTGAATCCTTTGGGGCTTAATGCTGAATATGCATAGCATAGGGTCAGGCTGCATATGTTTTAAGCTGCTCTTTCTTTAAGATTCCCATGTCCCTTTTTTCTAGAAAACAGACCCGAAATTCCTAGATGCCTTTCTAAACTGTCCTCTCAGATGTTGGTAGCCTGAATGGATTGGCTTTCCACACACTCTTTTCTAGTAAATATTCTCTGAGAAACTTCAGAGCACCCTGTAGAAGTCTTTAGGTCCAGCATGCCGGTGATCTCAGGTAAACACGACTGGCTCTTGACCCCAGAGGGGGGGAAAGTCAAAGTTCTTTTGGAAATGACACATTGTGACCTGCAGTCTGCTGTAGCACATTAAGTCTGACAAATGTTCCGAAATCATGACTAACACAAGCAAGGAGAGGGAGGGTTGGGGTTATTGTACCCAGCGGTTAACCTTATGTAGTCACATTGCAGGGTGGGATCGTTTGGGAGCCATGTCTTCCCCGCTCAGAGTAAACAGAGCCTTGCAACACCATTAAAAAGAGTTTCTACATCTTCCTTCTGCGTTAATGTGGTTCAGTGCCTCTGTCATGAAAATGAACTCCAGTCAAAGGACAGTTTCCCACACTGATTCACAAAGAACATACTATGTAGCTCATAGAAAGGTGGCATTTTAGACTTCTCTGAACACATGCACATTGTAGGCTGCAATCTTGCATAACATTTGGAGAGGCCAGACATGCAGGAAAATCCTTTGTACTGAGACAGAGATTTATCATGCAAACTAATGCATGCATGTCCAGAAGTAAGTTCCATTGAGTTCAATGAGGCTTACTCCCAAGGAAACATGCATTGGATTGCAACTAATAATTCGAAATAAGAGGCAGTCATATAGGCTTTACTATGCCAGTATTATTGTTTTATTATTTCTGAATGTTGTATCATCATATCCTGAAAATACTGCTTTAGGTGTATAAAAGCTTTGGGAAAAAATAATAAAGACTGGGCTGGAAAGAGAATAATTCCAATACAATGAATTTTCAAATCTATTCTTTTCCCCCCCTTGAATACAATCTCTTCTTTATTATCTATCTAGTTGGCCCCAATGATAAAATTGGTGTTGAACTTGATGAGTCTTTGGCCTGATCCATCAGGAATCTTCAAACAGCAGCCAAATTAAAAGCAGAATGCAGCAGATAGTTGGATCTGAACATTGCCCAATAAGCTACACTCTTATCTGGACAGGGATAACCTAATTTCTGTTGTCTATGCTCTAGTAACTTCTAGGTTAGATTACTGCAATGCACTGTACATGGCGGTGCCTTTGATGGTGGTTCAGAAGCTACTGCTGGTGCAGAATGCAGCAGCCTGGTTGCTCACCAGGACAAAAGGCTCTGAACACATAACACCAATCCTGGCCTTACTAGTCTACCCATTAGTTTCTGGGCCCAATACAAAGTGCTAGTTTTGCCCTATAAAGCTTTATGTGGCTGAGGGCCCAGTACCTTAAGAACTGCTTACCCCCATATGAAATACCTGGACCCTGCAATGTGAGGCACTTCTTCATGTGCCCTCTAGAGGATGGCAACACAAGAACGGGTCTTCAATGCTCACATCCTTGAGTGGGTGGGATGTTTTAATCCACCATTTTAAAAAACAGAATTGTCTTTGGGATTTTTCTTTGTTTTCCTTTAGGCCCGTTATCATGTATGTGTTTGTCTATTTATTGTAAGTCGCTTGGGTTACCTTAGTTTTTTAAAAAAGAATCCAATAAATTTAATAAATAAATAAGCAAGTGGGATCAGTGAAGTAAAAAGGTCACTAAATCAGCAGTGCTGGAGTTGTGTAGAGTGCCAGAAACCACTAGGATGCTGACATTTTCCAAGATGTCTCACAGCAACTGCTCCCTCTAAGCTGCAGTCCTGTTTGTTCCTGCCTCATTTATCAATAACATCTCTGAGGATGCTGTACCTTGGAAGGGGCTGGCGGGCTTCCTTGTTGCAGTTACTATTCCAGCTCAGAATGCATTGAAACACAAATGTATGATTATTTGGATATATATGTTTCATCTGTTTCGGTTAACAGTTAATGGAGGGGGAGAATACACTGAGCTCCTTTGCACTGTGTAATCTTGAATTGTTATTTGTAAAATATGAGCTAGACTGTGGCTGGGAATCTATTTTCGAAAGCTAGCATCTTAAGAAAGGAAAAATAAACATGAAGTCAGAATTTCCTGGAGGACAGTGGGAGGGAGTTCAGATCATCTGAAAGCTGATTATGTGTTTTCCCAGGATTATGTGTTTCTCCCACCCGCTTCCCTTTCCTCATTTCTCCATAGCTGACATTTCTACATGGTTCTGAATGTGTTGGGGTTTTTTAAAGTTTCATAAGCGAAACAATTTCAAATGGATTGCGTCTTCCTGGTTGAAATGCCCTAAAGCAAATGGTTTCTAGCAAAATGCTCTTTAAGGAGAAAACCCTTCATAAATTTAAGGATTAATAAGTGATCTCCTCCTGCAGCTGTACTAAAGAGTCCTGCTGGATTAGGCCAATGGCTATCCAGTCCAGCCTCTCCTTTCCCACAGCAGCCAACCAGATGCACATGAGAGCCCCCAGAGGACCTGATCACAGAAGAAGAGGAGGAGG
Source organism: Podarcis muralis (assembly GCF_964188315.1). NCBI lineage: Eukaryota > Metazoa > Chordata > Lepidosauria > Squamata > Lacertidae > Podarcis > Podarcis muralis. The sequence continues at coordinate 80,135,575 of NC_135657.1, forward strand.
AGGAGTTTGGATTTGATATCCCACTTTATCACTACCTGAAGGAGTCTCAAAGCGGCTAACAATCTCCTTTCCCTTCCTCCCCCACAACAAACACTCTGTGAGGTGAGTGGGGCTGAGAGACTTCAAAGAAGTGTGACTAACCACCGGTATGAAATTTACGGCATGTAGTGCCTTAAAAGAAAACATTATGAAAATGATGTACAGGTGGTACATGACCCCAGTCAAACTTGCAAAGATATATCATTTGTCTGACAATAAATGTTGGAAATGTAAGGAGGCTGAAGGAACATTCTTTCACCTCTGGTGGACATGCCCGAGGGTGAAGGCTTTTTGGGAAATGATTTATAACGAGTTGAAAAAGGTATTTAAGTATACCTTTCATAAGAAACCAGAGGCCTTCCTCCTGGGCATTGTAGGCCAGAGAGTGCCAAAGAAAGACAGAACTTTCTTTCTATATGCAACTACAGCAGCAAGAATCCTTATAGCCAAATACTGGAAGGCACAGGAGCTACCCACACTGGAAGAGTGGCACACGCAACTGATGGACTACATGGAACTGGCTGAAATGACAGGCAGAATTCGAGACCTGGGAGAAGAGACAGTGGAAGAGGACTGGAAAAAATTCAAGGACTACTTACAAAAATATTATAAGCTATATGAATGTTGAGAATTTGCTAAGTTTTGAGAAAATCATGCTTCAGTATTGAATTCGAAAATGATTGAAACTAAGTTATGACCGAGAAAAGTTCAATTTTTAGAGTAAATAATTAGATGAAAATACAAAAACACATGAAACAAGGTATTAATTTGCTGTTTATTTTTATTGTAAGGAATGCAGGGATGGGGGATGTGGGGAAGTCCAATTGACGATGAAAAAAGATTTGGAAAAATGAATTTTCTGTTGTTTAATTTCTTCTTTCTTTTTGTAAAACAGCATTCGTTGTGTTATTGATGATGTACTGTTGATTTATTTGGACCTTGGAAAACAAAGCAATAAAAAATATTATAAAAAAAAAAACAAAGAAGTGTGACTAGCCCAAGGTCACCCAGCAGCTGCATGTGGAGGAGCAGTGATGCGAACCCGGTTCACCAGATTAAGAGTCCACCACTCTTAACCACTACACCACATTTTCTCTTTCTCATTCGATTGTTCCTTAACAAATGGACTCATATCAATGGTATTTCTAATCCTAGAGTTAACATAGTCTAGTAACCACTGGAAGCTTTCTTCTCCATAAAATTGTTTAATCCTCTGTTAAAGAAGTCTAATTGCATGGCCGTCACTTGTGGAGAATTATTACTAGAATTTACAGCATATATTTTTTCTTTACAGCTCCCAGGAGCTACTGATACCTCACTCACAGCCCTCACCACAACCAAGTTTCCTTACATTAATGAGCATCCCAATCAAAATTCCAAAAACACTGTATTACCAGAAACAATCCATTGTTCAGTTGCTTGAATAGGTCTGGCCCACCCAGGAAATCGATAGAAAAAGTAGCTCTGCAGAATCACATATCTGCAAATTTGCTATTGTTTTAAAATTTAGCCAATGAGGAGCTCTTGGGCAGGTGCTTCCCTGCAGAAACCCCACATGGTTTTTTAAACTCGCCATAAACCAAAACCAAATTTGTGGCCTGACATATTTCAAAGAAATGTGGAAGGGACAGAGTGAATGGCACATATGCACTTGTGACAAAGTTATCCAGTCAAGTTGCCATATTTGAAATGTGTAGGGTTGTTTTATTATTATTGGTAAGATTTCAAAAGTAGTTAGATTTGGAGGGGCAACTTCTGAAAATATAACTTGGAATCAGCTGTACACAAAGAATATATGAATATAGTCTCTGGACCTAGGAAGATTGAATTTAGTGTCAAAGGCCACGCTTGAGAATAAACTCTGCTGACTTGCATCTGAGTAGACAATGTTGGGTTTGTGCTGTAAGACTATGGTCCTCTACTCTATATTCTGGAGCATTTTATTATAATTTTAAATAAAATGCTAACCGTTAAGTGAAATGTGAGTGTTACCTTTTGTTATACATTTCTTGCCCTGCATTACTTAAAATGTCCAGGTTACTAAATGAAAACATAAATACTAAGTGCAGCTGTAGAATTTAATAAAACCTCAGGTTCAAATACTAGCATGCAAAAAGAACAATATTATTGGAAACTTGTGGTTGAATGTGAAGGTTGAAAGAAATATTTTCACACTATCACAATATTAAATTGCAAATATTATTTAATTTATCTTCCCTGAAAGGGCTGAGAGGAAGTGTATCAAAAGCTCTATTTACCAAAACCAGGAAATAAGTCAGTGATCAGAATAGCAAATGGAGTAATCAAAAGCTGACAAGGGACAATATAATGTCACCATTGTAATAGCACTTACACATATTGTTTTGACTTGGACTTGCTTTGGAATAAATATTGCATAGTTTTCATTTCATAATAGGAAAAGCAAAGTAATAAAACAAAATAAGTTCTTCAAACTGATTTCTTAGTTTAAAAAAAAAATGTTGAAAAATATCAGCTTTGGCAGTCTATAGGACTGGAATGTTCCCCCCAATTACCAAGATTTGAAAATATATATGTATATTAAAAATTAAGGTATTTGCCATTCTGGATTGGAGAAAGTAGGAACTCCTGGCAACCTGTGCATTTTAGTTGTCACTTTGAACTTTGGAACAAAGGCCAGACTGTAAAAGCAGTTTATAAAAAGTATTATGAGATACCACAACTGGCATTTTTATGGCCTTATTAAACTACATTCAAGTGGTATAAATTATATGCAATGAAAGTGAATAGGTTCCCTGACTTGATTTTAATATCAGAAGCATGCTTATTAGTTTAGAGGGGAGGGATTGTTTTCTGAAGAGAAATAGGCTTTTATTGTTTTTGTTTTCTTACCTTACCAGCTGATGTTATGTGGAAGTCATAAACGTCAGGTTGCATTTGGTTCACAGAGTCAAATCATTATTAAATCACTTGAGATAACGAGCAGTTCTTCTCACTAAGTCATGCTGCAGGTGTTAATTTAGATTCAAAGCATTCCTGCTTATTATAAAAGCATATTAATTTCCCGTATGTAGAAGATGCAGAAACCAGCATTTGCAGTTCAAAAGGTCACCACTGCTAGAGGAGAACTCCAGGAAATTCTGGGCTTCGTACCTTCTGTGTTTTCTGCCAATAAGAAAACTAGTTTCCTGGTAGAATCATGTCTGCTTCTCCCAGAATCAGGGCTGGGTGGGGAGAGTAAGCACTGGCTATTGGTAGAGTACAGTTGTTAATTCAATGAAATATATGTAAATTAAAACTATGCATTAACTAGCACTGGGACCTGACATTAACAAAACAATGGAGAAGAAATATTATGAGACAGGGTTATGTAGAGAGGGACTTGATATTCATGATTCTCACTAACATATATGGAATAAAATGCATGGGAATCAGATTTACAGTTGAGGAGAGACACTAGAACAGAGCTTTTTCTGGGGGTGACAATTAAAGGGGAGAACAAGCTAGCTCCTCACACTACAGTTGAGAAGTTAGCGCTTTTACATTTTGCTTCATATCTCAGGTTCTACAAATGCTAGAAGCTTACTCTTTAAAAACAAGCACAAAAGCTGGGAATCTGGGAATTAGGGTTCATAACTGCCCCCATGGATGCCCATTGATCAGATTTCGTCACTCCCTCAGTTGGGTCTCCAATAGCTACAAAAATCCATGCTGAGCATTTCCAGTCTCTGCCATATTATCTTACTGTAATTCCACTTAGGGCTGGTGTCATTACAGCGTGTGTTTTTACTGTTCCACTAGTGGCATCCAGTGATGCGAGGGAAGGAATTGATTGTTATTCACTTTTACGGGCAAAATTAGTGTGCTGCAGTAGGAGCAATGTGATAGTGATGGTAACAGTGCCCTTCACACCCAGACACTGGTAATTTTGTCCACCCTGGCAGAATCTGGAAGACCGTGAGGTAAAACAAACTCTTACCAACCTTTCATGACTTCAGATTGTTTCCTGCACACACACTGAAATTGAAATCACAGTAGCTCCCAAAAAACCTTTTTTTGTGTGCTTTTGTAGTAGCAAAGTATCTATTCATTGGGTCAAGGGAATATTAACAGGCACCAAGGATTTAAATACATAAGTACAATTTTCAGTAAAAGGTTTTAATTAATGAATTGGAATCACTAGGCATTCAGAAACATAAAATAAGGTACTGCTAAACATTTCTTGGAAGGCCATGCTTTATCGTGACTGAGGTCGTAACAGAAAAGACAAGGCCCATCCATGCATAGTTATAGGATTTTAAGAGAGTTCGAAGTCCATTTTCCAAAGGCAGATACTGAGGCCTGGGAGTTGAGGAACTTCCCAGAAGCCTAAGCACACATGAGCAAAGGAACAAATAAGCATAGTCCTTTGTAGTAGCATCCCAAGAGAAAGTCCCAATCTGAAACTGAATCTTCCAGTTGCTAAAGTCCCAACTTTTTCTCATGAAAAGCTGTCAGAGAATCCAGCCAGCTTGTGATGTGGACTTGAAGGAACATCTTTCCATACCAAACCTGGCCATGTCTTAAGATTTTCTGGGGAGATATTGCTCCAAATGCCCTGTTTAGTAGTTGTACGCTACTAGGGTGGGGAAATAATTCAGTTCAGTTTGCATTTAAAGACAAATCAACCTAAATTTGCACTTTCCAATGCCATATGAGAACTGAGACAAAGCCATCCTCCAAAATTCATACTTCTCTGAATTTTTCAATGCAGTTCTCCAGCCCAATAATTTGACGAAAATTGCATACACTGGGATAAAGTGAGCACAAAAAATATGTTAGTGAAAATAACATACAATTTTAAAAATTGTTTTGCAAAAAAGTGCATATTAGGGTAAATTGCACAAAAATGCTGTGCATTCCCTGGCCCTGCTTCGTTCCTTGATCCCATATTGACTGCAGCATCAGAAAGAACTTATCCTAGTTATCACCAAAAGCATACAAAAGTCAGACTGATCGGTTTCTTGGAAGGTTTTCACATACGCTTTAAACTGTAATAAGAAAATGTCGTTTTCTGAACACTCCATCTGGTGTTTTGGGACTGATAGTAAATCCAGGTCCAATGAACCATGAGCACGATAGAATTTTAACAAGGATGACATCTAAGATATAGCCCCTTTACATATATACACTCAGTTCTGGAATTTCTATGGCAGCGAATATACTACAAATAAAACTAACTTGATATATTGGTATGAAGCGAGACTTCTAAAAAGCTATGATAACTTGAGTTATCTGATATCTTTAGTATCTTTGCATCTTTCTTTTGTAAAAAGATGTGACTTTGTTGTCAAAGCGGCTTTTGGTTCTGCCATGAAATCGTGAAGGTTGTCCAAGGACCTCTGGCAAACTGAATTCATATGTCTCTTCTCTCCCCCCCCCGCCCCCACTTTGGGCTAATAAAGGCTACACTATGTTCCCTTTGAAATCTCTCTGCTGGAGAGTTGCCATTTATTTTGCAGTGAATGTATCGGCATGTGGGATGGTCAGGATTTTATGGTTCATCCATCTGTAGCTCCAGAGTGTTTGAAATTGGTCTCTGGGCACTGCTAACATCAGGTGTGGTCTGCTGCAAAAAAAGACTTGTATTGGTTACATCATCTTCAGCTTCTTGAGGAACCGTATATTCAATTGTGCCATAATATAAACCACAACAATTAAGAGGAAAGCTCAGTTTCCGAACTATTTCTGAACTTTTCCTTAAACATAAGCAGATTTAAAGTACACAGTAAGAAAGCATGAAGAATTTTTTTTAAGTACTGTGCATTGCAATGGAGTATTCTATTTTTTATTATTGGAAAACATGAATACATATAAACATAGGTTGCAATTACTAAATACAAAAATGTATTTGGTATGGTTGCATGGTTGAACCCTCTCAAACAACAGTGATTTGCTATGAAAGCGTCCGGCCTGTTTATTTGCAGCAGAGAGGGGGAACTTCAGGTCCGGGGGCCAAATGGGGCCCACCAGACCTCTCTCCATGCCTCAGGACTCCACCCCAATGGCATGTAGCTTCTGGAAGGTTTTAGAAGGGAATGTGGCCTTCAGGCTGAAAAGGTTTCCCACCCCTAGTTTAATGCTAGTCTGACCCAGTCACCAATAACAACTACGTCTACAGAAACCAAGAAGTGAACAAGCCAGGCTGGAGGGGAGTAATTTGCTTCCCTCTCTGTAGGCATTGTGGCCAGCATAAAAGTTGAAGTAAATTACTCATGTGAACTTACCCATAGTGAGAAACTCAAAATCTGTTTTTTAGTCCTCTCCTCCTTTTACCCTGGTTGCAATTTCTTTTCCTAGCAGCCATACATCCCTCACCAAACTCAGTGACTGTAAATGTATCACTCCATTTATTCAAGAGAAGGAATTTGATTTAATGACAACCATCTTTTTCCTGTTACCGGTGAGATGAAATATTACTGCTGTCCAAGTGTCTTTGCATCTCATTTGTATATGAACCTACAAATGTTACAGTCTCAAATGTTAGGAGAAAATCAAGCAATAATAGCAACCTGTGTGGTCTTCTTCTATGGCATCCCCTAACTGTGTGGCCATGGAGGGTGTGTGTGTTTAAACTATATATATTTCATGAAAAGTCTCCCCTGGACATTCTTTCATATGTTCTTTGATTAAACAGACAACTAGTCCCAAATAATATGGCTTGCTTCTTTAACTTGCTTAGGGCAAAATTAAATGGGATGGTCACCGACCTGCTTGTTTGAAACCTTTGCTGCCCCAATCTCATTCAAAACTCTGGGTGGCAGATCCAATTTTTAGAACTGATGAGACATGTGGTGGTGCCTTTGCCAGACTGTGTCTCCCTGAAGTGCTTTTCTCCTCAGCTTCAGTAGCCAGTACTGTACAGTGGTACCTCGGGTTACATACGCTTCAGGTTACATACACTTCAGCTTACAGACTCCACTAACCCAGAAATAGTGCTTCAGGTTAAGAACTTTGCTTCAGGATGAGAACAGAAATTGTGCTTCGGCAGCGTGAGGCCCCATTAGCTAAAGTGGTGTCTCAGGTTAAGAACAGTTTCAGGTTAAGAATGGACCTCTGGAATGAATTAAGTAGTTAACCCGAGGTACCACTGTACTAGAAATGAAATTGGCTGGGAGGAAATCTCTTATGGGAAGAGGCTGTGGAGAGGTTTGTGGCATGTGTGACAAGAGCTTAGTTCATTGTGCTGTAGAAATAGGACTCTTTCACCACCACTGCAAGTTATAGGGGCACCAACTATAGGGAGCAGAAGGGGATTCGGCCCCCTCAATATTTCTGGGCAGGAGGCTGAAACCCACCCACCCTCACCCCCAATATTGAGGGGGCTGTCATCCTCTGCTGCCCCTGAGTGAGCGTTGGCACACCAGGTGGGGATGAGAGTCGTGGAGGATTATTTTTGCCCTCTGTGCTCCCCACTGCTGCCAGGCAAGTGCTGGTGCACAAGGCAGGCGTGGGGCGGGTCACGTGATGCCGAACCCCCTCAATGTGGGGAGGAAGTCGGTGCCCCAGCTAGTGAAATGTGATTTGGGATGGTCCAGGTTCAAACAAATGGCTCTGTCACTGTCATACCTAGTTTTAACCTCATTCTACCATGCTATAAGTTCTTTCTACATGTTAATGTAAAACACATGGACCTCCTTCTCCTGCCCTCCCTGTTGCCACAAGTGTGTGGGAGTTTTGGTATCTGAAGGGAAATTGGGGTCAGAGTTCTGCTGAACACTTAGTTATGAATATTTGTCCTGGTCACTGTGGTTTTTTGGTGGGAGCAAGAGGAGACAATGCAAGATGGGGGCATGACTACATAATAGACGTAACAGCAATCTTATTTCCATTGTTTTTTTCTTGACTGAGAGTAGCCAATAGGATACACTACAACTTGGAGACCAATATCTGGCTTTATCTGGTATTGACTGTGAACCAGGGGGGTATATTGGGCCAGATTCCAGTAAGTTGTTGTGCTAGTGGAAGTCAGTACAATAATTCCCACTAGCAGAATGGGACTTCCCATCCCATCTCCTTCTCCCATGCCCTCCTCAAATCTTCTCAGAAGGGTTGGGAGAAGCACCAGAGCACTACATGGGGAGAGGAGAGGGGAGATTGTTCCATTGGCAAGCATAAATTCCACCCAGTGTTCATTTGTGTGTTTAAATGTATTTTAAAACCACTTAATATTTGAACTTCTCTAAGGGGTATACAAAAATGACATAAAATAATAAAACGGTTGCATAAAAACAGTAAAGCAGAATTACTAAAAAAGCAAGGTTAAACATAGCAACAGTTAATAGCAGGGATTCAGTCTTATGCATAAAGGAATGTTGGAGGGGGATATATACCTTCACAAAATGCCCAAATGAATTAATAAACAATGTTTCACCTATGGTGCACAGAAGGGCATTCCACATTACAGAAAAAATGACCACTTCCAGGTCACTGCTCTGTGATATTCTGTAGACTGTGGTGCCTATTTAGCTAGAAAAAAATGATTTCAAATTGTGTCCCGATTGCTTTCCTCATAAAAAAGTAATAATAAGCAAGGAAAGAAGGAAGGAAGGAAGGAAGAGACATTGACTTTCTGGCTACACCTGTGCTACATGCGTTCTCCGAATGGCAGCGGCACACTCCCAACATCTGCTCTTTTCATTGAAGTGAGCTGCAAATTGAAATTCCATTGCAATGTTTTTAGACTCAGTTGAAGCAAGGAGACTGTCAGAAATCCTCTTTAAACTCACCCTTATCCAAACAGGAAGCTGACCCCTGACCCCCGGATGTAACAGTACACCAGTGGAAATTTCATTATCCTTGTTTCAGCTGTACTAAGTGAAAATTAATTGTGTAATTATCTGCATGAGCGCATGTGTAAAAGTTTACAATGTGCCAGTTAGATTATGTAACTTGCTGGTTGTATAGTTTTGAGAGAGACAAGGTTTAATACATATATATATATATATTAAATTTTTTAAAATGCATTCATAAAAATATTATGATGGGAGGGGACGAAAGGTGCCTGAACAAACTTTGATAATGATAAAGGAACACCACCCTCAATATCCCTAAAATGATTCTCTCTTGGTATAGCTACATCTGGTATGGGACAGCTCTTTTTATGTCATTGTTGTTAAATCTAAATAAATAGAGTGTAAGCATATTAAGGGCACAGCTTGGTACTTTTTTCCATACACATTTTACTTTAATCATATTCTGCAACCTCAATTTCTCTGACATGGAATGCTTCGCCCGTTTGTTCCCTTGCTCTTTTCATTTGATATATTAGTATCAAAGAAATGACAGGATTTGAAAGATTTCCTAACTAAAACTTTAGCAGCAAAATGAGAGTTGAACACTCCAAAACCTGCATTGTTTAATGTAGGAAGGGTTTGCTGCTGCAGTTTAGTTTTGTTGCTTTTGTTGGGGGTATGGGGGGGGTGTCACAGTCACACCACTTCTGTAGTCTTTGGAGTAACAAAAAACGCTACTTAGTAGAGATTATTTCCATTTCAAAGCTGCTGCGCTGTTTAGATAGCAGGATATCAGGATGAAAGGTGCAGCTTGGATCATTCCCCACAAAGTCTTAGAAAGGACATATTCACTTTCAACAGCCTGGCTCACAGTAAATAGCCTTTATTCACACAAATGTCAAGGAGCCAGAGAGTGTTAAATGGAGAATTCTGGATATGGCTAGCATATTATAATAGAGAAGTGGCTTTAGCAATCTAGTATGTAACTTCACTATGTAACTGTTATATTAATCTTTGTCTCAGGGGATTAGCAAATGTGGGACATGTTATATTTATGTGCTGTACTTGGATAACAGATTTTACAAAATTAAAATAGTTTTTTTAAAAATAAACCATCTATATAGTAGCATTTCCTACAATTTTACGGTTACTTGAAAAATTATTTTAAAGAAGGGCACCTATAGAAATACGTTCTCCTGAAATATGTGGAACTTCCTTGAAAATTATAGCTAGGTCTACACATACTGCACCATAAGGAGTCAAAATAGATTGTTTTCACTTTAAACTGCATATTCAGAATTATATTTGTAAATGTGCTCTGTGTGTGTGTGTGTGTGTGTGTGTGTGTGTGTGTGTCCCTTACATCTAGGTAAGGAGTTGAGCTAAAATGTTTGTCCCCTATGGAATACTTTTATTACTTTCAGAGCAGCAGCGGCTTATTACTGGGGAGATATTTCATAATGCACACCCCCCTTTCACTATGAAGTGATACAGTCCTCTCTGAAACCTTCAGGTTTCTATTACTTTATCCAGGCCCCACTTCATCACCCTCATTAATTACTGATTTCAGATACCTATGGAGACCCTTAACAACCACCCTCGGCCAAATAAAAAGAAATAAAGCAAGATATGACTTTAAAATGGCTGAGAAAAAGTCATGGAGGATATGGTTATCCACAGAGGATAGGACTCTGACTATCAAGCACTGGGAACAGTGATGTCCAAGGGCTATATTGCATTAATGTTTCTTGTAGGCTTCTAGTAAGGTTACCAGATTTTTTTCAATGAATCCGGGGACACTTTTCAACTTCCTACTAAATAGATGGATTTTGTCAGGGGACTCATTTGTAAATCCGGGGACTGTCCCCAGGAAACAGGGACATCTGGTAACCTTATTCTAGTGAGAAATAAAATGCTGGGGTGGTTAGGCCTTTGGTCTGATCCAGGAGCTCTCTTCATGCTTTAGGTGTTCTTTGCATACTGATGACAATATACCCTCAATCCCTGAATGACTTCAGGCAGCTGTTTCATGTAGCCGTTATATAGTATGGAAAGCAAGGTGGAACCTTGCAGCTCCCCACATAAGCCAAAGGCCATGAGGCATAAGTTTCCCAGAATCGTCTAGGAACGAATAAAACTATTGAAATATAATGTCCGCTGTCCTTGTTCCAGCAAGACAACCCAGAAAGATACCATAGTTAATGGTACTGAAATCCACTGAGACATCGAGGAGGATGGATCCCCAGGTGATTTTGCCTGATTATCCTCATATGCAGGGATTTGACAGAGAAGCCTATTGTATAACGATCACTCCTAGACGTACCCTTCCTGAGGTTTCCATCTTTATGGAATATCTTCCATGCTTTCTCTGTAGGTAGATACTGTTTGGAGAGTTTGTGTGTAAGTCAATGCCACTGTGAATCAGGCCAGCGTAGCAAAGTACGGGCTAGGTCTGTTTCTGATCATGGATACTCAGGCTATATCAAAGGCAAGGCATCTTAATGGATAAATTGCCCTAAAGGAAGCTTTCTGTCATCCACAATGGTGTAGCTTTAATGTGACAACCAATTTCTTGTAATCCCATGTTCATGATGGAGGATGCAGAGGCATTCTGTGAAATTCAGGCTATTCTTGCTTGCTGAATGTGAACTTGGCTTATTCTTGAGCTATACTTAATAATAGCCTGACTCCATCCTGACCTGGGCTACATCAAGGGAGAGTTGGTTGTTAGCTGATGGAATATTAATATTAACAATATTCCTGTACAGTTCTGAGTTAATGTAAGAAAAATAATAATTCAGCGGTATGCATTCAATCATATCTTCACAGAACACTATCACATATTCAACAGACAATCAAACCACAATTTGAAATTTTGTTTTGTTAAGGAAACATTTTGGAACCTTTGATATTTTATCTGGTGTCTGAACAGAGCTCTGAAGGGATATCTCAAGGAGAGAATGAGATTTCTGAATAAAAGATTGGAAGCTTAAAGAATTCACACTAAGAGCCCAATTTTCCTAGCCAAGTTTGCTGGAGTGAATTTACTGGAGTAAGTTAGTTTCATTGAATTAAATGGCATATCTGTCTAGGATTTCAGCCAATGAAACTGGATGTATATTATGGGGAAAATAATACTAGTGAAATTGACTGTAGATTATTGACAAATAATCCCCCCAACATAATCCTCTAATAGAACAAGTCAATTACAGCTGGGTAGCATTGTGGCCTTGGTTTGGAAACATACATTAAATAACACTGAAATATGTGAAAGGTTTGATCCATTTTAAAGCCATATTTGCAGTCCTATTAGAAAGCCAGGAAGAGGAAGTTAGAGAGGACAAATTATTCCTTTGCAGGAATTAAAACACACACACACACACACACACACACACACACACACACACACCAGAGGAGGTGAAATGTAAAATAATACTGATGGTAAGCTAAAAATAAACTGCAGAGTATCAGATCATAGAAAACATAACATATTTTCCTGAAAACAGAAATATAAGACAGCAAAGGGAATTCTTTCCTCACTGTCCCACTTTTATCCCAAAGATCAGAGGAAGTCAAATGAAAATTTCCTGGCATCCTGGGGCAATAAAATAATCTCTGTCTTCTTGTGAAACCACATTTGTGTGCACATTGAACAGTGGTTCTTTGAGAATTGTAAGTGCTATGTAAGCATCATTTTTCCCAGGAAACTAAAGCTTTGCTTATTTGCACAGATCTAGGCATGAATGTAATGAGAAATAAACTAGCCCGTTAAGGAGAGACAGCCCAAAAACCGGGCATGTTGTGTGGGTAGCTTATTTCTAATGTGTGAGTCTGTAATTTGCACCTGGAAAAAGCAGTGGCGATTGTCACAATACTAATGCAACAAATCTGATCCTCATGTCTGTTAATCCTTTACCTAATGGGCAAATACGGATGGACTGTACCACCTAAGAAGTAAGGTAGGGTAGGGCATTGCATTATTTACTACTGTTCCCAGATACAAACTGGGCAACTTCCCTGTACAATCTCCGTCAATGGATGCGACAATAAATTTATCTGGTCACCTACGGAGTAACTTCTTCATTCAAGAAGCCTTTCTTTATCCTAGCCTAGTTAGCGACCATAAGCTCCACCATCTTTAATGAATGGATGAATCTGCTGATTTGGGGGAGTGGGATGCCCACCATTGGCCCTGACTCTGGTGCTACTTTGGCCCTCCTGCTGACATGCATGCATTCAGGGTGGTGTTTTGTATGCATCCTGCTTGGAGTGTTCTGGTCTAATGATAGATCCCACAGAGAAAATGGCAAGTCTGGAGGTGAGGCAAGGCTGGTTGAAGGTTGTTGGGCCATGGACAGCATGCTTTTATGCCTCCAACTCAAAGCTGCCTCCTCCAGGCTTCTTCCACTTGAGAGATCTTTGGAGCCTCAAAAAGCCACTCCTCTGACCTGAAGATGGAGAGTCCTGCTCTGTTCCACAGCCTCCCTCATGGTGCACTGCTAGACTGGTGATGTATGCTGAGAGTCATCTGGTTCTTCAGAGGAAGATTCCTGTGGGGCTCTAGGTTCTGGCCCTATAGGCCCTGGTGGTCTGGGAGGGTCTTCTGGGAGTTCCTGTTTGACGGTCGGCTCTGAGCCCTGGCCCAGGTTCATGACAATGCTATATGGGTGGACATACCAGGGACAAGGCCAGAAGGTTTAACCTAAGCATGGAGGAATGCATGGCAGAGGCTACTATTTTAATTTAACCATACATTCCAATTGTTAAGCACTCCCATCTCCACAAGGCATGAAAAGTCAGGAGGAGAGGACAGAGGGTGAAGAAAGAGTTGTGGGTGGTACGTGCACCCTTTTCCCATCCTTTGAACCCTCTGAGAAACTCAGCAAACATGCTTTACCTGGAACTGTGTGTGGAGAGTGCAGCTAAATGGGACACAGCTGAGGAAGTGCCATCCACCTTGGGCCTGTCCATAAAGAGCAAGTCTAGAGTGAGAGACCAGGCTGGTGTCTACTGTTTCCTGGAACTTTTCTCGTTGTGAGACTATATATTAATGTAACATTTTTATATGTAACTGTGTTTTTATGATATTTTGTTTAGGTCATCTGTTCACTTTTCTGTATACTGCTTAGTGATATATTTAATATATTAAGCAACATTGAAATTAAATAATCAAAGTCCAGGAGCAGCGCTGAATTTTCCTTTGGGCAACAGAGCACTGGAAGCATATAGCGCATTAGCACTATTTGTTTTACTCACAAATATACAAGTGAAGCCTGTTTAGAATCAAGTTGATTTCTAAAAACAGGTGCAAATCCTGAATTACAGTAGATTTCCAGAGAGCTGCTTTGCTAAGGCTGCACCCCAGTTTTGGCTCACTCCAGTTCTGTTAAACTCTTACATCTCTCTGCCTTTCCCTAAATCTAGTCTCCTACCTGTATTCCGACAGTTTCTTTGAACCTTCCTCTATGTGGAGGGTGCAAACTTCTGAATACTAGAGTGAGTTTCTAGACCATCAGGAAAGCACCGCTGCCACCTCCCATTTAAGAACGTTATAGTTCTTTGTTTAAAGTCCCTGGCTACTCATCACTCATTGTTCATTCATTAGGGTAGTTCTAGCCTCAGTAACCAGAATAGCCAAATTTACAGCAATGTGTTAGAGCTTTATTTAGGGCCCTGAATTCCAGACCTTCCAAGTGTCCCTATTTTCCAGGGTCACCCCTGATTTAGAGAAGCCATCCTGGTTTCTTATTTGAGCCTGGAATGTCCCACTTTTCCTTAGGATGTCTCTATTTTCGTTAGAGAAATGTTAGAGGGTATGGAGTTATCCAGCCCCTGAGCCGTCTGAAGGCAATCCTGTATAGAGATTTAAAAAAATGTTTTTTATATATGTTGGAAGCTGCCCAGAGTGGCTGGGACAACCCAGTAAGATGTGTGGGGTATAAATAGTTAAATTGCCATTATGGAATGGGACACCCCTATTTTCATCAGAGAAATGGTGGAGGGTATGGAATTCCTACATATATGCTTTACCTGGTGCACTGTGTGTATGCATGTGCATTTCAATTTCTAGCTTTTAAACGAAATAACATTTTGTTATTGTTTATTCTCCTAGTTAAATGCCTGCTCAATCTCCAGCTAAATTAAAGTGAAGTACTTGGATTTAAACCAATTTAGTATCATTAAAGTTAATGGGACTGCATGGGCTTAATCCGGAGAATTCAGCTTAACTGGGTTGTGGATCAAGGCTATAGAACTGTACTACATTTGGTGGTTAGTTGTTGGCCCTTACCTGTGTTTTATCCATGTTTATTCCCCCCGCCCAATCCTTGCTTCTAGGATATAGGGTTTCCTCTCTAATAACTTCATCCCTAAGGGCTCTTTCAGCTCAAAATATAACTGGCCTAATTTATTTGATTTAGAGCAGGGTAGCCAAACACTCAAGGTCTCAAAGTATTTAATGGGCTTTTCTGACAGGCTGAGATGCTACAAAATGCAAACTTTCCAAATAAATAACTAGGCAAGTCTTTGCCCCCATAATTATGAAGTCTCTGAAATGTGATTTGGAAGATAAGATGCAGAGACAAAATATTTTCACTGGGGTGGGGAAACTGGGGAGAGGGGGTACTAAAAAATATGTTGTAGGTAAATCACTTACAAACCATACACAGAGTAATGTGAGTTAAGGTAACAAAACTGAGCCCAGTTCTGGTACACATAGAAACACAATTTAAAATTCCCATATGTTGGTGATGATGTTGTTTGTACTGATAGCCTGTCTTTCACTGAATAGTCCCAGAGAGGGTTATGGAAATGATAATTAACCCAGGCATAAATTGTCATTAAAATGATTATTTTTAAACCCACAATACTAACCAATAAAGTTAACAAAACAGCAGAACAGCTTTGCAACAGGAAGGAAAAGCTCCACTCAACCAAAGTCCTCAGCAAATAGGTGTGTCTTGACCAAGTGTCCAAAAAGCATAATGTAATGGCCCAAGATATGGGACATGGGTGGCGCTGTGGGTTAAAGCCTCAGCACCTAGGAGTTGCCGATCGAAAGGTCGGCGGTTCGAATCCCCGCGGCGGGGTGCGCTCCCGTTGTTCGGTCCCAGCGCCTGCCAACCTAGCAGTTCGAAAGCACCTTCGGGTGCAAGTAGATAAATAGGGACCGCTTACCAGCGGGAAGGTAAACGGTGTTCCGTGTGCTGCGCTGGCTCGCCAGATGCAGCTTGTCATGCTGGCCACGTGACCCACAAGTGTCTGCGGACAGCGCTGGCTCCCGGCCTATAGAGTGAGATGGGCGCACAACCCTAGAGTCTGGCAAGACTGGCCCGTACGGGCAGGGGTACCTTTACCTTTACCTTAATGGCCCAAGATGCACCTTGGAGAGATCATTCCATAAACTGAGGGAGGTGGGCTTCACTTTTTGACCAATAATTGAAAAGCATACAGTGATGGCAAAAGATGTACCCCAGAGAAGTTATTCCACCATCTGGGGGCCATTGACAGGATTGTAAAGCACTGCCTTTTTGAACTATGTGAGGCAGGATTTTAATTTGAGTCACCTGCTAAGGAAGAAATGTCCCCATAAATATTTGCTGGTGTGTGCACGGTTCCCTGACTCAATACTCTTTCCCCATCTACCTTCAGCTCTGCTAATATAATTACTTGTTTGTTTGCACTTTATCTATTTTCTATCTTGACAGTACTGGAAATGGCAAGATGCCTTGCAGGTAGATAGTTTATGTTCCCTGAAATAAATGGTCCTACATCTTGTTAAATCCTTTTTTTGTTGTTATCTTGTTTTTGTGGCATTCTGAAACTTGATGCTTCTGTCAAAGGCCAGATGGTTCATAATCTATTTACATAATTGACTTAAACCTTCCTTATTCCTTTGTTGTTCTCTTAATGCACTCAGCGTTGCCAGGATAACACCAGCCTTGGGGTGCATCACCATTTACTGTTGAACATTACTGAATGCACACACAAATCACAGGCTTCATTGTGGCCCTGAGCAATCCAGATTCATATCCAAGTTTGCTCATAGGCTTCAGTGAAATATATATTGCATTCAAGCTTTGATATCCTCCTTATTATCAGTTCCATTTCTGGGCAGAGGACAGACACTAATTGGGCAACAGCCTTTCTAACTGATTCCTACAAACGTGGGGCTGAGAGTTGTCTGTCTCAGCCCTCTGAGTGATGATGAACACAGATTAACAGAGATAAACAATTTAGGTAAGGTTGTGGCAATCAGAGCTATTACATAAGTATCCTGCTGACAGCTGTGGTGAAAGCAGAGAATAAAATTACACTTTGATAAAACAACAACACATCCCTGGCTTTTTGATATGCAGTCCAATTAACTTACTTGTGGTCCAATTAATTTATTTGCCATCAAATTAACTTAGTGTTTTAAAAGTTTATCATGACTTTATTGTGATTTC
Organism: Podarcis muralis; assembly: GCF_964188315.1. NCBI lineage: Eukaryota > Metazoa > Chordata > Lepidosauria > Squamata > Lacertidae > Podarcis > Podarcis muralis. Next base: position 80,152,814 of record NC_135657.1, read on the forward strand.
ACTTTAGAAATAACCACAACCAAAGTAATATTAGACTTAATGCAGCAATCAAAAGTTAGCATTAACACTATTGCAAATGACACAACTACATTTCTATCATATTTTGCTGTGGAGCTTGGAGTGACTTCTCTATTTGCTATCATAAAAACTCTGGTAGAGAGAATGTGCCACCCACTGAGTTAAATAGTTTAGCAAGGATTTGAACCCAGCTCTGCTCAGTCTTGCGAACTATACCACACTGGGGGGGTGTTGTTGTTGTTGTTGTTAAGCTCTCTTTATAGTCGTGGGGCACACTCATCTTTTTTTAGAGTTCTCCCTATGAAAATTGACAAGAGTTGGTAGTAGTTTAAGGAGAGGTGATGTTGACTTCTCATATTTTTGTTTAAGCTGCTTCTTTAAGAGCTTTTGTTCCAAGTCCTGAAGCAGCTGTCTTGAGAGTGTACATTTACCATCCCCTTAAGAGTTTTCTTCCTTTAACCCCTTCACTCTGGGTCTGTGGCTTTTCCAGGTGTTCCTGGTCCCATTTTCAGTCCCATTGTGTCCTGGTATGAACGAGAGACCTTCAAATATTTGTGGTCTGTCCTGAAGAATTTGCATCGCATGCCAGCAGAGATTAAACTACACCAATTCTGCTGGCATTGTTCGTTCTTTCCCTTTTCTCTTTGGGGTGATATCTTAAGCCAGACTGAAGAACAGATGTAACTTCACACTTTGATCCGACATAGGATGCTCTGCGTTTTGGAATCCACAGGATCAAGGGGTAAAATACACATTGCTATATATCAGTTCTCACTTAGACCTTAGCATTTCAGGATATTAAAAACTCAACCCAACGGTATTGTAGATAATCCAAAGGGCACCTGGAAAAGAAGCCATAAAACAAGTGATTACTATCAGTAAAGTGTGATAACAGCTGAAAGTATTAGAACCCGCCTACAGAATCCATATTCTCTGGGCCAGGTGGGCACTGAAAGGCTGTAACGTAATATAATCCCAGTAAATCCTTTAAATGCACGAGTTCATATTGGGTTTGGGCAATATGGTGTCATTCATTACACTAAAGTGACAGGCGTACGCAGATGGACAGGCACTGAGAAAGAGAATTTGCATTCTAATTGTGCAAAACTTGAAGCAAGAAATCTGGGTTTCGATACAAAAACAACCACAGGCCAAGTTTTGAGATTAATAAAGATTTCATTATTCAAATCATTTCCATTTCCAATAGATGAGTGGCTTTTTCTTTTCAAAACCCAGTTTAGCATCATTGGACCCACTACTTGACTGGGTGACTAGGCTTGTCAGTCTTGGGTGATAGACGGATGTGTCCAGACCTACTTTATAGCTATCTCCAGATGATCATCTATAAATCCATCGCATACCATTTCTGCAATAATCTAATACTTAAAAAAAGAAAAATTAATACAAAAATTCATATTGAAATACACAGTATCACAAAATACATATTTTGCATTTGCATTTTTGGCCTTTATTGGCATAAATATTTTGCCTCAATGTATACATTTCTAAAAATAGTTCATTCTATTTTAAACACATTTTGTTATTTAAAACAAAACAGTACTGTACCACAAAATTTAGAGAAGTAAGAAATGCAAAGGATACGGAAGGAAGGAAGGAAGGAAGGAAGGAAGGAAGGAAGGAAGGAAGGAAAGAAAATACAGATCATCATCTTGAATTTGTTGCTTCTTTTTTAAAAAACTATTTTTTAAAAAATAAAAGGTTTTAATTTATAACTACATTCCAGTATATATTTTACTTGGCATTCAATGGAATCCTATGTGTCTGATTCATCATGCTGTAGATGTCCTGTGCTATTTAATTCATAAATGTCTGCCACTCACCACTTTACAATATACATTAATTTGTTATCATATGATAATGTGCCAAAACTAACAAGGCTAATAACCTGTATTTTGATATCACAAAATTAATAACTTCTATTTTGATATCAGAGATTAAATTGTGAAGGGTGTATTGGCTGATGATCCACCCATGGAAGGAAACATTGGTAGTCTGTAATTAGAATACAAGGCCATTTGGTGAACGTTTGATATGTGACTATTGATCAGAATCATAAATATTCAATGTTTCTGTGAAAGCTGAGATTCAGGGGCCTATTTTGTTTACAGTGGATGTAGAAGAATCTCAAAAGTAGCAGGTGCTTTAATCATGGCATTAATCACCTCAAATGTTTTCAAGAAGTAAATAATGTGCAACCTGCATTTAGGTTATTTTGCTTAATGGTCACATGAATATTTACTTAACTTCATTGTGTATGGATGGTTTGCACATGCTGGAAAGCCATGGTGTGTGGAGCAAACTACAATCATGTGTTATCATCACACATAACAATCTACATGTTTCTGACACAGAAGTACTTTCCAGGTAGGAACTTCGCCAAGTTGGAAGAAGATCCATAGTTTGGTTCAATGGTACAGCACATGCCTTCCACGCAGAAGATCACAACATTAAAACCAAGCATCTACAGTTAAAAGGATCCTTCCAGAAAGGAAACCTAGAGTCTCCAGAACTCAATTTATTGGGTAAAGTGAATTGAAAATTGAACCTGTGTAGTTCCCATGAGACTCAGTTATGTACGCAAATACAGGTCTCTTTCTCAGACCCTCCAAGTGTCCCTATTTTCCAGGGGCACCCCTGATTTAGAGAAGCCATTCCAGTTTCAGTATTGATCCCGGAATGTCCCACTTTTCCTTAGAATGTCCCTATTTTCATAGGAGAAATGTTGGAGGATATGGAAGGCCGTGCCTATTTTCATTGGAGGGCGTGGAATTATGCAACCCACAAGCCAAGGAGATACGTAACTGTACAACCTTTAGAAGACATCAGAAGACAATCCTGTATTGGGAAGGTTTTTTTAAATGTTTAATGTTTTCTTATATATGTTGGAAGTTGCCCAGAGTGGCTGGGGAAACCCAGTAAGATGTGTGGGGTATAAATAGTAAAATTATCAGTATGGAATGGGATTATTGGGAGCCAGTGTGGTATAGTGGTTAAGAGTGGTAGTCTCGTAATCTGGGGAACCGGGTTCGCGTCTCCGCTCCTCCACATGCAGCTGCTGGGTGACCTTGGGCCAGTCACACTTCTTTGAAGTCTCTCAGCCCCACTCACCTCACAGAGTGTTTGTTGTGGGGGAGGAAGGGAAAGGAGAATGTTAGCCGCTTTGAGACTCCTTAAAGGGAGTGAAAGGTGGGATATCAAATCCAAACTACTACTCCTCCTCCTCCTCCTCCTCCTCCTCCTCCTCCTCCTCCTCTTCTTCTTCTTCTTCTTCTTCTTCTTCTTCTTCTTCTTCTTATCAGTATGGAATGGGACGTTCCTATTTTCATCAGAGAAATGTTGGAGGGTATGGTCTCTGTCTGTCTCTCTGAATCAAGACACAAAGGATTTGGGCTGACCATAAATTCAAAAACAATACTTAAGGGTCCCTCCAGACTGGTATTTTATTGTGGGTGTGTTCTGCAACATGTTATTGACATGATGATAATAATAATAATAATAATAATAATAATAATAATAATAATAATAATAATAATAATAATAATATCATCTAAAGGGCTGTCACATGAAAGATAGAGCAAGCTTGTCTTCTCCTGCCCTGAAGTGTAGAACCCAAACCAGTGGCTTCAAGTAACAAGAAATGAGAGTCAAACTAAACATTTGACTTCTTGATGGAACTTCTTGATGGTAGGAACTGTTTGACATTGTCTGGTTTCCCTCGGGAGGTGGTGGACTCTCATTTGAGGTTTTTAAGAAAGGGTTGGAAGGATGTTTTAGTTGAGATTCCTGCATTGCAGGGGGGTTGAACTATATGGCCCTCTGGGTGATTCTATAAAGCCAGGCTTTTTTAGCATTACTGAATTTGCATTAGTTTTGTTAAAACAGCCCAACTATACCTGAATTGGTGCAAGAGAGTGATGCACTATTAAAGAATACAGAATTTCACATTTTTAAAACTTTGCTCAACTGTTCAAAAGACTTAAGTAATGCTAAAGCTTCCTTCTCCTTTAGTCTGATATCCTGACTACTCAAAATAGAATGATAACTACAATGGTGCAACTATAAATGGTCTTAGGGACAGTAGCATAGCCAAAACTGTCTCTATGTGATGCAGACTAAGTGCGTTGCTTAGTCTGCAGGCAGGATATATTGTGTTCACTAACCCATCTGCTAATACAGCAGCAGCAATTTCCACTCAGCAGTCCCGGCTGGGTCAAAGTGGATGTACACTGACTGGGTAACTCATTTTGTTCTCACACAGTTACATTGCTGAAAGCTGTTTTGATGCCTCACATGGAGGCCATTTTAACCACATGAGTTAACCCTTATTGTTGAAAGGAAGCCCTCTGGTCATTTAATAAACCATCCTTTCCTGAGACAAGAAATCTTAAATTTAAAGCATCATGGAAGAAAGAGATTCCACAGTCTTCATAGGTATCTTGTTCCATTCTAAACCTTAAATGTCATAAGTTTCTCACAACCATTTAATAAAACTATTGGAACCATATTCAGTTTTGTACATTGCCTTGAGAAATGTGTGTGAAAGGTGATTTATTATTCTTACAAAGTTATCCAATTTTCTTGTTGCAATTAATAATTTCATTAATGAATTGCTTCCTATGAATTTGCATACCACGAGCACAATTCATTTATTAGCAATTCCGGTGTATTAGCGTCATTTTCTCCATAAACCCAGATTCAACAAATCCACAATTCAAAACCCATCTTTTCTCTTGCCAGCATAGTCTCTTTTATGTTCTCCCCCAGAGCAGCATCAAATGAAGCTTTGGGATGGAGTGGAAGCATATCTGGGTCTGAGTCATTAATTCAACAAAAGTACAGCAGAAGATTAAGTTTGCTGAAATATTGGGCTTGCTGAGAAATAAAGCTGGTGTTATTTCCATCTGAATTTATAATCTTTATTTGTTTTACAAGAAGCCTCTCTCTCTCTCTCTCACACACACACACACACAGAGAGAGAGAGAGAGAGAGAGAGAGAGGAGTTTGCTGCAAATTGATTATTATTAGCATTGGGTAAAGACCACAGCACCAACATCTGAGAAAACAGGACATCTGTTTCCTGCTTTCACAGAAAATACAAGCATGCCCAGCAAAAGCATGCCTTAGGCTGCCACCCCCTGGTGACTCCAGTGAAAGGGCCAGGACTCCTTGTTTTCCTTCCAGTATGTGCATCTCTGGGAATCTCTCTTGCAGCATTTTTTTGTGTGTGTGTTAACTCTTTCGTATTTCACAGTGCGGTTGTCCGGCCAATTACTGTGTACAAAACGGCACATACTGGGATAAAGTGTGTATAGAAATGCACATACACACACACACACACGCACACACACACACACACACACACAAAATCACTTACAAGAATTTATTACATATAGGGAAACTGCTTTGCAAAATTAGGCATAGAAGCTTGTGCATATTAGAATAAATTCGGACTAAAATGCAGTGAACTTTCAAGAGCATTTTTCAAAAATATAAACGGAGAAATCCGTTTATAAACGTTGAAATCCAGAGAACTGAATGTAGGAGTGGGAAAATGAGAAACCTGGAGAAACTGAACTTGAAATAAACTCATACCTACTCTTCTGGGCCTTTTATGGGAGTCTCTGCTGGAAAAGGTTTCTGAATGTTTCCATTCATTATAAAAATAGATTTTTTCATAAATGATCAGTGCAAGTTTGCCACCTACAATGTGGCTCAGTTTTCAAATGTTGCAGCACACTATTGAATAAGTGTTATTACACTGAGCATGGCATGGTGACCACCCACAAATTTGGGTTATGTTCATGCATACTTCCCAGGCTATACCCATTGTTTTATCTACTAAAATATGTCTCACAAAAACCCACCCTGTCCATATGTATTTCTGCTCTCCACTCCTCCCTGTATAATTTTCTCAATTTTTAAAATTTAAATTGGATGTTCTTAGAGGAAGAGTGAGTGAGTGAGTGTGTGTGTGTGTGTGTGTGTGTGTGTGTGTGTGTGTCAGTCACTAAAGCACAGTGATACTGCTATATATGTTTAGTATTATTTATAATTTAGCAGTAATACTAAATATTTAGTATGTAGTATGGTTTTTTATTTCAAGTGCTGCTTTGACTATAAAAATGGATTGTTATGAACTTTCATTTAATGCGTTGGGTTGGATGTTGTATTCATCCCTTTAAGAAAATGTTGGGATTTTCCATAAGAGAAAACTGTGTTTTTCATAAAGCAAATTGGTGTGTGAAAACTTGCAGCAAATCAGGCACATGTCTTTAGTTTGGGGGGGGGGGGAGATGGATGAGACCCAAGTCAGGCACATTTTAAGTCTTGTTAAGTCTTACTAGGCAAGCATGCTTACCATTTGAAAGTGAGTTTAATGTGCACCATGCCATGACTTTTTTTGTAGAGAAACTGGAAACAGGAAGGTTACTGATCCACAATCCAAAGCTGGCCCATATACCACAGTGTACCAGGAGCAAAGAGCAGGGACGGATAATCCAGAAGTGCTTTCCACAACAACTCCCATGATCCCTGACCGCTGTGGCTGCTGGGAGCTGGAGTCTAAAACTTCTGGAGGGCTGTACCTTGGGATAAGGTAATACATTTGAAGGAAACAATAGAACAGAAAGCTTGAGATGAATACACAAAAATGCGTACATTAGGCAGAATTGTATGTGAAAATGTGTATATTAGGAGAAATTCACCCTAAAATGCTGGCAAATTTTCATGAAAATATTTTTTATATACCATATTTTTTGCTCTATAAGACTCACTTTTCCCCTCCTAAAAAGTAAGGGGAAATGTGTGTGTGTCTTATGGAGTGAATGCAGGGTGCACAGCTATCCCAGAAGCCAGAACAGCAAGAGGGTTCGCTGCGCAGCGATCCCTCTTGTTGTTCTGGCTTCTGAGATTCAGAATTTTTTTCTTCTTCTTTTCCTCCTCCAAAAATTAGGTGCGTCTTATGGTCTGGTGCGTCTTATAAAGCGAAAAATACGGTATATAATGCAGACCAATGTGACAATGTGGAGAACTCAACTTAAGATTTGAAAAATGAGAAACTGAAATTGAGAGATTCTCTCCTCCCTGATCTAGTTAAGTGCCGTACTCCTCAGTATCACTGACTATTGACGCTCCAGATGCTTTCTTTCCTCTGTATAAGTCATGACTTCAGTTCAGCTTGAACTTGGCCTGGAGTTTTAACATTACTTTCATGGAGTGACCTGACACCAGTCTCATTTATAGTGGTATAATAATGGACCTAGCCATAGAACTCAGTAAACCCAGTGTAAGGAAGATTAGAATCAAGCGCTACAGATCTTGATATCTCCTGGTTTACAACCACACACATTTCTGGGAACTTGACAAGGACAACGAGATCAACATTTCTGCCTTTGAAAACTGAATGTCAATTCTTTACTATGTTAGCAGTGCTATTTAGGGGTGAAGTGGCTTTGTTTATGCACTTCTATAATGAGAGAGTGTTATGGAGCACATTTTCTTTTTTAGAGAAACCATATTAAAAGTTTACTGCGTGTTGTTTGTCAAATGTTCCAATAGCTCCTATTGCTCTTAATGATCATGTGTATCTTATTATGCGAATGCTGACATTTCAAGACCTCCTCCCCAGCGTTATTAATGTGTCGTCAAAAAGTTCAAGAATTCCTTTAATGATGCATTGCAGTTTTTGAGTGAGCTGCGGCAGCAACTTACCGTAAATGTTGATTCATGCAAGCATAAGCATCACTTGGTGAACTGTCTCAACTGAAAACTATTGGACCTCATTTGACATCAGGTCATGTAATGGTTGATTCACACATGCAAGTCATCACTTGATACTACTGAACATGCAAGTGTTTTAATAATATAATAATAAAGAACTTCACCTAGCAATGTTAGGCTCTGCATTACTACTGCTGCACAATGCCACACACCTATGCCAGTGAGGTGGTGTGATCAGAGTGTTGGACCTTTGTTCCCAAACCCCTGTTTAGCCATGAAACAGTTTAACCTACCTCAGAGGGCTGCTGTGAGGATTAAATGAGATAGGAAGAGCCATGCCCTAACCTCTTTAGAGCAGAGATAGAAACCTGTGGCCTTGTTAGACTACAACTGCTATCATCCATGCTGGGTAGGGATCATGGGAGACTGAGTCCGATAAAATCTGGAGGGCCATAGATTCCCCATTCCTGTCTTTGACCTGGGGACCACATTCACTCTTCATTGACTCTACAGGGGCCACATACCAGTAGCAGGTGTGGCTGCCCCACTCTCTTGAATGCACTTGCACACAGCACAGATAGTATGAATACACACACACACACACACATGAATTCCCCATCTTCATCTGATCCATGCTATCATTCCCTTGCCATTCCTCAAATCATCAATCTCATGATCAGAGAGAGTATTAATTGCAACCCAATCTGGGCTGAATAAAATTATTTGTTTTTCATTTTGCTGCTGCTGCCAAAATCAGTGGAGTCTTGGAGTAGGACAAAACCCTTTGCTTAGGAGGCCAGGTATGTCCCCTGGGGTGCAGATTAGCCACTGCTGCTGTAGCAAAAAGGTAAGATAAAAAAGCAACAGAGTATGGTGATGAAGGATAGGGAGAAGGAGGAAAAGGAGAAATGTGTGAATCAACTGGGATTTCTGGTTTTTCTTTTCCTTTAAAAAAAGCACACCTACCAAAAGCGGTATCAAATACATAATATGAGTGCCATTTGTATTCTGTCTTGATTTCTCCACTTCCTCCAGAAAGCCTCCATCTACCACGTCACAGAAGGTTCAAAACTGCAGTTAGAAGTCACTCTTCCAAAGAAACAAAGATCAGCAATGGAGGGAACAAAAGGCCCAAGTGTAAAAGTGGGTCTATATTGTTGCCATTTCATTGTTTATTTAAACAAACCTAAAAGAAGCAGAAGACAATAATGGGATAAAAGGTTCTGCAGCAATAGGAAAAATAAACATGAATCTTAAAAAAAAAAATCCTGACTGTTACTGAGCAGAACATAATAAAAATATGGATTGCCTTGTTTGTTTACTTTTTCATCCTAAATCTTTCCAGTTGCAGGACAGATTACAGGATCTGCATTTTTCTTTCAGGTTTCCCATTACTAGCAAAAGAGCAAATTCTAAGAGTCATCCTTGCACGATGCATTAAGAACTGCAACAAATATTTATTTGAGGCTGACTCTACCAAGCTATATTATTCGGCAGAACGAGGTGACCATTTCAGGCAGTAGGTGCTAGGAGGCAGCAGTGACAGCCCATTGACTGATCCTCCTGAGGACCCTACCGCCATTCCCCTGTCCTGTGGCCTGTCCTGGAGGCCACAATCTGGCCTGCTTCCTCAGATGCTGTGGGAAATGCTATCCCACCATGAGAGCTCAAGCAGGATTCAACTGCCACTTGCTTATTCTTTGACTAGGCAGCAAAATGTCTTGGGCTAGCCCCAGGAACGATGGAAACCCTCCCACAAGAAGTTGGCTTAAAATGTAGCCACTTTGGGCATCAGCCTGTATCCTTCTCTTTTCCCAGCTAGCATTGAGGTGAAGGTGGTATTAGCATAGATCAGGCTTGTTCAGAATAAAGCGGGTCACAGAATTACAGTGGGCCATAAGCAGCCTTTCATAGACTGATGTTTCTATGATCTATGGCTTTCTCCTCACTGAATCATGGAATGCCTGCTGCATCATTTCAATTGCAATGGGACTTTAAAAAACCATAGTTAGATACGCTGCAAATGTCCCAGAAATACCAGGACATCCCATTTTTTTTATTGTGAGAGAACAGCGTTGATTTTGGTTGTTATGATCTTGTGCGATTCCCCCCCCAAAAGCATTTATTTATTTGGGGGGGCTGCGATATTTCACAGCATCCAAGTCATACTATGTTCCCCAAAAAGCACTCACAGGGGAACCACAGCATGAAATTGTATGAGATAAAGACAACCAAATGTATGAGATACGTATGAGATAAAGACAACCAAAATGGCTGCCATGCTCTTCAGATAAGAAATAGGAAGATGGCATCCAGGAAGATTTTTGCTTTAAAGTGTTGAAGGGTATGTAGTTAGTGGGATTTCAAAAGAAGAAAGAATTTGTTTCTAAAACTGGACATGATTCAAACAATTATTTAAATGTATAAAACGTTATCAAATATTTTTTGCTGTTGTTTAGTCGTTTAGTTGTGTCCGACTCTTCGTGACCCCACGGACCAGAGCACGCCAGGCACTCCTGTCTTCCACTGCCTCCCGCAGTTTGGTCAAACTCATGGCTATCAAATATAGCCAATCCTTTTTATTTTAAGTTACTGAAGCTGTTATCATCCCATCCACCCAAGAAAGCTTTTTAAAAATTGTTTAGCTTCATTGCTACTAATAGCTATCCAGGGAGCTACAAAAAATTGTTCTAGCTGTTTTATGGAATTCAGAACGGAAAAGTAATAATTGTTCTGAGTATTTTAATGATCTATTTGTGTCTCGGAAGGGGACTTGTATGCCATCCACTCTCTGTGTCTGGTCCTGGTAATGGATGAGGAAGTATTAGCAATGAAACGCAGCATAAAATAATTTCATGCATTTTCCTTCTTTTCCTTCATGTGCCCCTAGTGCTAATTTATGAAACCACGTGATTCTCAGGCAAAAAATGCTGTAAAATCTCAGACAAAAAATGCTCTAATTTTTTTTAACGAGGAGATATATTTTCTGTTAAATGGCACATTCCATCATGTGACCTCTGTAAATATTTGAGTTCAGTGTTTTGTTTTTTAAAGTTTCTAACTGGTTTAAAATATCAAAGGTATTCTGATTGTCCATAAGGAGTTTTCAGTCCCCTGTTCTAAGGCCTCCCCCTCCCCTGCTATATACTAGCACCATGGCCACTTCTGTTGAAGGTTTGGGCAGATGCCTGAGGCCATCTTTCAGCAACAGTATCAGATTTGCTTATAGGACTGAAGTAAATATTTTCATGGTCTGTCACCTTGGTTTTATTAAAGGTGTTGGGCTACCCTACTAACCAGCTTTGGAAAAGTCTCCCTTAGTCTTTATGTTGTCCTTGGTATTAATACAAGCAGTTCACTTTCAGCCTACAGCAAGCTTTCTTGCCATGGTTTATTTGGAGCACTTTTACAATTAAATAAGTTTCCTCAATATGAGGTATTTTACTTGGTATTCTGGACTGAAAGCTCAACATTTTGCACAGCTGTTAAGCACAGCCCTAAACATGCTTATGAAGAGGTAAATACCACTGAGTTTAATGAAGGCACGCTAGTAAGTATATTTAGTGTTATAGGAGTGTGAGTCTGATTGCATTGAAAATGTATTTCTTGTATTGAAGAACATTTTTGGGGGGGGAAATTGAATGATAAGTTTGAGTCACTTTAGAGCTCCTCTGGGCATCCTTTTTATTGTTCATTAATGATGATTAGTACTCATTGCAGAACAACTAATAAAAGGGAATGGTGATGTGGACAATCCGGTATAAATCTGCTACTAATGCCACTAGCATTGCACCAGTGACACGTTGCAGAATATACCTCCAAATTCTCCACCACCACCAAAGTTAGATCCAAAGGTGCTGCTTAGTTTATGGTGAGGCTTTCATCCATGAAATGTGGAGGGAAGCCATGTTCAGCTATCCCACTCCCTCCTGCAGTCCCCTATGTGCTCCCAAAATCTGCTCTGGAAGGTCTCCCATTTTTTTGGACAGACTTAGGGGGAAGTGCGCTGCAGGGTGGGAAGGAAGAGTCACCAAAAATTGTTCCCTTCCTCATTCTACTTGTAACAATGGACACAGCTCATTATTTTATATATATTAAAGAGTTTCTGTATCTTTAATCTGGGCAGTTAGTGTGCAATGAATTTTTTTACTCCCTGCAAAATCAAAACAATTAACTACAATGGTAGCAGGATGCGAGAGAAAATATTTGACTTTTTCATTGCACTGTTCAAGTGTCTTTCCAGGGAATTAAGGAACTGAAGAAAGACCCAAGGCCCCTGCACCACCTTCAAAATCATATAGGAAGTGTTCAGATTTGGTCTCTCCCCCTCCTTCCCCCTTTCTTCCTACCGATATTGATACACTGCTGAGTTTAAAAACTATAAGCAAAAATGCCTTAGATACCCGTGTAAAGAACTCTGTGCCTGCTGTTTATATAGCAAGGGCAAAGCAAGTGTATGCTACAAGCTCCACATGCAAGCCAGAAGATTTGTGTGTGGTCTGAATGGAATTTTTTTTATTTTTTTATCATCCTGTTTGGGAACAAATTCAGGATCTGTTTCTGTTGGCAGTTTCCTCCTGTTGTGAATATATTAGTATCGTTCTCAAGGCCTCTGTAGAGCTGCAATGTTAACAATGTGAGCCTGGGGGCTGATAGACAATTGTACTCCATCAGGTCAGATGTTGCTAATGAGATGAAGAAGAAAAGATTACCTCACAAGAAAAGAAAATTCGTGTGGGTCAAACCCAGCTAGTGGGCTCTAATCAAAATCTCTTTTACCATAAAAGTCCAAAGAACATCTTATCTTGACATTGAAAACATGATGGGAACAAATCCACCATGTTTTGGGAATACAAAGTGAATCCAAAGGGTGCCCTCTAAACGGAAAAGATTAGCAACCACAACAAAAGTCAAGAGCTCTCTGATGTCCTCTAAAATGCGAAGCGATGGCTCATGAGGCCAAACAGTTTTGTCATTAATCACAAGGCAGGGATACTTTAAGCACTGGAATTTCAGTATTCGTTCATAGTGTTAGCCAGGCCTGACCCAAAACATTTTCCTGCCTAAAACAAAGGAGAGGATGGCGACAAGAAACCGACTGACAGTTCCTTCCACGCTGCTGAAACTCTTCATGTCAGTTCTTCATTCAAAATGGCAAAGAGTGTGGTTCTCAAATCATGACATCCAATGAAATATGGATATGCTTAGCAGGGCATGTTCAATGTAGGAGAGGCCCAGTCATTGCAAAAAGGAACTGAGACAGAGCAAGCTGTGTCTTGCACACTGTTGTTTTTCGAGATGATATTTACTGCAACCTTTCATGGGCACCATTAGCCCATTAGCACCGTGTTGACAACCCCTGCAACTGTACATGTGTCTGTGTGTACACACACACACCCTCCAACATTTCTACCATGAAAATAGGGGCGTCCTATTCCACAGTAAGAATAATTTTATTATTTATACTCTGCCCATCTGACTGGGTTGCCCCAGCCACTCTGGGTGGCTTCCAACATAATACAACATCAACTTTTATTTTTTTAAAAAAAATTGCTATACAGGGCTGCCTTCAGATGTCTTCTAAAGGTTGTTTAGAAGTTACTTATCTCCTTGGTTTGGGGGTCGCTTAATTCCATACCCTCCAGTGAAAATAGGCACATACTACCATACGCTCCAACATTTATCTGATGAAAATAGGGACAGCCTAAGGAAAAGTGGGACATTCCAGGGTCAAGTCAGAAACCAGGACAGCTTCTGTAACTCCAGGGCTGTCCCTGGAAAATAGGGATACTTGGAGGGTCTGCACACACAAATATATATGCAGAGAGAGCAAAAGAGAAACAAATTTCCCAGCTCACATTCACAGTACAGTGGTACCTCTTGTTACGAACTTAATTTGTTCTGGAGATCCGTTCTTAAACTGTTCTTAACCTGAGGGGTGCTTTCACTAATACAGTTTGATATATGCCCTCCAAATATCTGAATAAGTATCATTTTTTGCTGAATAAATGAACTATTTCACATAAATTCTAAAGCAATTTTCCATTAGGTTGTATGGTGTACTCCTTTCCCAGTCGTCCTTAAATTGCTGATCTTCTACTTTACAAGCTTCCAGCAAACATTTATAAACAATATAAACTGGTTTGATATTTTGTGACAATCAAAGTATTCCTTCCAGCACTTTAGGGAATGCTGAAGCACTCAAAGCCATAAATAGACACCAACGCATGTGCCAGGTGAAAACAGTCAACCAGGTTTTTGGCTGACAAACATCCTTTATCCTTCTAATTTGGGACGTATCATTTTGTTTTGTTCTTGTTCTTCTTTTTATTATGCATTTTGTGCTTTTATTGTGTATTTTTATGCTGTTAACCGCCCTGAGATCTATGGATGAAGGGGTGGTATACAAATTTAATTAATAATAACAACAGTAACAACAACAACAACAGGTGTGTAAAACTACAAATATTGCCATTCAACACTCATTGGTAACCTAGCATCATTATGGAGGGGGTGGGACATGATCAGAGATTAATAGCACAGTTCTATGCAAGTTCCATGAGTTTAATAGAAATTACTTCCAAGTAAACATACTGAAGACTCAAAGTGATTCATAGAAATAAAGTTGAGAGTGAAGCAACTGCATTAATCAGTTTATACTTGAATTCCTGGGTCAAATTCAATATTTCTTTGTCAAATTACTTTCTCCCCCCCCCCCCCTCCAGTGCATAGGATTACTGTGTTGGTGATATGAGTTGTCCGATTTCTCTCCATAGCTGCAGAAATGCTGCTCTCTTAGTCTTATGGTGACCAGAAGGACATTTCGAATGTAACTTAGACAAAGTGTTGTAATTCACTCCCTTAAATTTAATGGCAGAACATACCACAAAATGTGAAAGGTTGGTGAAGTAAATCTTGCTTTTGAGAGAGTTGTTTTGGAAGATTAAAGCCTGTATTTTAATAGCAGCTAGGGCAACCCAAACTAATTTTGAGAATGGCTTTTAAAAATCTTTTTACTTTCTGTTTTTGGCCTTTGTGTTGTGAAGGCACACTGACCTAGCAGAGGGTAGGCATGTTTTCTGAAAATCTCTTTACTGAGCTTATCTGTGCATGTGTTTCCTAACTCCCATCTCATTCCTTGGTCTTGAAAAACAAATTATTTTTTTACCAGTTCTGCTAAAACTACAAGAACTTCTTGTTTATCTATCTATAATTATGTTTATTATTATACATACGGCATAAGACACATATTACATGAATATACACTACGGGTTTCCTAAAGTACCTAGTGCAGAAACAAATGTATATAACAATTCATATAACTGTATAAAAATACTTATTTATTAATCCTTATAATATTATGCTGCAGAAATATAGTGCTGCACGGGGATTGACTCTTTTATACATATTATACATGTAATATATGAATTTTTACATGTAGTTTTGCATATAATTAGTCAAGCTTTTTCTTTTTTAAAGCAACAGTTCACTAGCTTCTCAGATTGCCAAATTCTATGTATAAATTAACATAGATTCCTCCTCCATCTCTACTGGAGGGGCGTGCCTGCAGCAAAAAAACAACAACAAAAAACCCTACCTTTTGGTTATTCATTGATAAAACCTATAAGGATGATGTTTGTTATACCTGAAATCTTGTGCACATTTAACACTGTGGAAGAATGGTTGAACTTAGGGAGACTTGCATCTTAGGGCTTATCCACACTTCTTTTGTCCTGCTGCTCTCCCCTCCCCTTGGAGGAAACCACTCTTTAGAGCTCAGTCAGAGCAAATGACAATTCAGGTTTTCTACAGATTGACGTTTGCTCCAATTTAGCACTAAAGACTGAGTTTTTCCCTGGGAAAGGAGCGGGGCAAGGGGGAAACCACTTGGACCCATGCTTTCTAGTGTGGATGAACCCTCAGTTAAATATGCACAGGATGAGGCTGTTACAATATATTATAAATCATGCAAATTAATTATTATTCCTACTATTTATAATATTTATTTAGTGGCATTGTATGTTGCCCACTACACAGATCATAGAAAGATCTCAGATCCTGCCCAGAGGGAATACAATCTACAACAGAGAATAGATTTTTATTTCTCCCCCTGTGCTTTTTGCAGAATTTTCAAGTTGCAATACAATAAAATACAAATTAGAAGAAATAAAAAAGAAATAAAAATACGATTAAAACCATACAGCATCTAGCGCAGTGTATTGCAATTGTTACAAGAGGCATAAAAATCATTAAGTGGCCTGCGAAAACTCTCAGCAATGTTCAAGCAGTCCAGGTGAGAAAAGTTTGGGGACCACTGCTCTGCCCCTAATAACAAGGTAGGCACCAGGCGAGTTTCTCTGTGAAAGGAGTTCCACAAACCTGGGACTTTTTTGTATTAGCATACCATCACTGCTCCCATCAGGGTCACAGACCCCCTAGCTTTCCAACGCTATATATGTGGCACCTAGTGGAAATATGAAGCCCACAACAAAGGGGATTTTAATGTTGACCAATTGTTGACCAATTTTTGCCCAAGTGGGATCACATTTAATCACACAAAGTTCTTCCTCAGGAGAAATGGTTCAATAGTTATGCAGATGCAACAGCAGCAGTCTGGTTTAATTTTCTGTCAGCTTACAAGGTGTGCCTCCCCACACTTCTTTTTTTTAAAAAAAGTATTATTTGAAGGTTTCTTTCCCCTTTTGCTAGATTCCCAGATTCAGGACTGAAAATGAAGCGTAAATCTTACTGCCTAATAACCACGTCCGCTACTTCCATAAAATGCTACTTAAAAGTCAATAGGCTGCACATGTTAAATACATTAGAGCTGTTAACAGACCGTTGTAAAGTAAGCAGAATTTTTAATAACCTGCATGGAACTTTCAGAGATGCTGTTTTCAACAGGGACCAGGCTTCAGTTATGCTGCTTCGCAGCTTGCCCAAGGGAAACCCTTCTGCCATTTCGAGTATTAACAGAGGAAAAGAAAACAGGAACAGTGCCTAAGATGCAGGAAAAAGGTTAACAAACCATGAGCATGTGAATGCCTCTTGCTCCCCCTTTTTGCACTTCCAATGGGAATTTGAACAAGGCATATTTTGATTTTTTAATTAATTAGGATAACTTAGACCCCACTTTTCCATTATCAACTAACCCTCAAGGCAGCTAAAAGTATCCATGTTAAAAATGGAATCAATCATAATCTAAAACTAGAAAACAAGACAGAATTTTTTAAAACACACACACAAATAATGCAAAATTTCATGACAAATAAATAAGCATTTCTCAATTCTCATTTTTCAAAACTTATTAGCAAATCCTGTTTCATCCTTTGAAGACATTTTGCTTCACTTGCTTTTTGCTGCTACTTGTTGTCAAGTAAGTGAGCTGACCAGATAATAACACATATCAATAAGCAATATTAACACCCAGGCGCTAAACCAAGTTAATTTCAGTGACTTTTTTCCAACATGAGTAAGTTTAGAATCAGGGGATTAATATGCCTTGTCCAATAATTCAGGCTTTTAAAGTCTTCAGCCCATTAAAGGCTCGTGAGAATTCATGAGAATTTTACCCTTGAAGCTCACAAAATTAAGGGCAGTTTAGTATCTGTTTGTAGCCCCCTCCAAATCTTTGCAACAGTTAAAGATGTAAATGTAACATAAACATCTCTGACCATCTACCAGTATTTTTTTGAAAATTTCCATCCATATACCATAATGCTAATGTTGTAATAAGTTGGATATATGGATAGTATACTACTTTCAAGGTGAAGAATTGTGAACATTGAGCTAAATTGTGCCAGAACTGTTTTGAAAGAACAATTCCATCTCCATTAATTCTGATAAGTTTCATAAGAGCCTGTATGAAATTATTAGCATAATTTGGACATCATAAAGCTGTCTCTGCACAATTTACAGAACTTTGTGTGCCTTGCCATATTTTTTACTTCGCAATTATCTGGACAGTTTTATTCTGCTGTTATAAAATTGTAGGGAGGTATGCTAATTTTCCATGCTCATAGTACTCCAGTTTCAGTGGTCTGTGACAATGTTCCAAGGATAAATTGACTAATTTTTCAAACAATATTACATCTCAATTTAATGTTGCTCTGCAAAATCTGCTTCGTTTTATATCTGTAACAAATAATCCAAATTAGTCTTCATTATTCAGGCAGCATTTTCAAACTTGTTGGCATTCTCCTTCAAAATAATCATGTCACTGGAAATGCTTCTAATTTAAGGGTTCATAACCTATAATAAGGTGCAAAAGATTAATGTCCCATGCTATTTTACCACTGAGAACCAATTATAAATTGTACAGAAAATGGAACCGTTTTAAAAACGGAAAGCACTACATTATTCATACACTTCCCCTCCCACACTTACCTGTTAGTTGGCAAGTAGGAAAACTGTACAAAAACACAAATAGAGGGCTTGCAATAAAACAGTTATCGAAATGTGTAGGATAATCAGATATTTTAGATCGTAATTTAAGTAACACTTATATTCAGCTTTAAATCTGATTGCAACCAGATTCTGCAGTTTCTTTTAACACTAAATGTAGTCTCTCTCTATTTTAAAAGATTGCTTACTGCTGTTTCTGGACTAAAATCTCTCTCTCTCCATTAGCTTCTATATTTAGTGCAGAAAAAAAATTGCTTGCATGTATCCTGTAATTTGCTACTAGCCTAGCTTTTTTCAATATGTGTTCGGTAAGTAAACGTTCGTTCCCACCTCTGTTTAGTTATAAGTGCTTTACCATTAAGAAGAACTCTGGAACTTTCATGTTTTCTCAGTTTTAACTTTTATCACCACAAATGATTTGCCCACACAGCTCTTAAATCAGTAGGCGCACAGTCTGGCTAGAATACAGCTGTGTCACAAACCCCAAATCCACTTACTATCAATCAGGGAGCCAATTCACACATTTCGATGGCCAAAATGTATTAAATTTATATTCTTCACTTTTTGTTAATTTGGCCTGTCGAAACCCGATAGCAAATGTTAATGCACACACACTTTCAACAACAGACAGCCTAGCCTAGAGCAGAGTATATGTTGATTATCTTACACTGGGATAGCTTAAGGGCAAGTTCGGGGGAAATAACAAGCCTTGAAAACACACAGCTGTTATATCCAGCAGTGCGGAATGGCAAAGGTGTTCAGGAGGAATAGCTGGGCAGGACTCCCGTTCCTCTCTGCCGCCCAGCATCAGGGCAAGCCCAAGACATTTTGGCACCTGAGGCAGACCCCCAAAATGGTGCCAGAGAAGAAGGGGTGAGGGAATACCTACATCAGGAACAAGAGGGGAAGAAAGATTGACATCGGAATCTGCGGCTCCAGCGGATTGAGGGTCTTGAGGCAGCATCTGCTTCCTGAGGCAATTACTTCACACTGTCTAACGGTAGAGCTGGCCCGTCTCCAAATCATGCCTTGTCAGCCTGCTGGAGTCAAAGGGCATTTTCACACCTAAGGCTAAAAGTAGCTTTCATGCAAGACCTATATTTAAGAATTACATTTTTTTTAAGGCTTCTCTTCTATTTTCTCTTGTGTGGGAGCTATCAGTAGAGGCTCAAAGGCTAGTATTGAAAAGCTTCCACATGTTGCAGTCTGCAAGTGTGAATATACTAAATGTCTTGCGAAGTAGTGTGAGGGAAAGTTATGGCTATGAGTTCTTTTGTGTTTCTCATTACCCAAGCCTTTAAAGGGTTCATCTATCCCAATTTCAGGGTGGTTTATTGTGACTCTCTCCTGTCCACTCTAGTCTGGCATGACTCACTGGGCCACTGAACAATCCTTTAAGAGCCTACTAGAATTCTGTGTCCTTAAGAGTGCCTGGTCTAATAGGGACATTGCTTTGTTGCACTGTAATATAGTTTAAAAGGCTTAATAAATCTTTTTGCAGCTATTAAGAACAATGAGCTGGCCTCTGAACATAAGCATAATTTTATTTCATTTACTTGTAACTTTCTTGGCATCTATTCCTTGCTTTCTTTTATACTAAATATGGGTTTTATTTTTTAAAAAAACAACAACTATATTTGGGGTTTTGGTTGTTGTTGAGCCAGTGACAATTCCAGATATCAAACAAGCAGGATTCAGGAGGGAACCTTGCAAGGACTTTTTCTGTTAAAACATTCCTTTCTGTTTGTACCTATTTGGAGGGGAGGGTGAATTGCAAATGGTTTTTCAAAAACAATACAAAAGCAGGAAACAATGCATTCTGGGAATGCCCTATTGTCTTTTTAAATAAAATAAAATAAAGGAGAATCAAATGCACATTCCACTGGGTGTTTTGAAGGAATTCCGAGGGGGATGAATAGCAAGCATGTACATAACCACACACATATGTATAGAGAAATTTACAAGCTACAATATCCAGACATCATGAGGCTCTGCTAATAATTTTCCCAACCTTACCAGACTGTAGCTACATTTATGATCTGTAGATTTATTGATTTTTGTTATTTTATCCTTTCCATAATAGGAAACTACCCTAGGACCATTGACCTACTCTTGTTATAAATATATTGTCATTTACTTTCATCATTCTGCAGTGCATGTGAGCCTGGAGCTCTAGATGTTATTATGAACCGGCAGTATTATGAAGAAGGTGGTTATAACAAGGCTTTAAAATAACCATTTAACCTTTCATACACATATCAAACATCCTTTTTTACACGTTTGTAACTGCAACACATCTGGGCAACCAAATGCAAGAATTCATAGCAATGGCCTAAGTGAATGCAAAATATGTGGCAGTCCTCAGAGTGTACAACTTGAGGAATGGATGATGATGAACATAAAGCTCTCATTGTGTTTTTATGCAGCCTATAAGCTTCTGTTATAATTCCCACTTTACTCACTAAACATAAGCTTCTGGCCCTTCTACAGTTCCCTACAAACATGAAAAATTAAGAGGACCAAAATAGCCAGGACTGAAAGCATAAAGACATGGTTTTTTAAAAAAAATGGCACAAATTTCCCAAAAGAACATCCCCTTCCCCTACACACATGCCAGACAATGACAAAGCATGTTTTGCTCCTTGCTTACACACACCTTGTACCAGTGGTGGTTTCTCCATCACAGTCAGTAGTTGCTATCTGCTATACAGTATTTAACAGGACAATCCGATGGTCCATGCACTAATGTAAATAAATTCATAGGCGCTTACACCAGTGCAAGGACTATTGGATCATCCTAAAAATTATCTGTTCCTGCTGCCTTATCAAATCTACACTGACAAAACTGGCATCTCTCAAATACCAGGCTTCTCCAGTGTTCACCAAGATTGCCAGATAATCACAACTCAGTTACGTGGTGGCTTAAACTGGACCATTTTATACAACCGTCAATAGGGCCTGCAGTGCAAACTTTCAGTACTGACTGCTGTTGGCTCACAGAGGAAACAGGACAAGTTGTGGTACCATATAGTAGTATTGTTTGGGTGTTTGCAGGCTCAGGGTGTGAGGGTGTACATAAGGGTTAAAAAGGAAAGGAGGATAATACACACACACACTAGTTCCTGACGAAAACCATCCCTTGACTTAGGCTTGTCCTAATAAACATGCACAGGGGGCTGATGGGCGTTCCTATCATGTTGGCTCATACCCAACATTGCGTGAGTGGAAGGTAGCTTGTATAATCAATTTCCCATTCCCTTCCCCCTCTGTACACCTTCTCTATCCCTAGTGAACATTGCAGTGAGCATCTTTCAGAAGGGGAAATTATGCACAATGTTCAGGCTATGAAGGGACTGCAGCAGGAGGAGTGGAAGAGAAATGTCATTTGCACAAGCTGGCTTCTGCTTGCGCAATGCTGAATACAACTATTTAACTTTTTAGTCCTGATAGCAGGTGGTCCACAGAGTCACCACAGGAAAATGAGCTCTGTCTTCGGTCCAACTCACAAAAGTTAATTGTACTGATGCTAATAAATTACATTCTGCTATTTCTTTATTATGGAATGCGTTCACTGAGAACTTTGTCTGAAGAATGAAATCCTCGCTTAACATTATTTTGTAGTATCTGCTTGAGGTATTCAGGATATGGAATGCTATATGGCACTGTAGTGTTTTCTAGTGATTTTTGGTGCACTTCAGGTTTCTAAAATGGCAACACCAGGGAAATGTGTGTGTGTGTGTGTGTGTGTGTGTGTGTGTGTGTCACTCTGAACTGGAAAAGTCCCAGCATTGTTTAATTATTATTATTTTAATCCCTGCACTTTCATTGACAGGAAACCCATTTAATCCTATTTTGGACATTATTTTTAGCTGTTCAGAGATTTGGTTTTTCAAATCAGCCTATATTTGGAAATATTATTGTGGCTTCCATATCAAACCTTTGGAATTCCTGTTATGCTATTTAAAACTTATCCAAAGCTTAAAAGATTGACATTTCAAGATTATTTCCTCATCTGTTGGCTCTTATTGAATTTATTTAAGGAAATTGCATTTGACAGGACCAATTACAACATGTCTAATGGCTAAGTTATACTGAAATTGAAAAGTGAAATTTGACAGAGAGAGAGAGAGAGAGAGAGAGAGAGAGAGAGAGAGAGCACCCATAAAAGGATATATCACAAGTTTAATTCTCATCCCAAGTGAAATTATACAACATTTTGATAGAATTGTATGCATAATATCTTGGTTACTAATAATTTCTATAGAACGCCATGTTACAAAGAAAACCAGGTTCAAATCTCCACTCAGCCCCAAAGCTCTCAGAGTGACTTGTCACTATATCTCAACCTAACCTGCCCACACCTGCTTCTTGTGAAGCATGTATTCTGCCTTGAGCTCTTTAGGGGAAAGGCGGGCTACACATACAGTAAACAACTAAAAGAAGGCTCAGATTTGTATGACTTTATATACATATACCTCTTGTATCACATGCTGTTGGAAAGTGCTATAGTGTGCAAGTCTGTTTATGAGCTTTCTGTTGACATTTACTTGACATTTAGCCTTTGTTCTGATCCAGCAAGACTTTCTGATTTTCATATATTCTCAAGGGAAGAACAAATGACTGACAATCCCCTCAGCTCCAATCCAGCATAGTGGAGTAGGAGGTGTATATTGTGCTCTAGGTGGCTTAGTTTGGGTCCCAGGCCTTTTAGACTCAACTACACATGATCGGAAACCAAAGGGGGACATTGGTTGCCAGGTACAAAAAAGCTTCCTTATCCCACTGTTGCCACACTGGATCTAGATGAGACCTTACACACCAAACACTTGTAGTATCTGACAGACAAACCCATCTTGTGTGTAGATCATTTCTTTACATCATATTTTCTTCTTTTTTCTTTTCTTTTTTAGTAACTATGCACAATTGATCAAACACTTGCTCCTGCACAATCCCCACTGGTTTGTGATTCAATGGGAGTAGAATTTATTGGATCATAAACAGGAAACGCAAAAATAAAAGCATTCTGTTACACTCAAACCCATTTATGCATATAATGTGCAGGGAGCTTTCAATTTGCCATGAAACTAAAATTAAATAGCTGGTTACTTTGACCCCAGTATAAAAATTGAATTACACAGCATTGCAAGCCTTGATGCCTACAATGGGTACACTAATAAATATGATTTGTCTTTGTAAATCTTTTCTTCTGATGTAATGGGAACAACTACAGTATTGCATCACCCTATGTCAATGCTAACTAAATATATTTTTGCCAGTGACATTCATCAGCAACTCAACACCATGAATTGAGTTGTCAAGTCTCTCTTTTGAGAAAAGGCTTTTATTGTATAAAAAGAGTCTTCCTTCTTATAGAATAGGGCCCCCCAGTAGATCACTGTAAAAACTAAGGGTGAAACAGAATTCTGTAAATGTTTAAATTTTGAAGACTTTTTGAAGTTGAGTTCTTAATTCTGAGCACTTACAAAGTTCACATTGAAGGATACTTTTTAAAATGTAAAGGCTATATTTTGCTAATGAAGGTTAAGGCAATAGTGTTAGTAATCATATTGCTAAATTCACATAAATGTACTCTCCCACCTGTCAAGAAAATCCCTAAATCCAATAATAGCCATAACTCAGGGAGAGAAAATCCAGTTGGGAAATGGACCATCTCCTAATTTTTGCAAGAAAGCCCAAGCAAAGCATTTGCTGGAAACCAACAAGTGCAAATAAACAATGTTGTTCAGTGCTTCTTCTTTGCCTTGAACCAGAGGTGGGAAACCTGTGGCCCTCAAGATGTTGCTGGACTACAACTCCCATCGCTCCAGACAATTCAGCATGCTGGCTGGGGATGATAGGAGTTAAAGTCTAACAACATCTGGATAGCTACAGGTTCCCCATCTCTGCCTTAGTTCTGTGCTTGTTAGTACAACTGAATCAAAGAGCAGCAGCATTTCAGTTTACTGGTGTTTCATATGGCCTCCTCCGTAGCGGATGTAATGAGGCAAGGTTGGCAGCAACGAGGGGGAGAAACTCAATTCATTTTGCATTTAAAGGCGAGCCCACCTGATTCACACTTCCCAAAATACTACACAAACTGAAACAGCCATCCTTTGAAATTTGCATGTCTCTGGATGTTCTCTATCTAAATAATGTGTCCAATAATGCATATGCTGGGATAAATTGTGCATAGAAATGCATATATTAATTTAAGTAATGTAAAAAAAAAGTATTATATTAGACAAAGCTGCTTTGGGGAAATGTGCAGATTTACATTAAAATGGTGGTGAATTTTCACCTAAAAAAAAAAAAGCAAACTGATGTGGAAACGTGGTGAAGGGAAGGTTGAAAAAAAAAAAGAGAAAATGAAAGAAACCAAAACTTTTAAGATTTTCCCATCCCTAGGGGCAGCATATGAGAGGAGTGTTGCAACACCTCATACGTAAACTCCTTGCCCCAAAGGGACCCTTTGTTTTTGTGTTCTGGTAGCAACTGAAAATGTTCCTTTTCTGAGCAAGCTTTATTATATATTAATCACTATGGTGTGGATTATTGTTGCTTTTATATCTGCTTTTTTTGCTAAGCTGTTTTGCACATCTCCTTTGTGGAAAGGAAAAGTGGGGCATAATTTAAAACCAAACAAAACACCCCATTTTATTCATTTATTGTGTCTTGGAAGAGGCATCAAGGATGAAAAACACAGGATTGAATCTGTGGGATGAGGCTTTTCCTCCTTCTCCTTTAGCCACCTGCATGCCCCCAAAATCTTATCCAGAGGGACCCCCAACCTTCCAAAAACAATTGTGGGGGTGCAGGGGGAAAGAAATGAATGGGAAGTCCCATTGTGTGAGCAGAGATTTGCCACTGTCTTGTTGCATTCCACCCAAAATATGGCATGGGTTTGTTTGTTTGTTTGTTTGTTTGTTTTTTGTTTGTTTGTTTTTGAGCTGGCAACCAAAGCTACAAAGGTGCCATCCCCCACTGATATTTTATTGATCTGTCAAATTGCTAACTGGTTAGCACAAGTGAGATTAAACAGGCTATCTACGCAAATATATTAAGAACGTAACCTGATACTTTAGACTTTCAGTTACAGCCTCAACAGATATAGCCTCACAAAGAGCTCCATCTGAAAATATTCCTCCCAGATGTGGTTTCAGCAATGGTCCATCGTACATCGCGTTGATGAGTTACACTAAGGAAGCTAGAAAAGTCCAACATATCGGTTTTAAATTTCATATGAGGTTTTCACTTATGTCCACTTCAGGAAATGAATAGTGCATTCATAAATTGTGTTGGTTTTGTGGCAGTGGGCAGGCGGGGGGAGGGGGTATCCAGGAGATGAACCTTAGCATTTTGATTTAGCCCCAGAGTATTAAATTTCTTTAACACTTTACCACATTAGAATATGTTTTCCATCTCAACAAAGATGATGCAATATCATGAACTGGGGAGTATGGGGTGGGGAGAGAATTGGCAAGAGTGGTCTTCCATAACAAGCCATAAAAATTTATGATGCGCATAGTCCGATAATGGCACGCAATGAATTGAATATTTCCTTATGGATGCTATTTGAGAAGATATAGCATGTGAGGCTATCATAACACTTCAGTCAGCCTGCAATTGCTACTTTAAACTGTTTTCCTTTTTTACTGTCTACATAACATATTTTTTCGACAGTGTCAAAATTGGGTTTGACTTCATAGGGAGATGAAAAAGTACATTATTTTCCCACGTGAGTTGTATTTTCCACAGCAGTCCTTCTTACATCTTCTGTCTTGTTTGTTTTTAAATCCTTTTCTTCCCCTCCTTCTATCTTTTTTTGAGAGGGAAGCAATGGAGCTTTTATGCTAGCGAAGTTTCTGCCACCCTTCCAAATTTCAACATTCATTTTTCTTCCATGGGAGCTTTTATAAGGTTAATTGCACTATAATTGGGGGAATCATTCATGGACCAGGTCCTTTTCCATTCTTCAGATTTTGCAGAACCTCACACCTGTTTTTCTTAGGTTTGGGAGCTACATCAGTCTATAAATCCTTCTTTGTTCCCTGGTATAGTTTCTTATGAAATAAAACTCCTCCTTCCCCTTCTCTCTCCATTTGCCCAACTGTTTTCAATACTTACAGTCATGCCTGAAGTTGTCAATCAAGGAACAGCTTATCAGTCTGAGCTTTTCCTTTTTAAGCTTAAACTTGGTGACTTTGGAGACCTGTCAACACCCAGTTGCTTTTAGCCCTAACAATAAAGTCACACTCTATCTCCTACCTAGTAGCTTTAGATTAAATTCTGATGCCGTATACGTCATATTTACATAGTTTAAACTCATAACAAAGCAACCCACAGGCAATAGGATGTAATAACCATGCAACAGAGCCATTTCCCCTCTCCTTTTCTCTCTCATACTATGTTTTGTGTAGTTTATTGGATGTGAATGTTTTGAAAATGAAAATCATCTGGGGTGGGGGGAGTCCTCGCCAGGCGTGAGGTTTCAGAAGAATTCAACTGAAAGAATATATAGAGCTGTAAATACTCGGCCACCTCTGGTATTATAAAACAAAAAATGGGCTCAATTTTCCCTTTTATTTCCACAAGATGAATAGATTTTATTTTAGAGTGGGGGGGAGGGGGTTGGAAGCATGATTATATGCTTTGACAGTCTATTTTTAATATGTTTTATTCTGCTCGCATTAAAGGAGAACAATTAACTTGGAGTCAGAAAGCCTTAAACACCAAAGGTTTTACAGTTTTCGGTTTAAGGCACAAAGGACCTATTACAAATACAGTGCGATGTGAACTTTGCCCAAGGACTATGTTTTAAAGACCAGGTCTCTCTGTAACACTTTTTAAAAACAAACCACTCAAGGGAATCTGACATTTTCTTGTCAGCATTTATAGGGCCAAGGAGCAGAGCCAATGAAAACAGCCATATAAAAAAAAAAGGCTGTTACGTACCCCTCCCTCTTAATTAGTAAGCTACAGGTCGCATCGAGCCTTGAGTCTCAATCTAGAATCCAATGTGTACTTTAATGCACAGACAGAGTGTGTGTGCATGTACTTACGGGCTGCCCATAGGCTTCTGTTCGGTGTGAACATAATGCTGGACTAAATGGGTCTGTGGCCTGATCCAGCATGGTTCGTAATGGACTGCTGGCCCATTCTCAGAATGAATAAGCTGCCATTGCAGGTCACCCTCTTTCCACTAAAATGAATGAAGACCTCGAAGACAGTGGATCTCAAGATGCAAATCAGAGCTCCCACAAGCAACTAGTGGATGAAGCTAAATGTCAACAAATAAAGATGTATTTAATAAGTAAAGACTTGTTTGCATCAGTGGTGGACTATGGGCTCTCAAAGTTCAGTGGCACCCTGTGTAACACTAAAATTTGGTGCCCTCCGTCTCTTTTTCACTCTGTTCTACAGCATTGTTGTGGTCTCACAGCAGCGTGGCACGCAGTGCGGCCCAAGCAGTCCTGCTACTCTAAAACTGCCTCTGTTTGCATGCTGTCTATTGTATCTTGAAGGACTGTTGCTCCATAGTAGAGCATCTGCTTTGGATGCAGAAGATCTGAGCTCCAATCCTCAGCATCTCCAGGAAGAGCTGGAAGAGACCTGCATCTTCAAAACCTGAATAGCTGCTGTCAGGCAATGTTGCCAATACAGAACTTGATGAACCAATGGCATGATCAGTATGACAGAGGGGGCAACATCTCAGCTCGCTGCTGGTCCCATATATGACTGAGTGTGAGGATTTATTTTTTTAAAAATCACTGTGTTTATAAGAGTCCAACTGGTTAATTGTACAGTGATACCTCGGGTTAGGGGACGCGGGTGGCGCTATGGGTTAAACCACAGAGCCTAGGACTTGCTGATCAGAAGGTTGGCGGTTCGAATCCCCATGATGGGGTGAGCTCCCGTTGTTCGGTCCCTGCTCCTGCCAACCTAGCAGTTAGAAAGCACGTCAAAGTGCAAGTAGATAAATAGGTACCGCTCCGGCAGAAAGGTAAATGGCATTTCCGTGCGCTGCTCTGGTTCGCCAGAAGCAGCTTAGTCATGCTGGCCACATGACCCGGAAGCTGTACGCCGGCTCCCTCGGCCAATAAAGCGAGATGAGCGTCGTTCCGGAGGTCCGTATTTAACCTGAAACTGTTCTTAACCTGAAGCACCACTTTAGCTAATGGGGCTTCCTGCTGCTGCCACGCTGCTGGAGCCCAATTTCTGTTCTTATCCTGAAGCAAAATTCTTAACCTGAAGCACTATTTCTGGGTTAGCGGAGTCTGTAACCTGAAGCGTATGTAACCTGAGGTACCACTGTACTAACCACACTGGATAAGCAGTACTGTTCTTTCTTCTATTTGTGCTAGGTATTTCAGTCTGAATGGATCATAAGATATGACTGCAACAAGGAATCTTCCTTCCTTCCTTCATTCATTCATTCATCCATCTACACAGTGGAACACAGTGGAGCTTTGGATTAAAACTAACAGCTGATTAAAGAATGATGTAACAAAATCCACACCAGCAGAACTGACATAGAAATCAGCTGTGCAGTGACTGGGGAAATAGATCTGAAACCGAAATGCCTCATTTGGTTTCCCTACAAGGTGGAAACAGGACTGAAGAAGCTCACAAAGTTTCCCCCCACCTAATCACAACTCTCCAGATCTGCCCATTAGAACCCACAGTGGAAATCTCCTCTCTCCCCATTGCTTGTCTCCCAAATTGCTGAGATGAAGGAGAAGAAGACCATAGCAGGCAGCTGGCCTGGAAAGAAAAGGGAAGCCCATTCTGAGTACACAGTTAAGCCTCCTCACAGGGGGAGCTGGGAGGGATTCCTGCTGCTTCTCCCATCCTGACGCAGACCCTGCCAAACTGTGCACTTTAGAATCCCCCCCCCCCTTTTCTTAGATCTTAAACAAAGCCTGGTCTATAAGGTCAATTCCCCACACCAGAGCGTATGGCTCTTCTCCAAGCTTCTCCCTCTGTGTCCCCCTCCCCTCTTTCTTCCCTCTTCCATAATAGCTCATTGTTTTTCTTTCCTAGATGTGAATCCGTACTACATCTGGGTGTTGGGTCTGATCTCTCTAAGCCATTCTTTCATTCATGCCAGGTGGCCTTTTTCTTCCTATGATCTCTGCTGAGCTCGATATACCGGGGGCTTCCTGGTCACTCACCCTCTGCTCCTCCAGAACCCCTACTTAGTAGCGAGCCTTTACAAGGGCACTTTTAGGAAATTAAGGCCATCTTAGCCTTAACTGAGAGCCAGTGTGGTGTAGTGGTTAAGAGCGGTAGTCTGCTAATCTGGGGAACCGGGTTCGCGTCTCCGCTCCTCCACTTGCAGCTGCTGGGTGACCTTGGGCCAGTCACGCTTCCTTGAAGTCTCTCAGCCCCACTCACCTCACAGAGTGTTTGTTGTGGGGGAGGAAGGGAAAGGAGAATGTTAGCCGCTTTGAGACTCCTTAAAGGGAGTGAAAGGCGGGATATCAAATCCAAACTCTTCTTCTTCTTCCCTCAGCCTGTTTATGCTTCCCTGGCTACGCAGCCAAAGGTTGACTTTGTTAGATTCATTCACTTAGCTTCTGGAGTGAATGTTGGTCTCTGTTTCAGGCAGAGAAAGTAAGAAAACCTTGGTATTTTTTAACATATGGGGTCATAATGTGCAACGTATGCAGCCGCATGTGTAATGGAAATACATGCATATGTTTGCTATGGTGGTGATTGCCTCAGATCACACCATTATGCGCCAGAGCACCATCTGTCTTGTCAATGTTTCCCATTTGTTGGGTTCAGTAATGTTTTTCTTCTTCTTCTTCTTCTTCTTCTTCTTCTTCTTCTTCTTCTTCTTCTTCCCCTGGCAATCAGCTAAGTGAAATGCATTGCTTCATCTCAGCAGCATCCCCAAATCTGGTCCTGTTTCAGGAGGCTGGATGGGAGGAGAAAACAACACGACCCAGGAAGGAACACCTGATTTATTCCTCCAAAAGGAATGACACACCCGCAATTCATGGATTCACATTTAACTACCACGAAGCTCTTTTGTTGATTCATTGCATCAGCTGTTGATTGAAGGTGACAGCCCTTGTTAAAGTGAGTCAACACATGTCAGAATACGGCATGGCAGGTCTGGGTTCAGACTTCTTTTGAGATAATTTCCAGGAGGTGTTTTGTCACTGGCTTTCCCTCTCTCAGCCCATGTTAAAGAAGCAATGGCCAAACGACATCTGCGACTAGGGATGGGGATGGGAATTCAATTCAGTTTGTGTTTAAAGTCAAATCGATCAAATTTGCACTTCTCTGAAACAATATGAGAATGGAAACACAGCCAACTTTCAAAAGCTGCATGTATCCGAATTTTGCAGTGCAGTTTTCTAGCAAAGCAATGTTTACAAAAATGCATACACTGGGGGAAAGTGTGCATAAAAACGAATATGTTAGTGAAAATAACATGCAGTAATACATTGTGTTAGGTTAATGTGCTTGCAAAAATGTGTACATTAAGTCAAAAATGCATGCAGAAATGCGCTTATTATTCACACTAAAATGATGATGAATCCACAAATCCAGAAATATGGAGAACTGAATTCAAGATAGGAAAAATGAGAAATTGAGAGAACAGAAACTGACAGAGCCTTCTTTCTGTATCTGCAACCCATGTAGAAAAAGAAACTGATGCAAACCTCAATTGGCTGAATGTTGATCACATGGATAATTCCTCATGGTTCACATAAAATGTCAAATTCAATTGGACTTGACCTACCTGAATCCATTTCCCCAAAATGTTTGTAGAAAAATTAAACTTTCAATGCTGAGAAAAATATAAAGAATTATATCTGTCTTTAATTATGGCGGATTCGGAAATTACTCTGGGTTTCATTTTGCTATTTGTTTCCCAAAATGTTCCTAGTATAGATTTGAGAGCACGGAGGATCACAGAAGAGAGCTGGGAAATAGGGGGAAAGGGGGCTTTATTGAGCCCTGTAGGGAGGTCTTATACTGAAAGAGTGAGAATGAATAGGGTTCTTTTATTGACCAGCCACCACTTTTCTTGTAATTTCAACATAATATATGATGGACACCAGCTTGATATTCATTGATAGCAGCAGCTTGACATTGTTAGTTGGCTAACGTTCCTCCTCCCCTCAATTTGGGCAAATATTTAACTCTCTCTTTTGAGTAGTTTTTAACCATACAATCTTAAACTTGTATACTCGGAAGTATGTCCTATTGCATTCAGAGGGTGTTACCCCCTGGTAAGTCGGGTTAGAAGGTGACATACATTAGAAAGCTTTTAAAAGTGTTGTTGGGGAGAAATGGTGAGGGGGAAATACTGTTGGACATATGGACACTGTGGTTACTGAAAACAGACATGTTGCTTGAGCAGAAGGATAGCCAATTTCAATTTCCCAGCAGTGACTGCTACCAAATGAAATGCTTCCTCTTATAGGCAATCTGTGCAGCAAAGGATTATGTGTCATTGCCCCTACGGTTTTTATCTGTCGTTGCCCCTACTGTACACCACAGCTGAAATACAGCATTCATTTCAGGTAGCCAGAATTCCATGATATCAGTGCACAAGAGCCCATAGGTTCTAGAGGACCCACCAGACTTAGAAATCTTACTATATTGTCCTAATAATTTTTACAAAAGTTGTGGGTTTTATAGTAATCTCAGTTTGTTTTCACTTTTCCTCTCTGATAATATTCTAATATAACTTTGCCATGTCAATTAAAGGTAAAGGTAAAGGTACCCCTGCCCGTACGGGCCAGTCTTGACAGACTCTAGGGTTGTGCGCCCATCTCACTTAAGAGGCCGGAGGCCAGCGCTGTCCGGAGACACTTCCGGGTCACGTGGCCAGCATGACAAAGCCGCATCTGGCGAGCCAGCGCAGCACACGGAAACGCCGTTTACCTTCCCACCAGTAAGCAGTCCCTATTTATCTACTTGCACCCGGAGGTGCTTTCGAACTGCTAGGTTGGCAGACGCTGGGACCGAGCAACGGGAGCGCACCCCGCCGCGGGGATTCGAACCGCCGACCTTTCAATCGGCAAGCCCTAGGCGCTGAGGCTTTTACCCACAGCGCCACCCGCGTCCCACGTCATGTCAATTACTATTATGCATAAAATGCATTTGCGTTTTATATACATTGTGAAGGCTTAATTAGTTTTATTCTTCTCACAATAGGGTTTCATCTTGTCAGAAGGTATACAACTGGATACGTGAGTATAATGAAACTCAATTGGAATGGGTTCAAAATGCATTTTGCACAAGGTTCCACAATGAAGCATTGCTCCCACTAGTCCTGACTTTTTGTTCCTCTTATTTAGCTTGACATGATTACTATAAAATACAAAGTGTCTTCAGAAAGCTATAACACAAGTCTATTATTAGCAAAATACTTTGGAAAATTCATATAAAACAACAAGGAGACGGGACGGGACGTGAAAATGAAACTTGCGTTCAGGAAGGCAGCCTACGTGGCAATGTCTCCATTTCATTCCTTATTTTTATCAGATTTCTAATTTGTTTTTGTGTACGTGTGTAATATATGTAAAAATTAGATGACGATGAGCAAACTCTACAAAAGATTAATTTTAAATCTCTTGACTTTCTTCCACTCACACATCTGTTAGGGAGAGTAATATGTTCATTCAATAAAGGGAAGATAGCAGAGAATCCCATTACAAAATATCTGACATAGTGTGTTGATTCCAGAGAATTTAGGGCTGTGAATGAGGCCCTTTGATGTTTTTTATTAGATCATTTTCTTAATGATACACAGGGCAGGTTTCCATTTATGATGGCTCCTACGCAAACACCTCAGGAGGAGCCCATGTGGGCTTCTGCTGAGCTCACAGCTGGGCTCCAGTCATGTGGAGACATCATTTGTGAGGAACAATGCCTCCCTGAGAGGGCTATCGACTTAGCAGCACGTATCACTCCCACATGGAGAAACCTGTTCTCATAAAACAATACCTCCACATTCCCGATAGAGGGTGATATCCAAGATTAGTTCTACTCCAAGCCACTAAAATCAGTGGATCAACTCCGAAGTACAACTCAGTTGGATAGAGTACAGATATCCTATTGATAGGAATGGGCAAATCTATTAGTTTCAGTTTTTCTTTTTTAACTGCTTGAGTGCGGCTCTCCACATTTCCATATCAGATTGCATTTTTAAAAGTCCCCTCCTTTCCAGTGGTGAGTGCCAACAGGATTGGAGCCAAAACAGGACCACTGGGAGATGTGAGAGAGAGACCAGTGTGCATGGGGAACTCCAAACTCTGCAGAAGTTATACCATTTTAAAAAAATATTGTTTGTGTTTTAATGAGAACATTCTTGATCCAATGTGCGAATAGAAACACAGCTATCCTTAGAAATGCCCATTTATTTGAATTTTGCAATGCAGTTCTCCATCAAGGTTATGTGTACAAAAATGCATATACTAGTGCAAAGGGTGCATATAACTGCATATATAAGTGAAAATAGCACGCATAAATTACATTACATTACAGAAAACTGCATGTCAAGATGTGTTTATAGGAAGAAATTCACACTAAAATCCTAATGAATTTTTTTGAGATGTTTCTTTTTTTAAAAAAATCAAAATTCCTGTATAAATATGGAGAATAATAAACCAAGAGAAGCTAAAATTGAGAGATTTGTCTATCCCTACTTGCCACCTCAGTTTGCTATTACATAGAATGATCATGGTGGTTTTGAAACCAGAGTTAGTCCTGCTATATATTTTGTACGGAGTTTTCATACTTGAGAGCAGCTCTAGCAACAGTCGGTAGGAATGCATGGATGGAATTGGTCTTTCTCGTTCTCACTAAATGAAGGCTGTTTTCTCCAGACAAACTTCTATCAGTGCTGCTTCCATTTTCAAAAATATGAGTTAAGAAATGAGCAATAAGCAATAGCAAGTATGGGTTTTTTAAAAAATAATGATGATGATGATTTTGTTTATTAGACTTAGAATGCATAGTTCTATTTTGCCCATTCTGAAAACTGAAATTGCTTCTCAGGGGAAAAAAGAGATTAAAGTGGTCATTATGAATGCAGGACCTGTTTTCCAACATTGTGTTGAATAAATTAAATTGTACATTGTAGTTGCAACAAATGCCCTTATCCACCCCCTCCCTATTCTCACACACTGATTGGTTGAAGAGATGGATTATTTATAATATGCCGGAGCAGAAAATGGCAACCTCATTAAGCAAATCCGCACCATCATGATCTGGGATCCAAGAAATGATTCCAAACCAAATGATTGTGTGTGTTTTTAAACACACCCATACACATGTCTTTCTCAATGCCAGTGGAGCCTATCCCTTCAATTGCTAGCTATAAACTGCATGAACTGTATGGGGTCCATTGACATCATATGTAAGGAACGAAGCCAGTGGAGGTGGTGCTGAGAAATGTTGTTTGAAGCAGAGGCATTTACATGTGTATGCTGCCTCATCCTCAAACCCATGTCACAATTATTCTCATATGGTCGTATATTCTCTTTTTGAATTGTTTTCTTTTGGTTTTATTGCTTGCTTATGTCACATCACACGAGATTGGTGAATGTCGCCCAATGCTGGGGATTGAATCAGGGTTTGGATTTTCCAGGCAGCGGCTGCCTGCAACATAGATGCTTTCTTTATTACAAAGAATAAGATGTGCAGAAAAGACAGTAGATAGAACTTCTTTCATCTCCGTCTCCAAAGTCATTGTGTACTTCACAATTGTAGAAATATACAGGACATCTAAAGCACCCTCCCATCGCATCCCACCCCAGGAAGAACATTAAGTCCAAATTCTCAGGGCTGCTGAGATCGTTTGTCTATCCCACAAAAATATGTACATACAGTGGTACTTCGGGTTACAGACGCTTCAGGTTACAGACTCTGCTAACCCAGAAATAGTACCTTGGGTTAATAACTTTGCTTCAGGATGAAAACAGAAATCATGCTCCGGCGGTGCGGCGGCAGTGGGAGGCCCTATTAGTTAAAGTAGTGCTTCAGGTTAAGAACAGTTTCAGGTTAAGAACGGACCTCCAGAACGAATTAAGTTCTTAACCTGAGTGGTGTAGTGGTAGTGGTACCTGTAACTGTAGTGGTAAAGTCTATCCTTCTCTTTCTTACATTTTAGAGTGATTTAGCTTCCTCTTCCTCTCCCCTAATTATTGTTATTTTTGCAGATTCCCTCAATTTTAACATTCAACTTTAAATTTTGGTACTTGGCGTTCTTTCTGTCACCAGATTTGTTGTTTGTAATTTCATTGTGTTGTTTTTATGATGTATTTTAAAACTTCCTTATATGGTGTTTTGAAGGCCTTCATCTGAAAAGCAGTAAAACAAACAATATTAAAACTAACATAAACATAACAGTAGCAAGCAGAGTATGTGGTGATGAGCCTCCCTCAGATAGGAATTCCAAAGGACTGAAGCCACCACTAGGAAGGCCCTACTTCTAACCCCCACTGATGACACTAGGCAGGGAGTTGGAACCAGAACTGGGCCTACCCCCAAATATCTCAGTAGTCAAGCGAAGACCTTCCTTTGCACTTTATATGTACCTATCTGCTGAGCTGCATTGCATTTACCCTTTCCTGGAAAAAACAAATAAGACTATGGCTATTTATTTGACTCAAGAACAGCTTACATATGGTTCCCAGGTGGTCACCTATCATTCCAGTCAGCGTACAGGCCCAGATCTGTTTAGCTTCAGCAGAAGAAATGTGTCATGCACCTTCAGACCATTTTCTGCACTTAATTCAAAACATCGGTGCTGACATTGTTACTATTAACATTGCTTCTTTTGTTCCTGGCTCACCAGGACTCAGGCAACAACCCTTGTTCGTTCCAAGGCTCAGCCCTAGAACATATGAAGCAATTATAAGAATACAAGAGAGTCTCTTTGAGCATGTGCAGAATGCCTCTGCTTCACCAAAGGGTGATCAAAACCAGTTCCTGCATATCTTGATATTAGATGGAGGTGTTTCCAGATCAGAAAAGTGATTTTTAGGAGCAACTGGCCCCTGGTTGCTTCTCCCGCACCCACCCACAAATGATACTAAATACTGGTGGGACTGATTTGTTTGTTTCAAGTTGAAATCACTAAAGACAAAATGGAGCAATTAAATTAACTCGGTGTGAAACAGATTCTAAATACGCTTCCAGAAGTTTATTGCTCTATCACCAAAAATCCCTGAAAGTTTTCTGCTTACCTGAAATATTTCATGTATGCTTTGACTGCAAAGGATCCATACCCTCCAACATTTCTCTGATGAACATAGGGACATCCCATTCCATAACAATAATTTTACTATGTCAGCTTGCATAAGAAGCTCAACACCATCTCACAGTAAGTTAGGTACTCTAACGTGTCTGGACCATTAAATAGAAAACCCAAAGAGATTAAAGTTAGTGTGTGAAATTGCTCTGCCTAATATTTTGAAAACTGCTTTCTTTCTCTCTTGTGTCAGGTGTGGGGAACCTTTGGTCCTCTAGATGTTGCTAAGCTACAACTCCCGCCATCCCTGGCTATTGGCTGCACTTGCTGGGGCTGATGGGAGTTGTGGTTCAGCAACATCTGGAAGGCCAAAGGTTTGCTACATGTCTTGCATGATAAATTGCAGACAATCGAGTTTAGCCTGTGAGAGCTCCAGTCACGGAAGCAGATCAAGTTAGAATAGAATATGTTGGCTTATTCCATAGTACATATCAATGGAGAACAAAATAAAATCTGTTTACATTCTTTTACTCCACATAAAAGTAAAATACACTTAAAACTCTATATAAAAGTATACATAAAACATTTTGTATTTTTTTTTTACTCTAACAAACAAAAATTAAAAATTCAAACAATGAAGAAAAAATTAGGGGAGCTGCATGAGGGAACGAATTTAGACCCTTAAAACTCACCACAGTTGTCAGGGTGATACTGGAAATTGTTGGAGAGGGAAGCACACTTATTTCTCATTTTGGACTCACAGCTGTCCATGGAGGCACAGGTCAAATCCGTGTCCAGGGCAGCTGTTTACCAGCTCCATCTGGTACGTAGGCTGAGACCCTATCTGCCTGCGGACTGTCTCGCCAGAGTGGTGCATGCTCTGGTTATCTCCCGCTTGGACTACTGCAATGCACTCTACGTGGGGCTACCTTTGAAGGTGACTCGGAAACTACAACTAATCCAGAATGCGGCAGCTAGACTGGTGACTGGGAGCGGCCGCCGAGACCATATAACACCGGTCTTGAAAGACCTGCATTGGCTCCCAGTACGTTTCCGAGCACAATTCAAAGTGTTGGTGCTGACCTTTAAAGCCCTAAACGGCCTCGGTCCAGTATACCTGAAGGAGCGTCTCCACCCCCATCATTCTGCCCGGACGCTGAGGTCCAGCGCCGAGGGCCTTCTGGCGGTTCCCTCATTGCGAGAAGCAAAGCTACAGGGAACCAGGCAGAGGGCCTTCTCGGTAGTGGCGCCCACCCTGTGGAACGCCCTTCCAGCAGATGTCAAAGTGATAAATAACTACCTGACATTCAAGAGACATCTTAAGGCAGCCCTGTTCAGGGAAGTTTTTAACATGTGATATTTTATTGTATTTTTGGTTTTTATGGAAGCCGCCCAGAGTGGCTGGGGAGGCCCAGCCAGATGGGCGGGGTATAAATAATAAATTATTATTATTATTATTATTATTATTATTATTATTATTATTATTAAATTAGCAATATTTGGCCACATTATTTTTCTGGAATCTGATGGAATAGACCTTGGGTCCAGTTTACTTGTAAACAGCATTTAAATTACTGCCCACAGAACTATGGGGCACCACCCAGTGGTGAAGCTTCATGCTCCAGCACTGGGGGGCAGAGAGCAGGCGGGGAGGGGCTGGCATGCGTCCTGGGGGCATGGCGCACCGCCTGTGGGGGCGTGGCGCCCAGTGCAGGCCGGGGGCCAGCCCCAATGGCACCCCACCAGGATCGTGCTGCCGGGGGCGGTGTACTCTCCCCACACTCCTCTTCCTCCACCAGTGGGCCCATCTTCTTAAATTAAATAGGTATCTTCTAAATGGAAAACAAAATTTAATTTAGGTAATCACTTCTAATTTATAGAGATTACAAGGTGGCAATACAATAGAGTGTGAGTGACTTTAATTTGCTTGGCAACAGCAGAGGCAGCAGTGATTGGCCAGCAGATTGTGATCATTTTGTGGCCATCCATAAAACATGCCATCAAAAAGTGAACGGAAGAAAACAAAGATGGGATTTAGCGTTGATTAAAATGACATGTGGGATGTGACATTTAAAAAAAGACCTTTCAAAGTACAACGTATTTTAAGAACAGACCCTTTTATGACTCATACACATTGGCAATGGCCCTCCATTTAGTTCTATATCCCTTTGGTTTCTCTAGAATTTACATTGCATAACTGTGTACAGTATTTCAGGAAGTGTTTATAATTGTCACATTCCTGTTTTCTGAAGTCTTTCTTTGCTTAATTAATAACTGACTTTGTAACATTTTTACATATCCATTGGTGTGGTTGCACAGGATCTAATCACTGCTAAATAATATCAACCAGGGGACAGAATGTATTGCGTGGACAGGCAGAGTCCCCCAAACCCTGGGCGCCCAACCCCTGTGTGGAATAACGACTCAAGACAATGAGCTATGGGATTAAAATTGGCCACAACTTTATTATGTTTCAGATGTGGGTAGACCTTGGCTCAGGCATTGGGCGTTTATCCCTCCCAGTCCCCCGCCAGGGATCTGGGGAACATCAGGGTTATCCAATGGGGGGGATGGGCCGGCTCTGGAGAACATATGTTCAAGCAGAGAGAGCCCGCCCCCATTACGCCACCGTCGCAGGGGAGAGCAATGACGACTTCTAGGCGTACGACCAAAGCCTCCCCTCAAACAACACCTTTAACAGGAAACCCTGGTATCGAAGGGGGCGTGGGTCACCATTGCACACTGCCCCCCATTCAGGGAAGATAGACTAAAGGATTCCGCCCAAGGCCTGATACCGCCAAAGTTGTGACGCTTTGCTACGGGAAAGGCAAACCAGCCAATGCAGGGGAATTCCTTTCCGGCCCTCTGATAGCGACCTTGACATAGCAGCGCCCGCGTACCTGTGGAGAAAAGGTTAACCTGCAAAAGAAGTCTTAACTGAGGGTGGGTAGGGCGGAAGAAGCTCTGGAGCCAACTGACGATTCCCAGGTAAGATCCTCCCTCTATTGTGTGGGCAGATAGTCCCTCCACCTACCTGGTCTGATCACCTTGGCAACGCTTCCCAGGGCGGGATTGGGCAACTGACTGAGGTAGGCGGAGACCTCCAGGTATCCCACCTGGGGGGAGGCGAAGCCAAGCCTGTGCTAATGGTGCCTTATAGGGTCCAGGGGCTGCGCTCCCCATTTAATGTGGGGAGTGGTCATTGTTCCCTTGCAGCCCTTGTACAGCAATAAAAATAAGTAGGGAGGCAGATACAGGCATTGCACATTTTCAGAGTGGTGGGAGCAGCATTATATAGTGCCATGACTCACCACAGCACATGCATATGTCATTACAGTGGTACCTCGGGTTACATACGCTTCAGGTTACATACGCTTCAGGTTACAGACTCTGCTAACCCAGAAATAGTGCTTCAGGTTAAGAACTTTGCTTCAGGATATGAACAGAAATCGTGCTCCGGCAGCGCGGCAGCAGCAGGAGGCCCCATTAGCTAAAGTAGTGCTTCAGGTTAAGAACAGTTTCAGGTTAAGAACGGACCTCCAGAACGAATTAAGTACTTAACCTGAGGTACCACTGTATTTATTTATTTATTTATTTATTGCCCATGGAAGACTATGCTCAT
The DNA here is from genome assembly GCF_964188315.1 of Podarcis muralis. Taxonomy (NCBI): domain Eukaryota; kingdom Metazoa; phylum Chordata; class Lepidosauria; order Squamata; family Lacertidae; genus Podarcis; species Podarcis muralis. The sequence continues at coordinate 80,192,818 of NC_135657.1, forward strand.
ACTGCTCTTGAGGCTTTCAGCAAGCATTACAATACAATCCTATACATGTCTGCTCAGAAGTCCCATTCAATTTAATGGGTCTTACTCCCATTTAAGTTTGTAGAGCCTTGCCAGCACCTGATCTTTTGGGAGAAGACAGGCTTTTATATGGGACAAAAGTGGTCTGCGCAGGAGCTGGGGAGCATCTGGTTTGGAACAAATCATCGCACAGGAATGTGGGTGGGGAAAATTATTATGGTCATTCAAATGCAGAAGGGGTAAAACTAGGCATTGAGAGTACAGGGGCACATGATAGCTATTCAAAGAGGTCTAAGCTCCATGGCCTAAATCAGAAATGTTCAATATATTTGGATAGAAACACTGTATAGAAGTGTTTATATGCTAGTCCAAGCCAAGATGAGTGAGCTGGAGCATTTGGTCTTAAGATGCACCATAGATATAGGAAGCACAATGGAAATCTGATGGAATGGAGAACCCCAGTGGGTGATACAAACCCTATAGGAAGAACAGGGAAAGGTGTACCGGAGGTGCTGTCACTCGGTACATTAAAGTTAGAAAGCCCCAAAGAGGTGGTATCCCCCACAGAATCGTAATTGGAGGTGTCATTGGGCCCCAAGAATAATTTGGTACTAGGGAACTGCTATCATCCTAATGGTGGTTCATTTTTCATTTACAGGCAAACTGATCTAATTCATTCTTCCCAAAACAATATCTGAATCTCCCATTGTGCTACAAAAAAATGTGGATTCTGTCTACTGCAGTTAAAATTAATCACAAATTACACATTTCTAAGGGTAAGGGAGGCCTGGAACATTCTACATTTCTTAAGTGTCAAATTTAGATTTACAAAACTCTTTTCCTCCATCAAATTACAAAAATTGGTTTTAGATGATAGATAGATAGATTAGATAGATAGATAGATAGATAGATAGATAGATAGATAGATAGATTAGATAGATAGATGATAGATAGATAGATAGATGATAGATAGATAGATAGATAGATAGATAGATAGATAGATAGATAACTTCTTTTTCTGGACCAAGTGTGCTTCCCAGTCACCCAAACATCCCCGTGAAGTATAACTCAGTTGCCAAAAATACAACTGAAAAACCCCAATGAAGAAGGAAGAAATTTAAGCAATGCTATCATGCTAGCTTTTGTCTTACCTAAGTGCAAAACAATTTTAAATTTTACATTTTAGTTTTGCCTCTGAAAATACAGGAGCATTAATTACTTAATTAAAAACAATTTTGTCTTCCAACATGTAGTATGAAATGGCCCAGGCCACAGGAAATCTCTGGGCTGGCTCATCCTGACCTTTCACCTCTCACACGTTATAACATTGTTTTCCTCCTCCCTGTCCATCTGCTTTAATCATTAGCGACACTGTTCACCCCCCCCCCCTTTCCTTTCTTTTTTGCAACTGCACTATGAAGTAAAGTCAGCTGTCATCAGAGCATATTTAAACTCTGACTGTTAGATTCCACTGAATCAGCTGTATGCCCACAGGTCTCATTACAGCTAAGGAAGAGCAGAAGTGCCGTTTCCTAAAGACTCTAGGGGGAAATAAGCGTTTCTACATTAAAAAGTGGTCTTGGATCTTTTCTAGGTCTTACAAGTGAGTGGTAATCTAAGGAGCCATGCAACTAATGTAGTAAGAAAGAGGCATCAATTTCAGAGAGGCAGAGAGAAAGGGCGAACAGTCTTCCAGGCCTAGAGAGGCTGGATTAGAAACAGCAGTGGAAGGATATTTCAAGATAATTATAGACAACTAAATTGTATGATGGCTTCTTGCCCACTCTCCTTAGTTTCTCTTCCCTCCCTATATACCATTTTACACCCAAACACAATACAGGTTGTTGCTTGGCACAAAGTGATGGAGGACAATTATTTTTTGAATTTTGCATTTTTAAGTTGAACTGACCTTAATTCACACCTTCCGGATTAATATGCCTATCACAACATAATTGCCCTTTGGGTTTTGTACTGCTCTGAATTTTGCTGCACACTTCCTGGCTCAAAAATCATACCAAAAATGAGTAAAAGGAGACATATTTTAGGGTTAAAACACATTTAGAAATGCATTCGTTGAAACAAAATATGCATTTGAATAGGTATTTTACGATGAAATATATATTTGAATACATATTTAAATATATTTTTTCATGTGGATTTATGCATATATGTGTGTGTGTGTCCCCAGACCTCATGGAATCTGGCTATGCCAGGACATAGTCAATGGCTTGTCTTTCTCACCCTCAAGTGGGGGAAATGACAGAACTCCCTTTGGAATTCCTTTGTATACTTAGACCTGGAAATGGAATCCTCACAAAAGGCTCCGCTGGCACCATGAGCCAAACAAGAGCCCAAAGAGCCGAGGTTCAGCCCTGTAGCCCAAACACAACTTATCATAATCCCTTGCTGCCTTCTGTGCTTGTATAATACAGGCCTTCTTGAGTTACAAGACACTTTGAAGATCTCACCTTCTCCCATTACTTGTCTTTTACATAAAATATCTGCAGATGTGAGCCTGCTCGCCTGTCGGAGCACTGGAGTTCATAATTTATATAAGCCAAGACTTCCATCGTCTTTATGTGCCTCGAGACTTATCACACGGGGAAGCGCCTGTGGGAGGGAGGCAATCCTGCTGCAGGAGCACCCCCTGCTGACATTGCTCTGAAGGCCGATGTTAATAGCCATGCTGCAGCTGAGTTCTCCTGGGGATGATGAGGTGTGAAAATTAGCAGCTCAGCTTGGTCTCTGCCCAGAGCTGCTGGTGAACGGGGAAGGCTTTCAACGGGCATTCTGGGAAATGGAAGGGGGACAGGGCAAATTGGCAACCCCAAGTGATTACGTTGCCTTAGCTGAGAAGAAACATGGCTGTATCAAAAGAAAGAATTTCTAGTTTCTCAATAGTATTGCAATCTAGGGCTATAGTGTTGCTGGAGGAGAATTGAAGGGAATGTAAAAGACCTGTTGTACACCAAGAGTGAGGAGCAAAGGGCAAAAGTGGGTGGAGCAAGGAATGTAATTTTTTCCCCGTTGCACAGTAGGCCACTATCTACACACCAGAAGCCAGAGCCCTTATCCAAGCGGAAGGACACATTCTAGCCAGACAAAAAACACTCAAGGAGGGTGCAAAGGAGGGCCAGTGAGGGGGGGTGGCCTGGGGAAAGTCCCAAGGGCCTGGAATTGTACACTTGGTGAATGTACATGCAAGGAAGCAGAGTGATGATGAGTTGTGTGCCAGTAGGGAATGTGAAGAAATTCAATTTGCATTTAAAGGTGAACCTACCTAATTCAAACATTCCGAAAGCATATGTGAAGCAGACCTATGCTTCAAAATTCACACTTCTCTGAAGTTTGTAATGCAATGCAATTTTCCAACCAAATATACTAGGAGAAAATGTGTATATAAAGCATATGTTAGTGAAAATGATATACAAAGATGCATTATACTATGGGAAAATGCTCTACAGCAATGTGAATATTAGGCAACATTGCATACAAAAATGTGAATATTAGGGAAATTCATACATAAATGCTTATGAATATACATGTCTTCTTCTTTGGCCATTACTCATAGCCAAGTAAGATTGTTTTCCATGAACATGGTCTTAACAGTGAGTCCGTAAGTGACTGTGGAGGCTAATTCTGGATCCACATGTCCCTCTACAGTAGGCACACAAGTTTCTGGGTGGGAGTTGATCATGGTGAAGATTTGCTAAATGTGCCCATTTTAGCTCGTTTCTCCCTTTCGTCCTGAGTTTGAGTGTCTTCAAAGTCCATTACAACTTTGGTAAAGGCTGTTCTCTAATTGGAGCACTCGCAGGCTAGTGTTTCCCAAGTGTCAGTGTTTATACTACATTTTTTAAGATGTGAATCAGTGCCTTGAGAGCGTCTTTAAATCTCTTTTGTTGACCACCAGCATTACACTTTCCAATTCTAAGTTCGGAATAGAGTAGTTGCTTTGGAAGATGATAATCAGGCATACGTACAACATGACCAGTCCAACAAAGTTGATGAGTAGTTTTCATCTGACAATGTGTAGGATCATGGCAATGAAAATAATGAATAGAGTTGGGGTGATAACACCACCCTGTTTAACACCTGATCCCACTTTGAGAGCCATTGTTATCTGCAGTTGTTGCTGTCATATTATCATGGAGGAGCCGAAGGCAGTCGATTTCAGGGTATTGCAATTTACAGTGTCAAAGGCCTTAGTCAGGTCGATAAACGCCATATACAGGGGTTGGTTCTGCTCTCCGCATTTTTCTTGATGCTGTCGAGCAGTGAAAATCATGTCCACTGTCCCCCAGAAGGTCGAAACCATTTTGGGATTCAGGAAGGGTAGCCTTGGATGTACATAGTTAAGAGGCAGTTTGCTAAGATCCTTGAAAGAATTTTGCTGGCCGCAGCTAATAAAGAAATGCCTTGATAGTTTTTGCAATCCGTTCTATCACCTTTTTTAAAAAGGTTGATAATTTTGGCATCTGCTGGGATCTCCCCTCTCCCAGATTTTTTCGATGAGCTTGTGAAGTTGTTGTATAAGTTCAATTCCACCCACTTTGAAGACTTTGGCAGGTATCCCATCAGGTTTGCTGGCTTTGTTGTTTTTCCTTTGGTTAATAGCTGTACACAACTCTCCCAGATTTATTCAGAAATATTCAGAAACTGAATATTCATGATACACACACGCGCACACACAAATATTTATCACATGTGCAGATGTGGAGGAATTCAACTTTAGACTGGAAAGAATGAGAAACTGAAAGTGCGAGATTCATCCATCCTTAGCCACCACTCACTAGCCACATACAATATCAGGTGGGCATGCACACATCATCTGCAGAGAAATCAGAGGAGCAGAAGTAAAGCATGGTACAAAATACTGCAGTTTGATGCTGTGTGTGTGTGTGTGTGTGTGTGTGTGTGTGTGTGTGTGTGTGTTCTTCCAATAGCACCATAGCTTTGGTGGAAGATATATCACACCTGTGCGCAAACAGGAAAAAATATTCACCTACTGACTAAAAGGTGGATCACAGCAAAAGTCTTTAAAAACCCATGTAAAGCAAATCTGAAGATGTCACTGCCTTATATTTTCCAGCAGTTACTCTAAAGAGACTCTTGAGCCCTGGTCTTAAGGAAATGATCTGGACAGCTGTGCTTTAAATTTGTGTCATTTCATAAGCTGCTATTTGCAACAGGACTGTACCATCACTAAGAAAATTACCTCTTAGTGAGGTTCACCTCTGAATAGATGTAGCTGGATGTTCTTCTCTGGATTTGCTAATATTATTAAGGTGCTGTGTCCATGCTGCCTTAGCCTCTCTATGAAGCAACTCAGCACTCACCAATTTCTGCCCACCACTGCATAATAGGTTTGCTGTAGTAGATGGTTCTGAGGAGTATGACTTACACTTTCTTTTTTTAAATCTCAGATGCCTCTTGTTGGAATCTGAAGGGCACACACAGTCAAATGTAGCTCATGAACCTTTAAAATCTTTGAAAGGGACAACATGGAAAGTATCAGGTTCTAAATATTTGAAAGTGTTGTGCACCCCAGTTTCCACAAAACACACCCTTCACATCTACTGAAAGGCTCATATAAAACTCAAGATGTGTGCAACTTTGACGGTAACAAAGTTTTAGCCAACTTAACAGACCCAATAAATTGGCAGCATCAGTGCTAGCATGTATTTTAAAGACACTGAGGGCACTTGGGATGCATTGGTATTAAAACAACCACTATTACAAAAGATGGCATTGCCTCTGGAATTGAACTCAATGACCCAAATATTTGTTATGCCCTGCCCATTAACATACAGGGGAAGAGGAAGAACCTATGGCACTCTGGGTTTCTTTGAGCTGAAATTTCAGGACTTTCGTTCACAATGCAGCCATGAGTTGTTGTTGATGTTTGTTTGTTTGTTTGTTTGTTTGTTTGTTTGTTTGTTTGTTTGTTTGTTTTGCAATTGAGAGAAAATGGTGGTCTCATCTTTCAGCATAGGTGTAATTTGTAGCAGGACAGATTTAAGGCAATTGGTAGACATTATGCCAAGGACACAAACTGGTAAGTGGCAAAGAAGAATTCTCAATAGAAATGGCATGAGGTAATAGTATTTATGATAACCAGCACCAGTTCCCAGTTGGTGTGAAGGGTGTGGCTGCTTATGCAGAAGAGGGCATGGTTGCTTCCAAAGGAACTTGCTGCATTTGCATTCACAGCATGTGGTGGCAAGGAGCCCCGTGTGCTAGCTTCTGCAAGCTATGAGTGGCTGGATTCCCAATTTTTGAAACTCTGTGATATATGTGTGTGTGTGTGTTCAGGATTGGAGTGAATTCAGGCATCTCCCCACTCACGCACCAATTCACATATATTACCATCCGTGAACAAAAGCATTTTCTTGATACTTTTGAGCTATTTTCACATATCCCATTGTGAGCAGAAGTGAAGAAGGTTGAACTTTCTACAATGAAGTGTCTAAGTATTTGTACTTCCTGATTTGTATCCATAGAGAATAAGGTTTATGCTTAAACCCTTTAACTACTTACAGCAGCCAGCAAGAGGATAGATTTTCAAGTCCTTTCATGTGAGTGAAGGGAGGGGGGAGCTTAGAAGTGCCAATATTTTTCTTCGGCATCAAAACCTCTGTGCATTTTTTACCCCTTTAGATCATGAAGTATGTGGTAAAGGAACTACATCCTGAACTTGCCCAGGCACTGGAAATCAAAACAGATATTTTATATTCCATAAATGCATCATTTTTGAAAAGTAATCTCTTTGTGCCTGTCTTGATTTGGAGAATGAACTTGAATGACCTAAAATTGGTCTGTGATTTCCACCACCCGCCTTCCACATCTTCCTCCCCACAAGAAGACACAGTTTTCTCTGTGAAATACATTATAAATCAGCTAGAAGAAAACATTCTGTGTGTCTTCTCTTTCCTCCTCCTCCATCACTACCACAGCCAGACTATCCTCTATTTTCAAAGTACAGATGATGATTGGTTATAACAGAGAGACAATGGAGTCATAAAGGCACAATGAATAATGGTTTTCAGAATGAAGTGTATGCCCAGACGTAAGCTCCCATTTCCAGATGGCTGACAAAAAAAGTGGGGTGGAGACTTGATTTCAAATAAACGTGAGCATGATTTTTGTGCAGCTTAGAAAATGAAGGATAGGACTACTTCAGAGCCATTATTTTAAGCAGAGTAACTTGTGCTGAGCTTACAGATCTGGTATGAATAAGATTTTTGTCTTACTTGAATAAAAATCATATGTGATTCCAGGCAATGGCCTGGACCATTTGCTAATACTAATTGTTGTTGGTTAAAAGTAGAGTAGAAGATTGTTAAAGCCTTCCCCGGCAGTAACTTGATCTGTGGAAATGTACTTTGCAGGAACTGTGATGCTTTTTGCAGCTGTCAGGCATTTAAGACAGCCATGCTCACGTGACTCTACATCTCCTGTTTAGCAGTTCAAGAATAGCTTATAAGAATGGCACCCTTTTGCTAGTTAAATGATTGCACATTCAACCTCTTTCATTCTTATCTTCCCACCCCTGCTCTGCCCTGTGCAGTGAAATCAACAGAAAGCTCACATCTGCCAACATTTTACTTCAGAAAAATAGATAACTAGATGATGTGGCTCTTTGAAAATAAGGATATGAGATTAACAAAGTATTTTATAATGCAGCTAGCATATTAGGAAACTTCTGAATCAGAAGTTGGAAAAGTTTGTTGTTGCGTTTTAACCAAGCTCATCAGCAGCACATTGAAAACATGGCCCTAGTGCAATGAGAAAACCAAATCATATCAGACTCTTCCAGCTGATCCCTACTAGTGATTCAATATGCCAGCAATTCCTTTGTTCACTGATAGTTTGAATGCCATTCAGGCTCAATCTATCCTATACCTGGCAGTACAGAGTTGTATGCAAGCATGCCATCGTCTGTCCAAACCTTTACTTTTACCTAGGTATTAAACCTAAGTCTAGAGTCTCTTCATAATCTTGCAGTACAATAACAATTTAGTCCTTTTGAGTCCCACTGATTTCCGTCTGAGAGTTAGACTATGTGAGTCTGTTTGCTCAGTAGCAGCATGTGTGGCGAGGCAGAGCTTCTCTCCCAAATCAGTGTCACTGCTGTTTACCTGGAAAGGGCATGGTGGGGCAAGGTACAGTAAGGTCAGGACTGCATGAATGCACTGGAATTTTGAATATGGTGCTTCTGTTGGTATGACCTGGTTTTGTCACATGCAGCACCGTTCCCATTCCACTGCAGATTGGCCTCCAACCAAAAGTATGTTGTTTGTCTCAAAACCTGCAGTAGCAGAATTTTAATTAACTAGTCATGCTATCAGTAATATTTCAGGTAAAGCTCTCTAACCAGTCTGTGATTAAATTGGAGATGGAGCTAAATGGATAGTTGATTAGTGGTGTTTATATAGGGATAGGAAGTAAAACAAGTATATATATAAACCTCTTTAAATGCAACACCATTAAAGGAAATGGAGCATCTTTAAAACAATCATAATATGTCTAAGCAATTATCAAACTAAGTATTATTGCATAGTCAACATATTCTTTATTATAGTATGCTTTCAAAAATTATTACTTTTGGCTTTCAGTCCCTTATCTCCTGGTCTGTCTGTCCCACGCCTATACCCAGCTACTGCATGTAAAAAAAAAAAAAGCATACAAAAAGTATTATTATTATTTTGAATCCAGAAGAACTACAAAAGCAGGCACTACTACATTAATATGGTGTACGTGGCATGGATTGCGCATACAATAATTCAGTGCTGGAAATAGTGAACCATAACAGAACCTTTGTGCCAATATTGGTGGCAGCTGGTTGGATATGAAAACACTGGGGCTGCACCCTCCACATCTTGAGGGGGTGTGGGGGTGTCCTGCGTGAATACTATTGAAGGGATTGATATCATTGATTGTACCACCTAGCTTTACACTAGGACAGATCTAATAATTTATATAGTTATTGATAGGAGCTAGCAAAGCAAAGTTGAAGAAGAAGAAGAAATAAGCTCTCACTTGTGGGGTGCCTCAGGGTTCGGTCCTCTCCCCCATGCTTTTCAACATCTACATGAAGCCGCTGGGAGAGATCATCAGGGGATTTGGGCTGGGTGTTCATCAGTATGCAGATGATACCCAGCTCTACCTCTCTTTTAAATCAGAACCAGTGAAGGCAGTGAAGGTCCTGTGTGAGTGCCTGGAGGCGGTTGGAGGTTGGATGGCGGCTAACAGATTGAGGTTGAATCCTGACAAGACAGAAGTACTGTTTTTGGGGGACAGGACACGGGCAGGTGTGGAGGATTCCCTGGTCCTGAATGGGGTAACTGTGCCCCTGAAGGACCAGGTGCGCAGCCTGGGAGTCATTCTGGACTCACAGCTGTCCATGGAGGCACAGGTCAAATCTGTGTCCAGGGCAGCTGTTTACCAGCTCCATCTGGTACGTAGGCTGAGACCCTATCTGCCTGCAGACTGTCTCACCAGAGTGGTACATGCTCTGGTTATCTCCCGCTTGGACTACTGCAATGCACTCTACGTGGGGCTACCTTTGAAGGTGACTCGGAAACTACAACTAATCCAGAATGCGGCAGCTAGACTGGTGACTGGGGGCGGCTGCCGAGACCATATAACACCGGTCTTGAAGGACCTACATTGGCTCCCAGTACGTTTCCGAGCACAATTCAAAGTGTTGGTGCTGACCTTTAAAGCCCTAAACGGCCTCGGTCCAGTATACCTGAAGGAGCGTCTCCACCCCCATCATTCTGCCCGGACGCTGAGGTCCAGCGCCGAGGGCCTTCTGGCAGTTCCCTCACTGCGAGAAGCAAAGCTACAGGGAACCAGGCAGAGGGCCTTCTCGGTAGTGGCGCCCGCCCTGTGGAACGCCCTTCCAGCAGATGTCAAAGCGATATAACAACTACCTGACATTCAGAAGACATCTTAAGGCAGCCCTGTTCAGGGAAGTTTTTAACGTGTGATATTTTACTGTATTTGTGGTTTTTATGGAAGCCGCCCAGAGTGGCTGGGGAGGCCCAGCCAGATGGGCGGGGTATAAATAATAAATTATTATTATTATTATTATAAGCTTCTAGCTTCCATTTGGTAGATCAAATATTGTTTGAATTGCATATTCAAACCATTTTATCCATAATTTACATGCTGTTTGATGGTGGCAGGGGTGGGGGGTTATTTTCCTGTTATTTGCATCAACTCACATCTGCTTTTAACCATTCCCATACAATTGTCTTACAGCATGCGTCTTCCTTACATGATCTGACTGTTGTGGAAAACAGTTTATTTACAGATCAGGACATTGCTCAGTAAATCCTGACTCAAATACATTGCATTAAGCAATACTTTCTATCGCTAGCAGCACATTGAGCTAAACTACTTTGGGTAAGTGCCTAATGCAAATTTGAAATGGCCTTCCATTACCTGAAGGATACCTCAAGATGGACATATTTAAACAAGGAAAGGTCTTGCCATATACCTTCAAGAAAGTAACAAAGGCTACTAGCCAGTGGGGATAGTGGAGGGAAGCCCTCTCCACCCATCCAGGTGCCCCACCCTACAACTCTGCTATCAGTTGTTTGTCATATTAACCTACTCCTGAAATTGGGTGCCCAGTGATGGCATTTTGTAAAACTTTTTGTTGGATGAAGTATCTCTTAATTCTCTCATGGAACAAAGCAGACACACATACTCCAAAAAAAGTGTGTGCAGACGAAGAAAATGAAGTCTATGGGAGCCTCTATGAAAATGAAGTCTGTGGGTGTTTCTTACGTTCCTTCACATTGCAGAGTCAATGCCACATTTCAGTAGTCTGGTAGGTGTTTTGCTTTTGAATTCTTGTATTCTCTCTCTGTGTTGCTATGCCACTTCGTCCAATTCAGATGTAAAAATCATAGTCCAAGGAATCGTGATTTGGGAAACCAAGAAGAATTATGTCCCAACACTATCATGCCCATGGTCCTGGGGTCCCACCATGCTCAGAAGAAGATTTGGATGAGGATGAAGTTCAGGCCACTTCCCTGAGGGGAGAATCTTCTCCTGTGCCTTCTTAGCCAAAGTATGTGGCCCTACCACCATCTGTGGACTCAAAGGAGCTCCTTCATCTCCTAGACCTCACAGAAGCTAAAAGATACAGAATCAGGCAAGGGCCCTTTAAGAACACAGCTGCCACCTTGAAGGAGGTGGGGTCTAATATAAAACAGGCCTTGTCTGCCTTTATAAGACTGCAGATGCTTCAGCTCTCTGTTGATGGAGCATTGTTGCATGAAGGGCCACTGGGAACTGTCCAGGGTCCTGATTACTGACTTGACATTGCCTTACTGAATTGATTGGACTTGGCCCTGTCCGGCTTGTCTTGCCAGAAGGAATTCAGTCTGTTTGTGCCCACTTCTCCTGCTCCATTTTAAACCAACTAAAATTTCTGGCCAGTCTTCAAAAACAACTCCACATCACATTCCAGAGGATGAATAACTGTGCCCAAGTTACAGTTGTTCTGGAGGGGCAGGATCAACTGATGGAAGCTGCTTCATGCCATGGATTCAATTTGAGAATCCAAAGATTGGGCTGGTGTTAGTAGCCTACCTTGGGCATTACCTTCCAGAAATTTGTGTCTTAAGCCCCGATCTATGAGGGTCATTTACACACACACACGGGCACACACACATGTGCAGGGAGCTATCCTCAGTGAGCAGCCATTTTTCCATGCTATGTCAAAAGCTGTCTTTGCAACCTGTGTTGTTGCTCAAAATGAGTTTTCCCTGTGTCTGTGGCTCTTCTTCCCCCATATTTCCCTGGATTGTGGCCATCTAGAATACACTTGCTAGAGAGACTTAAAAGAGGCAAATTCACACTCATTTGTCCTTTTATGCAGAATGGAAAAGGTTTTCCTCAGTGACACCCTGTGCCCTATAAGAACCAAAACAGTACAGTGGTACCTCAGGTTAAGTACTTAATTTGTTCTGGAGGTCCGTTCTTAATCTGAAACTGTTCTTAACCTGAAGCACCACTTTACCTAATGGGGCCTCCTGCTACCGCCGCACCGCCGGAGCCCAATTTCTGTTCTTATCCTGAAGCAAAGTTCTTAACCTGAGGCACTATTTCTGGGTTAGCGGAGTGTGTAACTTGAAGCGTATGTAACCTGAAGCGTATGTAACCCGAGGTACCACTGTACTGAGATTCTTTCAGGTGCCATATTTATAATGTGAGGAAAGCAGGACTCCTATATAACATTTCCACAATTGGCTAACACTTACCATGTGGGTATTCACCCACAACAGGGTTGCCACACATCCTGGTCTTACAACCAAAGCAGGCGTACATATATCAAAAACACTTTTCACCACACATCCTCTTCCTGCACCTCAAAGCAGTCAAACACAAAGAGAAGAGACCTGCCAAGTTTCTGCAGTCTCTTCTTTATAACCCTAAAGAAATGTGAAGTGCATTCTGAAAGATTATCCAGGAGTCCATGCATGACCCTTGTGTGTGAGATTACCATTCTGCGGGAACTTGAGAGGGCTCTGGTTATGAGGTAAATTTGACAGCAGAAATTTCCCTTCATAGTGAGAGCATGCTAAAGATGAGCTGATTAGTCTAGAATGCAGGTGCGAGGTCCTGAGATTAAGAAGGAAAGAGGATTATGCTCACTTTCATATCTAGAATCATATTTCTCAAAATGAATTACTTTCAAAAGCTCATTAAGCACCAACCCTGGGCCAAAGCAAATTATGTGGAATGATCACCCCCGAGAAATGCTCCTGGCACCATTATTAACAGCTTTTAGGTGCCAAGCTAAGACCTTTTTATTCACTTAGGCCTTTGGTAACTAAGCTGGTCTCTGTGGTGGTTACTTTTAGGTAGGACTTGTCCTTGTTGTTATGCTATTGTATGAGTATTTTAGATGTTTTTATTATATATTGTTTTAAAATTTATGGGTTTCGTTGTTTTTATCTGTTGCACATTATCTTGTTAAGTCACCTTTAGATTTTGTTTTTGTAAAAATCAACACATGGGAGAGGAGGAGGAGGAGGAGGAGGAGGAGGAGGAAGAGGAAGAGGAAGAGGAAGAGAAAGAAGAAGAAGAAGAAGAAGAAGAAGAAGAAGAAGAAGAAGAAGAAGAAAGAAGAAGAAGAATTATTGAAATGACTGGATGAGCTGTGCTTTTACTAAGGGCATGCTAAAAGACAGCTAATGGAATTCTTAAATCATCATTTTAGGATGTGTGTGTTTAAGGGTATGTTGTAACCATATGAGCCAGTGCCACATTCCCTTCCGGGACATACGAACTGCATTAACTTGGTTCTATCTTCAAAATTCCAACACCCCATAGAAGTTAGTTGCTGACACCCCTAAGTAAATCAATAAGGCTGAGACTTGAAGTTTTATCCGTGAAATGTGTTGGCTCTGTGAACTTCTTCCCTCCAGGATTATGTCAAACTCCCAATTACTTATCTTAGTACTCCTGCAGGCCCCCATCTTTGCAGCACACGCTACGGAAAACTCATGTTTCAGAGGGCATTGCATTCCCTATGAAAGCCATTCTAATCTGGCATTTCCACACATTACTACTCAGTCACAGCTCATACTGATTTCAGCCAACAGGCTCATAATCTTCACGGTATGTTACCGTCCCATTCTCCCACCCATCCATTTCCATTCTATCTTATCCTCAGCATGTGCAGATATTACCTCATCCACCCTAGTGCTGGCTCAAGAGATTAACCCCAAAGTGATATGATAAATGCCTCATTCAACAACAACAACAACACAATCCCCTGACACTGATTTCTGAGTTTTGTTTTAAGCCTCACTGAAGAGTGTGACATTGCTACCAGATACTGGTTTCCTTCCCCCCACCCCCATTCCCAGAGGCTAAAATCATATAGACTCATCTCTTGCCTAAGATTTGGATGTGGAGATTTATCCTACACTTTTGATAACAATGCTGCAAGGACACAAAGGTAAATATATCTTCCCAGAAATCCACTGGATATGTGATGCTGTTGTTTTTAGTAAAGCTTTCCTGTGTGGAATTCCATATGGCTAACTTTTAAATCAGACCAGTATCCTCTACATCAGCCTTTCTCAACCTGCGGGTCCCCAGATGTTGTTGAATTACAACTCCCATCACCCCTAGCTAGTGAGGCCAGAGCTCAGGAATGATGGGAGTTGTAGTCCAACAACATCTGGGGACCCACAGGTTGAGAACCGCTGCTCTACATGAACAGCATTAGCATACCAGTGATCTATGGTTCAGTCGGATGCTGGGTTGGTATGCTAGTACTGCATTTAAAAGGAGCAGCCCCTCAATTTTAAGAAGACTGCAAATACCCTCGAAGTATGAATATATTACCTACAGAAGAAGGTCTTCCAACAAAGGCCAGGCAGTTGGGGATACTCCAGTTCTGGATGGTCACATGATCTACTCCAACTCTATAAATGTTACTGCCATCTGTCTGTCTTGAGAGACAAGGGAGAAGTGTGCCTTTGTGGGTGAAGTCAAACTGTTGGAAGGTTGCATTGCCTGCTGTGGCTGCAGAGACCCATACAGGAGAGACATGTTTTGTTGCAGTTGGGCAAATGAAGGCATCCAGTTGTGCTGCGGCAGATGTACCAAAGTGTCTCTTCTCTCTGTGCCCCTTCCGCTCTGTGAAGATTATGCACATATTCCCAATGTCACATTTAAGAAGAGGAAACAAAATCTTCAGAAACTTACCGATATCCATACTGGTTCCCAGGTATTAAGAATGTAAGAAGAGGCTGCTGGATCAGGCCACTGGCCCATCTAGTCCAACATCCTGTTCTCACAGTGGCCAAGTAGATGCCTGCAGGAAACCCACAAGCAGGATCCAAGCACAAGAACCCTCTCCTCTCACATAGCTTCAAGCAACTGGCATTATTGCCTCCATCTATACAGGCAGAAAGGGATGTGGGTGGTGCTGTGGGTTAAACCACAGAGCCTAGGACTTGTCAATCAGAAGGTCAGTGGTTCGAATCCCCGCGACGGCGTGAGCTCCCGTTGCTCGGTCCCTGCTCCTGCCAACCTAGCAGCTCGAAAGCACGTCAAACTGCAAGTAGATAAATAGGTATTGCTCTGGTGGGAAGGTAAACAGCGTTTCCATGCGCTGCTCTAGTTCGCCAGAAGCGGCTTAGTCATGCTGGCCACATGACCCGGAAGCTGTACACCGGCTCCCTTGACCAATAAAGGGAGATGAATGCCACAACCCCAGAGTCGGCCATGACTGGACCTAATGGTCAGGGGTCCCTTTACCTTTACCTTTATATAGGCAGAACACAGGCATGGAGTAGCCATTGGTAGCCTTATTTCCTATGAATTTGTCTTATCCTCTTTCAAAGCCATCCAAGCTGGTGGACATCACTGCCTCCTGTGAGAACAAGTTCTATAGTGCAACTACACTCTGCGTGTATTAAAATTCTTATTTTTTTTAAAACCAATCCATAATATTCAGTTCACAGGTTGACACATATTCAGTTTTGTCCGGTAACCTGGACAAAAAAAACACACCAACCCTAGTCAATAGCCTTGTTCGTTCCCATTTGTAGCAAATAATAAGTATAAGTTGTGTCTTCACTACTTCAGCACCTTCAAAAATAAATAGATAATGTCATGGCTGCTGCCTTTTATTTTAATGTCAGTTTCAAGTAGTTACGCCCCACTAGCAATCACAAGTGGGGAGAGTGCTATCGCACTCCTGCTTGCAGACTTCCCATCAGCATCTGGCCAGTGTGAGAATAGGGTGGTGAACTAGATGGGTCTTTGGTCTGATCCAGCAGGGGAAAGGTCTCGGCACTGTGGCAGAGCACCATTTTTGCATGGAGGAAGAGTCTCAGTTCCGATCTCTGGCGTCTTCAGATAAGAAAGGGAAGGTTCCTCGACTGAAGTCCTAGAAAGCTGCTGGTCATCAGTGTAGACAATACTGAGCTTGGTGGACTCAGCATAAGGGCAGCTTCCCGTGTTATTTTGTTCTACTTGACTCGGTGTTTCCTGAGAGACCCAGTAAAAACAGTGACTTGAAAAGGATTATTTCTGCATCAAAGTAGATACTTGTCTGCTCCATAACTGCATGGATGAGATACAAAATGCCACACCCTCCTTGCCATTTTTTGGGAAGCCTTTGCACGCACACACAAGCTGAAAGCTTGCCTGTTTGTTTTCAGCCCTTTAAAGTGGGTTTCTCTAACTTTTGTATTTTTTACTTTATGCATGTTTGTGTGTGGAGATGGACTGATCTGTTAATTTTGGTTTCTCTGTTTGTTGTAGGAGTCTTTGTACAGTATTTACTGAAATGTGTGTGTTTTTTCTTGTTTCGTGCCGTAGGTTTTTTGTTTTGGGGTGGGGTTTTTCCCCTTCTTTGCTTTTATGTAATGCTTTTTATGTTTTAAAGCTTCCTCAGTTGCTTAGAATCTGTTTATGAAATAATTATATATATATAATGGATCATGACCTGTCCTCCGTAATGAAATAGGGAGCTGCTCCCCCCCCCCATATTCCAGTTCTCTTGCTGCATGTGTACTTTTAAATCACAGGTTGTACAAACATTTAATTTAAAAAAGAAAGACGGAAAAATACCCAACCATTAATTCATCAGATGAGTAAGCATGAAAGAACCAGCAACAGTCAGCATCTGTGGAGGCCAAAGTCCCCCAAAGAAGACAACAAAAACTACCACAGGACATTTGTCACCAGGAAAGGGTTGCTGTAGACTCAGAAAACAGTCCTTCATCACTGGTCAAAAGGAGCAAAAGGCAAACAGGTTCTGGTTTATATGCAGCCGTCCTTTGTTTGTTTTCATTAAACACCCTTACTGATCTTAACCATCTGTATTTGTTAAACTTGTTTCGTTCCTCCGTACTTTGGAGTACAAACAATACCATATGTGTGCTCCCTCACTGCTGGCACTTTGGCTCATCACACTGACATGTGTCTGAAAGGCTACGTTTGCAGTTGTTGTCCCAGAAGTGGATGTGATCCACTGTGAAATTTGAAATATTCAAGGTATCTCTTTATTTACTTTTTTGCATGAGAAGACATAAAAGGTGCCTAAATGGGTAATATTAATCTCTACTAAAACTTGAGTAGTGACACGTATTAAAATATCCTGCAACTGGAGATCTTCAGGAAGAATATGTATTTGTGTGGCTCACCAATGGGATAAATGGATTCTGTTTTTTATCCATTTTAGAAATACTGTGCAGAGACAATGTGGTGAACACTGAGGAGAGAACATGTATGTGCACCAAAATATGCACATGCTAAATATGAAAAGGGACATTCAATGCTATTTTAATACTGAGTTCTTGCCAGACATCAACAAATGTTGTTTTTTTCAGTGTAGGCAAGGTGGGAGCTCATAAGGGGTCTCTGGTCAATCAGAAACTCACAGCTAAAACCTTTATATGAAACTCACAGCCAAGAAGCTGAGATGTCCCTTGAATGGAATAAGGGTGTGTTTGCATTAAAAATGGCTAAGGCTCTGGGGACTCAATCCATGCACAGATGCTACTGCACAAAAATGTCTTGCTTTCTCTATGCTTTTGCCAAAAGCCAAACCAAACCCATATTCAAAGACATGTGCGGAGTTCCACCTGAACCGAATTTCTCAGTAACAGAGGGACTGGCCAATATGCCCAGTGGTCCACTAAAAGTTCCTCTCCGTGGCAAGGGTGAACTGACACCAGCAGTGCCACCTACAACCAAGATGTACTGCCATTTTCTTCTGCTGTAGTTACTGTTCTTGTGTGGCATGACCAAGGGCTGCTGTATGCAATTTGGCTTCTTTGCATCCAATTCAGTAGGGTTGGATTGTGGCCTTAAACAGATTTTAATCTGATTTAATTGACATTCCTCCTTTCACTCAGGAAAATGTAGTTTGGGAGAGAGCTAACACTATGCCTAGTGATCCCTTTCACAGGAATACAGGAAATTGTGCCAGTTAAACTGTTTTACAGTCAAAGAATGAAAAGTATTTGAAAGTCTGTTGGAATTCTAAACTCAGGATTATAACGGACAACCCTTTCCCCTTTTGTTATATTTTCCCCCATTTCCATTTTATTCCCCAGCTAACTTTGTAGGGCATAGTAGAATATTATACCTTTGTTAACTATTGACTTTGTGTGCTTTATTTTTTGACTTGTAAATTTAAGATGAAAAAAACTGTTTTATATTTATAGTGCAAGAATGTCCTAAATGTACCAAAAGAAAAATACCTGGTTCTAAGCTAGAGCAGCAGACTAGATCTGGGTCACTTCCTTTTAGCCTAACCTACAGGGTTGTTCTGAGGATAAATATGAGGGAGAACACGTACACCATCTTGATTTCCTTGGTGGGGAAGGGACATATAAAAGTAATTTTAAAAAATAAAATGAATGAATGTCGCTAACCCTCACATCTGAGGGCCTTTCTTAGCAGCGCAAAGAAAACTTTGTGTAAATAAGAATCAGGCCTGTAAGTGTTTTAAAACCACATCACACGTTGGGGGCAGAAGCAGCGTTGGCTTTTCATTGTAAATTATGCCTGCTATTGTAATCTATCTATCTGGATCAAACATTCTTTGGCATTGCTTTCCAAAGATCCGGTTGCAGCGACTTTGTCGGCATTAAGTGAAATCAAACATGGCTTGCGAACAGAGGTTTAGTGATGAATAAATCATCCCAGAGAGCTGGAGAGAGAAACAAATCCTCAAACATGCCAGTGTTACGGTCCTTGCCTTTATTTCTCCTGCAGCTTTCCCCGTTAAATTTCATTTGCAGCGTTGGGGTGACATGTGTTTTGCCTTATTCAGCCATTTGGAATACAGGTGTACTGCTGTGTTTTTTGATGGAGTGTTGCTATTCTGGAGTGCTCTGTCCAAAACACAATCCCACACATGCAATCCAAACCACCAAGGATGAGTCAGACATCATGTCATTGCCACGATAATTATTGTACACGTTTTCATGCAAAGCTGCAGAGCATTTTTCATTAGTCAACAGTCTCAGCGCCAAAAGCTACACCCCTAAAGCTTCGAGGCTGTGTTTTCCTTAACCTTGAGGAATTTGCGATTTACAAAGGCATATATTGTGCAACCTATACCTAAGCCAAATCAAATAGCAAAGTGCAGAAAAACCCCTCCAAACCGTTTTGTTTTTTTTAAACCATCCTGAATTATAATGCATGTTTTTTAAAAGTAGAAAAATGTGTATGTTTTTGTACATAACTCAAGGAAAGGCATTTGCTCAACAAGTTTTAGAAGCCTGATAAATTGATTATTTGTTCCGGGAGGGGAATTAGGGATTTATTCGCTGTGTTTACATTAACAATTTTGCATTTTAATTGTTTGTTTGGACTTGCTCCTAAAAATTAGGACTTGCTCCTTGTAAAAATGCAAAACGAGCCGCCCTGCCCCTGTTTAAGAGGCAAAATGGATACTGAGCATAATAGTTCGAGAGAAAATTCTTGTAAAAAAAATTGTTTGGATAAAAAAGAGAATTGGAATGAACTCTGTGTTCAGCATATTTCCATAACATTTGCTGTGTTGTGACTGTTTTTTTAAAAAATATGTTTTTGAAATGCCAGGGAACTAGAAAAACCATTTGGTATCATTTATAACAGACATGAAATCAGGAAAACTAGAATCCCAACAACGTACTTTCCTGGGAAATAAATGACTGTGTGCTTATTATCTGGAGGGGACAGGGAGTGTTGGTGAGAATCAAGCATAGAAGTGGTGCAGATCCTGGCCTACTTGTCAGTCAGCTGACATTACTCATGAATCCAACAGTCACCTAAGTGGCCTACATGGTTGCAAAATATCTTCTACCAGCTTTGACTGGTAGCTCAGCTGCAACCCA
Source organism: Podarcis muralis (assembly GCF_964188315.1). Lineage (NCBI taxonomy): Eukaryota > Metazoa > Chordata > Lepidosauria > Squamata > Lacertidae > Podarcis > Podarcis muralis. The sequence goes on from NC_135657.1 coordinate 80,212,713, forward strand.
ATCTGAACAGGGATAGGGTGGCTTTGGTTGTCTATATTCTGGTTAGACTACTGCAATGTGCTGTGCATGTGGCTACCTTTCAGGGGTACTGACCCCCCCCCCCACATTGAGGGGGTGCAACCATGTGATGCATCACGTGTCACGTGACAGCTGCCTGGTGTGTGCCGGGCAGAGGCAGAACACACAGAAGGGCAGTCCTCACGCTTGCTCATTGCAGCCCCCGCCTGGTTCCAAGTATCCCGGGCTGCCAGGCGGAGGCAGGGATGTGTGAAGGCGAAGATCGCCCTCACACTTTGCAGCTCCTGCCAAGCTCCTGGGCTCCCAGGTGTAGGCTGTGGCTGCGGTGCGTGAAGGGTGCCTGGCTTCAGTGGAGGGTGGCAGCCCCCTCAATATGGGGTTGGCACAGCCCCTTGTGCCCCATCAGGGCCGTCTTTACCCGGGGGAGCAAGGGGTGCAGGGCACCCGGGCGCTGAATTCTGGGGGGCGCCCGCCGCTGAAGCCGCCTAAGCATATTGGATTGAGCTGCTATGCGGCAGCAGGTCAGCGACACCTTTGACATGACTAATCTTGTGCCACCTGCCTGCTGACACTGCTGCACGGAGAGCTCTCTGGACAGTATCGCTCACCAAAGCCAGGAGGAGGGGGAGTAATAGGAAAGAGGGAGGGACAGAGAGACAGAAAGAGAATGCACCTATCTAGCGACAGGAGTGTGCACAGGCTCTGGAAGAAGAACTCGTATATGCGCACTCACAAGGGCCTTCCCAGCTCCTCTAGAAATGAGGTTGCTCCCACAATGAAAGGCTGTCTGAGATGGCTCTCCCACGCATGCGCACAATGTCTCATCTTTCAGACACCTCTCTACAACCATAAGCGCATGCATGGAGTCTTTACACCGACTCCCAATGTGTTTTTTGTCTTCTATAGAAAATCTGGTTTAAAACAAAACACACACACAAAAACTCCTTTTAGAGCCGCGCAGGCATAAGTGCTATTTATCAAATGATAAAAGTGGCATTGTTGTTGTTGTTTAGTCGTTTAGTCGTGTCCGACTCTTCATGACCCCATGGACCAGAGCACGCCAGGCACCTCTGTCCTCCACTGCCTCCCGCAGTTTGGTCAAACTCATGCTGGTAACCTCGAAAACACTATCCAACCATCTCGTCCTCTGTCACCCCCTTCTCCTTGTGCCCTGCATCTTTCCCAGCATCAGTGTCTTCTCCAGGGAGTCTTCTCTTCTCATGAGGTGGCCAAAGTATTGGAGCCTCAGCTTCACGATCTGTCCTTCCAGTGAGCACTCAAGGCTGATTTCCTTCAGAATGGATGCGTTTGATCTTCTTGCAGTCCATGGGACTCTCAAGAGTCTCCTCCAGCACCATAATTCAAAAGCATCAATTCTTCGGCGATCAGCCTTCTTTATGGTCCAGCTCTCACTTCCATACATCACTACTGGGAAAACCATGGCTTTAACTATACGGACCTTTGTGGCATAAGGCATAATAAAAGTTAATTTGGGGGCTAAATTAAATTTGGGGTGCTGGGCGGATCTTTGCACCCCGGTGCCGCATATGCTAAAGACGGCCCTGTGCCCAATATATCCTGCATGCCTGCTACCTTTGAAGACAGTTGAGAAACTACGGCTAGTGAACACCATAGCAGCTAGACTCGGACAAGAAAGTGTTGTACTGTCTGTCAGTTTGTTACAGGACCCGATTCAAAGTGCCGTTTTTAACCTTTAAAACCTTTTTTGGCTCAGGACCTGTACACCATAAGAGACTGACTTTTGCCATAGGAATCTGTCCAGACCCTAAGATCATCATCTGAGGCTCTTCTCTGTGTACCACCTCCAAAGAAGGTCTGGAGTGTGATGATGAGAGAACAAGCCTTTTCTGTAGCACCTCCCTTCTATGGAATTCTATCCTCTGGGATGCCCACCTGGTGCCAACTTTGTCAGGCAAAGATATTTTTGTTTCACCAGGGGATTTGGACAGAACGTTTGCATTGTGACTATGTATTTAACATGCTTATTTATTTTTACTTGTTTTGTCTACAATGACCAGCAGAAGTTTCCAGGAGTTCTCTCCCAGTTTCACACACGGTTCTCTCCCAGCCCTCTCTGGAAATACCAGGGGTTCAACCTGTGACTTTCTGCATACAGATCAAATGTTCTGCCACTGAGCAACAGCCCTATGGATATTCTGAGGTAAGAAATATCCAATATGTTCTATATAGAACAATGATATTCTTTAGTAATGAAAATTCTCTTTAACTAAAGGTTAAAAGAATATCAAACATGAGAATACATGGCAGTAATACTGATCCAGCATAAATTTAATCTAAAATGAATAAATTTACAGTTTGCAATCTGAGGTGATTTACACATAATCTTGATTCTTAAGTTCAGATCCCATAACAAATGAAATTGCTATGGGATTCTTTTGTTTTGAGGACTTCTTGCTGAAGCACTACTTTTTTTGTGGGGGGGGGGGAGACTGATGAAGATCCCCTCCCTAGCATTCTCAGAAGAAACACCCATTCGTGTACTGTTTATTATACTTTAAAAGTAAAAAAAAAAAAGTGAATGTGAAGAATTCTTTTTTTTTTATTCAGGCTGAAGAGTGACCTCAAGATGTGGGAAAGTTGTCTATTGCTTATGTTATTTTTACACCCACTTTTGAGTGCTTTGAGGCTACATTTCCCCTGAGTTATGACAGATATTGCCACCCACCTCAGTTCTTCCTGCCTCTGCCCTAACAGAACCTCTTTGTTGTTTTATCTAATCAAATTCAGAGCTTCTGCTATAGTTGGCTCTCTAGGCTGTTCAAAGCGGTTATATTTCTGATTTCCCAGGCTTCAGAAGGACTAAAAATAACCAAAGAAGAATCCGAAATGGAAGGCTGAAATAGCTGCCAGCATTTTGAAGCGACCTACTTAGAATTCAGAAACAATTGCCTACAACAGACAAGGCCCAAAGCTTAGTTTCTCTATTGACATATTGGATAAGACCATGGTAGGGAGTTGCACTGGACCATAGGAAACGATCTTGTACTGAATCAGATCATTGGCCCATCTAGCTCAGTCTACCCTGACTGGCAGAGCTATCCAGCATTTCAAACAGGATACACTTCCAGCCTTACCTGGAGACAGGGAGAGGAGCTAATCAACTCACTTTGCATTTAAAGGCGAAACTAGTTAATTCACAGTTTCTGAAACAATATGAGAACCGAAACAAACTTCTCTGAATTTTGTATACAGTTCTTCAACCAGCCAATTTTTACTAAAATACATATATTAGGGAGAGATGTGCATAAAATTAATATATTAGTGAAAATAACATTTAAGAAATGCATTATATTAGGGATGATGGTTGGGAAAATATGTACTTCAGTCACAGCTGCATACAATTCACAAACTGCTGCAGAAATAGGGAGAACTCAAGATTGTAAAAATTAGAAACTGAGAACAGAAATTGACAGATATGTCTATGCCTACTTGGAGATGTGAAAAACAAAACAAAAACCCAATCCTTTGATGTTCTGCAGTGTGTGAGAGAGAGAGAAAATGAAGCTATACCATGCTTCTGTAAAAGGTAAAGGGTAAAGGGACCCCCGACCATTAGGTCCAGTCGTGGCCAACTCTGGGGTTGCAGCGCTCATCTCGCTTTATTGGCTGAGGGAGCTGGCGTACAGCTTCTGGGTCATGTGGCCAGCATGACTAAGCCGCTTCTGGCGAACCAGAGCAGTGCACGAAAACGCCGTTTACCTTCCTGCTGGAGCGGTACCTATTTATCTACTTGCACTCTGACATGCTTCCGAACTGCTAGGTTGGCAGGAGCCGTGCAATCAGCTGGAAACTGTCTTGAAATAGATGGATTGGGTTTTACGAACTGGGATCTGAAGTGTTCTGCACATGCCATAGGGCTTCAGCTCCCTTTGCATTCCTTAAGTTTCACAAGGTAGTGGCGCCCAATGAGGTATGGGGCAGCTACTGTCAGAAGGAAATCTCACCAGTTACATTCTTTGGGCTTAACATTTCAGTGGCACCCCCTTGCCTTCTGTTGTTTGTCATTGTTGTGGCGGCCCCTGCAATGCCCTCTCAGCTTGGTGCCCAGTGAAGGTGAACTGGTCATGCTCCCCTAACTCCACCTCTGATCTCACCCATTCCTGTCACATGCCTATGGAAGCATTTTCCACTTGAACATGAGGGTGTCTGGATTCCAACAGGAGAGACTATTGTATAATTTACTGCCCGTAGACTGAAACACTTTTTGAAGCATATTTGGAAGCAATCATTAATAATAATAATAAATATTGTTTAGCAGCTACAACTAAGCTTTGCTCAAAAATGAATATAAACAGGTGGTCTTGCTCATAGCCTTCCAATCTGAATATCAGATTTAATTTTTGTCCCATACTTTTTTTTTAATGCAGTCACAATTTTCCAGAAATCAGAAATGGTCAAAGCCACACATCATTTGTAATTCTGGAATGATGAGCAAATGATGTTGAAATCTTTTTTCCGAACTCAAGAACCTCACTCCACTCCAGACATCTCATAGTCACATACTATTGTATGCGAGTGCTTATGGCTATTCTCTGGCTGCTTTCCTTATAGTTTCAAAATAACAAGTTTGGAAATATAACCAGAAGCAGCCATTACACCAGGCAGACACTGGCCCTGATACGACTAATTCTGGGTGAAGCAGTCTACTACTTTTATTGCTTGCTTCATATATTGAGGAGGGAAGAATCAATTCACACAAACATGTCCCAGGGAGTGCCATGAGAGCCAGTGTTATGATGTGCGAATAACAACTATTGAATTTACAGGTTATTTTTCATTTTTACAAAAATGAACGCCTCCCAGGAAGCTAATGGTAATTCTGAGTGCTATGTGGCTTGTACGTGTGCGGTAAGCCCTTTTGTTATTTTTGGTTGCAGATGCTGTGTGTTATTTTTATTGCATAGTCATGTAAGGAAGTAGCAGCAGTGGCCACAAACAGAGAGCACAGTTTAAGGAAAATTCTCCATTCACTGCTGTTTGTTTGCTTTTCATCTTGTATGAAACTTCTAACCTTTTATTTTTTAAAGAAAAAACAACACATGGCTTTGAAAATGGCCTAGGATTTATTATCATAATATCTGATTTCACATATTTTCAAGTTCAGTCCTGAAATACTATCTAATCAGATGCCTCAGGCAAGCTCAGCAGCTTCCCCCAATTTCTCTTTTTTAAAGCTTCATCACCACTTGAGCATATTTCTGTTTTGGAAATAAAACATACAATGTGCGTGTTTGCACACACAAAGACACACACTACATTACTGCTGCAGTGTTCTATCATAAAACATATTGTTTAACAAATTCTGAAGAAAATACCCAAGAATGATCTCGCTTTGGGGTACTTTCCTCCTTTTTTTCTTAAAAAAAACTTTATTATTATGATGGTCATTTCTCATACAGAATGGTCATTAATTGACATAAGCACATAGAAAATGCAGTAAGAATAATGAATGTAAAAAGTAGAAAAATAAAATTAGAATACAGAGGAGAGGTGGAAACCGGGAGACAACTGAGACTTCAATGCCGCATGCAATTATCACATATAAGAAGAAAAGGGTGAGTCAAATTAGTTCTCAATAAAGCCTCTCCACATATTTATCTGGTTTTGTTGCAACATTAGCTACAGATATCTGAATCTATGGCATGTATAGCAAGTTTGGAATAATTCTTTATTGGGATGAGCAAATAGAAAGACCTCTGTTTTCTATACTTGGAAGTGCAGCCTACTGTGAACTGAACAACAAAGCCCATGTTTTGAATTTTCACTCCTGCTGCCTTAGGCAATTGTAGCCTTAGGCTTGAAGTTAACCTAGCCACAAATTTGTCAGAGGACCACCAGCCCAGTCTCTACTGAACAAAGCAGAGACAGATGGGGCCATGTTGAGCAGTGACACTGAAAATCCATTCCAAAACAACGCATTGTTTTACAATTCTGAAATGTTGCGAACTCTGCTTTTTTCATGCTGTTGCCAATGTAATACGCTTATTTGAGATTACTTCAGTTTTGGTAAACCACTCTAGCATCTTGGCTTCACCATAGAGTGTCTTAGATTGTAAAGCAGAGAAGAGGGAACCTATGGCCATCCTGCTGTTGTTGGACTCCAACTCCTATTAGCTCTGGTCTGTGCAGCCAATGATTAGGGAGGATGGGAGTTGGAGTTCAATAATATCTGGAGGGCCACAGATTCCCCACTTGTTGTAAAGTGTGTGCAGCTGTACACAAGAGGCCTGGGCTGTGATCCTGAACACTACTGGGGAACAAGTCCTATTGAACATAAGAGGACTTACTTCCATGTATGAATACATAGGATAGTCTGGCTATCCCCACTTGCTGCTTTGCTGCTTGAGGAAAACATCTCTGTATCTTCCTCTGACTTTTACTTTCATTCCATTAATCGTTTGCCTCCAGTTTCAGAGTATGGTTGCTAGAAAGCAAATCTCTCTTCATGCAGAGCAGTGTAGAGGTGAGTGAACATGCAAGCAGGGGGCAGGATCATGATGACAGGCCCCCCTCTAATCTATACACATTCAGTTTTTTATCTATTGATGTACACACAACCTCTCTCATGGACTTCAACACTGAAATGCTGCACACATACGCCATCTCACACTGAAACGCTCCACACAGAAACTTCCCATGCACACACCTCACACTGAAGACCCCCCCATACCTTCCCTCCACTGAACACCCCACACACTGCCCCACATGTTAATCTAATGAAGTATGGGTGCATGAATGGCAAGTTATAAGCAAGCAGTTTGTGAGTTGCACAACATGCATGTTGATTACAAGACGCATTTGTTATGGCATTGTCCTTAGTTTCCCAGCTTTGTGAAGATTGAGCCAACACTAGATAGCATTAACTCTGTACTCTGATGTTAAACTGGAAGGTCTTTTTAATCATAAGATTTTATCATAAGATTTACACCAAAGCCCATGCACACTTCCTTAAAAGGAAGCCCCACTTAGTTCAAAGGAAAATTGCTCCCAAATTTAATCCTGGATCTGGCATTTCACAAGCAGGCTGTGAATGGTTATTGTCTATGTTACAATCACCACAACTATTTTTATTTAGCCTTCCAGTACTTCCTTTGCAGCGGTGTGTTTTTCACTGAACCCCCTCTGGAAGCCTGAGGGGGATTCATTCCTGGTATGTGTCGTGGGGGGAGCCTTTCGCCCTCCAGATGTTGCTGAGTTGCATCTCCAACATCCTTGGCCACTGGCTTTTTTGCTAGGCACGATCATCTTCAATGCTAAACGCTTCGATGATAGCAAAAGCAAAAACAGAATTCTCAAGAAAATGTGACACAAGGAGAGTCAATGATGTCTGCAGAATGCTTTTACGGTGCTGATGTTATCGACACGGCCAGTAGCAAGCTGTCTTAAGAAGTTGAAACTCTCGAAGTTTCCTTTTGCTCACCTATGTCTATCTCCGGCCGCCGCCCCACACCCAGTTATCCCCGTGCATTTTTCTCCTTCCCTCCGTTAGGCGGCTCCTGGCTTCCCTAAGCGCTGCATTGGCGATGCTTCCATTCAGCCCCCAGCCCCCGCCCCTCCAAAGAGCTGTGTTTCTTTCCTGGATTATTGCTCGACTTAAGACCCAGGGCCGGTTCCTGGCTTCAAGCGACGACTTCCATTTCCCCTCTCCCCAGAGCAGAAGAGCTGCCCATAGAAATCAATGCAGAAATTCCGATTTGTTACCATGATGGCTGCGACTGAGCACCAGCGCGCCCTGCCTCGAACAAAAGACGGCAGCAGAAATCAAGCTTTACTACCTGGGTGTGCAAAACGGTATTTATTTATTTAGGTTTTAAACATTTGAAAGTGTAGCGCTTTGCTATCCCCTCCAGCAAGTGGGATCACGCGCTGAGATAAAACAGGTTCGGGGTTGTTTTTTTAATTCGCGCGCGGGTTGCGAGAGGAGAGGAACCGTTTGTACCACGTGACCGCGAGAGGCTTCTCTTCCCCTTCCCCCTCATGTAGATTTCCCTCCCCAATCTGCGCTGCCTCACGTGACCATCGCGTAGCCCGTAGCTCTACGGTGGCCGGGCGAGTTCCGCTCGTTTCCTAGGAAACGGCGGCTGACGCCTGGCGCGGATAGGGCCGAGTCGCTCCGCGGACCCTCGTCGTCCCATGGAGAGTTCCGCTTCGGCAGGTGAAGTCCCGCGAGGGGATTTAGAAGCCAGCCGTCGCCTTCTCGGGCTGGGGGGGGGGGGAAGAAAGAAACGGACCACCTCTCAGCCCTTCCGGAGCGGGGAGGGGGCAGGTCCATGGTCGCTGCTGGGAGCTTGAAGAGGGAATAAGCAGATGCAAAAAGGTTAGAGCTGTCAACAGGTGTGGCAGATGCAAGGAGCCTTGTGTCTCCCTGTGAATCAGGTGTAAAGCCCCCCCCCCCGCCGCCGCCGCATTTCCTACTTCTAAGCGCGCTCCCTCGCTTGCCAGCGTTGGAAACAAAATGCTGGGCACTTAAAATTGTCCTCTGCCTCATCAAGCAACGCGAATCCATATCGCTCATATCTCAAGCGGCCCAGATCCATCTATAGGTATACGCAAGTCTGCGTAAAGTTGGGCCACGCAGTTGAAACTGATCTCTCTGATTTTCACTAGGGCTAATTACGTTCAGTACGACAGGTGGGTTCAGGCTGGCAGCTCAGGATAAGGTGGCAGTCCCATGCATGCTTTCCTGGGAGTAAGCACCATTGCACTCAAAGGGCTGAGTTAAAACAGGTATAGGATTATAATGTAAACTTTCCTTAGGCACTCTGTTAAATTTATTTGATGATAAATGCAGATAAATTTAGGCACTGCAGGTGAAGGAATAGGATTTTTAGTTTTTACAAAAGACTGAAATATTTTCTTTCTTTCTGTACTTACCGTAGTTGTAAAGCAATACAATATTATTTCTTGTGCCTTTTTTTTATTTAAAAAAAGCAGATTAGATTATGTGTCATGAGAGGTGGCATTTGTAATCTTCTTACCGTGTTTTCTGAGACTTTTTCCATGTGCTTACATAACAATACCTTATTTAACTGAATTCTCTGCAGTCATTCCTGTTTTATATTGTACTGCCATGTAGGTTTCAGAAGAACAATGAGCAAGATGTGGGAAATGTGCTTTGTGATAAACTTCCCAAATTGGGATTTGTTTTTGATATTTTGTGTCAGCACTTGACACATCTAGAGAGCTTTAAAATGTCCTATTAGAGACCAATCAAGACACTTCTCATTTACTTTTTTTATATATAGTACATATTCCTGGATCATGAATTACTTGAGGAAGGTTTAAAGGCCTGTTGTTCACCCGTATTGGCTCAAGAAGGGATTTTCTTTTAGAGGTAAGTTTGCTTGTATTCATAGTGGCAATTGCTTTATTTACATTTTGGGAAGTGTTGCTAATATTTAGTTATCTGAACAAAAATATTTGAGATCTTTGACTAGAACATAGCTGAGGAGATATCCAAGTTGCACAACATAGCAAAACATGGTACATCTAACTATTTCAATCTCAGGATCATTTCTCTTGTGTTAGTTGAATGGAGTGAGTGACTTATTGGAAATAATTGTTTTGTTTGCTTGCTTATTTATATGGAGCCATCAGCATTCAATGTGTTTTATAGAGTAATGTAGCAAAGACTGGTTTTGACTTACAAGATAAGAATTCATTTTAATAGCATTACATACCCTCCAACATTTCTCCAATGAAAATAGGGATGCCCCATTCCATAATGATAATTTTACTAGATAGATAATTTATTACGGTTGGAGACCAGCTTATAAAACACACTTGGGGGTACAATCCCAGAAGGAAAACAAACATTTTAAACAATGTACAACAATAAATTTAAAATTTATAAATGCAATAAGTGTATAGTATAGACACTTTAAACTTTAAGATAAGCTACTGCAGAGAGATAACGATAATTTTACTATTTATACCACACACATCTTACTGGATTGCCCCAGCCACTCTGGGCAGTTTCCAACATACATAAAAGCATAATAAAACATTAAGCATTTTTTTAAAAAACTTCCCTATACAGGATTGCCTTCAGATGGCGGGGGGGTGGGGCAGATAATTCCATACCCTCCAGCATTTCTCCAGTGAAAATAGAGTCATCCTAAGAAAAAGCGGGACATTCCAGGATCAAATCAAAAACTGGGACGTCTTCTCTAAGTCAGGGATATCCTGGTAAATAGGGACACTTGGAGGATCTGGAATTAACTCATGGAAGACATGGCTTTCAGTCTCTCTTGTGAGAAATGACAAAATTCCAGCAAGCTTACAATCTTCCACAGATAGAACCTTATGTAAGAAGAGATTTCATTTTAAGACTCTGGTATTTACATAAGAGTGTAGAAGTACATGACTTTGAAGAGCATTAGAGTTTTGTTGGGTCAGACCAAGGGCCTATCTGCTCCAGCATGAATGGTTTGCTAAAAGTTGTCAAACAAGTATGCTAAGAGCAGATTGGAAGGTTGTACATTAAATTCAAATACTTGGCAGCAATAATTTAATTTGTGCTTTATTCTGTTTTTGTTGTTCAAGCCTTTTCTTTTCTTTTCTTATCTACTTAGTAATTTCAGGGATTTGCGAGTTTAAACGCAGTTGCTGATTATGGCTCACCGGTTTTCAAAAGAAGACCTAGATGAACAGTTTGAACAGTTTTTGAAAGAGGTATTGTTATACTTTTTTTTCTTTACTGTTTTCTTTCAGAGACATACCTGCAGTTTGGCTAAACTTATTAACATCTATGATTGGCTTACAGGAGATGAATTCCGATTTATGGAATTCTGATTTATGGAATTAACTTTTGGAAGACAGAGCTTTCATTTCTTTTATGAGAAATGGCAAAATATACATCTCTCTTTAGCTTGTTCCTAATTTTTACAGAGCTTGGTGTAAACAAACAGATCATGTTCTTTATTAGTGCGTTTGACTGTTAAGTATTTCCTGTAAATGAAAGGTTCTGTAGCTAGTCACTGTGAGATCAGTGACAGTGGATGATCCGTCAGTGAGACTCTTGTTCTTGGTTATCATTCTTTATTGGATGCCATAGCAGGGATCCTGTTGCTTCCTTTCTAATGAGAGGAGAAGCAACTACAATGTGCACATCATAACCATTGCCATATATATGTTAGGGTAATGTAAGTTCAGCAGTTAATGCACATAGCAACCAGCCATTCTGCACATTCACCAGGCCTCATTGAGAACGTGCACATAATCTGTTCAGTGTTTTGCACTCTGCATTGAACAATGGAATGGATTCAACTAACTCGTCCTGCTAGTGAAAGCCTGATAAAGGACTTCCGCTAGTGTAATGGAACTTCCCCCCACCCTTCCCTGCCCAGCCCCCAAATCAGCTCTGCAGAGAACTCCAGGACAGTGCACAGCAGGAGGAGAGGAGAAATTGTTTCATCAGACAAGCAGAAATGTTTTCACAGTTGGAATGTTTGTAACAGCATGATGTTGAACTCCTTTTATATGTAGGGCAGTAGTCAATGCTAGTCCTACTCAGAGTAAACCTATTGAAGTTAATGGACATGACTAACTTAAGTTCATTAATTTTTAGTGGGTCTGCTCTAAGTAGGACTTGGTTGACTACAACAGGCCTTGGACACTGTGCATATCTCAACTGCATTTTGTACATTCTCTGGAATCTTGAGGAATGTGTTTATCTGTATTTTAGTACTGCCTCCCATGCTGCTATTAAGCATAGTCCTATATGGCATGTCTACAAGCACATTGTGTGTGTGTGTGTAAGTGTAACCACACACTTGTAACCCACACATTGTGTGGACACTCAGGGTTGTATCCAACTCACAATAGACCCACTGAAATAAATAAAGTTAGTCATGTCCATTAATTTCAGTGTGTCTACTCTATTACTTAGTTGGATGCAACTCTTATCTTTTGTAAAATGCTTCATGGCGTATGCCATTAATGAGGCAACCTGATTTAATTACACTGTATGCTAGTTTTTCAATGCTACTATCATGCTACATTTGGCTTTCCAATAAGAACCATTGTTATTTAGATCCAAATCTCACCGCTATCTAACTCCTTTGTATAGTTCATGATTTTGCACGGACATACAGAGGGGGGTTTTTTTGTCTATCAAACCGGGGCTTGGACGGTACAGCTAAAAAGGCCTGGATAATTCCTTTCTTTTTTCAGTCTTTCTCATTATGGTCATGTTCATGCAATTTATATATCAGGGACCCGTAATGCCATTTTTTTCTGTAAGTGTTTTCTTTCCCAGCTGTTACTCTACTGTTTTTGAAGTTGACAAGATGGCTAGACATAGAAGGTTTCCAGATCTCTGTTGAAACATCTGGGGACATTTCAGTTTCTTCAGTTACAATGCTCTGAGGAGTATCGGCATCATCCTAGTTCCACTTGCTGAGCAGAGGATGCAGTTAGTCGCAAAAGAAATAGCAAGTGATAACAGAACTTGCATCAAGCACCTGTCAGTAGCTCCCAATGCAGTTGTTTTGTGGCTTCAGTGTTGCATTTGAACTTGTGCTCTGCCTTAAAAACAGAACTTAACTTTGACTTTGTTATTTATATGCTGTGCATTAAAATTATATTAAAAACATAAATCTGTTTTCTCTGGATAGTTCAATAGCTTGGAAAAGTAGAAATAAATGCTGTTATTTTGTCTTTGCCACTTAAGGACTGCTTCATATGCTATGTTTCACTACTTGAAATGTCTGGAAAAAGTCTATACTATGTACATTACTGTGGGTTGATTCAGATGGTTTGTGTTTAGACTTTACAATGGTTTGTGTTTAGACTTTATTAAAAAATACACCTTTAAAATGTATTTAATTAAAATCATTTCTAAACTACATGATACTTTAAAAAAATTTGTAAGCAGCTCACAAGCAGTACAGATCAACATAAAAGCAGTGAAACAATCTCATAATAAATAAAAGATAAAACAGAAGACCTGTAGTTCAGTGTTCAATCTTATGGATCAGGGAAAGCCTGCACAAACAGATACATCTTTACAAGACTTCTGAAGCAAATAATTAATGTTGTGTCACATACAGCAGAAGAAAAGACATTCTAAAGTGTAGGGAAAACCTTGGAAAATGATGATTTTTTTTGTCACCACCCTATGATATTCTGTAGTGTGCAGTGCCACAAGTAAAAAATTTCCCCACATCATCTAAGTGATCTTAGAAGTCTGCAAGCAATCCTTTGGGTAATTGTTGCGTTCTGCACATGGTTGTACAGAAAGTCCTTGGCATATGTCTGCAGGTTCTGCTACAAGTACATAAGCGTCTTTCTTTCCCTTCCCAGGAATGACAGTGATGAGAAATACTGGGGAGTAGTCAGAGATTAATTTGTCAGCTAAAACAGAAGAAGAGAGGCTAGAAACCGCACAAATATCACACTTTGCCATAGAATATCAGTACTCTGATCCTCCGGTAAATTACCATGGAATTGATCATCAATATTAGTTAAGACCCATTGAATTGCTGCCATATGCTCAACTCTCTTTGAGATCAGTGGGTCTTAAAAAAGCTTAACTTTGAACAGGTCTCATGTCCTATTTTATGGAGACCCAAGAAAATAAACCATAACAGCACAAGTGATTCTTGCTTCTGATTCAGTCCCTTTCAGATGATTCACTTGGAAATGAGCCAAAGAAACAATCCAGCATTCATGACACTGTTGGGCAGGCCACAAATAAAGAACCGAAGAAGAATCCTGTGCCGTGGTGGATATCCGAGGACGATTCCGATAATGGTAATGAATTCTGTCTGGATTCTGTGTAATGTTTTTACTACTTGTGACCACAAGATGGCAATCAAGCCTTTTGTGATCATAGTTTTTATGATTCTTTTTTTACAAATAGAATTATTGAGGTTCCTGTGTTAGATAAAGTAATTTTCAGTTTTAAAGATGCTGTTCTTAAAATACAGACTACTCAAGTAAGCCATTGTGGAACCTATGTGTCAAAGTAGGTGAGCTTTGCAGCCTCTGCATGCAAAACATTTTCTCTGAATGCTGTTTGATTTTACTTATACAAAGTTCTTGTACAAACATCTTGTCTTAAGAAAATGACCGTTCTGCATATTGAGCGCTTCTCTCCAGGTCACATACTGGTTCCAGAAGCACAAATTAGGTAGGCTCATATTTAGTTGTGAATCAGTTTCTCTCTTATCCCTAGTCAAGTGCAGTAGTGCCTGAGGAGTGAATTCACATTCTTTTGGGCCTCATATTTGGTGAAGGATTTGCAAGGTTACCCGAGGACAAAAGTGTTGCATGGAGAGTGCAGTCAAGAATGTACGGTAGCTGATTGAGATAGTGTACTTTGATTCCTTTGGTCTTCAGCCAAGGTTGCATTGGCCAGTGGTGGCTGTTTCCAGTCATGGACTTCTATACTTGGCATGCTAAGACATTGATGCTGTCTCAAAGGTGCTTGCCCCTGCCATTTATTAAATCCTTTTTCGGACTTAACTTGCTTGTTTGCTTTTTGGTAACCTCTCCAAAAAAAAATTGACATGATGTCTTCCTTGGCTTTCTACACATGTTGTTTTTCTTTCATTTCCCAAGCTTCTAAAACAAACAGATTTATCAAACAAGAAAATGAGAAGAAACTCATTGGGGCAAAAGACGAAATGATTGAAGATAGTGAAAACAAATCACCACTTTCAAATAACCAGTCTGGTACTAGATTTAGTTACCCCTTTTTAGAGATCAGCTTTGCAATAGTTGTGCTATATTGCAAGCCAAAATCAATTATTTCTCAGAAATAATGGTTTCCCTTTGTTTGATACCAGTTCTGATCAAACAAATATTGGCTTTAATTATGTGTGCTATCACCAACAGTATTTGGTGAACGCAACTTTGACTTGGGTAAAAAACCTCATGCTTTTTTAGGCAACATACAAAAGTATGTAAATATGGTATGAATTAATTGTGTAATCGTGAGCTATGTGTAGAGATGATGCATGGTGCAGTGCTCAGCCAGGGATTAGGATTGCACAAATTCAATCTGAATATTAGACCAGTTATTATAATCACATCCTTTATTCATTTTTACTGTTAAGTTTCATTGCAAACAGTGCTTGAGCAAACTAGTTTTGTTTTTTACACTGAGCATTCTGACTCCATGAACACGTGCAATATTTCTTGTAAAGCATTAAATAGATAGTTTGGTGTATACTTCAAGGAAGCGTAATTTAGCCAAAGAACTGTGTAGTGTTGTTTTAGAGGAGTTGTCTAATTGTGGTGCACTTCTAGCTGCAGTGTGAAAATAGCTAGATATTGAGTCATTTTTTTCAGCTTGGTAACAAAATTTACCCTTCTTTTTTTTGGTCTCTAACCCATTACCTGTACACTTGTGATTGTTTGTGTGTAGTTAAAGTAGTTGCTCCTAAACCCTTTTCAAGTGCATCCCACAGCAAGGCACTGGCTAAGTACAAAACACTGGAAAAATCCCTTAAGGCAAAGAAAAGTGTGTGTTCTAACAAAGAAGAAATCTCTGCTAACAACCACCATGACCATACTAAGGGTAACAAGCCTAAACTGGTTTTTCAGTATGATTTTTAAAATTATTATTTAAAAGAACTATTCACACATACAGCCTTTTCACTGAATGTGAAATGTTTACAGCTATAAATTGTTGTCTGTTTTTAACTTTTTTATATGACTTTTATTGCATGTTTTATGTATTATTGATGTAAACTGCTTTGATGTTTTTCTTTTTATAGTACAGCAGAATATAAATATTTTTTATTAATCAATCAATATACCACTGAATGGGCTTCATTAAGTAAGTAGGGCTCTGTTTCCTGGCCTATTTTTGAATCTAGTTACTCATTTTGCAACTTATGAAATATCCTAGGGTTTTTTTTATAAAAAATCTTTCAATGATTTATTAATAGAACTTCGAACCTAGTTATCAGCTATAACGTAGGAGCCAGTGGTGTAGGAGTTAACGTGAGTGAATGTCCATTATTTTTAGAAATAATCTAGAAAATGAAGTTGCGCTTTGTGAAATAGAGTTGTGAAAGCAAAAATCCATAGTTGGAATCGAGAGAGCCCTGTGCACTGGCAGAATGGGCTTCCATGTGGGCCTTGGGGACGTATTGATTATCTCTTCCAGTTGCAGCCCTCAAGAAGCTTTTAGGCAGTCCGTAAACTGTACGGACCAATGAAGGGATTTTTGACACCTTAGTAATACAGTGCACTTTTATTTCTCCTCCAAAATAAAGATTGCTTTCTCCCACATGCACCTCCCCAAATCTTGAGATGCTTACTAGGGAGGGGACTTTTCAGTAGTTGAGCTGCAGCTATGTGACCACCTCCCTGGTGAGACTCACCTTGCACTTTGTTTTTGATTATTTCTGTGCCTGATAACACCTTTTTGATTTTTTTCAGGCCTGAAAAAATGTGTGATTTTTCACAATTGTAAACCACTGTTTACATGTTGTGCATTGTTTAGCCTTACAATGAAACCGATTTTATCTCTATCCCTGCTGACGTGTTGTTTTTAAAGCTATAATTTGTTTTTTATTGTATCTATTTTATGTTTGCAAGGCATCCAAAGATCAGTGTTGTGGGGGCAACCTATATAAATTCCAAAAATAAAACTGTGTTCCAGCATGGATTTTCATGTCAGACTTTTCTTCCCCCTCCTCCTTTTGTTTTAAGGAATACGCAGCACAAGTAGTAGTTTTCTGAAGTCGCGAAGGCTTTCTCATGCTATCCTGGAAGCAGACGAAGATCATGCGGGAAGCATTCAGCTCCAGCAGCCTAGTGGGGTTTCGGTTTCTTTAAGCAAAGATAGCCTGGAAACTAACGGTAAAACTCCTTCAGACCTCAAACTTCCCTCTCCGCTCAGCTTTATTTGGCTGATTAAATAACTGTTAAATTATATGTGTGGTGTTGTGTGTTTTTAAACAGGTAGATATGTTGAATATGAACTGACCCCCTTAAAATAAGGTACTTATTTTTACACTGGCACTAAAACGTGGGAGATGCTGCAATCAATTGCTGTTGTATAGTGCTGTTCAGTCCTTTAGTGTTCTCTGAATTGCTCTCATTACAAATTACTTCAGTCCCTCAGTCTGTTCCAGCCATAGGAGCTCTGGTGCACATGTGCAGCTCTCCTACTCGGAACATCTTCTCTATTGGTTTCCATGAGGTTATACACAACTACACCAGAGTTTTGTGAGCACTCAGTGCCAGTTTCATAAACACTCAATAAATGTATAATGCTCATGAAACTCTGGTATTTTTAGAATAGGCTTGTTTAAGATCAAGTCATACATTTTTGGGCATTATCTCTGCATTTTCTTGATTTCTCACTTAAGGCAGTGCCTGGACATTACTAGACAATTTCCCCCTGCAATGACCTTCTTACGAAAATTGATATTAATTTACTGTACTTATTTATATTCTGGTGCTTTTAAATTTAGATTCAGTTGTGGCTTCAGGGCCTCATGAGATCTTTTTGGGAGCCGGATTGGATACTTTAGAAGAACAAGAGGAAAAGGAGAAGTTCTTTGCTGATCTTGAGAAAGGAGCATCATCTACGATAGACTATTCTAGATTGAATAAGGAGCTGGATTCCAATGATTCTGAAGGATTAAGAGCATTTCTACGGTAAAGTTAAAATAAAAATCAATAGTTCTAGTAATATTCAGAACTCTAAACATTCCTGTGATATTTTCAGTAATAGTTTCTTAAGCAGGGCATAGTAATATCCAGTTTTTCTAATGATGAAACCTCAATTCTCTGCTTTGAACTGTGCAAATTAAATCTTCATCTTATGGCTCACTGTATTCAGGATTCTGATTGAATTTGTGGCTAACCTGTAGGCCTCCAGCTGTTGCTGGACTCCAACTCCCATCTGCCCCAGTCAATGTGGCCAGTAGTTGGGGTTGATGGGAGTTGTAGTACAACAAACATCTGAAGGACCACAGGTTCCTCATCCCTGTTTTAAAACGTGACTTAATTGTGAGTGTACTCCTCGCCCTCTCTTATGACTCCCCCTGTAGATTCTGCACACAGCAGATTAGCCACAGTGTGGCTTGTCGTGTCACGTGGACCCAGATAATGGTGTGTTTTTTTTTTTGTTTCAAACAAGCAGTAAGTCAATAATAATAATACTATAGCCTGTTTGTGCTGCACATGGAAGCAGAAAGGCTGGGAGGCACATTTGCTATTAAGCCAATGTTTAAAACAGACCATGGCTTAGTGTTGAGAGTTCTGTACTACTTGCAAAGTTGTCTATTTTGCATAGTTTAGATTTTTTTTTAATTTTTAGAATGATATGCTGTTAACTACCAGAACAGCAGAGCAGTCCGAACTATGAGCATGAAAACAAATTTGTTCTGTCTAATACTGCTGAGTGAGAGACCTTTTTCTAGAAGTAGTACTGTCATATTTTGCAGAAATCACTCTGAAGCCAAACAGGTAGAAGAAGGCAATGAAGATGAACCAAGGAACCATGAAAAATCTGGTAACTGTACTTCAGTGTTTTATTATCATTTACTTTACAGACAGAATTTTATGGAAAATAATTTGACTTATGAAGTGAATGATCCATGTTGTTTAAAACTGAGTAATTCTAATAAATCCATGCAGGTCAGGTCACGATAGCCTAAAGTGGAGTGCCCATATTCAGAGCCAATAAAGCTGTAGTTACCAGAGACAAATGAAAGCACATTGCTGTCTGCCATGGGTAACAGAGTGCTGAAACAGATATATCGGGGGGGGGGGACTTTGTCTCATGAACAACTTTCTAGGGGCCTCATGGATGGAGCCAGAGACAAAAGTGAGTGGAGCAACATACATGACTCTTACCCTTGAGCCATAGGATACATTCCTGCGACTCAGAAGTTCTACACACACACACACACACACACACACACACACACACACACACACACACACCGCTCTTAATCCAGATAAGCAAAAGGCATTATCACAGTTCAGGGATACACTCCAGTCATGCAAAAGCACTCAAGGAGAGGATGGAGCAGAACAGGGGAGGGGTGGGGTCTGGGAAGAACAGGGTGTGGCCTGGAGAGGGGTGTGGCCTAGGGGGGAAATTCCAAGGTCTAGCCAGAAGGACCCGGAAGGCCTCTCTCAGGCTTGATAAAAGTTTCAGTCTGATCAAAGAAGGTTGTTCTTACGATCTAGCAGTACATGTGGGAAATATTACAGAACTGGTGGATGCTGAAGAACATTTTTCAATGCTTACTGCAGAATATCAGGGTTTTTTTGCAGAGCACAAGTGTGCACGTTGGAAGGGACTCCATTCCAAATGAGCGAGAGTTTAAGTATTGGGTTTTTTCATGCCATCTAGGTTCTTTCTGCTAGAAGGAGGGTCGAGAGATTATCCCTACCCTCAGAACATTTGTTTAATACTTGAATTTGTGCAGTTCACAGTCTGCTGAAGGAGGGGGCTGAGCTCCTTACTCATGAATAAATCTGCCAATAAAAGGGTTCCAGTCTGTTTCTTGCATCCATCTCTTCCTGGCTGTTTGATCTGATCCAAGGAAGAGCTATATAGAGATGTAGGGGGATGGCTGGTCCTATTTTCTTACAAGGAATTAACCGTATGCCTTGTGTCACACACATTCCAGGTGATTATAGTGAAGATTTTGAAGAAGGTTCAGAATCTAATGAAGACAATAAAGCTGAGCAAGTTCTTGTGACAGAAGCTAAAGTAAGCGTTTTGGAAAAGCAGAACCATTTCATGTTTTGAACATTACTTATAAGTCAGCCCTGTGATTTTAGTGTTGCTTATACGCAACGAAGAACTTACCAGACATCCACTGTACAGTGCAATCCTATTCAGACACACTAAAGGCCCATAAGGTTCTTTGGTAGTAGGGTAGCAGATGATGATGACGATGATGATGATGATGCATCCAGTCCAGACGTAATGGATGCTATTTAGTTGATAGGCTTGCTGTTTAGGGTAGGGGTGGACTCTGTAATATTTAATATCTGGCCATTCAATCCCATTTGTAACTCTCAGGGTGGTTTTACAATCCAGGAATAAAACAAAGGACAATAATAAATGTGACAAAGATCAATGTAATCTGAAAACTGCAGCAGGTTGGGGGGGGGGGGGCTGGACCAGTAGCAGTACTGATGCAGACAAAGGTTAGGAGATAAAAGGCATGTTACCAAAAAGACATTAACAGTGCCCAGGCATCACTCTCAGTCACAAAATAGAATAGAAAAAGGTTTGTGGATTGCAGGATATGGATGTGATAGGAAGAGAGATGGAAATCCATTTGTACATATGTGCCTTATTATAATTTTAATAAAGGCAGGATGAGTGTCCCTGCACTGTAGTTGTATAGCAGTGATATGCTCACCATCTAAAGCATTCAAGATAATAAAAATATGTATATTTCACATCATGCATATTCATATGTATTCTCTAACTTTTTAGGAAGAAAAGACTGGCATGCTGGCTGAAGGTACAAAAATTTTACAAGATGTGGAAACGTGTTAAAAATACGGCACAGGGCTTGAATGTTTGATTGGCTTTGCTGTACCCAATTTTGGGTGAAAAGAGCCAGAAATTATCCATACTTTTTAAATGGACCTCAGTGCTAGCTCCGATTGTGCTGGCGACATTTGCTTTAGAGATGCTTTGCAGATATCTGTAGAAGTAAATGGTATTCCTTTTATTCCAAATTGATGCCTACTATTGGCTTCCTTTTGGAATCAGAGGCTTAGCTCTAGAACTGAGTATCTCCTTCCATTTGTAAAAGGGACTGAGATCCAGTAGAAGGAGGGAGAAGTCAAATGTTCACCAATCTCCCTCTCCCATTATTCTAGAGGCTCTTCCAAATCTCTGGAGGATCTTTTAAGGGCGTATAGGGTTCTGCCACTTAGAGTTTTTCTTACAGTCATTTATTGTTAGATAAAACAAACACACAGGCATGGAGGAATAAACAAAAATCATCTCCTCCCTTAATGTAGTAACAGTGGAGTCATCAGTATTTATTGCTATTAATCCCCATTTTTATCTGAGAGGACATGATCAAGGTCTGAAATCAAATTATTAGTAACTGAAACCAGCATAGAGCGTTGTTCTTGAGTTTTGAGAATCATTTTGAGAAGTAGTTCAGATGTGTAAATTGTGTTTATGCTGGATAATCTAAACCAGCCTTCTGCAACGTGATGCCTCCTGTACTATTTATTGGACCTTAGCTCCTGTCAGCTCCAGCTAGTATGGTCAATGGTCAAGAGTGATCCAGAATAACAGGAGGGTGCCAAGTTGGCTTTAACAATAATTTTATAAGCCAAACAATCCCAGTAAAATAATTAATATATATTTGTATTAAGTTCAATATATTTATATTTTATTGCAGTTCATGGTCAGGTAAACTTCCTTGCACTGCTATCTTTCTGACCTGTCTTACTATGAGAAATGTGGCACCCAACTGCATACTTTTTTACACAGAAGCAATTCCCACCGAGTTCATTGTGACTTTCTTCCAAAAAAGGGTGCCTAATTGCACCTTTAGCTATGAAATTTATTCCATGCTTTGGGGAAAACAAGCTAAATCTGGTAAGGGCTTGAAGCAATTGCCCAGTAGTGAAGAGCCATAGTTGGAGTTTGTACTTCAAAAATCCTTTATAGTGAATTGTTTACTATAAAAAACTGTGTTATCCATTTCCCCCTTCCACCCTGTTTATCATGAATGCCTTCTCTACTTTTGAAACATCTTCTGGCCTATGACCTTAGCCTCACTTATTAATCAAGCAAAGCGATCCAAGCCCCCAGTGCACCATGTGGGAAGGGGACAGAGGTGTCCCTCCACCCAGCCTGGCTGCCAAGCCTCCACTGGCAGGGGAGCCCCACCAGCACCCCAATGCACCCACCCAAATAGCAGGTGGGCAGAAGCTACCATTGGTAGCAGCCCTCAGAAATCCACCAAAATGAGGTGTTTCAGGGATAAGGAAGGGATGGAGGGGATATGCTGGGTCTTGAGCCAGCCCTGCTGCCACCACAGGATAGCAACAGGCCTTGTCTTGGGGGTGGCACAACAAAGAGGCTCCCCCACCCATCTTTTGCCTGAGCTAGCACAAGGGACAGAGCTGTGGATGCGGCCAAGCCACTCTGGCAAGCCCTGTTGCTCCCAGCCAGAGGTTTGGGTTGCCGCCTTATATATCTTATCCATGTGCTTTTTAGAAGCTGCTAGGGACATCTGAGATTGCTGGGGTGGCTACTTTAAAAGGTTGTACTGAAATGGCAGAAGAGCAAAGGTTAGAGTCTGTAACCCTCATATTGTCTGGTATGGGAGATACAATTGTGTTGCACGTCAGTGTTCTCTAACTTATCTGTTTTCTCTTTAGTTGTCCTTCTCGATTCCCAAGACTCGACCCTGGAGATGCAAAAGATCGGTGAGCAGCAGGATGCAGCTGTGACAGAACACCCTCTACCTCAAGAAACCGCTGCCGGTGAAATGAATGGAACAGGTAAACCCTCTTTATTATTGACTACTTCTTTCCACATCTGTTAGCCATGCTGAAAACAGAAGTAAGGCAAGAGCAGTCTGTCTTGGTCAGTTCTAGCTCTCTCTGCTTCACAATTACCCTTTGATCATGTAAACATTTAGAGCCTTATTCAGCCAAAGCTAAGCTCTTTGAAGTCATATTGATTTCAACAGGAAAGAATCAAGCATTTCAAACTGAAGAGACTTAGAAGTGCATAACTATAACTAT
Source organism: Podarcis muralis (assembly GCF_964188315.1). Taxonomy (NCBI): domain Eukaryota; kingdom Metazoa; phylum Chordata; class Lepidosauria; order Squamata; family Lacertidae; genus Podarcis; species Podarcis muralis. The sequence continues at coordinate 80,235,489 of NC_135657.1, forward strand.
GTCTTCCTTGCTTAATATTTTCTCAAGGTAAAAGATTATGCAGGCAATTCCTAAGTTTTGAAAATCTGGATTGAAGAAGAGAAAGAGAAATAAACATTTAGGAGTGATTTGCTCCCCCCCCCCCTTACTAGTTACTGAGTTTTAATGGCTAAGGATGTAATCTATATTTTTGTCACTGGTGGCAACCAATATTTAATTATTGTGAACTTCAGCCTAACACTGCAATCCTGAACTTGTTTCCTTGAAAGTCGGTCCTACTGAACTCTTGGGGAAGTGTGCATAGGATTGTAGCCTAGTGCTGCAATCCCTTATCCATTACTAGGGAGTAAGCCTCACTGAACTCAGTAAGACATGTTTCTCAGTGGACACGATTCTACTGTTAGTATCGTAGGTAATTGTTGCTATTGCTTTATTGACATTTCTGCTCACTTCATCTTGGTTAACTTTTTCACCTGTCCCTCCTCAGGTATTTCTGGTGCACAAACGAATAGTGATATTGAAGCTTTGCATCAGGCCTACTGCCATATTGAGCAGTCTTTAGGAGATTCTGATGAGCAAAGAATTCATGGTGGTAAAATAGAAGAGAACTTAGCTAAAGATGTTTCACCGAACACAGAAGGCTGTCCCAAAAATACCTCCACTACTGATTCTGGTAAATATTGAAAATTCCCAATACAACTTTATTTTGGCATATGCACATCAAAGATTCCTGATTTATTATTGCTTCCAGCACAAGCTTATACCAACACTGGTGGCTTGGGGATGGAGTCCTTGAATTCTCTTGGAATCATGTTATTTTACCTTTCCTCTCGAGACACTATTTTCCCATCTCCAACACTCAATCCTTCTGTTTAGTAGGCTGCAGTTGCACTAGCACCAAACCACAGTTTAGTTAAAAGATTGGCTACACACTGTTGCAAAGGCAAGCATAATTGTTAATGCAGTCTGTCTTCTAGTGTACACATGGCTTCAAAAGCACTTTCTGAGCCAGACTGAGGGGCAAAGTCCTTTTTAAAAAAATCTCCCTTTTAATTCCATGATGACTCATCCTTCTGTCTGCTGCATCAGAACCCGCACTTGCCTAGATGTTTATGAGGTCTTCCTCAGCATTGAGGATAGTGTTTTGGTTTCCAAGGAGATTCTTCATGGCTCATTCTTTTGTTCACAATAGCTTCTTTCCCTTTATTTATTGATAATATTTATTACCTACCCTTCAACATAAGGTCCTAGAGCAGGTTGTAGCAAGATAATATACAGTTATAAAAACAAGTAAATCCATTACAGTCATAAAAGCACATAAAAATGTTCCAAATGGAACAAATTCAGCAAAAGAAGTGCACAACATAAAACAATATCTTAATGGTCTCAAAGGCCAAGATAAAGAGGAGCATTTTCCACATACAGTCTTCATAAGTGACTGTTAGCCCCATTGACCCTCAACAGCTTGCTGTGGAAGCTGCCACCCAGTGAATTATTATTCATCTGTGTCTTTGCTACCTGCTGAGATACTAGCACAGCATGAAAGTAAATTCTGAAGCACTGACGATTTAGTTGCTCATTTTTAGAGTGGTAGGTCCTTAATCAGATACTGTTTGAGTGTGTTCATTTAGTAATGCGAAAGTTGACCCAGGAGTCACACAAACTGTTCATTCACTAAAAAAGATTGCATATACAGGAGACCTGACCAAAATGTAAGACAGTTACTAAACACATACATAAAAGTGAAGATTAATTGGTTTGTAAATAGTCTGGGGAGGTTATGAATTATATCTCAAAAGGATTGCTACTGTTACAAAAGGAATGTTATGCCATAGACAGGAGAGATCACACTACATATAACAGGAGACTACCTATAGCCAAGGACATACTGGATGTGCTCATGCATGTACATGAACACAGAATCAGTGGGCGAGTTTCATTTGAAAGTATTTCATTACTGTTTGTTGATCTAGAATGTTGTCGTTTCATCTACTTAGATCTCCCCACCATAGAAGAACTGATGAAGCCTATCAGAGCAGATTCAGATTTTACCAGGGACCCTGCAAGGTATTCATTCTAGAAAATACACAGTTTGTGCCAATTAATGTCCTTTCTTTCTGCCTTGTTCTTTGCCCCCTCCCCCTTCTTCAACCTCTGTCCAAAGGATTTGGGAGTTTGTCTTAGCTTGCAGTTTGTGCTTTGCAGTTGAGACAGATCAGTCCTTAAAACCTAATCCTGAGATTAAGTCCCATACTGCCAGTACTCACTTAATACGGTTATTGGCTTAACTTTGAAGCTGGCGTGCTGTTGTGCACCTGAAATAGATTCTAATGGTCCAGTCCTGCAGAATGCTAAACTAAGAGAAGAGGTGCTGTGACTGGGCACAGTTTCCAGCATAAGTGAACAGCTCTTCTCTTTGCACCAGCTGTAGGAGCCAACCCTAGTCTTTTCTAACATAGAAAGCTGCTTTATATTAAGTCAGGCCATTGGTCAATCTACCTCAGTATTGTCTACATTCATTGGCTGTCTCTGTCAAGGGTTTCAGGCAGGTACATTCCCAACCCTACCTGCAAATGCTGTTAAAGAAAACTGGGAATATCAAGCTGTGTCTTTTCCACTCAGCCTCATATAAGGTGCTGCTTTTTAGCTCCTGCAGCACCCACGGTTTCTTCCATGACTGCTTAAAACCCATCCTGCAGGATCAGGCCATATGTCTTAATGTATCCCGTTAACAGTCACGTAACAATAATGTATAAACTAAAACCTAATGCATATAATCTTTGGGTTGTGCTTTCTTCACTTTTTTTCTGTAGCCCTGTGAAAGCAACACACAACGGCACTGATGAATTAATGAGCCATTTAATACTGGAAGAGCAGCAGAATGCTACTGCTCAGGAAAAGCAAAACATTGGCTGTTCATTGGAACAGCATAGTGGACAAGAGAATGTTCTTGTTCAAGCTGTTGCAAAGGAAGATAGTGAACTGATTCCTCATCAAAGGACTGGCAAGGACAAACGGATTGATAAACTTAAACATGATGTGTTGAGGCAAAATAGTCTCCCAAGTTCTTCAGTATTGCATCAAGACAAAAAGACTAACCAGGTAAACAGCATCTCAGTGTCTTAAAGAGATTTATGCAAGTATAAAGATCAGCTATGCACATATCATATTTGTTTGTTTGTTTGTTTGTTTGTTTGTTTAATAAACAGATTGTACATAATATTCACTAGTTAGGCCCTTGGGTGCTACAAGGATTAATTGATTGATTATTTTTTCCTTAATATTTTTATCTCACTTTCCTTCACCAAGCACCAAAGATGGTTAACTAAATTAACCTCCCTAGAAAGAAGTCCAAGACACTGGGCTCAGCCAATAAAGATCTCTGTTGTTGAATCCCTGCTATTGTTCCCCATTTTTTCCCTCTAACCCAGGGGTAGGCAACCTAAGGCCTGTGGGCTGGATGCGGCCCAATCGCCTTCTCAATCTGGCCCGTGGACGGTCCGGGAATCAACTTGTTTTTACATGAGTAGAATGTGTGCTTTTATTTAAAATGCATCTCTGGGTTATTTGTGGGGTATAGGAATTTGTTCATTATTTTTTTTCAAAATATAGTCCGGCCCACCACATGGTCTGAGGGACGGTGGACCTGCCCACGGCTGAAAAAGGTTGCTGACCCTTGCTCTAACTTTTTCACTGTTGCAGTTTCCTCCTTGACCTCTTCCTGCCTCACCTGTCTTGACACTCTTGGCTAATCTTCTCTGATTATGCAGCTTTGAAGACAGAAGCTGCCTTTTCTTCTGTGTCTGAAGCAGCTGAGGGCTAGGCAGCTGAATATCAAAGAAGTCTTAGTAGACCTTTAAAATATTATCAACAGACTTCTTTCCATCCCACTCTTACCCATGTTTACTCGGGTGAGGAAGATCAATTTCAGTGGGACTTACTTCCAGGCAAATTGTTTTAAGAATGCAGCCTTCCCCTCTCTCAATTTGCCCATCAGTAGCAGTGAGGCAGAGCCACTCTTCTGACAGCTGTGTCGCTGCACTTTACCTGGATAGAGCAGGGCAATGGAAGGTCTGGGCTGCTTAGGTGCACCAGCAGTAGTGCTGGATTGGCCAACAGAGCTCTGACCCCAGCCCCATCCAGGTAAGCTGCAGTGATGGCAGTGCCAGGAAGGCTGCTCCACCCTGCCACAGAAACTGGTACCTCCCCATGGGCACACAAATTTGTTTCCTGGTTATTCTCATTTTCCAGTCTTTGGGAGCAAATAGGAAATTTTACACATGAGCTGAATAGCACAACACATTGAAATGTAATCTGGTATATATCATTGGTGTGGAACCTCTATTCCCTTGAGTCTTATTAGACCTGCCAGGCCTCAGAGGTTTGCTCACCAGGTTGTTTTGAGCACACTATGCCCTACTTTGCCTGGCCTGATGACCAGGGAAAGTTCTAACTAGCTAACAGGAAGAAGTGTGCTCCCAATTCTTCCTTTGCATTCTGGCTTGAATTCAAGCAGATTCTTTCCTTCGAAGTTCTGTCACCTGATGCCTGATGATTGACAGGTGAGCACTCTGTATAAAACTTGTTGTGTTAAGCTCATTGTAAACACTTGACTTGATTTTACATTCAAAGCCAAGCTGGTTGATTTAATAATATATAATGTTGTCTCCAGACTCGTCTGTCCAACACTTGGACTAAAGAAGGTCTAAATTCGGTGATGACCAAACAAGTAACTTTCAGAAACACCAAAAATACAGCTGCTGTACATAGAAAGAAATCTCTAAGTGGACCCCATAGCTCTGTTAGGAGTTCTGGATATGGAAGATCCAGTTCTCCATTAAAGCACTTTTCCACAATTAATGAAAAGAAGACATTAAAGGAAAACGTCAAAAAGCCAGTTTTAAAAACAAAATCTCCTCCAAGACAAAAAGGTAATGGATTTTTAGTGTGTCTTTAATGCAGATATGTTTGGTTTAATGTAGGGGAAATGTCAAGTGTAGGATTCCTCAAGATTAAATGTTACTGTATACTGCTTCTTGCAAGATGATAATACTGTTGAAAAATGTGAAACATTTAGATACATTCAAACATAGGTTTTGACCTAAATGTTTTTGTTGGCAGATTTACCAGTGCTCAACATAGCAACGTGATTTGCACAAGGCATTTCAACTTCTTTAAAGCAAGGTGTAGTTAGTTAACTGCACTTCCAGTTTGTCAACTATATTCAGCAAACTGTTTGAGACTGCAGAGTATCTTTGACCTCGAGTTCCCAAGGCAAAACCACTGTGGCCTGAGACTATTTGTAAGGCAGCAGATAAAGAGTTGGCCATGAAGGAGTCCCAAAGGAAAAATATCACCCTGTGCGTGCTCTTTTTCCTCTGCTTCTCATTAAAAAGAGCTCCTGTGCATCTTCTCTAAACTGCTTTTTGAAGATGGGATAGATTATCAAGTTTGATGATTCAGGGAAGCAAGTCAGAATTCAAAACAAAAAATTGAGGACGTATTTGTTAGTGTCCTTCGGTTTGGTGAACATGGTGCTCTGTTTAGGATACTCTGAAAAATATAGAACTTTCTCCTAATTTGTTTACAATCCAAATCTAGATGAGGAGGAGGAGGAGTTGACAAAGTGAAGGGAGGCTGAGGCTGGGATAACAAGTTGTAAATGCATTCCTGTGCACACTTACCATATGGTCAATCTGTATAGGATTTGGCTGCACAACATTAAGTGAAAGAATTTGTGCAAAATATGTGTTTTTAGAGAAATATTTGATGTTATACCCACCATGTCAGTGACTTGGAAAGAATTCTAGATATAAAAAGTAGCAGTGGTATTTGTTTAGAACAGGAGACCTTTGAGTAGGTAAGGTTGCTAAAGCAGGAAGGAAATATTTTAGATGGTGATATGTTTACAATATAAAAGCACAGAAATAAGGTGAGGGGGTGAAGTTGTAAAATGACTTGTCAGACACAAGTGCCTTGTTTTAACATGCATGTTCCCTACAGGATTAATCCTTGTTTAAAGTGGATCCCACCCCCACCCCCGAGAATTGTAAGAGAAGATTATATGTTATTTTAAATACTTAGGGGGTAATGGGATATATGAAGAAGAATAGTGAACTGCAGAAAGTGGTTTGGAAGTATGGCAGCAGTATTTGGTTCTGTAATTTTAAAGCAGGAAGACAACAGCAGTGGGCAGCATTTAATGTCACATGAGTGACCTCCACCTCCTCTGGAAGTTCCCCCAACACAGCAGAGAGGAGGAAAGGAAGGGGATGTTATTTTATGGAAGCAGAAGTCTATTCTACTAGTGAACAGGCATCATGGAATTTCGCCCAGTAGTATTCGCTTTTCCTCTTGTACACTGCATGATCTGTTCAAAGAAGTATTATGTCTCCATATAAATAGCTAAGGCTATTAAGATTACAGTGCCCAATATTTTTTTTTCTCATCAAAGAAACATTTTCTGGAACTATGACAATACAGACAGCAAACAATCCAGTTTCTACAAAGAGAAATTACTGTGCTACCCCTGGACAATCATCTGCAAGCAGTCTTCAACAGCCAACTAAAGAAAGTGACTCTTGCCTACAGACACACAATGTAAGTCATTGCTCCTAAATTGATTTTTTTAAAGGGGACTTGCAAGGGAATAACAGTACTGCAGCAGATATAAACTTTTTGTAGAGTCCTAGGAATCCCTGCTGTCCTGGAGTGTCTCAGTATCACCCAGGTTGTCTACCCTCACAAATGTGAGAAGAGAATACATATGTAATTTGATGCACTCTATCTGTTCTGATCTGTGGCCTGATTTACACTGCACTTATAATGTAACTCCAAATCATTGCACAAAAAGTGTGTGCAGCATTAGAGATCCTGTTCAGGTTACAAAAGTGTGTTGCCTTCTCTTTGAATTTAATAGAGTAAGTGTCCACTGGAGGCAGGACAGCTGTCATTAAAAATTGCATAGGGTTGGATGCAGAGGTCCATAAATGAGAGTGTAGGAAGAGGCAACTTCTACCCCTGCTCGTTCATGTAAGCCTTCACTGAATCATAGCCTCTTCTGTAAGCATAAGGCAGGGATAGGCAAACTCGGCCCTCCAGATGTTTTGAGACTACAACTCCCATCATCCCTAGCTAACAGGACCAGTGGTCGGGGATGATGGGAATTGTAGTCCCAAAAAACATCTGGAGGGCCAAGTTTGCCTATGCCTGGCATAAGGAGACCTTTTGATCTTCCATTTGTGGAAATACTAAACTAGACCCAAACCATAGTAAATGATACTTATTTCACTTCATCTCTAATGGTTCTCCATCTATTAATTTGATGACATCCATATCTATGCTACAGTACACGGTGCTCCCAAACAACTGACTGCATTTTGAATGCATGAAGTTTTTTCTGCAGTGCCAAAGCTACCTCACACTTGAAACGAGCCAACCTTGAAGCTTTCATCTTGTTTCATAGAAAACTTACTTGCATTGTTGTTTTTTCCCTCTCTCAATTTAAAATGCTAAATGGTTCTCATAAAATTCAGTCTTTGAAAATTTTGAAACTTGCAATTTGTACTACAGAACTGAAAGAAAATGATCCATAAATCTTGGTTGTGTGATGAGCTGTCAGAATAGTATACTTTTTCCCCACAGCAGGTTGCCTCATATTCTCCATCCCAAAATAGTGGGAGAGAGCTTTATTTACTGCAAAGAGTTCAGGAAGCAGAGGAAAAATTGGCCGAAGCCCATGATTTGATTCAGAATCTAAAAGCCGCATCTTTGCAAAAGGAGAAGGAAATGGAGACTAGGATCCTAGAAATGAAAATGCAACAAGATAAAGACCTTTTTCAGCTAAACCAAGAGAATTACATTCTTCAAACACGGGTACTGTACCTAGTTATATCCTTTCCCTGTTCAATTTTATTTTTTTTTAAACTTTTAATACAGTTCACTAAAAACAGCATTTACTATATCTTTCATTTTAGTTCTGATAAAATCAAATTGGGAATCATGGCAAGTCATGGATAAAATGTTGTCTCTCATAGCTAGCTAAAACACCTTGCAGGAAGTGACCTTCTGCTTTTAGGAGAAGGCTACTTCAGCTGGTAGCCAAGCAAGGTGCTCCCTACCCCCTTAATATGTTTTGCTATATTGCAAGGAGACAGGCATAGGATACAAATAATGATGATTAAAGAGAACAGTCTGTTAAATGTACAGGAATCTGTTAATAAGGGCTTTTTCTTCCTAGTGATTTTATGAAGCATACGTTATTCATAATTCATGTTTTCTCAGCTAAATAATAGAGAAGACCCGAACAAAGGAACAAAGTTGTCAAATGCTTTGGAAAGAATTCCTGATGATGGAGAAATGCTGAAAGAAATCCAAAAAGAAGTCCAAAATCAGGAGACTCTCCTTCAAGGGTATCAACAGGTAGATATACTTAATACTGTGGCTTCACTGAGTAAAACTTACAAAGTATTTACGCAGTCAGTTTTTAAAGCTGTATCCAGGTTGAGAACTATGGTGCATTGTATAAAAATAAAAGGAGAGGTGGGGAGCTTGATAGTGAATTGACCAGATTGTTGAAGGTCAAAGGCAATTGCCCTCACACCACTTATTATTGAGGGGAAGTGCATGGAACAGGTCTCAGTGTTTCGATTTCTGGGAATGGTGTTGAGAGATGACCTAACCTGGGGAGAAAACAGCAAAGACCTGATGAAGAGAGCAGAGCAGAGGTTATATTTTCTGAGAATCTTCTAGAAAAACAATCTCTCAAAGGACCTGTTGATGGCATTTTACCATTGTACTGTGGAGAGTGTATTAACTTATGGTCTGTGTGTGTGGTTTGGGAGCTGTACGCCCAGGGAAAAAACAATGCTGTCCAGGGTTGTAAAGACTGCAGAGAGAATAATTGGGTGCACTCTTCCCACCTTAGATCAAATCTATGCTGTCAGGTGCCATAAGAAAGCTGCAGAGATAGCGCAGGATAGTACGCACCCTGGAAATTATCTCTGGAAGAAGGTATAGGGTTATAAAGACCAGGGCTAGCCGCATGAGAAACAATTTCTATGCAAATGCAATTCTGGTTCTAAATGCAGCATAAGGAGTCTCTTTAGTATATTGTATTTTAAAATGGGGTTTCAGAGTTTTTAGGGGGGTTTGAATATTTTATGTAGATTTCCAATTTCATTGTTCTGTATGGGACAATGACAATAAAGATATCGTATATGAAAAGACATTGGTATCTGAAATTGGTAGATAAAAGACTGATAATGAAGGTAGAGCAGCTGGACAATTGCTGGGACATGCATGAAAATGTTAGTCCATTCATAAGCAAGGGACAATGTGCATTGATTAGTTCAATGAGGTACTTATTTATATGGAGACGGAAGAAAAGGCTACCCTTCTGGAATTTGTAAAGAGTAATTTCTAAGAAGTGTCTTTCACATGAATACATAATAACTAAGTGAATTAATCCTTGATATTTCAATGAAGGAAAATGAAAGATTATATAAGCAAGTGAAAGAGCTGCAGCTAAATAACAAGAAAAATGAAGAAAACATGTTTAAAGAGAACCAGCGTTTGATGGCTGAGTTGGTGTCTTTACGGTGAGTTTATTTGAGGATCTAATGAAAAATGTAGATGACTTTAAGCAGGTCTTAATGTGAATGTAAAGAGGAAGCTGCCCACATACTTGGGATCAAGCCCCAATGAACACTATAGGTCTCTTTTCCAAGTAAGCGTACATAGGATTGAAGTGCATGTCCCATTTTTTGTGTGGAAGGAAGTTAAACTTAATTCTTCCATTGAAGTCAGCTTAAAATTATATACCATTTGACCATAGCCGCAGTCATGTAACAAAGCTGGCAAAGAGTTTGGGTGTCTTCTTTTCAGTGTCCCTTCCATTTCTTTAACTTTTCAAGAAGTAGTGTAACAATGATTGATTGTTTTATTAAATTTAGTCGCTTGTCATCTAAAGAGTCTTCAAGGAACTTACAGTGAAAAAAATATATGCATGAATACATTATACCAAAGAAAAGGGGTATCATACGACACATTAACATTCCATTCAACAAAAGGGGAAGAGGACCCTCACTAACACTGATAGAAAAAGTAGTTACTGTGTGTTAAACAGATTGAAGAGAATCATATAAATTGCACTTTTTCAGTGACAGAATATACCTACGAGTAAATAAGACCAAGGGTGCAATCCTCTACCCCCATCTTTCTCACCCATGTTTCAGTAATACATGCCATTGGGCACTCTCATCCATGAATGAGCACTGTCTTCTTCTGTACAGACCTGGCATTTAGTAATAGCACCACCAAGCTGTTGGGCACAGTGGAAGAGCATCCAACAGTATTCTGGGGCTGTGGAGAGGCAGATATAGGCATCAGATGTGAGCATCTTTTGTTCCATTGCCACCACTAGCTGTGCCTGTTTCTTCCTTCTGTCACCAAGTTGCATGGTCCCCTGTGCCCTGGCTCTGTGTAACTCCTTGCAAATACATGCTGCATGCAGATTACCTTTTCACATCAACCCCTAATGCATCATAGCAGTCAACAATACAGTCCCCATCCAACCAACTCACCATCACATAGAGAATACCCATGCAGCAGGGAAGGAAGGGGGAAGGGGAGGCGGAAGACACAATAAAGCACAAGAGAGAGGGAGAGAGAAAGTCTCAGGCGGCCTATCCCAAAGCTCACCTGGGGTACTTTAACATTCACCCACCCCTGCTTCTTACCTATGGGTGCTGACTCCCACTAGATTCACAGCCTCTCACTCTGACAGTACTAGGGAAAATAAACATTCACCAGTATTTCTCACCAGAGAGAGTAAAACAGTCTTCCAACAATCAGCACCAAACTATACCTTGACGTGACATGTGAATCAGGCCAGCATGAGTTAACAAGGACTGGATATTTTAAAAATTACTCTGATTTAATTGCAGGAATAGTGTTTAGATAGAACTACTTCAACAAACCATGAGCTGTATAAAATTAATAATCCTCTCTTTTTTCAAAATTAAACTAGAGAGCAACAGGATAAAAATAACCTTTTATCATGTGGAGTGCAGAATGCTGAATCAGCTGGGAATCAGAGTTTCACTGACCTGATTTTAGAACTTCGGGCTGCCAAGGCAAGTACTTATGCTTTTTCTTTAGACTAGTTTGCTGAAATAGTCACCACTTAAAACATTATACATTTTGCCAGCAAGTTGCTATTACTATTATTTATTTATATTTCAAATAATGAAACAAATGGGCCATTTACGGTAATTTGCTGTGGCCAAGCTGCATGGAGACCTCTAAACAAGACACTGTAATTTGCATTACATTGACTCTGCTGGCACAAGGGGAAATAACAAATCTGCTCCCCTCTGCTGTGCAGGTCAGGCTCTGTTTTCCCATGCTGTGGCCCCAGTATAGCAGATCTATGCCTGGAAATCTCTCACTTTATCCAGGCATCTGTGATGATGATCAGTTCAGTTCACTTCAATGGTTACAAGAGGTGTTATCCTCATGGCATGTTTTCTGTATCCCTCTTTTGTTTTCCTGGGGTGGCGGGGAATGAAGACTATCGAAAGCAATTTGCTCGAAGAGAAAAAGCGTCTAAAGCAAGACAAGCAAGCCCTTGAAGTAGATTTGGTGCAAGTGAAGAAGGAACGAGATTTAGCAAGAGCCCAAATCACTTCCACTTCAGGTAAAGCACTGCTTTTGAACAGGTTAATCCTCCGTTTAATAGTAAGATCTTTTACTTCACTGACTATAACATCTGTGTTTCCATTAATACTGTATTAAGCTTTTGTGATATTGCTGTCTCGCATTAACACACCAGGGAAGAGTGAGATAATCAAGAGAGATGGAGGGGCAGTAGGTGGATTATATGTACATTGGCAGCTACCCCTCCAGAAACACGTGAGCAGGGTACGGCACAACACTTGCTTCTGTGAGTTGTCTACCAGGGGGTGGGCCTGTGTGATGGAAATCTCACAAACGAAACAATTTATCATCATACAAGCATAGGAAGCTGCCTAATGCAAGGTCCTCTTCAAAGTGTCGGGTCTTCTCCGTCACCTGATCTTGCTCCTTTCTGGAGATGCTAGAGATTGAACCCAGGACCCTTTGCATGCAAAGGAAACTGCTCACGTATGAGTTGGGGACAGGCAACAAGAGCAGTTCCGAGAGAGAAAGTATGCATCAAAGACTGGGGGCAGTAGGAGAAATTTTCCTAAATTCCTTTTGATGTCAATGTGGGATGGAATTATTGGGGGGGGGGGGATGTTGGTTCCAGGCCACTGGTTCTTTGCATATCACTAGTAGTCTGATCTTCCTATTGTGTATTATTAGAATGGAAAGGAAGGAATAGCAGCTCTTGAAAAAGCTCTCTGCCACCACCACAAATCATCAGACTTCAAAACAATGATTTATAGCTTTTTTTTACAAGAGTCGTTTTCACCACAAAGAGGAAATCTAAATATCTTATGGCTTTTGTAGAAAGCCTTAAGATATTTAAAATTAATTTGCCTCTATTTCCCCCCCCCCCCAAATGCCCAAGATAAGCTTAGTCTTGAGTCAGATATGCTTTGTCACACTTTTTTAATTGGAACATTTTCTTCCTAGCTGAAAAATCATATGAGATGAAGATTGTAGAAGAATCATACAAAGACGAAATTGGTCGCTTGCAGAAAAGACTCCAGTGGTATGCAGAAAATCAGGAACTCTTGGATAGAGATGCAGCTCGCCTTCGAGGAGCTAAAGAAGAAATTGATAAACTGCAGCATGAGGTGATTGCATGGTCAGACTTCCCTCCAGTACCATTCAAGACAGTAGCAAGGCAAAGGCCATCTGAGACCAGCCAGCAAAATCGTACTTTTTCACATAGAGATAAGAGAAAAGGCTAGGGTACCATGCAGCCTGAACTTCAGGAATTTTACTTTGGGAATTGTTGCTGCAATTCCCTTTTGGCCAGAGCTGAGTAGTGACACTTGGGCTGAATCCCATCTAATGTCCTTCAGGTTTCCAGCTGTCAGGGGCTCAAGCAGTTCTGCTTCCACATTTATGATTATAGATTTATCTGTCATAAAGTTCCCAAAGGCATGACTTTCAGTCACAAGCTGCCAAACAAGCTTCCCCATCTCAGCCTATGGTCTCCCTTTCTTTGGTTTCACGGTAGGTCAGGGTTTGTCTGAATCTAGGCTGTAATTCAGTTTCCACTCCAGAATATGTAGTTAGAACATTCTGCACATGAGGTTTGGCACTAACTAAACTGGGATAAAACGACCCATTCATTTACCATGCTGGTACTGATTTTCCCCTGCTGCTTAAATTACAAGTTTTGTAAATAAGATTGAGGGGATCATTTCCTATGCACCGTGGTTACCAATTTCTGTGTTTATTGTTCTTGTTCGTACACATGCAAGTCTTTAACGGTTTTAAAGAAGAGGTCGTGCTAATGATAAAATGAATGGATTGCTTACATCACTCTTCTGTGTGCCTTCCTGTGTACTGTGTAGGTGGATCAGCTTAGAAGTGAAGCTGGGAATCAGTCTGCACAACAAAAGAAACGGTCGAAGGACAGAGCGGCAGATGCCAAACGAATTCAAGACCTTGAGCGGCAGGCACGTAGTACAACAATTCCCCTTAACAGTCAAGGGAGCAAGGGAGGAAGGATAGTCTCTGCTGGTAATTTAGTGTGGCGAGCCATATTCTGGCCTCTATTCTTACGAATCCAGTTTCGAGATGTATGGTAGCATCGGAGACGTGTTTAGGCACTTGTAGGGCTGATCTTAATTTGTTTAGATTGTATCAGTTCTAATGGTGCACAACTAGCAAAGAGTGATCTCGGTGTTACATCTGTCAACCCACTGTTTGCCAGAGTTGATTCGGTTGCTAAAATTAGGTAAATGGGAGTGCTATAGGACAGAGATGGGGACACTGTGGCCTTTCAAATGTTTGTGGGCTCCGGCTGCCTTTGCTTGGCCTTGGCCAGCATGACTAGTGGTCAAGAATGGAGTTGTTGTCCCGGCAACATCTGGAGGGCTACTGCTTTCCTCATTTATGCTTTAGGAGAGAAGAATAATGGCAAATCATCGGCACAACGAAACACTGCTTCCCATATATCTTAACTATATATTGCAATGTTTCAAATAGCATTATATCCAAAGGTAGGGCACCAAATTCCAGGTAGGTGAGGAGCATCGAGTGTCAGAGAAGAAACTGCAATCCAGACTTCAGATATGGGATAAGTAATAGGTAATGAAGTTTTTACTACATGTGTTTATGAAAAAAAATAAAGATTTTTATTAATTATGCGGTCTATAGATATTGATGTCAGAGATAATTTTGTGGTTTTAATAGTTGATTCATGTAATTTGGTGATGCTTTTAAAGCTATTACTTATACTTTCATTTCCTGTATGTATATGTTTATGGCAAATGGGAAAGAATCATACAACTAGGTTCAGATCCTCAAGAGAACTTTGGGTATTATCATCCTAGGATCGTATACAGTAACAGGCAGTGATTCTTCAAGGTGTCTGCCAAGGGACTTTTTCCTCACCTGCTACCTAATTTATTTTAAGTGGTAATGCCCAGGATTGATGCTGTTATCATCTGCATGCAAATCTCTATGAGTGAGCTATGGTCCCTTCTCTGTTCTCAGTCGACACCAGTGTTCATCTTCCTAGCATCTAGCAAACCATTTTTGCAAGAGAGGAGTATTATGATAAGGCACTGGGTCTGCTGTTCAGTTTTTTTATAAAAAGAAAAAGTTGTAAAAGCCTCTCTGTGTGCCCAAACTCTTAGGCACAACTTGCTGTGTGACTTTTTTTGGATCCCAGCCGTGTCTCATTAATGATAGAATTTTAAATTTGGAAGCACTATTTCTAAACATTTGCAGTGCAAAGTGCGTAGACAGGATTACATCCATGATCTTAATTACTGTCAGTATATTCTCTGTCATTGGGAAAATGCAGCTCATGTGATTTCAGCCTAGTTAAAACACAGTAACTAATAGCTGTTGTCCTAATTTTTGAAAGGTTAAAGAAATGGAAGGGATACTGAAACGAAGGCACCCAAATTCTTTGCCAGCTTTGATATATGCCGCTGCCACGGCCACTGCTTCTGAAGGGGAAGGCAATCCATCAGCAAAAACGAATACAGTGGATTTTCTTGAGAGAAGAGTTAAGAAGCTGGAAGCCGAACTTGAGGGTAAAGATGATGAAGCGAAGAAAAGTCTCCGTGCCATGGAGCAGCAGTTTCAAAAGATAAAGGTGATTTAGACTCCACTGTGCTTTTAAACAGCAATATTGTTTTGGTGTGGTTGCGTAGTTTTTGTTTCTCCCGACGAGTAGCTTGAGCTGCTCCTGGGCTCTCTCCCAAGTGTTAACTGAATCCTACAGTAATGAACCAAGGAGTGGGAATGAGATCATAGTTACCTTTTATATATTCTTTAAAAACTCTTTGTATTCTAGCACCAGAAAGTTCAACACCTTTAATATTATAGACATGCTCCAATGCAGGCATATTCATGGACAATAAATATGCTCATTCCTGTGCAGATTCTATCCTGTTGCATAGTCATAACAAAAGATGCATACAGCAAGTTCACTTAGGCTCAGAGGAGCATCCCAGTGGGGATGTGGGTCTAGGTGCCTATCTGCTTCCATATTAGCAATGTGTGTGGAAAGCTGCTTCCATATGCAGAACTTGCTGAATTAGGGTGCTCCTTTATCTGAGCCCTTTTATCCTTTCCTTAAGCTGCACAGGGGGTTTAAGGGTGAGGGAGTCACAAAACCTGCCTCTTCCCTTTGCACCCATGGAAGCATCCCATGAGCAGAACTGCATTCACAGTTAGTCTGAATACAGCCCATTGCGAAAGGACCCTGCAGATTATCTGGTCCAAACCCCTGCAATGCAGGAATATACAGCTGTTCCATATCGAACCTGCAACCTTGGCGTTATCAACACTGCGCTCTAACCAACTGGGCTATCCCAGCTGTGTGTATGATGCAAATCTAATTTACCTAGGAAGCTTCACTTCATGGGGTCTTGTCTTTGCAGATTCAGTATGAGAAGAGGGTTGGGGAGCTTGAGCAGCTGCTGGAATATAAGCTGCTGAATGAGCCACAGAAGCTTCCGGACAAGGCCACCACCCTTGCAGCTCATGAAAGAGAACTTTGTAGTGTAAATGAAGCCCACCAGATCACAGTGCAAAACCTTCAGACTGAAATAAACTCTCTCAGAAGCCAGTTAGCTCAGCTAGAGCTGCAGAAGAAAGCAAAAGATGATGCGGACCTCCAGTCGCTAGAATACCAGGTGGAGCAGGCTCACTCTAAAGCGAAGCTGGTAAGACTAAATCAGGAAATGATTGCCAAAAACAGAGAGATACAGGACCTCACAAAGACTGTAGAAAGGCTTCAGAAAGAGAGGAGGATTATGCTCTCATCTGGCAAAGCAGATGCTAAAGAAAAGCCTTCAGGAATCCTGAAAAAGGATATTGTCAAACCTAGTCAGCTGAACCCCAGAAATGAAGAGTTCTTCCCCGGCACTCTCGATGAGAAAATATATCAGCCCCACGCTTTTGCCGATTGTCACATTTCAGAAGTCCTGCAAGAAAACAGCCGTCTGAAAGATGATGTAGAAAAGTTGACTCTAGAACTAAGCCAGGAAAGGATAAAAGCTCAAGCAGCCATGGCAAATTCTGAAAGTCTTGTAAGAAGGTAATTCACTTAACACTGAGCAGTTTTTAAAATGTGATGTTCAAGGTCACTCCTTGGCTTGGGGCAGGAGTGGGGAACCTGGCGGCATCCAGATGTTTTTGACTACAACTCCTGTCTTCTATAGCCATTAATGGGGCTGATGGAGTTGGAATCAGGTTTCCTACTCCTGCTTGTAGGTACGCTGTTCTAATAACCCCACCACCAACTCTGGGCACAGAAAAACCATACCCTGCCATTTCTATAAATTGTGTAAATTAAGCCAATATAGAGATTTTTTATTTTTATTTTTTGTAGTGTATTGTGCTTCCAACATGGGAAGAGTCACTGAACAATGGAAACCTTATCATGCTGGAAAGCAGTGACGTCCTCTCCCCGCCATCCTTATTTTAATTGTAATGCAGCTGCAAAAGGCTGCCATTCCACTTGGGGCAGTGGTGGCTTGAAGCAGCAGGAGGAGAAAGGATGTGTTTGACCATCTTTGTGACATGTAGATTTTTATTTATGTATTCCATCTTCATGGGAGCTCAGCCTAGCTGTAAATCTGGACGTGAAAATGTCACCCCAAATAATTTTACTGATACTCCAGTGTACAAGAGGAGCTTTAAAAATCAAGCCCCCGCATAGCTATTTTCTAGGGGGGAAACCCGCACCACACCCTACATTTAATGTGATATGTGTTGAATATATAATGCACAGTTTGGTTCTAAGGCAGCTGTCCCCATCAGTGACTAAGGGCCAAGCTAGGCATGACCTTCTTCATATCTTTAACCTTGTGCTTGTATTTTCAAAATGTAGTAGGCGCAGGAGGATATGCATGATTGGGGCCATGACAAGAGGAGCTTTAAACTCCTTTCTCCAACTGCATACCTGATTCGCTTTCCCCTGATGCCTACTATTTGCAATTGGATAAAATCTTCAGTTGGCACCATTTTCTCCCATGGTTAGCACTGGGTGGTAGGGATGGCATTTCCAGTTGGGACCACGGCTTCAAGCCCCTTTCCCATGTCACAGTACCTATCCAGCTGGGAAGACCACATGCCAAATATTTGTGTTTTTAAAGGGCATGCAGACCAAGGTTAATGCCAGGTTCATTTGGGGGCAAAGCCAGCGTTTTTTTAGCATTCTTATCCCTTGCCCTCCTTTTGTACATGAGCCAAGATATATTGTACAGGAAGGATTCTAGGCAGAAAAGGATACTGCTACAGGAACATCACAGGCATAAATGCACATACAAATCTAAAATTTGTTGTTTTTCATGAAAATGCTGTGTTATTTTCTGAAGTTTTCAACAAACTTCTACATGCTATTTTATTTTATTCTGCTACATTTACAGGGCAAAGGAAGATTTGGAAGAATACATTACAGCGCTTAAAGCATCACATCAAAAGGAGCTGGAGAAGATTCTTTGTCAGTATGCTATGGAGCATTCAACTTCCAAGGCAGCTGAGTTAAATAGCAAAATTTCAGCACAGGAGGTGAGGAAGACCAGTCGTCTGTCTCACTGCTTCAAAAAACTGCCAGTGTTTCCTGCTTCTCAATGTTTTGTACTGTAATCTTGCCTCTGAAATATACTATGGTTATATTTTTGTATTCATTTAAGGTGAAGTTCACAATTCTCCATTCCAGTGTCTTTTTGTGTTCCTAGTCGTAGCTGATCTTACATGCTTAGTCAGAGTTAAATTCAAGTGATCTTAATACAGCTTTACTCAACAAAAGTTCAAGTTGTTAAACCAAAGCTCCACTTACCTACTTGTAATAGGATTCAAGAGGTACTTTGTTGAAAATTTCTAATAATTGAGAATCTTTCCATAGGTCTTTATTAAACATCTTCAGCAACAAGTTCGTGAGTTGCAAAGAGATCAAGAAGCGCTTGCGGTTTCACAAAAGCGAGAGGAAATTCTTCAAAAAGAGGTAATTCAGAGTATTAAAAATTTGATTCTTTAAAACGACAGTTTGAGCAGGAACAACAATGTGGTGCCCAGACTCTGCCCTCTTCCCCCTTTCTGCAATTTATGTATAGTGGTATCTCGGGTTACATACGCTTCAGGTTATAGACTCCGCTAACCCAGAAATATTACCTCGGGTTAAGAACTTTGCTTCAGGATGAGAACAAAAATCGTGCTCCGGCGGTGCAGCAGCAGCAGGAGGCCCCATTAGCTAAAGTGGTGCTTCAGGTTAAGAACAGTTTCAGGTTAAGAACGGACCTCCGGAACAAATTAAGTAGGTAACCAGAGGTACCTTTGGTGCTTCGTTCTTTGAGACTTTAAGCCAGAGTTTTCCATTGCATTTTAAATGGGAAACAGGGGTACAGTATTGTACTGCAGACTGAGATATAAAACCAAAAATTAAAGCTGATTTTTACATGTGACTGAATGTGTGCATACACACACACACACACACAAAAATACATATATACCTTGGTTTTCGAACAGCCTAGTTCTCGAACGTTTTGGCTTCTGAACGATCAAATCCCAGAAGTGGCTGTTCCAGTTTTTGAACGTTCTTTTGGAAGCCGAAAGTCGAACAGGGCTTCTGCAGCTTCCGATTGGCTGCAGCTGCAGGAGCTCTCTATAGCAAGTGTACTTGGGATTCTAGCCTTGCTGCTAAGCTAGTGCAATCCATATGACTTCTATCCTATTTATATAATAAATATTAGGGATATTTTAATAAACAAGTGCCCTTATTAGATTTCAGTGTGCTGCATCCCATACTGAATCAATGGGGATGGTGTGCTTACTGAATTCCTTCTGGGGAAACTCCTATCCCCAGAATTGTTTTGAGTGGGTGTAGGAGCATCTGTTGCTGCTAATGCCATTGAGCATACACAGAAAAACAAAACAGGTAATTTCATGTTCTCACATTTTAGATGGCAAAACTCTTAGAAGAACTTGGAGAGGCTAGAGAGAGCCAGACCCCAGAGATGAAACGATTTGTGTGTCTAGAAAGGAAGATCAAACACTTGGAGGCCAGATATGAACAAAGAGAACAAGAACTTCAGCAGGTAAATAAAACAGGGAATTCTTCTCTTTAAAAAATCAATGTTTCAAATGTTTGAGTGCAAATGCCCTTCAAAATGCTTACTGTAACAAGTACTTAAATTATGGAGTCTCAAGCCACATCTAAAAAGTCTGATAGACCTGCAACCTCATTTAGTCAGTATTTAGATGTGTTGATTTGTAGAGCCCCTTCCAAAGAATTTTTAAAACAAGTATAAATGAAAGGTTTTCTAAATGCTCTGATAATGAAGCAGTCAGGTTTAGAAATTATGCTGCCATCTCTCATCAGTGAACTTGCTTACTACCCAGGTAATACAGCAAACACAGCATATTGCAGAAGTTGAACAAATCCAGGAAACTGAGAAATGGCGGAAGCTGGCACTGTTGAAGAACCAAGAGCTTGAGAAATTTCGCATTGAACTGGATTCGATTTTGGATGTTCTACGGCAGCTGCAGAAACAGGGTGTTATCATTCCACCAGGTGGCCCAAGCATGCCGGAAAATGACTGGAAGACTAGAAAGCTCCTCATTTAATCAGTGAAACAGCTTCAATAGAGAGAGAAGATGAAGCCTTGCCACAAAAGGTGATTAGTTTTTAACTTTATAGTTGTGCCCAGGTTTCTCCTGTATACATTTATCCCGATCCTTGCTGACTTGTTTTTATTCTGTATATTAAATAATAATACTAGCAAATTTGAAGTGCTGAACTTTTTTTCCCCTTCACAAAAAAGAATCTCCGCACTTTATTGGATGCATTCAAAGATTTGTCTACCAAAGTAAACTATTGGTGACCAAGCAGGAATATCCATAAGCAGCGTATGATGTCAACTTTCACCAGGTCTTTCTCCTTTGGGGTGCAGGGGTGTCAGCAAACTTCCATTTTCATTCCTGCTCCCAAACCTGTATAAATAAAGGAGCTTCTTTCCACTCAGGAAGCAACTACAGCAAAGCTTTAAAGTATGGATTTCTATCTCTTGAAAAGGTATGAATAAAGGCTCTTGAAAGGTAAGGTGTATATATATCTCTGCTAACACAATTTTCCAGGTGCTTTTCTAAAAATCAAATTAGGAAAATGCACATCATTTCAAATGATATTTTATGTTTTATTGCTGCACCTGCCTTGCTAGTGCAGTCTATATATAATTTTATAAAGTATTTATAAAATGAATGCTCTTAATACCACATAAATTGTGACTGTAGCATTGACAAGGTGACATAGGTGCATCAATAAAATGGCAGCAGATTTCAGTCTCCTACAGCTGTTGCAACATGACAAAATAAAGGCATACAGGTGGTTTTTAGGCATTAGAGGCAACTGTTAAATCGTTATCAGGTTAACAGCTTTTTAATTCCTTGGAAGGGACAGAATGAACATTTGCAAATGGCATCTATTCTCATCCTTTTCCATGTCAGTTAATGCTGGAAAAGTGCTGGTTTCGATATCCTAGGATGAAAAGATTTCATTGGCAAGGCCGCCAATCATAATTGGCGATCTTGAGCAAAAACAGGACCATTGGCCATTAAGGCCACTTTCAGACATCAAAGCCAGCTAAAAATTAGTCAGCTACATGAAAAGCACAGGGCCTCAAGTCAGTGTGAAAGTCGCACCATCTGCCCTAGAGCCTGTTTCCTCTGAAACAAAGGGGCTGATTTGTTTCTACTCTGCTTTGAGATTCCCCAAAGTGAGAACACTAATGGTATCCTTTCCCATAAATGATGTGCCATTCTATTTGGCCATGGAAATACTATCCACTCTAGTATTGATACAGTGACACCAAAATGCTATAATATTTAGTCATGTAAATTACTAATTTACGTGCACCAGCACCAGGCCATTTAATGACACTCCTGAGGCCTGATCCATCACAATTAGCAATGCCTAAGCTTTTCACTATCCATAGACTGGTGGAGCCCTAACTTTGCAAGGGATCAAATAGTATGCATCATTTAAAAAGGACTTTGTGATATCAACATGGTGCCACATTACTTCACATGATCTCCACCTTCCCTAGAGATTAAATGAGGTCATAGAAAGTGAGGGAAGGGGGCAGAGCAGCGCAACTACTATAACCTCCAGATGAGGTCCATCTTTTAAAAAACCCAGTCTGACCCTACACAGTCTAGATACCCGTTCTCCCACCTTCCATTTTTAAAAAAAGAAATAACACCTAGCAAAGTAATATACAAAATCATCATTTCTGGCTATAAACCTGCCATTACAGACATGGTGTTGTGTTCCAGCTTCCTGTTCTTTTAATACAAAGGTTAAAAGGTAAAGGACCCCTGAACGGTTAAGTCCAGTCAAAGGCGACTATGGGGTTGTGGCACTCATCTCACTTTCAGGCCGAGGAAGCCGGCATTTGTCCACAGACAGCTTTCCAGGTCATGTGGCCAGCATGACTAAACCGCGTCTGGCACAATGGAACACCGTGAAGGAAACCAGAGTGCACGGAAATGCCATTTACCTTCCCGCCACAGCGGTACCTGTTTATCTACTTGCACTGGCATGCTTTCGGACTGCTAGGTTGGCAGGAGCTGGGACAGAGCAACGGGAGCTCACCCCATTGTGGGGATTTGAACCACTGACCTTCTGAGTGGCAAGCCCAAGAGGCTCAGTGGTTTAAACCACAGCGCCACCCGCTCCCTTATGCAACTACTACTCCCTAATGCAACTCCTTTAGTAGCAGATATATATGTATATATGTATATATATATACAGTGGTACCCCGCAAGACGAATGCCTCGCAAGACGGAAAACCCGCAAGACGAAAGGGTTTTCTGTTTTGGAGGCGCTTCGCAAGACGAATTTCCCTATGGGCTTGCTTCGCAAGACGAAAGCCCATAGGGAAATCTCCGGGGACCTGTTTTAAATTGCTGGCGGTCGGGAGCAAAGACTTTCGCCCACAGCCGGCCTTCAGAAGAGGTCCTGGACCTCTTCTGAAGGCTGGCGGGGGGCAAAGGTCTTTGCTCCCCCCCGCCTGCCTTCCCGGGACAGCGGAGACTTCTCTGCTGCCCCGGGCGATCTTAAAATGCTGGCGGGCGGGAGCGAACGCTTCGCTCCCGACCCCCAGCATTTTAAAATCTTTGGGCGAGTGTCTGCAAGCCTCGCGCGCCCGGCAGGAGGTCCCGCCGGGTGCGCGAGGCTTGGGGCGGCAGCCTGTCACCCGAAGCACGGGGAGCCCTCCGGAGGGCTTCCCCTGCTTCGGGCGAGTGCCTGCAAGCCTCGCGCACCCGGCAGGAGGTCCCGCCGGGTGCGCGAGGCTTGGGGCGGCAGCCTGTCACCCGAAGCACGGGGAGCCCTCCGGAGGGCTTCCCCTGCTTCGGGCGAGTGCCTGCAAGCCTCGCGCACCCGGCAGGAGGTCCCGCCGGGTGCGCGAGGCTTGGGGCGGCAGCCTGTCACCCGAAGCACGGGGAGCCCTCCGGAGGGCTTCCCCTGCTTCGGGCGAGTGCCTGCAAGCCTCGCGCACCCGGCAGGAGGTCCCGCCGGGTGCGCGAGGCTTGGGGCGGCAGCCTGTCACCCGAAGCACGGGGAGCCCTCCGGAGGGCTTCCCCTGCTTCGGGCGAGTGCCTGCAAGCCTCGCGCACCCGGCAGGAGGTCCCGCCGGGTGCGCGAGGCTTGGGGCGGCAGCCTGTCACCCGAAGCACGGGGAGCCCTCCGGAGGGCTTCCCCTGCTTCGGGCGAGTGTCTGCAAGCCTCGCGCACCCGGCAGGAGGTCCCGCCGGGTGCGCGAGGCTTGGGGCGGCAGCCTGTCGCCCGAAGCACGGGGAGCCCTTCGGAGAGCTCCCCTTGCTTTGGGCGAGTGCCTGCAAGCCCTTGTCCCCCCCCCCCCCAGCCTTCAGAAGAGGTCGGGGAACAGACTGTCCCCGGACCTGGTCTGAAGGTGGTTTCCCTAGGAACGCATTAATTGATTTTCAATGCATTCCTATGGGAAACCGTGCATCGCAAGACGAAAAACTCGCAAGAAGAAAAAACTTGCGGAACGAATTAATTTCGTCTTGCGAGGCACCACTGTATGTATGCTTCTTGGACTCATTCAGACTTAACACTAGAAGCAAACTTTTGAGATGTAGAAAGCTGCTCATTGAGTGAAGGATGTTCAAAACAAAAATGGGCAAATTTGAATTTCAAATTATTTAAACAAACCAATAGGAGCATTTAAGGAGATACTATGTTAATTTGCTTTGCTGGAACAATTATGTTATATAAATTCTCAAGAAAAGGCAGTAACAAACAAGCAAACAAAAAACCACAGGAAAGGTCAACAATATTCCATCCCACCATCAGAGAACCCTTGTAAAATAAAGAAAATAAAAAGCAAAAAGGGACTTACATTGCCACAGCTGGAAACGTTTCCCAGGCATAATGGTATTTGCAAAGTGGTCAGGGCATTTGGTGTCAACAGTAAGGACTCGTAATGGTTAGAGTCCTTATGATGCTGTCAGCTATCTTCTTTCTGATGGAGGCACATTCCTTTTTCATAATGTCTAGGTGTGGTATCTTCTTTAGTAGATCAGAGTCTTCATGAGCAAGCCAAAGCCCCCTCCCCCACATCCCAGGGAGGTGGGGCCATTGCCACATCTGCAGCCCTGCAGTGGCAGAAGGTGGGGCAGGCACATCCATTTGGTCCAATGACAGCAATGGGGCCATTTGGGGGCTTTCTGCTGGTTGACGTCAACAAGAATCCCATCAGTGGCCCATCCAACTGCCTACAGGCAAAAGGGGAAGCACTGCTGCCGCAGAAAACTGACACTGGCTTCAATCCATGGCTCGGTTTGTAAGTTTGTTTCCATAGTGCTATGTGCAATGCAATTCAGAAGCTCACTTAAGACTAGATATTGCATGGCACAATAAAGGTATGGCAGTTCACAGAAGGTGGCAGGCTTAATTTTTTTAATACAAAAATCAACAACCCAGTTTATTTCAAGCAGTAGTACTGGAGAAATAATGTATATCAAGAAGTTACACTCCTGGATCAAGCATCAAGAAAAGCAAAACAAAACAAAACATGCTATTCACACTGAAACCAATTAAGAGCATCTCCGTTTACTTTTTCTATAGGAAAAACACAACTGTGTGAACATAAGGAAATAGAAGGTACTTGTCTGAGCATGATGTATACCTACAGGGCTTTTTGTACACATGCAAGAAGCATGCTAGACAATTGGTCCCAGTAAGTATATATGGTATACATATGATTGAACACACAAGAATAGTTCTTGCACATTACGAGGATTATAAAGCACACATACAGCATAGATGTATACCCACTCATTCCTACAACACAGGATATGGCATAAGGCTACAGAATGTCCAACTACTTCTAAATGACGTAGAACTATGTCTCACTGTAAAGCCATTGACCTCAGTGCAAAGTTCACTACTAGTGCTTAAGTCCTTTGATCTCAACAGGACTTAGATAAATTGTGGCAATCCCATTTACAGTGGTGCCTCGCAAGACGAAATTAATTCGTTCTGCGAGTTTTGTCGTCTTGCGATTTTTTTCGTCTTGCGAAGCACGGTGTCAGGAAAGTTTTGGAAAAGCTTCAAAAATCACCAAAGTCTTCAAAAACCTCAAAAAAGGCTACCACACTATGAGTTGCTCCTCAAAGTCAAGTCGCAACTGTATTAACGGTGTTAAGAAAAAGGAAACAAACTTGCAAGACGTTTCTGTCTTGCAAAGCAAGCCCATAGGGAAAATCGTCTTGCGAAGCAGCTCAAAACACAAAAAACCCTTTCGTCTTGCGAGTTTTCCATCTTGCGAGGCATTCGTCTTGCGAGGTACCACTGTATTTCAACACTTAGGTACAATTGACTTCCTCTGAATTGAGTTTTTGGAGGGTTGTGTTCTTAGCTTGCTTAAATGCAAGGCTTAAGAGTTTTGTGACTTTCAAACACACTCAGGGGCTTCACATGTACACAATCCAACAACTCCCACATCCCATCAT
Source organism: Podarcis muralis (assembly GCF_964188315.1). NCBI lineage: Eukaryota > Metazoa > Chordata > Lepidosauria > Squamata > Lacertidae > Podarcis > Podarcis muralis. Next base: position 80,261,127 of record NC_135657.1, read on the forward strand.
ATTCCAGCATGGATAACTTCCTTATTAAACAGCTGTGCTGTACTTCTAGAAATAAAATGAAATAAAACGATAAGCAGTGTAAAAAGCTCTGGCTTCAACAAACACTTTAAAAGACCACATAGAACTATCCAATGCTGGTTACCAGAGCGTATTCAACTGTAGTCCTGTATTCACCAATGAAAGAGAGGATAGAAAGTAAAGGAGAAATGTGTTCTGTTTTAATGTAAGGAATACCTTGCTCAATGTTCTTCAGTCAATAATCTGGTGGGAGGCTGGACTCAGTGTTTGCTCTCTAAAATGATAGGCGGCTCTGAAATCAGCAGGTCATCTTCACCCAGGGAAGAATTCTGGTCAGTGTTCACAAAGTTGGGGATGTTGAATTTTGCATGGCTATTCAGCTCCTCCTCCAGTCCCTCACTGCTCTGAATTACTTCCTGAAAATGGATGTTACTGTCCATAACTGGCACTCTCTGGCATTGCTTTGCCCGGTCCATGTTCTCATACTCATTGATGTAGCAGTGAAAAAGCAGCCTGGATTCCTCAGCAGCCTGCTGAGAAATGATCCTATCAGAATCGAGAGGCCTTCCAAAGTCTGCCACAAAGTTGTTCATGCAGAGCCTTTTCTCAGAAGAGTCCGCAGTGCTAGGAAGCAAGGAGAGAGGAGCGGTGGGTGAAAAATTGGGCACAATTTCGTTTAGGAACAAATATAAAAGATCAGGTGCCAAAAAACTCTCTGGAAACAGACTGGGCTGAGACAGGATGGCAAAAAATATGTCCTCCCCATTATTGAGTCAATGGCTTGCCCTTATCCTACAATAATCAGCTGATTACATGCCTATCTGAACCAACCCTAAGTGCTGCAAATTCTGTAGAGTTCATTGGAAGGACTGTCCTCCCTGCCCCACGACAAACCATACATTTCTGATAACAATAAAGTCAAACACCTGTGAAAACACAAACTTAACAAAGCAACTGAATGGAAATACTTGTCCTCTCCAGCTATTCTTCTTAAAAGGAGAAGCTTGACATGCAGTTCTAATTTTGTGTTTTCAACGGTTTAAAAAAAAAAAAACAACCCCAGGAATTTTGAATGTTTTCCACATAATTGTAATTTTCATTTAAAAAACCCAGTTATAAACAAAACCTAAGCCATCCAGATTTAAATAAAATCATTAAACTTCTTTTCAGGGGAGCACCCTTACACTCAGAGAATGGATAAAATTGTGATGGAATCCATCTGCCAGAAAAGGTTTGCGATAGATGGGCTCTGCCTCCTGCAAGCCAGCTAAATGCTACAGCTGGACATTCTGTATTCCCAACAGTTATGAACTGGGATGGGGAACCTGTGGCTCACCAGGTGTCGATGGTTTACACTTCCCATTACTCCCAACCATTGGCAATGCCAGCTGAGGCTGATGGGAATTTGGAGTCCAGCTCCATCCAGAGGGCCAGTTCTCGATCCCTCATCTCGAATATTCATTAGGCTATCTGATTTATTTCCAGACATCCTGGTTTGGGGGTGTGGGAGAAAGAAGGCTGATGGGGGCTCTGCCCTTTCCATCTTTCCCCTAGCTTCCAAGCCTTGGCTGATTACCTGCTGTAAACCAGCATCTTGTGTCCTTTTCTTCATTGAAGTAACTGGCATTCTTTCATTGACAAGATCAAGGGGCCATCGTCTTTTCAGAACGGACAAGTTACATAGAATTGTACAGTGGCTAAAACATAACCTGTGTGGGGTCTACTCTATTTCTGAGCGAATTCCAAAGAGCTATGGCAACAGAGGTGCTGCTGCCACCTGGGTCCTGGGCCTTAGACGTCTGTTTGGTGGTACTTACTCTTGGTGTGGTGCTCCCGCCTTGGTCAACAAGGTCAGTACAAAGAACATAAAAATGACGAAGACAACAAGGCCAACCCAAAACCCAATCACAATCGAATCTGTAAGAGAAGCAGAGAAGGAGGGAGATTAATCGGCGTGGGTGCATTAGATTTCCATTAATACAAAAATGAAAAATGAACCAGCTGTTGCCCAGTCCTTGGCTGATTATGTTTCGTGTACATTTTGTCAAGCCCTGATTTGGTGAGGTTCATCTCTGCACATAAATGTATTTGTGTGTGCTACTGCCCCCAGCTATACGTACAATCCACATACATCACTGTGTCAGCTGTTCACAGTCTTGGTCACTTGTGAGCAGGCTGGGGTGCCTAAATGCCCCTCCCTACCTTCCTCTCTAACTTGCAGCAGGTGATCAGTGATGTTAGAACTTGCACTGCCAGTCATGTCAAGAACTCTGGACTGGGGCCAGAGTCTTGTATTGTTAATATACACTGTCAGTGAAATCAGGCAAAGAAAAACAGTGCTGCTTTGCAGGGGCGGAGGAAGGGGGTGTCACAACTGAGAAAGGTGACAAAATGCCAGGCGGCACTCAACATGGGGCCTATAGTGCACCCAAGCCACACGTCTCTCCTGGGAGTGACGTGGTGGCTTGAGTGCCCACAGGCTCTGCACTGCCCCAAACAGTCTGCCCATTGCCTCCCCCTCAGCTGTAGGGCAGCTGAGTGGGGAGACAGGCAGACTCCTCGGAGGCCCCGTGGAGCATTCTGCCCCGGCTGGCCCTGCCCTGCAGGTGGCTGGCCTCTTCCATGGGCGCAGGGCATGCCCCTGGGCATAGGGCACACGTGCAGCCCCAAGCACCCAAATGGCTTTCTCCACTGCTGCTGCCTTGCAAAGATTTCTCTAGCACGTGTATAGCATGGGAAACAACCCGCTAGGTCTGTGCGCATACACACAAACACCTACACAAACACACACATTGTGGCATTTCCTTCCCAATAGTCCAGGGGGTTGAATTTAAAACCAGCAAAGAAGGCGAACTCAAATGACAGCAAGAACACAAAAGTAAGATACTAAAAGCTATTTTTTTTTCCTTAGCTATATAATTTTCAAACAATAAAAGGAACAATTACAGCGTGGCAGAGTAAAGCAGCTTATAATTAAGGCTGATTGCAGCTTCTTAATGCTCTGCTCACATTTGACGTTCTGCATACAACTCTGGCAAATTCCATTTGGAAAGATAAGCCTCCTTTCATAAAGGACTGTGTAGTGCTCATCACAACAGTCTTGGCAAAGAGCAGCTCAGATCAGAGGAACAAATTGAGGTTATGTGATTATTACCAAGGCCATGAAACATAGGATGAGCGGAGACAATCTAAAAAGAAGCTCGCCATGTACCCCTGAGGCATGGAGTGATCCTGAAATGACTGGTGCTCATAAAAGAAAAGAAAATCTTGGCTCAGAAGTCAGGGTTGCCCCCTTCCCTATCTGTAAAGCCCATGTTCTCAAACTATGGGCACAAATATTTAAGAAAATTACAAGGGGTAACTCAATGGTGCTATGAAATTGACTAAGTGTGTGTGTGTGCGTGTGCACGTGCGCGTGCATGCACAATTTCAAAAATGCATTTTCTTGACATTCGCGTTGAGAATGAAGAGTTTTGGTAATTGAAACAACCCAAACATAGAGCTTCCAGATTAAGACTTACATTTATGAGCCTTGAGGCCTTCAAAGGAAACTGGCCCATATTCATAATATTCATATTCCCAAGTATAATCAGAATTCGATAGCAAAGAGTGGTGGGATGTTCTGTTGGAAATAAATCTGGGTCCAGCCATCTCCAACCTGCATCAATTGTTGTTGTTTAGTCGTTTAGTCGTGTCCGACTCTTCGTGACCCCATGGACCAGAGCACGCCAGGCACTCCTAACCTGCATCAATACAGAAATGCAAAGACAACAAGCTTTAGCAGAAAAAACGCATCTGAACCAAGCCCCCACCCCAAACCTCTCAGCTTTCTACCCACAACTCCTCATTCCAATCAGCAGCAGTTCTCTTCTCTTACAAATGCCAGCCTTCACCTCCACCTTCTGCAGTCTGTTGATGGATGGCTAAAATCAGCATTGAAGCAGCTGAACACAAGGTGATTCCAGGACTGATGCTAGGCTATATATAGCCTTTCCTCCATGGAGCGCAAGCTGGCATACAAGGGTTCTCTCCCTGACAACATTCCTGTGATGTAGGTGACACTGAGAGACAGTGACAGACACAAAGTCACCCAGTGAGCTTCATGGCTAAGTGGGAATTTGAACTCTGCCCTCCAGGCCCCAGTCCAAAACTCTAACCTCTACCTCTTCTATACCGGAAGGAGCGTCTCCACCCCCATCGTTCTGCCCAGACGCTGAGGTCCAGCGCCGAGGGCCTTCTGGCGCTTCCCTCATTGCGAGAAGCAAAGCTACAGGGAACCAGGCAGAGGGCCTTTTTGGTAGTGGCGCCCACCCTGTGGAACACCCTCCCATCAGATGTCAAATAGATAAACAACTACCTGACATTCAGAAGACGTCTTAAGGCAGCCCTGTTCAGGGAAGTTTTTAATATGTGACATCTTAGTGTATTTTTGGTCTTTGTGGAAGCCGCCCATAGTGGCTGGGAAAACCCAGCCAGATGGGCGGGGTATAAATAATAAAATTATTATTATTATTATTATTATTATTATTATTATTATTATTATGCCACATGGACTCTCTGGGGCTCATAGATTTTATGCTAAAAGTGAGGTGCTGTGGACCAGCTGTAGACACATAAAAGGAACATAATGCTGTGCTAACATCCATTCAGAGACAGCTTGCAATTATTACAAACCCTCATTTTACGTTTGCATGGTTTACAAATGTATGCTTATATGCGTAGCACAATGCCACAATCAGGCGCCTTCAGTGTAGTTTAAAGGACATTAATAGTTAAAGCCTCACAACCATTTCCACTTTAGAGGAAAGAGAACTCTGAAAAATGTGTGCACATATATTAAGACTGTTCGGTGCAGTACAGGCTATTTGGTATTCTCTTGCTATCCAAGCGTACCTGTCACAGAGGGATTTTTTTAAAACCCTCTGCAGGCTTAGTGTTTTAAAAATAGCTGGGCTCTTAATTTTGATAGGCAGTTCGTAATAAATTCTGCAGTTTTGAAAAAAGTGTACACTCTAGTCAGGCTCAGGAGGTAATCTGTTAATTCTAAAACTAACTACTAGCATTAAAAAAAAGAAAATGTGATAGCCATTCATTTCTTTCCGTTCTTCAGACGAAAGCATGTGCTCCACGTTCAGTTTCTTGCCAGGGCCCTTTCACTTTTAAGTATAGCCACTTTCCAACTGACTCTCAGTATCTAATCATCACCTCATGTCTCATAACAAACAACTCTGGGGCATGATGTTATTTTCCAGTTGTCAGCTCAGTGGGTGCATACAAACATTTATTCACTGCACTGAAAGCATTAGTCAACATTTTAGCATTTACCACATTTATCATGCCAACTTCACAAAGCAGACAAAACATAGGATTGCTAGCATACCCAATCAATGCACTTCATGGGATCAAACCCAGCATTCTGTCCTGTACACCTGAGTGACGCAGGGAAACTGGGGCAAGGGGGAGGGAGATAATTTTTGTTAATCCTTCACATTTGGTCATTTGTCTCCTCCTCCCTGCCCCACCACTTTCCCTCTCATGCTCCCTGCTCTTATTTAAGCTTGTCAGCTTTCAGGAACCAACTGAAGTGCTAACATAGTATTCTTTAATAAGAGATGAATGACTAGCTAACAGGTGCTCCAACTCCGGAAAGATATTGTGGGGGCTTACGTCGTGCACACCATCATGACATTGCAATGTCGTGACATTGGGCACAGGGCCTGGCGAGACGGCATCACGTGCAACATCCAGGCATCGTGCGGCAGCTCAGCTTCCATGGCCGAGGTTTCTACGCCTCCTCCTGTTGCTGCCATGGGATGGAGGCTGCTTCCCCTCCACAATAGCAGGAGGAGGAGCCAAGTTCCTGCTCACACAACCACTTCAAATGCCCCCCTCATAACAAGTGTCTGAATTTGACACCCCTTTGAGCTTGAGGTCAAATGTTGCTCCAGTCCCTCCACACCACCCCTGACACATCAGCCCTGATACCTTGCAGTCACTGCGGTGAAGTGTACAGTGGTACCTCGGGTTAAGAACTTAATTCGTTCTGGAGGTCCGTACTTAACCTGAAACTGTTCTTAACCTGAAGCACCACTTTAGCTAATGGGGCCTCCTGCTGCTGCCGCACCGCCAGAGCACAATTTCTGTTCTCATCCTGAAGCAAAGTTCTTAACCTGAAGCACTATTTCTGGGTATGTAACCTGAAGCGTATGTAACCCAAGGTACCACTGTACATCCTTATGAAGCTTTTAACATCCTTAAGAAACTTTTAATAAAGGAACAGATCCATGATCTGGCAATGGCATCGATACAGTCATTTGATCCCCTAAGGGCTAGATCAGCACTTTATTTGTTCTTAAATTTGTATACCACCCTATATCCGCAGGTCTCAGGACGGTTCACAAAATAAAAACACGATATCAAAACACAGAATACATAATCAAAATATGACCTGACCAGGAAAAGGGAGTGCATCCATCACCCTTTCTGGCTCCTCAACAACGATCTGATATTCAGAAATCAACAGCTGATGCTTTATTAGCATGAACATAAACATAAGAAATGGGTACACCAGCCAGAGAGACTTCAAATGCCTGGATGCCTTTGCAACAAGTGCGGGAGGACTGCCCAATCCTTGGATGATTAAAAAAAAAGATGGGCCACCAATGATGGCTATGCTGTGCTTTGAGATGGGAAGGCCTGGGGGGGGGACGGGAAAACTGGGGGGGAAAGCAGGCTTTTTTTGAAAGCCCTTTTTTCTGGGAAAAATGAAAAGGAAGAAAAAAAAACAGTTTGAGATAGTTTAAATATTCCACACACTTTTTTCCAGTTTTTCCAGGCCTCTATCTGTGCTTATGAGATATTTATCATTTAACAAGAGAAAGCAAAATATCCACTTGAAGAGACTTTTATGGAAACTGTACTTATAACCCCAAGGAAAAACTTCCCTAAAGTGTTCTATATTGCAGGCAGGGGAAAGAGGCGTCATTGTACAGTGGTACCTCAGGTTAAGAACTTAATTCGTTCTGGAGGTCCATTCTTAACCTGAAACTGTTCTTAACCTGAAGCACCACTTTAGCTAATGGAGTCTCCCGCTGCCGCCACATGATTTCTGTTCTCATCCTGAAGCAAAGTTCTTAACCCGAGGTACTATTTCTGGGTTAGCGGAGACTGTTTTCTCCCTTCAGTTACTGAGTGTAGAGGTACATGATTTTGTCTTTTGCCAGGGGGAGTTTGGAAGGCAATAGACACAGCATCAAACTGTATCTTTTTAAAAAAAATCAAAAGGCAGAATCCACATTCTCTACCTGCCTCAAGCAAAAGGGATCATTAAACCACCACCAGCATCTTCAGTTCTCACCATAGTGAGTCTCTGCATGACATCAATTTAAATTAGAGAGCTCCAGGCAAATGTTTAGTCAGAGAACTGACAGGCCAGGAAAGCTGTTGGAAAATTGCATTTGCAAATAATGGTAGTGGGTGAAGTGATGAGAACAACAGGTTTCTAGTAGAAATTGATGATTCAGCAGATTGTTTTACGTGTTCCCTTACTCCTTATACCTCAAATAAATCTGGCAACAAAGTGTACATCATAGGTCATCCAAGCAGTCCTCTGATGGCTTCTACAAATTAGAAGACAAATTTCTCTCTTTTAAAAATAATAATACTGTACTAAATCTATAACATGAAAGCCCCGGATGACAAACCTGCCACATTGTGGCAAAATCCTTTGCAGATTTACAGCAAAATCCTATATACATCAGCAACCATTTATAAACAACAACAGGCTGTCAGATGGCACGGCTCATACCTGTGGAAGCACACGTTCAGCACTGGCTCCTGAACTTCAGAGTATATCCCAAGATGCTTTTCCACCACCACCACCCCACACAGGATGGGCCAGAGACATAATGGCGCTTGAGGTGGAACATCTGAAATGACAGTCTGCTCACCAAGCAGTGTGGCAGTGGCACATTCCAGTGGAAAGTTCCCCTGCTCAAGCCACATTGATATAAACAGGAATGTTTAATGAGTTTATGGCCTTAGCTCAGTGTACACTGAGCTCTTCTGCTGCTCCTGCCGATTACAGGGAGCTTTGCACAGAGAACTTCCTGGTGGATTGTGCTCAATAGATCATGTCTCTCCCAATTCTATTCTGCTACATTTAATGGCACCCAAAAGTGCCTTGCTCCTGCATGCACACACTTGTGGGTGTATACACACACACTGAAACCATCAAGATGATGCCTCCTGTCATGGCAATCAGAGAGAGAGAGAGAGAGAGAGAGAGAGAGAGAGAGAGAGAGAGAGAGAGAGAATACAGTGGTACCTCGTGTTACATACGCTTCAGGTTACATACGCTTTAGGTTAAAGACTCCGCTAACCCAGAAATAGTGCCTCAGGTTAAAAACTTTGCTTCAGGATAAGAACAGAAATCGTGCTCCGGCGGCGCAGCAGCAGCAGGAGGCCCCATTAGCTAAAGTGGTGCTTCAGGTTAAGAACAGTTTCAGGTTAAGAACGTACCTCCGGAACAAATTAAGTACTTAACGCGAGGTACCACTGTACACACACATAAAAATGCACCATGTGCATACAGAGTTCCAGGATTTAAATGATTAGCGCAATACTCCACAAGGAAACAAGTCAATCTGAGAGATTTTATGCCCATGAAGCCATCTTCCGTGGGTTCCTGCAGCTGATAAATCAGGCTGATGAACTGAGGCATCACCAAAAAGCAAAGAAAGGAAATTTAGGAAGAGACATGGAGATTACTCATCTACATTAATGAGCTCCAAGACAGCTAATGCAGCAACCCAGAAAGCAAAGTAGCTTTGATAAACACTCATTAACAACGGTTGGGGCTGTAAAGCAGAAAATAAAGCTTAGATAGCGTTTAAGGATCTTAGCACAGAACTACAATTAGTTACAGAGGAGATGGCCCCCTATTGATTCCCTCCTCCATCTCCCTCTCCCCTCTTTTCACTCTCACTGCTTCCCATAGAGCAAGGAGGTGCTGGTCCAAGGTTTATACTGCCTCCACTGTTGGTATGCATCTGAGTACCAGTTGCGGGTTATCACAAGTTTCAAGAGTGGTGTTGTGCTCAGGTCCTGGCTTGCGGGCTTCTGCTCAGCCACACAGGACTCGATGGGACTTTGGCCTCACCCCGCAGGGTCCTTCTTGTGTTCTCCTGGGAACAGTGGTGGTCCTCAGTCCCTGTGCTCTACTTTCCTTTGTTGCATGGGGAAACAGTGTACAAGGACCAGTCAAACAGATTCCCTTTGGCCCCAGGAGCCAAGCATCAGTAAGGATTCCCAGAGCCTTCCCAATCGGTTAGCCCGTTGAGCCACGTCAGGGCCCTGGTGGTGGTCAGCTTAGTGAGTTGCAGACCAGCCAGATTAATTACTGTATTTTTCACTCTATAACACGCACCCAACCATAACACGCACGTAGTTTTTAGAGGAGGAAAATCCGTAGGCATGCCACCCGTAGGCATTTCCTCCATAACATGCACAGACATTTCCCCTTACTTTCTAGGAGGAAAAAAGTGAGTGTTATGGTGCAAAAAATACGGTACTCGATCTCTGCCTCCTTTCTTTTAGCAAATGTTTTGTGCCACTGGGGAAGTGGTTATTCTGTATTGATTTGTTTTGGATGTTTGTATGTGATGCCAATAAAAGGTTTGATGATGAGTAAGGATTGACATGATTCTGTCAAGGCTATGTGAAGCATTCTATCTTATTATAAATGGCCAATAACACCTAAGGCAGAAGAAGAGGAGACTGGCATGAAAGCAGAAATATGCCAGAGGAGAAGAAGAAAATGATAGTGGCAGAAGAAATGGAAGAGGGAACGTATTAAGGAAGGAGAATAAAGGAAAAGGAGTGTCTCTGTAGACACATCTATCCATTGCAAGGCAACACTTGTCTTTTAAAAGCAAGCTCACATAGAAATATTTAAGTATAGTGTGTATACTTTATCATTAGAGTCTTGGCACTTTAGAAACATGGAAGAATACAATGGTAAAAAAAACAACTGAAAGAGTCAACGTCTAATATTAGCACAATTAAGAAAGGAATGCAATATAAGATGAAGTAGTCCTTTCTACCTTCAGTGACCAGTGTGAAGGGCTTTACCAGGCAAAGGGCCTTCTCAGTGGTGGTGCCCACTATCTGACTTTTAGAAGACATTTAAAGGCAGCCCTGTTTAGGGAAGTTTTTAATGTTTTATCGTGTTTTCAATATTCTGTTCGGAGCTGCCCAGATTGGATGGGGGAACCTAGTCAGCTGGGGGGGGGTATACATAATATATTTTTTATTATCATCATCATCATGCACAGAGATATAATTTACTATTTATCCAATACAGGAAAACAGAATGCTGAACTAGATAGGCCTTTTGTCTGATTCAGTAGGGCTCTTCTTGTCTATCAAGGGCAGGAATTGCTTCATTAGAAATACAGTACATTGCCATCATCTCCCTGGCCCCACCTGAATGAACCACATGAGTGATAACAGCTCCCTCCTATTGTGAAACGAAAATCTTCACTTCTTAAGAAATACAAATTTCAAAACAAGCAAACAGAGGTTTACAATAACCAAAAGGCACCTGTTTCAGGATTAAAAAGAACACCTAAATACATTGTTTCCGGTTTCTCCTATTTAGACTAAACCAATGTTTTCTGATGCTTTCACAATTTAACACAAATGCTCTGTTCACTTCTTTCTGTCTTGTTCTCCTAAATAGTGTGACATGCCAGGGATGTGCCACATGCAGGCATTTTGGCGTTGCTCATGACTTCTTCCCACAGCCCAGAACCTAGGCTTTTCTCAGGGCACATATTAATGCTTTGCCACGATGTTTTAAACAGCTCAGTTATCAGAAGGCAGTATATCAGAATACAAGGCAGAATTCAAAGTTGCACAAGTGAATGACCACTCACACCATGGAACTTCACATTCTACTCTTCTCCCTGCAACTTTTTGCACCCCCCAGCCCCATAAATATCTGCTCCAGAACCAGAAGGTCCCCCCCCTTCAGATTTTGAGGACACACAGAGGACTGCAGAGGGAGGAGAGGAAGGTGAAGTCCTATTGTCCATGCAGAACTCCACTGCATTCACGCAGACAGCACTGGAAGCAACACACAATCAAGTTGCCTTTAACAAACAGTGCCTTGTTCAAGAAATTCCCACCTCAAAACTGTGAACATTGGAAGTTACTACCCCACTTCTCCAGAACAGCAGTGCAAGGTCTTACACAGGTGGCCTGCTTAAATTTATCATTTAAAATTTATGTGGCTTATTACGATCAAATAAGATATTCAAATACACACACTCCCCCGACGGATGAACAAATTATCCACTTCTCTGTACACTATAACAACTCGCTGTCTGCAACTGCATTAAAATTCACACCGTTTATTAAACCCTGGTGTTTTCCAAAGGTAACACAGATATGTAGAGCAGAGGTCAGCAAACTTTTTCAGCAGGGGTGGGTCCAATCCACTGTCCCTCAGACCTTGTGGGGGGCCGGACTATATTTTGGAAAGAAAAAAAGGACGAATTCCTGTGCCCCACAAATAACCCAGAGATGCATTTGAAATAAAAGGACACATTCTACTCATGTAAAAACATGCTGATTCCTGGACCGTCCACGGGCCGGATCCGGCTCCCAGGTCTTAGTTTGGCTACCCATGATGTAGAGTGTGTCTGGCATTCGCTTCTCCTGCAAAGAATACAGTACAGTATAGCTAGGAAGATATAAAGGGAAATAATTGGGTTGCTTGACTGTAGCAATTACTGTAACAACACAAAAGAGGGTTAAAAGGAGAAAGAAAATAAAAATGACCTTCCGAAAGAGCTACGTCAAATTACAACCAAGGCTCCAGCTGTACAGCTTACATATCTTTTTTATCTTATAAAAAGATTTTATACAAAGATCCGTGATCCTCTTGGTACCCAGTCACAAAGGGCTGGAGAAGCTTTGCTTCAGTGACCCAAACTATTCCAGTGTTGATTTTTTAGCACAAACAGCTATGCAAACCTGTTACGGGGGTAGAGCTCAAGGTTTAAGCGTGATTGTGCAAAACAGGTGGATAATTTCTTGCTAGAAAGACAGGAAGTGGCTCTCAGCACTGGGTGGCAACACTAGGCTAGATTTCCAGCAGGTGGGTTGTAGATGTGTGGGGAGTATTGTATTTTCCTGTTAGTATTATTGCATTATTCTGTTTTGTGTAAACCACCCTGTGGCCTCTTGATGAAAGGCACTATATAAATATAACAAATCATCATCCTAATCATTTTGGACACTTTATATTCTTATTAAAAGTCTAGCTGAAGGGGGGGAGGGAGGAGGAAGCTATGTTTCTCTTGGATCTACTTCCCAAAATCGTACCCACCCTCTCATCTCTTGAGATATCCAGTTTCACAAACTGGAAAGCCATTTTGCCACGCTCTAAGTTGAAGGACAAGAGAGAGCAAGTGTTGAAGTAACCCCTGCTGTCTGAGGCCGTAACAGAGAAACAACTGAAGGTGTACTTTATCCCAGAAACAAAAACAACCACGTTTATTTCCTCCATAAACAGTTCTGCGCAGTTACTAAATGGCTGCTCCACTATTAGCCTTGGCCAATGCCACGTGGAAGAAAATGACTTCTGTTAAAGAGAAAGAAATGCTGTTTTTGTTTTGTTTAACACTGGAGGAGAAGCATTTTAGCAATGTCCCAATCATATTTTCCACATCATTAGCGGGTGCGGAAACTAAATTGTAACTAAGTCGGCCCCTTCCTCAACGTTAGAGAAACTCAAAGCAATTTAATAAATCCAGCTTGCTTTTAAGCTTCAGCCTAGACCTGCAGCTATTTTTTCTTTCAGTTTCTTTTTTTAAAATTTGCTTTTTATTAGTTTTCTTGCTTGATGAACAAACACAGACAATAAAATAACCAAAATAGTAAAATGACAACAAACAAAGAGGGAAAGGGGAGGGAGGAAAAAACTTACAAAAAGCATACATACAACCATAAATCCATAAGTTCTTACATACGGACTTATGTCACTATATTCTTTAATCGCAATTCCTTTTCTTCTCTAACAGGCCTCCATCCTCCACAAAGCAGGTCTATTTTGCCTATTTTTTAAAACTGTTCCTTTTATCCTTTCTACTATTTTCCGCATACTATACTTGTAATCCATGTTGTGTTTTGCGAAAATTAATCAAAGCAAATCCAGGTTTTGACTTGGGGGCACTTTAAAAAAAAATAATAATCTGTAGATTTCCCATTCCTTTTGGAATTTTCGGTTAGACTTCATTTCAGTTTCCCAGATGGTAGACAGTTTAATTCCATCCGTTCAAGTTACGGTGGAACAAGTTTGTATTGAATGAAATATTACATTAGCCCAATTACTGCAGCTCTTACATGTCTGCCCTTTCACTGACCGGACCCCCTGCCCACAACACCACCTCCCCCAGCAAACTTCATTATAGAAGCGTAAGATTGAGATCTGACATAAAGTTGACTGCTCATCTTCTTTGAGGCTTCAGCCACCCTTTGCTTTGCTATCCCCATCTTTGATTCTCCCACTGGGCAGCACAAAAATTCAGGCAAATGTCTCCCTCTGTCCAACCTATTTGGCAAATACAGGTGGGATAATAGGGTTTCTAAGCGCGTTCCAAAGCTAGGTATGGCAGAGATAAATTAACAACAACAGATCTTGCAGGTAAGCCTTCAAACCTACTTGTCTTTACTAAAAATCTCACTGGAGATGACTCAGTCAAGTTATTCATGCTTGGGGACATAATACGATCTGCTAGCTAGGAACTATCAATAAATCATCTTTGCCTTATGGCTGTCAGCAGTACCATATATTTGGAAAGAGGCACGTGCATGGCGCTGTGGTCTAAACCAAAGAGCCGCTTGGGCCTGCTGACTAGAAGGTCGACGGTTTGAATCCCCGCGACAGGATGAGCTCCTGTTGCTCTGTCCCAGCTCCTGCCAACCTAGCAGTTCGAAAGCACGCCAGTGCAAGTAGATAAATAGATACCACTGCGGCAGGAAGGTAAATGGGATCATCTTTAAGGATGGTCCTGGTTGCGGGCAGGCCCCCAGGCCAGTTCCTCCTCCCCTGGCATGGGCGGAGTAATGCCGTCATTCCAGGGTGGCACCACGATCACCCCGGCTTCTTGGCCAATCGCTTTTGTGTGGGGTGATATAAAAGTGGTAGCGTGACGCGTGTCTGGCACCTGCTTCGCTCTGCCAAACACCTGCCCGCCCACCCTTTATTTTAGATGTCCTCTGGCATTGGTTTGGATTTCAGTTGGTCACCTGTCTTGGGATGGGGGGCCAGGTAGGAATTTTTCCATTTGGCAGATTGGCACTGGCCACTTGGTTTTCGCCTACCTATTAGCAATCGTCACAACTTTGTAAGGTTTGGAGGTTAGGCATTGGCTCACTGATTTGTGGGGGAGGGGAGGTCAGCCATCGCCTGCCCCTCCATTGACCAAGGGTATTCCGTTAAAGGAATCCAGGGCCTAGATCCTGTCCGAAGTCCGCTTGAGGGGCTAGGGCCATGCCAGGCCTCTAGGGACACTGAGGAGAGCTACAGGCGGGTTCCTCCAATGTGGCTTCCTCTTTGGGTGGTTTACCCTTATTGACTTCCTGCAAAGGGGGCAGGAGTCCGATATAGTCCTATTGGCCTAAGCCAATACTGCTCATATTTCTGTAATCAATAAAGTTTTGGCCTGAAAGTGAGATGAGCGCCGCAACCCGAGTCGCCTTTGACTGGACTTAACCGTCCAGGGGTTCTTTACCTTTTACCTTATATTTGGAAAGTGTTGCAGGAATGGGTGTTACCAAAGGTTGTAGTTTGAACAGATCAGGGGTGGCCAACTCCCAAAAGGCTGCATTCTTTAAAAACTGGCATTGGGGGGTTCAGGTCAAGGTTGTTGAGCTTTTTTTTTTTTTTTAGGAAGTAGGACGTCCAGTGATCTACCAATAGAATAGATGGTAAGTCTGCAATATGTAGTCTTTTTGCTTCTGTCCTCGTATTTCAACAGACTCTTGAGAAACCCTGAAGTTTCAACCCCCTTTTTCCTCCTCACTCTCTTAATTTCCTTTGTCTAGTACTTATTTAGCCCTTGGCCCCCCTCTCATACTGAAAGTCTCAAGAAAATAAACTGAGTGCTGAATTGAGACTAGGGAGACCTGGGTTCAAACAACTACAAAGATTACAGTGTGAGTCTCGACAGCCTACCTCTCAGAGCTGTAGGGAGAATGCATTAATATAAACCTTTGACTGCCAACCCTGAATGCATGGGTTGAAGGAAGGGATAGGAACACGGTCAACTCTAGTAAATGTTCAGTGAAATGATAACAGAAAGTTGCAGGAACCAGCGGTAACCTTCTGCCATTCATCACTAGTGCAACCATATTTGATCCTGCTATCACCTATGTCTATTCCTCTGGCTGACAGGATCAGAAGTCTGGAGAGAGGCTTTCTTTTAAATAGTAAAGTGTCAGAATTTGACCAGGGGAGACTGGAAGCATCAATCAGCCTGGTATGGTGTTCTCTTCTGTAATACAGAATTGCTTTAATCCCAACAGCCAGAAAAACCGAGAACTGCAACAAATACTTCTCCTGCAAGCTTTCCCAAAAGCTTTCCATCTCCTGCAGCACTGACTCAGTTCAGCCAAATTCGTGTCTATCAAGGAACATACTGTTCTCACAGACTTGATCTGTCTTTTCTCTCTGCAAACCAATTTTAAATTCAGACCACAATTATCACCCTCACAATGAATCCTGCCATAACAACTCTGCTCTAGGCATATTCTCCCTCCCTCCCTCCCTTCCCCCTCTGTGAGTGTTTCATTCTGGGTTCTAGATTAACTTCAGAATAAATTCCGCCAATTCACTTCTATTCACCACCATCAATGACATATCAGAGTAACCCTACTGTGATCCCAGCCACTTTCTCAAGACCATTTGCTGTGCAGTACTTATTGATTCATATTCCAGCCACCATTTCCCCACAGAACTGGTTGAAAAACAAACAGCAAAGAAGATGGGCATATTTAGCTTTTGGAAGTGTGTTCGTGGAAGCGTCTTCACAATCAGCTATTTTTGTTCCACAGTACAGTTCAGTTAATTTACAGCAGGCATCCCCAACCTTCAGCCCTCCAGATGTTTTGGACTACAATTCCCATCATCCCTGACCACTGGTCCTCTTAGCTAGGGATCATGGGAGTTGTAGGCCAAAACATCTGGAGGGCCGCAGGTTGGGGATGCCTGATCTACAGTATTCTCATAATGTCCAGATATTCTTTGGGAGATGGGAGTGGTGCAGACAATTAAGGAGGAAGAAACAACCCCAAATATAACATTTTATTTTCTAGTTGTCTCCAATCATGTCATTTTTGGATGGTTACCCAAAGAGGCCCTAAACCGCACAGCATGAGACTGTCTTTAAAAAGAAGACCACAGGGTTTGCTTACATTACCAAGTATCATTTGATAACAACTCCTGAATGAAGTTCTACCCAAGTTATTCATAGAATTATGGAGTTGGAAGGGACCCAGTTACGGAATTTGTCTCCCATTTTTCAGCCTAGAATGCCCCCACACTAAAATGCCTTTACAATTTAACAAAGCCTGGAACTATAGAGTCTAAATAGGAATGCAGGGATCTGTATGGAAGTGTCTTGTAGTCTCTGCCACCTAATGATGGGAAGAGCAATCCTCTGTAGGATGGGGGAGTAGGAATGATGGGCAGATCATCTGTCACTTCCAAACCCTTGCCAGCTCACGCTGGTCAGGATTGCAGGTAGAGCACTGCTTTCCACCTAGTGGATCGTTGCCTTTTAATTTCCTTCCCCCACAACTGAAACCAAGAGGGGGGAAAATTAACTGTGACAGCTCCAGACTGGGAAAGGTAGCAGGCCCAACTTTGGGGGCTGTCACAGATGGACGGCCATCTGTCACGTATGATTGAGATTCCTGCATTGCAGGGGTAGGTTTAGATCATGGGTAGGCAAACTAAGGCCCGGGGGCCAGATCCAGCCCAATCACCTTCTAAATCCAGCTGTGGACGGTCCGGGAATCAGCGTGTTTTTACGTGAGTAGAATGTATCCTTTTATTTAAAGTGCATCTCTGGGTTATTTGTGGGGCATAGGAATTTGTTCATCCCCCCCCCCCCCAAATATAGTCCACCCCCCACAAGATCTGAGGGATAGTGGACCAACCCCCTGCTGAAAAAGTTTGCAGACCCCTGGACTAGATGGTCCTTGTGGTCCCTTACAACTCCACAATTCTGTGGTTCTATTGTTCAGCTGCCAAGGTCCACAGTTGTGCCGCAATCACAGAAATTTAGGTGGAACTGCACATCATACATTGTTTCTGTCCTTCCCAATCCAGCTTCAGCATGTTTTCAGAACCATTTCAATTATGTTTCCATTCTAATGTCTGTTGAAGCAGTTCAACAAGGGGGGGGGGGATAAATCTCACTCTGTGGTTCTGCCAGAGTAGACAACTCAAAGCTATTATTCACTCACTGATGAAAAATTGTTTAAGTTCTTCATGAAAGCATGACAGTAATTGATCATTTGTCCTCGCCCACATTCGTAATGCATTGTACTGTTCCTCACTGTAACATAGTCTCTACATATGATTGGCAGAGCCTCCAACCAGATTCACTTTTTTTCTAACAGCTTCACACAAAATAGTTCACATATAAATCTTAATTCTGAAATGTGGTCATGGGAATGGGCTACAAGAAGAGGAGGTGAAACATCTGGGTTGGAGTGAAGAGCCCTGCCCATACCCCACATCCCCAGAGAGAATATAATGGACAGATAAAACAGATAGAGAAAAGCAAACACAAGATGATTTCCATCTCTTTTGGAGCACAATTGCTAGCCATCAGCTTAACAGAACATTCGTAGCTTCTCACAGATACAGGGCAGGTCCATATCGTACATTTAAAGCAGTGTTAGAAAGCCAGGCAACAAATGACACCTTAAACCTGGGTTACGGTCGCCACAACAGAATGTCTATTCACCAGGGGGTTGGACTAGATGACCCTGGGGGGTTCCCGTCCAACACTACGATTCTACAATCTCAACTACATTGCTTGACCATAGCTTGCTCCAACATCAATTCACATGTCCCAGTATGGAAGAAGGAGAAACACACACAGTGGAAATGGAAATGGTATTAACTATGGACTAACTGTGATTGCCAGCTTGGTGCCTAGAAATCTCTACTGAGTCATGATAGGAATGTTTTGCTCCTTGCACAGGTCCTAACACCTGGGGCATTTTGAACACTGATTTAAAGCACTTAACTTTCCCCAAAGAATCCTGAGAGATGTGATTTCCCCATTCATAGAGCTATTATTTCCCAGTACTGTACCTTCAACAAACTGCAGTTTCTAAAATTCTTTGGGGAAAGTCATGGCTATAAATGTGTGTTGCTTGTGCTTTAAATATACTGTGTGAAACTTTCCATAAATCAGCAGCATCAATCCACAGGAAAAATAAAAGGAAAAAATCCAGAGCATTTTAAAAAAGAAAGAAAGAAAACAGCCCCCAACACTTTGCGCTTTCAGCTCCTTTTTAAATGCCATTTTGCTTGTACAACTTTTTCTGTCTGACAGAACGTAAGTGGGGGAGCAGGAGCTGCTCTCTCAAGAAAGAGCTGCAAAAGGAAAATGCCACTGAAAAAGCGCTGGTGTACACAAAAGGCACAATATCATACGAGGTTTGAAGCAAGATAGAAATCTCAGAAATAACTGAATCAAGCAGAACAAGACATGGAACAGGCCACTTCATAAAAATACAGCACCTCTTCTACAGAGCCTCTGGTTATTTTCCAGTTGTTTTTGCTTAACATTTCATATTCTTGACATTTGTTTCAATGAACACCTTACCTTCAACAGTTCAATCAGCAACGAAAATGCTAAAAGGAGCTCCAGTGGTGACTTTCTGTACTACAAAAATCCCAAGAGTGAAATAACACACACAAAGATCCAACAATATGTTTTGCAGCCAATTCTGGAATTAGCAGTAAACTGGATGAGGATCAACAAACTAAAGCAGAGTCCAGACAAGACAGAGATAATGCTAGTGGGCCAGATTGCACCCTGCCTACATAATCTAGCTTTTATTTTGAGGAGAGCTATTTGATCCAGCCATATTGTTGGGTGCTCAAATTACACCTGGGACACAACGCATTTTCCACCAGCTATGGCTGGTCCTGGACAGAGCTAGCCAGGTGGCAGCTAGCCATGCTCTGATAACTTCCTATCTGCACAACTATAATACAAGATACATGGGGCTGCCCTTGAAACTTCAATTGATGCAGTGTGTGTGTGTGTGTGTGTGTGTGTGTGTGTGTGTGTGTGTGTGTGTACTATTCCTCACAAATCTTAAAGCAACGGCATTGGCTTCCATTCTGTAACCTAAATGACTAGAAGACCCAGTTATCTGCGCAAACCTGTCCATGTATTAAGATCTTCCTCCAAGCTCCATGTCCGGGTTTCCCTCCCTTCCTTCACAGGTAGATGGTATCAGTGATGTTCTCCCTAAGGAAGCTCACCTTGTGCCAACTCTGATGTCTTTCTGGCGCCTGACGGAGACTTTTTTATTTGCTTGTGTTTTTAAAAAGCATTTTTTAAAAAACTCTTATCTTTTGTTCCCCTTCCCATTTTAGTAAAAAAGCTGCCGTTCTTCCAATTTGTCTTTAATTTTATCATGTTTCACTCTCTTTTTAGAGACTGAAAAGCAGTCTGCGAAAGGTTCTATAGCTAAATAAATATCCTTTCTACCAGCTGCCTCGACTAGAGAAATTGGTGATCAGCAGCCACAGCGGGTCATCAGCAAAAGTCTGTGGCTGCAAAGCAATCGCGGCGGCGATACCAGAGCGGGGAGGGAGGCAGAGAAAAAAAAAGAACCCCCTCCCCTCCTCCATTTACACGTTCCCAGCTGAGTATTGATTCTCCCAGTCACAGCTGCACTCCCGCTTCCAGGCAAACCGGACTCTTCATCTCACAGTCGTTGGTTCGAGCCCCGCGTTGGCAAAAAGAGTCCTGCATTGCAGGGGATGGACTAGATGACGCTTGTGGTCCCTCCTAATTCTACGACTCTAGTACGGTTCCGATTCCAGACGGCATCTCTACCCCTGCCGCGTCTTTCTACGGAAATACGGAACCACTGATCAATTCCACACGGTCCCTTTACAATAAGGGGACGGAGCGATTCAACGCTTGGCGGCTGAGACACGCGCGCAGCGGTGAAATCGATCCGCCAACAGGGCTTGCTTCGGAGTAAAAACGTGGTTACGGTGCGGCTAAAGAGGAAGGAGAGCAGAGGGTCCCCTCCGAATTAAATAGTCTTCTGAGCCCACCTGCAGCCATCCCATCAAAACATACACTCCCTTGAGTTTGCTAGGAGGGGAAGCCGCGGGAGAAACGCCCGAAGCTCGCCGTGTCCCGTGTCCCGCCCTCCCTTACCTGTCCAGGGCTCCTTCCTCCGCTCCAGACGAGCGGGCAAGCCGCTTTCATTCATAAGAAGAAGCGCGCCGCAGTGAAGCAAAGGCAGGAAAGCTCCTCCCCCTCAGCCAGCCTCGTGAATGAATGCGCTCAAGCTCCTCCCACGTCGGGAAAAAAAGAAGGCTCTGGTCACGTGGCATCGAATTCCGAAAAGGACAGGGGCCATTGGAGGAGAAGCAGAGCGGGTGGTAGCCTATTGGATTTTACCTCTGCAAACTGTGGGTGGCGATTATATTGCAAACTATTTCTTATTTTAATCAAACCTGCCTCTAGAAAGCTAGCGCATCAAGGAGTTAAGGTTTAATACCTCTCATTTGTTCTTGTTTATTTTATACATTTGTTTATGCAGACCATTTTTCGCCTGCCCTTCACCTCGAAGGATCCAGAGTTTGTACAAACTGAAATTAATGCGTGCAATCGCATAAATAAAAATAGCATCTGCATTCTATCAGCTGCCCTGGCTTCCAGTGTATTTTCAGGCCGAATTCAAAGTGCTGGTGTTAATTTTCAAAGCCCTAATCAGGCCTGAGCTATTAGATGAGCCACTTGCACTCATACTAGGATGCCCACAGCTGGGATCTCAGTCTGAGAGCTTTACAGTGTGTCCAACTCCTAGACCTTTGAGAGACAGGACCTTTTCAGTGGTAGCTCCATGCCTTTGGAACTCCTTCCTTGTAGAGCTGCATGTGGTTGCACTTCCAGGTTAGAGATGTTTCAATTGGCCTTTGAGCAAATCTTGTCTCACCCACTGCCTGGAGGCTGAAATATGTGCTTCTGAAACAAGTGTTTTCTCGATGCCAATGTTTATTAAAAAGCATAGGTCAACTTGCAATGCATCTGATGAAGTAGATCCCAGTCCCCAAAACCTTATGCTATAATAAATGTGTCACCCTTTAAGATCCCACAAGATTCCATAGCAACCAGTTGCAAGGGGTCTTGATGTACCTGTTGTGCACTAATTAATGTGAATGGGTCTGTCTCCATGGTTTTACCTGGAAGCAAGAATTTGAGAAAAGAAGCTGAGCCCCTTTAATGATTGTTGGTGCTCCCTGAATGCTCAATTCACATTTAGGTTGGAGTGTCCTGGGCCTGTGCTCTGCAGTGTGTGCTGTGTGCAAAAGAGGCAGATTAAAGATCATTGGATAAAAGTTCAGTTATCCTTTGGGATCAACTAAACCATGATGTCCTTATTTCTTTTTGAAACTCGATGCCAAAGTTCCCTTTCAATTCCCAGCAGCAGTTTTTGGAGGGCCCTTAAGTACAGTGGGGCTATTGGGTTTCTTCACTACCATTACCTGATTGCTTGCTAGGAAAGGAGGCTACTGGTGGGTAAGTGATCTAGCTGAAAGTGTCTGCCATCCATTCCCTCCTCTTGGCCAGAGGAAAAAGGCAGGCAAGCAAGCTGTTGGCAAGGAGGAGGAGGAGGAGGAGAAGGAACAATGGAGAAAAAGGAAGCCATCAAACCGTAGATCAGTCAACCTCAGCAGAATGCAAAACATTCCAAAGGGACATTCTAAAACTAACGTGTGGCAGCAAAAGTTATGAGGTTGTTGTTTTTCATATTATTAAAACTACTCGCATTGCTAAAGATACCAAACTAAAAAAGAATACAGAAAAAGTTTTAAGACATTACGAAAGTGTTCTAAAGAGATGATAAAAGGTATATTGAAAAATACACAAGCATACGCTTATGCACACATTAAACAAACACAAATTATGTTCTATTAAAGAGGGATTCATAGATAGGCCCATCAATGAGGGTTTGGGTTTGGATTTATTTGTTAGCAGCCATAAGGTTCTCCACAGAGCTCCGTCCAGAATGTAGCTGCTCAAAATCCAACTAGTCGTTGTCGTTTTTCTAAATGTAAGTGTATAATGAATATATAATAATAATTACAAAGCAATACATTTCTTAGCTGGCAAACAGTATTACAACACAAGACTCAAACTGCAAGAAAACAGGCTATGGGGGCATAGCTGTCAACTTTTCCTTTTTCTTGTGAGGAATCCTATTTGGAATAAGGGAATTTCCCTTAAAAAAAGGGAAACGTTGACAGCTATGTATGGGGGTCTCTTCCGCCCATTCCCCCCCAAATCTAAGCTTTATACCAAGCCACATGAAGTGATTAGACATGGCTTGCCGAGATTTCAAAGCCTTTCCGTGTATGTGGATAGGCCCTCTTTGTGAGGAGAACAAAAGCTTTGGAAGAGCTATCTTGTTTAACACAATTACCCTGTGTAATCACGTAAGACTTAATTTCTCCATTGTTGGAACTCTCTTTTGTCAATTACCGTCAGATCACTAGACCAGCAGTATTAAAGTGAGATTGACACTCCAAAGCTCCCAAGTGTCTCGGATCCAGTTATAAGAAAAACCATTAGAAATAACCTAAAATGGAACACGTCTAGCTATCATTTCTCATTTGCTGGAATCAATCCTCAGCCAGACGTCAAACCAATTTGTTCTCTTTCTTTTTTGTCTCTCTGGAACCAAAAACTCAGAAGCAAATCATACAAGATAACATCATCAGAAAAAAGTCCCTGTTTGTGCTGGATGTTACCTGTGTTAAAGGACATTTAATGGGTTATTATTACATGCTGCTTCAGTGAAGCGTTCGGTCAAAAGTGCAAAATGGAGTGGGTGGATGTAGACAGCCCTGAGGGGGATCTTTGCCACCAGGCCCTATAAAGTCTTGGTGTTGGCTGGTGAGAAAGTGCAGGCTGCTTAAGTGACTATGTCCTGCCTGAAGTGCTTCCCTGGCTCTTTTGGATTATGTAGCACCTGCTTCTGACACCCGAACCTAGCTACTTGGAGCCCATTGGTTGCTGAGGCCTAAAGATGTACAAAGGCAGAAAACCCAGCTTCATGGAAGCTGTGTGTACATTTTGGATTAGTGCTATGGGATTTCTTTGAAGACTTCACGTGTGTTTCAGCTAGTATAAAATGCTGCCACTAGACTGGGCTCGACATTTTAAATCAAATTCTTGTCAGTTTTGAAGTAAGTCCATTGGCAACCGGTCCACTTCTAAACACAGTTTGAAGTGCTGTCCCCACCGCCTCCCAGCCCTGAGTAGGTCAAGACCACATACCTTAAAGCACCATTGACTCCGCTTCAGCTTCTTGGATTGCTTGTGGGCAGCCTTCAGCGGCTCTGTTGTTGAGATGAGAAAAGCCAAAGCAGAGATTTCTTAGTAGTGGGACCATGTTTCTAGAATGCATGCCACAGAGATATTTGCTTTGATGTTGACTTCATATTTTCAGCACTCAGTAAAGATATTTGCATTTTTCCAGCGATGGGATGGAGAACCTGTGGCCCTTGAGATATTGCTAAACTACAGCTCCCATAGTCCTTTAGCATAACAGGCCATTCTGGCTAGGGCTGACTTGAGTTGCAGTTCAACATTTGTAGAGAGACATGTTTCTTCTCTCTGGCTCTGGGTCTTTTCCTTTTAATGCCTGATGTATTGTGTGTTCTTTATATTCTACTGGAAGCCACCCAGTGTGTCTGGAATGACCCAGTCAGATGAGCGGGGTACTAGAAATTTATTTATTTATTTATTTATTTATTTATTTATTTATTTATTTATTTATTATTTTCCTGCTGTTTGTTCCTAGTCTTACACGATTCTAAATCTACCCGTTATCTTCTGCTGTTTTTAATATTTTATTATGGATTGACTGTTTATAGGCTATTACTTTCAGTTGTTAGATGCTCTGATAACCCTTTGCGACTGAAGAAGGGAAATAAAAACAGGGTAGGGCTGTAGAATACATTTTGCATATAGAACACCCCCCAACTTCGAACCCTGGCATCTCCAGGTAGGACAGGCGTGAACTCCAACCTGGAACCCTGATAACCATTACAAGCCACTTGAAAAACAGGAATGGGTTGCCGGAAGCTACAGGAATAGCCTCCTGGCAGCTGCCTCAGTGCTGCTTGAGATGAGAGTGAAGGGAGTGGGAAAGGTGATGGCAAGGTCTGAACTCTTTTACCTCACTGGTAAAGAAACTCTGGCATTATCACCAGTGGGCCCACCCAGTCCTGACCTCCCCACCCCTCATCCTCCGAGTAATGCTGCTGCTGGGATCCTGTTAAATATATGCATTAAATAAAGTAAGGTATTGGAGGCTGCCTCTCTGGATTTCTGTTCAGGTACAGCACGTTAAAGCTTGCTAGGCACATTCATCCTCCCAAGTGATTTTGAGGTAGCCACCCCCATCCCCACATGAATGACAATAGTTCAATGCTGATTCTTCTGAAAAGCCAGTCAGCGCCTCCCTATGCACCTAGAATTTTATTATCAGTGAAGCAAATAAATTCTACTCCGGCTCTCTGAAGTCTTTGTCGATGCCTAGGCATCTGCGCCATTTCCCACTGTGCAGGAATTATTCACGAGCAGAACTCAGCTGCTTGCGCAAGCAGAAAAGTTCCCGAATATTAAAACACACCAGTAACCATTTCAAAAGGAAAATTGTCTTAGTCCATCAAAACCAAATCCATAAACTGCTACATTTTCCCCAAAAGAGGAACTCTTTGCACCAGACACAATCCAATTTAATTCTACACAACTCCTTCTCCACTCCATCACAAGACTCTTATCACCTGCTGCAAAAGGGCTTTTTTTCATGATCCGTCACCTGTTTGTTTTGCGTAATATCCAGTATGATCACGAGTTCTGATTTTCTTAAAAGCTTGGACATTGCGTTCTGATAATTTATTTGTTTTTGTTTAGTCGTTTAGTCATGTCCGCCTCTTCGTGACCCCATGGACCAGAGCACGCCAGGCACTTCTGTCTCCCACTGCCTCCCGCAGTTTGGTCAGACTCATGTTTGTAGCTTCGAAGACACTATCCAACCCTCTCGTCCTCGATGCTTTATTAGTTGATTCTAATAAAGGCAGAACGCTGCTGTTCCCAGCTGAAAGAGGAACACTTATTGTAGAGGGTAACTGTATATGAGCGGAAAACAACAATGGCCTTTCCTTCATACATGCTTTAAGGTTTTTTACATTTGTAGATAAGATACACATTTGGAAACCAAGTAGATTATGCTCTAAGGCTGAACTCTCTTGGTAAAAAGGACATGCGCTCCCAGCCACTAATAAACAAATCAGTGCACTGAACACAGAGGGGCTTTCTTACTTGTAGGATTGGGCTTCGCTTTAGCTAGCTAAGCATGCATACAGCTATTAAAAGACAGCAGAAAATGATATTATGCCCTAACCTAGCTCTACATGTCCTTCCACTTTTTTATTCTTTTGCAAGCATTCATCCTCAGCCTTTTAAAGCATAAAGAAAAAAAATCATAGGGGGGAGAGAATGAAGACCGACTCCAGTGAACTGCGGAGGAAGGTTTACAGCTTGTGTACATCATCACAAATTACAAATGCCATTTTGCTAACCTTCCCACAGCATTTATTATGCTGTTGAGATCACTTGCTTCCAGACTGCAACAGAAATAGGAGCTGCCTTTGTTCAGGTTTTATTAAAGCTAGCGCAGCCCTCCAAAATTGCATGTGGTTTGGTCCCTACAATTAATAATCATTTGCTTGAAGCATGTTGCCCTGGGCATTAGAGCTTGGGGGTGGGGAGAGGACCTGTTCTGTCCTGGATGCCAAAACCAAGCATATTTCTTCTTACAGGAGCAGAGTAGGATCTGTGCAGGTTGCTTAACTTAGAGCTGGCGTTCGGAGGGAGCTCATATGGTCCACTAGGACAACATTTATAGAGCTGCACTGGGGAGTGGGCTGATTTCTCCCAGTCTTCATTCCTCCACCCTCCCATGGCTTCTCAAGGACTCATCAACTTTCCCCATGTCTTGGCACATGGGCTTTTCTGAGAGAGCATCATTTGTGGTTGCTTTTTAAAGGACGCTGTAGCACTAGTGCGCAGAGTAAGGCTGTGTCGACATTACCATTTGCTCCCACCACTGATGTTCAAAGCTGTGTACACATGACGTCAACCACAACCCACAGGGATCCTGCAGTTCCTTGAGAAATATTCCTTTCCCTCAAACCGGCTTCCATCTAATTTGAAAACTCAAGCCAGAGTTATGCTGAGGTGCCTGAGCAGATGATCGTTTCCGTGAACAGGAGTTTGGGGTGATGCAACTTGAAATGCTAAGGTTGCCTAAGATTTGGGGTGGGTTTTTTAAAAGTCGGGTGAAACAAGTAAGGCTTTATCCTAAGTTTCACTGGTTGGCCAGCAGACAGGAGGATGAAAGTCTGGAGAGGGAGGAAGGCAAGAGTAACCAGATGAGACAATAGCAATGCCCTTGGACCTTCTGCTGGTAACTAATGAAAGACAGGCTGGTTTTCTTTGTTTTTAAACAGAAGTTCTTGAAGAAAATAATTTTCCATTTGTTGCCTTCTGTAATGGGGCAATCTCTTTACCAGAGTACTCTCTGCCGATTTTCTCCAACATTTCTCTCCCAATTTTATTTAAAAGATAAAGAAATGTTTCTTGTGTTCACACTTCTAATACTTTAGGAAGGTTTCACCAGGGGAAACTTCTAAACCAGTCAATAAATTATGAACTTTCTACTAACATTTTCCGGTCTGTTGATTCCATATCATGCAATTTTAAAAGGCCCTCAAATTCCCTCTTGCAGGAACAGAAAACCCCTTTAAAATGCTCTCTCAATTATTCAAGGGTGGGGGTGGGGGGAACAAATATCATCTTGGAAGCTGTAGGCATCTAAAAAATAAATTTTAGCATATTGCCTGTTTCTGACACGGCCCTGTGAACAAGTCTATTCTGATTCTGTTCTAAGCGATGCTCTCACATGAAGATCAACCTGGTGTTGCTTCATTCAGTGCCGTTATCTGGTTTTGCCTGTTCCCATGAAGAGGAAGTTCTGATCAACCTTGCTTTCCAAGTGCAGAACAAAAGAACAGAACGGAACATGATTATTTTCCAGCGGTTTGCTTTCCCTTGGTTTAAGTGTGCCCATGTTACTATGGCAACACTCTTAACAGGGGACGCCACAGCTAGATGTTTTGCTTGTAGTAATTACACACACACAAAGAGAGCATGATTCAGGATTTGGGACTGTCAGACATCGAGGATGGTAAGAAGAGATCTACTGGATCAGAAAAAAGACCCATTCAGTGGCCAGGGAGATGCCTTCAGCAATCCCACAAGCAAAGCAAGCAGGCCCTTCTTAATCCTCTGTTTGCTCCTCAGCACTTGCTATTCAATGGTAGACTGCCTCTCACCCTGAAGGTTTCCCTTAGCTATTCATTGCTGACAGCCCTTGCCAATAACCTATTCCCCATTAATTTACCTAATGCCCTGTTGAAGACGTTTAAACCAGTGTTCTCCCCCTACTGTACAGCAGCAAACTTCACAGGTTCATTGCAGAGGCAAAGATAAACCCATCTTAAGCATTGAGCTCAGAAAGGAAAAGCTGAAAGATGATCACGTACTTTCTACAATTCCTACATTATATACAGAAATTGATAACAGGCATAGTAAGGCTGAGAATCCAAGCTTTCACTTTAAAAACAAACAAAACCAAGTTTATTACCTTTATGACAAGATGGAAAGCATGTAGGTAATGTCTGATGAAGTGTCACAGATGAGTGGGAAAAGTTTAGCAAGATTTCTAATGATTAGGAAGCTGGGCCCTAAATAGCTCCTTCTTCCTGCACCTTGCCTGTTAGAGTAATTAAGCAAAATCCGTGGTGGGGAAAGTAATGGCATGTACTCCTCCTTAGGGCTGGTAGGGCTGCCACTTCTGAACACCATACAATCCCAACAAGAGATTTTTTTCCTCTGCATTTACTCCCATCCAGGTATTATTATCAGAATTGAATAAATATCTATGATGATCCCTGGACTATCTGCTTTTTGTATCACTACAGCTAATCCGCTTATGTAGTTTACCAAAAGAGAAAGCAGTGATCATTTATTCTCTTTACATAAGCAGAGCTTCGTTCCAAGTGATCCGAGATTATATGTGCACATTTAATCAAGCAACTCTCTTATGGGCTAACATACGTTCCACCAGAGGTAAATCATCACTACACACACACACACACACACACATTTAAAAGACAAAAGTGAGCTAACCTTCCTTTTGATTTTCTATTATATGTGGTATGCTGTGTCTCCATATTTAGGGTACAATTTCTTCAGCTCTAAAGCCAGATGCCATCAATTAAAATTCCAATGAAGGCATTTACCTTGGTGATTTTCAAGGTAGTGACTGTAGGTGATTGTTGCTTGTCTTAAAAGCAGAAAGAAGTTAATCTTGCAGACCTATGTTGAAAACTGCATATTGTATTAATACAGGTTGAGGCAGCAGTGTGACGCAGCAGCAAAAAAAGCTAATGCTATTATAGGCTGCATCAACAGAAGTATAATGGCCAGATCAAGGGAAATAATAGTACTGCTCAATTCTGCCTTGGTCAGACCACACATGGAGTACTGTGTCCAATTGTGGGCACCACAGTTTATGGAGGATATTGACAAGCTGAGATGTGTGCAGAGGGGACTGACCAAGATGATCAAGGTCGGGAACAGTTACGGGAGTTGGATGCTTACCCTGGATAAGAGGATGTTGCGAGGAGATACAATAGCCATCTTCAAATATCTAAAGAGCCGTCACATGAAAGATGGAGCAAGCTTGGTTTCCCCTGCTCCGGAGGGTAGGATCTGAACCAATGGCTTCAAGTGACAAGAAAGGAGATTCCAACTAAACAGCAGGAAGAACTTTCTGGTGCTAAGAGCTCTTTGACAGTGGAACGGACTTCTTCAAGAGGTGGTGGACTCTCCCTCATTGGAGGCTTTTAAGCAGAGGTTGGATGGCCACCTGTCATGGATGCTTTAGCTGAGATTCCTGCATTGCAGGGGGTTGGGACTACAGGGCTGCTTCCAACTCTGCAATTCTAGCTTCTCTGTTAATAGTAGTTATGAGCATGGATAGCCACTTGAACTATGTGTTGATGACATTAAACTACCTGGGGAATGGGTGGGTGGAGGGTCAGTGGATGCTGGTGGGGAGGAGGCTGGTGTTTTTGAGTTCTGTACATTTTTGTGGTTGTTCTGAAATCCAATAAAATTATATTAAAAATAATAATGAACAAGTTGATGTATTTAAACGCAACCATCTTGTTTTTATTAACATGATACAAAAAGTGATTTAGTATATAAAACCAATATTTTGCGTATAAATTATAAGAACACTCGTTATTTACAATACTACAGCGTTATGACACCTGTAAGATTGTTTTCCTGAGTTAACTGTGTAACATATAACTTCATACTATATTGCCGAGACTTTGGAAAGTGGTGAAGTTATAATTTAAAATAAGGTCTCTAGTGCCTATACAGACATAGTAACCAGTGCAAAGGGATGCTACTAAATCGTACTTGATGGAGGACAAAGTTCATATCTGTGCAATACATACACGTGCTAGTTTACTTACCCCTTAAAATATTCTGGCTAAGTTTGATATAGTAACAAAAATAAATACAATTTCAAAACAGCAGAATATAAAAGAACCCACTCTCACCTAAATATGATAAGAGTTCAAGTAATCACATAAAAAGAACAAGATATTCATGCATAATATTTTCTTGGTTTTTTTTAAAAAAAACCCAATGTTTTTGAAGTGCACAACCTAGGGTCTTAATGCTGCATATTTAAGCTGTAAAACAGTGTGTTTCTTTAGAGGAATACCCAAGATCTTGCAGAAACCTGGAATGAAACAAACACATATACACAAAATAATGTACAGAGGGAAAACACGAATATTAAAGTAGCATTACATTAGATAGATAGATAGATGATAGATAGATTGATAGATAGATAGATAGATAGATAGATAGATAGATAGATAGATGATAGATAGTAGAGTATTCCTATTATAAAACTGGGATTTGTTTGTTGATGCTACAAAACCTATGACCAACTTTTTCCCCTAGCGCTGTTGAGCCCGCCCTCACTTAAATATAGTGCACCCACCTCACAGAACACCAGTTCCACGAATTCCTACAAACTACCCTAGATTATCTTGTAGGGTACTTGTGTGAGGGAAAACTTAATAATCTGGAGTCTCAGGCGGGATTTGATCCAATAAACAAGAAAGATTTTATTAAACAAAGGAAGTTTATGACACAAAGTGGATAAAACATAGGATACTTCAGATTATAAAGCTATTTCACTTCAGTTCTTTCTCAGCTGTTGCACAGCTGTTGCCGCTTAATACTTTGGTTCTTAAACAAGGTGGTATTTTCTGTCAGTTATATCCTCCTTAGGCAACCCTACTCCTGAGATACTCCAAGTAACAGACCCAAGGGATCACCACACCCCTCTTAACTGGTTTGGGAGACTTCTCTTTTGGTTGAAGAATCTCCCCCCTCCTGACTGGAATGAGACCTAAGTAGACTGTATCCTCACAGTTTCTACTTCTCCTGGCTCAGCCTCCCAGTTAATTCCTGGCCTATTACTCTTACAGGACACCACACACTGTCCTTCACACTAAGCTCAGAGTCTCCTTTCTCTAGCTTGTGATATATTCCTCCAAGTGGATGTTTCTACCCAGAACCAACTCTCTCTCCTCTCACTCCCTACCTCCCACCCTATTCTCCCAACCTACAAACTGTCTCTCAAAATCCTCTCCTTTTCAACTCCCTCTCCTGGAACCCTGGCCAATCAAGAGGCTGCCATTCGTTAACCATATGCTGGCAGGGTAAAAGAAAAAGAAAACACTTGGGGACCCAACCTGCCCAGCAAAACAAACTTTTCCATCACACTAACCCACCCTTGAAATTAGCCCACAGAAAAGCAGTATTAAAATTAACGAGTGGTATCCAATTTTAGTCAGGGCAGACCCATTGAAAACAATGAATTACGCTACCCTAGGTGGCTCTCACCAAGTTTCCCACATATGTAAATTCTTTACTGCTTTATATTTGAACATTTTTAAATAAAATATCAATTATAAAAATCAAGGGGAGGGAGTGCACATGAAGTTTACAACATGTAACCGATCAATATTTCCTCTTTTACTTACTGTATTCCTTGCTCCATGAAAGGTGGTGGACCACAGATACATATGAGCACCTTAGAATCACATTTACTTCTTTTCACAAACTGGGAAAGAAGAGAGGAAGAAATTTTTCCTTCTTTGCCTTTCCAGCCTTTCTTTGGCTCCGAGAGGACAAACTGAACCTCAAATCTGAAAGACAGAATGATTAAGTCACAGAACATGCACAATTTATTCAGCCATAGAACAAACTGGAACAAGCAAAAAATAAATAAAATTGGATTTTATTTGTATGTCAGCATATCAGGTCTTGTATGGTTTTGCAACACGGAGTTTGATCTAGAGCTAAGGCTAAAATCTGTTCCCTTCTGGTCTTCAATGCATTTGGGAAGTATGAAAATTACAGTGACTTCAGGATTTCTCCTACTCTTGTTTTAACAGTTATGCTTTCTAACTGCCCTCTTTTATTGCATATTCATTAACAATGCTTTAATGTTCTGATCAAATTGTTATTGTGTATTTTAATTGTGTATGTATTTTATCATTGATTTCATAGCCATTTGGAAACCATTTTGGCATAAGTGGCATGCAATAATGATAACAATGATGATATTGTTCTGGAATTTAGGGGACAAAAATATTATGAACTACAGCAGCAGCTCTGAACAATTAAAGGCATATTGAGATGTTGGGAAATCACCACTATAGGCAGAAACAAGATTTCTATATTTTCCATCAAAATCAATGTGAAAAACAATTTCCCTGTGATTTTTTTTCATTAAAATAATAAAGAAAGCCGCTTTCCCCTGCAGTGTGTAACTAACGCGGCAGATAAACAACTGAATAAAAGCTTTTTACATAGCCCCTTCTGTAACAAAAATAGTGAATGGTTTAGATATCAAGCAGTGATCTGATGTTGGTCCTGCAGAGATGAAGCACTTTGCTTTAAGCAAGATGAATAATTATTCAACACAACCGCACCCACCGCCCAAAGCACTTCATTAATATTTCAAAAAGTAATTTGGATGACTAACAAATGAATGCCTTGTACGCTACACTACTGCAAATTCAAACCAAGCTTAAATGTAAGACAAGGGGTGCAAGCAATGAATGATGTAAACAGGGGAGATGAGTAACAGGAGGTTTGTGAACTTTAGACAATATGATCATCACCGCATTAAATTCCTTTCTGTGCACCTATCCCTACATAGGATATATATTGTTCAAAGCTAACCCGTACTGCCCAATAAAGCTGCATTTCTATGTATTTTGTGCTTGCAGGAGTAACATACTTCTCTACATTGCTAGAACTGAGCAGGCACCTACTGCAAGGAGAGTGGGGGGAAGTCTCCATCCTCCTCAAGAACAATAAAGTTACCATCCTTCCCCCCAATTACCCAGTTCCAGGGTCTCCCCAGTTACCTTGCATCATTCAGGGCTAGTTGCTCCAGCTGATTTCTCCAAAGTATGTCATCTTCCGTCTTATTGAAGAACATAAATTTCACTGCCCTTAAAAAGAAATTAGGGCTTCAATATTTAAAATCACAGCTGTTAGAAACATTGTACCCATGCAGGAGACACTGAATAATGCAACAAGTATTCCTCAGTAAGAACTCCCAACAGCTTTTAACAATGCCACTTTGTGTAATTTAATAGCAATGAAAGACTCATGTAAGTTTACTTATGTATAGTGGGGTTGGAAGAGATGATTCTGGCCCCTCTATAGCCCTCATTTGCTTTGCCCTCCTTATCAAACTCACTCCAAGCACGCCATAGCTGTACTAAGACCACTGCTCACCTTTGTATTTACATAACATAACTGCCCATTGTCTGGATGGGTTAGAACAAGAAATACAACAATCAAATATTATAATCACTTAAAAAGCATCAGTTAACTACATTCTGTGGTCCAGGCATAGTATATACCAGGGGTGTCCAACTGGCCAACCACCATCGACAGGTTGATCCCCGAGTGATATTGGTCGATTGTGGTAGAT
Source organism: Podarcis muralis (assembly GCF_964188315.1). Taxonomy (NCBI): domain Eukaryota; kingdom Metazoa; phylum Chordata; class Lepidosauria; order Squamata; family Lacertidae; genus Podarcis; species Podarcis muralis. The sequence continues at coordinate 80,294,670 of NC_135657.1, forward strand.
TGCTTGCTCATTTCTGGCCCCGCCCTCTTGGTATGTTGTGCAGGATCGCTAAAACGGAAGATGGAGTTATCACCGCCCAGCTCTGTTTTTGGTGGACGTACTTTGGCATTTCCGAATTAAGGAGTGCATATTCGGTGCCACCCCTAAAAAAGCTTAAAAACTTTGAGCTGCCCCCCCCCCCAGTCTCTTGGGAGTTGGATGTTCCTGTTATATACAAGAGGTGTGACCAAAAAAAATGCACAATTTTAGTTGGTGTTGTACTGCAGGCCTACGCTAGGGCTACCTATCATTTTGAGATTGCCCAGTATCTCTTTTTCTCCATTGTCTTAGTGGAGAAATCACTGTAGAAATTGTATTGAAGGGTGATGGAAAAATTGGGACCCCCACTGCCGCTAAAAATACAATTTTTCTCCATAGCTGGGGAATCCCTCGATTATACAGAAACTCCTACATTCTATGAGGGTGCTCTCATTTCAGTGACATACTGGTAGTCACAGGAAATCCATGGTAGAAATGGAATCAGCTAGACCTCTGGCAGTTTAATTACCATGAAGAAATCAAACTTCATGAACCCGGACCCCACATTAAAACCTGCTTGTAGGAAACTGTGCACATGTGATCTGAGAAACTTTACAACCACAACCACGGAAGCCACCAGTCTTGCCAAGTAACATTAGCAGAAGCCTTACAGTACAATCCTATACATGCCTACTCAAAATTAAGTCTGATTTCAATACGGATTACTCCAGGGACAGTGGGTGTAAAACTGCAACTGCAGATATTGCTAAAACAAGGTAGTAAGAAATACTGCAACACAAACATTATGAGCAATTTGTATTGTTTTGTCAAAACCTTCCTTCACAGCAAAAGACTGTTTTGTTTCTATCATCAAATACCTATGCAGTGTTTTGAAACAATCTTGCTGCTAAACACATAACCAGAGCAAGAACTACTTAAAATGACTTTTCTTGTCATTTATAATGCTTGCACCTAGTCATAAGCAGAGAAGATACCTGAGGCTGTTGCTACTGGTCAGAGCATAGCTGAGCAGCTTAACCATTGGGGTGAATCCTGTGCCTCCTGCCAATAAAAACAGATCCTCTACATCTTCCATTTGCGATTTCATGAAGTTACCTTCAGGATTACTCACAGAAATATACTCCCCTGTAGAAGAAGAAGAAGAAGAAAAACATACAGTGCAGTGAATCCTGGAGAGAATGAAATAAGGGCACTCTCAACATCCACCCATTAAAAGAAACCTAAGGGTGCATTAGCTCACATTTTATACAACTATAAAAACAGTGGGCAGGATTCAACTTATGAGTCCTGTCCATGGAAGCCCTACACAAAGACCTCTGTTTGCGCAACAGGGTTTGACTCAGGGCAGTTGGGAGAATCTCTGTAACAGCACCTTTGGGGGTAGGAGAGGAAAGAGGGGGTTGTTTTGTTTGGTAAGCCAAAATGCTTGCCCTGATGGAAGGGTTGCCTTAGTGAGGCATTGAAGTCCTTCTAGTATAAAACAAGCATTCATCAGGAAAAGATTGAAAAACAAAACACTTAAAAATAAATTATATTTTATTAATTTTTCAAGAAAACAAACTATATTTTTGAAATGAATGCTTTGCAACCAGATTTTTTGATAGACCACCGTACGATGCTTAACAGCTTTCCCCCTTTTTTCCATTTTCTATTAAATGTATTTTCATATCATTAAAAAAAATTAAAATGGAAACTTTCACAAGATTTATAGCAACAAACACTGTTTTAGAATATCCCGAAAGAGTGCGAGAAAAAGAAAGAAAGCAAACACTTACCTATTTGTAGGGCATCAAGTACTGGTGTGAATAGTCCACTTGGGTAAATTTTGATTATGAAAAATATATGCAACTGATCATCGTGACAGGGATTTTTGAATGTAGACACCAAGAAAGATGGCACTGGTGTATATGGCTTCACTATCTCTGTGCCTGAGGAAAAGAAGTAGAAGAAAATTCAACATTTAGTATTCACAGAAACAATCCCTTTTAGTAGAGTCAACCATCAATGTCAAATCACATATTCTTACAAATAATGTAATTACTTCCTGCTAAGTGTGGAAGTCATATGGGCCAGAAGCCCTTACCCCTTTTCTAAATAAACTGAATATTCAACATACCTGACCATGTGTGTATAAATGGGCTAAACAAAGAAGTTTTGAATACCATCTGAGTGACTTTTTAAAAAGAAAAAGCAGCTTACTAGTGCTTATGAAAAGAAGTCATGCTGTCAGCTGACTTAATAATTACAAGCTGATGGGCTGAGTTTCAGCACTGATGTATTTTATCCTGGTACTTGTAACAAATGCAGCTTTTAAGGTTGGCTATTATCTTTGTCTAGTTGCTAAAACCTATTTTTTTAGACTGTGAAAAAGCACAACGCTCAACGAAAATAGAATATCACCTTTCTTCCCATTCAGAACTGCTTGTCATTTTCTCCCTGTAGCTTCTCCACTTGCACACTTCAATCCAGCGGGAGCCACTGATAACAGAGTTGGGGGAGATATTTTTGTTGATTCCCCCTTCCCACAGAAACCCCTCCTGAACACCCCCAATGCATTCTGGAGGTTGGGGGACCCTCTCAAATAGTGTCGTAGGTGGCATGGGGGGGGGTGTCTGTAGGAGAAATAAGGAATTTGCAAAAATGGCTTCTTCCCCTCTTCTGCTTAATAAAGCCCTCTATGAACAGAGGAACACAACTGGGTATTATCCTATTTTATGCAAGATTAACTGGCTGGACATTGCAAGTTCTTTCTGGTGAGGTGTAAAGTAGTGGACATCTTCATACACAAAACACTGCTAAAGGAACCTTTATAAAATAGAGTTTTAATTCCACAGTGTATGGTTCCCTTTCAACATTTGAGATATCTGAGCATTACCTATTTAATTAGGGTGGAACGTGTTTTTCATTTAAGAAGGTAAGTGATAAACTTGTGTGATCATTTGTGTGCCTTTCCTTTTTAAAACAACACCACAACAGAATTAGAATATATTCTATGAAATAACAAAGGATCTTTCATTACATTACCTGTAATAGTTTGTCTGAGGTAAACATGGTGCCCAACAGGGACCAGGAGATGGGTTCCCAGCGGTAATGCTAAACAAAAGAGTTGGGTGTCATGACTGACATTTGTCTTTGACAGCAATCTGCATTTTCTGTAATACAGACCTTAAAAATACAGAAACTGTAATTAATTCAATTCAGGCCACTCAAATGTTCACATTCCATGGATCTAAAGAGATACTTCTGTGTGCATAACTCTTCTTCCATGACTAGAACAAAATCCCCAGATCCTCAAACCAAAGTTATGCAAAATATCTACTCATGCCTTTATCACTTGAAAAGTCTACAACTTATGCTTCAACCATTATTGGTATTAAAATTAGTTATTAATACAGCAACAACAGATTCCTGCTAATATGAAAATTTTAGCTATCATATCTGGTCCCATGTAAAGGTTATGGCATTTTTGAATCATTGCATTTTTGGTTTCCAAATACCGTATTTTTCGCCCTATAAGACGCACTTTTCCCCCTCCAAAAATGAAGGGGAAATGTGTGTGCGTCCTATGGGGCGAATGCAGGCTTTCGCTGCAGCCTGGAGAGCGAGGGGGGTCGGTGTGCACCGACCCCTCTCGCTCTCCAGGCTTCAGGAAGCTATCCACTAGCCGTGGGAGACCCAGCTCTCCCAGGGCTAGCGGAGAGCTTGCCAGCACCCAGAAGCTTGGGGCGCGCTGAGCTCCGCACGCCCCAAGCTTCGGGATTAGCGGAGACCTTGCCGGCACCCAGAAGCTTGGGGCGCACTGAGCTCCGCACGCCGCAAGCTTTGGGCTTAGCGCAGCGCACCTGAGGGGGAAAAAATTTTTTTTCCTTTATTTCCCCCCCAAAAAACTAGGTGCGTCCTATGGGCCAGTGCGTCCTATGGGGCGAAAAATACGGTACATTATATAAGAATCTGAAACATAACTGAGATACTTTGCACTCTGCATAAATTTTTTAGGCAGCTGAGGAGAAGAGGGGATACAGAGAGGTTTTATTATCATGGACAGTACATTTTGCAGGTACAATGAAAACACAAAGCCATCATATTATACACAGCTATACACAATGCTTTTGCTAAGACTATAATACATCCTTAAACATAGTCATTCTGACTATGCTGCAGACCTTGAACAGCAATCTGATTTTGTCTCCTGATTTTGGGTGTGCTGAGAATCAGTCATGAGTATGGCAGCAAAACTAATTACCTCTCTCTGTGCGTTTGACAAAGGAGTTATGACTTTCCAGTGGCTGTCCAAGTTTTTTCCAAGAAAGAATTTCTTTCTTCTTCAGGACAAATTCCACCTTTCCCACTTTTTCAGAGACCTGTACTAAAAATACACAGAGTGTTGTTCTATACTAATACATACATGTCGTTTTGTACAAAAAATGTAATTACAGCGTTCACAACCTGCCTCTGTTCAATTTATTATTAAAGAGAGAGGGAGGGAGTAAAGCCCTTGGGAGACCCACTGAAAGAAATGGTCATTCGTTTCAATGAGTCTTCTCTGCGGATGGTAGTTGGATATTCTCCAGACACAATAAAACTGCAGGGCAGCAGCTGAAAGAATGAAACACAACTACTTTGCTGAAATTAAACAGATTTGGGCTAGTCAGTGCCTGAACTCCTTATGTACCAATATTGCCATGAGCTGCCTGATACAGAGAGATGGAACAGAAATGTAAGCAGTAATAGTCAGAATGTGAAAAGCATTTGATTAAATACCACATTTTGCAGTTTTTATCTGAATGAGAGGATAGCAGATGCATGCTCAACAAGAGATGTTTACATATGGCAGGCAAATAAATAAATAAATAAGGGACAAATTATATTCAAAGGACAACAGATCATTGTTACAGGACCCAACATAGAGTAGCCAGAATCAAAAAGAACAGCAATATAAGGAAGCTTTTGGCTGGTTCCTTCTTAACAGCAGCGCTCATGCAGAATGACAGACTGTTTCTAAAGTAAAGTGAATTTCAAAAGTAGTTTGCAATATGGCACAGGGGTCTTTAATGCAGCATTAAAGGGTTTTAAAAAAAAAATCAACAGAAAACACTTGTATGAGCAGAAAAGCATTTCTTTCAAACTGTTCATTGGGAAAGAACACTCTCAAGAGACTCAAAAGACATTAAGATACAGTCATTCAAGAATCCTGACAGCTATGAAATGCATTACAATGAATAAGATAACTAACATAAAATGTAAGCTTTGCAAAGAAGCTGATGCAAGATGATACTCTCAGTTCTTAAGTTAACATGCTGCTACAGTAAGCTAAACCAGTTTAACTTCAATGGTGCACCACGTGCATCTAACATTGTTTTCATATAGGCATGCATCAATGTGTGGTGAACCATACACAACACACTAAGATTATAGTCCAATCATATGAATTGCTATGCCAACAAATACTAAGGCTCTGAAGTCTTGATTAGCACAAGAGTTAACATGATGTTAGAACAGGGAAAGTATTTCACATGAGGGCACTCTACTATAGATTAGCCTTATTTAAGTTTCTCAAACAGTCATCTGGAAGGTACGGGCAACTCTCAACTTACACTTGGGTAATGTTCTGGGGATGGCACTTAAAGTCAAAAATTGCATATAGTCAAAACACATTGGGTTCAACAGCAGGTGGGATTCCAGATGCCCACCCCCTTTTTAACTTTTTGGCCATGAGCAAAAAGCAGAATGCGCATAAGTTAAATGTGCGCAAGTTGTGAGTTACCTGTACTTAATATACAGCACAATAAATACATAGAAATACAAGAAATATGTTACATTTCTTGCATTATGTAAGATTTCGGTGACAGCACTAGTAGTAATATTACTGAAAAAAGTGATCAGATACTGAATATACTAACAAGTCAGAGCAAAAAAAGCACAAATGTTTTGACTGTAAGAGGATGTACTTGCTTACCTATCATATCCTCATGAACTGCATAACTCAGTTCTAAAACAGAAGTATATATTTTGATTTAATAAAAACCAAGTGTCTCTCTACGTCGATTATTATGAGTAGCAATAACCATTAAATGTACAGGTGTCAGGAAAATGCAAAGCTTTAGAGCTTTGCATTTCATCATTTAAATAAAGTTATGAGGTTCTCTACAATGGAAAACCCAAATAATTAGCTATACCACAAAGTTCCATTACATTAATATATAGGCATTGCTTGACAGTACATATTCAAGTCTTGGAAGTGCATGCTCCCTTCTCCCCTTTTCCTTGCCAGGAGGCAATTCCCTCCCTTTGCACTAAGCATAGTTTGCTTTGAAACCAGAATTGGAAATACGCAACAGCATCTTTTGGTTTGGTGGCAAACAGGAAGTGAGGGAAGAAACTGCAGCACAAAGGGAAGGAGGAATTGCACGTTCAAACTAAAGGCTGTTTTCATGTAGTGCCAAATTATTGCTTGCTGTTATACTTCAATTGAGCCTCATATTGCAACCAATTTCTAATCACCTTATAAACCACTGTCTCGGGGTGATTTACACATAAATTAAAAACAGAAAAACAACAGATACATTTAAAACAAAACTAAAATTTTACAAATGGAGACTCATGATAAAACTAGTCATAAATCAAGGATCCACGTATCTGGTGTGTGCACACAGCTGGAGCTTCATTCTATTAAGAGGAAAGGTCAAAGCTCAATGGTAGAAAGTGTGCATTACATTCACAGTGTCTCCAACATTTCCAGCAGAGGCTGGGGAAAGCTCCTGTTGGAAAGCTTGGAAAGCCTCTATCACTCAGTAGAGATGATCTGATCTAGATGGAGCATCCTGCACTTGCACTCAGTCACTCTGTTTTACAAAGTTCAATACAGTGGTACCTCGGGTTACATACGCTTCAGGTTACAGACTCTGCTAACCCAGAAATAGTGCTTCAGGTTAAGAACTTTGCTTCAGGATGAGAACAGAAATCGTGCTCCAGCGGTGCAGCAGCAGCGGGAGGCCCCATTAGCTAAAGTGGTGCTTCAGGTTAAGAACAGTTTCAGGTTAAGAACGGACCTCCGGAATGAATTAAGTACTTAACCCGAGGTACCACTGTATCTGACAATTTAATGGTGCCCTTTAATGGTGCCCAAAGTCTATCACTTGAATTTTCTCTTCACTTTCCGCTGGAGAGGAAAGATGCTTTTAAAAATGAACACTAGCTACTCTTAAGGAACAGAACAACTGCATGCAGGAATGAAACTCCAACTGAATGCACAAGTCTCTCCCTCAACATATTTCACATCTTTGGAGTCTAGACTCCGGTATACAGATACCAGCCTTTCCCAACCCTGTGCTCTCCAGGCATTGTTGGACTACAACTCCCATCAAACCCTGACCTCTGGCTATGCCTACCAAGTACAAAGCATTCATGGGGTACCATGGCTTGAGTACAATACACATTCCACTCTTATCACTGCGGGATTTTAATGCAGCTGAAATGCATTTATGTATGAGTGTATATGTGCATACATTACATGTATATAATTACATGCACACCTCTGCAATAAAGAATTTGCCAGTAAAGTCCTTACCGAGATGTAAAAGATACGAGTAGTCTTTCACAATCAGCTCTCCTCTCAGTTTACATTCTTGAAGATCAGCTATCACCAACTCACTGTTCATATCCTTACAGAGGAAGGAAAATGAAGGTTTTTCAAAGTGGTTGTTAAAATTGAAGTGTTTTTTATTATAATAGTGCACCATCAATGCGCACAGCACTTTACAAAGTAACAAGAGTTCTCCACAGTGGAGAGTTTTCAATCTGAACCTATCAAGAGGAGCCAAGAAAGAAGACAGGAAGGAGGAGGTGAGGGTAAATGGTTGAAGAAGGCACTTCACTTCCACATACTTAAGCTTGGTTTTGGTACAGAAGGAGGGCAGAGGGAGGAGGAGGAGGAGGAGGAGGAGGAGGAGGAGGAGGAGGAAGAAGAAGAAGAAGAAGAAGAAGAAGAAGAAGAAGAAGAAGAAGAAGAAGAAGAAGAAGAAGAAGAAGAAGAGGAGGAGGAGGAGGAGGAGGAAGAGGAGGAGGAGGAGGAGGAGGAGGAGGAGGAGGAGGAGGAGGAGGAGGAGGAGGAGGAGGAGTTTGGATTTGATATCCTGCTTTATCACTACCCGAAGTAGTCTCAAAGCGGCTAACATTCTCCTTTCCCTTCCTCCCCCACAACAAACACTCTGTGAGGTGAGTGGAGCTGAGAGACTTCAGAGAAGTGTGACTGGCCCAAGGTCACCCAGCAGCTGCATGTGGAGGAGTGGGGAAGCGAACCTGGTTCACCAGATTACGAGACTACCGCTCTTAACCACTACACCGCAGTGGCAAGTGAGACCACAGAAGTGTTCTTGGAGGCAGTTTCAAGCATATGGAGAAGCAAGAAACAACTCTGGACAGCTGTTAATGAGGGAGCTGGAGGAGCGAAGGCCAAGGTGACCTGAGTTCAAATTCCCAGCTAGCCACGAAACGTACAGGGTGGCCTTGATTTAGTCACTATTTTTTAGTCTATCCTACCTCACAGGGTTGTTATGAGGATGAAATGTGGGGGGAGAACAAGTACATTGCTTTGAGCTCTTTGGGGCAAAGGCTGGATACAAATGGAGCTACTAAATGATATATTGGAAAAACAAGTATACAGTTTTCAAAATTCTTTAATATAAAAAGCAATTCTCTACCTTTTGTTTAGTGTATATGACCACGGTGATAGAACCATCTGTCTGGAACCAATCATAACTAAAATATTAGGGAAAAAACCTATTAATCTTTTTGAAACAATGCATGTATATATCTGCCTCCGTCTTCATTTGTTTGCTGAAGAAATATGCCTAAAAGCACTTGAAAACTTTCCACTAACGAAGCTTGTGAGCAAAACTCTGGCAGTCGCACCAAAAGATTGATATTAACTTAGTTTACTTTAATCTGAAAGGCACCATCACATAGAACGTTGTAACGTAGTAACGTTGAGTTACTTTGTTTTGTTTATAATTTGAAATTACTGTAGTAGAATTTAGCTGCCCATTTCCCACTCCACCAAGTGGTGGAGTGGGAAATGTACCAAGAATCCCAGCCCCCTAGAAATTACTGAATTGTTATTCATGCCATTAAATAGTGTAACAATGGTCACCGTACTGCAGCTATTTCATGGAACTGTGTAGGCGGGTCACCTAAGAGCTGCTAGTTGTTACTGAAGCTTATGTAAAATAGAGCTTTACAAAGATTTTATAAAAATGATAATGGTGTCTTGGAATAGTACCTGGGAACTGCTTCTTTGGAATAATTATCCGGGACTTTCTTTTTAGAAAACAGACCTGCAAAAAAGAAAAAAGAGAGAGAAAGAAATGATATACATATATAGGGACCTAAAAAGCAAATGTTATTCATTAGGTAAACAAATTGACTTAGATCCACGGTTCCCATGGGCAGAACTCCACGCCTGGGCTGCTCCTGTGGAGGAATGGCAAAGGATATTTTCACTGACCCCTGCAAAGCTGGAGTAAGTGATGCGGGGGTGGCCTGGGGAGAACAGACAATTGCTTCCCTTCCTCCTTCTACTGTGGCAGCCTTCACTGGATTGGTCCCTTTAGAAACTGGAAGGAGTTTATAGAAGGGATAATCTGCATCCACCCCCAAGTATGCAGATATAACCTTAGTTTCATACCATTTTATCGGCATGAGACGTGTATCAGCCCGATCTACCTCTCAGTAGGTTACAATAATATATGAGGAGAACATGCATGTTGATCTGAACTTCTTGGACAAAGGGCAATATAAAAATATAGCAATAATAACTTTTTCAAATACAGTGGTGCCCCGCAAGACAAATGCCTCGCAAGACGGAAAACCCGCTAGACAAAAGGGTTTTCCGTTTTGGAGGTGCTTCGCAAAACGAATTTCCTATGGGCTTGCTTCGCAAGACAAAAATGTCTTGCGAGTTCCTGCAGGGTTCCCCCCCCCCTTTCCCCAAGCCGCTAAGCCGCTTAACAGCTGATCCGCTAAGCCACTAAACAGCTGATCCGCTAAGCCGCTTAACAGCTGATCGCTAAGCCGCTTAACAGCTGATCCGCTAAGCCGCTTAACAGCTGATCCGCTAAGCCGCTAAACAGCTGATCGCTAAGCCGCTTATCAGCTGATCCGCTAAGCCCGCTAAGCCGCTAATAGCGCTAATCCGCTAAGGGGCTTGCTTCGCAAGACGAAAAAACCACAAGACAAAGAGACTCGCGGAACGGATTCTTTTCGTCTTGCGAGGCACCACTGTAAAGAACACTGTCTACCTGGGACATATCAGGCACTTGCTGAAATTAGTTCAGAACGTTCAGTTCAGAGTTGATTGTCCTTAGGTACCTGGAAGCACTCAAGTTCAGGACACATGGTTCATGCCTCCAGAAGTTTAAATTGTCTGAGGCACAGAAACACCCCAATCCAAGAGAATAGATGGAAAAAAGGCAACCACGTATCACTTGTTAAAGAGCAAAGCGTAACAGATGGGATCCTGGTTTTAATGCATTTGTTTTGAGCTCAGATGAGGTTTCTGTCAGGATGCCTAACATGCTAGTGTTATGCAATTTTAAAATGTATAAACAGTTTTAGTAAATACAGCACACACGCAACTTGTATCAAAAACACAAAGAAACCAGCTACCATATAAGACTGCGGAAGAGTTTCACAGTTGCTAGCAGCTACACACACCTTTGAACATAGCCTGACATAAAAGCAACTTTCACAACGTCAAATTCTGCAGAACAGCATTTGGATGTGTTTCCGCTGTTTGCTTCAAATTCATTTGTTTAAGAATATTTATATACTGCTTCATATTTTAAAGTATCTAAAGCGGTATGCAGTGCTGATTATACCACATAATTAGAGCCATTATCCATCTGATCACACAAGGGCCCTGCCTTGAGTCTGCTGCATGTGAAAGCAAAACGAATCTAGAAAGCTCTCAACTAAGTACAATTCAGAGTACTGTGAAAACAGCCTTTGAGTCTGTTTTTTGGTGATGTAGGTGGGGGGAAAGTGTCACGCAAAGCACTCAGCTTCACCCCATAGCCAGCTGCTTGTTGTTACAAGCATCTCATCTCACTTCCAGAATACCTGCTGCCTTTGGGCCTGCCCCAGTTGCCAGTTAGGAGAGTGCTACTTTCCCTTCATCCACACAAGACACTGCAGCAGAAGACTATGCATAAAACTGGAGTAATCCATACTTTAATGAAACATAATTTGGAAGTAGGGGCTGGATAACTTTCCCCCCCCAGTCCAATGACTGCAATTCAAAAATGGAAAACCATAAGGGACACATGCCTGACTATGGCCAAAGTGGTCTCTGAATGTGCAACTGCTGTTGCATGCATGCACTTTGCTCACCACAAACTCGTTTCAAAACACACACATATAAATTGTTAATCCAGGCATGCATCATCCACAAACTGCAACTTCCCCATCTCCACTTAGCCCAGCATAAAGATGGGAGAGATTTCCAGCTCAGAGAAAGGACTATTTCCATCCAAAGCACAGCAGTCTTCTACTCTTGGTGGAAGCCAGCCTCATGAGGGGAAGTGGGCCACATTTAAAGGCTTGGCAAGTCAGATCCAACTCATAGGTTGTAGGGTTCACCACTCCCAGTGTAAAGGATCAAAATGAATGCTGGATCCACTGCACATAGTTATATGGTGCAAGAGACAGTAATATTCCCAGCCATAAGAGTTTTGCAGTGTTATGAGAACCAACAAAAGAACAGAGACAACTAGTAATTCAAATCCAAAGAAAGTCACACAAAGTCCATAGACATAAATTTATGTCAATGTCCTGTTGCTTTTCATGGGTCTTCTCAGATTTCCCAAGGAAATCTTTTCCAAAAGGTTAGGAAACTCTCAAAAAGTGTGTGAGTTGGGGAGACATGAGGCATTTCAGGGAGGAGGGGTAATTGATGAGAATCTGCTAGTGGAAGCTACCACTAGATGGAACACGCTTCTGTGAACAGAATGGACATGTAGGATTTTAGTCAAATACCATTAAAAGGTGAGAATAAAGGATCCAGATAGCCAGATGAAAATCCACACACCCCAGTACCACTAGGCATTCTGTCTAAATTCTACCATCTAAATATAGCTTTTGTTATTTGAAAAGATGTCCTTCAGTTGGTAATGGAAATGTCATTCAAGAATGCTGACCTTAAGGTTCCCAGGTGTCTAATACAAGTCTGAACAGAAAATGAGTCAAACAAAGCCAATACCAGAAAGAAAGAAAGAAAGAAAGATAGAAAGAAAGAAAGAAAGGAAGGAAAAAAAGAAAGAAAGAAAGAAAGAAAGAAAGAAAGAAAGAAAGAAAGAACTGGAATACTGCTGATGATTTCAAACAGTGAAAGTATACCTGTTCCACTATGTGGTAGCAGTTTCTAAACCTTACCAATAACTATAATAAAATATTAAATGGTTAAAACTGGAATATTTTCCATTAACCATCTCTTCAGGATGAGGAAACTCGGTATTATTCAAGACCTATGACCCAAAATAAGTAGAATCAAAGTTTGCTATACCTATAGAAACACAACAGAAAAACAAAATCTGCCCTCTTAATGAATTGTCAATAATACACTATGAAGACTTCCCAGGGGAAGAGATTTTTAGAATGCCCTTTAGAAACTCTCTGTAAACAAGGCTTAGCATTTCTTTTATTGATTAAAATTGATCTTTTCTTGCTTGCCTACAGAAAATATATTTAGAATTATACTATTATACTGTAACTATAATCCCAAACTGGAATTAAGATCGCCGGAAGAAATATCAACAACCTCAGATATGCAGATGACACAACCTTGATGGCAGAAAGTGAGGAGGAATTAAAGAACCTCTTAATGAGGGTGAAAGAGGAGAGCGCAAAATATGGTCTGAAGCTCAACATCAAAAAAATCGAAGATCATGGCCACTGGGCCCATCAACTCCTGGCAAATAGAAGGGGAAGAAATGGAGGTAGTGAGAGATTTTACTTTCTTGGGCTCCATGATCACTGCAGATGGTGACAGCAGTCACGAAATTAAAAGACGCCTGCTCCTTGGGAGAAAGGCGATGGCAAACCTAGACAGCACCTTAAAAAGCAGAGACATCACCTTGCCAACAAAGGTCCGTATAGTTAAAGCCATGGTTTTCCCAGTAGTGATGTATGGAAGTGAGAGCTGGACCATAAAGAAGGCTGATCTCCGAAGAATTGATGCTTTTGAATTATGGTGCTGGAGGAGACTCTTGAGAGTCCCATGGACTGCAAGAAGATCAAACGTATCCATTCTTAAGGAAATCAGCCCTGAGTGCTCACTGGAAGGACAGATTGTGAAGCTGAGGCTCCAATACTTTGGCCACCTCATGAGAAGAGAAGACTCCCTGGAAAAGACCCTGATGTTGGGAAAGATGGAGGGCACAAGGAGAAGGGGACGTCAGAGGACAAGATGGTTGGACAGTGTTCTTGAAGCTACAAACATGAGTCTGACCAAACTGCGGGAGGCAGTGGAAGACAGGAGTGCCTGGCGTGCTCTGGTCCATGGGGTCACGAAGAGTCGAACATGACTAAACAACAACTATAACTATGTTACAGGGTTGCTGTAGATTTTTAGTAATTCCTTCATTCATTTTTTTCTCCTATATTTACATGTTATAGTGTTCTACGAGTTCAGGAATATCATATTGCTTACAGGGACCACATATACTGAAACTGTCACTACTGGAAATTCACAGACTATCTTAAAGTTAACAACAACAACAAAAACAATCCAGTGTAATGCAGCAAGACTGAATTTTCAAGCCTTGACAATTTATTTCCCAACTTCCTAAATGCTGCAAGTGACCTTTATATTAAAGTCTAAACTAGATTTGACACAGGAAGCATGGGACACAATAGAAAACTCATTGAAAATATCAACTGCCTGCTATAGCACAGGGGGGAAAGTACTGTGTGACCACATTGTAATTGCATTTGAAAGATAATATTTCCGCATAAGGTACGATCTAGCATTTTGCACAAGCCTTTTCCCTCTTATCTGGAAAAAGACGACAATAGGTGGCATCCAACTAACATGTCCTGTCAGCACAAGGATTTCCTATAGTGCAACAGAACACCCCACCCACCAGAGCAGATTTGGGGAGGGCATAGGGCATGTGCAGGGAGACAAGGGAGAAAGTTATGTTGTCCAAGTGTAAATCCTTGTGCTGACCGGATGCATTAGTTAGCTACACAAGTAGGTCTTGCCCCAATGATTCAGTTGCAAGGACTGAAGGTCCCCACCTTCCCGCCGTCCTATAAGGCTCCTCCTCTCCATTGTCTATCCGAAGCAGCTGCAGGCTGCATCTGCATACAACCACTTTCTGCTCTTCCCTTTCCATTTCTCTAGGAGAAATGGGCTCTAGGAGACCAGGAGAGAGGGCAACTGGTCGCAGCAGGAGGGGGATACTCCTTGGATTTTCACTAGCCTGCCTCATCGCTGCCTCTTGGTCCCCCTCTTTTCCAGCCTCCGCCTCTCCCACAGTGTTTGAACCACTTTCTGACACAGCCTCTTCCTGCTCACTAAACCCTGTTACCTCTTTTGCCTCTGACTGCTCCTCCTCCCTCTGACCACTAATTGTCACCCCACTACCAACCCCCCTGGCTCTCAGCCTTCTTCCCCTGGGGGTTCCCTGGGGGGTTTTCCAGCTAGTGCCTCCCACCACGCCTCTGCCTCCAGCCAGTCCATGACATGGTCACATATTCAGACCCCATTGGCACAACTGCCTTGGCCCTCTACTTTTACATCTCAATACAGTGGTACCTCGAACACTTCGGGTTACAAACACTTTGGGTTACAGACTCCGCTAACCTGGAAGGAATACCTTTGGTTAAGAACTTTACCTCAGGATGAGAACAGAAATCACGCCCCATTAGCTAAAGTGGTACCTCAGGTTAAGATCGGTTTCAGGTTAAGAACGGACCTCCGGAACAAATTAAGTTTGTAACCAGAGGTATCACTGTACAGTATATACAACACAGAATATTATGCTCGATAAGCTTCCTATCACAATAAAGCTTTCCCCCCAAGTTTCATCATAAACTTACACTGCCCTTTAGTGTTGCAATATTAGATTATTTCTTACATCCACCCTCACAAGGCAAATTCTCAACATTTCGCTTTCACAGATGGAGAGCACAGCCTGGGGAAAACTGATTTTCCCAAAGTCCCATAATAAAAAACTGTTCTAAGTCTAATGCAATATACAGGGAAAGATTTGGCCCTTGCTGATTTCTCTGCATACCAATTCTTCTCCGGTTCTGCCGCTATGCTAATGAACTCAATGAACAGTGGCAACAGAAAATTGGTTTCATGTCAGGCTTTTTAATTATAGTTTTGTTCCTGTTCTATTCATAAATTACAAGCAGAGAATATACCTGCTTTTTAAGTGAAGGCATGGTAGATTATCTTTATAAAGAAAGACAGGTGAGGGGGAGTTGAGTCAGAGGGCTTATTTACACAAGGTAGATGACTCAGTGTTGTTTTGCTGCTCTTCATATCTGCCCACGCTTATTTGCAATGAATTTCTGATTCAGTCCATTTTTACATGCCCAGTACAGTGAGTGACTCTAGTATTGTTCAGATATATTTATCGGCTAATGAAGCATATTATTGAAGCAGACTTTGATGGTGACTTATTCAGCTCAGTCACCCATTAACCCTTTCAAACAAAAAACAAATGTGTTACTCCATGATAGCTACTGATAATATGGTATTATTTTTAGCCAAATATAATTGCCGGTCCATATGTTCTACAGGTATTTCTCCAAAGCAACAATTTAACACCTTTTCCTCCTTATTCTCAGCAGATACAATCAGCTGTTATTCCTTACTATAGCTCAGTGGATCGCTTTATATGATCAGCGTTATGCCGATACAGGAAGGGGTGGGGAGAAAGAGAGGGAGAGAAGAACCAGTTTGCTGCCTTTTTAATTCTTCTCCACAATATTCTAAAAACTAGAATCCGTATTTTGGAAGAAGCATTTTACTCTTAACAACAAGAAGTGACATGAATTGTGGCAGGGCTAGCCCTGTAGAGCCTCACTGGGGTGGGAGAGTGGGAAAACTTCATCTCTAATTTTGCTTCTTAAATGTATTTTGCTCAAAACTGCAGACATCCTTTTGTTAGCAGCAGTCAACCCTGCAGGAAGCAAACCTAAAAACAGACTTAAAGAATAAAGAAATCTAAATTCTAGTTTCAGTTAAGAAACTCACTGCTCAGCTAAGTAGTCGACTTCTGATTAGGACATAAGCGACAGCATTAGAAACACAGAAACGTTTTCATGATCTCTTCAGAATCATCTTTTAAATTGTTTGGCATGTGTCAAATCTAGATCAATCAACTGTAGCAAGAAGCAATGGGTAGGTGTTGTGTGTTTCCTCTCCACTCTCTTCCTCTGGTGCAGCCACAAGGAGATTAGAAGCTTGTGTTTCTGTTTCCAATTAACAGCAATCTGTTGCTATGTCCATTCTCTGAGAAACAGTGATTAGTCTTAAGTATGGTTTAAACCAGGCATAGGCAAACTCGGCCCTCCAGGTGTTTTGGGACTACAGTTTCCATCATCCCTGACCACTGGTCCTGTTAGCTAGGGACCATGGTCTAAACCATAGGAAAGACTAACAACATTTTGAATTCAGACATAACACACTACAGTTAGTTGAAAACTGAAATTAAAGCTTCCAATACGCACCTCATGACGCTGGAAGAGCAAATGCATTGGCCCAATGCTTGAGCACTATGGTTTAATGTAACATCTCAACTCAGCCAAAAGACTTCTGCAATCGCAATTTCTTCAACAATCCACTATGAAAAATTTGACCCAATGTCTAAGCACCACATATATGCACAGCAATTTGCTCCAACTTGTTCTTCCCGAAACTCCTGCCACCATCTTTGAGCAGGCTTCAATATAAGACAATAATATGAAATCAGAAAGCAAGAAGGGAACTCAAGATCTGTGCTGTTAATAAGGGCACACAGGAACAGAGATTTCATCAAGCACCTGCAAGTTTTCCAACAACAAAAACTCCTGAACTATTATTGGCAACAGATCCGAGGAGCATTTTTCTTCCCCTGCAGCTCTCTTTCTCAAGTAGCCCAATGCTCTATCTTCTCTATTTCATTTTCTGCTGTGTCATCTTATTTCTGACAGTAGCACATGACAGTATAGGCAACTTAGATAGAGTGTTGTTGGAGTGAAAGTGGGATGGTCCTTAGTTTAGTCAGAAAAAGATATCTATATGAAGTTCCACCAGTGATCTGCATGTCTCTGATTTGTATATCTCTGTGTTGTTGTTTTTAAAATACATGCGATACTGTTTGCACCAATACTTACCATTTAAGATTCTGTTTTCTTCAGATACAATGGGGCAAGATTCTGCAAGTATGCAAGAAGAATGCTGTGATCATGAGAGCAAAAAAACTCCCACAAGTTATGCTACA
The DNA here is from genome assembly GCF_964188315.1 of Podarcis muralis. Classification (NCBI taxonomy): domain Eukaryota; kingdom Metazoa; phylum Chordata; class Lepidosauria; order Squamata; family Lacertidae; genus Podarcis; species Podarcis muralis. The sequence goes on from NC_135657.1 coordinate 80,312,201, forward strand.
ATATGCAATCATTCTGGGCAAAACAACACAAAACAAAAAAAACTGAGGAAAAATAAAGAAGGCTCATCAAAGCTGAAGAGAAGAAAAATAAAGCATGCAAAAGAATAAAAAGCAGTAAACTGAAGAGAAGAATATATCCAATTGTAAATAAATGTAATTATTTGATGGGCTACTGGCATATATGATGAAAAAGTTAGTACAACCTTAGGAATTATATATTTAAAGCCACGGTTTCCCCAATCTGGATACATTCACTGCATAACATATAAAAGTGACAAACTGAAAACTGGATTTCTTAGAAATGCTGCAAACCATGTTTTGCCTTATGCTCCCAACATGTAGGATGCTGTACTGCTAATGGCACAACTATCTGCTATATTTTTGGATAATGAAACAATCACTATGAAAACCACATGGAACTGCCTCATTGTGCTATATCATTTATGTGTAGAGACTAGAATGATTTCCCCCCCTGCATGCCACTATGCAATGTTTGTGGTAGTGTGAATAAAAGCCACCCAGCTGCTATGGCAAGCCACTGTTTGCCGCATGGCAGCACTTGCTGCAAGAAGCAGCTTAAAGCACATTCCATTTAGCGCCCATTCATGTGCACCAGTCCTAGGACTTGCTGCACCAGTGCTGCTTCAAATGGAATGCATTATAACCCTCTCAGTGGCAGTACTCTGGACAATTCATCTTTGGCCCTTTCACCTGCAAGCAAATTGCAGGAAACACTAAACAAAAGTTTACAACCATTTCTGTAACTACAGTGGTGCCTCGCAAGACGAAATTAATTCGTTCCGCAAGTCTCTTCGTCTTGCGGTTTTTTCGTCTTGCGATGCACGGTTTCCCATAGGAATGCATTGAAAATCAATTAATGCGTTCCTAGGGAAACCGCCTTCAGACCAGGTCCGGGGACAGTCTGTCCCCGGACCTCTTCTGAAGGCTGGGGGGGGGACAAGGGCATTTCTTCCCACCCCCAACATTTTAAAAAACCCTGGGACAGCGGAGGACTTCTCCGCTGTCCGGGCGATCTTAAAATGCTGGCGGGCGGCATTTTAAAATCGCCCCGACAGCGGAGGACTTCTCCGCTGTCCGGGGCGATTTAAAAGCCCCTGGGAAGGCAGGCAGGGGGGACAAAGACTTTCGCCCCCTGCCCGCCTTCAGAAGGTGTTCCCGCCCCCCGCCCCGCTTCGGAACAGCGTTCCGAAGTGGGGCGGCTGGGGCAGGTCTTCCCGCCCCCCCTCCCCGCTTCGGAACAGCGTTCCGAAGTGGGGCGGCTGGGGCAGGTCTTCCCGCCCCCCCTCCCCGCTTCGGAACAGCGTTCCGAAGTGGGGCGGCTGGGGCAGGTCTTCCCGCCCCCCCTCCCCGCTTCGGAACAGCGTTCCGAAGTGGGGCGGCTGGGGCAGGTGATCCCGCCCCCCCCTTCGGAACAGCGTTTTAAAATGCTGGGGGTCGGGAGCGAAGCGCTGCCGACCCCAGCATTTTAAAATCTCCCCGTGTCCCGGGAAGGTTTTAAAATGCTGGGGGTCGGGAGCAAAGCGTTCGCTGCCGACCCCAGCATTTTAAAATCTCCAAGGGACAGCAGAGAAGTCTCTGTCCCGAGGAGATTTTAAAATGCTGGGGGTCGGGAGGGAAGCGCTGCCGACCCCCAGCATTTTAAAATCTCCCCGTGTCCCGGGAAGGTTTTAAAATGCTGGGGGTCGGGAGCGAAGCGCTGCCGACCCCCAGCATTTTTAAATCTCCCCGGGACACGGGGAGATTTTAAAATGCTGGGGTCGGCAGCGAACGCTTCGCTCCCGCCCGCCAGCATTTTAAGATCGCCCGGGGCAGGCGGGGGGAAGGCAGGCGGGGGGGAGCAAAGACTTTTGCCCCCCGCCGGCCTTCAGAAGAGGTCCTCTTCTGAAGGCCGGCTGTGGGCGAAAGTCTTTGCTCCCGACCGCCAGCATTTCCCTATGGGCTTTCGTCTTGCGATGCAAGCCCATAGGGAAATTCGTCTTGCGAAGCGCCTCCAAAACAGAAAACCCTTTCGTCTTGCGGGTTTTCCGTCTTGCGAGGCATTCGTCTTGCGGGGTACCACTGTAACAGTGCATTTTAATGTCGTCATTCCTAAGTCAGGCCTTTGAAAATGTATAGTACTTTGTATAGAGCTGATGTCTTAACAGCAGACATTTTTAGGAATGGAATGATCTCCATATGGAATACTGAAAGCTTGGGATACTTTGTCCTACTCTTTAAACCTTGGCTACAGCACATTCATTTACATGTTATTTTTTCATAAAGGGAAAAAAATAGATACCTTTCAAATATAGTATCAGGTACCAACAACTGGGGATAAATGAACTGTTTAACTGCTACTTTGTCCTCAAATAATTCAGATAGTCTTCACTCTAAATGTAAGTGTACCAAAAATGCCAACAAACGGCAAACTATGGCCACAAACACAGCTTGCTCGAGTCTCTAGCTGTGCTTTAGGCTTGTGGGTTTTTTGGTGTTTGTTTGTTTTTTCAAATTGCGATCATCTCTGCCACATAAAGACCACCTCTGCTTTTTAATATTTTTAATGGATTTCAAAAGCAGTGGTGAGTGGCAGGCTATCATTTTTTCAAGAAGCACCACAAGTCCCATGGGATGCATATGTAAGCCCCAGAGATTGCCTAATGAAGGACCTCTGGAGATTGTATCCAAAATTTCCCCCTTAAGATTATTGCTCCCTGTCTGTTGTCGTTAGTGTTTGTTCTTAGAGCTAGGAAAGACGAACAGCTAAATTACTGTACAATGAACTATCCTAAGTAGAAGAACTACTGTAACTATTAATTTAGCTTTGTATACGAAGCTGACTTTTGAAAGGCTGTGTTGGGAGGCGATACTCAGTATCATTTAAAAGTGCCAAATAAAATGAAAGGATATTGATCTATGTCTATTACACTGAAAAGGAAATTTTCGTAGTTCTCCTTTATAAGACATTCTAAAGAGCCTCCATTTCCTCGCTGAATCCAGGAGTTCAATATCATTATAGAGTGTGCAACAGAAATTAGAGGAAGAAAACAAGCTTTCAGCATCACACAAGTCAGCAAGAAGTCATGAAGAAGCTACTACCCTGGAGCGAACAGAAGACGTAGAGCAAAAGCTAGCAGAGCTTATGGGAGGCAGGAGATAACGATCATTCACAACCTCAAAATTGCCTAGGATGCCCAATTCTTTAATGCTATTTTAATCACATAAAAGTTATAAACCTGCACCAAGACCATTTGTTTTAAAACCCTGTTCTTGTACTTAAAAGATGCCTTAGCCAATCTGGATTCTACAGATTCTGCTCAACTAGAAGACTACTCTTGGTTACGTTTATACACAGCAGCATCTTACTATAACTCACAGTGTCAGCTACATAGCAACAATAAAACCCAGTCTCCTGAGCTCTCTGTTGTGTTGACACAGCAAGCAAATTAAAACAAGAAGCTAGAACATTGCCTTTTAAAGCTGAACCAACACTTGGCAAGCATTAAAAATAAATTTTAACAAAACTGTGCTACTCAGGAGTATGTATTGAGGGAAGGGAACCATGGCTCTGCAGAGGTAACACAATGAACTAGTTTTGCACATCCAATAATTCAATCTAGCAAATGCTGCTTATCATAAGCAAGCGTCAGTTAAATGAATGGGTCTTTAATAACAGGCAGATCGTGAGCGGACTACAGTGGTGCCTCGCAAGACGAAATTAATTCGTTCCGCGAGTTTTTTCATCTTGCGATTTTTTCGTCTTGCGAAGCACGGTGTCGGAAAAGTTTTGGAAAAGCTTCAAAAATCACCAAAGTGAGGTTAAAAACCTCAAAAAAGACTACCACACCGTGTGCTATGAGTTGCTCCTGGAAGTCAAGTCGCAACTGTATTAACGGTTTTAAGAAAAAGGAAACAAACTTGCAAGACGTTTCCGTCTTGTGAAGCAAGCCCATAGGGAAAATCGTCTTGCGAAGCAGCTCAAAAAACAAAAAACCCTTTCGTCTTGCGAGTTTTCCGTCTTGCGAGGCATTCATCTTGCGAGGTACCACTGTAATTTGCCTTTGGATTATCACTGCATCCAAACTCAGGTGCTTAACTGGACAATGCTAAGGGCCTCAACAAAAGACAACTTAGGTCTGCACATACAGTGTAAAGTGTAATGCAGCAATGTGTTTGAAAATTCAGGTATCACAGAGAAAGCCAGAATTGGCTACATCTCTCTGTCAAGTTACACTAGCAAGGGACATTGATTTTGGTATGGAATGTGTCAATGAACCTTACTCCAACATAAATGGGATTAGGATTGCACCTAGTTTTTTTTAAAAAAATATTAAACAATTTATTATTACACACACAAACACACACACACACACACACACAGAGTGTATACCTTTCAAAGCAGCAAAAGGTTTGAGTGCCATTCTTCCAACCATACACTCTTTTAGCATCGATTCATAATTAACCCAGCGATGAACCTGCATGTGGAAGAAACCAGGACTATTTTAGGGGATTCGGACACTTATAATAACACTTGCTTCTAAGCAACTGTAAAGGTATAGTAAAAAAATAATAATGAAAACTTGTTACATAGAACTTCTGAATGAAAACAAACACAAGCAGAGGTAGATCCTGATCCACCATGGGGACAGAGGTACTAGGTAGCATAATATGCTTTTCATTTTTAAGAAATGTAAACTCAAAATAGGAACAATGCAACTAACACATGGAGTAGCACTTAAGCTTCTGATTTAGCTATTTAAGAGGGCACCTTGCTGAAGTTGTGCCCAATTGCTTAACAAGTGCATGATATAAATGAATTTTCAGTTTCTTTTTGGAGTGGACTCATGAACTCCTCTCTTTCCTCACACTTGGCCAGGAGGAACACAATGGAAGCTTTTACTTCAAAACAACACATCTTACAACTCAAAACATCAAAAAGTTGTTGTTTATCACGATACACACATTATACACAATTTTAAAATATAGTAAATGACAGAATAGTGTCTTCTTCTTCAGACAGCAGAATACTTTATAGTGTGCAGCTTTCGGATTAAGTTTTGATGAACTGAATACGACCTGTACTCTTTTTACCTGATCAAATAGCTCTGTGCCATCAGCTCCTGCTGCTTTCATCAACTCATCTTCGCCACCAGGGTGATATTCCATATACGGTGTGATATTATACACAAGACCTACAATTTTTGTAAAAAGAATTTTTAAAAATCCAATTAAAACATGCAGCATGCCCTCTATGAAAAAAAATATTAAATATATCTGCATTGCTTCTTTATTATTTTGGCAATACTGAAACAGGAAATTGTACAATGAAAGTGGTTATATTCACAAAAAGACAGGAATGCCATGCTAGGTAAACCTAAGGCACAATATTAAAGCACATGTGAGAGCTTATGTTCTGATGACTAGGCATCTGAGAGTCCAGAATCCAGAGTCACATCTATCCTTGCTTCAGAGGAAGTGGTAGATCCAAGCATACATCCCTTCCTATGTGCATGGTTACCCTTTCCCCTAATCAATGGAGACGTAGTCACGTTAGGAAGAGCTCTGTGCATGCACTGCAAGATGCAAGGAACCAGGAAAATACATATATTTACTTTTGTAACCCACTACTGAATCGGAATGATCATAGGTAAAATATTATATCCAGTGCTGTAAACCGTTCTACATTTGTAGATGTTATAAGAATTTTAAAGTCGTGTGTGTGTGTGTGTGTGTGTGTGTGTGTGTGTGTGTAACATTCATAAATGTTTAAACCATATTTATGTGGTCTAAAACCCCACAGAACATAGTCCTGAAACCATTTTGTCTCTCCCAAATGACCTCAAATATTTCTCTGCAAGGTGAAAGGAAAAGGGGAGCCTCCCCATTGTCTCTTTGCTCACAAATCCTGTCTCAAGGGCACATTTAATATATGAATGGGGTGAGCCTGTGACCTGGATTCAGGGATTGAGTAGTTATTATAACAAAAGAGTGGCCAGGATGCCCAGGTAATCCAATCAGGTAACCTGGCAGACAGGATAAAAACAACTCACTCAGATTTCTGTTGTAGTCCACCCCTTCTCTGATGTATGTATGATGTATTTGGGGTAGTGGTCTTGGGCTACACCCTTTCTGTGATGTATGTATGATGTATGGAGTGGTGGTCTTGAGCTACAGGGTGGGAAGTTCAAAAGTCTATAGAAGGGCTTGCACACCTTTGTCCTGGGTCCTCCTCCTCTCTCCTGCATGTGAGGGAGCACCCTGTTGCAACAGCTTTAATAAAGATCAGGCTTACTAGCTGCTTTGCTTCTCAATATTCTCTGGTTGGCCTCTGTTATTTTCTTCTACTGATGGAGAACCTACAAAGGACTCTATAAGGGCTCTTGTGGACCCCATAAGGGAAAGGGAACTGTTTTTGTTTACAACATAGACAAGGGATCCACTCTAAGAAAAGTATTTGCTGATAAATGGGTTAATCAGAACTGTGGGGTTCTCTCTCATTACAGGCTTGCACACTTGCAAAGCTAGAAAGCTACAACAAATCTACTAGGTTTCAAAAATGCCCCAAGACTGTGTGTGTATATAACACTGTCCATTTAGCAGTAGCACTAGATACAGAGAACAATGCTTTAGGGACTCATGGAAGACTTGTCCAAATATCTTAGCTCAATACAGATGTCACATAACAAAGCCTTTCATCCAATATGCACTCAGAATGCCATCTAGTGTAAAGTGCTGAGCACTGCATATCAGAAAAGGTATGTTAACTCTGAAAGCAGATTCAGTCACTTTTTTGCTCATAGGTATCTTTGCAGAGTGTCCTGGGCAGACAGGTGAATTTATAACATCACTGTTAAAAAAACAGAAGCGGGTATTTCACCACTCAGAATGGAGTGAGTGCCATTTTAAGGCTATGACAATGTAGCTGATGTCATAGAAAGGATCCTAATTTGTTCATAATGCATGGAAATGGTTTTCTTTCTCAAATCATGCGACCCACAGAAAATGTAGGTGATGCCAGCACGTCAATACATACAAATTTATATAAGGTGTGCTTCCCACTATCATTTACACAAGGTTTTAATTACAGGTAGGTAGCCATGTTGGTCTGCCATAGTCGAAACAAAAATAAAATAAAATAAAATAAATAATAAAATAAAATAAAATCCTTCCAACTAAGTTAGTTATTGGTATAAGCTCATACCAATAACTAACTTAGTTGGTCTCTAAGGTGCTACTGGAATGATTTTTTTTTATTTTTTTATTTTGTTTTGTTTCGACAAGATTTTAAGACTGGGGGGGGGGGGCATGTCAGTTGTACAGTGGCATTTAACAGGCGTGTGTAAATACATATATTACTGCAATTAATGGTACTCTTCATAGCCAGGCAACTCAGTGATTATTTTGGTATATTAGATTCCTTATTCAAGACCTACAGCAAGCAATTTTGCCTTTGCATTTAGTGCTTTCCTAAAGCACAAAGCAATTATAGCTATTACCGTGCATTACATCTGTGCAGCTTGGCAAAATACAATCTACTATAGATAAATGTTTCATATTTTCCGGAGCATTAAAACTACAGCTGAGAGAGGAATGAGTTCCAAGCTGGCCAATGCCAGCAATATACTCCACCTGGAGGTATTTTTTAAAATGAAAAGCAGCATTCAAGAGCACAAAAATAAACACTGAAAATGGAACAAAGATGTTTGCCAGACTCTGTCAAGTCCAAGGCCAACAGGAAAAAAACCACACTGGAAGAAAAGTAGAGGTTAGTACAAGGGAACGCATATGGTATTAAGTCTTCCCGGGAAATCTAACAGTGTATTACCTTGAATTCATGAACCATAGCTCTATCAACAGCAATTCACTATGACGACAAATATGTAGAGTCAACATGTACAAAAGTTCTACCTTCAGAGGCATCAAGCCTGTCTCTACTAGAAGCAGAATGCTGGCCCTTGGTTTTCTCCAGCGAGGCAATTAATTTGTCCCACAAACCTCGCAGAAGCATTCTGTAAGCACAGTCTGTGTGTCATTTGGCTCTCAGCCTATTAGTGTACTGGTCAGGACGCAACCAGGAATGAAAAGAACAGTCCAGGGAGTCAAATGATGTTACAGAGAAATACAGGAAGCTGCCTTATACCAAGTCAGTCCACTGGGTCCATCTAGCTCAGCATCATCTACAGACTGTAAACTGATTGGCCATGACTCTCCAAGTTTTCAGACAGGGTTCTCTCCCAGATCTACCTAGAGATGCTGGGAAAATGAACTTGGGACGTTCTGCAGGCAAAGCAAATGCTCTTCCATTGAGCTATGGCCCTCTCCAAATATTATTCCTCTATTTGAGGAAAAACAGGTGTTTGGTGGTTTGTCTCTCTTCTTTCTAGCATGAAAAAGAAAGGACTCAAACCTGAACCAAAACTTTTTTTCCTGAACCTAAACAGAATTAAGTCCATTTGACTGCTGATCACAGGATTATTATAAGACAGGGCGGACAGTCCAACTTTTCATACCAAGAGGGCCACAAGAGTACTTTGAGACGGAGCCTGGGGGCTGTACACTGCCTTGTTGTGTGGGGGAGTAAGGCCAAAATTTCACACACCCCAGCCTTCGTGATGCCTTCCCGAAGACAGCTAAGTGAGGTGCTGGACTTTGGAAAGGAAGCACAAAGCGCTGGAAGGGTCCTAGAGCCCCTCCCACAGCTGGGAAAATGCTAACTGGGCTTTGGGAAGGCGGCAGGAGGACTCTAGAATCCGGTCAGAGCCCCCATGCCTCCTTCCCAAAGGCCAGCATCTTCTCTCCTGGCTTTGAGAAGGCAGTGTGAGGGCTGTGGAGGGTGTAATCAAATGTTGCCACAGTCACCAAAAGAGGCCTTGAGGGCCACATGCAGTCCTTGGGTTGTGTGATGGACCACCCTGCTATAGGAGAAAGAGAACCTAGGCCCTGGAGCACACATACCATCTGCTCCTGACAGAACGATCAATGGTCTGAGAAAACCGCTGGGGCAGATCCTGCCCCACCTTCCCTTGGACAACCCTGCAGTAGCCCAGAAAAGGAAGAACACATACCATCAGCTCACAGTTGGCCTGAAATGGCTTTGTGACTCTTCATTTTAAATAACGTATTTGTTTTAATGCTTTAAAATAGTAAACCACCTTGGGTGCTTTGGCAGAAAGGGAATTGCAGTCCAACAACCTCTGGTCTATTGTCTTTACTAAAGGGGCATCCATCCCCCACATCCCCTAGTGGGCATTAAGTTTCAAAAGTACTCTCTGCACCCCCATTGAGAATTCCACAAATCTGTTTCTACTTTGCTTATGACAGAGGATATATTTCCAGTAAATGAAAGGCAAGGATAACTCTTTGGAAGGTGAGTGAGAGAAAAAAGAATATGCTCAAAGCAAAATTTGGGACAATACAGTTACAGGTGTTCACTTGCTGCTATCTAAATGCTAAATGGCATTGCTATTAACTAATCTCATTACCTAAGCTCTAATGGAACTTTTTAACCACTTACACATATTTATTTTGTTATATTTCTTTCTTCTATATAAGAGTGGCTGGGGAAACCCAGCCAGATGGGCAGGGTATAAATAAATTATTGTTGTTGTTGTTGCTGCTGCTGCTGCATAAAAGCTTTGGGGGGAAATAAGTAGCAATAGCACATTCATAAGAAATGTCAACAAAGCAGCCTACCTCTTATGCATATCCAACAGTCAGTCCTCTTATTATGCTTAGCAAGTTCGTCTTCAGTCACCTCTATTAATCTTCCTTTTAGACCAGTTAGATCTTTCCCACTTTTAGTTAATCGAATCCAGTCCATAAGACTTCGGCCTGGTTTCAAAGGTACCTAGAAAGGAAGATAAGTTTGTGGAGGAAGATAAGTTTATTAAATAATTAGCAACAAAAAGCAGAAGTAGATCGGTTTATTGCCATCCTTTATGGTGAACAGCAAAAAACCTTGTTTAATTCTGGCACACAAAGACAAAGCTATGCAAAGCAGAAGAAAATAACCTTCAAACAGAGACATAGCAGACAATGGTGAGGAAAGTTAGCATGCAGGACTGCTTCTGTGGTAAATACGAATATGTAATCTAATAATCAGAAAAACTGGGGGAGGGGGAGGGAAGTTCAATTTATTCCAGCCAAGTTCTCCTATCCAAACACATTTCCCTGAACAGACCCTTGGAATGGGGTATAGCTTAAGGTTTTCTCAGGCTGTGTGTGTTGCTGTTATTAATATTCACTTTCTGTATCTTTATTTTAGATCTTATAATTTATGTGGAAATTGTTTAACTTGGTTGTGTACTTTTGATATTTTAGTTATTATTTATGGCTATTTTTGTTATGTTCGTAATTAGGGATTTTTTTCATGTTGTTAGCTGCCTTGAACATGACTTGAACTATGGAAATGTGGCATAAAAATAAATGTATGTAACCAAGCCCCACGAACATCATTATAGCTAATGGTCTAGGCTCTTGAATTAATTTTTTTATCACAATTTCATATCCTGGCTTGTCTGTAAGCCAGTAACTATAGTTTCCTAGTTCTTATGTAGTGGGAAGTTACGGTTAACTGTGGCTTTGTGCCATATTTCACTGCTCATGGGAAGGGAGGAGTAAAGTAACTACTTAATAAGCCAATATTTTATAACATAAATGCAGTCATTGTGCATTTAAGTGCTCTAAGTGCACAATTTAGGCTTGGTCTTTACTTCTATATGAAATTAAATCAGAGACAACATTGGGCCCGGCAGTGGGAGAAGATATACAAACTAGAAAGACAAGCATACAGCAAATCTCTTGGTCAAGGAGACTATGCTTTAAATGCAATTGAGAACATGTAACATAGGGGATTTTGAAGGAGGCTATTGTTTCCCCAACAGAATTTCTATCTCCCTACAATAGGGAGATACTTATGCTGGAAAATATGCAACTTGTGTATGCATGAGGAACACAACATTGCATCAGTTCCTGCTTTTCCTGCATCTTTAGTCACTCTAAATTTCTAGTAATCTTCTCCTTAGATCTTCAATATGGGCAGAACTTCACTCCAATTACTACTGTTATTTGTGACACACTTAACAGCTGCGTGGTTTTTAAAGTGCACATTCTTCTCTAATGCTCAAACAGCACTGTCTGCAAAAGAGCTGTACCATGAAAAATTCATTGACTCTACTTGTTGAGGACTCCACAATTTCCACAGCCCATCACATTACTCAACAGGAATCAGCTGACATACCAACACTGGCTTCAGCCTTATACTACCGCATGACAGCCCACTAGTTTCATAATGACAACAATCAGCTTGAAGACACTTCAAAACCAATCTTCCTTTATGCAAATGTTCCCCATACCCTGCCACTATTATAGTTTTAACCAACCACCACACTGGACTTAAGTTGAGTCCCAAACACATGAAAGGAATAGGATGCACAGAAGCATCTATAGCCTTTCCACAGCCCTAAAGAACAAAAAAGTCAGATACTGCCCGTCAGCTATTAGGGCTTCCAGGATAATAAGCATATTCTGAAAGCAAGCTTGAACCCTGGAGCTCCCTTCTCTTTTAGAAACTACGTGCCCCATAATTACACAACGGTCCTCAGAAAAGAGGAAACAGCCAGATGCATCTGTGTTGCCTGCAAAACACACACACACACACACAAGAAAAGGCAGCACAAACTGCTCTTAACCTAAAAGAACCTCTGAACCTCATTCCCTCAAGAACTGACACCATCCTCTCGCCGGGCAGAACTTTAGGAACTACGTAACAGACAGAAACCAAACAGCTTTTCTCACTTCCTAAATCTCCGGGCCAGGAAAGGCTTCACCTGCCGAGTTTCCGCCTGTAACACCCATCTGGGTTCCAGATCTCTACCCTCAACGAGCAAATGAAGCGTTAACCCCCATTCCGCCTCTGCAGGTGCCAATGCGCAAGGCGACCCCTCTCACACCGCCAGGTTGCCCTGGGACCCAGTGGCAAGGAGTACCACAGACCCACCCCCCGTTCCCAGTTCCCGCCGCACCTTGCTGCGCCCTCCTGCGGCCACCCGCTGCTGGGAGCCTGGGGCAGGGAAAGCTTGAGAGGGGACGTTGAGCATCCTGCCGGCCGCAGGACAGCCGCCCCAGCCGCTGCCGCCTCTTCTTCAGAAACTGCAAGCGGACGGAAAGAGCCGCTTCCGGGTCCGGCCCGGCGCCGAAGCAGCCAGTAGCGTAGCTGAAAGGCAGGCGGAGACTTAAAAGGCCGTACTGCGCAGGCGTGAGGTTGAACTGGGGCGGGGCGGGTGGTTGGAGCTCTCTCCACCGACGAGAGCGCGTGCCTAGGCCCCACCCACCAGAGTTGACTGACGGCGGCATCGCAAAAACCCACGGCGGGGGCGGGATCTTCCGCCCACGTGGTCCAGAGACGCTCCTAGCTTGGACCTTTACCGCTTGCCTGTGTTTTGTTTCGCGCGCTCGCTGCGCGGGGATTTGTTCCATTAAAATGCTCGCATCCTGCTTTTCGAGTGGCGCTTGCTCCAAGCGGCGGCAGAGGATCGTACAACCATAACATCAATAATAATAATAATAATTCGAAGTATTATTATTATTTCCTAAGCTGTCAACTTTCCCCTTTTTTAAAGGGAAATTCCCTTATTCCGAATAGGATTCCTCACAAGAAAAGGGAAAAGTTGACAGCTATGATTATTACCAATAATAGTAATGCGAAGTATTAAAATAGACGTCAGTTTTGCATGCCTGGGTATTCCTGCCTCAACAAAAAAGTATTCAGTGCAGTAAAGGTCGCCTGCCTAATCTCTCAGCCTAACCTACCTCACAGGGTTGTTGTGAGGTTGAAATGGAAAGAACCACTTACACCACCTCACTTGTCCCACCCCCATTCCTGCATTAAGCAGGAAAGTGTGATGAGGGCTTCTACACGTGTATAGCAACCCTACTCACGTTTGCATTGCCTATAAAGGCATAACGCCTGAATACAGTTATTGTGGATCTCCATGAGCCGTAGCTAGGATTTGGGGTGTGTGTGTGTGCAGAACCTCAGTTTGCTATGTATGCTATGCCCATGTTGATCTCACCATTTGATAGAGTACAGTTCTGAACCGTTTAACCCATGGCAGTCCCTTCGAAGCCAATGGAGTTACTTCAGTGGATGAGTAAGCAATCTATGCTGTAGAAAACTGCTCAGAATTCAGTACATATTATGCTCTTTAGAAAATCTATGTGCACCAGTGATTTAGGACTTTTTAATAAAACCTACTTTTCTTACCTGGAAAGTGTCTCTGTATATGGAGATGCAACAACATGTTACTACTGCCTGTAAACACACTATTTATTTTGTAGATTTATATTCCACTTTTCAGATAAACTTTCTTACAAGGCAGCTCACAATAATGTATAAAAACAATCATAACAACAAAATGAAAAAATACAAAAAGAAAGCCTAACTAAAAAAAAGTTTTCACACATCAGGATACACAAATAAACTAGTAAGAAGTGTTCCTGAGTAAAAATGTCTTCAGAGTTCACTTAAAGGATAAAGATTTCCATTACTAAAGCTGAAATTCTATGCAGCTTACTACAAACACACGAGCAGTATATGTGCTTGTATAATTTTCATATACAATGTCCTACACATGGATCTTACTTTGTTTCCCTATAGGAGCAATTTCTATATATGAACTACTGTATATTCTGAGTGGTTCCAGTTTCACACACATGGAACATTGTTTGAGTTTATGAAGTGTAAATCAGCATTGAGTTAATCCAGTTTATCAAGTCAGATACATTTTGTACTCCAGTTGAGTCTGGTTTTAACTCTTTATGGAGATTTCAGTAATCAAAAAAGGCAATGTTTACTCAAAAGCAAGCCCCATTGTTCTCAGTGAGGCATGATATCAGGTAGGATAACTAGATGCAAAAGAGGATGGGTTTTCCCCACCTTTAATAGTTGTGCAGAACAGAAAATTTCACCTTGCATGACAAGCTACATCTGAAATTCTCTATTCTACACAACTATTGAAGGTGATGGAGCTCCATCCAAGTAAATGTACATAGGATTACAGCCCTACAGTGCAATCCTACACTTGTCTATTCAGAAGTAGGCCTCACTGAGTTCAATAGGACTTCCAGGTTAGTGTAGGATTGCAGGCTTAGATCCTTTGTTGACTTAAGAATGGAATAATTTAAGAATGAGTTGCCTCTTTCATTTTCTAAGGGCAGATTGCAGAATGACAACATTTTCATATGTGATGTGTGACATGCAACACGGGAAACACAAATTCACATTTCTCCCTCTTGCCGGTTTGTATGCTTCTCTTTTTTAACCCTGAAAAACAATGCAAGGCTGAAATTCTTACATGAACATCAGCTCCACTGAAATCAATAGGGCTTCTTCTTCTGAATATGTTCAGAATCAGGGTATAGGGCATATTTTATTTTTTTAAGTATCTTTTTAAGGGATATATATCTGGACATATATCCAGATTCCAATATGCAAGCTCACCCCTCCTTACTTCTGTCCGCTGCCACAATGCATCCCACCTCTGCAGCTCTGTAATTCTAATTGACTCTGCTGCCCTATGGTACTACCAGCATAAAAGAGTTGCTATTTTCAGAGGAACAGAGGAGTGTAGCAGGCATAAAATAAAACAAAACTCAATACTGTTTCTATAAAAATGTAAAATGCTTGCTTTTAATGAAAAATAACTTACATATAAATTAGCTTAAAATACTATGATAGCGTGTTGATATCAATATTAAATTAACGAATGAATATGAACAGTGGTATTAACATTCATTATAATTAAGAATCCAATTCTGCTCCAGAATCATGTTCCGAGTCATCACTATCCTCCTCACTCTCTGAATCTTCATAGAAGGAAATTGTGGCTTGGACAGGAAAGTTCTTCAGAAGTGCTTCAGCTTCTTGATACAAGTAGTCAAAGCACCTTGATTTGGGCCAGAATAACCTACAAACACACAGAGACAACCTGTTCTGTTAATTTAACATTTAAGGGATTCACTTCAGTTTAGTTGACCTAGGGTTAATGTGAAATAACTTTTGCTGAAAATTACTTCTTTAGGATTTAGAGCAAATGCGTAAGAGGTAATTGGTGGAAATTGGATACTTCACCTTAAGCAAGTGGAACTTCTTTCAGCTTACATGGTGGGTAGCATTGGATGCAAACCAGAGTTAGGAGCTATAATATGTGGCTGCACTCTGATACTCCATTTACTAGAGCTACAAAAATCCAGCAGGAAATGGAAGTTTAATGAGAAAACAGGCCCTACTTATGCCTAAATGTAATTAGGGGCATTTCACACCTAAAGTTTCCCTACAATTAAATATTAAATGATGCTGCAAACCTTTCTGAATGGTTTGGTACTGGTAATAGCTCTGCTCTTGTACTGCAAAAGGCGTAAATGTACTACATTCTTAGCGATGACACAGAACTTTGGTTCCGCAGCAGCTGCTTAGTGGGCCCATCACTTCAGTCTGCAACCTAGTTCCCCACCCTTGTGAAAATTTCTTGTCCTTGGCCAGAATACTTAAACATACATTCTGCATAACTCTATCATTAGTAAAACAGAAGCTATGTAAGCCCTCAAATACAATTATTGTTGTACTGTACAAGGTCAAACAGATACCTCTGACAACTCAAACACCAGATATGGTTTGATAGCATCTGATGGGAAATTTAACGATACAGGTCTGAATTGCTCCTGGGCACATATAGTGAGTAGGACATACACACATACAAGAAAGGTTAGCTTTGCACTGGAAACTTTGCCATGATGCTTGATACTGACATCTCTGCATAGTACATTTTCCCGTTCGCCTGGGTGAAAAGGCCAGAAACAGTTATACAACCGGGGGGGGGGGGGGTACAATCTGGTAGAGAGTTTTTCAAACTCATCTCATCCTGCCATACAAACTATGTAGTCCACAGTTCTCTGGTGCAGCCAATGAACTCACCCAGGACTGCAGGGAGAGAGAAGAACATCTTTCATGTGGAGTTGTAATATACACCATAGGAATCATGGTCTTCAATAGGTGAGCCACATACTATTCTATGACCACCAGGAGAGGCAGGTGTGCAATACAGGCAGCAGCCTCATAAAGCCTTGTGGGTCAGAGGGACAGTGCAAAGATGTAGCTGCTGCCTGAAATTAACAAAAAGTGTCCACTGTTCTGCACCATAACCATTTCCACCTGTTGGCCCTAACAGAGGCTGTAAACGATAATATTAATGTTTACACCTTACCTAACTGGATGTATATACTGTGTGAGTTTTGCTGAGTCTGTCTCCGAAGAGCTGCACAACTAGGAATAATAAACAGGAGACACAGATCAAAAACAGAATGATTAACAGTATCCAGAAAGGGCAGTTTCAAAAGTAATATAAAAACTATTCCTGAGCATGGAAAATTTGTGGAATGTAAGGAAGCTGATTTCATTTTAGCCATCTGTGGTCCACCAGATGCTGCTGAACTACAAGTCCCATCATCTCTGACCATTGGCCAGGCTAGCTGAGGGTGGATGAGAGTTGGGAATTCAACAACATCTGAAAGGACCACAGGTTCCCCAGCCCTGCCTGACAGATAGGACATGCATATTCAGGTATCACTTGTGAAAGAAACGTAAAGCAACATCCCAGATATCAAAAAAGAGTGTCATCCTGTTTAATTATTGACTTGGCATTTTTAAATGACCAAAGCTTTATAATGCCTTTATAATGGATTCTTATTTATATTACTTGGTTGTATTTGCTGTATTTCAATTTTACAGTTTCTGTAACCTGCTTAAAGTAAAAATAAAGAGGCCCCTGACCATTAGGTCCAGTCGTGGCCGACTCTGGGGTTGCGGCGCTCATTTCGCTTTATTGACCGAGGGAGCCGGTGTACAGCTTCCAGGTCAGGTAGCCAGCATGACTAAGCCGCTTCTGGCAAACCAGGGCAGCGCACGGAAACACCGTTTACCTTCCCGCCGGACACTTTGACATGCTTTCGAACTGCTAGGTTGGCAGGAGCAGGGACCGAGCAATGGGAGCTCACCCCGTCGCGGGGATTAGAACCGCCAACCTTCTGATCGGCAAGTCCTGCAACCTTTAAAACAAAAAGAGCCACTTGGACCCGTTTCCGAAGAAAAAAAAACACCTGGGAGCCGCAAAACCGGGAAGGTGACGTCGGGATGGTGTGTGACTAACGCACGCACTGCCCTCATGCGACGTCACAGCCAGTACAGCACCTGCCACAGTGAGGAGTGTCGGGGCGCACAATGCGCCTCCTCCCCTCGCTAGTATCCGCCCCAGAGCCGCGGCAAAGGTGTAAAAGAGCCACATGTGGCTCCGGAGCCACGGGTTGCAGACCCCTGTCCTAGACTGTGTGGTTTAACCCACAGCACCACCCACGTCCCTGTCTGTAACCTGCTTAGGGATTTTTATTTTTGCCAAAAACATATATAACTTTTCTAATTAATTAATTAATTAAAGCATGCCATCAAAATAAGCATGACGTTGCCCTCACTATTGCCAACTTGGGCTCTTTGGGAAGAAGGGTGGGATATAAATTGAAACAGCAGCAGCAGCAGCAGCAGCAGCAGCAGCAACAAAGACATAAAAATAATGTCAAATCCCAATATGACTTTCTTGGAGGTTTTTGAGCAGAGGTTGGCTGGCCATCTGTAATGGTTGCGTTGGCTGAGATTCCTGCATTGCAGGGGGTTGGACTAGATGACCCTCGGGATCCCTTCCGACTCTACAAATCTATGAGTTTTCCCGAATTGTGTTTAACTGACAGCCTGAAAAGGAAAGGACTTTCCCATTCTGGCTCCTGCACACCCACAAAGTTAATGATCCAAGGTCCAGCTTAGTCAGGAGAACACAACTCCCCGCTCCAGCCACCCCACGTGGGACTGTTGCCGCTTTAATCAGAATGGACACACTCACCGCCCTGTAGTCTCGCCTGCGCTGCCTTTCTGCATCTTTGGGGGTGGGAATCCAAGGTCTCCAGAATCCTCCGGACCTGTAGAATCAATAGAAGGGAATACAGCTTTGCGTTAGCTGGGCGACACAAAAAAGCGGTTGGTAGTTGGAAAGGAGGGTGGAGGAAAGGAAAGGAAAACACTCGAAGCCTATGATTTCTGGAGCTGGCTGGCCGGCTAGCGGGTCTGGAGGAAAGCGCGGGTTACCTCGCTTGTCCTCTGCAGCAGATCCGGGCGTTGTGCGCGCCAGGTGGAGAAGCGCAGAGGCGCAGCCGAGAGCTGTCCATGCTGCGTCGCTGGCAGCAGTCGAGGCAGTCCAAGTGGCGCAGACGCCGCTGGCGCACCGCTTCCTCTTCCTCCTCCTCTTCTTGTCCTTGTGCCTCCCCTTCGGGGGTTTAGCCTGGCCTGGGTTCTGGTGCGGCTGCAGCCCGAGGGGTTTTTATAGCTCTCGCCGCGCAGGGTCCCAGCCACTTTCTCTCATTTGCCGGAGAGGTAAACAAAAAGGCTGCGCGTGAAAGGCGCGTCAGGGTAAACAAGGAGCGTGGACGCGTGCGAGCTCCAAATGGCCCAGGGAGAGGTTTGGCGAGGGAGTGTGAATCGCACTTGAGCAGACACATGGCTGTGTTGTCCTTCAGAGGGGAGAGACCACGCTTGGGCTCGGGCTGCGAAGTGTCCAGCGTGAGAAAGCCAGCGTGTGTGTATCTGTGTCTGAGGGTGTGCAGTTTTGCTGGGAGAAATGCCGCTTCCCGCGTTGGAAAATTCCTGCAACTGTTTTTTTAGTTCATTCGAATATTTAGTCCTCCCTTTCCCAAAAATCGTGTCCGAAACAACTTGTAATGATGAAACAATCAGATCCAACGCAGGGGGAAAAACAATAGAATTGAACAATAAAAACAAATATATAAATTTCATTCTCTCACTCACTCTTACACACCCACACATGGGCGTAGCCAGGATTTTTTTGGGGGGGGCAGGACTTTTGTTGGGCGGCAGAACCAACACAATTCGTCAGTTAAGTATTTATTTTTTTTACTTGATGGGGGGGGCAGCTGCCCCTCCCTGCCCCCTTGGCTACACACAGACACACACACATATATAACAATTTTATATACAAATATATATATAACAATTTAAAATACAATGGCAAGAACAATGAGCTGAAACAAAACACCTGAAATACCTAAAGGCATCTATAGAACACCATAGAAGAAATGACTGAAAGTTTCAATGGAGCACTATCTAGTTTCTAAATGTTTTTCAGAAATTGCCCACTCCATGTTTATTTTTCACAAAGAAGGCCTCCCCACATGGCCTCCGCATGGTTGCAGGAAGGAGCACTTGGATCCTGGCCACATTGCATGGGAAGTACATAGGCCAGCATCACAAGCTTGTGCCACTTACAAAATCATGGATATTGCTTTAGCTCCTAAAGCTGGTCTGTGGTGTTGCGATAGAAGGCTAGAGTCAAAAGCTTACAGATTTGAAAGCACATTCCATGGGAGTCAAGTGTTTTCCATCAGGGTGCCAATTACATAGACCTAGTTTGTGTTGTTTATGATGCATTTGGCTCCAATTTTCCACATTTATTGGGTCACTAGGAATATTTCATCAGTTCGGGGGTGGCTTGTGTTACCTTTGAATTGGAGCTGTTGATTAGCTGCAGGAGGGTTTATGAGCTAAGCACACAGTAAAACAAAATACCACTCAAGGCAAGAGCAGGGGTGATCTATACTGAGGGAAAAGAGAGTTAAAGGTTTGAATAGTGGACTGGAAAACTGGTATTGCATGATAATATGCAGAGGAACTTTAGGAATATTTTATTCATAAGAAAAGTAATACTATTTGAAGTGGTAGCTGTCACTTCAGTTATTTAAAGCAGGCTGAATGGTGCACACAATCTGTGCACACCTATAGAATGCCTATAGGTGTCATGGGAGGAAGTAAGAATGCACAGTGAAAAGCTGTGTACCAGTTATTAGTACGGTCATAAGCCAAGCAAATAGCAACTCTCCCCCTGCCAAGGTAGAACAATATCATATAGTAAATGTACAGTGTTTTTTATGGTCTTAAAATGATCATTATTATGACTGGTAGGGCATATGTGAAGGAAGGGCTTGTATATTACAGGGTTCCCTCTGCAAGTTTAGTGTATGTGTGTTTACTGTTCCATGTGCAGAATGTACAGAGACACATCTGCCAAGATAGGCTTGTCCATGTAATAAACTTCCATAGGAAGTCTAGCCTCCTGGTGAAGTGATAACCTGGGTGATGAGCCATTAAGTAGTCCACATTGTTGCATGTCAATCCAATCTCTGAGCAGTACAGGGTTTGCAGGCATGCTTACCCAGGGTTTGTGTTTCCTTCAGGAATGCAGCACAGTGGAGACTGTGGTGTCTTTATGATATATGGTTTATTTATATACATATGTACAATGTGAGACTACACTGGAGGATTCATCAACACCCCAAGAGGGTCTTGCTTCCCCCTTCATCAGAGCCTTGGATTCAAACAGAAATCATACATTGCTCTCAAATGTTGCTCTGACTCTCTCTCCAGCTTGCTACTTTAGTTCTGGTCCACAGCACTGCAAAAAAACTCTACTCTGGCTTTGTCTGTTAAAGAAGGGGCTCCACCCATTTGCCATCTCACACTGAGCTCCTTAATCCCCTAATGGCTCATCACCCAGGTTATCACCTCACCAGGAGGCCAGCCAGGCTATTCCAAGAATTAGAAGCCTTGATTAAATTCTAACACTTGCTGGATCCAGGGATTAGAGGGGTCTAAGCTTAGCACCCCAAACTCATAAAGTGCACATGCAGCAGCAGAACTTCAGTTAAATGGATCATTGCTTGGCGCACAAGTTGGGTTGTAAAGTATTCAGACTGAGACTTGGTATAAAATAAAAAGTTTATATTTATTAAAGGAAGTACATTTTTTATATACCTAATTATCTAGCTGGAGCAGCAAATTTGTTCTACTTGCCTTTTAGTTCTCGGAAGGTAGATCAAGATGGCCTTTCGCTTTTAGGTCCTGTAAAAGTGTGAGGAGGAACAAGTTGTAAACAGGATGCAACCTAAGATGTATCAGTCTAAACTGAGCATCAAGTCAGCATAGAGATAAAGGTAGAGGGATAGTCTAGGAATCCTGAAGTTCATCAAGCTATCCATGCAAACTCCATGCAAACTTCCCTCATTAAGCTGAGTTGCACCCGAGCTTCCAACAGGAAAGTCATTACTGACAGCAATTTCCACTTTGATGACATAGAAGATGCATAGTTTGGTGTGAGTAGACAGCAGATGCAGTTGGCATACGTCTGCTCCAGCCGTTCTCCAAAATGGCCTGCAACCATCCTCTTGCAGCACTTATCCCATCAAACATGACTCCTCCATTCATAAAAAATACATCAAACTACAAGTTTGGGGGTGTTTTAATACCAGCCCATTCCATTCTACTCCATTCAATTCCATTCACTTTATTGCATTGCTATATTGCCAATAAAAACCAAAATATGTGGAATAAGGAAGGAAATAAGACTTGAGCTATCGCAAATGACATACATGCACTTCCAGAGAGTGTCCTCCCTGAGATGGCCCTGAATCACATCTGTCCCAGTGCTTTGTTTAAGCACAACACTGCCAAGGATTGTGCTCTAAAGTCATTAATAGGCAACACTTATAGAACAGAATAAGGGACGCGGGTGGCACTGTGGGTAAAAGCCTCAGTGCCTAGGGCTTGCTGATCGAAAGGTCGGCGGTTCGAATCCCCACGGCAGGGTGCGCTCCCGTTGCTCAGTCCCAGCGCCTGCCAACCTAGCAGTTCGAAAGCACTTCCAGGTACAAGTAGATAAATAGGGACCGCTTACTAGCGGGAAGGTAAACGGCATTTCCGTGTGCGGCTCTGGCTCGCCAGAGCAGCGATGTCACGCTGGCCACGTGACCCGGAAGTGTCTCCGGACAGCGCTGGCCCCCGGCCTCTAGAGTGAGATGGGCGCACAACCCTAGAGTCTGTCAAGACTGGCCCGTACGGGCAGGGGTACCTTTACCTTTATAGAACAGAATAAGATAGTGGAGTTGTGCACTCCAAAATAATCTTGGGGTCATTACAAATGACACACCCACTCATGCAGGACAGTATCCTCTGGAAGTTGATGTTGCATCACATCTAACACAGTGCTTAGTTTAGGTGCAGGGCATGTACCTCCAATGCAATAATAGTTAAAACTAGGGATGCACATCCCAAAATAAGCTTCGTACCATTACAGATCATACAGTCATATCTTGGAGAATGTTGTCTACAAGGTGGCAGTGAATTGTGACCTGTCCAACACTTTGGGTGCAAGACACTGACAAAATGTGCTTAAAGGTAGAAGAAATAAATGGGGATGTGCAGCTCACAGTAACCTTTGTGGTGCCTCAAATGATGCACCCAAATGTTGAGGAGAGTATGTAGGGTTGTGGTTGACGATTTAAAGTGGTATATTACTGCTTTCAACAACTGGTGCAGATGAAGCCAAGGCCGCTCTGCAGTTTGACAAAATGTTGGGAATTATATACTTTATGAGTGTTAAAATATTTATTCGTGGTATTACAACTTACAACGGTTCTGCTATCATATCCAATACTGATTACCACACACACACACACACACACACACAGAGAGAGAGAGAGAGAGAGAGAGAGAGAGAGCCAAATATATAAAAAGTATAAATGTTGCTTATCCGCCTCTTTGTGTACATATGCTGCAGTTAATGTCCAAAGTTAAATGAATATTGATGCTGACAATTCTAGACACGTTTTGTAAATGTCTAAAGAAAGATAGATATAGATACTAGATATATGCACACATTTAGGAGACTGTCAATTTGGACATTTAGGGGATTAATTTGGAATTGAGCTATTTTTGAACATTTGGCTTAATATATTAATTGCAGCTTTATCACTTAAGTAACCAGGCATTTGGACTGAATCCGTCTTGAGAAATGTTTTCATTGTCCACAGTGCATCACTGGGAGACAATGCCGTATAACATGGACACACAAGAGTAAGCACTGAGATCTGGGCAAACCTGAGTGTGTTAATCCAAACAAGAAGGGTGTTCACAGATGGCTCAGGGTGAGATTTGGCAGGGTGGTGCTAATGACACTTTTACATGGGAATATCTGGATGGAAAACATTCCACTCTTAATTTTTACTTCTGAGTTAACAAAGTTTGAAAGAGAGCTCTTGCTATCACTGGAACAATGCTGCATTGTGGACCTTCTATTTGTAAACAATAAGCAGAATTATATCTCTATTTTACATATGCAATGTTAAGGGCTCAGTGTGTGTTACAGATCTTACTTTTACAGCCAGGATTCTGTTCTGCTTCACTACGGATGACAGGAAAACACCCAAGGTAATTAGTTTGTCACCTCTTTATCACTAATGACTTTCTGAGGTTGAGAACCTCTTATTACAGGAGATTCCACGGTCTTGAAAACTTGAAGACAGAACCAGTCCACAGGATTATTTTTTTTAATGTGATGTAGTCAATCTGAGTTGACTCATCCAATACATATTAGCTAGGTGTTGAGTTGGACTTCTGAATATTTAGCATAGGATGAGCTGCAATCTGGACACACTCAGGGCTGCTACAAACATGGCAAAATTCCAACAGAGAAAGCTCATCTCTGTAGGAAATAGCATTACTGCATGAACTGAACATTAGTGTGATTGCATAAAGCAGTTCACCGCTGGGAAATAAAATGTTACTGAAATTATGGGGAATGGGGCCTGATGTAACTGTTATCATAGATTCATTTCACAACTAGTGACTCTGCATATAGAATGCTGGTCAGGTAGATAATTTCTCTGGGAATAATCTCTGATGCCTGCAACTGCTACGTGTCCTCCAAAATACTTTTGCACATTGAAAAGTTTAATACTGCAATCACTACTAATTGCACCAGCAGTACCACCAGCCAAGAAAAAGAGAAATAACACTGTTAAGAAAAGCAATTCAAACAGCCCAATTTAGTAATCATCTCAATAGTAGTTTTTATCATTTTTGGGGTTTCAATCCAATGGTAAGACTTTGTATTTAGACTGCAGTTATATGAACACTTCTTTAAGAAAAAACCTTTTGGAATTTAATGTAAGGTACTAGGGACACGGGTGGCGCTGTGGGTAAAACCTCAGCGCCTACGACTTGCCGATCGCATGGTCGGCGGTTCGAATCCCCGCGGCGGGGTGCGCTCCCGTCGTTCGGTCCCAGCGCCTGCCAACCTAGCAGTTCGAAAGCACCTCCGGGTGCAAGTAGATAAATAGGGACCGCTACAATCCCATACATGCTACAATCCCATACATGCAGAATTTAGTAAGAATGTCACAGTGTAT
Organism: Podarcis muralis; assembly: GCF_964188315.1. NCBI lineage: Eukaryota > Metazoa > Chordata > Lepidosauria > Squamata > Lacertidae > Podarcis > Podarcis muralis. Next base: position 80,336,555 of record NC_135657.1, read on the forward strand.
GCCCATGAATGTCCATTCAGAAGTAAGGAAACCTGCCTGCCAGTTCTGATCTTCTTTGCTTACATCCTACTAACATTTGAAATGGGTTTGGCTGGGATGCAGGAAAAGACATCTTCCATAGCCATGCCTACATCTTGGAACACTCAGCCAATGGAGGCCCATGTTACTTCTCAGATGGCCCTTCTGCCCCTGTGCAAAGACATTTATTTTCCAGCAGGCATTTGGCCTGTCAAGGTGTTAATTTTAATCTCCCCGATTTGTTAACTGGAAATGTTTTATTGGCTTCCTCTTTTACGGTCAATTTATTTATTGTTTTTCACATTTATTTTATTTTATTTGTCTAATGACCTTCTACCTGTCCTTCCAGAATATTTCTCGTGGGGCAGCAAACATTAATATGTGAGTTAAACCAACACATAGGGTAAAATCTAGGGTGCCTATCTGCTAGCACAACATACTTGTGCTATGTGCAACAAGGAGCTCCCCATCCTCTCTGCTTATAGATTCCTGTATTCCCCCAAAATCTGCTCTGGGGTGGTGGGGGTGGTGGAACCTCTTAAGAAAATTGGGGGGGGGGGGTTGCAGGAGACTGCAGGGGGAAGAAAGGGAGGGAAAGTTTCCCTGTACCAATGACGTCTGCTTGTACAATGTGGATATCTCCCATAATAATAGTAGAATATCAAGTACCAACAAAAAAAACCCAAGTAGGCAGCTCCAAGTTTACACAGATATAGCTAACCCAAATATGTTGATAATAAGATTGCAAGCTACCTTGAGCATATCTTTTTAATGGATAAATATGCTTGTAAAAGAAAATGAAGCCTGCTGAGTTCAGTGGGATGTACTCTGGCTGTAAATGAGTTAAGATGGCAGCATCAATTTGAGAGGCAGTGTGAGTCAAAACAGGTTCCCACCTCTTAAGCAGTACCACTTCAGCTCACTAAAAATTAACACCTCTCTCTTAACTCTGAACAAACAAGGATCTTCCTTCATTGCAGACAAACCTTTCAGAATACAACTGAAAATGGCAGCTGAGCTCTCTTTCCATTGTCCTCCAACTCAATGACTATGAAACATTTCTAACCAGGCAGTGTTGATTGCACTTCTTATTTGGGAAAACTGTGTTCTGTCTCTTATCACTACAATTGTTAATATAATTGTAGCTATGTGTCTTATTCAAATGCATTGGTGCACCTATTTTTCATTCAAAAAAGTACTTTTTGTATTTTCTTATGGTGGAATCTTTATAATCTTATAAATGATGATGATACCTTAGTAATTGAACTAATTAATAATTTAAGGCAGTTTCCATGCATCAAAAATATACAGATTTAAAAACCAATAAAACAATTACTGTACTGTAGATAGCAGACCATTAAAAACAAACTAACTAGGGTAGACAAGACAAAAAATGAAACACAGAGAGGAGACCAGTAATTATAAAGCATACACACACACACACACACACACACACACACACACACACACACCCTAAAGCAGCCAGCAAAATTGTCATGGCAGCCTGCCAGGAAAATCAGAGCATTGATGTCTGGGCCAGATGACAAAAGTCCATTCACCACATGGAAAAGCTCTGTGCACACTTTCTTCACTGCTATCATTGCCACATAATAGGTGCAATAATGCATGTTCGGTCAGATTTGCACCACCTACCCTTTTCCCCATTTCATCGCATGCAGGTCACTAAAGGACCAAGGTGACCTACACACTCCACAGTGTTGGCAAAGGAGGATGGAGGTGCGCATGTGTGTTGCGTGTACAAACCTTTTGCTTAACTGGAATGTAGTATGCTGTGCAAAGAGTCACATCCCTTGCTTCATGCTGTTTTGTGACTTGTTAAGGTATTGGGTAGAATCCTAGTCATCAATTCTAGTCCCAAACCACCAGCAGATTCTACCCCGATAGAAGAGTCTTGGTGGAAGTCTTTGTCCAGAAGCCATAGAGCTTCTAGCGGGAGCTTTAGGACAGCCACCTCTGTAGATCAGCATCTTCGGGGGCCATAATCCTTGGAATGACTCTGAAATGGTTTCAGCCCTCTGGCAGGAGGCTGGAACACATACACACCCTATGCCTGAGCCAGAGTTCTACCTATGTTTGTAATCAATAAAGTTGTGGCCATTTTTAATGCAGATGGTTGTCTGTTTGAGTTCATCTCATCACCCCTTAATTTAACCACTGCCAGGGTGAGGGTGACACTGCGACTGGGACCACAAAGAGTCACATCCCTTGCTCCATGCTCTTTTGTGACTTGCCATGCTCACTTTTGCCTCCAGCTCCACCTACTACAGCTCTCGAAAATTGCCCACAATAGGATGCTGCTCTTGGGCTGGAAAGAGGACCCCTCTAAGCCATGAAGAGATTAAAAAGGCTAAAGTGAAATGTTTGTGTGGAAGCTTATCACAAAGGCACAAGGGAACTTATATCATTCATTTCTACCTCTCTTTCAAATTGGAACTAGTGAAGGTGGTGAAGGTCCTGTGTGAGTGCCTGGAGGCAGTTGGAGGATAGATGGCAGCTGAGGCTGAATCCTGACAAGACAAAGGTACTGTTTTTGGGGGGCAGGGGTGGGCGGGGGTGGAGGATTTCCTGGTCCTGAATGGGGCAACTGTGCCCCTGAAGGACCAGGAGCACAGCCTGGGAGTCAATTTGGACTCACAGCTGTCCATGGAGGCACAGGTCAATTCTGTGTCCAGGGCGGCTGTCTACCAGCTCCATCTGGTACGCAGGCTGAGACCCTACATGCCTGCAGACTGTCTCGCCAGAGTGGTGCATGCTCTAGTTATCTCGCACTTGGACTACTGCAATGCGCTCTATGTGGGGCTACCTTTGAAGGTGACCTGGAAACTACAACTAATCCAGAATGCGGCAGCTTGACTGGTGTCTGGGAGTGGCCGCTGAGACCACATAACACTGGTTTCGAAAGACTTACACTGGCTCTCAGTACATTTCCAAGCACAATTCAAAGTGTCAGTGCTGACCTTTAAAGCCCTAAATGTCCTTGGCTCAGTATACCTGAAGGAGCATCTCCACCCCGATCGTTCAACCTGGACACTGAGGTCCAGCGCCGAGGGCCTTCTGGCGGTCCCCTCACTGCGAGAAGCGAAGTTACAGGGAACCAGGCAGAGAGCCTTCTCGGTAGTGGTGCCTGCCCTGTGGAATGCCCTCCCATAAGATGTCAAAGAAATAACTATATACATTTAGAAAACATCTGAAGGCAGCCCTGTTTAGGGAAGTTTTTAATGACTCATGTTTTAATGTATTTTAATCTTTTGTTGGAAGCCACCCAGAGTGGCTGGGGAAAGAAATAAATTATTATTATTATTATTATTATTATTATTATTATTATTTTGTAAAAAGGGAGGGGGAGACTCACTTCCATCAGTATGCCATTCCAATATTGCTACCATTTTGTTGACCAAGAATAACACGGTTGCTTCGCGGGGTGGGAGTGGGGGGTGGAGAATAGATAAAGATATGTCACTTTGTTAATTAGGCATGGTAGGCATCATGCGGTTCTGCATCAATATGCTAACTGGTTAGAAGCACACATCAGAATCATCACCATCATACCACTATCGACCCTTCTCAACTAGGTATTTTCAAGACAATGCGGCTTTTGCTGTCATTAAACAATAGATTAGGCCTATAATTCTGCAGCCACTGAAACTGATTAAACTTAGGCAGAGTGGGTTGCAATCTTAACATACAAATAATTCTGCAGTTGGGTAATCTTAGGCTCTGGACTTAATAGTCTTATGGAGGGATGTGTGGTATTTCACTTATTTTAAAGTGCAGAAACTAATTCCTGCTGCATTTGGGGATTCTAATTTTTGTCTGAGTGAGCAGAAGCACTTCAAAGTTCTGCCTCGGCCGGCAGCACTGACTGCAGTCATCAGCATAGTTTCTTGGAAGTATGTGCCAACACAGCTTATTTTTGAAGAAACATGTCTAAGATCAGAATTTTCATTTGGTCCAGCTTTTGTTCACCCCTTTCCTACTCTTTATATTTTACAATCCTGTCATCCGTTTGACAATTGTATCGAAGTTTTGTGGGCAGCATATCCCCAGAAGTCAAAATTGTGACTAGTAAACCTGATTGTTGCAACCAAAATAACTCTGACTTGCTATTGGAAAAAAGCATTTTCTTCCTACAATGAAAAAGTGCCTGCTAAAAGTTCTGGAAGTAACAGACACGGACAAGCTGATATGTATAGTTCATCAGATAAATGGACTGATAGATTGGACTTAACTTTCTTATTTAGTATTAAAATCAAAATACTTTGTCAACCAAATTGGAGTTCTTTGGGCAACATCAACATCTTCAACAGTGGTACCTCGGGTTAAGTACTTAATTCGTTCCGGAGGTCCGTTCTTAACCTGAAACTGTTCTTAACCTGAAGCACCACTTTAGCTAATGGGGCCTCCTGCTGCTGCCGTGCCACCGGAGCACAATTTCTGTTCTCATCCTGAAGCAAAGTTCTTAACCCGAGGTAATAGTTCTGGGTTAGCGGAGTCTGTAACCTGAAGCGTATGTAACCTGAAGCGTATGTAACCCAAGGTAACACTGTATTTGTGTGATGAAACTTTCCTCTCCTCTCCTCTCCTCTCCCTTGCAGTCCCCCCTGCACCTTAAAATCTGTTCCAGAGGGTGCCCCAACCCTCTGAAACAGATTTTGGGAGGCTGAGAGCCTGCAGAGGGAGAAAGAAGCAATCCATTCCACTGGTGGATGGACAACTTTGGGTTTCCCCCTTTGTATTTATGAAAATGTCTCTCTTTTGTGTGTGCCCCTCCCCTTTAAGCATTAACTTCTGCTAAAATACCCCAGGACTCTTGCTTGTTTTGGTCTAAACCTCTAGTGGAGTTATAGGGCCCCTACTTGGTGATTCCAGCTACCTGGTGTGCATATAAAATGCAGAACAACTCATTTATATTTCTCACCCCAATATAAATATCTAGCATGATTTACTAAATATTCACTTTGAATGCTGAGCAAAAATAAGTAGCCTTCTTTGGTTCTCATGAGCTCACCAAGAGCAATTGCAACGAGCCCAAGTTGAGCTACATGCTGAATATATACATTTCACAGGCATTGTTAAAATGCTCAGCTTTCTAGAAACTTGAGCAGAAATCTCAATAGTCTTAATGTCTTCCCTACTTGCCTATGACAATTTTATTACATTATACATTATCCCATTCAGGCTTTCCCTTCACAGTACTCTGGTGAACGGAATAACACTTACAGATTGTTAGGTTTATACATTAAGCTCATACAAAACACAATGGATCTTTCCTATCCATATTTAATTCTGCAAGAGAGCAATGATGCATTAATAAGGAAGAAATAAACAAAAAATAATACCTATATTTCTTAGTTTGAATAATTTTCCTGATGCTTAGCAACAAGTTGATTCTGATAGCCACATGACAACATTGTGGTAATATTTTCCCATTTAATCAGTGAATGACTGATTCAATGACAGCTATACAGTTACAGATAAAGGACTAAAGGCCTTGGCTCAGTGGTAGGGCATCTATTTGCATGCTAAAAGTCCCTGGTTCAATCCTTGGCATCTCTAGGTAGGGCTTGGGGAGACTTTTATCCTGAAACCTTGGAGAGCAGTTGCTAGTCAGTGTAGACAATGCTGAATTAGATGGACCTATATTTTCTGAGTTGACACATCTTTGATTCTCTGGCAAAGTAATGGAACACCAAGTAATTTGGATCCCCAAAAGAGTGAAGCTACACAAATAGCTTCCACTTCATTTACTAGCATACTATCTAGAATAAGGTTACCAGATGTCCCTATTTCCCGGGGACAGTCCCCGGATTTACAAATCAGTCCCCATACAAAATCCATTGAAGTTGAAAAGTGTCCCTGGATTCATTGGGAAAAAATCTGGTAACCTTAATCTAGAAGTGTGTGTGTAGCTTCTCAAGCTTTAACTACAGACTCATAGTCTCTTCCTGTTCTTTCATATCAACGATCTAGTTTTCAGCCAGATTGTACATAAAGCCTCCTGCACTCTTAAATCAACACTTCTATCCAGGGTAGGTCACCATTTAATTAAGGCCTCTAAAAAAAAAAATCCTCAGTACTGGGGATATTGTGCTATTAATTATACACACCGGGTTCATGTTTAGTTTTTCCCACTAGTATTATATAACATCTTCAAGACTGCTGGGTTCCTTAATGGGAGAGAGAGATTATACATGACTGCTTTCTTACGCTGAAAATGGGCTAACCCCACGTCCTGCAGGATTACAACATTTAAATTATGTTAATTTAATTAAAAGGACAGTGTCAGGTACTTTAGGACCCAAGTGCAGATTTTGTTAATGTAGCACCATCGTTTAATCAATCTGATTACATCATTTTCTAACAACCGGGCAACTGAGACTGTATGCATTGTTATGGGGTTAGGGTTGGACCAGATGTCCTCTTGGGATCTCGAATAGCCTTGTGATTCTTGACTGTAATATTGGGGCTGGGGTGGTTAATAGAACCAGAAAGACCAGTAGACAATATCTTTATCATTCTGGCATATGGCCAAGCATCCTCCTTTTGTTAGGGATATTGGGGTCCTTTAACAATGGCCAGAGACTGTTAGGGAAGGGGGCATGTCTTTCTCTCTTCTCCTAAGGAATATTGTGGTCCAGGTGTCTGTGTGAAGAAAATGAAGACAGAGTTCAGACTGACAACAAGACAGACTAGGGATCTCTAGAACGCAGCGGTAGTTGAGGAGGCACTGAGCTTTGGGGATATTTCTTAGGGTGTTTAAGCCAATATTACCAAATGCCAATAACCCTCCAGTGAGCTCATTCAGTGGAAACCAAAACCAGAGGGTTGTATCCAGTATCTTTGCATAGTAGACCCACTGAAATGAAAGGAACTAAATTAGTCATTGCGATGGGTCTGCTCTGAGTAGGACTTGCATTGAATACAACCCAGTCTAGACACTGAACTCCTGAAATCTCTCACCACTCAAAGAATTGGCGTGAATGCATTACAGTATGATCATAATACTGGTAAAACAAGCAACAGCCATTTCTGGACCACAATGGCCTGGCCACTGTCATCCTTCCACTGGTAACCTCTAGGGAGAATTACTTCAATGTGCTTAGTATAGGACACAAAAAGGGAATCCTTTGGCCTGCAGTGCTCTTCAAGACAGGGGTCAGCAGGGATGTTGAAAAGAAGCATAAGCTGACACAATACAACCATATACAACCAGAATATTGGGGGAAGGTGTCAAAGTGGCCTCTGCCTTTAACCATGCAACTTGACTGCTGCCAGGCAGGAAATGTTTAGCCCTTTAAATGCTATTCTGCAACTAAAATTATTCATACAGCCAAAGAGGGAGCCACTATAGTTTATGGATGGACTCTACATAGTATATACATTGACCTGAAACTGGTTCTCTGTGTAGTGGCAACCTTGCATGCACAGAGCTGATGTTTTCAGAATGCAAACCACAGGAAACCCCCTGGGACATTGCCAGATACTGCTGGGTACAAGCACAATATCCTGTTTCAGATTCAGATGCACAAGGAAGCTCAATCGGAATCCAAGCAGGACCACGGTCAGCTCAGTGTGGAGCTGGGTAGATGCAGGCTTGCTAGATGCACATTAACCAAGAATTTGTAGATTGTACTCCAGCAAAACATGGAATTGAGTGAGACATACATCAGGGGGAGCCGATGTAGTGCTGCCCAGATGCTGGATGCCATTCTCCATCAGCCCCAGCCAGCATGGCCAGAGGTCAAGGCTGATGGGAGCTGTAGTATGTCAAAACAAATTCAATGCCTTGCTATGCAAATACAGTAATCACAATACACAAAGCGCAACAGGCTGAATAATAATAACTGTAAACTGTATTTTTTCTTCTTGTAAGTTCCTGTATAACACAATCCTTAGGTAAAAATAGAAAAGTCCTCAAGGTAATGAGAACAACACAGCTGATGTAGACTGATGTAGAATAAACAATAAGAAAAGATAAGAAAAGACGAGAGATGGACCATAAAGAAGGCTGATCGCCGAAGAATTGATGCTTTTGAATTATGGTGTTGGAGGAGACTCTTGAGAGTCCCATGGACAGCAAGAAGATCAAACCTTTCCATTCTTAAGGAAATCAGCCCTGAGTGCTCACTGGAAGGACAGATTCTGAAGCTGAGGCTCCAATACTTTGGCCACCTCATGAGAAGAGAAGACTCCTGGAAAAGACCCTGATGTTGGGAAAGATGGAGGGCACAAGGAGAAGGGGATGACAGAGGACGAGATGGTTGGACAGTGTTCTTGAAGTCTGACCAAACTGCGGGAGGCAGTGGAAGACAGAAGTGCCTGGCGTGCTCTGGTCCATGGAGTCACGAAGAGTCGGACACGACTAAATGACTAAACAACAACAAGAAAAGACGAAATGTATTAATACTGGAATAAGTTTCATAGGTTATATACCACACATATGAACTGTATATGTTGCACATACTGGGCTAGACCTTTACATTAGGAAATAACCAATAAAATGTTTACAGTTATTATTATTCAGCCTGTTGCGCTTTGTGTATTTTGGGAGCTGTAGTACAACAGGGGGACCATATTGGCTACTCCTGGCCTAAGTAGTCCTGTTATCAGGATGGTATCTCCAGTTCTGCCCCCTTTGAGAAAATTCTTGGTACCCTATTCCACAGCCACTGGCTCCTGTCGACCCAGGACATAGTGTGATTGCAGAGAAGGGCCCTTCTGAGGAGCAGTCCTCAGAGGAGAGAGATAAGGCTACCTTTTCAGCCAGCAACCCATGCAGATAGTCATTGCTCCTCTGTGGCAGGCTTCTGGGCTGGTTCCTACACCTACAGTGGTACCTCAGGTTACGAACACCTCGGGGAACAGACTCCGCTAACCCAGAAGTAGTACCTCGGGTTAAGAACTTCGCCCCAGGATGAGAACAGAAATCACGCGGCGGCAGCAGTGGGAGGCCCCATTAGCTAAAGTGGTACCTCAGGTTAAGAACGGTTTCAGGTTAAGAACGGACCTTCAGAACGAATTAAGTTCGTAACCAGAGGTACCACTGTACTCTTCTCCAGTCTCAGTGTTCTCAGATTGCTCCTCTAATAGTAGTGGGTTTGACTGCTGTACAGATGGCTCCGGGGATCCACTGAACTGTATGACATTATAAGTATGCATGACCGTGTTGTACACTCATAAAGGACATTGTATATATTTTTTGCAGTAACATCTCCAGCAACAATGTCCAACACAGAATTATTCTACAGAAGCATTAGTTGATTGAGCTCATTTCAAAAACTTGCTTCCTCTAATTTCTAATGCTTCTCTCTCTCTTTCTATCTCCACTCCCCATTTTTCTTTTCCGATTTTTGGTTCTGTCCCCTTTTCTTCCACGTATGCAGGGAACAAAAACTTGGTAAATCCTACATATGGCAGGAAATGCTTTCTTGCCTATCTTTAAGCATGGGTACCACATCTGCATTTGATGTGTTCTTCCACTGATGCACATGTTTTCCATGTGCAGACCTAGCTGCACATGGAACATGTCCATGGTGTCGGAATCAAGCCTTATCAGAGGAATTGGCCACTCTCCAGGCACCCGGCCTGAGTTCCTTGTTGACCTCCCCGTCTGCGACTCCCGGCAAGATCAGGCGAGGCCTCTATCGGCGATCCTCCTCTAACGTGAGGAGAACACACCACTCCTCCCCTCTTCCCTGCCATTCCCAGGGAGGGGAAAGAGACAGACAGAAATGTATTTACATGCCTTTATTTCTGTCCTTTTCAGCAGTACAGAGAAACGTGTCTGAACTCTCTAAACACCAACAGCAGAGAGAGAAAACTCCTCCCCTGTACTTCCAGTACAGGTCAGATGACACTCTGAGCTAACATCCGGTGCTCAGTACAGTGAATAGACTGTCCCTTTGTTCCCACGGTACAGTCCCAAACATCAACATCCTGTCTGGCTTTCCAGCCAGCTGGAGCTCGCTGCTACATTGCTCCTTTTTCGTAACACATGGTCTTTGTATTCTGGGAATGTAAACCTACACAACAGTATTTTAAGTATCTCTGACATGACATCAGCTGAAGTCAGCAAAACTGCTGTTTTGATATACATTGTATGGCCACGTTCACACCATACATTTACAGGACTATGGCACCACTTTAAATAATTATGTCTTCCCACAAAGAATGCTGGGAAGTGTGGCTTGTTAGGGGGTGCTGAGAGTTCTTAAGAGACACCATTCCCCTCTCAGAGCTACAATTCCCAGAGTTCCCTGGGAAGAGGGCTAGGCTGTTAAACTACTGTGGGAGATGTAGCTCTGTGAGGGGAATAGGGGTCTCCTAACAACTCTCAGTCCCCCCCTTCCCCTTAACAAATGACAGCCCCCAGAATTCTTTGAGGGAAGCCATGACTGTTTAAGACAGCGTTCTCGAAGCTACAAACATGAGTCTGACCAAACTGTGGGAGGCAGTGGAAGACAGGAGTGCCTGGTGTGCTCTGGTCCATGGGGTCACAAAGAGTCGGACACGACTAAACGACTAAACAACAACAACAACATGACTGTTTAAAATGCTATTGTAGTCCATTGTATGGTGTGAATGTGGCCTATGTTACTTGCTGCTTTTTATGACCAAATAATCTGAGTATTAGAAATGATGTATAAAAGGAGGGCACAATGGATGTAATATTAATTATATGGAAAGTTTGTCAAACACCAGTTTGCAAATCCACCTCACCCTTTCTGCTTCTTTTGGCAATTAGGAGGCAAATGTATCAATGTGACATGAAAAGGATTAACTGAAAAAAGGTGCAGCTGCAGGTCAAACAAAAACCACCAGAGCACTGAATGTTACGAGAATCAAATGGCTTCTGATATCTGATACGCACCAGCCATCCTAAGCATCAATGGACAATTTATTCCAGGAAAATATATCAGTGGCACTGCCCAACTGTCATTGACTCAGCCATTTAGATCTTTTCTGATATATCCATCCCAATAAATCTAGTTAAATTGTTTTAGATAAGGAAGCTGCAAATTAATGACTATTGTCTAGTGAGTTTCCAAAAGCAATAGCCTTGATGATGAGATAAATGCTGCTATGCCTCTCCAGAGAAAGGAGCAGGAATATATAGGCTCAGTTTGACTGGCATTACGACCATAATGAATAATAGCTATGGCTCTGTGGGGAAACTGGAAGACAGACTGAATACGAGACACAGCAAATGCATGGCAGCGCCATCCAACTGTGTGTAGTTTAATGGCGGGACTCGTTGGCATTTTCTGAGGGGAACAAAAAGCCACAACCCCATCTCCTTTACCAAACATACATGTAGGGAACACGAGTGCTTAACTGGAGAAACAAAAAGATATCTCATTCTCCAGTGGGTTTAAAAAAAAGAAAATATTGCTATTTCTGATATCATTTTGAGCGTGAGCAGTTCTTTTTTGGGGGAGGGGGGATGGGGACTAGGGAGAACAACCACTGCAGAAAGCTCTACAAAGGGGTTGGGAAACCATCTTTGTTCATCCTGATTCCTGAGGGCTGCATTTCCTTCTGGACAAACTTCTGAGGGCCACATGTCAATGGCGGATGGGTCCAGAGTCAAAAGTAGAAGAGGCACAAATATAAATTGTACCTATGTATCTTAGGAAAGTTGCTACAGATAATCATACACCCCTCTCTATCTTGCATCCAGACAAGCAAGAGTCATTATCAGAGTTCAAGGATGCATTCTTCCCCTCATGAAATTAGATATGCCCAATAGAATATGTTGCGGCATGTGCTTGGTTGAGGCGCATGTGTGGTGCCCACAACAGTTTCTCCTGTACGCAAATGTGGCCACAGGTTGGCAAGCTTTCCCCTACGGATTGCAGATTGGCCGAGTTAAACCAATGTCACAGTGGAGAAAAACTGAGGGCCTCAGATCCTCACAAACTGAGGGCTTCAGATCCCAAGAGGGGGCAGGAAGGTTTAGGAGGAAGAGAGGCAGGGTATTGAGACGGTTAGAGGAAGCGAAGGCGGTGGGTGGGGGGGTGGAGGACAGCCTAGGAAGAGGTGCTGAGGAAGTGAGTAGCCCAGAAGCAGCCTTCTCTGCTCTGGTACCCTCCAGGTGCCCCCCCAGCTCCCCCCAGTCCCAGCCAGTATGGCCACTGGTGGTCAGGGAAGAGGGAACTAGTTGTTCAAAAACATCAGGAGGCCACAAGGTTGGGGGAGGCGAGCTCAAAGGAACATAGAGGAAACTAGAGGGAGAAAATACCTTGTAGTCTAGTTGGCCTCTCAGCAGTTGTTCTGGGTAGAGTGGGGGGGGGGGTAACAGCAAGCAACACTTTGTATTTGGGAAGATGCCAGCGCAAATACATTATATAGTGTAATAGTATATAAGTAGACATTAAGTAGATAATGTAGAAGAAACAACATGCTGCAAAGGGGAATACGGCTTCAGAAGATTTATGGTAACTGTGGTATTTCTGATACATATAACTGCACCTTAGATCTGAACGGTAATGCAGTGGACTTAATGCGTACTACACACTCCATTTGATATTTTCAGCGCCATTATCAAAAAGGATGTAATTTCTCTAATGGATATTTGGCGCCATCTATAGACTGATAACGAAACAGTATCCCTTTGCTGTAAATTATATGCAGCCATTGTGACTTTTAGAAATCATGTGCCAAACTGTATCAAAACGTTAGGGTTGTATCTACCTTCATTCTACCCAGAGTAGACCCGCTGAAATTTACAGACTGAAGCTAGTCATGTCCATTAATTCCAGTATGTCTACTCTGAGTAGCCTAGCACTGGATTACGATTACAACCCATAACCAGGCTAGGAAGGGCCCTTGAACTCTGATAATGTTTCTTGCTTGTCTGGATGGGGAATAGAGAGGAATGTGTGAGTAAATTAACATTTGTTGCTCTACACAATTTTGCTTCTGGCCCTGCCCACCATTGGCACGTGGTTTCTAGAATATGACTGTGGCGATCACACAGGGTCCCCGGACGTTTAACGATCTATTGATCCCTGTGCCACCACTGTGCTTGCTTCCACGCTGCCACCAACCCGTTACTCTCAGGTAAAACACTGAGTCCAGACAGTTGTTAAAATTGAACCAAATAAACACGTTTATTTTATAAACATTAACAAGTTTATGGTTTCTCAGATAATATTCCTGTCAGTAGCTTAACTTTAGTTTCTTTACCCGCCTATACCTTCCTAATACCTTCTGACTGATTATATCAACTGTTTGACTGACTCCTCTTAACAGATTCTCTCACATCAGACTAGCCCAACCCACAGACTTATCCTCTCTGTCTCTTCTCTAACTGCAGACTGACTTCTCAACCACCAGAACTCTAACTCCTCCCCTTGGGTTCCCATTGGTTAGTCATTTTACAATTAGTTAACCCTTTCCTTATGAACCCAGTATGATGTCACACACTTAGGAGGGCAAACGCCACAATGACCCTTGGGGTGAAAAGGGTTCCCAACCCCTTGTGTGTTGGAATGCAGCCTAATACATTTTTTTTGCAGGGCTGACATTTTGAAGAACTGGATTTTAGGCTGTGATCCTATGCTCATTTACCTGTGAGTAAATTGCACTGAACACTATACATGCATAGGATTGCACTGAGGAGAATTTAGGCACCCCCATGCTGTCACAGTTGATATATATACCAAGAGACAGCTAGATAGACAAGAGATATAGATACTGTATATAGATATAGATATAGACATAGATATATAGATATGTAAGAGGGATGTCTTGGCTGTCAATAAAAATCCCAATATTAACTTGTCTAGAGTATTTCAAAGGGAAGAAATATGATAAGAAATCCCATTATCTGAAACACAATTAGCCACATTTAATTTCTAAACAGTCCTTCATCCGAGAATCACAGGGTGTTTTATACTATAAAAACACCAAATTATTTACCATAGTAACAAACAATACCTTCCCACACACATTTTAAACAGCCATAGATTGTTGAATTAACCAAAGGCCTGGGAGAAGAGGAAAGTTTTTGCTTGGCGCCTAAAGATATGCAGCGAAGGCACTAGGCAAGCTTCCTTGGGGAGAGCATTCCACAAATGGGGAGCCACCATAACAAAAACAATTGCCATTTGTTTTAGTATCTTAGATTATCCAAAGTACTTTATATAAAGAACCTCCCTCACAGGGTTGTTATGAGGATTAAATAGGTACGTAGCGAACCATATGTGCCACCCTTGGCCTGCCTAGAGGAAAGGTGGGATATAAATGTGATAAATGGATAAATAGATGCATCATCTCAGTATCCCGTAGAACAATAAGGCAGATGACACTTATTATATGTGGAACCTACAATAAAATGTTGCACTTCTGCCTATTCAGGGTCTACTTGGTCATTCCCTCCTGTTGAAACATTCCATTCCACTCCTCTTCCCTTTCTAGTGTTCCATTTTTCTTTTCAACTCTCATTCCACATTGTGTAGCTGCTGAGCATGCTAAATCTTCAATTGGCTCGGCTTTTTTTGATGGTGGGGTAGAGTTCCATCTTCACACCTTGGAGTTCTGCACACCTTGGAGTTCTATAAAGCATGGGAATAGTTTCCTATTGTTTTTCAGTGGCCCCATTTTGAATACTCACCACCACCTGACCAATGAGGTAAAGATAAAGGGACCCCTGACCATTAGGTCCAGTCGTGGCCGACTCTGGTGTTGTGGGCGCTCATCTCACTTTATTGGCCAAGAGAGCCGGCGTACAGCTTCCGGGTCATGTGGCCAGCATGACTAAGCCGCTTCTGGTGAACCAGAGCAGCACATGGAAACGCCATTTACCTTCCCGCCCGGAGCGGGACCTATTTATCTACTTGCACATTGACGTGCTTTCGAACTGCTAGGTTGGCAGGAGCAGGGACCGAGCAATGGGAGCTCACTCCGTCGTGAGGATTCGAACCGCCGACCTTCTGATCAGTGGGCAGGCCAATAGAGTGAAGCCAGCCATGAGTGGGACCAAGCTAAATGGGGAACATAAGAAGGGCCCTGCTGGATCAAGCCAAGACCTTTTTGTAGCCCTCCAGGTTTTGTTGGACTTTGCATTGCCCCTTCTAGCACAGCTAATGGTCCGAAATGAGGGGAGCTGCAGTCCAACAATATCTGGAGGGCAACAGGCTTCCCACCCCTGATACAAAGGCTGTTGCTTTGCAGAAATTAAGTATGGAGCTCTGGCATGTAGAGCTTCTCCCAGCTAAACCTGACACCACAGAGACCTATATAGGAACATAGGAAACTGCCCCACACTGAGCCAGACCACTAGCTTAGGGATGAGGAAACTTTGGCCCTCCAGATGTTGTTGAACTACATCTCCCATCAACCCCAACCAGCGTGGCTAATAGACTGAGGGGAGTTGTAGTCCAGCAACATCTGGAGGGCCAAATATTCCCTACCCTGGAACATGTCCATCTGCCTTGCTATAATCTACCTTGACTGACATCAGCTCTCCAGGGTTTGGGACAGGGATCTCTCCCAGTTCTACATAGAGATACCAGGGATTGAACCCGGGAGCTTCTGCATGCAGAGCTGATGCCATGGCTTCCCAGTTTTGCATATGTGAGCACCCTTCACAAATGACAAGAGTGCTTACTGTATTTCTATTCCACATACAAAACAATTGCATGAGTTCCTTCCATCTTAGAAATGGGCTTTCTTTTGTACGGATTAATTCAAGCACTCTGTCTCTGGAAAATGCCACTTTGGGTGAAGATGCTTCTTTTTGTGCAAATGGATTTTTTTCTCTGTCCAAAAGAGAGAGGCACATTTGCAGACATGCCACATTTAAATGTGACTTTATTAAACAAAAGTAGTCCACAGCCAGAAGCTGTTCTGCTGGCAAAGCATCGAAATTCAGCTTTGCTAGTATGCCAGTATCTGAATTTAAAGCAATAGTCAACTGTACTGAAGCGAAAGAGTCTATCATTTTATTTGGCTCCCTGACAAAGATGCAGTCATAAATGAAGTCTAGAATCATCCGGTTTATTATTCCTGTTTGTTTCTGCCAATGATGTCCTTTTTCTGCAGCACTCACACTGTGGCTCTCAAGTCCTGAATGCATTTCTTTTAAAGATAACGAATGATGCCATCCTGTATGGTAATTTCCTCCCTTATTCCCCTCTGAAATTTAGGGGGAAAGGGTATGATGACTTATACATCAGCTGACTTATGCATCCAGCAACGATTTGAGTACTGGGCTATGGAGATATTTGTCACAAATGTGTTATAATTAGAACAAGCCACACAGATGTGCTTCAATATGGGTGAGCAGTTCTGACTTCAGAAATCATAGTTAGCATGATATACCAAATCCTTCACTACAGATCATTTTGTTGTGCCGTAATGTTCTTCACTGCTGGGAAAACAGCCAAACAGCCCCTTCTTCAGAGGTTATAAAGGACAGGAAAATAGGAATCTGCCTTACACTGAGGCAGACCAATGCTCTTTTTAGCTCAGATCTGTCTACACTGACTGGCAGTGACTCTTCAGGAAGCATTTTCTCCCAGTCCTACCTGGAGATGCTGGGGATTGTACCTGGGACCTTCTGCATGCAAGACTGATGTTCTATCACTGAGCTACGGCCTTCTGCAAGTCAGGTATGGGGAGTTTGTTGCCCTCCTGGTGTTGGATTACAGCTCTAGTAATCCATGATCCTTAGCCATGCTGGATGGGGCAGATTCCCCATGCCTACTATGAGGCCTCAGCCCTGCAGGTGTACTTCAGTGCATGCGAACACAAACATGCACAACTTTGCCCCTTAGTCCTGAAAGAGGAGTTAATTGCAGCTATATAGGAAGCTAGCCAACTTAGCAGTTTGAAAGCACGTCAAAGTGCAAGTAGATAAATAGGTACCGCTCTGGCGGGAAGGTAAGCGGTGTTTCTGTGAACTGCTCTGGTTTGCCAGAAGCGGCTTAGTCATGCTGGCCACATGACCCGGAAGCTGTACGCCGGCTCCCTCGGCCAATAAAGCGAGATGAGTGCCGCAACCCCAGAGTCGGTCGCGACTGGACCTAATGGTCAGGGGTCCCTTTACCTTTACCTTTTTATATAGGAAGCAGGGATGTGGGTGGTCTAAACCACTGAACCACTTGAGCCTGCCAATCAGAAGGTTGGCGGTTCAAATCCCTGCAATGAGGTGAGCTCCCATTGCTCTGTCCCAGCTCCTGCCAACCTAGATAGCAAGCACAGGGTATCAAAAAGGGACTCTGCACTTTTGAATTTGCCACTACACTACTGAGTCAAACCACTGGCTTAATGCTACCTCAGCACTGTTTACAAACAATGCAAACCTAAGCACTACCCTCCATCTCCAGGTTTTCAGCCCTACCTGGAGATGCCAGGAACTTCTACATTGCTCTATTACTGTACAGGCATCTTCCCCACTTACACGCATTTAACTCACACACAGTGCCGGGTAGTAATTAAATAAATTAATTTAAACTATAAATAAAGTGCAAAAAGGGCCCCAAAAGAGCAGAAAAACACGAAAATGACGGGAAAACAGCAGGAAAACAGCTAGCAATCCTAGGAGCCTTTATAAGGTTTATAAGGTGTTTACAGGTCTTTTAGATAGTGTTCCCCACTATATGCAATTTCACGTAAATGTGCAGTAACCCCGGGAACGTAACCCCCACATAAGTGAGGAGATGCTTGTACTGTGCCTCTTCCCCATACCATAAGGATTAAGTGTAAGTGTACTACCAGCTTGGAGAGAAAATGCTTCTGGTAACTTAAGTTTCTGCATCTCCCCCCCCCCCCAAGCCAAATACTCAGCCAATGGCAAATAGTGCTTATTGACTTAAGTAAAATGGTGCCCATTTACCCCAGCTTAGAATCTCTTTTTTCAAGCAAGATACATCAGTGAAAGAGAAACTTACAAATCCATTAAAGAAACAAGTCAGTGATGTTAAGGAACACACGAGCTTTGAACTGTTTCCTAATCAGTATTTGAGTTGTAGCGATTTCCCAGTTAATTATTAGACCCTTTTTATTAAAGGTTTGTTACACAGGGGACATACAAGCTCTTTTCCTTTTATTTTTTTTTATTTTTTTTTTTATTTTTTTTAGCACACAGCCATTTCCCCTGCTCTCCTAGCGGCATTCACTTTCAGAATCTGTTCTCAAAGCTTTCCAGTGAGACCAGCAACAATTTTTTTGCAGTGTATGTTCCCTCCTGGCCTCTAGCTCAGGGTTCAAACCAGCCATTTTCTCCAAGTATGTAGGCCATTTTATCCCTTTTTTATTACCACTCTACATTCCATGCTAACCAAGCATGTTCAGTCCTTATTGGGCTGCTTTTGGTGGGGATGGGTCAGTTGCCACAATTTAAAAAATAACTGTGTTTATGGAGAACGAATGCTGATATTTCCCTCTTCTCAAATTTGGCTGCAACCCTTGTGGTACTCACCACCTGTATTTTTTTATTGCAAGGGGAGAATGTAAATCCTCACTGATAACCAGTTAAATAGGAGGCTTTTCCTGAGGGATTCTGTCTGAACATTCAGCTGGAATGTGTTGACTCAGGCACCGCCACAGACTCTCTCTCTCTCTCTCTCTCTCTCTCTCTCTCTCTCTCTGTGTGTGTGTGTGTGTGCATGCGCACACTCACACTTGCCTTTGGAATAAAACAGTATTTGGATCATTCTTGCTTTCCACGAGCCAACTGTTGCAAGATCTTCAAGGCATATAGTGGGGGGGGGGGAGAGAGAGAAACCCAGATAGAATGTAAATTACACGACTAAAAAGATTTTCTCACTTGTTATTAATTGAATCACTGTATCACCTTTGTTCTAGCATCAAAGTCAGGTTGCGTAAATATGTGTCAGATGAGTGGGACGGCTTTTTAAACTGACAGCTGGGGTTTAGTAGAACTTCGCAATTATGGCTTTGCCTGTCTCTTCATCCAACTGGTGAAGGAACTAGTCCAAGCTTTAGCTGTTTTTACAGCATTTGTACTTTGCAAATGGTTTTACTCACTGAACAGTCTTCATTCATGAGTTTAAACTGGTGGAGATAGAGAAACAGCAGAGTGGGCTGTAGCATTTTGATACCCCCACAATGCATAAACACTTGGAATCACATAAACAAACTTTCTGATTAGCTTAACAGAAAATGAATAATAAATATAGCAATGATAACCACCATCATAATAGTGTGATTTTAAAGGAAAGATGTAATTGAAAGATGTACCAGTTTAATGGAGATTCCACAGATCTCCACAGATTCAGTTTCTAGCAACAGATTTGTCCCATATGCTTAGGAAATGCCCAGTCATTCTGGGTAAAAATTAAACAGACTCTCTGTTCCTGACAAAATTAAACAGAATCCATCTTGTGTAATTTTGGATAAGATAAGATGAAAAATGATAAGAAGAGGTCCCCGCTCTGGTTCCCAGATGCTGAACTTGCTGATTTAATAGAGCTCTGCTGCAGAAACATATTCTGTCAGATGTTACCACAATTCATTCCCCTGAAACACCCGCTCCCTTCCAGTCAACAACAAATCCTGCCAGCTGAAGCAAGCAGGGGCTCCATACCTGAGACAGGAGCTAACTGGGAACTCTTAATAATTGAAAGGTTGGTTATCCCATAAATGAATAGGATGGTGACAAAGGAATCTCAAAATAGCATGACAGTGAACCAACATTACACAACTGGTCATTGAGCTTTCATTTTACAACACATATGCCTCATCTGTGTTGGCTGCTATTCAGGTGATGCCCCCATAAATTATTAACATTTACAGTTATTTGCAACTGAGGGTACAATCTATACTGGAGCTATGTCGGCTGAAGGGCTTTACGCTGGGCTGCTGGCAAGGCAACTAGTGGAATCAGGAGCAAATAGGACCATACTGGGTTTCCAGGAAGTGTTTGCTCTCCATCCTAGTAGAAAGCAGAAGGAAAAGGGGACAGGAGCAAAGGAGAAGGAACAAGGAGAGGATAAAGGAAGAGGAAGGGAGGAAGATACAGACCATGAAGGCATTCCATTTGGTTGCAACACTTGTTTGCTTATAATGCAATAACTTAGGTGCACATTGAGATATCAGAATGAAGTTCAAAACACACGTTCAGGTCATAACTACATTTTAAGTCCAAATACTGGCTTGACCCCACACCCATTTTCAGGAAGAAGGGATTATACAGAATTGATTGTAATGGGGCATTTGAAGTGGGGCTTCTTAGACAATAGTATATAGCATAGCTGTCAACATTTTCCTTTTTTTAAGGGAAATTCCCTTATTCCGAATAGGATTCCTCGCAAGAAAAGGGAAAAGTTTACAGCTATGACAAGGGTATCAACCATAAAAAGCCCCACTCAGATAATAGCCAGACTTCCAAGTCCACAATGCAAATAATTACTTGTATACAACTGTTTGTGGCAGCCTTCATGTTCTTTCCAGTCATTGGCTGAGCTGCTGTGATTTCACAGCATGTTAATGAGCATTCTAACAACTGTGGCAGACTATGACCTGTAGATTACTTATACAGGGTCTTCTTTGCGGCTGCACCATTACAGCTGTTGCCAACATTCACATTTTGAAGTCAGCTGAAGACGTATATGTTTGGTCAGGCCTTTGTAGGGGATTAATGCAATGTGGGCAACTATATAATGATGATGATATTTATTACACACACACACACACACACACACACACACACACTTTATGTATCAGAAGATCTCCAGGTAGTGTACAACATTAAAAACAAATCACAAAACATCAATGATAAAAACATAATAAAAGCATACCGACAGACAGCCTAATAATAAAATAGCCATCATAACAACAGTCCTTTCCCAAACACTATATATTTCCTACAGTATTGTTATGATTATTTTAAAATGTTATTTGATGTTATAATTTGTATATTGCAATGCTCTCGGCAATTTAGATCTGTTAGCTGCCCTAATGGCATCACAGATCACTGAAGGACATGTTAGAAATATACATAATAAAGACATATAAATGCATACATATTGCAAATTACAAAATACATGCTAGATCATTAGGAAAGGGATCAATGCCTTTTTACAAATCAATGGTGTACAGTTCCAAGTGTGGCACTCAAGGTCTTAATTCGTAGGATGTTCTCTTTTCTTACTGTGTTTTTAATATACTGTTGCATGCTACCTCACTCTCTAGGCAAGGCATGGCCAAACCTGGCCCTCCAGCTGTTTTGGGACTACAATTCCCACCATCCCTGGCCACTGGTCCTGTTAGCTAGGGATGATGGGAGTTGTAGTCCCAAAACAGCTGGAGGGCCAAGTTTGGCCATGCCTGCTCTCTAAGCGGTGTGAGATTTCAGGGGTTCCAGGCACTTCATGTTTCATTTTGGAAATGAGCCACAATAGAGACTGTGGTGGCTTTATGATAATATGGTTTATTTATATATGGTCTTGTTTCTCCCATAGCCACAGCTTTGGATTCAATCAGAAATCAAACGTTGTTCTGACACTTTCTCCAGATTGCCACTTCTATTCTGGCCCACATTACTGCAACTTCCAACTCTTACCTCAGGCTTCTAACCTTCTAACCATATATGAGTTGAAGAAGGAGCACCACCATTTGCCCATCTCTCACAGAGCCCCCTTCCCTTTCCCCGCTGTAGTAACGTAGACATGTTCAGAAAAATCATTCCTTGGTCAAGTAAAAGAATGTGGCCTTGTGGGTACTTTGCCAGCTACAAGGACCCTGGGAAAGGGAGCTGTGTATCTTTAACCCCAGACTTTTTGGCTCCTTGCCATGAGAGGTTTATGGGAGGAAAGGGGTCCTTGATTAATGGAGGGTTTCACACCTGGGCTGGTGGTAAGAATCCCTTCCTCCTTCCCGGAGGTTGTTTGTTTTCAAATTGCTGAGAATTGGGGATCTGGTTAATTTCCACAGGTGGGAGGAAGATTCTTTGATTAAGGGTTCAAACCTAAAACTGACCCAGCTGCAAAAGAGTGGGCTAATCCAATTAAGGCTTTGATTGGCCAAAAGTTACGACGCAGAGTCAGAATTGTAGATAAAAGATCAAGGGAATTGCTGACTCTTTGCTCTTTGCCAAGGCTCCTTGCCTTTGCTCTCTGCCATTGCGTTGCAACTTGCAAAGATGCCCGGCTGTAACTTTCATCGATAGCCGTCGTTACGTCCTTTTGAAATGGAAATCCTCAAACAGCTCCATTACGCAACAGCTTGAAAGGACTCTTACTATTATATCTGTGTTCCTTTGTAGGTATGTAACAGTTAGTTATAATGTACATCGTTATTATTTTCATGTTTGTAAGACATTTAAGATGTGCCTGTGGTTTTCCCACATGTTTTCAGTTATTCTTTTAAAATAAACTTTTATGTTAGAACCTGTTGGTATTTGTACCTTTTCCGAGGGAATAGCTAAATCCAAGCCTTCCGCTTAGTTACGCTCTACCAAGTGAACTTCTGCCTGCAAGCCTGTGGATGCAGCTTGTAAGGAAGGGGGGATTGCCAGG
Organism: Podarcis muralis; assembly: GCF_964188315.1. Classification (NCBI taxonomy): domain Eukaryota; kingdom Metazoa; phylum Chordata; class Lepidosauria; order Squamata; family Lacertidae; genus Podarcis; species Podarcis muralis. The sequence goes on from NC_135657.1 coordinate 80,359,081, forward strand.
TTAATTGGACGCACTCTTCTCCCTGGGTGGTGTCCTTGGGTTCCCCTGAATTAAAGGGAGTGGTGGCAGCCCTACCGGTGTGATTTCGGCCTGTGTTTGAGAAAAGTAAAACCCCTCGCAAACCTACTCAAGAAACCTGGACTGGCCGGAGAGCAGAGTCGGGTGATGGAAGGGTAGCGTGGGCGAGGGGCGCCTTTACTACATGTTGGCAGCGTGGTGGGATCTAGAACTTCCCTGCGGAAAAGCACTGTAATGTTTTAAAAAAAAATTTTGGCACGTATCTTGTGGCTTACAAACGGTTTGTTATTTTGGACAGAGATAGTTAGGATGGAGGACTCTTTAGCAACTGCTCAACAATCTATGAGAACTATTGATCAATGGGGGGAAGTGGGAGAAGCTAGTTCCCTACCGGTGGAAGCCAACCCCATGAGGACTCCAAGTCCTAGCGAAAAATCCGCGTCCTGGTTTTCCGATGGGTCCCAGGAGGAGCTGGTGGATGCCAGTATCCCGGAGACGGTTCGGAGGGGTCAGCAAGAGACCTGCCGTGCGGAAGGAGGGAGGGATGCGTCGGAGTACCAACCCCTAACCCCTCGTGAGGAGGTGCATGCAGAGGCAGCTGCTGCACGTCCTAGGGAAAATTTTCCTGGTTACACAGAGTCTAACACAGAGTCTAAAGAGATGGATTTCTCGGAGGGACTTGATGTGGAGTGGACACGTGATCCAGTGGACGGTGGATTCCGTTCCAGAGAAAAGTGTCCAAAAGTCGGTGAGGCTATTCACCTAGCACCACGATACGACCGGAATGCGTGTGATTACCAAGGTTTGCCGCAGCAGCGACAAGAGGTGATGGGGAGAGACTACAGCCGAGAGGTGTATGGGCCAGATGTGCGCAGGAAGGTGGTACAGCCTTCGCTTTGCCCGGGAAAGGTCTACTCGCCCGTCAGTGCTCAACCAGTGCGCGTGCCAGTACGCCGGTACGTAGAGGAGGAAGAGTTCTTTCAAAGACCTCAACGTGAATACGCGGCGGCGGAACAGCAACGCCCGGATGGGTGGGTGCCGCCCAGCAGAGCTCCAAGGTATGAACCTGTCCCAGTGCGGGGGGGAAACCAACAACAACCGCCCCCTCCAGGACTGACTTTAAATAACCTCAATTGGAGGGTGTTCCAAAAATATCAACCCCCTACTGATGTACTGTGTTACCTAAATCTTTTTGAAGTGACCTGCAAAGACATGGGAGTCGCTCCGGAACTTTATATGGTGGTTTTGCGCTCCCTGGTCTGTGGGGATTTGTCAGAACTGATGGGACATCTTCCCCAAGATGACTTGAATAATTATGAGAAATTTAAAAAATTAGTTATGCGACGGCTGGGCTTACATCCTGAGCAATATAGAAAAGCCTTTCGGAAAGTGGAGAAAGGTGGGCTCACTGACAACATAGCCGTATTTTCTGCAAAGATGGCTCAGAATTTTGAACTGTGGCTTGCAGCCGAGGGGGCTCGGGATGCGAAGGAGATCAAGCAGCTCCTGTTGATTGAGCAGTTCATGCGGTCCTTGTCCCCTGAAATTGCTAGCTTGGTTGCAGACCAAAAGCCACGAACTTTGGAGGAAGCCACTTCTCTGGCTGAGTCTTTCTGGCTTAATCGCGCCCAACGGACTGCTAAAGGGGGGAATAATGCGAATAGACCTATGATTGGGTCTGGACGATCCGCCCCCCCCCATCAAGGAACCTAGCCGAGGTAGTCCTACACCTGCTAAAGATTTTGCTGCAACAGGGGGAGAGCGTTCTAGACTATCTCCTACGTCTGGACTGTGTTTCTTCTGCAAAAAGCCGGGACATGTGAAAGCAGCTTGTCCCCAGCTTGGAAATAAAAAGCCTCCCATCCTCACGTCCACTCCCGCTGTGCGGATGATACAGCGGCCGGAGGAAGATTGGGAGGAGGAACAGCAAAAATCCGGAGTGGAGCAGAGTTTGGCTCTGAAGGAGGAGGGTGGGGCAACACCTAAAGTTGAAACACCTGCTGTCCCAGTAACTGCTGTTAATGTGGGTCCGGTGAGTGCGGGGAGTAATTTTAAAACCCCCCATGTGAACTGGGCGAAGTTGGAGTTTTCTGCCCCTATTGAAGTCAATAAAAATGTTGTGGAATCGTATCGGGACACTGGCTCAGATATTACAAGCGTGTCTAGAGATCTGGTCTTGCCTAGCCAGATGCAGGCAAAGCCCCTGAAAATTAGCCCATACGGGGTAGAAGAAATTTTTCAGCCAACAGCAATAGTCCCCCTTCGATACAAAGGCTATAGCGGGGACCATTTGGTGATTGTTCATGACCCACAAGTTTGCAAAAGCCCCGTTTTGGTTGGGAACGATCTTGGGTTTCAAGTTTACTTGCAACAACAAACCAAGGTGAATCCGGTGACTGTAGTAACCCCCCCCACCCCAATTCAGGCAGGGACAGACTCTGTTGTGCCTGAGACAGGGTTGGATGGAAAACCCGGAGGGGAGGGAGAGGTACCAATTTTGGATGTGGATCCCAAAAAGGACTTTGATGCCCCTGTTGAACTGAGAGATTTGGGTCGGAAGGTGGGGACTCATTATGATAATCTGCCCAATAAGTTACAAAGTGTCCCCTCGAAAGCAAATGTCTTGGAGAACCTTGTCCCGGATAGGGAGGGTGGAAGTTTGGCGCCTGATACTATAACTCCCAAAACTACTAAGACTGTTGAGACTGTGACCCCTGAGAAATTGGTTGGGAGGAGGGTTGGCTTGATACGAATTGCCACTCCTTGTGTTAATGAGCCCTGCTCAGCGTCTGACGTCATCCCCAGGGTTCATCGGGTTGTTGTACCTTCTTTTCAAAGTGTGGACTCTGTTTCCGCGACTTTACCAAAGGACTCAGTTTTGTCTCCATGGAACCAGCCTGACTTCCAGAAGAGTAATCCTGGTTGTGGAACTTTAATTCCCCAGCCTACAACTGCTGATTTGTTTACCTCCAAGGGTTGTATGGGGGAACCTTTTGATCCAGGTCTTAAACCCCAAGTTAGTGAAAATTCTCTTTTGGGGGAAAATGTTTTGAAATCTGCAGTTCCAACACAGCCGCTTGCAGAAAACCCCCTAATAACACAAACTGTGAACTATGCGAGTGTTTCCTGTCAGCCAAACGCTGAGAGGCAAGCAGAAAGAGGGGGGTCAACTCCACCCAGTCAAGCAGCCGTAACAAGTTTCGAGTTTTTTGATCATTCTCTCCTAGGTTGCCGGGAGGCTGCGGAAACTCCACCTTGTGAGACTGAGTTTATTTCTGTTGTGGCTAACCAAGAACTTTTTTGCCCGCAGCTCAAGGACTTTAAAGACCCTGCTGATGTGTTTATTGTGTTTCAAAAGATGTTTTGTAATGCAAATGTTTGTGTCAAGAAGAAAGTGAATTTGGTGGGTCTTTTACAGAATTTCAGTCCTAGGAAACAGGATGATGATGTTAAGAGCAAAAATGTTTTCAGGTTTGCTTGGAGTTTCATTTTGCCCAATCCCTGTGTTCAAAATCTGTTGGGTATGTTTAGAGGAAAATGGGAGGGATTGGAAGAACTTAAGCTGATTTTTTCTGACTTGTGGCCAAAACGCCTTAAGCATGTGCAGAGTGTCTTGGCCCATTTGCAAGATCCAAACCTGATCGTAACAATGTTAAAATGCCAGTTTGCTCAAGGAGAGGTGGTGTATTTGGGATTTAGAGTTGGGTCTGGAAGCATCAAGACTCTGGAGGCTAAGATACAATGTATCCAAGAGTGGCCTCGCCCTGTGGTGAAAAAAGATGTGCAGTCCTTTATAGGGTTGGTGAACTATTACAGGCGTTTTATCAACCACTTCTCAACCCTGGCAGCTCCTCTTACCAACCTTTGCAAGAAATCCTTGCCAGTTAAGGTAGAATGGACTGAGGAGTGTCAAAGAGCTTTTGATTTGTTGAAACATGCATTGATAAGCAACCAAGTCATGTTGGCCCCAGATCAGAGACGGCCGTTTAAAGTACAGACGGACGCTAGTCAATTTGGATTGGGTGCCGTTTTGTTACAAGAAGATCCGGAGAAAAATTGGCGTCCCGTGGTTTATCTGAGTAAGAAATTGATAACCAGGGAACAAAATTATTCTACCATTGAGAAGGAGTGTTTTGCTTTGGTCTGGGCTCTAACTAAGTTGCGTCCCTATTTGTGGGGTACTTCCTTTGAGGTTCAGACTGATCACTCCCCACTGTGTTGGTTGGAAAGAGGAAAAAACTCTAACCAGAAACTGGCTAGATGGAGCATGGCCCTGCAAGATTTCCAGTTTAAGGTCACTCATATTGCTGGAAAAGAAAATGTGGTTGCTGATACTCTGTCTAGAATGTACCAATCTGTTCCATGAAGTGTGAGATATGTATTACCTGTATCCTCTGATGAGAATTCATTGTCTTGAAACTGTGAAAATATTGGATTAGGGGGGTGCTGCTAGTTATGTATGTTTAAAAGCTGCTAGAACCCCCTGGACCAGGAAATCTACCTCAGTGTAAATAGTTAGATGAAATTATGGGACTTTACCCTATTAATTTCATCTGGAGGGGAGGGTGTAGTAACGTAGACATGTTCAGAAAAATCATTCCTTGGTCAAGTAAAAGAATGTGGCCTTGTGGGTACTTTGCCAGCTACAAGGACCCTGGGAAAGGGAGCTGTGTATCTTTAACCCCAGACTTTTTGGCTCCTTGCCATGAGAGGTTTATGGGAGGAAAGGGGTCCTTGATTAATGGAGGGTTTCACACCTGGGCTGGTGGTAAGAATCCCTTCCTCCTTCCCGGAGGTTGTTTGTTTTCAAATTGCTGAGAATTGGGGATCTGGTTAATTTCCACAGGTGGGAGGAAGATTCTTTGATTAAGGGTTCAAACCTAAAACTGACCCAGCTGCAAAAGAGTGGGCTAATCCAATTAAGGCTTTGATTGGCCAAAAGTTACGACGCAGAGTCAGAATTGTAGATAAAAGATCAAGGGAATTGCTGACTCTTTGCTCTTTGCCAAGGCTCCTTGCCTTTGCTCTCTGCCATTGCGTTGCAACTTGCAAAGATGCCCGGCTGTAACTTTCATCGATAGCCGTCGTTACGTCCTTTTGAAATGGAAATCCTCAAACAGCTCCATTACGCAACAGCTTGAAAGGACTCTTACTATTATATCTGTGTTCCTTTGTAGGTATGTAACAGTTAGTTATAATGTACATCGTTATTATTTTCATGTTTGTAAGACATTTAAGATGTGCCTGTGGTTTTCCCACATGTTTTCAGTTATTCTTTTAAAATAAACTTTTATGTTAGAACCTGTTGGTATTTGTACCTTTTCCGAGGGAATAGCTAAATCCAAGCCTTCCGCTTAGTTACGCTCTACCAAGTGAACTTCTGCCTGCAAGCCTGTGGATGCAGCTTGTAAGGAAGGGGGGATTGCCAGGTTAATTGGACGCACTCTTCTCCCTGGGTGGTGTCCTTGGGTTCCCCTGAATTAAAGGGAGTGGTGGCAGCCCTACCGGTGTGATTTCGGCCTGTGTTTGAGAAAAGTAAAACCCCTCGCAAACCTACTCAAGAAACCTGGACTGGCCGGAGAGCAGAGTCGGGTGATGGAAGGGTAGCGTGGGCGAGGGGCGCCTTTACTACACCCGCCTTTAATGGCCCATCACCAAAGCTATCACCTCAACACAGGAAGCTAGCCTGCCTTAACACTTGCTGGATCCAGGAGTTAGAAACGTTTCACACACAGCCTACTACTTGCCCCACAAACTCAGAACAATTCATATGTATTTCTATTAATTGTGCTCTTACTCCTAGGTGCAAATGGCTTCAAGACTTTTTATAGTGTGGAGTGATGTAGAAATTTAATAAACCAGACCTAACCAGCTGGTGGTGGTGGGGAAGCCTGCCTTTTCCATCCCAGCACTAGAAGAACAGCCTCATGTTCTAGCTTTGCACTTCTCAGCACAGTAGGATTTCTCCTTGCAATTTGATTTCACCTCACACCTCGGCTCCTGCTCTTTATAAGGACTGGTATTTTGCTAGTTTGTAAAATTAAGATATGGAACAACTGATTGGTTCAAAATTGGGAAAGGAGTATGACAAGGCTGTATATTGTCTCCCTGCTTATTTAACTTTTATGCAGAATTCATCATGCGAAAGGCTGGGCTGGATGAATCCCTAGCCGGAATTAAGATTGCCGGAAGAAATATCAACAGCCTCAGATATGCAGATGACACAACCTTGATGGCAGAAAGTGAGGAGGAATTAAAGAACCTTTTATTGAGGGTGAAAGAGGAGAGCGCAAAATATGGTCTGAAGCTCAACATCAAAGAAATGAAAATCATGGCCACTGGTCCCATCACCTCCTGGCAAATAGAAGGGGAAGAAATGGAGGCAGTGAGAGATTCTACTTTCTTGGGCTCCATGATCACTGCAGATGGTGACAGCAGTCACAAAATTAAAAGACGCCTGCTCCTTGGGAGAAAGGCGGTGGCAAACCTAGACAGCATCTTAAAAAGTAGAGACATCACCTTGCCAACAAAGGTCCGTATAGTAAAAGCTATGGTCTTCCCAGAAGTGATGTATGGAAGTGAAAGCTGGACTATAAAGAAGGCTGATCGCCGAAGAATTGATGCTTTTGAATTATGGTGCTGGAGGAGACTCTTGAGAGTCCCAAGAAGATCAAACCTATCCTCTTGAGAGTCCCAAAGAAGATCAAACCAAGTCCCAAGAAGATCAAACCTATCCATTCTTAAGGAAATCAGCCCTGAGTGCTCACTGGAAGGACAGATCGTGAAGCTGAGGCTCCAATACTTTGGCCACCTCATGAGAAGAGAAGACTCCCTGGAAAAGACCCTGATGTTGGGAAAGATGGAGGGCACAAGGAGAAGAGGACGACAGAGGATGAGATGGTTGGATAGTGTTCACAAAGCTACCAGCATGAGTTTGACCAAACTGCGGGAGGCAGTGGAAGACAGAAGTGCCTGGCGTGCTCTGGTCCATGGGGTCACGAAGAGTTGGACACGACTAAACGACTAAACAACAACAACAAAATTAAGAGGCCACTGCAACTGTAAAATAATTCAACATTTACTGTTATCTTATAAGCAAGCTGTACATTCTGAAACCAAGAACTCTAGAGCAAAACAGCTGAAGGATACCATCTCTGGATTAAATTCAAAGTGACTATTCAAGAGCAAAATTGTTTTGGGATTTTCAGTCAACATTAGGGGGCCTACCCAGGAAAAAGTAAGCAAATATAAACCACTGCAACTGGTACCAGACTGACTCAGGTCTATTTAATAACATGACTAATGAGATGCATCCATATCTTTCCAACATGCCCCCCTTCCACAGCACTGCTTCACTCATGACTTACGAGCTCTTATTGCTGCTCAATTTGTCATTACGGGGAAAGATGAAATATAGCATCATGATAGTGCAATTTCAGTTTCTGAGTTCTTAAAATACGGCAATTTTCTGAGTTTAACTACAATTGCAGATGATTACAAAAGCAAAGACGTTTGAAAATAATGAGGAACTCTGTCATTATTATAATACAATTTGAAGTACAACTTAAGTGGCTAGAAAGCATTTATAGTTGCACTGGAAGTTATAATTTGGAGCTGCTTTATATGAGAACTATTTATGAACATACCTGCAGCGCCATTCTAAGCTCCTTTGCCCAGTCTGAAGCGATTCCCATTGAGCTCAATGAGTCTTATAGCAGGCAGCATACTTAGAACTGCAGCTTTATGTTCATTGTTTATCCATTTGGTTAAACAGCTAATAATGTTTATCTGTAATGGCAACAGAGAAGATGAAATGTGAAGGAGCCTGGTAGAGTCAGGCAAATCAGATATTAGCTCTTTATTTTTATTTTATTAAAGATTTTCTTGATTTACAAAAGTGTGTGCAATGTCTCTTTCGTATTTCCCCCATGTAACTTTTTTTTACAAATCATTTTCATTTGTTGAGACATTAGGAAGAAAAGGGGGAAAGAGGTGGGGGGGGAGATGGGGGGGTTGGGGTTGGGTGGTGATGTTTCTATTTTACTTACTATATGTAGGGTTTGGTGTCAGCGTTGCTTGTGCTGTTCACTTGTGTTCCTTTGGCTCTTTACAAAACGGTTTGATAATATGCTAACTTAATTAGAAATAATACAGTCCAAAGGGGAGAGATCTTGCTATATTTTCACATATTTGAAGGGAAAGGTACCCCCAAACAAAAATACAGGTGTATACCGATGTACGTATATAGTAAAACTATTGGGCTGGTGGTGGGGAAGGAAGGGGGGCGCCGCCACCCCGGTTTCTCAACAGTCAGCAGCTGCCCTTCCCACGACTGGGCGCGCGGTTTTTTCCAAGGCGGGGAGATTCCCACCGCGCGGTCCGCGAGGGGTGTCCCTTTTAAGAGCGCGGGGGGTGTTGGGGGGGAAGGCCTTATCCGGTTCTTACGGCCCCCTAGAGGGCTGTCCGCTTCGTCTGCTCCGAGTCACCTGACTCCGAAGAAGCCACAAACCTGCGAGGCCCCGTGAGGAACGAGCAAGAAGAGCCGGCGAGAAAAGGCAAGGAGGGAGCGAGGTGTGTGTGCGCGCGCGCAGACACACACACACACGCGAGAGAGAGAGCGCGTCGGGGGTTGCGTATTGCACGCATACATGCATCCTAGCAGTGGCACCACAGGGAAGGTTTGTGGCCGCAACCGGGGATTAGGCGACCGGGGATTAGGCTAGAAATAGCGGCGGTGGCGGCGGCGGCGGGCGTGGAGAGCTCCCCCGGCACCCGCTCCGGCCTTAGCGCATCCCTGCTCTCCCTGCACCTGAGGGCGCGGCGTGTGCGCCCAGGGCGCGCCTTTCCCGCGCTCTGGAGCAAAGGGGGCCGCCGGTGCGGACGGAGGGGGGCTCGGCGCAGCTGCGAGCGGGCGGGGGCGAGAGAGGTTAGCGTGTTGGGTGGAGGGGGGGCGCAAGCGGAGGAGGAGAGACCGTGGCCTCCTCGCGAGCAGGAGGCAGCGCCAGCAGCACCGCGAGGGGCAGAGCAGAGGCGCGGCAGTCGCCAGAAGGACGCGGACGCACTGACAGGTCTGCTGCTGCTGCTGCTGCTCCTGCTGCCGCCTCGGGCACTTCCACATTCTCCGGGGAGGGGACGGGGCGAGCAGGCCTGGCTGGGCGCTGCTTGGTAATCCCCGAGGCGAGGTGGGGGGACGGGAGGGAGGGAGGGAGAGATGCATATATGCAAGACTACTAGCCAAACGCCGCCGCCGCCTCCGCTGTCGTTCCTCTCCCCCCCCCCCCTGGAAAAAGGGGAGGGTTGCATTGCAGAGGGCGAGGAGAAGGAGACAAGCGGCTTGGAGAGGGTAGGGGGAAGAGGCGGGGGGCTGCGGGGTGTGAGAGATCGCCGGGGTTGGGTGGTTTGGGATTGGGAACCGGCGGCCTGCGGTTGTCTTCAAGACAGAGCTGGCTGGGGGAAAGGCACCGAGAGGGCATAACATGGCGCAATGATATGATAATCTCCCACCAGAGAGAGAGAGGTAGAAACGCAGGGAGGAAGGCGAGAGAATCCCGTTGCTGCAGTAAGAAGCCCCGCCAGCAGCAGGAGGGAGCGGTGGGGACAGGGCCGTGTCGGAGACTGGCTAGATAATTCAGTCCCTGGGCCCTCTTGGGGCTCTGTCAGGAAGGCCCAGGGCTGGGAGATCTTCTGTGAGGTTGCGGGGAGGGGAGGGAGAAAGCTTCATTTATTCCCCACCCCCCATAAACAAGAGAGATGAGATACATAGTGGTTTGCAGGAACCGCCATCATACTCAAGGGAGGCAGGCAAGGGAAAGGAAAGGACCTCCCCCACACACACTCACCCTCAGAATTCATATACAGTATTATTATGTGGGCATATTTCTGTTTCGTCTACAATGCCCCCAAGAATAGTTGCAATGCAAACACTTACACAACAGAGGAGGTGGCATGGGAGGAAGGAGGGAACCTGGAATGAGCCAGGATTTAGAAATCAGCTTTTGCTAGTTAAATAATTGTGCATATATATATATCCTTTTAAAAAAGATTATCCTCCCCTCAGTTGTTTTTCTCTCCCCCCCCCCCCTTGTAGAAGTGGTAGCAGCCCTAGAATTAGCCGAAGATGTCGGGTCAGACGCTGACAGATCGCATCGCAGCTGCTCAGTACAGCGTTACAGGATCAGCTGTAGCTAGAGCCGTCTGCAAAGCAACCACACATGAAGTGATGGGGCCCAAGAAAAAACACCTGGACTGTAAGCATCTTTTTATATAAGCGGTTCGCGTGTGGAGGGCTAGGGAATCTGTGTGGTTCTGTGCTCCTGGGGTCCATTGCCCTCTGGGTAATCGGTTTCTTCTGCCATAAGAATTAAATGAAGTGCTTAAAAAATGAACTTTTTATTGTAGCAATATAACACCTCAGAAATGACTTAGTCACCTTATTTTGTTTCATTTTGACCTTCAGGTTTTAGGATAGGTGCATGTATCAGAGAATGGAAGGCCTGTGACTACTTGGAAACTGCAAAAGTATTCTGGCCATGCTTTGGGCAAATGAGTTTAGATGAGGGTGGATGTTGACTTGAGTTGCTGTAATGTGGAGATTATCTCTACAGAGAGGTTGGTTTGATCATGGCAAAACTGAATGATTCTTGTTCATTGTAATGGTTCCATTGTGTATCATTAATGAAGGGTAGGAAAGATGAAAATTTTAAAGTATGTCACATGCACCACTCATCCCAAATGAAATCGCTGTAGTGCTCTTAGTTGTGTTATTTTGTGCAGCCATCCTTAATTGTGTTAGATCTTCATTCTGCACTCATTTGGCCTTCATTCTATATTGCAGGGAGTGGTAGTCAAAATGGCTAGACCATGGTTGGGCCATCTAATCCTACTTTATGGCCCTCATATTACAGTTTGTAATCCTAAATACTGCGAGCAGCAAAGGACAGAGGAGTTCTGATCCTCTGTACTGAACACAGCAAAATAGAAACCTAAACAACACCAGTAGAAATGAGAAGGTCCACAGAAATCAGCCTTCACCACAATGTCTCTAGGGACTCCTCCCATCACCCATCCGTAATGAAGCTGCTCATCAGTACTGCCATAGAACCCACACAGAGAAGTCACCAACAATATATGTGAATGGAAGGGATACCATGATGACATCACAGGGCCCTGTTACATCTTCCGGTGCACATTGCACAGGTGCATTCTGTAACTGCTGGCTGGGACTGATGGGAGCTGTGGTCCAAGACATTTGGGGGGCACCAGGTTAATGAAGGCTGGGTTAGGAGGACAAGCAAGCACACACACCTGCAGCCACAAGTTCTAGTACAGGGTCAGGAGTTCAGATGCCTTGGCAGCTGGTGGCAGACTGCAGATAACTCTTTTAAGAGGGACAATGTCATGCTTAAATGTGTCCCCTTCCATTCACACTTGCCACACTCTATAGGCCCGAAGGAGGTAGGATCTGTAGAGCACAAGCTTCTCAGGGCAAAACATTTTGTTGCTGAGATGGATAAGGGTTATGACTCTGCACTTCCTTCTTTATTGTTGATTTTGCATAGCTATTTGTGCAGGCCCTTCCTTTAAGTAATGAGCTGTGATAGAAAGAGAGCACTGTACACAAAGTTTTCCAGATGTACATTTGTATCCAAGCAGGTCTCACTATCTGAACACAATGCATTCTCCAGGAATCGTTTGTTAGGTGAGCGTTCTTATAATGAGAAGATGATTGCCATTGATTCCTATGGGAGAAATTTATCATGCATTCCGACCATGGAATTCTGACCCCAAAATGATAAACAAAACAAAAAACAAAAACAAAACTGGGAAACCCAGGACAACCCTCTGGAAAATGCTTTTATTTGTCTGATCTCTCCCACTTCCCACCATGGTTTCTGGTGAAACACCTGCTGCAAACCAGCAAAACATAAGGCTGCTTATTTGTTTACAGTACTACACATAAGTCTGGCTGTTTGGATATCTGAATCTGTGGTGTGTATAATGAGGTTTGGGTACTAATTCCTCATGTAAATGTTTCAATAACATGTGAATGTTTCAATAACAAGTGTTTGGATAGTGGGACCTGTGTGTGTTTTGATTCTTTGGGCAGAATAACATAAAACTTGTGCCATGCTTGTTATGTGATTGGTATTCATTTGCTAGGGCTCATATAAGTATATTATTATTAATTATTATAATATTTTTGTTATTATGGTTATCTGTCTTCCACAAATATCACAAGGCTATGTAGAAAATATGATAAGAATGGCTAAAACAGCATAGAAAATAGCAGAACATGAAATTAAAAACAATACAAAGCAGAGACCCATTCATCCAGCTGGGAAAGCTTGTCGGAACAAAAAATGACTTCAAATTTTTTCCCTGGAAAGTGCAGATAGAGAGTGTCTGTTACATATTGACAGGAATGCTGTTTGACAGAACAGGGGGCAGCCACATTGAAAGCCCTGCTCTGAGTTATTGTGGAGTGGACTTCTGATACATAGGAAGATGCCTTATGCCAAGTCAGGACCATTGGTTTCTCTAAATCAGCGTTTCCCAAACTTGCAGTCACTGGCAGCCAGAGTGGACAGTATGGATTTAGAGCAGTGTTTCCCAAACTTGGGTCTACAGCAGTTTTTTTGGACTACTGCTCCCATCATCCCTAGCTAGAAGGACCAGTGGTCAGGGATGATGGGAATTGTAGTCCAAAAACAGCTGGAGGCCCACATTTGGGAAACTGCTCTAAATCCATACTGTGCACTCTGGCTGCCAGTGACTCTCCAAGTTCTGAGGTAGACATACCTGGAGATGGCAGGGTTTAAACCTGGGATCTCCTGCATGTAAGGCATGCACTTGGCTCCTGAGCTACAGCTGTTCCCTGTGCCACATTCTGTTCTCTAATGTGGGATGGGTGAGGGAAATAGGGGTTTGTATGCCTATTTCTGGGTCTCCATCGACTTAGTGGTGGTTAAGAGTGTTGGACTCGTAATCTGGTGAACTAGGTTCGATTCCCAGCTCCTCCACATGCAGCTGCTGGGTGACCTTGGGCCAGTCACACTTCTCTGAAGTCTCTCAGCCCCACTCACCTCACAGAGTGTTTGTTGTGGGGGAGGAAGGGAAAGGAGATTGTTAGCCGCTTTGAGACTCCTTAGGGTAGTGATAAAGCGGGATATCGAATCCAAACTTTTCTTGTGGTACTGATAGCATTATGAAATCTCTAGAAGTGAGACTAAATTATGTATTTTCCTGGAATAGTACAACACTTCTCACCATGCCCCTGACTCCAGCCAGACTTTCTCTGTGCAGCATAGGGTTAAAGGTAAAGGGACCCCTGACCATTAGGTCCAGTCGTGGCCGACTCTGGGGTTGCGGCACTCATCTCGCTTTATTGGCCGAGGGAGCCGGCGTACAGCTTCTGGGTCATGCAGCCAGCATGACTAAGCCGCTTCTGGCGAACCAGAGCAGTGCACGGAAACGCCGTTTACCTTCCCGCCGGAGTGGTACCTATTTATCTACTTGCTCTTTGACGTGCTTTCAAACTGCTAGGTTGGCATAGGGTTATGCTGGTGTAAATTCACTACACTGGCATAGCATCACCTTCTCTGGGTGCAGCAGAATATGCAGTAGCAATCCTATCCTCACTTAGCAGAATAGGATTGCACTGTTACTCTGTGGCATCCAACTGGGTTTTGTTTAGCTCTCTTGATGTAATCACTTTGTATAGAAAAGCTGCATAGTTTAATGATTAGCCTGTCATTGTTTAAAAACTTCAAAGATTGGACCTGAAAAGCAGGGGCATAGTAGAAATAGTGACCACATCCTATCTTTTTGCACCTGCAGATCTGTTTAGAGACAGAGGTAATTGAAATTGCCAGCTGACAACCTTATAGGCAGTGATTGATGCATTGGGACTTAACCTTTCTTGGCTATTGTCTGACTATCAGACCACATTTCACGGTAACTACATTATATTAGGAATCCAAAAGGCAGGATAATGTAATCTTTTAAGCAACTCCATCTAGCCTTATTGTCATGACCTTTTTAACATATAAACATGCAAACATGGTGACATGTGAAGTTGCTAAGTTTCCATCCCTAATCTTCTTGGCCTAATATGTGAAGATAATAAGCTTCTCCCACCCAACCATTCACACATGTCTGCTGTGATTTTTAATTGGAAAGAAATTTTACTGAATTCAGTGAAAAATGTGAGTAATAATGCCTAGATGTGTAGCCTTAGAAATACTGAGATGGGTGAGTGGCAATGCTGTTGGCCCAGGGATACATATTCCCACTTCATCTGCATTAAATAAATTAAGATATATGTACTGAAGATTCATGTAATCAGTTACTGCTGTAGATGTTGGCCATGCGGTTTTTGGGATTGGGAGCAATATACTTCTGGAGAAATGAGATTACCTTTGGAAGTAAGAAGCACAAGGCAGAATTGTAATCAAGTTATGGGGAAATTTATGTATGCTCTTGAACAAACTCCTCTGTTTTATAATAGCAAAAAGGAGAAAGACTGGGGAGAGGCATTTGGAGAATAATATTGGTGTTAGGGATCTCGGAGCTTGCACACTGCTCTTTAAGCCACAGGAGTCAAAATTGGGAGAAACTAGAAAGGTAGCCTCTGCTTTTCTAATAACAGTAAGGTGGCAGCACCATTGGGGGTTCAGGTGTGCACAGTGGCAAGGAGCAGGGAACAGTACAGTATAGTGAAATAGGACAGGGGCTAAGAAATCTTGGCCAGCCACCACATTGCTGAGCTTATGGGGCCACAGTCGATGCCTCTTGAGACCCCAGAATGATGTGTCTACATTGTGATCCCAAAAATGTAAAATGATCTTATTTTTCATTGTAATCTAGTCACTAGTCCCCTCCTCTTTTGTTTTGTTTTGTTATCCTGCTCATTTTTGCCTTCATAGGCCATTTTTCTTTGCTTTTCTCTTTCCCCTGTTTCCTTTTTTTCTTGATATACCAGGTTGTTTGATGTATAATGGCCTTGGCTACAAAGTGTAATAATGTAGTATTAATTAAAAAGGTGGGGAGGGAAAAAGTATGATGCCTCTAGGAGCAAATGTGACTTAAAATGCTTATTTTGAAGAGGCTTACCTGGTTCTGCTTTTACGAGCAGCAGAATATGGGACAGAGTGGGGAGGTTCAAGATATTGTGAGTGCCCTGACTTCAAAGGGAATGTAAACCCAGATTCTCCGATAAGTGGAATGTGGTGTCTTCCATTTCTATATGCTTGAGCAACACCTGTCCTGCTATAGTATGGATAGTGAAGCATCTCAAGAGACCTGCTTCGCAACCTAGGTGAAGTTTTTTTTCTTTTTTAAAGGTACCTGTCTTTTTAATAGTCCTAAGTCATATAGCATCTTTCCACATTAGAAATATGGGGAAAGATGCTATATGACTTAGGGCTATTAAAAGTGGCTGAATGTGGTAGTTCAGAAAAGCACCAATGCCACTGGGGAAAGGGACAGACATGTTTAAACTTAGAGTGGTGATGGGAAATCTGAGACTTGCATTCCTCCCCCACCTTTTTAAAGTAAACACAAGCATGGTCCTAAGTGTGCATATAGTAATTTGTGACCCTCTACTACTTTTTATGTGTGTCCTAGTTTTTGTTTCTGCATTCCATGGTTTGGAACTGTTTCTCAGAAAACAGTCCTTCAGAAGTTGAATTTTAATGGTTGCTGGCTGTTGTGCTGAAGAAGGCAAGTAAATAATAGAATGAATGTACATGTGACAGAAGGCACACTACTGGGACTTCCACAGTAACTCTCCAGAGATAAGCACTTCCCTTGTAGAGGAAAGAAATGAGAGCAAAGCAAATAGGCTGTTAGGCTAGCATTTTATGAATGGTTTACTGTGGGGATGAGCACGATTAATTCAACTAGGTGGACCCCCCCTTTTATTTTTCCCCAAAAAGTAACTGAAGGCAACTTACAAAAATATGGCACATAGTTTAAGAGCAACATAAAGCAAAATCAGAGCAAAAGCTAAAAATGTATTCATATTTATATAAAAAGGGAGGATGAGGACACCCCCACTTAAGGAGACTACAGATAAATAAAAGGCCTGTTGGAAAAGGAATGTTTTTGCCTGGTGCCTAAAGATAGGTAATGATGATGCCTGGCATGCCTCCCTAAGGAAAGCATTCTATAAGTGGGGATCTGCCATTGAGAAGGCCTGTCAACACTGTTCACAGCTCCCTCAGAGGGAGCACATGATGAATGCAGTGTCCATGCTGGTTCATGTGGGGAAAATATTGGGGTCCTGAGCCACATAAGGCTTTATAGGTCAAAGCCAGTCCCTTTAATCGAGAACACAAAATAATTAGAAGCCACTGCGGTTATGCTGGAATGGGTGTGATATGTTCAGATCATCTTGCATTGGTAAACAATCTGGCTGCTGAATCTGCACCAGCTGAAGTTTCCAAACTGCCCTCTAAGACAGACAGAGATGGATTTAGGGGAGCGTGGCCAGTTTGCTGGCACTGGGCACTGAGTTGAGAAGGTGCCCCAGCGGGCATCATAACAGTGCCGAACAGTGGAAGGCAAGAGGCAGCGGGGTGCCTTTGTGTACGTAGTAATAGAACCTAGATGTCTGAAGGGTGATATGTTCAGATCATCATTAAGATATCTCAAAATAGAAAACTCTTTAGCAGTGTGGATCCAAGACACACATTTTTGCCCTGGTGTGGAAACAGAGCCACAGTATGTATCCCTGTTGAATTTCTATTAGAAAAGTGGTGAACAAGTAACATGCTAGTGCACACTTTTGAATCATTCCCACTGTTCTCTTCCCCTGTTGCAAGTGGAATCAACAAACTATGAGCCTTGGCTTTCTGTGATGACTAAACTGGTGCTCATGATTTGTTTTTCTCCAAATAAACCACAATCTGGAGTGAAGGTTTCTTACTGGCTTCCTGGTTGTGACTTGTTTGGGAGAAACAAACCTTGGGCACTGGTTCAGATATCATGGTAAGTCAAGGTTTGTGGTTTGTTGCTCCTGCTGTTGCTTGGAGAGGAGTGTAGCAGGAAGGATTTAGCAGTTTTCTTGTTTGTTGCTTACCATGTCATCTTCATGATAATGATTGCTTGACTCATCTTCAGAAGTAGTCATAAGCTTGTTGCCCCTAGATTTACAAATGGTGGTGGCAGAGTGATCAATAATAATGTGTGGAGGTTTTTTTTTGGTTGGTTTGTTTTTGTTTTTTAAGATGCTGAATTGAAATTGCTTAGTAAGATATTTGGACAGGGCTAAATTATTGAGATGGCCACTGGAGCAGTATGAGTAGATAATATCAGTGATTCAGATAGCACTTTGAGAATGATCATCTGCATTCTTTCTCTGTATGCTGCCTGCAAGAAGGAAAGAGGAAGAGGAATTTGGAGGTTAATTGCAGTTTGAGGAGCATTTTAAACATTAAGGAGCAGTTTAGTCAACATAATTTCAGAAATGACATGGTCTGGGAGTGCCCCCCCCCCAAATTCTAGAATGTATTCTTTGGTCTGCATCCAGATACAAATGAAAAGCATATATGTGTGTGCATGTAGCTTCTCAACACTGTTTTCACACACACTCTCAAACTTCTAATTCATAAAATCTTTAGAAGCAGTATGAGAGATGCTTTAAAAAGATTATAGTGGGGAAAAACCTCCATGTGCACAGCAACAAGCTTGCTAGACTCGGGTCTGGACTTTAATGTTCTAAGCGGATTGTGAAGCTAATTGCAATCCCAAGCGTGTTTACCCTGAAGTAAGTTCCACTGCTTTCCATAGGACTTGTTTCCTAGGTGGTGTGCTTAGGATTGTAGCTGAAATTCACCATCTATGAAGGACTTTCTGGTAGTCCTGGGAACAAGATTTAAATTCTATTTACAGCCAATCTGAATTTTGCAACTCTCCATAAATTATACAAATTGAGAAAATTTGCAAAAGGTAATTTAATTGATGGTCCTTAGAGGTTTAATTTGATATAGGTCAGAATTTTAGAGGCAAGAGGTACAAACCATTATTTGAGGAGGCATCATTTGTCCCATACATGAAACCCAGTTCTTGGGTTCATTCTTTGTCACAGGAAAGAGTGACCAAGAAGTAGACTCAAGGCTTGGGCTGTGCAGTTCTAGAAAGCACTTGTTGGCCTGTTTTGGAGTATGTCTCAGCTTACTAAACAGTTAGATGCATGGCCTTAGTTTCCTGTTGGGTCTGAATTGGAAAACCAGAATAATTCAGGATATCAGGATATTGTTTCGGTCTTGGGAAGCATAGTTTCCCAATTCATACATAACAGGAAACTTTGGTTAACTGTGGCATGCTGGGAAGGGGTAGTGCAAGGATGAAATGCATACACAAGGCTCTTAAACTGAAATACATACAGCAATTTAATTCAGTTGGAAAGAAAGTAAACAAGCTGCAGTCTAGGATACAGTTCTGGTGTGCAAGTTGGGGATAGAGATGCCCATATCATCTACCGCTTCAGTAGATGGAATGGGCATTGCCAGCAGGAGCTAGCTCAGTGATTAATTCCTTCCACATGAATAAATGGGCAATATTCATCCCTGTAAAGCATGACAATGGTAGAATGGTAGAACCTGCCATTCTCTGAAATCGGGCAACTAGCCCTCCGTAGATAAGGATCCTGCAAAGCAAGGGGTCCTGTGTGTTGTGTGGCATGCAGGAGCACGGTGTTCATCCAGAGGCACCTGTAAAACACTTGATCTCGTTTGGTAGTTCTGTGCTCCTTCCATCTTTAATTATGGCGTTTCACATTTTCGTCCCACAAGACTACCTTTCACATTGGTTCCACTACAGGTGGCTGCAGTGCATAGATGATGGATTTCTAGAAGGGACCAAAAATTGGCTTAAAAGTAATAAGTACACTTGGGGCCAAGTGTATTTAATGTAGTGTGAGAAGCCATCCTAACTGAAGAGGGAGTATCCGGGTTGCCAGCCAAAAGCAGGGCATAGGATTGATACATGAAATAATGCAGTTGGCAGGAAAGGTCAGCATAAGGAGGTTTAGGAGAAGCTTTGCTAAACAAGTGGTTACTGACGAGGGAGCCTGGCTGATGTAGGCATTAGGCACTAAATAATCGCATGCACTAAGCAATACTTCCTTTTTGTAGCTCTCATGTTGGTTTAGCATGGAAGGGGCAGCTTCCTTGCATGAATTATTGAAAGAGAGTGCCACTGAAAGTGATAATTTGACAATATAAGTACCTTGTGTTTGGGGTTCAAGGCATGTTTCAGTCATGACACTTTAGGCTGTAATGGAAACTTGGCTGTCCCTCATAAATATGAGGTATGGCATCTAGGAAGAAAACCTAAGTAGAAAATTTCTGGGAAGCCTTTTTTTTTTTAAACAACTAAAATGCCAGTAATCAAGTTGTCATTTTTAGAATTTGAAGAGTTGCTTTAGAGGCCATAATCTCAATGGTTATATTTTAATGGATAACTGTGAGTGTACACCTGCTAATAATACTTGAAGGTTCTTTCTTTCTGTGTACAACTGTGGAAGCATGCATGGAGCAGCTGGGTCCAGGTGCATTTCCCCGATTTTAGGAAAGTAGGGGCAGAAGTGGGTGACATCTCAACTTGGTACAAGCTTTAAACATCTGTTTTCTTGAAAAACTTTCAAGACTAAGAGAAGGCCCTTGTCTGTTTTGTATAAAGAACTCAAGTGCATTCTTTAAGGAACAAAATAAAAAAATTCCTTCCAGTAGCACCTTAGACACCAACTAGGTTTGTTATTCGTATGAGCTTTTGTGTGCATGCACACTTCTTCAGATGCACTGAAACAGAAGTCACCATACTCTTATATATATTGAGAGGGTGGGGAAGGGTATTACTCAGAAGGGTGGTAGGAATGGGTGATTGGCTGATAGGTGTGGTAAACCTGTTAATGACTGTTAATGACTCCGATTGGTCTTACAGGAAAAAGCAAGGGGTGAGATGGCTAAAAATAGCTTTATCGTGTATAATGAGATAAGAATCCAATGTCTCTATTCATACCAGGTCTCTCAATGGTTTTAAGTTTGGTAATAAGTTGCAGCTCAGCAACTTCTCTTTCCAGTCTATTTCTGAAATTCTTTTGTAATATGACAGCTATCTTGATATCTTGTATAGAATGTTTTGGGAAATTGAAGTGTTCTCCTACTGGTTTCTCTGTCTTGTGATTCCTGATGTCAGATTTATGTCCATTTATCCTTTGGCGTAGGGTTTGGCCTGTTTGTCCATCCCCACCACCTGGCAATGTTAAGAGTAGACTGTGGCAATAAGTTCTACATTGGAAAAGTGTTTACATGTGAGTTGCTATTGGTACATATGGTTTGAAGCCTTCATTGCTGAACTCCTGTACTTCTAGGTGCAATGCATGGTGTTAGTTGTGGCCTTTGGAGCCCTAAATGGCTTAGACTTTGTAGATTTGGAAGGACATATCTGTTGATAAGACTTTAATTTGGTTGACCTTGGGATTAAGTAAACTTTGATTCCAAAGTCATTGTCCTGTGTCCAGGCATACAAAAGCCTAGATTGTCTTAAATAGTGTTTACACTGCAGTAGTGTAATCTTCCAATTTCCTCCAACAAGCAGGGGGATCTGTATGCTTCTAGTGCTCAATACTTCTCTTCTCCTGTTCTTTGGTTGTCTATAGATAGCAACAACTTGTATTTCTGAACTCTTCTAGGGTGTTTATAATATGTAATTCAATCATCAAGTGGATTAATTTTTATTTCATGGAGACTTAGAATAGGTGGAGTAGCATCATTAGTAGCGCATCATTAGTAACACCAACTAAGTCAGATTTTTGCAGTTAGCCACTTGCCTCATTATTTTATCTGCAGCATTAGTTTGGGCAAGCATAGCTCACCAAGGTGCCTCACACTATTATAAAAACAAAAACAAATATTATCTCAAAACAATCAAAACTGACAAAGGTAGCAACATTCACAGTTATTAAAAGGCCAGTTAAAAACAGGTTCTCAAAAGGAGGTTCAGAAAAGATGAGCTTGTTAGTGAATCTAGCCCATGCATTGGCAATGAGAGCAGTGCATGCTGTGCTCTGTTCTTGCATATTGCTGAACTCTTGACAACTACAAGTTTGGTTCAGATATGTATCTGAACTGTAAAGTCAGGCTCACAGTGAGGCAAGGCTGAGAGAACAACTGGTGCGGTGCAACGTGTTGTACTACTTTTGCATTCTTGAAGTGCAAACTATGTCCCACCACTACCACCATCTTCTGGCTTCAGTGGCAGGACCTAGGGACAAGACAGAATGATAAGTGTCCAGCATGGGGACCTGATGGTAGACTGCTGCTCCTTGAATGAATCCTTATGAGCTCTCTGACTTTAGATCTTGTTTGCAAGCATCACAGTCCTGATGCTCTTTGAAAAAGATGCTTCATACAAATCATTAAAGATGGATATCGTGTATGTCACCTATTCACCATCTCTTACAAATCTTTCCTGCCGGGGATGGCCACAAGGGGTCTGCAGAAACTAGGCTGCCCGGGGAGTAGAGGTCTTGATCATTGTAAGGCCTTTGCTGTTACTTACAGTATAAAATGTTGGAATACTGCCAGTATAATTTTAGAGAGAATAAATGGGCTGCCAGGTAGTTGCTGGTGCCATAATATGTTAAATAATTGTCATAATAGCTAATCTACTGTGTAGGCTTCCTGGTCTAGCTACTTTACATATTGAAAAGAAGAAACCCTGTCCCTATCAAATTTAGTCCTAAAGTGCACTACTTAATGTTCTTGCTTTTGTCAAATTACTGCTCCAACCAAATAATGCTGCTACTTTTGTAAATGTGAAGTAAAAACAGAAAGTACCAGAAGTACTATGCATAAGTTCTCAATCTCTTTTTACATTAACCCTGCAAGATAGACTGGTATTGTCATCTACATATTACAGACAGAAGAGATTTTCTGTGACAAAGGTCAGTTTGTATAAGGAGCAGAACCAAGTGTTTAGGCTTTTCCTGGATTGTACTTTTTCAATAGGGCTGAGGTTGCATGTTAGCATACTTATCTCATGGAAAGAAACTTTCTGCATGTCAGATAATTAGTATTCCAGCAAGAAAGCTGTGCTGAATCCCTTTTACTAACGTACCATTTCTGCATGAGGGAGTTTTTTTCCATGGCGTTAGCAGGTAGTAGAGAATCTCTTCTGTCCCTCCCAACTTGCAGTCTAAAGATGGGACAGTCATAAAGAAGTTTTGCCATTTGATTCTGGGTAATGTATAAACTGCTTTTCATAACTCAGTGATATTTAAACTGAAACCTATGTGGCTCATGGTGCATTAGTCTAACCAGCACACCAATTACGATTCGAGGACCCTCCCCCCATGCTTGTGGATAAGAAAGACACACGGACACAGATTTAAAGGTTAATGGGCTAGAAAAGGCCACAACTTTATTGATTACAGCATGTGAGAGGTATTGGCTTAGGCATTGGAAGAACATCAGCATTTGACTCCGCCCTCAGGGAGGGGCGAGTCTACCAGGGGTTATCCACCAGTAGAGGGAGCCTGTTGATGCAAATAAGCTCTCCCCTGATGTCACCAGCGGTCGTGCCATGGCCCCCAGCCACAGTAGGGCATCGGACAGAATCCACGACCACCAGATTCCTTTAACAGAATACCCATAAGGAAGGGGACCTTGAGGCATTTTGCATTTTGCATTTCTTCAAGCATAACTCATCAGTGTAACCCCTGGTTTTTGCTTCAAGTGTTTTACAGTGCTTATTAAAGGGTGCACAAATTTTCAGGTAAAAATAACATTTCATTCTAGGTCTGATAGTTTACCTACTTAGATCTACATAGGCGATGTGCTGCTAACTAGCCTAAACAAAAATAGAATGGAAACAAATGCCAACACTAAAAATAGAAGCACTGTTTGTCAAAAATATATTAGAGTAAATGTGTGACACTGTTTCCATAAATTTACCTGTTTAAATTTACAGTGTTTAAATGAATATTTAAGCAGCATGAATATCTAAAGCAAATTAGGCAGGAAAACCAGAATATTATTCCTTCAAAAGGCAGGTATAATTTTCTTTTACAAGAATATTCATTAAATGTCCGCTTAAATTGTGTTTTATCTTAGATTCCCTGAGGTGTTCAATACAAATGTTTAAAGTAGCATTCTGGTGTTTGTAAATAGCAAACAGCATTTATGTTCCTGCAATTAGGGGTCTGACCTTTCTCACATCCTTCCATACATATATGCGTGCCACACTTTTACTATTGCTGTTCTTTCATAGCTACTCCTATAGCAACTGAAGTTCTGCTGTTTTCTTCTGGCTTTAAAGACGTTCACATAGAATTAGATGGTGAGAATGGACCAGACATTTGTTGACATAAGCCCTGTGTGAGTATTGTCTTCGGATAGCTGGTGAGCTAGTTGTTCTTAAAATTCAGAACTTAATACAGTGGACAGCTCCTGTGGCTGACTTAATAAGACAGCGTGCCTCTAATGACTGCAGGAGCTGTTTTTAAGCTATGAGTGCAACAATTAGAGCCCTTACTTTCCTAAATCTTCCCTACTAATTATGCAGCAGGCCCTTGGTAATGATGGTAACGAGATCACATTTAGAGCAGATTGCACAATATTTCATCACTGTTAGCCAAGAAACTGCACTGAAACAGAATGTCCTTTTTTAAAGACCTAAAATTGCCATTTGAGACTGTGTAATTAAGAGACCTCTGGTTATGAACTTAATTTGTTCCAGAGGTCCGTTCTGAACCTGAAACTGTTTTTAACCTGAGGTACCACTTTAGTTAATGGGGCCTCCCGCTACTGCTGTGCCGCCAGCGCGCAATTTCTGTTCTCATCCTGGGGCAAAGTTTGCAACCCGAGGTACTACTTCCAGGTTAGCAGAGTCTGTAACCCGAAGTGTTTGTAACCCGAGGTGTTTGTAACCTGAGGTACCACTGTATTGGTATGGGGGAAAAGATGTGAGACACCTTCCTTTAGCTCCAGATGTTAGCAAGTGTCACTAGAATAAAATTATGGTACTGAAGGTGCATATTTGTTTGTTTTAATTCCTATTTCACAATAACATATTACTCACCTAGTTCTTGCGATTAGGGTATCAGTATACTTCTATATCATTTAAATCTGCTGTGTGGCAACTTCCTTTTCTTTTACAAGTAGCCTAGTGAACAATCACACTCCTGTTGGCTCATCTACTTAATTTTAAAATTTACTATATTTATATAAGGGTTGCCAAGTAACATGTGCTTTGGGCATCATACACAAATGAAATAATAAAATACAATTAAAATAAATAATAAAACAGAAATATCATAAAATAAAGTGGCAGCTTAAAAATTAGAGAGATGACTAAACCAAGGTGATTAAAAAATAACCAGCATAAACAGTGGTTCAAAATGGTAAGATCATTTACCCTCCCCCCCCCTTTGGCATGGGAGAAGGAAAAAGTCCCAGAATGACCATAAAGAAGGTACTAGCCAATCCTCTGTGAATTAGAGGGATGTCTGTAATGCTTCCATTACGGTATATTGCTACATCTTTGCACCCTTACAACTGAAGGGTCACAGTTGTGAACTTGTTTGTATTCCTTGAGCAATATTATTGTTTTGTTTTTATTGGGTTGTTGTAAGATGCTTTGAGTATTTCTGTTTTGGACTAGTGCCAAGTTAAAGAAATTCTAATTTGTATCTTAATTTGTGTATGTCTGTCTCTGGGAGGCTGAAAACAAGTTAAGCTTTTTTGGGAGTAGGTGTGCCTGAGAAGAAACTTCCGTCACTAAGCCAGAGGGATGCAAAGTAGGTTAGACTAGAAACAACAACAGCAACAAGAACTGTGACCCCTAATCTCTGAGCACTGGTACATAGGCGCCGACTCCATGGGGCTTGAGGGGGCCCGAGCCCCCTCAAAAATTCATTTGGGGGGGCTCCGCCCCCCCAATAATCTCCGGCGCCCCTCCAGCAGAGCGCCATCGCCGCCCCTCCCCCAGCCCAAAATGCACAGGGAGGGGCGGGCTGCATGCCTCCTGCCCTCCCTCCCGAGCAAAAGCTCCACCCAATTTCCTTTGGAGCTGATTAATAGGCGCAGCACGCTCTCCCCTATTCGCTCACGAGGAGGCGGCGCCACTTTATTTGCATATTCATGAGCTTATTTATTATTCATGAGCTTTCCCGGGCCCCCCCAATATTTTTTATAAGTCCGCGTCCCTGCACTGGTAGAAATGGAGAAGTACACTTAAGCTTACCACCACAGAGCAAAATACAGAAAAAGCATAAGAGAGAAACAGAATAGTGAGTGGCACTTTGTTGAGGTCAGCTGAGGTGACACAAAGCTATGCTTCAGCATTTGATGTGCTGGCTGCTGCTAGAGGCTTGAAAATTCCCATGCTGCTTCTCGTTTGCTCGGCTAGGGAAGAAGTATAAATGAAGAGTACAGTGACAATTTACATTCATGTGCCTTGTTCAAATATGGAGCTGAATTTCTTTCACCAACATCCTTTCAGCCTGCCCCCTCTCCATTCTCTTGCGTACGTATCTATGCCTACTTCTGTAGGTGAAAAAAAGATGTCATGTTAGTCCCAGAAATTGAGACTTAAATAAATAATTGCTGCAGCATTTCTCAAACTGGGCATGGAGATCTTTTGAATGCAAGATTGCTCAAAAGTAGCTCAGCAACCATCTCTGGAAGTTTAATTAATGACTGAATTTTGGGATCTGTCAATGAAAAGCTGGACGAGCAATGTATTGTGAGGACAGAACCATGGTGTATCTCTATCTGAGCTGCAGTTCCTGTGCATCTGCCAGTGTCTCTTGGCTATTACATTGTTAGTTTCCTGAGTCAAAACATGAATCTCTTTGGTCAAGGTAGGGATAGGGACTCTTGCAACATTAGCAGAACAAATTTCACTGCCCTTAATAACTTGGAGAGACTGTCATGGGGGTAATCCTTTCCCTTGGCATTTCTGTTTGGCATTTCTAGATCAGTATGTGGGAGGAGTTGGTCTGGATCGCTTTGGGTTATGTTTTGTAAAGAAAAGTGACTAATAAATGATGATAATAACACAATCATTGTGTTTTCTGGGGTATATTCTGCAGGTATAGCTGCAGCAAACAGCAATTGGACCATGATGGATAGACTGGCTTTGTGCCCATTGGTTTATTTGGCTAATAATAGTGAAACTATTTATGCATTGGATGCTAAATTTGGCAAATGATACAGTGCCCAGTGCATGGGTAAAGCTGCCTGAAATGTATCAAATGGAAGGATTTTGACTTCATTTTAATTTTAGTCTAGCTTCAAAATCATGTCACTTTTTTCCTCTTCTTTCCCAAACTTGCGGAGCTAGAAATATAAACACTTAATTCTGGGATGAATTCCCATCTTCTTCACCTTCATAGTAATGTAGTGCAAGGAGGAAAGTTAGTTGTAAGTGAGGGGGGGGGGATAACTGTAAATAATTGTGCTTTATGTCCACTGACTTCATACCACAGGTAAGTCAGCTGAGACTCATCTTTCAAAAGCAGGTCAATGGAGGCAATGGCAAAGGAAGGGATATTTGATCTTGTCCTTCTCACAAATTAGGAATGAGGAGAGACTTGCTGGACAAGTGAGTGGAAGTGACTGGTGGAAGGGATACTAGGGGGAATGGTTAAGGAACATATCTCTGGCAAACACAGATTTCAGAACCCTGAAATGGCAAATAAAGGGAAATAGAAGGAAAAGGAGGAAATTGAAGTGCCTAGAAGGCAATTTGCGTCTTTTAAGTTTCAGTTATTATACTTCAACATGATTTGAATTGTGGACAGAGTTATTCCTCTTTCAGGCGCAGATCATGCTTGTAAATAACCACTCCCATTTATAGCCTCTGGCTAGTAGTAGTAGGCAGTCCAGAGGAAAGTTGGTTTCCTATCTTAATTGTTTCTGTAGTGATTGATCTGGGGTAACAAATATATTTTTGTTTTGACAGGCTTTCCTAGCTGGATTAAAAGGGCTTTGCCTTACATTTCATTTTGTATTTGTTTTTAAACCTATCTACTGTTTTAGAAAATATTTTTAGCTGTTTTATGGTATGTTTGCACATCCCCTTGTGACAGTCATGTGTGAAAGGCAAACAATTATTTAGGAGGTTGCTCTAAATAAAGTCCAAGTATAGTAGTGAAATTTAGTGACTGTTACATCACTAAACTGCAATGGCATGGCCTTTAACAATAACAAAACTGAAAGTTTCTGTATTTACAGTTATCATTCTCCCTTTCCCAAAATAGATCTTATCCAAGCCACAAATGAGACAAATGTCAACATTCCTCAAATGGCTGATACACTCTTTGAGAGAGCAACAAACAGTAGTTGGGTGGTTGTGTTCAAAGCCTTAGTTGCAACGCATCATCTAATGGTTCACGGCAATGAGGTAAGTGCACAAAATTTTCTTAAAGCTATCCTTCACTGAAGCTTTTGGGAGAGGACTTCCAAGGAGGCCAAATCAAATAGTTGCATGAACTCCCACTTAAAGGGGCTTCCTTGTTCTTCCAGAGGAGCCCTGCATAGTGCCAGAGAAGCAGGGTTTCTGGTAACATCCTGGCTCCCACTTGGATCTTGGACTCTTGACTCAGTTGTTGGGATTAAAAGCTTTATTCCAAAATTCACTACAGTAAAAATATTATAGGAATAAATACTTGAGACAGATACTTATAAAGAAAATGGCAATACTCATGCCTGTACCAATTTTGCCCAGAAAGACCCATTTTAGTTCTAGGTTCAGGGGTTTCCATAACACCAGCCAAAATCTTTGCACTGTTCTGGCCATGTGAAAAATGTGATGCCTTGCTGTGTTTGGGGTTAAATTGCACAATTGACCATATGCATATTGGAATCTTATTTACATGAGTAGTGACATTTTAGAATATGTTCTTATATCTGCATTGTTAAGCACACACAAAAACCCTGGATGGTCTGATTAAGTCTTTTTAGTGTGGAAGAAAGCAGTGCAGACTTTAGTTTTGTGCACTGGGCCATCTGTATCCACTCCAGGCAGAATTATTCAAATTGGCAAGAGATGTGTAAGGCATGGCATTTATTATAATATGATTATCATGGGTTTTCACCTAGAAGGAAACATGCTAGTGGGTTTGTCATGAAATAGTGAGAGGATAATGTTGAAGGACATATACAACTAATATTATCCTTTCCTCTCTTCCTCCTAGAGGTTTATTCAGTATTTGGCATCTAGAAACACACTATTCAATCTCAGCAATTTTTTGGACAAAAGTGGATCACATGGTAAGAACCATGCCCTTTGTTGATAATGTTTGCCTGGTATATGTGCAATCATTTAGGCAGAAATGCGTCTCTTCCCCCAACCCCCCACCCCAGTGAAATATATTGGCAGAGAGCAAGTGCCTTGTTTTCTTTATAGGAACTGTTTTTAATATAGCAGAAAGGAAACGGAAAGTTGTGCTATTTGGAGGAGGGATAAGGCAAGAATAAAAAAGGAAAGAAAATGAAGAGAACATGTTACGATGGAAGGACTTATTTAAGCTCGTGTAATTTCAGTGCTCTGTTCTTTCCCCAAAGGTGTCACAAGAAACCTGGTATGGGGATTGCGTACTTGAAAGCCTGGAACCATACACTTAAGCACTAAGCTCCTAATATTATCTGCTGCTTTACAAGAACTTCTTTCTGATTCCTTGCATCATCTTAAGCCAAAAATCCATTCCTAAGAGCACACAGTTGTACTGTATGTAGGCAAAAATTAAAATCTAGGAACAGCAGAAGGAGTAGCCACTGGTGGTTGCTATCTGTCCAGGATGAAGTTCTCATCCAGAATAGGAAAGGTTACATTATCAAAGCAACATCTCTCCACCCCCTTCATTCCCCCCTCTTGGCTTCTCTACCACAAGAAGAACCGAGACTTACAGCTTTTCACACCCAAAGCTCAAATTTGGCAAGTTATTGTCTTGATGGCTTTACAGTGGAATTCTGGGTAAACATGAATCTTAAACTATTGGTTTTCTCTTAATCCTTTTATTTAACCTTGTGGTAGTATATGAATTTTAATACTTTTGGGGGATGGGGTACAAATGTAGCCAAGTTGTGCAATTTGATTTGCCTGCATCCTTTTCTTTGTCTGTCCATATCTTTTTGTTGTGTATCCCCATGTCTGTTGCAGTTTGTGAGGACAGGGACATGTCTATGCTGTATCTGTAAGGCAGCATGTACACTGATGGTGCTACAGTATATAAAGAATAAATAGCAGGCAAATCTGCTTTCCACTAATGACTTCTGCTTTCACATAATGGAAGCTTTCAGATGTGCTCTATGTTAATGGCAGTGATCACATGAGAGTGGTAGGGGTTTTGTGGTACCATTTTTGGGGAGCCTAGGGTCCTTGATACAAAAGGGCAGTCATGATTTTTACTGGAATGGTTCCAGTAAATCCTTAAGTTCTAAGAATAACAATTCTGGGAGCTGTCGAACAAGACTAATTAGACACTGGGCATGCCCACCTTTTATATGTGAAATATAGATGGAGAATATTAATGAGATTCAAGGCTGAAACATTCCTGAAATGTCTAGATGTTAAGGAGGTACCAGCTTTCCATGTAGCAGGGGGGATTCAGATTGGAGTATAAAATATAAAGAGGTATTTTGGCCCCAATATACTTTCAGCCTTGCTTGGAGCTTAATCTCCAAATGCCTCAGCATGTTTAATTTGCCCCTTTTCTAGATCAGTTTGTAGAACACATTAAAGCAGAAAGATAATTCTTTATACTATCAAATTGCAAAGTAGATCTGGATAGAACATTTTTTACTTCAGATTTTTCCAGCACAGCCTCTGTTATTTGATTTGGTTGCATTTGGGATCCAATAGGCTCAATGTATTTGCATCTTAACTGTTTTCTAGACCAGGGTGCCTGTGAATATTTGTTATGAAGAGCTTATTTTAAAGAGCATTGCAATCTGTTTATCAAAACTACTGGTAGCTTCAAAATGATAGCAGAACAGGGTAACATGGTATTGGAAGATGGCAAGATGAGTGGAGCAGTAAAATTAATAAATAAGCAAGGTATGCTGTTGGCCACCATGGCTTATCAATATATCAGATTATATTTATCCAAAGGTCAGTTTGGAAATAACTGAAAAATGGTGTTCAGTCACCCAAAAGAACAAAACATGTATATCAGTGTAGATTACAGCAAGCCCACAACTTGCATGGGGGTTACGTTCCAGGGATCATGCCTAAAGCAAAAATCGTTGATAGTCAAAGCTCACTGAGTTCAATGGCAGGTGGGATTGCCAAAATCATTGTTCCCAGAACTCTGCCCCCTTCTCAATTTTTTAATATATTTTTTGCCACACAAGTAAAGCTGAATGTGCAAAAGTTAAATGTGTGTAAATTGCAGGTTGACTTTGCTTGTCATATAACTCTTGGCACCTGCATATATAGCTAGGCAGGTACATGTAGGGATTCTCTTACGTGGGTTGAAGTCAGATGAATTATTTTGCAGAATGTCACTGAAATCCATCAGGGTGTCATCGTTTAATAAAATAAACCATTGAGTTAAAGATATAGCATTTGCAACCTCTCTCAATCCATTAATAAAAGATTAAAAGGATTTTAAAAAAAATCAAAAAATTATGACATATTTTCTTCCTTGTTAGGATATGACATGTCCACGTTTATCAGGCGCTACAGTAGATACTTGAATGAAAAAGCATTTTCCTACCGGCAAATGGCATTTGATTTTGCAAGAGTGAAGAAAGGGTAAGTTTATCTAATATAGATACTGATGGTTCCTACAAGTATTGTTGGTTGCAATATATGTTGCTTTAACTGCAACTATTGCCAAAAGTGGTTTAATAATGAAATTATAGCACTAGAATGTATATAGTGAGTGCTCTGGTATGCAAGTAGTTTTTTTTAGCTTTTGCAAATGTGCTGTAGGATCGGGGGGGGGGGGAGAGACTATTTCTACTTCTGATCAGCAGGTGAAATCTAGTGCTTCTGTTCTACAGTGGTTGCTTTATATCTTGCAGGGATATCCACTGGCTTAAGAAAAGAGGAACTGATTTTCTCTAGTTCCTCCTTCCCACTTCAGCCCCCAGAAAATATTTCCTGGAGGGTTGGAGGAATATCCAGAACAAGTCAAGGGGAAAGGAGGAATGTAAGAAGATCACTTCCCATTATCTTAACATAAGTGGAAGCTTCTGCTGGATCACAATCTGTTTCGTATCTATTTATAAACCCTACATGTATTACTAGTAAAAGTATTTGAAAATGGGAAAGCTGCTGCATAAATTGCATAAATGAATACTGTTGTGGGTTTATTTGATTTCCAAATGCAATTGAACATGAGAATAAATTTTGTGGTTGTCCTAGTGTAGTTGGGACTTCCTTTATATGGAACATTCTGTATTTAAACCTTGTAGAATAAACTGGGCTAAAAATGAAGGTTTGTATCCTGTGCTCTATACATGTAGCTCTGCTAGCACAATGGAGCATTTGTTTCCTTTGCTGCTCTCGAAATCTGCTCTAGGGTGTCGTCCAGAGCTAATTTTGAAGGCATGCATGAGGCTGTAGGGAATAGAAGAGGAAGAGGAAGCTCTGTTGCATGCATAGAAGTCTGTTGCACCAATGGAGGCACATCATTGGATATGGCCCAAATTGTCTACACTGGGAAATGTTTCCCTGCTTCTATGCCTTTAGTGACCTTGTCTCATCTCTAGTCTCATTATGTGTCCTGCTGGTATAGTAATACTGTAGAGAGGAGGTAGAAATGTGAGTTTGCTCCTTTCAGCCGCAGCCATACATGTTATGTATGGCCCTTAGTCCAAGTTGGTATTGGTTGTTGCAAAGCTACCAGGCAGTGTGTTTTTGTTATTATCCTGTATTATCCTTATTATCCTGTAATGATCCCCTTGCTCTAGCCTGAGTCCCCAAAGATAATTCAAGGAGTTAATCAGAATGTGATGCCTGTTGAAAGTAGAAAAGGGGCCAATAATATATGGCTTAAAATATTCCAGAATTCATTATGGGGCAACCTTACAGGGCTCACATAATTTGTGTGAGCCCTACAGGCAATTTGCTTTTCCCTTTCCCATTATATCTGGACGTGCAGAATCCTTTTATGGCACATAAAGAATGTATCTTCAAATAAATGTTTAATGTAATGGAGAGAAAATATAAGCAATTAAAAAAAAAAAACCAAACACCATGGGTGTCTTTAATCTGAAATACAGAGCATCTGTACATGGTTGGATGTTCCACTGTACTGTATCTTTGCCCATTATCTGTGAAATAATAGAATATTTAAAAATAGTGCATTATTCTCCACAGAGTGAAATTACAGTGTAAAACATAGTGCATGCTTGATTTAATCAGTGATGTAAAGGTTTGACCTTAATGAATCTTCAGTGCTTCAGGTAAGTAGTTGAGACATTAGAGTGTGCTTTGTGGAAAAGCAAGTACTATCAAAGAAATATTGGAGCTACTATTTGTCTATAGAAGCAGGGTTTGCTGACCAAAATCAGGATCGTTTTTCCGACCCTGCCATCTTTTTTCAGCACTACATGTTTCTCTCATTCTATAATTAGGTGCCTCCTAATTAAACCTTTTCCTAGAATGAAATACTATCCATTTTAATTTGAATCTCAGACTTCACTCTAAAGCAGGGTTTCCCAAGCTTGGGTCTCCAGCTGTTGTTTTGACTACAATTCCCTTCATCCCTGACTACTGGTCCTGCTAGCTAGGAATGATGGGAGTTGTAGTCCAAAAACAGCTGGAGACCCAAGTTTTGGAAACCCTGCGGTAAAGCTTTAATTTTGTTATTAGTTACCAAATAATGCCTATGAGATTTTTTGGGTTGTAGCTTGACTTTTTTTCTTCCAGGGCCGAGGGTGTAATGAGGACAATGGTTCCAGAAAAATTACTGAAGAGTATGCCAATATTACAAGGACAAATAGATGCACTTCTTGAATTTGATGTATGTATTTACAGTTTTCTAAATTCTTTTATGATAAAAGGAAAACACTTCCCACTTTAGGTCACAGTAGAAACATAATATAACTTCAAACCTCTGAACTTGTTCTAACTTCTTATTTCTTTTGGCAAGCTTCTCCAAGGTGCAGAAAGAAAGTGGCAGAAAATTGTGAATTGAACCGTACTGAATAACATTTTTGCATTTAACTGAAGGTCCATAACTAAACTTGGTCTTCCAATCGCTAGCAGCACATACACGTACATACACACAAAGTGTGCATTGTTCACAGTTGTGCAAGATCATGCTGAGGATTGTTTGTCGGTGCATTTTCCCATTTGCATCATTGTATTTTCCAACAGTTGAGAGAGATAGAATTTGGATATTTCTGAGATGCAGAAATGAAGTTTTTCTCCAGCTCCTGTTGTTGCCTTGATATGAGATGAACCTTGGTACTTTAAATTTGCTTCCGATTTGTCTGGATTTTCACACATAATTTGTATATTCTGTTTATATGCATGAAACAGACTTTAGTCCTGTGTGCGCCTGAACAATGTACATATTCCATAGTATTTAACTTTGTTCTAAGATATGACATAGCTCCAACATTTCAAATCACAATTAACAACCATGGGTTCTAATTTTTATGTAGGTTCATCCAAATGAGCTGACAAATGGTGTTATAAATGCTGCATTTATGCTTCTGTTCAAAGATCTCATCAAGCTTTTCGCTTGTTACAATGATGGAGTTATTAACTTATTAGGTAAGTAACTCGATGTAGCATGTTTTTAACGTTACATTGCTCCAAGAGAATAGTAGTTCTGCAGCTTAATCTTGTTAAGAGAGGAAGAAGCCATCTTATTTTCCAAGCGCGTGATTCTCTCACATTCAGCTGTCTTCTTTTCTATATTGTTACACACCACCCCAAATTCCAAAAGCGCTGCAAGATTCCAGGGGTTCCAGGCACATACCCAGCGTTGTGTTTCCTTTGGGAACAGCAGAGGCTAGTGTCTTTAAGAAACATGGTTTATCAACACATATTTTCACTTGGAAACCCCAAGTGTTTCTCTCATTGCCCCTCTCATAGCTTCAGCAAACTTGGATCCAAAGCATCAGTGAGTCATGGCTGCTGGTCTCATAGTGCAGCCTTCTGCAGCCAGCGCCGCATGGAGTTCAGGAACAGTGAGAGATCGGGCATGGAAAGTCTGTAGTGGGACAGGGAAAGCCAAGGAATTGAGCAGGGCTGCTGAGCATATGCAGAAGTGCTTTTCTGCTTGTGCAATAATACATTTGCAGATGAAGACCTGGTATCAATAATGTAAAAGTTTTGTGGATTAAAAATGAATATGTCGTTTATTCCAGAGAAATTCTTTGAAATGAAGAAGGGACAGTGCAAAGATGCTCTTGAGATTTACAAGCGGTTTCTGACTAGAATGACAAGAGTATCAGAATTCCTCAAAGTCGCAGAGGTAAGTGAATCTTCCACTGTGGCATGTTGGTTGTTACGGTTGCTATCTAGGCATGTGATTTCCCCCACAATTATCTACTTGAGTTGTTGTTCAGACACTCTCCTTGTATGTGTTTAGATCAAATGCCACGTCCATAAATAAACTACATTGTGTAAAATTTCTTTGATATTTATTGAATTTTGTGGAAAATGTTAGCTGTTCAGGATGTCACCAAAATGCAAATAAAATAACATTAGTCTCTGCTTTGGCCTTCTACAGTATATTCATGTTATACCAGTTAAGATGATAGTACTAGACCAGCAGCCTGCTGGTGGGAATAGCTGCTGCATCATTATCTTTCTGACAGAACAGCAATTTTCATATCCCAAGTTAGGGAAAACCCATCTTTAAATAAATATGAGTTCTTCAATTTCAGGCATTCATTTTTATGCATGGAGCGGGTCAGAAGGACACAGCCTGGGACCAGCTCTGTGCACAAACCTTTTGCTGCATCCATCTGTGTTTGAGAGAAGTTCTTCATCCAGAGTTGCAGTTCTGTAGGGCAATGAATGTATTGCATATTTCTACAAATATGCATTAATTTTAAAGCACCTGGATGTGGATATTACAAATGGAGCTTCAAAGTGAGTTAAAATCACAGTTCAGATGCAGTAGTCAACTTGAGTTATTTAGTATTTCTGGACTTGTTAAGCATAAACAAAAGAACATTTCTGAATTATTATTTTTTCATTATCCACAGCAAATTGGAATTGATAAAGGAGACATTCCTGATCTTACACAAGTAAGTTCCTAAATTATATTTAGCTTGGTGGTTGGTTTAACAATAGCAAAAATGACTTCTGTTCATTTAGCATGCAACCTAATGGCGTTACTCTTATTTTAAACATCAGCATATGCCTCCTGAAAACAGCAACTATTTTGACAGATGTCAATCCGCTTTTTGTTCCCAGAAGAGGACTTCATTTTTAAGGCCACATTTAATTAAGAGATAAGCAATGAAAAGACTGCATGTTTCTTCTCCCTTCCAGAGGTGCAGATTGATCCCAGAAGCTGAGAGTGTGAGTAATGCATCTGGGAGAGGAAATTCTTAAGTACTGAATCCATGCTTTGACCTAGTCCATGACATCACTTTCACTGGGTTACCTTCTGTCTCTAGACAAGAGACAAGTTTAGGGCTGCCATAATACGACTAAAGATAAGGCGATAAATTACCAGAAGCCAGAGAGCTAGTGTACTGGTCAAGTTAAATCTCTGTTCCCTGGATGACCACAGGAAAGCCTATCTCGCAGCTCCCATCTGTAATGTGGAGTAACATTGGCTTGCCTTACAGAATTGCTGTAAACATTTATGTGAGAATACATGTGGACCACATTTTAAAGGCCTAGGAAGTATGCTGCTAAGTCGTTAAACAGAAATGTAATCAAGGGATCGAACACTTAAAAACTTTATTGTGGCATCCCTATCCTTGAGATTAATCATTAAGACTCTTGCATATAAATGAGATTGCTTTACCTTCAAGTGCACAGCAGCATGACCTCTGTTAGTTGACCTCCCAGATAATTAAACAGTCGGTCTGTTAGAACAGGGTGCTGTGATTACAAAGACCCAGCATGGATTTCTCAAAAATAAGTAATGCCAGATGAATATCATTTCTTTTTTTGATCATTACAAGCTTGGTGGATCAGGGGAATGCCATGGACGTAGTATGTCTTGATTTCCGTAAGGCTTTTGACACAGTCCTCCATGACATTCTTGTGGAGAAGCTGGTAAAATGTGGGCTAGATTCATATCTGGTTAACTCATCGAACCCAAAGAGTGCTCACGAATGGTTCCTCATCATCCTGGAAAAAAGTGACAAGTGGGGTGCTTCAGGGTTCTGTCCTGGATCTGTTGTTGTTCAATGTCTTTATAAACAACTTGGATGACACCAAACTGGGAGGGGTAGCTAATGCCACAGAAGGCAGAACTGGGATTCAATATGACCATAACAGAAAGCTGGTCCAAACTAGCAAAATGAATTTCAAAAGGGACAAATGTAAGGCTCTACATTTAGGCAAGAAGAACCAGCTTGCCAGTAGCCCATGTGAAAAGGATCTAGGGGTCTTAGTAGGCCGCAGGTTTAACATGAGTCAACAGTGTGATGCAGCAGCGAAAAAAGCTAATGCTATTCTAGGCTGCTATCCTTAATAGAAGGATAATGTCCTGATCAATGGAACCACTGTATTCTAGTATTTGTCAGACCACACCTGGAGTACTGTGTCCAGTTATGGACAAGCTGGAATGTGAGGAGGGCAACCAAGATGATCAAGGGTCTGGAAAGCAAGCCTTAGGAGGAGCAGTTGAGGGAGTTGGATGTGTTTAGCCTAGATAAGAGGAGACTGAGAGGAGTTATGATAGCCATCTTCAAATATCTTAAAGTGCAGTGTGACAGGATGTGGAGGATGGAGCAAGCTTGTTTTCTCCTTCTCCGGAGGCTAGGACCCAAACCAATGGCTTCAAGTTACAAGAAATGAGATTCCAACTACATAAGGAAGAATTTTCTGACAGTAAGTGTTATTTGACAGTGGAACGGACTCCTTTGGAAGGTGGTGGGCTCTCCTTCGTTGTTCAATAAGCATTTCTGTGCTTCTGTAGGCTCTTGCAGCCCTTTGGAAGATTGCCTTAATAAAACTCATGACAGTTCAGTTAGGGGTGCCGGAATGCTGTTGGTTTTCCATTCTTTTTTACTTTTTGAGGATTTACTAATAAGAGAGCTTACAAGTTGATCATGCTCTTTGGAGCATGATCAATTCAAATATTTTATTGCACACACCAGTGTGTGTCCTCTGAAGAAAAGCAATATGCTGGCTAATCCCCAGCCTCATTGAAACAGGTGTATGATATGGCAGAGTAAGAGTTAAAAAGAGTAAAAATATATATGCTTTTTTCTGCTGAAGCTTGTGTTTTTTCACAGAAAAGCTATTTTAATATCCGGGGGTGGGGGGAACTTTAAATATAGCTCAGCAGAAGGAGTACCTTGAGACTGTCTTCCTTCATACCAAAGGTCTCTTGCTTAGCATTGTTTAATTCAGTGTTTCCCAACCTTGGGCCTCCAGCTGTTTTTGGACTACAACTCCCATCATCCCTAGCTAGCAAGACCAGTGGTCAGGGATGATGGGAATTGTAGTTCAAAAACAGCTGGAGGCCCAAGGTTGGGAAACACTGGTTTAATTTATAGATGTTGTTGTTGTTGTTGTTGTTGTTTACAATTCTGCACCTGCAGATGAGGACTAACCCCTGAACCTACTTCCCTGATTTAATTTTTCCTCTATGGTGTTTTCTCCCTACACATGCCCAGGTGATGTGTGCTTTCATAAAACAGAAAATGTGCAAATAGCCTAGTCATATGTAAAAGTCCAATGAGAATTATTGTGGGGGTTAATATAAGTTGGTGCCTCTATGCTAGTCAAGATAGGGACAGCACAACTTTCAGTTCTAGTCAGTAGCTAACTGAGCCTGGATATAGGGAAATTGTATTCAGCTGCTCTGAATACAATTTCCCTATATGAGTCATTATTGATAGTTACATTATCGGTAAGTTACATGGTTCTCACAAGTATTCAAAGGGTTAATCTTCAATGGTTTTGCTCAGATTCCTGGTGTACATTTGGGGTGAAAAGTTAGCAAGGCAGTGATGTTTTGTCTGCCATTCTAGGCAGCATTTTTATGAAGTATGGCCACCCAGCTTGCATTTTCTTGTCTTGACATTATATTTCCTTGAGTAGTGCTGAGCTATGGCAGAGGAGTGCAAGTGGAGAAGCCAATGAGAGTAAAATTGAAACAGAGCCAAATTAAAGAGAGTGGATGGGATTTTCAATGTGAAAAACAGTGGATAAGAATCTATTATTATTTTTTAGTCATCACCATCAGTGATTGAGCTGCACAAGCTACCAGTTTGTTTCTGGGCTCAAATTCAAAAGCTGGTCTTAACCTTTTAAGGCTGAAATGGTCTGGCTCCAGAAACCTTACAGGCCACATTCTTTGGTGCTCTGAACCTACTCTGGCATTCTGTTCAGAAGCTGAGGTCCTGTTCATTATTCCCCTCACCCAGTGTGTAAAGTTCAGTATGTTGGAATGCAAGACAACATCTGCCCAGTCTCTGAAATGTCTTCCCTAGAGAGGCTTATGTTGACACCTTGTTTAGTCTATTGACAGTCAACTGATTTTATTGATCCAGTTCTTGAAATTTTATTTTCACCACTTAAAATGGCCTTGTTTCTTTATTTATACTAATGTTTTTAAATTGAAAAACCATATAAAAGTTTTAAGGGGCCCCTTTAAAGGGGTGACACTACATTTGAACATAATACACAGGCTATAATGACAGTCTCTTAAAATCACTTCTGTCTGAAAACATTTGCTGTGTTTCAGATAATTATAAGCCAAGGCTTGCTTTAGCCATGGCTTATTCAGTAAACCATGAGTTTTCATATCACAGATAAGCAAACAAGCAACAGTTTGTTCCTCCATAACTTGTTTTGTTTTCTAGCTGGTCTTGCCTTGTACTTCTGTAGCTTGGTGAGTTTGTGCAGTGATATGACCAAACAAACCATATTTAAACAAGGTTGTTGGGTTCAGCATTGGTCGTGGTTACTTTTCCTTGGTTTCAATAAACATCCATAATTGGGAACTCCAAAGGCAATTAACATTATGCCTATTCATAAAACCTGGTTTCACCCTTCTTTCTTAGCTTCTTTGCCCATGCTGCATTGTCAGGGAGATTATAAAGTTTTGGAATATATTCCTAGGTAGTATAAAGGCCTAGTGTAATTGCAAATTGACATACTTTAATTGTTTATAGCAACCAGTCAATTTGCATGCTTGTTTGGAAAATAGATGAATGAGGAGACTCGATTTAAATCATGCCACCTTCTGGGTGACTGCATATTAATTCGTCGTATTTAGTGAGATGTGGAACACATTTCGTGGCTGTGTGCTCAACATCCTAAAGATGTTCCTTGCTCCATTAACTACATTCGCAGTTTATGGTGGTGGCTAGAAATACTAATTAACTCTATCGCTAAGAGGAGGATTTGTCCTTCCTATCAAGTACTTTATTTGAGATAAGTACTTGGTATCATTAGTACTATGCAGGACATGGAGTGTTATTACTACAATGCATTCTAAGTGGAGTTTATATTCTAAAAACCATTTTAAAGAAGCCTATCATTAGTGCACTAAGAGATGAAATCTGCACCTTTAGTGTAAGCCCCATTAATTTCACATGTTATAATAAGAATCTTATGGATATGTCCTTTGCTAACAGCAGAAGAGAGTTACATGTTTTTTTCTAGAATTAGCCTGGGCTGTTAGTGTTCCTAAGCCAGCTGTATCATCCTCACTCTTGCCCTTTGTTCCTTAAAAAATATATATATCTACAACCCAGGAAAGCCAGAACCAATAGCACTGCTTCACACACCGTATTTATGTGAATCTAATGCGCACTTCAGTTTTCAAAACCTTGAAACCAAAAAAGTATTTGCTGTGTCAGCAGTGTTTTTCAAGCTTGCAATCAAATCTAATGCACCATCAAATACTGTATTTTTCTGTCTATAAGACACCCCATGTATAAGATGCCCCCTATTTTTAGGGACTCGGATTTAAGAAAATGGGGGGGGAGATGGCCCAGAGTATAAGACGTCCCCTAATTTTTGACATTATTTTTTAGGGGGGCGGGGAAACCTAGCCTTATACATGGAAAAATATGGTATAATGTGCACCCTAATTTTCACAACATAATTTGGCAAAAAAAAGTGCGTATTACATTCAAGTAAATGTGGTATTTCAGATTAGAAGCAAGTAAGATGCTAAATTTGTTAACATATATATCTAATGCTTTCTCTTTTAGCAACATTTGAAGTTGACTTTTGAGGTTTGGGCAACTGCTTATAAACTAAAGCACTGCCCTATGAAACAATCTGTTATATTGTAGAAGCCTCTGTTTAGGGCTAAGGCTGTTAATCTCAAAGGATTTAGGGCTCTATACATTGCTAATATAGTCCAAACAGCAAGTTTTTGTACATTGTTCTGGGTAACCTGCTTAATTTCTGTGTAAATCTATTTTATGTATGTAAAAAAAAAAACCTTAGGTGTTGCTGACCAGAGTTCTATGTGATCTGAAAAACAGTGGTGATAATGAAAAGTCCCCATTTAAAGACTATACAATTGATGAACCGGTAATCTTGATAAAATATGGCTTGCATCCACTTCTGTACCTCTGAAGTTTTCTTCTTTCATCAGTGACTTTGTGGAAATCTGCTTATCTAGGCACTATTTTTATCCTGGAGGAGCTAAGGACACTGTTAGTCATTCTTACTGTACTTACCTTTCCTTTCTCATTGTAACAACAGCAAGCGCATTTTGGGAATGCTCTCTTAAAAAATAATAATGGAGGAATCAAAGGGGGGAAATTAATCAGTCAATCAAATTGCATTATTCTGTAACTGCAGATCTAATACTTGTGTCAAACTTCTATCTCATTTTTTAAACTTCAGTTTAGAATGTAAAATACTATATTCCCAGCCTTTTTAAAAAAAACAAGAAGAAGAAGCCTGGTTTCTGGTCTGGAAAAAATAATTATGTACTACTTCTGGGAAATATTTGGACCTGCAGCATAAACACAGTATTTATAGCAGAGACAAAATGCCTGCCATCTCTTGATAATGTCTAATACAGCCTAATGTGTGTTATTGCACTGTGACTCCCTCTCTCATCTCACTGGTCAATGTTGGGAGAGCTGTGGCATGATGACAACATTTCATGCATTATA
Organism: Podarcis muralis; assembly: GCF_964188315.1. NCBI lineage: Eukaryota > Metazoa > Chordata > Lepidosauria > Squamata > Lacertidae > Podarcis > Podarcis muralis. The sequence goes on from NC_135657.1 coordinate 80,400,354, forward strand.
TTAATGTTACAAAAACAAGAGATTAAAGACAGGGAGCAGCTGCACTTTCTGTCTATTTTGTAATATGTAGTTCTGACCTATGTTACAGTACTACTTGTGTGGAGGACAGGAAAAAAATTGGTTAAGCTAATTAGGTTGAATGCAGAAACTCTAGTTATGCATGCAAGTATCTATTTTAGATTTATTGGCAACCTTGACCTGTGAATGCCTGTGCTGTTGTTAATTTCTAATGCACGATGACTCATACTTTCGTTTTCTGACTAATAATAAAAACAATATTCAATGTACTCTAACCAAAGAATAATAGTTTCAATAGCAGCATGGAAGTGGTGTTCCTTTCTGAAAGCTGTGTTTTGGAATTAAGATGATGGCATGTAAATGCATGTAACTGGTTATGAATAGTTCCGAGAAGAGATGGAGTTCACGTTGGACTTCCCAAGCTGCTGCTCTTACTCTTTAGTTTTAAATGAGTAACTTGCTTTCCTTATCTGTCTTAGGCTCCCAGTAGTCTTATGGAGACTCTTGAACAACATCTAAACAGTTTGGAAGGAAAGAAACCTGGAAACAGGTATGCGTAAAGTTGATAGAGCTGTATGTGAAGTTGCTACACTGCAACTCTAATCCTATCAGCTTGGTTATCTGTACCTAAATACCCTTGTTATATTCAGACTGCACCAAAACCAGCACCTAGTTCTTCCTCATAAGAGAGCACCCCAGCCTAGCAAACAGAGCATAAGACCTGCCCATGCTTGCTTTATTTAGATTTGGGGTTATAGGATGTTAGGATAGCTCCAACATAAAACTGTGGCAGCAGAGCAGGGCAGTTGCTGAGGAGCTGCCCTGGCTTGTTTTGTCTCTTCCACTGTAACTCACCTGGGCTATCCACACCACTCACTCGTCTTCCCAGCCGGCCTGTTGTTCTGTTCTCACTCTGTAATTCATGTGGCTGCCTTACCTTTTAATTTATATAGGAAGAGATATAGATACACACAAATACCCTTTTGTCTAAAGAATTATTATTATGTATTAAATTTGTATACCACCCTTCATCCATAGATCCCAGGGCGGTTCCCAGCATAAATTGTAAGCTACACAAATGTAATGGAAATTATTCTCCTTTTCCGGCACCTTTCTCTTAGCAGCCACCCAAAAATTATGCTATCCATGTCCTAAATTGAAAACACAAGTCTCCAGTATGTGCTCCTGATGTGTCGTATTGCACAGTGTTTCTTGTGAAGCAGGACGTAGATGGCATTTGTCATTCTGAATTTCATCATGCAAGCATAATGCAATCCAGTTAAAGATTACAGTTACTTGATTTAGATTACAATCCTACACAAATTTTGGAGTAAGTCCAGTTGAATTCAGTAGGGCTTCTGAATGTACATGCTTAGGGTCAGGATGCGTGTTTGCCACAGGCATTATATGTGTTGGACGAGGATCATGGATACCAAGCTTCAAGTCCCTGCTCAACCGTGAAGCTTGCTGTGCCTCACAAGACTTGTTAGGATAAAATGGGGAAGCAGGAGGGGGAGAGCCATGTCTGCCACCTTGAGCTTCTTAGAGGAAAGATTGGATATAAATGTAATAAATAAATAACACTTACTAAGCATATTAATATTTCTCAGCTGTATGTATACCATGCATGTTCCGTAACAGTTTCCTAGTGTCTTGACCAAACACATATCTAGGCTATTTGTTTATCAAGCTGTTAATTAAGCTGTAATTAACAAATGTTTCTTTACATGTGCCTCCCTTTTGTTTTGTTTATGTACATGGCTGTTTTGCAACTTAGTGAGGGGTAAGTAAATATACACACTAATGTTATGCATGTATCTATTATACAGCATGTGTCTCTTCTAGCATCTCTTAGTGAAGCAATAGGCCTTGATTAACTTTAATTCTGTGATACAGACCTAGAACTGTGTACAAAAATGAAATGCCTATGAATTACACTTTGAAACAGGAAGAAACACTTTGATTTTCATAATTAAAAATGCATTTCTGAACTAATAGGATAGTAAATTATGTATTTCAGTTCAAAGTCTTTTATACTGGTGTGGGTTCAGTTTTAGTTAAGAAGGGCAGACTGAATTAGGAACACACATTTTATAAAATGAGAAGGGCAGACTGAATTAGGAATACACATTATTTTATAAAATAATGTTGATTCTGATGTGTTTTACTGGGAATGAAAAAGTATGAAATACTGTATCTCCTTTTTTAACAGAGTGGGTAACTTTTGTTAAATTTTAAGTTACCTTTTGATTCAAACAACAATGTCAATTACATTGAATTTAGCTAATGCAAATTTGATTTAACTAGGCATATACCATTCAGCTGGGACATGGATGGCGCTATGGTCTAAAACCACAGAGCCTAGGCCTTTCCGATTGGAAGGTCGGCAGTTTGAATCCCTGTGACAGGGTGAGCTCCCGTTCCTCAGTCCCAGCTCCTGCCCAGCAGTTCGAAAGCACGTCAAAGTGCAAGTAGATAAATAGGTACCACTCCGACGGGAAGGTAAACTGTGTTTACGTGTGCTGCTCTGGTTTGCCAGAAGCAGCTTAGTCATGCTGGCCACATGACCCAGAAGCTATCTTTGGACAAACGCCAGCTTCCTCGGCCTATAGAGCCAGATGAGTATGCAACCTCAGAGTCGTCGGCGACTGGACCTAATGGTCAGGGGTACCTTTACCTTTTATACCATTCAGCTAAAGTCTTCACTGGGGTGATGGTTCTGGTTTTTAATGAGTTTCTGATAAATGCTGCTTAGATTAATTTGGAGAATTTGCTCAGGTGAACAATCGATAGAAATTTTGCAGGAAATCCCATGAAAGTGTCTGACATATACCAAGTTAATGATCAAAACAACTTCTAGTACATTTTTCAGTCCCTGCTTTAGCAAAGTAGCTGCATAGAGTAATATGCAAACAAGCAACCTCCGTTATACTAAAAAGGTTTTTTAAAATATATATTTCCTAAGTAGTATTGAAACATAAGAAGCTGCCGCCTTATTTACAGGGGCAGATCAATAGCCCATGTTGCCCATAATTGTTTCCTTTGACACTTAGTGGCCCCATAAAGGGTCAGGTAGAGGTTTTGTCGCTGCTATCTGAAGCTCCATACATGCTGTATGTTTAAAGCACATTCAAAACACATTTCTGCCCCCCTCAAAGGTCTCTGGGCACTGTAGTTTGTTATGGATTGCTGGGAATTTAACACTGTGAGGGTTAAACTACAGTTCCCAAGATTCTTTGGGGGAAAGCTGTGTGCTTTAAAAGTATAATGCAGATGTGATTCTTTAACTTAAAGAACCTGGGACTTTTTATATGCAGAGGAAATGTGCTTAACCACTGAGTCATGGCATCTCTTTGTACATTTCATTGACTGCATTTGATATTCAGGGAGAGTATTAACCAATCTTCAACTAAAGTTTTACAGACCTGAATTTTCATTTAATTCCTAAGCTTTTAGAGTAGAAGGTATTATTGTTCTTTGCTATAGACTGTGGCCTTATACTCCAGCCTGCAAGTCTGCTTAAGATATTCCTAGTGTATTGCATTCAAAATTTTTCTTACATTAATTCTTCTAGCTCTGGCGCTCCTTCACCCTTGGGCAAGGTAAACATTTTAATGTTATAATAGCTAGATAGAGTTACTCTCTTAACGCAAGTGTTTAAGAAATGTAAATGTAAAAGATTTGTCAGAAGCCCAACTGTATCTTGATTGATGTGCTAATTCTGTATGCCGGAGGATTTGACATGAATGAGTAATCAAACCCACACGTCTATAGCTGCATCCTCCCTCTTTCCCAAAAACTTAAGTAGTGACTTTATTTACACATTTGGATCATGTGGTAAAGGAAAATCAGGTACTTTTATAGGTATTTGCAAAATTGGTGTTTTGTATTTATTTACTATAATTTATATTCTACCTTTCTGTCTCAAATATATATACTTGAGGTGGCTTCTAGAGAACTAAAACAATAAAATCAAACACAACACTATAGCAGTGTATAAATATTTTTATAAATAAATGTTGTTGGGCTCCAACTCTTATCAGCCCCAGCCAGCATGGGCAATGTCCAGAGATGATAGGAACTGAGTGGGTCCAGGGACATCTGAAGGAAATCAGGTTGGCTACTCCTTTTGTAAGGCATGCTAATAATTCTTGCTACCAATCTACCCAGTTAATGACCCTGTAACTTTTTATGTTCCTCATCCCTTATTTAAAACTGGAATTAGAATGGCTATTATAGCATCCTCTGGTATTAGAAAGCTCGTTTTAGTGACAGTTTGTACATTTTTGTTGTTGTTGGGCAGTTAAGCAGCTTCGCATCTGAGTCTTTAAAGAACCTTCCATTGTTTGCCAGACCTGGTAACATGTTATTTTTAAATTTGTCAGTTAGCCCTAAAACTCCATCCTTTTGTCACCTGTTTCACTCTGTTTTTGAGAATCCGCACCTGAGAGAAACAGTTCAAGTATAGCTGTAAAATCCCCAACAACTGGTATACTGAAGACCAGTGCAAACAATTAATTCAGCTTCTCTTCAATCTTCCTATCCTTTTCTACCATTGTCATCTACATCCCTGGTTACTTACCTCCTTCTGTTTAAAGCCATTTTTATTATTTTGTCTTAATACTTCTGGCAAGATTTGCTTTCTCTGTATGTTTGTTTTAGACTTCGTACTCTTTGTGTTCTCTTTTGGACAGATGATCATTATTTAAGGGAAGGTTTCTTGCCTTTGATAACTTCCTTAGTTTCGCTTGTTGCCCTGCACTGACGTCCTCTTGAACTTATTTGTATTAGTTGGGCCTTTCCATATCATGGCGTTTAAAAAGTTGCAAGCATACTGCTGAGATTCAACTCCCCTGGCACTCCCTTTTTACTAAACCATTCATTTATAGAAAGTTTCCTCTTCTAAAATGTAAATGTGAATATGTTGGATTTCTAGGACAGCTTCCCATTTAAACCACAGATTGGGTGCAATGAGGACATTGCAGTAAACTTACTTAATAATTTTATCATTCGTAAACTATCTAATTGTGCCCACTTAGCTCCGCTTTGCCAGCACCGGGAAGAAACATTGTGTTCCTTTGCTTTTGCTTTTGCATTTTATCCATGGATTGTGTCTATTTTGCTCCCCAGAAAATAGTCTGTGTCCACCGTTTGTTCTTAGTTTACTTATTGTGACATATTTGAGCAAGACAAACTACAACCTCTGCTGTTAAGTTGGATCATGATTTGTTTCTCCTCAGCACAAGTAGAAAGGGTGTGATTGGTTTGTGCACAGTAAAGTATTAATTATTGTTTACCATGAATAGCTGAGATCCCTGTTCCAGAAGGCTATGACAATCTTGCACCAGGTTCAGGTTGGATCTCAGGATTAAGTCTAGACCTGCCTCTTCCTTCTTAGTAGGTTTTATTACCAATTTACAGCCCAGTCATTTATCTTACCTAGAAACATTGCAACTGGAACAGTTATAGATTAGGTTCCATTTCATACATCATGCAAATCCTGCCTCCCCCCCCCCTCTAAATTATGGTGTCAAAAGCCCTCTTCTCTTTGTCTGAAACCATACACCTGAACACAAAGAACAAGCTATTCCAAGTCTCAGAATTGTCAAGTTGTTTTTAAACTTATAACAGTAATCTGCATCCAGTTTTGTCTGCAGAACTATTTGATAAGGGCACAGTTTCATATCAGATGAATGCTGTTGTCACATTCTAAATGTGAACCTGGAAAATAATGGCATTTCCCTGTAAAGATTGAAGTGGGAGTTTAGTTTCCTCTGCCTCTGTTGAAGCTATTGTTGTTGGTTTTTTTTAAAAAAGAAATGTTTTCTAAGCCATCAGATAGGGTGCCTAGTGTCTGGGGGCCATATCTTAAGTTCCTCCTAGACTAAAGAACTAGAGACCTATACAAAGTCTCTTAGAAAAAACAACAACACTTGAGTACATGGAAGGGGGTGGGGGGAAAGATTTTACCCGTGGCCTTCAACAGCAGAGGAACACTGTTGCCTTGAAGATACGCTGATGGGATCTTTTCCTAGATGGATGTTGGCAGACTTCCAGCTTCTGTCATGGCAGTGAAATCTGAGATCTTGCTTAGCCACTGATCCCCAGATAATATTGAGCCACTGTGAACTAGAGACCTAAAATTCAAAGGCCTTTTAACTCGCTGTTAATAAAGTAATTTCTGTATCTACTGAATTTGGCACTTGTCTTTTTAACACATGCTTATGATTCCTCTTTATGGGCTAATGATAGAGGAAGTGAAAGTGACCTCTTTATTGGGAGGGGATTTAATCATGTTACTCTGCAAGCCTATTCACGCTTACCTAGAAGTAAGCCCCATTGAACTTCATTGGGTTTACTTCTGAGCAGACATGCACAGGACTACAATTTTGATCTCTTTTTTTACATTAAAATACTAAAGATGCTTTTAAGATAGCAACTGCTGAAAAATTAAGTAGACTTAATTAAGTGCATGCTGTGTACTTATGAGTTTTTCTTGTCCAGTCTTCTCCAGCCACAACTGTTACGTCTCCCAATTCCACCCCCGCAAAAAGTATTGATACATCTCCTCCAGTTGATCTCTTTGCAACATCATCTACAGCGGCTCCAGTCAGGTTAGTTAAGCAACAAATAAAAATACATACTCATTATTATTATTATTATTTATTTAGTTTAAAAGCTGTGTTTAAAGAGTGATGATATGGGTAAAGTTGTCTTTTTCTAAATATACAGGCAATGACCAACATGTCGGTGGAGTGCTCTGTCCCGTTCTGGCCCCTTTTCTGCCAACTTCCGGGTTGCGGAGATGTGTGCATGCATGGTCTTGAGCCAATTGGATGTACATAGATTGGTTATTGCCTGTATTTTATAAGTTCTCTACTTCTTTCACACTGTTGGAAAGACCATCTTAAGCTCATTGTGGGCAAGCTGTTTCATAGTACCCAAAGTATGAGTGTGCACAACTCTTAATGCATGTGTGTGACACGCACACACTCAGTGCTATCCCCCAATGTCTTGCTTCTAGTTCCTCTAGGCACTGATCAGGACAGAGGGATAGGAAAGTCTTCACAAGACTAGTGCACCATTTCAAAACTACACCTACAGCTTTCATCCTAAAATTCTTTTCTGTCTTATTTCTGCAACAGTGCTTCCAAACCCTCCAGTGATCTTCTAGACCTTCTGCCAGACGTTACATCTACTACTGCGCAAGCAGCTTCAGCAGCTCCTGCTGGAGCAACTTCATGGGGAGGTAAAAACTTTCTGATCACAGACTCCTTTTAGAATAATCCTTGACCCCTGAGCATTGACTGCACTCTGGCTGTGTTCCTACATCACACTAAACCATGGTTTACAAAACTGTGCATAAGCTGTAAGGAGCCTTGCACACACACCCTGCCCCACTTCTTCTCACACAGCTAGAAGGAGAAGCATTTCCAGTTTCCTTCAGTGTTGGCTTGTTGTAGCATGGGAACCTGGGATCACAATGCACCACTAACTCATATTTTTTTGTCCATTGCTTCAGAGCATTGGTTGTGAAACTGGTTTTCTTAAACTAACCATAGTGTACAGCAACCTTTCCTAACCTGGTTCCCCCAATCAGTGTGGTCAGTGGCCAGGAGTGATGGGATTTGTAGTCCAACAACATCAGGAGGGCACTAGCTTGGGGAAGGCTGGTGTAAACCATAATCTTGGATTTTCGGGCAACAACAAGCCAGCTTTAAAGGAAGTAAATGTTGCCAATGTCATTGTCTTGCATACGCAGGATGGGAGAGCACACAAGCCTAAGACTTGTTGCAGCTCCTGGATACCACGTTAAACCATGGTCTAGTATGACATGGATCAGTTCATTTTTCATGGTGTGCAGCACTGTAAACTTGTCAGAATTGTTATTCTGGAGAAAAAATGCTGAACCACTGATTACTAGGAAAGATTTTGGAGTATCTGGAGAAGGGCCTTGACTCACTCCCCTCCTCCCTTAATAAGTGACAAGAATCCTTCTTGGAACTAGCCAGCACAAGGGCTATATGTTGTGTGTGGTGGTGTTTAACAAACCAAACCTTACTATTTTAAGAGTGGGCAGAAGGCCACATTCATTTTCCAACCCCTTGGATGAACACCAGTCACTTGCTGCTACTTCAGGTTTCTAGTTTGAGATTGCATGTCAGAGTGTTGGGGGAGAGGGATGTAGCTCCCAAAGCTTCTGTGTTTTACCTGTTCCAGGTGGATCACGTGGCACATAGAAATATTAGTAGTGGCCAATTGGGCAGGGTATTGATAGGTAAAAGACTTTTGCCGCCACTGGGTAACAGGTGTAGGAAGAGGTTTCTCATGCCAGTGGGTGTCTTATGACATCACTTGGCATGGAATCCATTAGGTCTGCACCTGCACATGATAACCCCTGGTAAGGGCATGCGGTCATCCTCCTACGTGGGTCGTCGCTTATAAAAGAAATCCTGAAATAGCGCTAGATGTTCTCACTGTATCTCGAACCATTTTTTAGAACCAATAGGTCCTTTGGAAATGTATATGGATAGTGTCACAATTTGAGAGAAGCATTCACTACTGTTTTCTGTAGCTTTTTTCTTTTCTTTTAAAAGAACACTTTAGCAGCAGCACTTGCATAGTAAGGTCAATGGGATATTAAGAATCTGCCAACTGCACCCCCCCCAAAAAAACCCCCCACTTGATTTTGTTTTCATTTTAACAAGGAACTTTGAGAAAGCTCAGAATAGAAGGTCTGGATTCAGCCTATCTGTTCAAAGTTTTCATTATTCCATAGTGAATCCTGTTTCACAAAGAAAGCCATGTTTTGAAAGCTTTCATTTTGGCAAATGTACAGCGAATGAGTGTGGTTGAATCCAAGGTGGGTCTCTATTTCTGCTGATCTCTGCATAGCCATTAGTGTAATAAAACGCGGATCCCGAAATGTGTTCTCATTTTACTTGTGACTTGCCCTATAACAAGAGCACTATATCCCTAGCTATGTTGAGCTTTAATTCTCTCCTTCTGTAGAAGGAATGTGACATTTAAACCCCGAATGCCTTAAATTGTCATTAAATATGCAGTACTCTGGAACCACAGTGGAGGCTGCCAGAACTCAGAAAACCTTCTTACACCTACTGAGAATATTAAACCTTGGGCTATATGAGCACCCAAAACAGGCAGGAGACAGACAGGACCTTAGGTATCACCTTAAAGGAGTATAGATTTATAATACAGCCAATTTATTGCTGGGCAGGGAGTGTCTTGTTCAACTGTGTGAATTGAAATATAAATTGTGTTTATTTGAGCTATGCTCATGCTGCTTCTTAACGACTTCCAGAACAGCAGCCATGTTGGTCTACTTGCAGCAAAAACTACCAAGAGTCTTGTAGCAACTTTTAAAAATGCTTAACAATTAATTATAGCATAAGCTTTTGTAGATTAGGGTCTGCTTCAGACTAAACCTGGTCCCTCTCTGGAAGTTGTTGTCCAGATGCAAGGCACCATTTATTAGTATAGAGCAGAAATCATATCAATCTCATTTAGCTGATGAAGTCGACTTCAGTCCATGAAAGCTGGTAGCATAATAAATCAGTCTTTAAGGTGCTACAAAGCTCTTTTTTGTTGTCGTCGTTGCTTCTAACTGGAATTTTAGGGCTGAAACATGAAAGTGGTTTCTAGTGATACCTATAAATTAAAAGCTGTCATTCTTGTCATGGTGATAAACTGGCTAGCAGATTAATTATTGCATCCATCCACTTGTGTAAGGGAAGGTCCACTTCAAAGTGGGGCATTGCCTTGCACTGTTCACCTCTTTATCTCCCCCTGTCCCCGCAAAATCTGCTCCAAAAGGTTGAGAGAGCCTCTAGAGCATATTATAGGGGCACTGGGGGAGTTGTTGGAGAAAGAGAGGCAGTAGGCATGCTGCCTAAGAGGAAAATTTAAAGTGAAACAACTTCCCCCCAGTTTAATCTACACCCAAAGTCAAGGCTGCACACTTTATGGCTTGGTATGCCCAGTGCAGCCCAGCAGATATACATTGTGGTCACCAAGGGTTCAAGGTTGTTTTTTCTTGTGTGGAATTGGTAAGCAGAGTTTCAGTGATGCACATGGCAGATAATACACACCTAGGCTGCAAGCTATCTTACAGTGGAGCACCTATTGTTGTGACCTCTTGTTAAGCTTTCTTCTCTGTGCCTCTGATGCAGAGAGAAGAGACATATTTGGTCATCAGCATGCTTTCTTCTGTTTGCTGGCTGGGGTTGACGGGAGCTGGAATCCAACAAAAAACCAGAGAGTACCACATTTCCTCGTGCATCACTGCTTACTCAGACTGCGGAATAGTTAGTGGAACAAGGAATCATCTGTATTGCCTACTTTTTCTTACATTTGCGTCATTTACATGACGTTTGGCTTATGGCTTACTGGGTCAGAGTTTGGCTGAGCAAGTTCTAAAAAAACCAGGGCTTGTTCTTTAACTCTTTGCTCATTAACCATGAGCTATAGCCAAGAACAATAAACCTAGCTGTCCACTTTTGTCCATTTAGACGGGAAGGGTCATTTCCAGTTTGAGTCTTTCAAAGCTAACTCTGGTATCTAAAAGATTATGGCTTAAAGGTCTGGGTTTGCAAGTCAGGAAGAGATGCTTTCTTTGGGGGGGCGGGGCAGAGCAGGGATGGGACAGGCCTGAACTGTACTCTTTCAATACAGTGGTGCCCCGCAAGACGAATGCCTCGCAAGACGGAAAACCCGCTAGACGAAAGGGTTTTCTGTTTTGGAGGTGCTTCACAAAACGAATTTCCTATGGGCTTGCTTCGCAAGACAAAAATGTCTTGCGAGTTCCTGCAGGGTTTTTTTCCTCCCCCCCCCCCTTTTCCCAAGCCGCTAAGCCGCTTAACAGCTGATCCACTAAGCCGCTTAACAGCTGATCGCTAAGCCGCTTATCAGCTGATCCGCTAAGCCGCTTAACAGCTGATCCACTAAGCCGCTTAACAGCTGATCGCTAAACTGCTAATCAGCTGATCCGCTAAGCCGCTTAACAGCTGATCCGCTAAGCCGCTAATGGGCTTGCTTCGCAAGACGAAAAAACCGCAAGACGAAGAGAATCGCGGAACGGATTCTTTTCGTCTTGCGAGGCACCACTGTAATTTATATATATATATTGCACTTGGCTTGATCAGTACTTGCACCCAACAACCTTCGCTGCCTGTTGGATAGTGACACTTTTGTGTCATTTCATGATGGACTCTTCGAATGTACTGTAGTTGGGTGAAGTGGTATTCATCTTCCCAAGGGTGTTGAAAAATGAAATGGTACATGGGGGATGATGCATCAGATGAGTCCAGATAATTTTAAAAGATGAAATGTGGTTGGATGAAGCTGTGGTAGAAATGGTTTCAGAGAAGTCTCGGCCACTTAAGTCTTTGTTTTTAGGAGCTTTGGAAAACAGAAAGCAGACTGCATCCTATAAAACCATATGCAAGGTACCTGTGGCATGTCTGGAGTTAGAGCAGCGTCCTGTTGATTTGAAATAGCCCCACGCTGGCAGAGAATGACTTCTGGATAGCATGCATGTTGGCCCTGGCAGTTATTATTAACTCTTATTTCTTTACATTGCTATCTTCTAACGGACAATGCTGCAGACCTCTTGGGAGAGGGTGAGTAACGCTTGATTTCTAACCCCAGTTCCTCCAAATTGTTAATACACAATTAGCCTAGTCCTGCCATTTCACTCTTTTTTGCAATGTAGTGTTAGTTTGTTTTCCCCTTCTCTCTTTCTCTCTCTTCTGCTCACTATTTCCGTTTGATCTTCATATATGGACTTGTAGACGGTCTGGCTGGGCTTTCCGGGGTTAGTTCTGAGCCGCAGATTTCAGATCCGTTTGCAACAGAGCCCACCCCAGCTGCTGCAGCTGCTGCTACTACTACTACTACTGAAATAGCACCTGCTTCTGCTACATCTACAGCTGCCGCTGCTCCTACTTCTGCTGAAGTGGATCTCTTTGGAGGTTAGTTTTGTCACTGAGGTTTTTCCTCCCTCTCCCTCCCTCTCCCTCTCTCTCTCTAAAAAAAAAAAAAGAGGATGAGAAAACATTGTTGAAACCCACTCATTTTCATAGACTTGCTGCAGAACTGACAAAATGTAATACTTATACCTGGAAGCTTCAGGATAGCCCAATTTGCGTGTTAAGTTTTCCAAAGGCAAGGTTGCTTTTGGGAGTGATCACCATGGAAACTTGAAGTGGGCCAAGGGATGACAAACACACAATATTAAGTTGCTTATATCGCTCTATCTACAAATAGCCATGGGAGGTAGGAAGACCAGGCCACAGAGGAGTGGGATTCAACCCTTTTCTCCATGCTGTGGTCCTGACAAAAATCACCCCACCTCTGAAGCTGCTACTGCTATGGGAGGAAAGCTCCATTGGTAGGCAGCATGTAGCTGCTGTGAATAATGCTTGGGGAGAGAAGGGGAAGTGATAACACTGAAACTAGTTACTATTAAGCTTATTGTGAAGATTGCACAAGCTTTCCATGTTTGGGACTCTACCACAGACCCACTGTTGACACAGCAGCAGCAGCTGCTGCTACTAGTTCTGTAAATCCTACGGATTGTATCCTAGTCTTGACACAGGATAAGTTTCATGCTAAAATGTTGGACGGCAGGAAGTGGTATCATTGGTTAATTCCTCTCATGCAACATCCCAAAGGCTGATGGAGTGAGAGGGAGGCTCAGCCATTCTCTTACCTCGTTTTGCTATTCTGCTAATCTATATTTCAAAGTAGGGCTAGGCGATATCTGGTTTTCAACATTGAGATATATCACCAGCCAAACATTGTGATATATCGATATCACAATAAGGATAAGGATGGAACGATAAATAAAGATAGAACTATGTAGAGGTGAACAGTCAAAGGTTTGTTTGTTTTTTTAAAGCAAGCTTTTCAGAAGAAGTACACACACACAAACACACACAAAGCATTGTGCAAAAAGAACAAATGGCTGATTAGGAGGTTGCTCAGGTGAGCAAAATATGATCCATACAGCAGCTAGGAAATTGTGTTCCATTTTCATCAATATTTTGATGTGGCTTTAATATAAAGCTTCTTAATTACTTTGTCAAATCAGAACTTTTGAAAATTGAAATGTACTTGGTTAATTATTGGACAACTGCCATACAGTTTGCTGTAATGTGTTAAATGGAGACTACACAACTTCAGGGCAATGAGAACTTGGCAGATTCCATTTCCTGTTGCTCTTTTCTTCTTCTTTTGCTCTTCAGTAGTGTGAAATCAGCTTTAGCTTGGTTCTGTTGCAGTTCAGATGCATGTCAACATGAGCTTTTTAGAATAGCTGGCATCAGTAACTTTTTGTGTGTGTGAAGATGTATATTTTTAACATGAAAATGCCATGCCTACGTTAACTGCATGTAAAGCTTTTGTGTTTGGACAAATTGTAACTTAAAACATTTCCTTCCTTTTTAGGGGTTGCATGGTACAGTATTCAGATTTAGGAATGCTAGTTTGCAATTCATAACCCTCCTCTCTTTAATGTCCCCACAGCCATGGTTTCTTCAGTTCCTCCCCTTCTACCCTAGTCACTTTGCCTACCCATCCATTCACAGATGATGGATTAGGCTGGATCCTTGTATTGCCGTAGAGCAGTCTACAGTGGGTAATAGTACCATGAAGGGGAAGGTGGGAAGCAGCTGCCTTCTTCACCACTATACTTAGGAAGTATCAAATCCAAAATCAGATGGGCAATGGAAGTCTTTGATGCTTGGATTGTGTCAAGACTTTCAATTAAATTGAAAACAATTTGAAATGGGACTTGTCCTCTGTCATTCATTCTGCATGGCGGCAGCAGTGGCGTTGCTTACAAAGGCTATCCAGATGGCTCATCTCCTCTCTTTCTGCCACTGTGGAATTAGCAGTTGGGGAGGAAATGGTACCACTGTCAGTTGCTCTGTTGCAACCATCAAATGATCCAGATCATGTAGACAGAAGCCTTCACACATACACTTATATGCATGGAGGCTCCTTTCTTGCAGACACATTTATGTGCAGGTGCCAGGGGACTTGGGCTAGTCAGCATGTGGGCAGAGCCAATTGGCACACCCACTCCTGTGACTTATAGAATGCATTAGTGTATCTGCCTGCATACAGCTACTAAGTTCCCCATACAGATATACCTTGGATCCCGAACACCCTGGAACTTGGACGTTTCGGCTCCCGAACGCCACAAACCCGGAAGTGATTGTTCCAGTTTGCAAACATTCTTTTGGAACCTGAACGTCCGGCGTGGCTTCCAGTTGGATGCAGAGGCTTCCTGCAGCCAATCAGAAACCGTGATTTAGTTTTCAAACGTTTTGGAAGTCAAATAGGCTTCCGGAACGGATTCCGTTCGACTTCCAAGGTACGACTGTATTAGATTAATCCTGATAATGGAAAACAGTCTAGGCTAGAAAATCCCACACTACTGCTGGATTATGACTGTAGAAATTTTTAGAGTAATTTCCATTATTGCACAAAGGCACTATTAGATACTCATGGTGTATGGATGATAGTATGTAAGAAAAGGGTGTCAAACTGCTTAGGACAGTATAACCAAAAACTGTAATTATATAATTCTAAGAAGATGCTATATGCTCAGTGTAAGATTATGATGATTATTTTTCTAGTAATACATCTCCTTAGGGAGTAGGCTGTATATGTTGGAATATCAGTGTAATTCAAGTCACATTGCAAGAGCTATTTAGAGCAAGTGAACATCACTATTGCATTCCTATTGCCATAAAATCAGGAATTATTGCCGTTTATTGTACAAATAGTTGAAGCCTGCTGGCACAGTTTGGTTCCTAAATCTTAGGAAGTACCCCAGATTTAGAATTACTGTTCAGATACGTATGAGAGAGCTTGACAGAATAGGACAACGTTAATGTCTTAATTACAATTTTTTAAATCCTAATTGTATACAGTCCATTATTTTGGTTCTTTTTTAAAAAAAAATTATTTTGGTTGTTACATGAGCATGCTATTCAGAACCCTTATACAATGAATATCTTGTCGCGATTCGCTATCCTGCATATCTTGCCTGTGACCCTCAGGCTTGTCTCTGCATCCTCACCTACTATAAGTTGATTGAGCAAACAAAACTACCTGCTGGTATCTGCAACAAAAAACAACAACCCAAAAAACTCAGGTGGGGCCCTCCCCGCCAACACCCTTGCCTTTCCAGTTTGTATAAGGGAATCTTTTCTATGCCATTTTTAACCTGGTTCTTTTTTTTTCTTTTTCTTTTTTTACTATATTTTCTTCTTCTTTTAATCCTTCTTTAATTTCTGTTCCTAAAACTGCATTCAAGATGCCTTTGCAGCTTCTCCTGGTGAAGCCCCTGCAGCAGCTGAAGGGGCGGCAGCACCAGCTACCCCAACCCCTGTAGCAGCAGCTCTTGATGCATGCTCAGGAAATGGTGGGTTCCATCTCATTAGCTAGTCCATCATTGTCGTGTTTGTCGTACTGTTGAAATAAACTACATGGCAGTATGTTTGTGTCTCTCTCTCTCTCTCTTTCTCTCTCCCTCTTCCCCCACCACCCTATGACTTCCTTTAATCTTTTCTCCAACAGCTTGGGAGGTAGTTCTAATCTATCAAGCAGCCCGCCCCACCCCCCACATCTGTAGACCCCCCAGAGCATGTGTAGAGAAAACGTGGTTAATTTTTTTCTTTTCCAGTGAAGTTCCCCCCCACCCCCTTTTTAACTGAAACATCCTAACAATGCCGAACGTTAAAGGTCAGTCAGTGGGTTTCTTCCTGTGGTTGCTACCATAACGTTATAACAGAATCACTATAACTTTAGAAGCTTAAAAAGACACCTTATTTTTTAGGGGTGGGGGTGGGGAAAGCTGTGTTTATTTACCCCTTGGTAAAGATGGTGGAGGCTTAGCTAATGATCTCTTGTGTTTTGTGTGTATGCATAATATACTATATATTTTTCTCTCTCTCTGTGTGTGTGGTTTTAATCCACACTCTGTGTGGTTTCTCCCCGTCTCCCTCCCTACTGATCCCATGTATATATTGTGCCCTTTCCTTTTACAAGACCCCTTTGCCCCATCTGAAGGCAGTGCAGAGGCTGCTCCAGAGCTGGACCTCTTTGCTATGAAGCCCACCGAGACCAGCGTTCCTGTAGTTACCCCTACAACTAGTGCAGCCGCTTCAGTTCCCGCAACTACTCCTACTCCAGCTGCTGCCGTGGCCCCTCCAACCCCTGCTACTACTGCTACTACTACGGCCACTGCCACTACCACTACTGCTACCACGTCTGCTACTACCACTACCACCACCACCACTTCCTCCTCCGCTCCTACTCCTGCTCTAGATATCTTTGGTGGTAATTTGTTTTTAACTCTTTTTTGTTAATTAAAAAAAGAATGTTTCTGGGGGAATTGATCCTGGATGTACAGCATATGCAAACAATCTTTTGCACCTATACTGTTTGTGACAATTGGAAAGAAACAAAAAAATAATAATAATTCCATGTTGGAGCTGCAAAAACTGCCAAGTCTTGTCTCCCAGAAATGAGTTAAAGACATGTGTGTTCTTGATCTTAGATTTGTTTGAGTCTGCACCCGCTGATGCCTCTGCAGCACCTAAGCCAGACGCTACTCCTAGCATAGACCTGTTTGGTACAGGTAAAGAATAGTACTATCCTTTCCCTGAAAAACCCAAACTCCTCCTTCTCTTAATTGCTTTTCTATTTTGACCAGTATTTTGTGTGAAGCATCTCTCTCTGTTTCCAATCTTCATCTGTTTTCTACTTGGTTTTTCTTTGTCTTCTGCAAGATGCTTTTTCTTCTCCACCAACTGGAGCTTCTCCTGTGCCTGAGAGTTCTCTAACTGGTGATCTCTTATCTGGTGAGTGTGCTTGTTGCTTTCTCTCACATGACTTATCACAACACTTCCCTTCCCAAATTTGTTTCAATGCAACTCAGTTTGAGCTGCTGAAGAGTCAGTGATTACTTTCTTCATCGATACAAAGCTGATCTCTCCTCTGTATGCATTTTCGTCAAAGTTTGAAGCAACTTGTGCAACAACATTTCCCAGAGTACTTGGAAAATTATTTCCAGGAAGTCCCATTGGGTTTGAATCTTACCACCTGCTATGTGTGGCAAGGACAATAAAGGTTGCAAGGAATTATGGAGAACAAAGAAGTGGCAGTGCTAAGCAGACTCCGTAGAGACCTGGAACTCAATAGAACTCCTGATTTAGTGGGCATGCTTAAGATCCTACTGCAGATGTGTCACGACAATGATTAGGATAAGTAGTAGTGGCAGCATGACTTGGTAGATACAGGGAATTTTGGGGGAAGGACTTGCATATGCAAATTTCTCCCTGTGATAAAAATTACTTTTTGGGTCAGTGAGTTGATTTCATAGATGAGACATTATCACAAGATGTCGGCGGAGTGATACAATATATTTAAAATCCTTATGAGTATCAAGGAAAAATAATGTATGATAAAGTTTGTATGTATAGAAGATAAATAGAAATGGCCAAGGAACTGTGTGTGTGTGTGTGTGTGTGTGTGGTGTTAAAATAGTTGCACTGCTTGCAAAATGCTTATTTAAAGTACTATAGTGGAAAGAACTAACTTTTGGATACTGCATGAGAAATGTAAAGGGAACACGTGTGCTGATCTCTCAGAAGTCAATGTAATATTTACTGTGTTTTCATGGATCCAAGGTAGTTGGATCTCATCGCTCCTGATTTGCTTATACTAAATATGTCATGCTTACTGCAGTGGATGCATTTGCAGCCCCATCGTCCCTGCCCACTGCCTCCCCAGCTAAAGTGGAGCCTTCAGGTGTGATTGACCTGTTTGGTGGTGGGTATTGTTCCTTCTCACCATTAGAGAACTTCACATTTCATTTCATTTCAGTTCCATTTCATTTTTCTTCACTAGAAATTAAAGTTCCTTAACAGTTTTGTTTGTTGCAGTTTTTATGTTGTTACTGAATATGCATTTAAACTGTTTGCTATATAAAATAAACCATTAGCCTTTTTTATTTATTCCATCATCTCTCCTGATTTTCAGCAACATTTCATGCATGGAATTGCTTTCTTGCTTAAATAACTTGAATTATTACATTCTTCACCTACAGTGTGTATAGAGTGCTTTGCAGTGATGCTTTTATATTGCTTGTGTGGTTTCTATTTCCAGCTGCCTATTATCTTTAAGTAACTAGTAAGGAGTGGAGTTGAGAAACGTTAGTTGATGTGTTTTCAAATGGGAGAGATATGTCAGTTGATCCCACTTCTGTGGAATTTGATACAAAAGGGCAAAATTGTGGAAGCTTATCATATTTTACAAATTTGAGAATCTGAATTTGACTGTGCCTTAATTATGCTTTTTCCATTCAATGCCTGGAAAATATTTCCCTCTAAAATATTTGCATACATGTGTTTATTTTCTGTACAATCAAGCTTTCCGTCACTTTGCCAATGATGGCACGGAGGGAGGGTTGTTTTTTTTTTTTTTTGCAGAAAGCTGAGCTTCCATTTAGACAGAAATGGTGAACCTATGGCCCTCCAGCTGTTACTGGACCAGACTCCCATCATCCTTGACTACTAGCAATGTCAGCTGGGGCTGATGGGAGCTGGAGTCCAGCAACATCTGGAATGCCACAAGTTTCTCCTTCCTTCAGCTGGACTGTACCTAAGTGATTTGCTTCAGATCTGCAAATGCAAACTGGTAATTCAGTAGGGTGGTATAGGATAGCTTTCTTTTGCTTTCTTCTAGAAGAGCTGTGATCAAAACTTACTAATATGCTTGGTGGTGGTTTTTCTACAGCCATGAAAAATGGCACTTGTCTTGTTTTGGTAGTCCAGGGTTGTGTGCTTTGCCCCAGACTTGTACATTAACCTACTCATTGTTTAAACCCTCTTGCCTTTTATTGCTGTCTCATGGAAATACCTATAGATGCTTTTGGAAGTAGTGCTCCTGAACCCCAGCCTGCAACCCAAGCTGCTTCTAGCTCCTCTGCTTCCGCCGACCTATTGGCTGGTAATGAAAAACAATTATGTGCCATTCTTAACATCATGGTGGTAGTTGTTTTTTTTAAAAAAGCTGTCTTTCTTGGCATAAACTAATATTTCTTTACTTGAGCACAGATATTGGGTGATCGCTTACAGAAGCAGCAAGCTTCACTCCATTTGGTGCATTAGAAAACATGACTCTGAGCCAGGGGTGGGGAACACTAGGCCTCTGCAGTGCTAAATTCCTTCAGGGTAAGAAAAGTGGTTGAGGACCACCTGCCCAAGTGGGTGGAGTCAAAACACACACCACATCTGTCTGTCATGTTCAGACACACACACATGCAGAAACATCTTAGCTTGCCTTTCTTGGAACGCAGAGAAAAGAGGAAGTCATTTTTTTCAGTTCTAAAAGCTTAGCTGTAACTCAGTAGAATTTCACAGGGAAGTAGGAAGTAATGTGATGTGAGAAACCTGATACGGAGGCCTAGTGAGCCACTTTCAATCTACAGGCCAGAGATTTCCCACTACTGTTCTAAGCCAATAGAATTGTGTTGCTGCTAGTTCTGTTTAGCCAGTCAGGATGAAGAAGATATTCCTCTGTTCTACTGATGGCAGTGGAAAGCAAAGTATTTGCAGAGACATCATTTTGACGCTTTTCGTTAGCCTTAATTTACTCTATGAAACATTTAATTAAACGAACTAGAGATTAATATCCTAAGGGTCTGCATGGTGCCATAGTTAGCATTAGACTAAGACCAGGGAGATCTTTTGGTTAAAATTCCCACTCTCTGATCTTGGCACCACCTCCACTCACGCAGCACAGTCTGTGTCACCCAGTTGTTTAGATCAAACGTGGTACGTGTGCTTACAGGATATTTGATGTTGCCCCAAATTCCTTGAAGTAAAAACGGGATACAATGTATTTGAATGAAACAAAGAACATTAAACAACAACAAAAAGCCCTGACCTGAGAGAGGTTTGACTGATTTGAGGCACACAAAATTAAGGGACATAGTTGTTTGCCTAAGATGCATGTCCAGAACAGAATTGTCTGTATTTGCACACCTCTAAAGAGAACACAAGGAATGCTATTCCAAGGATGCCTTCCTGACAAGAACAATATTTCATCAAAGCCAACCTTTCATGTTTATAGTATACAGGCATCCTTTTCTTGTGGAGGCAGTTCCACCTGGACCTCTAAAATGTATTGTAGAAAGTAGTTTCCCACAATGCATCCATTTCACAGGCTGCTCAGTAGCAAAGCTCTCTGTTACTCATTATTAGTAACAACGCCATTAGTAAGCAGCACGTTTACACCGTAGATGCAATTGTGCTTGCTTTTTTGTGAATTTGATTAGGCTTCAGCAATAACAATAAAGGCAGAGCTTTTAAAGCATTAAAGCGGAGGTGCCAAACATTTAGTTCTTGGTTCATGCAGCGGCAGATATAAAAAGTTGGAAGTGTAGGGAAATCCAGGCCCTGGGTCTGAATGTGTCCCTTCAGGCCTCTCTAGCTGCTCCTCAGAATTCTCACCAAGTTACACCCCTCCATGGACCCTATATACGTTCTCCTTGAGGGCTTTTGCACAACCAGATAGTGCCCTTGAACTCTGATAGCACCTCTTGCTTCCCTGGTTGAAGGATAGAGAGGGGTGTGTTTAATGTGTATAGAAACTAGCCTACTGTACAAAGGTAAAATTTGCATCCATTGCTCTGCCCACCACTAGCAGGTCTCCCCTGGAAGGCTGCCCAGAAGATAATGCAGCCCTTGGGTTGAAGGTGGTTTTCCACCCCTGCTTTGGCTTCTAGTTCTTGAAGGCTTTTATGGCTTTATCAGACCCTTAGTAATAAGACTGACTTAAGCCTTCTTAGCTGTATTATTTTGCCTTGCAACCCAAAGGAAGCACATTACTGCTTCAGCCCTCGTCCCTTGCCTACTGCCAATTGTTTATTTTGCTCAAGTTAATGCAATGAGTGAAAATGGGGTTTATAATTGAAATGTGTGCTCGATTTGTCCTCCAAATATACCCTCCAGCTTAGATAATTGCTAACTAACTCATGGCTGCTATGCTGATGACGATGTTTATGAATTTCTCAGAACTAATGCACTAGAAGGGCAGTAAAAGGAGTAGCAAAATCTTGGAGTGCTCTCTGGTTCAGAAAATGTACCTTGATAGGGCAGTACACAAATATGTCAAAAGAGCAGGATAGCCATGTGTACCACAATGTGTCCGATGAGATCATATGTCCTTCACTGCATTATTCCTAGCTTGGGACACTTGCAGGCTCTAAACAATGAATAAAGCTGGTGTATATATTTTGCAAGTGATTATATAATTATTAGAGATTCTTTTCCCCCTCTAATGTAGAATCATAGCAAATGGTCAAAAGTAACTTTTGAGTTGTTGGCAGTAAGTGTGCAAGCTCTTACATCAAGCCTTATCTCAGCTCTAAATTGATCTTGCAGCAATTAAGTACTGAAGGGAAGGAAATGATACAGCAAGCCACTTTGATCCCTAATAGTTCAATCAGGACAAGAGGTTTCTTTTAGTATTAAGTCCTACCATAAAGTGTTCTGAGAGGATGGATGTGCAACAGTCCCCAGTTGTTCTGCTATGTAAAGCAAGAAATAGTACCGTGTATCCAAAAATTTGCTTTGCCCCTTAAGAGTATTCAGATCAGTGTGTGCTGGCCAGCTTTTAGTAGTTATCTAATTACTTTCTCATTTCTCCCTCTTTCCTTTTTCCAAAGGTTTTGGGGGTTCTTTTATTGCTCCTTCTCCTTCACCTTCCCCTGTTACTCCAGCTCAGGCTAATATACTACAGCCCAATTTCGAAGCTGCTTTCGGAGCATCACCCTCACCTTCTCCTGGCGGCACTTCCTTTGATCCCTCAGGTGAGTTGGGGTGTTTTGTTTTGTTTTTGTGAATTTCCAGAACAAAATGCTGGTTTCATTTATGAGATGAGATGCTGTTACAACTCTACCTGATGTGCAAAAGGGCATTCAGAAGGATTTCTTTGGAGGCTTAAAAATTTCCTGCCTTGTGTTCCTTTGAAATGGGTAAACGTTTAGCGCAGTGTAAATTGAAGCAAAGTTCCTGTCACGCAGTTGCCTTTCGTAGGGTTTAAACACAGATCAAACCAAAGTCCTCTCTTTGCATGTGCTCTATATGCATGTTTGTTTAAAGGAAACTCCTGAAACTGCAGACACTGTGTACTGTTTATTCAGTATATGGATGTGTGGTCTTGCTATTTTTGCTGAGCCTTTTCCAAGCGTGCATGGCACAAAAATGTTAGATATAATGGACTTCCAGGGTGTTCTTCCCTTGACATAAAGCTTAACCTTTCATCACTGCTCTGTCGTTTTCTGTTTGTATCTCTTTCATTCTATACTTTCATGCTGGGGCCTTGCTACAAATTTGCAATTTGGGTGAGTTCTGCAACAGAATAAATAAAAACAAAATATTTTAGTATTGCTTTGCTTTATTTGATCGCTTGTTGGAGCATAGTGCAAGTTGGCTTACTAACATTGGCATGCACATCTGATGTGAATAGGTGTACTCACCATGTAATGTTGGTCTGGCTTAGAAATTGCTACCTAATTGGGTATAATGGGATGAGATCCTCTGGGTTGTGGTATATTTTTCCAAATGTGATATTTGAGCTGGAAAAGTTAGGCCAAACCATGGCAGTATTATATTATTTCTGATACCTTCTAAAGCAAAACTTTTAAAGGAAAAAATATAACCCACTATCCTAGCTTGTAGATGTCAGAAATGAAATACTTTTGTGGTGTGGAAAACTTACTGTGCAGTTAGTTTTCCAGTGGACATCACAATAGGCTTATTGATACTTCTGTCCCAGGAATTCTTACTACAAGTTATCTTCTCTGGCTTTCTTACCCTTGCTTAATGTTCAACAGGTTTTATGTTTTCCAATTTTCTTTGCACCCACTACTATCCATTCTTCCTGACACACTTAATGTGTACTGTTACAATAACTACCTAGACAATCCCGAGGAGAATTGGCCAGATGTTTGCCATAAAGTATGCTGAGATAGAAATTGGAGGACCAAAATACTTATTATAGAGAAAATTCAAGGAGATATTCTGAAACTTCCCATGTTTGCCTGCCAGAAGCAATAAAACCATTGCCATATGGTGTCCCTAACTTTCTCTTCGCCATATGTAAAAGCTAAATGTGGGGTAGTTCAGATGTTTTTGAAGGGAGAAAGATTAAAAAGTTGGCTGCAGGTAATTAAACTTGGGGATATCATAGTTATTGAATGTAGTTTATGAAACGACTCTCTGATGGTAATTCCTTCCACATCTGCAATTCTGCAGCAATCACAATTCATTTCAGTAGTTACCTAACTACATGCTTTCTTTTCTGGTCTTAGAAAGCTAATTGGCAAGTGGACTGTGATACCTTGAATTCATACACAAATAGTGGCCTACTGTCTAGTTCAGTTGTTCTTCCCACCACAGGGAAAAATGAAGGGATGGAGTGTGCAAGCCTGAGACCTACTCCTAACCTCTCCCAAGGACTATCCTGGGAGGAAACAGTGTCCAGACAGACGCCCTGTTTGACATTTCAGAATGTAACAAAGACCCCATAGAAGATTCTTGTAGTATAATAATATGTGGTCTTGTCTTGATTTTTATTTTATTTTTTGAAAAAACCCCATAACTTCATTTCTCTTTCCATCTGAATTCATGGTAATGGTATTGGAAGCTAAGCAGTGTTGAAATGCAGGGTATGCTACATCTTAAGAGGTTTCCAAGGTAAAATACTAGTCATTATTTGGATCTCTTCAGATTATTCATTAGAATAAATTATATACAGGATTAGAGTAAGCTTCAGTGTGTTAGCCAGATAGCTTGCATGCATGCCTTCCATTGGCATTACATTAACATTAAATCTATGTGATGGTGGTACTAAGACCTGTAGTGATTGTATGTGTTACGAAGTTCATGGTTTGACCATTTTGGATGTCAGTTGCCTTGACCCATGTTAACCCAGGCCGTGCTTTACAAAAGATTGGTGCCCTAAACTACTGCTCTTTTTTAATCTACAGTGTTTGATGGCTTAGGTGACCTCCTTATGCCAACTATGGTGCCATCTGGTCAACCACTCTCTGCTTCAGGAATAGCCGCCTCTTCTACTTCAGCTGCAACCAAAGGCATTGGAAGTGATCTTGATTCCTCTCTCGCGAACTTAGTAGGGAGTAAGTTTGGGAAACTGCAATGCTTGGAAGTGGGTTTCACTTTGTTTATTTTTCGGTGACCCATGGTGTATCGTACTAATCAGTCAGACATGATTTACACTCAGTGTGCCTCTGTTGTGTATCTCTTCAATAGTTATTGCAGAAGGATGTGTTTCTTCCCCTATAGGAAGACAAAGTGATTAGGTTTTCATTTTCTGTGTGACAGGAAATTCCTGTTCTCATCCTGAACTTGTGACACTGAAGCATATACAACACTTTTTATATTGCTGAGTTGGCTCAATTCTGCAACAAGTTAAGCAAATCACTTGAAGACATTTTTTAAAAAATTAGATAGTAAATGGAAGAATAATAGTTCAAATAAAATTACTCACATTCCTAAGAGTAGCGTTTAAAGTGAGAAGTAGAAAATTAAATTTGTGGTTACATGGATGGCCAGTAAATGCTACCTAAAATAAGCATTGATTTCTGGCTTCACTTTATGCTTCAGAGATTAACACTCAGATGACAGTAATAAAGGCCATGTGTTTGCATGAAGATGCCCAGAACAGATAGGATTATGAAATTGCATCTCAGTGTTGCATCTGTCCTTGAATAGTGTGAGAAACCTTTCTGATATATTGTGCGTTATTTTCATTTCAGTCACTTTTTTTAATAGCTGAATAAATGCTGCTTAAGTCTGTTGACCCTTAATGATTCAATGAGCTCAAAATTGCATTCATTAGTCAATGGTTTCATTAAGTCAAGAATGGAGAACCTGTGGCCTTCCAAATGTTGTTGAATCCCCTTTCCAATCGCTCCTGACCACTAGTCATGATAACTGGAAATGTTGGGAGTCCAACACCATCTAGAGGAGGGTTTCTCAAACGTGCATCCCCACCTGTATTTGTACTACAAGCTAGGAGGACCAATGGTCAGGGATGATGGAAATTGTGGTCCACACCTTGATCTAGAGAGTCACTGGTTCCTCAGAACTGCTGCTAGATAGCAACTGAGCTCGTTGAACCAATTCTTCAACTCATAAAGCTGTCTTATACCATGTTCCTATGTATAAAATGATCAGACATATTTTGGTCATTGTAAGAACTGCTGAAATAGACTTTGATACCTTTATATGCAAGTTGAGCAAAACTGAAGTTTTCAAATTACCTTTCCATCTTTGCAGATCTTGGAATTTCTGGTACAACATCAAAGAAGTAAGTAGCTAGTAAAATCAAAATTCCAGACATGAATATACTGACTTTGCATTTGCGGTGCTTCTATTTATTAATAGTATTTTTAATGAAACTTCTGCTTCTGCTTCCCTATAAACAGTGGCAGAGCTTCATGCTCCAGCACCAGGGAGCAGAGAGCAGGTGGGGGCGGGGCTGGTGTGTGTCCCGGGGGTGGGGCGTGCGTCCTGGGGGCGTGGTGCATGTCCTGGGGGTGTGGCGCACCGACTGCGGGGGTGTAGAGCGCGTCCTGGGGCAGGGCACACTGCCCGCAGGGGTGTGGCGCCCAGCGCGGGGGGGGGCATGATGGCACCCTACTGGGATTGCGCTGCTGGGGGCAGTGCACTCCCCCCCCACTCCTCTTCCTCCCCCAGTGCCTATAAATAGTCTTTAAGTGGTTATGTATTCTTTCAAATCCATTCTTTGGAAAGGTGACAAAAATAGAATGGTCTTGTCAGTAAAAACCTTATGACAGAATGGAGTGCTAGTACTTCTCTCCACAGTTTCATAAGCGAAAGCTTTATGAATTGCTGTATTTTCCTTTGCATACTGATGCATACTGAGGTACAGGCATACCTCAGAGATGTTGCGGGTTTGGTTCCAGACCACCACAATAAAGCCAATATTGTAATAAAGCGAGTCTCAGACACACACAAAATTGTTTCCCAGTGCATGTAAAAGGTATGCTTGCATTACACTGTGGTCTATTAAGCCAGGCCCCCAAGGCTTCAGGGGGGAGGGAGCGCTATGCCAGCTGCACTCCCATGGCCAGAAAGTGGCAGCGGTGGCAGGAGGCTTCCTTCCGCTGGAAGTGGCAGGCTGCCTACAGCTGCACCCGTCTCCTTTTAAGGAGCAATATCTGCAATAAAGTGCAAAGTGAAGCACAATAAAATGAGGTATACCTGTATTTCATTTTGTAATCTAAAAGCCAGTAGTCGTGCAAATCTAAACATTGCTTTTGTTCCAGCCCAAAATATTGCACTATTTCCAATACTGTCCCTTAGCTGGTTGGTTGATTGATTAGCATTCAAAATCATTGTCTGTTTTAGGGGAGATCTTCAGTGGAATGCAGGAGAGAGGAAGTTGACAGGAGGAGCCAATTGGCAACCCAAAGTAGCACCTGCAACATGGTCAACTGGCGTTCCTCCAAGTGGCCCAATGGTATGTAGTGTTGTTGATACTTCTTATTTTTAGTGAAATGCATATAAATTGATCAGCCGTTTCAATAGACTCTGCCACAAGCAAGAGCTTTGTCACCCTAGAAAACCATTATTACGGGCTGGATTGTTTGAAGTCTGTTTACACTAATGTTAGAAAGTTTAGGAAATGTATATCCCATCCTACTATTGTTTAAATTATGTAGTTATCTTATCATTTGTTCCGGGAGCATAACACTTCCTTAGTGTTTGAATGAAAGCATGTTTTCAATTTATGCCTCCCGTACCTTAACACTTTTGTTCACTATACCCAACCTTACTTCAGAGAATAATCCAGAGTGCTAAAAAACCATGGGAAGCCAGAATATTTGTTAAAATCACTGTTGTTGATAGTGTTGTTGGTTGTTGTGAAACAACCCACCACCTTGGGACAGCAGGCTGAAATATAAAAACTGTCAAATTAAACAAGAAAATATTCAGACAATACAGTGTTCTAAAACAGTAAAGAGACAGGGCCTGGCAAATCTCAATTTATTCCATGGGGTAGGCACCAATCCATAGAAAGCTCTGCCTCTGGTTGCTGTCCACTGCCTGACTAGCCTCACAGGGCTGCATAATCTGAAACAGAGGGTCCAGTGATGATCTGGGGAAGAACATATGGAAGAAGCCATTTGTTGTGGTCCCCTGCCCCCAAGTCATTTAAGGCTATAAAGCACCTTGAATTGAGCCAGGAAATGAACTGGCAGCCAGTGCAGTAAAAACAAGATAAGCATGGTGTGATCAAAATGCCTAGCGACAGTATCCTAGTGCCACATTTTGCACCTCTTGCCATCACATGCGACAGTATGGCCAGTTCAAGACCCAGCACATTTCAGAGTTCTAGACTCTTTTCAACTTTGGTGGAACGCTCTGCCTCATGAGACCAGGGCCCTGCAGGATCTGATTTCTTTCCGCAGGGCCTGTAAGACAGAGTTGTTCCGCCTGGCCTTTGGCTTGGAGCCAGTTTGATTCCCTCCCTCTCTTTCTTTTTTCATTTCCTTCTCCTCCTGCAATGAAGCTACGTTTTAATATTTTAATGTTTCAATATTTTAATGTTGTATTTTTATTTTGTTTTTAAGTTGTAATCATTCAACTTGTTTTTATTATTGCTTGTAAGCCGCTCTGAGCCCGGCCTTGGCTGGGGAGGGCGGGGTGTAAATAAAAGTTGTTGTTGTTGTTGTTGTTAGACTGTGGCAGTTTAGTGGAAAGGGGTTGCACACAAGGCAGGAACTAGGGCCAAAGTCACTGTGTTCGGATCTGGCTATGAGGCTGTCTGCTTGAGAAACAAGTGAATAATGTAGAGAATTCGAATATTTTCAAAGGTAGCTCTGAATAAACCCAGAACTTTGTAACATTCGACAAACTAAATTGATGACTGTATGTTAGGTTTTTTTTATTGTAAAACTGTAAATCCTTGAGACTTACGTGAAAGGCGAGTTAACAAGGAAGAGGAGGATGACAGCTTTTAATACAATTAATCCGTCCTATGTTGATTTAACTTTGGCAGGATGTGGAAATGGCAGGATGGGCTTCTGTAACGAGTGCTGAAGAGTGACTTAATGTTGGAAGTGAGTGTGTGCGTGCGTTCCTATCTGTATCATCTGTAACCAGTGTCTGGTGTTTGTTATCCTGGTTTCTAGACAGGATCTGGAGCTCCAGCAGGTGCTGCCCCTCCTACATCAGGTGCCCCCCCTGCACAGCCTGCACCAGGATTTGGGATGGTGAGTGACATTTAATAATAGAGATTGCATTTGATCAGTCATTTTCTTAAAAAACGAAACAAAAAAACAATGACAGGAAGGATTGCCACCACCTGCCACTTAACCTTTGCTTCCTTTTTAAGTTGGTTATGGCCAAGACTTGTATATTTTGCCCCCTTTTTAAAAAAAAAAAAAGTCAGCATTCAGCAGGAGGAAAAACAGAAGTCAGCCCACATTACCGTTTTTGTAACCTTGCTTAACTTGAATATTTTGCATGCTTCTGGAAGGAGCAAGAAAACTATGCAGAGCTCTGAAGCTCTGCCCCAGGAATCTTTCCTCGGTCCTGCCTTCTTAGTTTTCACCAGACATTTGTCACACATTGAAGTTTATCATTTGAACCTTGAAGACCAGGAACACGTTCCCTTTAAAAAGGATACATCTGATGCCAATCGATGCACCGAACACCAATTTCTATGCTTGTCACTGCACAATACACAGTGCACTGCATAAGGAGTTTGCTGGGGTTTGCTAACAGATTACAAAGGGCGTTGGTCTTCATCTGGTTGGTTAGGACTCAGTAATGGATCACAGCCTGATCTAAGGTGGCAGCACTACCACCATACAGATAGATAGTAGTAGTAGTAGTAGTAGTAGTAGTAGTAGTAGAAGAAGAAGAAGAAGAAGAAGAAGAAGAAGAAGAAGAAGAAGAAGAAAAAGAAAATAAGTCCCACAATGCATGCTTGGGTTAAAGGTGAGTCCCAGGTCTGAAAAAGTTGACAACTACTGACAGTAGGGTATACAACCTACCTGAAGTGTGCATCATTGTTGTTGAGATTTGATTTTTGTATAGTGGAACTCTGGCACACTCATTGGACTGTGCATACCTGAAAGGATGGAGGCTAGCAGTACCTGTCTTGCCAAGATGTTGCCAGCCAGCTAAGACTCAAGCTTGCCTTGTTTGTATTTTAATTAATTTTTAGAATGTATTTATAATGTTGTACTGTTTTAGTGTTGTTAGCCGCCCTGAGCCCGGCTTCGGCTGGGGAGGGCGGGATATAAATAAAATTTATTATTATTATTATTATTCATTGTTCTCTTAATACTTCCCAGCAACCTCCTGGATCAGGTGTCCCAATGATGCCACAGCAGCCAGTTATGTATGGACAGCCTATGATGAGGCCGCCATTTGGAGCAGCTGCAGCAGCTGGTGCACAAGTAAGGGCTAACAATTTCTCCCTAGAAGGTCTTTTTTTCCGGAGCAGCTTAGCTTTTATGTCTCCTGTTTTGACCTGTGACCCTCTCCTGTATTTTCAGCAATTTACCTTTTAAACTCCTTTAAGTGTTTTAAACATTTAAACCATTACAGTCGTACCTTTGAAGTCGAACGGAATATACAGTGGTGCCCCGCAAGACGAATGCCTCGCAAGACGGAAAACCCGCTAGACGAAAGGGTTTTCCGTTTCAGAGGCGCTTCGCAAGACGAATTTCCCTATGGGCTTGCTTCGCAAGACGAAAACGTCTTGCGAGTCTCGCCATTTCCCCCCCGCTCCCCCCCCTTTTTCAAAGCCGCTAAGCCGCTAATAGCCTTTTAACAGCTTAGCCGCTAAGCCTTTAATAGCCGCTAAGCCGCTAAATCGCTAATAGCGCTAATCCGCTTAGCCGCTAATAGAGTTGCTTCGCAAGACGAAAAAACCGCTAGACGAAGAGAATCGCGGAACGGATTCTTTTCATCTTGCAAGGCACCACTGTATTCCGGAAGTCCGTTCAACTTCCAATACATTCGGAAACCAAAGCACGGCTTCTGATTGGCTGCAGGAAGCTCCTGCAGCCAATCGGAAGCCCCGTCAGACGTTCGGCTTCCCAAAAAAGTTCAAAAACCAGAGCACTCACTTCCGAGTTTCGATCGTTCGGGAGCCGGAACGTTT
Organism: Podarcis muralis; assembly: GCF_964188315.1. Lineage (NCBI taxonomy): Eukaryota > Metazoa > Chordata > Lepidosauria > Squamata > Lacertidae > Podarcis > Podarcis muralis. The sequence continues at coordinate 80,430,642 of NC_135657.1, forward strand.
GACTCCCAAGGTGTTAGACAACCACAATATGACTGTATTCCAATATATTTTGGCTTCCATGCAGAGCAGTTGCATTTGCGTGGACAGGCAGAGACCCCCCCCCCCAACCCAAGGCTGGCTCCCGTGTGGAATAAAGACACACAACACTGTGTTACAGGATTAAAATTGGCCACAACTTGATTTAAGATTCAGATGTAGGGAGACCTTGGCTTAGGCCTTGGGCGTTTATCCCTCAAAGTCCCCAGCCAGGGATCTGGGGAACATCAGGCTTATCCAGATTGAGTGGGGATTGGACTGTCTCTGGAGAACATCTGTTCAAGCAGAGAGCCTGCCCCCCAATTCGCCACAACACGGGGGAGACCAATGACTCCCCTCAGAACAACCCCTTTAACGGGGAACCCTGGGATCGCCGCTGCAGGGGGGGCATGGGTCACCGCTTCATGCCCTTCCCTTTTAGGGAAGAAAGGCTAAAGGATTCCACCCAAGGCCTGAAACTGCCAAAGTTGTGACGTTTTGCTATGGGGAAGGCAAAACCTGCCAATGCAGGAAAATTTCTTTCCGGCCCTTTCACAGCAACCAATATGTAGCAGCGCCAGCATACCTGTGACAAAGTTAACCTGCAAAAGAAAGCTTTACTGAGGGAGGGCGGGGTGGGAGAAGCTCTGGAGCCGACTGTGATTCCCCAGGTAAGTTCCACCCTCTATTGTGTGGGTAGGGAAGTCCCGCCTCCTACCTGGCCAACTCCCCTGGCAAAGCTTCCCCCACCGGGATTGGTTGACTGTCTGAGGTTGGGCGGGAACTTCCAGGTATCCAGCCTGGGGCGAGGGGCGATGCCAGGCAATACTGCTAGGAGCCGTGTAGGATCAGGGGTGCAGCACGCGTCCATGCAAAGTACACTCCCCATTTGATGTGAGGAGCAGTCATTCTGTAGTAATACAAAATGCTTGCATGCCACTTTCCTTTAGCAGAAGAAAATGGGTTTATCGCACCCATTTTCTTTCGTGATTGAAGATGCTGTCCTCAATACAAGTTAGGTAAATAAATCGTCAAGTAAAAATAAATAAATAGTAAAATGCATTAGTTTGTACTCAACATCATCAAACTTGAGAAGATAAAGTTTCTTTCTAAACAAAACAGCATTCTGGGTCAGGGAGCCACTATCTCCTCATTTGTCTTCTATCTTACCTGCCAGCACAACTTACCGGTAAGTGCAGAAGTGTACCCGCTACAGTGTGTTCCATCCCTAGATACGCTTAACTTAAAATGTGTCTAAAATAAATTACATTTGTGGGACAGGGTGTAACATTGGAATAATTTTCATCTTCAGATTATCTATTGCATCTTAATTTTGTTCATACGTGAATCCTAATATTTATCTTACCGTTGTCCTTATACTCTTCTCTTCTCTCTTTTGTTTGTGTGTTTGTTTCATGCTCTTCTTGACTGATGGGAAACCCGTTCAGCTCTCTCCAAGTCCTACACCTGCCACTCAGAGTCCCAAAAAACCACCATCAAAGGACCCCTTAGCGGATCTTAACATCAAGGATTTCTTATGAACTGTTTAAGGTATAGCATACCTATTTACTTACTTGAACTTTCATTTCTGGCATTTGCTTAGGTGACTGAAGTCAAATAACTAATTTTTCTTAAGTTTGGAAGGTTTTAGCAGTGGGCTTCCAGATATTACTGGTTTCTTGTGCATCGGCAACATTTGGTGCCCCCATGCCTTCCGTCGCAAGTCATTGTTTATTTTAGATCTTTACAATGATTTATGTGCAAATTTTTCAGTTTGGCTGTGTATTTTTTTGATATTTTATTTATTGTTTATGACTACTTTTGTTATGTTGTAAATGTATTTTTTCATCTTGTAAGCCGCCCAGAGCATGGTTTGAACTATGGAAAGGTGGCATACAAATAAAAATTATGTTTGTATTTTGGTAATGCCAGATCATGAAACTAATTCAAATGCTTGTTGCTTAGTTTTTCTCTTTTGCTCTCTCCCCCCACCCCCAACTTCCACAGCTGTAGTTTTCTGTCAGGATAACTGAAGATGCAAGCTTGGAATCTACAAACAAGAATTTTGTTGCTCTGAGTTGTCCAAGTGAGCCACCACTACCAAACCCAGTGCTTACAGATTTCTCTCCTACTTCCAAAACGTGTAGCACAGCTGTGAAAGTGAACATTAGGAATGTGTACTATCTTAGTTGTTATCCCTCTTCTCTCTCTCTCTCTTTCTCAGTTTGTGTACTTGGGTTATTATTTATGTGTTTTACAACTTTAAACAATGGATGTATGTTTCTGATGCCTTCTTAGTGCTTTTCTGAACCTATCCAATAGGGGCAGATTATGCAGCTGTTGTGTGGTGAGCCATTTGGAGCGATGTGTCTGTGTTTCTGGAGGTCTCCGTGTAAATAACTTTGGCAAACCTTCTAAATTTTTTCCCTTTTGAAGTCCAGTTTCTCTTGTATATCTGTTATACAAAATAATAGTGTAATGATACCAAGGTAGTAAGAAAAAAACACTCTCAATCCTACAAACTCTTTTTGTGTGGAAAACGTTTCCCCCCCAAATGCAGGATTCTGAATTTGTTGTGGAATATGTTTTATTTTTGTGGCACAGTACATGTTATAAAGATAATTTTAAAAAGTAATATAAAAGAGAGCTCCCATTTAATACATCATCTTTCAAGTTCCTTTGCAAAGACTTTTTTTCTTCAAAAAAAAATATTGAACATACCTTATCAAATTTATTTTAAAATATTTAAGGGACTTTTGTTTCCCATTTTAAAACCAGCTTATTTATCAGCTCTTATTTTAAATGCACTGAAAATAAGTAAAGGGCAAGTTCCTTGCCATGTTGCTAAGAGGGGGGGGGAAATCCTAGCTGGGCAGACATTTTAAGGATTGTCAGGTTAATTAGGTCGCTCAGTGTATCTGTTGGCAAATCATGAATCATTTTTATTTTATTTTTTATTTAGCTTTTATGTACATCAGTTAGTTTGGTGCTTCTCTGTATGATCCTTGGACTAGCAGTGTTTTTTCCATTCCCATACACCGCTGTGTATCTTCCGTACTGTCTGTGATTAGAGGTTGCCCTAAACTGGAGAACTGCACCCTTTACTGTAAACAGAGAAAAAAATTGTGTTCCTTTAAACGTTTTAGTTTGTTCTCTCATACTGTTTGTGCTGATGGCTTGGCTTAAGATTTTTGACTCCTTAATAAGGTCACTGTTGATCAGTGTTACAAGTGGCTTGGCAGCTCTTTGTAAAAGCATATTAGGTTGGAAAGATGTTCACCTAAGTCTTTCAAATTAACTATTTAATCAATATATGGTACCATTTTTAAAAAGTGGTTGTATCTGAACTTATTGTGGGGATAACATACACTGTAATGACAGAGAGTTAGAGAGAGAGAATTTCAAAGTGGGTTTTCTTTGTATTTTGATTTGAGAAAAACCCAGTGCATGTGTACCCTCTGAGATGCAATAAAACACCTTGATCAAAGTAAATTAAAACACAAAAGTTGTGTCCTTTGATTGTTGCTCTGACTTTGCCATTTGGTGCTTCTCGTAGGGACACAATAGCTGCTGACTACAGTTTGACATGCTTGTTCAGAGCAGGAGAGATCTTGCTCTTTGAGTCTGCTGGCATTTTAAATCTGACAGCTGCTAGAGAATTCTCCAGCCTACTAAAGCAATTGTGACTGGCAGTACAACCATATGCCCTTTTTGCTCAGAAGTCAGTCTTGCTGTATTCCATGAGGCTTACTCCCAGGAAAGTGAACCAGAAGAAGGTAAGAAGGTGAGGAAAAGGGAGGTATGCGAGCAATGAGTGAGAGAGTGTGTGTGATCTATGGATCTTACCAGAAGAAGGTAAGAAGGTGAGAAAAGGGGAGGTATATGAGCAATGAGTGTGTGAGAGAGTGATCTATGGATGCATGGGGTGTGTTTTGAGAGTGAGAAGGAGCAGCTATGGATTTGAGGGGCTGGGTCTAACCCAAATCCACTCTAGCTGGTGGATCACAAGGTTCTGGCACAAAAAAGTCCCATAAGCTCCCACCATCACCCCCCAAAAAACCCCAAACCTTGGTCTATAATGGTACCAGAGAATACAGTGGTACCTCGGGTTAAGCACTTACCGTATTTTTCGCTCTATAAGACGCACCAGACCACAAGACGCACCTAGTTTTGGGAGGAGGAAAACAAGGGGGGGAAATATTCTGAATCTCAGAAGCCAGAACAGCAAGAGGGATCGCTGCGCAGTGAAAGCAGCAATCCCTCTTGCTGTTCTGGCTTCTGGGATAGCTGCACAGCCTGCATTCGCTCCATAAGACGCACACACATTTCCCATTACTTTTTAGGAGGGAAAAAGTGAGTCTTATAGAGCAAAAAGTACGGTAATTCATTCCAGAGGTCCGTTCTTAACCTGAAACTGTTCTTAACCTGAAGCACCACTTTAGCTAATGGGGCCTTCCGCTGCTGCCGCGCCGCCGGAGCATGATTTCTGTTCTCATCCTGAAACAAAGTTCTTAACCCAAGGTACTATTTGTCAAACAATAGGATCAATACGGATCGTGGTGAATGACCTGTGAATGTTGCTTCAAAAACTAGCACTGGATATGAAGTAAGTGGTAATGTGAACATACCCATAGTGACCAAAATTATATATACATAGCTATTGTTCAGTCATACAATATATTATAGAGGCATTATGAGATCGGTTGTTTTTGATGCCTTGCCAATAGCAGCTGCATATTGAGTCAACACTTCCACTGCACTCTCCACTACAACCCCAAGATACCTTTCCTGATTAGTCTCACTGCTAGCTCAGACCTCCCCCCTCCCTCTTCTCTCTGTATATGTGTGAATAAATTGGGGTGGGGGTTAGCTCCATGTGCATCACTGCTCATCTCTTAAAGTATGAACACGTCAAAAAGATGTAGTCCCAATACAGATCCTTGGATGAACCCCAATTCTATCTTCTGCTTTGAGAAGTGTGCATTTATTCCTACTCCCTGCTTCCTGTTATTTAACTAGTTAGCAATCCATAAGAGGACTTCTATATTTATCCTATGACTTTTAAATTCGCTCAGGAATCTTTAGTGAAGGACTTTATAGTCCAGGTAAAGAGTGTCCACCAGTTCGATCTTATCCATATGCTTGTTGACACTCTTAAATGTTAGTGAGATGGGTCGGGACTTTGCAGAAGAACATGTTGCTACTGCTTGATCGTTTTATCTTAGCACTTTTCACCAAAGCTTTCCTTAAAAAAACGCTTTTCATCAAAACAGGCCTGTAATTGCCTGGATCCCTTTTTGAAAATCGACTGCTTTCCAGTCCTCTGGTGCAGAGAAGAATGTAGCATCAGAAGTCACCATTCTGTTCAATCGAATGATCCAGTAATGCATGTCTCAGGCAGAATTTAATTTCTAGGTAAGTAGCTAAGGCAGCAACTCATTTTCAAGCGGGAAATTTTCTATAGGGTATAGATTATTTCACACACTCAAGTGAGAGATTGCGTGACTGTAGTAACTATTGGTCACCATAGTGTTGCAGATATTTCTGCTGCATAAAGCCAAGCCATAGACAGAAATGGGAGAGTCAGTGAGCAAGGAGATTCCCAGGCCTGTGCTTAAGAACCCCAGAGTCCAGGCTGTACCGTAAGAGGAGTTATTGGAGGAGAGGTGGGTTCGGCTATCCCCAGGGTGAGTCTGAAAATTGTATGTTCAAGCTGGTGATTTGGGGACAATTTTGGGCCTTGAATGCTTTGAATGCTCAAAATTAAACAGGTCTGTTCAGGAACAAATCCCCTTAATTTTGGTGAGCCTTGGTTTCTAAGTACAGACACCTATGATTGACACCTTAATCACGATTTTTCTAAATAATTCTGCACTGCTGGGCTGTGTAAAAATCAAAAGGAAAAGTTATTTGTGTACGTGTTGGGTGAAGGATATTGTGGAGTTCTTGGACATTTAATCCCCTTGGTCAAGTCTGGACATGTTTAGGTTGCATTATTGGGAATTACTGCAAAGTGTGGAGAGCGGACCTTCTTAGCATACTTCTATTTTAATCTTGAGATAGGTTTTCAAGATACAGCTGGAGTGGTGTTTCTAAAAGTCTGGCTCCCAATGTGCCCCTGGTTCAGTCATGTAATGAGGGGCTCCCCCCTTTTCCTGGGCTTTTCACCCGGTCAACAGAAAACCATTGCAGTTGTGATGCCCCTTTAAAAGACTGGCTCCCTCCCTCTTGTCTTTTCCTTCCCTGTATGGTACTCTGTTTAAATTGGGTGCTTATGCGTACATTGACATTAAAAATGAAACATAAAATATAAACTTGCTGGCTGATCTGTTCTTGCGTTTTCTGCTGTAGAGGACTTGAAAGTGGGGTTAGTTTAAGTGAACAAGTGGTCCTATTTCAAAATGTTTGAGAAGCAGTGAGCTCAGAACAGGCTTTTGGATCTAAGGCTGCCCTCTGCTGGGTATCCTGTATAATAAAAATACCTAACACGGTTAAGGTGTGAATCTCCAGGTTCCTGGTTCAATATTAATTCTGATTTGCTTGCACAAAGCTAAATGGTTAGAAAAGGGGGGGGGGTGTCAACACGAGGGCCTTAGGCTGCTCTTTCCATGTGTGTCTTTGTGTACATGAGCACTTTCCATTTATGCTTCCCAAATCTTTTTTGACGGTTTCCTATTCACATTAGTGGCTGGTGTTTGAGGGGATATATTTCTGTGGTGTGGTATGGTGTGTTGTCACCTCCCCTCAATTAGTATTTCCCCCACCCACAAACATGTTCACTGGTGTGCATGACCTTTTTAAAAAAAAAAGCTACCCCAAAACATGTTCTTTTCTGAAATTCAAAGTTTTAAATCTATCAGATTTTCACAGAATCATAGAATTTCAGGGTTGGAAAGGACCCCAAGTGCCATCCAGTTCAATCCTCTGCAATGCATGAACTGCAGCCAAAGAATCCCAGACCTCTGTTCAAATCCTTCCACCACTCTCCAGGAGAGTGCCCCATCACCAAGCAGCTTTCACTGAACGAATCTTCCAGTGTTCAGCCAGAATCTCCTCCTCCCCCTGGACCTAGTTTCGCTCCTGCCATAAACGATAATACCACAGAACAGTAGTAAAAGGACAGTAAATGTGTGTGTATGCTCCAAGTCAGGAAACCTGAACTGAGCAGGGGGAAAGTGTGGGCCAACACTTCAGTGAGGAGGATGTCATATGGACAACATGGAAAAAAAGAGAGACACAAGCAACTTCAAATCCACATTAAACTCTAGTGTGGATGAGCCCAAGTCTGGTTTTTCTTGAGTACAGTAATACCTCCGGTTACGAACTTAATTCCTTCTGGAGGTCTGTTCTTAACCTGAAACCGTTCTTAACCTGAGGTACTACTTTAGCTAATGGGGCCTCCTGCTGCTGCCGTGCCGCTGGCGCACAATTTCTGTTCTCATCCTGAGGTAAAGTTCTTGACCCGAGGTACTACTTCCGGGTTAGCGGAGTCTGTAACCCGAAGTGTTTGTAACCCAAGATACCACTGTATTCATTCTGATGTGTTTATGGAGTAGTTATACTAAGCATACATTTTGATTTGCTTGTGGGGTGTTTACATATCTTCTTGTTAATTATTTATTCACCCGGCACTTATTAATGTAAGTAATTCATCCTGTCACTTTCTTGATTTCAAAAGGCTGTGGTATTTTGTTTGAAAGTGGATTTGTCTCTTCAGGGCAACAGAGCGTTTCCCCCCACTTTTAATTGCACAAACCTACATTTCCAGCATACATTTGAATCCATGCCACAAAGTAGTGACAGCCTCAAGGCAATCAGTATGTTGCGACTCTGTCCGTGCTTCTGTTTTACCAATGATTTTCTTCACAATACTAGAGTTATAAGAAATTCTGGAGCCAGCAGGTGGCAGTCTGGAACTTGCCTTGAAACTGAAGTTGCATATAGACAGAGCCTAATAACTCTGTGAATACAGAATAAATGTGAATACAGTGGTACCTCTGAATGCGAACGGGATCTGTTCCAGAGCCCCGTTCGCATCCTGAAGCGAACGCAACCCGCGTCTGCACGGGTCGCGATTCGCCGCATCCGCACACGCGCGTGACGTCATTTTGAGCGTCTGCGCATGCACGAGCATCAAAACTCGGAAGTAATGCGCTCCGTTACTTCCGGGTCACCGCGGAGCGCAACCCAAAAATGCTTAACCTGAAGCTACTTCAACCCGAGGTATGACTGTATGTTTGCAGACTTCATTTTAGTTGTTGTGTGCTAAAATCAAACCTCAGTTCTGCCCATGCTTGGATGGCTGGTGGAAATCTTGTTATCTTGCAAAGATAGGTAAAACTAAAACTGGAATCAAAGATGTTACTTTGTGGTATTCTGCAAGAGAAATCCCAAGAACTTTATGACAAGCAAGAGCACTAAGTCTAGCAAAGCGATAGGGAGGTATACCATCTTTCTCCTTACCCTATGAAGACCTAGCTTAGCCTTCCCCCATCTGGTGCCCTCCAGATGTTTGGGATTTCATCTTCCATCAGCCCAAGGCAGTATGGCCAGTTGTCTGGGATAACGGAAATTGTGGTCCGAAAATATCTGAAGGGCACCAGGTTGGATGATCTAGATGATCCATGAGCCACATTTCATTGTCTTGATCCAGCTAGGGGTTGTGTGCAGAAGTATATTTCTATATATGCATCAAAAGGAAGAGGGCCATTTTCAGTTGTGCTCCACCCTGTGAAATGCTCTCCCAAGTGAGGCCTGCCTGGTGCTAACACTAACAACTTACTTTCCTCTTCACTGGGGTAATTGCTGGTATTTCAAAAGGATTTGAAGCTGATTGTAAGTTGCCTAGAGACTGCCCTGTGTTAGATAACAAACAGATTTAAATCACCATCCTAATAATTAATAGGTGATCATCAGCTAAGTAGAACCAATGAAATTGAGCCATGCTCAATAATTTCAAAGTCACTTAAGGACTTCCATTTGCTCAATGGGGCTTTTCTTTTCACCCTCTCTTCCGCACATATTACCTGAAATTGGCTTCATCATAAAGAGGAAGCAGGGAAACCAAAGCTCTCTGTTCCTGCCTTCTTTGGAGCACTCATAAAGGTGTTGTAGTTTTTTCAAGGGCAACAGCAGTAGCTCTGAACAGCTGCTTAGGTGGAGAGATTGGTATTCTTGTTACTGAAGGCTGGTTTATAAATTGCTTGAAGGAATACGTTTGGTCCCTCATCATCCTTTCTCCTATTCCTCAAGTGCTACCACAATTTATCTTAGGTTGGCCATATGCATACATCCCAACAAGAACGTATTTTATTGTGTTATAACTCTGAGGTCACATCCACACCACATGTTTAAAGTGCAGTTAATTCACATGACTTCTCTCCCCAAGAATTCCGGGAACTGCTATTTACAGTTCACAGAGCTACAACAGCAGCATGCTTAGCAAACTACCGTTCCCATGATTCTTTGGGGGAAGTCATGTACTTTAAATGTGTGGTGTGGATATGATCTGAATCTGAAACCAGCACCATTTCACCCAAGGTTTTTGGCCTGAAGTAAAAGGCAGGATTTTGTGAACCTGACACGCAAAAACCAGATTTACTGTGCTGCTATTTCAATATGCGGGCATCTAAGATGCAGCCTTTATAGCAGATTGGATTTTTCACCAAGCAGTTGGTTTAAGTGTTGTGGCAAGAGTCCATATAACTTAGCTGTTTGTATATATCTCAGGATCTTTTGGAACTCATGTGCCTTTTGCTCATAAGTTAATATTATGGTTTACTTTTATCCTACCCTGTAATTTTAGTATGGTTTTCAATTTTTAAAAAAGTTTTTTTTTGGACTTTGCCAACAGCTAAAAGATGGATTAGGTTTGTTTTGAGGTATTTTTAAAAGCTGTTAAAGAACACATGAAATTCGCCAACATTTTACTTACAAGCTTATAATTGTCAATTCTTTTTTGGGGAAGGGGCGTGTTTGCTGCAATGTGAGGACATCAAATACAGTCCTTGCTGTCTCGTGTACCGTTCGCATTCAAAGACAATTTGGTAGGCAGGGAGGAGTAGCTCAGTTTCTTTATATTGCCAGTGATATTTGGTGTCAAAACGAGAATTTACATATGCATAAATCAGTTTTTCTTCGTTTTATCTCACTTACATTGCACAAAGTTATGTTTGTGCAATGTTTCAACGTGTGTCTGGATGGGAGTAAATAGTTTCCTTCCCTCTTTAACCTTTGACTGTTGTTTTTAACATATTCTGTGTTTTAGTGTTGGAACATTGTTGCTGCTGTTATAGTGTTATTTGCGTGGCTAACAGCACCTAATAAAAAAATCACACCATTTGCTCCCGGAGCAAGTAGGGAAGGTTCTTGGAAAACAACCTATCTTTTCCTCTTCTGTAGAATGAGAACCAATGTTGTGCCCTCCAGACATTGTTGGACTACAAGTCCCATCAGCCACTGCCAGTAAGGTCAATGGTCAGGGGTAAAGGGAGTTGTAGTCCAGCCACATCTGGAGGGCACCACTTTAGCTTCTCCTGAACTATACAAACAAGGGTGAAAACCAGAGGATTCAAAATACATAGGCCAGCAATATAGGTAGAAGCCATGTCATATGCAAGTTCTAACAAAATAAACTAAACAATGTGAGAAGTTGCCATGTGGATATTTCTGTATGTATGTATGTCAAAAGTGTACTAGAGGGTAGTTTACAATAGAAAGACGATGTAATGACGCAATCATGCTTTGAAGGTAACAAAAAAACCAGCCCTAACTCCTTTTAAAATGAACATGGCAAGCTGTATTGATTAAAATCATGTAGGTATCCAAAAGTGTGTCTGATGGAGCACTGTTCAGAGGGCTTTGAGACATGCTTACATTTATAATTACTTCCAAATGAAACCAAGCAATATTGGTCACTATTTTGAAGTTTGAAAATATTAGGAATGCCATGTTCAGTGTGTCGGACATTCTTGATGTAATCCTTGTCCCTAAGTGATATTAAGTGTGGTCTGAAGGTGTGGACATGCGTAGTGCTTTCTGTTGTCATGGTCAGATCACCATCGTGAAATTTGGATTGGTGGTGGCAATTCGCTTGGCAAAGATAACATGTCCATTTGAATGGTGTGCATCTGGTGACTAATGGATTGCTCTGTGGGAGGGCTGGTCTACCCATGAGGCAAGGTGAAGCGACAGCCTCAAGCTACAGGATCCTCAGGGGCAGCAGATCCGATCTTTATTCCTCATCTTGTCCTGATGTAGAATTTCACTCACCTCTTCTCCCCTGGTGGGGATGGAGGCAACATTTTGTGGTTTGCTTCAGGTGCCAAAATGTCTTGGACCGGCACTGCTCTGGGCATTTTCCAGCAGAGAAAGCAGTGATCCTGTCAAAGCCCTGGCCTCACTGTAGGACATTGAGATGATATGGGAAGTTGACATAATTGCTTCTGAACATCTTCTCTGGCACTGTGTAGTTTTATTGTCTCCCTGGTATTCTGGGAGGCTGTGGGTTATGAAACTTACAGATATTGGACGACTGCAGCAGAAATTTACCCTTTATGTGAGTACCAACCAGACTATCTATTTTTAAGAAATAAATAGGGGGTGGTAAATAACATTGTTTATGAACAAAGCTTAAATTACTGAGGCATATTCCTTGAAAGTGCTTTCTGAATCTATATAGGGTTCAGATCATAGGAAAAGGATCCTGCTGCTATAAAACTATCAACAGATCCTTGCTTTCTGAATTATGCCTGTGTTCTTCAGTTGTATCACTTAACATATTCTTTTTGAAATTACATTGTCTCTCAGGATGTCCATGGATAGTTCCAGACTCTAGCAGAAAAGTTAGCCTCCAAATATAGCCCAAAAAGCAGACTCCAAAATGAATTTGGCCCCGGGTTCTGCAGATGTCGCCTTGCCAGCTTGCAGCTGCTAAGAAGGAGCTGTCCACTGTGGTCTTGACACAAGCAAAGTACATGGCTGCACCCAGCTGTTAGAAAGCCATGTCATTTTCAGTCTAAAGCAGCCTGTAACTGATGTGGTTAGAGGGGCAGACACAGGGCCCACTTAGACTTAGCCACTTGTCACGTGCCTACAATGTTGTCTCCACCTTGTATGTTAAAATTAAAGGCTGGCTTTTCCACTTTGGGATGAGTACTTCAATCTGCTGCCATCTGAGTTGCTTTCACTGACTTGGTACAGATGTAATACTTTCTGAGATTACCAAACCATGGTTTGGTGACAGGGAGAGCCTTGTGGGCTTGCAAGTTCCATCCTTTCTTCCCTCTTGTGCGAAAAAATGATGCTTTAACAAGACTGGGATTTATTTGACTGGACTAACTTCTATAGTCCAGTCATGTATAGTATAGAAACCAGAGAATGAAACTAGGGAACAGTCACCATAACCATACAATCAGAGGTGGATTTAGGGGGCATGTGACAGTTCCCTCAGTGCCGTGAAGTCATTTCACCTCCGCACATACAACCCTGAGATTCTTCGGTATGAGACCTTCAGGGCAGGGTAGCTGACTAAATCTCAGTATTGCACAACGGGTGAAAGAAATATGTTAAAATTTAAGAGACTTGTGGGATCTGTAAGCTGCTCCGAGCCAGTCCATATCTTTGCCATGTTTCACATTCAGAAGGCATAGCTGGAAGTGAAGCAAAGTTGCTTGGCACTGGGGGTGAGATAGCTCCAGGACATGTCCCAACCTGAAGGTTGCAGCAAGAGAAGCAATAAACAATTGGGAAGTGGCCTGGTCACTGCATCCATCTGGGAAGTGACTTCCTGTCTGATCTTTGCAGTCTAATTCCTGTTTGAGAAGTCAAGTGTGCTAGCTTGCCTTCCTCCACCACCATAATCCATGACTAGGAGGGATATATTCTGAAGTAGGGAGTCTGCTGCACTTGTTTAGGCTTCAGAACGTGGACACTGAAGGGATCTAAACTGCACAAGGGGCCTACACAATTACAAAAAGCTCCCCACTGCAGAAGTTGTGCCTCCAATCTGTGGAGGGTGAAGGGAACAGCAATAAGGGGAGAAGGAAGGTAGAGCTAGCATGCTTGTCTTCACTCTTCACCTTTGCACAAGGCATTTAGGATACCCAAACAGGGCTTTGGAGACCTCTTGTTGATACAGACTACCCTACCCTCTCTGTTGCACGCAGCCTCAACTGTACAGGAGGCAGGCCTGACAATGTGGCTTCCCATTGAGAACCAAGCCTCTGTAGAAACAAATGGTTTCTCATGAGTTCTCCTTCCAGTTTATGAAGGAGCTGCTTATGCCCGCGAAAGGTGGCTCCAAAATAATAAATGGTGTGTTCTGAATTGCAACTTTTGTTGTATTGGAGGTTCTCTTCCTTTCTGCTGCATGTTTTTAGTAACAGCGCAATGGGCCTAGCAGTATAAAGGTTTGAAGTCTGAGGCATTTTATTGGTATATAGAAATGAAGGGTAGCCATTTAATGCCTGTTCTGGAACCTGTTTAGTTTCTTTTATTATTTATGCCAAAGTTTCTTTCTTTTTTTAATCACTCCTCTCCTCAGAAACCAGATCCAGATGTGGAGTAGGCTTCGGTGAGTAATCTAGAGCTGCCTTTGGCAAGTGTGTTCTGTACAGAAGTTTTCACAAGATTTATGTAAATCTAGAAAAAATAAACTAGCCAGTTTAAAGCCAGCCCTTTTAAGCATTTATGAGGTCAGAGTAGACTCTCTGTGTACTGCTACTTCCCCATACAAAATGCTTAATCAATGCCCTTATAGTTCCATTAAATCTCTAGTTTTCTGCTGCCAAAAGCAGCAAGCTCTAAGAGATCAGGCGAGGTAAAGGCCAGTTAGTGTCAGAGGGCTGCCATTCTTTTCACTGTGTATTTAACAGCTACATGACAGGCAGAAATGCAGCATCTGAACTTCCTCCCGTCATTGCATAATTGGATCAAAAATATTTCCTATACACACACACACACACCAAACTTTCAGTGCAAAATTAAAAATGTACAATAAAAATATGCCTAAAATGGACACCAAATCCTGTCAAAATAGATTCTTATTTGAATCTACAGTATTTAAACATGCATTTTTATATTTACATGTTTGGATTAATATAATTCCTTGCCAGTTAATTCAAGGGAATTAAGACAGTCTTAATGTTCTGGTTAAGGCTCTAGACCATAATAATGAAATTTGTCTATGGATAAATGCATATCTACCAGTAAGAGAATGGCACCTTCAGACTGTGCAGTCTGTGTCCATACCCCATTCCACCACTACACAAAAAAGAATATATTTCAAGCCTAAAGCATCAGTCTCATCTACGGTAAACTAATGCGGTTGCCTTCAGTAACACTGTGTAAACTTGTATACAGTATTTTTAACTCTTGACAAATAAGAAAGATCAGAAAAGGGAAAGGCTTATTTTCATTGATGCGTTGTTTTGTTTCTCTCAAATTAGACCTAATATTAATGAGCTTACCTCACAAAAACAAGCTCACACCTGTCACTGAGTTCGTAAACATACGTAAGCTACATATGTAAGAGGCTCATTTATAATTATATTTTGGGAAAAATTCATGTTCTCGTGTGGCTGCATTGTTTTATACTTTCTGGGTGCCCCATTATAAAGCAGTTGTGTTCTTTGTTATAAATCCAGCACTGCTGCGAGTTGTTTCTTTTTTGTTTCCCAGGGCATTTCTTAGCAATAAAACGTTCGGTGTGGTGCAAGCATATTTTTTATTCTGAAAGTGTGGCCCAGAGAGAAAGGTTTGAGAATCACAGCTCTATGGTTTCTTCCTGAAATGGCTGCAGCCAACCATCAAAAGGGAGACAAAGGCAAAACTGATTTGGTGAGATCTCTCCTGCTCCCTGATTTGTCTGATCTCTCTCCCCTTCCCCTTTCCTTCTCTCCCTGCGTAGCTTCTGCCTGGAAATGGCTGCCGCCAACCAATGTAGTTACAAACAAGTAAGGAGATATGGAAGTGAGAAAACTTGAGCTGTTTGGATATCTGAATCTGTGGCGTCTATAGTGAGATTTGGGCATAATGGGAGGGCAGACAGTGGGACCTGTGTGTGAATTTTACATTGGTGTAATAGGCTAATTTATGCACCACCACCTCAAATCTCCATCCTTCAAGCAAGCAAGATACGCTATCAGAGATCTCCCACTCAGGCAAAAACACTCAAGCAGGACAGGTGAGGGAGTATGGCATAGAGCATGGGTAGGCAAACTAAGGCCCGGGGGCTGGATCTGGCCCAATTGCCTTCTAATATTTAAAATGCATCTCTGGGTTATTTGTGGGGCAAAGGAATTCATTCATTTCCCCCCCCCCCCAAAAAAAAAATATAGTCCGGCTCCCCACAAAGTCTGAGGGAGAGTGGAGCTGAAAAAGTTTGCTGACCCCTGGCCTAGAGAGAGTCCTGAGGGCCAGACAAAGGGATCTGAAGGGCCGCTCTTGAGTAATCCATGATGGTGAAACGAGTTGGCAGAATTGTGTTGACCTAGTTGGAAGCTCACATTTTCCCTTCTGCACTTTATCTGCACTTTATCCAGCATTTGTAGGAAACTTGTATGGGAAATAGAACTTTATCTTAGTGCAGGATGCAGATAATGCTTCCACGTCGCCACATATTATCACGCAGCATCGGTGATTTCAGCCTGTCTGCATGTTGAAAGCTTGCGTCACTCGGCCTTTAATCCTGATATACACAGTTGGCTGTGCTGCAGCAAGTTATTATTGTTGAATATTTAAAATGGAAAGTTTGTCTTTTGCAGAAGATTATGCAGGAAATAAGTCTTTAAATTAAGCAGTGATAAAAGTGGGAGAGCGATTTGTACTTTCAAATAGATGTCTGAATATAGGGTAGACAGAGGCCCAGGACAAAAACATGGCTCCATAGTCAGTAATGCATCAATTCCTAATAACCTCAGCGGCAATTTGCTTTTGGCACAGAACTAATTATTAAAAGCATTGAGTTGCTAATCAGAAATGTTATGTAGACTTTCAGCGTGTTTTTTCTGGATTTTTACTGGGATAGAAGGATAGCTTCCACTAGATCAAACTATTTATCTACTTTGGCTCATTATTATCTAACTGGCAACAACTCTCCAGGGGCTCAGGTGTTTCATATCCCTGGCTCAGTGGTGGCTGGTCCATTAGGGAAACTACAAAGTGAAATGGCTAGCAATTTTTTAACCCCCACACTGCCCCAAATGTCAAGGCCGCACTGTTTACTGTCACACACATCCTTCTAGAGAGTCTTGGATACTTTTATGTCAATCTCCCATTCTCAGGCAGTCAACAATACAGTATGCACCACACAGACAATCTCAGTCCAAAAGAATTGTCGTGTCTAGGAGGGTCCCATCCATCTGTCCCCGGGCCTAAAGGTTTATTTGTATCTTACCAACAATTTGCTCTGCTCTGCAGGTTTCTTCTCCCTCCTGCTTTCATTATGTGAACCCAACAAATGTGGATAGTTTGTGTGTGTTCCAAGAAAAAAAATCAGGGCTTTTAAAAAAACATATAAAATGTGGGGTAAATTCCTCCCTGCTGCCCTCATGAATCCACCCCCCCCCCCCAATTTATATTTTAATGGTTGTTTCTAGAATATAATAGAACTGTGAGTCAGGAACCCCATTTCTCACCAGGTGGCCAGGCTAAAACTTCCACTTTGTGTGCTCTGCTGGTTTAAGAATGAGTGCCTAATACTGCAGGGGAAATTAATTTAAAATGATAATGTTTCCATATAAACACTGTGAACTTTGATAACAGATTTTAATTTTGTTTGAGTTGCTTTCAAATGCACATTTCAATAATAGAAATGATTTAAAAAATGGATTTGCAAGTCAATGCCAAATTTAATACAGTATCCCCAAATAATTATATACACAAATGGTGTTTTAATAATATCTCATTCACACAATATAGAGATGATTTGTAAAAAATTTGGCCATCAATATATATTTTAATGTCATTTATTTTTTAAAAAATCTTTGTTCTTCCACACTGGTGGGGATAAAATTGATCAATACAAGTTAAAAACTGAATTACTGTAATGCTAATAAAAACCAAGCTTATATGAGCCTGGAGTATGCATCTTAATGTTACATATTAAACAGCATCCTGACAACCAGCTTTGTCACAAAGAACTTTCACATACACTAGTACATTTGAAGAAGGAAGCTCAGCTGATATAATTTTTAAAAAGCTACTGAAATGTGTAAATTTGCAATACTTAAGCTCATGTTAAATACTTTTCTAGTAAAAGTTGAGGTTCAGAAATGAAAATGAACCCAGTTGGTTTATTGCTATATAATAAGTCACCTAATGTATTTACATAAGAATTTAACCTACATTTTCCAAAACGTTGAAACATGACTCAGCGAAGAATTATCTGCTTTTGGTAATTCTTGATGCTGAGAATTAACACAACTACCCAACCCACAAACCCATCTGAGGAAAAGATAGTCTGTTGAATAGTCTGAGGAAAAGATAGTCTGTTGGATAGTCCCAATTCAATAGTCATCTCAACTATATGTTTTGGCCTTGTTGTAAAGGCTTCCCCATTCACTTCAATGAATGGACCAGAGTTTTGTATTGAAGAAAAGAGAGCTGCCCTACTCTCTAGTGAGGTGAATGGGGGCTGCCCTCACTCTCAAGTGCATATGGCCTCTTGGGCCTATAATCCCATTTTTTAAGACAACCTTATTCATCTTTGGTATGTTTAGCTCTTTTTAACCATTGTTTTCAAAACTTGAATTAGTAGTTGTCGTTGTTGCCTCTTGTCAAAAATAACATCACTTGATGCTGATGATTATATTTTTAAGGCAGTGATTTGTTCAAAATAGTGACAGGTTAAAACAAATACACATCTAATAATCTCACTTTTGCATATATCTTCTAAAACTAAATTTACAGGCATTAAATTGTACTCATATGGTTCCTTTCCCCCCACAAACAGAAGACATGCTACATTCATTAAGTTCCACTTTACTATTTTAGAATTCAAGGAAAAGGAATTTGTGGGTTTTGCATATGATCTAAACTAGGCCAACTTGGCAGAGGCATTTCATTGTGAAGAGGTATTGTCTACAGTAATAAGGGTTATGGGAGAGCTTTGTTTCTTGTCTTATCCCAGTGTTTCACAATTGGATTCTCCCGCAGATACCGTACAATAATGGACATGCAACCTGTGTAACAGGAAGAATAGAAAACGTACTGGAGCAGAACCCTGAGACAAGTAAATAAGTTGAAAACAAAACAATCACATAGTTTAATAGTACCAGTTAAAAGAGAAGGCGCTTCTCCTTAAAAATGCAAGCAAACGGAAAGAGCCATTAGTTTCTGTTCCATAATATGAATGACTCAAATTTACCACAATTTAAAAACAATAAATACAGTAATACAATATGGGGCTTTAAGTGCACATCATATCTACGGTCAATTTAAACAACTCAGTCAAAAAGAAATTCTGCTAAATGCTGTGTAAATGTTTTCAGCATATCAGAAAAATGCTGGTTTCAAGTTCAAATAAAGTCAGATGCAGGTCATTGTACGTTCAGCATTTATTTTTGCAGGTTCTTCACTTCATAGCACTGATCTTGCATCGGCTGCCATTAGCCCTGTGCACAATTGTCATTGTTCCCATGTATCCAGAGGCAAATCTGGGCATATTTGGCAGGAGTAATTCGAACGGCCACATTGTAATCCTG
The DNA here is from genome assembly GCF_964188315.1 of Podarcis muralis. NCBI lineage: Eukaryota > Metazoa > Chordata > Lepidosauria > Squamata > Lacertidae > Podarcis > Podarcis muralis. The sequence continues at coordinate 80,449,361 of NC_135657.1, forward strand.
CTCTTCCCCATTGACATCCACCCACTGGTGACCAGAATAAATGGCAATAATTTTGCGCTTCCACTTCTTCTTGTTGGGCTCTTTAAGGCGAAGGTAGATCCCTGATCCAGTAGAGCCAGACTCGGCATCACAATACTGGTAGAAGAGATCGCTGGATTCCTCAGATACGCTGCAAAACCGATAGACCAGTTGGCCAGATCGGTCAGCATCATATCCGGAAAAGTGGATCATGCTTCCAGGCATTGTTTTGCTAGCTGGGCTAATGCCCAGCTCCATGTATTTCTTCTTGTGAGGACGCTTGAGCTCCAGGACTGCGTAGTCGTAATCCACTGCAACATCTCCAGTTATGCCCCTCAGCCAGCCTTTGGGGATCTGTGTGCTTTTAACTCTGGTCCACTGGAAGGAAGGCTTACGCTCAGATTTCCTCTCATTCAACCCAGATGCCTTTTGTTTCCTGCCAGATCTCTTGCTGGGACCTTGTTCCAGCTGTTTGGCATCAGTGTGGTGGTCCTCGACCTCTGACACTTCCCTCTTGCTCCTCCTGGCTCCCCTGCGTCTCTTGCCGTCCCCTTTGGATTTCAGCCTCAGCAACCCCACCCTCAGCTTCTTGCTGCCTTTGATGTAATCTGTGCCATCGTGCACACAGTGAGCAGCAGTGAGGACGTGCTTTGGTGATATCAGGATGCCGCTGCAGCCCGTGGAGATCTTTACAGCGGTGTTGAAAGGGAAGTTGGTCAGGAAGCGCGTGTCTGAAATGCTGAACCTGCTGTCAGTGCCGTAGACCTGCCTCTTTCTCCTGGAGCGCACCTTGGTGGTAGTGTTTGCCACTGGGTCAAGATCTGCTCCCAAGACATTCACCTCAGTCAGGGTCCGTGTGCCGTTCTCGAAGACAGTCTCATAGGAGAGGAGCTCCTTCAAGTCTGACAGGCGTGGCACCGGGAGAGTCCTTTGGCATTCAATCCCACACACTCCACTCAGCTCCAATTTGGCATTTGCTTCAAATTTAGGAGCGTCAAGGAGGAAAGTTTTTTCTTTCACTATCTGTGGTACTTTTCTTAACTGCCAGCTGAAATCTTGTTCTGCATCTATTCCATTCATGAGGCTCCAGACAGGAGTGGAAAACAGCAGTAACAGAAGAGCACGGTCCATTGTGTCTCTTGGTTTTCTGTTAAAAACAAAACACAAGAAGTGTTTGTTTAAAAGTTGTAGCTTCAGAGATGTTTCCATTTAAAGGATGACATAAGTATTATACTATTTTTGTAGCATGGTTAAGATACTTAAAAATAGCAACAGCACTCCTAGAAAGACAATAAACTGAATATGTAGGACAAGGTACTCAGACCACCATCATTATCTTTCTTTATTTATAGATCTTTGCAATTGTGTCCTGTATTTGATTATAGAAACATTTAACAATATTGTCATTAATTTGGCTATGAAAAGCCAGGAAGATTCATGAAAATATTTTTCTTTCTGTTCACTCTGCTTTTAACCACTTGACTTTGAAACTATGATAAATCATTAAGTTCCTACACAGCTTAAATTCCAGCCCTGCTCCCACACACACAAAAAAACAACCCTTTGCATGTTGCCTGAAAATGACAGATTAGGGACATCTATGCAGCTCCACACTGCATTTCTATCTACCTAAAGGCCAAACTAGATGAGATATTACTTGGAAGATCTGTCACAGTTATCTTAACTTCTAGGGATCAATGACATGCTTGATCTGTATGGCAAGGGGATAGGAATTGCTTCTCACAGGAATAAATACCCCTGTTAATAACCTTCACTTCCATCTGGCATGATTTTCAAGCAATTACTCCTTGATGCCACGCCTTCCTTGCCTAACTTCCCTCATTTTATTTCCTTTCCTTTTTCTATGCTAGACTACTTTGCTTAGGAATCTTGTGGAATCCTGTTGTCTCCTCCCTTTATAGACACACACTCATGGAGACCCTTCCTTCCTTCCTTTTTACATCACACCAATGTTAATTACTTTCGGGTGTGAGGTCAAAAGCATTTCTTTTCCACTAGGCCTTTAACTAAGCAGCATCGGCCAATATTGCTTTTAATTTTATCTGCTGTAACCCATCCCACAACTGTTTTATGGTGAAGGGCAGGATATATTCATTTTTAATGAATAGATGAATACCAAGGTATTTTCATGGACTAGAACAGAGGTGGACAACCTTTTTGCCCCCTCTGAGGGCCATATGCAGCACTTTGACAGGCAAGTGGAGCTGCTTGACAGTCGGTGGGGAAGGACTTAATGGGGGGGGGGGATGGAACACCAGCATCTTCTTTCAACCTTCTGTCCCGCCCACTCACACTTTAATCTGTCCCCTCCCCAGCTGCATTGGCAGTGCTGGAGAACACAAGCTTAAATGTGCATTCCCCAGCAATCCCAACGTAGCTAAAATAGGTGTTGCCACATTGCCTATCAGGATGGGAACAGTAATGGCTAGTCATCTGGGCAGTAGGGGAAAGTGGACAGGGTTCCCTGGCACTTTGTGGGCCTACAGAGAGCTGAATGGTGTTTCCCATAGGTGGACTAAGAACATCTCAAGATATAAATGAAAGGCATGTTGTTTTGTAATAAAGTATGCTACAGTACAGTGGTTAGTACATAAACTGGTGGCATGAAAGGATAACTGGGCCTAGAGGACATACTAATATTTACTATTGGTAGTGCCTATAGTTGTCAACTTAAATGGGATATTTACCGTATATCTTCACTGTTTCATTTGAACTTGGAGCACTAGTAATTTGTGATGTAAAAGAAAAATCAAATGTTTTTAAAAAGAACAACTTCCCTGACTGGGCATCTAAGTACCATTCTTATCACTAGTGATCAGGTGAATAATTATTTGCAAGCCTGACCCAGGCATTCCAAGTAAGTTAAGGAAGGAGAAAACCCAAGGTATCCTGAAGTCAAGTAGCATTCTTAATAACTTAGAGTAAATCATGCCCACGCCTGCTGAATGCCAGTCAACTGTGTAAATGGAACAAACATGACTTTTTACAGGTTGAATTTGATGCATTACAATATTAACAAATGCAGTGACTTCTGCCATTTGGAGAATGGAGCTTGCTTTCCTCTCCCACTTTATACATTCACCACTATGGAAGCCTCAGACATGTGTGGAAATGGCAGTACCTCTAATTATACTTTAAGAGTTAGGCATTTAAGGACATGCATCTGGTTAGACTCTATGGTTCAATATTGTAATTAAAGTGCAGATCAGGATAAAGAGCTCTCTTTTGTTGTTATTATATATACCAGAGTTCAAAAAGGGCTGAAGTCTACATTAAAGGTTTTTTAAAAATAATAATTGTTTTCAGAATTAAAGGCTAAAGAAAAGGTGAAAAAGATGCAAAAGATGTGGCTCAAGTTCTAAAAGAAAGAATAAGGAAGATAGTAGCTATTATTGAAATGTGGGTTTGACGATATTTTAATTCTATGGCTTTTAAATTACCTGGACTATTTTCCTGGAATAGCAATACAATCCAGAAATGGTTTGTGTAGCTACAGCAGTTGGCAAAATCCCTTCTTCAAAACATATCTGTTAGTGCAGCAAGCCTAAGGATCTTGCTATGTGAATCGGGGTGCACACATGTCTTTATTTGATGGTAATCCACATGACAAGACAGGCCTCTGCAGATAGATCTCTTGTAGCAAGGACACAGCAGTCAGTTGTGAAGCAACTCAGCTTCCCTCCCCCCAGTCCGGTGGGTGGTGTTTAAATATTAGGCAGGGCAGGAAACCATTTTAACAAACAGCAGATCCCTTCCCGCCTTCTCTCCATGCCCTACTGAAGACTCCACTTCCAACAATGTCAGCAAGGAGAAAGTTGTGGGCAAAGAAAAATGCCTCTATCCCTCTATCCACAGGTGTCAGGTCTAGGGGGGCTCTGGGTGCCAGGGCACCCACAATACAGGGCTCTGACACAACTTCCGGTTTCTACCAGACGTTGCATCAGAGCACTGACGCGACATCCCAAACCACGTTGGAGGCCCTTCCAGTTGCGTTGGAGGTCTTGTGAGGCTTCAGGTGTGACCTCTAAGACCCCGCGAGGCCTCAAAAGCACTGCTGATGTCGCAGGCGCCATTGGGCACCCATAACCTGGGCCCCAAGTCAGCACCCCTGCCTGTATCCTTGCCTTAAGCATGTTATCTGCAGGAAATGACATGGAAAGGAGTGGGGATTTGAACCCTGGTATACCAGTCCCTAGTCCAATGCTCTAACCACTGTTCTGCACTGGCTCTAATCCTTACACAAACTGCACTCTAGAAGCAGCAACAGGAACTTAAAGGAAAGGTCCGCTGCAGCACTGGGTGCTACATCCAGCTGGAAGAGCAGCTAGGTCTGCACCGTACAGAACAGTTTCAAACTTCTGAACTACCCCCAAATTCTTCCTAATGCGGGTGATCTGATTTGATTGGGGTTGTTAATGGTTTATTTTCCCTTAGAAGGTTTTTATAGTAAAACAGGCTGAGTGTTGCAACTCTTTGAAACCAGCCCTAACACCACCACAAAGACCACACCAGCTTCTTGTATTGCGTTGCGGTCTGTTAAATATATATTCCCTGCTTACAGCAAACTCAGAAAGGTAACTTGCAATTAGCTTCTGGCTGTTTGGTACATGTGATCTAGTGGAGACTCTTAGTGTTCCTCAGCTGCTCTAGCTGTAGCTCCTGCCTCCCTCTTTGTCCCTCCTGGGTTCTCCTTCCTTTGGCCCCAAGAATGGAAGGAAAAAGCACCTAGATCTTCCTCCTCCTGCTCCTGCTCAGCCTTGTCTCCAAGAAGTAAAGCCCTGAGCAGTGTCTTTCTTTGGCTCACGCCCACACTTGCCATATCAAACAAGCACAATCTTTTGGAGAGTTCCTTAGCTTCTTGCTGAACCTCCTAGACTTTGTGCTGCCATGGCAATGGGGCCAGAGCTCAGCTTGCCACTCACTTGACTCTGGTTTGCAGGTAGAGTGATTATACGCCCCATTCCACCGAACATAGTCCTCTGTTTGGAGGGCTGCCAGGAGGATAGTCCTCTTTTTCATGGCATCCTCTATATGAAGAGCTGCCCAGCCCAAGCCTGGTTTAAAAATAAAGAACCATAAGAAGAGAGACTGTCAGCCTTGAAGCTGGCCATCAACATTTGATACCTCGACAACAGACTGAGCTCATCTGGACACAGCCTTCCCTACTGTCTTCCCCCATATTTCCACTTAATTTTCAGTCATTATTTCTAAATTTCAATCTGTACATATCAATTTGCATGAGCATATTTTATGCAAATCTGCACCTGCTCTATTTTTAACCATGCCTTTCCTCTCTTTTGGCAGTGGCCACCATAAGTAGAGGAATGCACAGCTTCTTGAAAGGGACCACACATGTATTCCTGCCCAATTGTGGGCATTTTGATTTTGATGGTGAAGCATCTGGCTCAGCCCCACAGGAATGGACAGTGATATGCTATTGAAAGTTTTCCATGCTAGTAAATATTTAGTAGTTTATTATTAAAAAGTAATCATGGAACTTATTCTCCTTTGCAGTTCATCATCTGGAAACATTACAAGACTTCTACTTAAGGCAGATTGGGAGTACATTAGAGGTAAACTGAGAGCAGGCTGCTAGTGTTTAATTTAAGATGTTTAACTAGATTTATAAATTTGACAGTGTCTCTTATATTTGCTTTTCAGCCTATTCTTACTGGTTTTGACCCCTCCTGAAGGCTGAGTTGACTAAGAACTAAAGTAAATAAATACGGCTTTTTTTCCTTTTATATTTTTAAACATGCAAGTATGCTTGTGGTGCTGCCACCAGAGGGCAGAAAAATCTAGACATATCCAGTAATAGACTTTTTGAATTCCCTAGAAGGCTGAAACTTTTATTTTTTAGACTCTTACTGTACTTCATTTGAGTATACTATTACTGGAATATGGCATTATCCTCCAGGGCAGCTTCTTGTTCCACATAGCTTGCTATGTTGTTTTCTTTAGGGGGCTACACTTCTTATTTTATCTTTTTGAAAAATGCTTAGCACACTTCAGACTATTCCCCCCCCAATGAAAGTACCACCTTATTTTTCAGAAACTTACTGTAATATTGTTATAGGATGGCAGCTACCCCCCTTAGGATGGGTGTGCAAACCCCTTCATCTTAAAAAAATAATATTTATATTTATATACTGCCTACTGTAATTGGTTATGGTGCTACCCTATTCCAAGATCTTTGGGGAATTTCTCTATTATATTATATAAATTTGCTTGTCAAAAAAGAGCTCAATGCACAAAATACTTTATCTAGGTTTGCCCTTGGAAGATGGCATAAAGGTGTCGTGTTCTTTATAGCCACTCCAGTAGCCTAACTATACCTGATTCTCTTTTTATATTAGGGTACCTAATACTTGAAGGGACGCGAGTGGCGCTGTGGGTTAAACCACAAGAGCCTAGGACTTGCCGATTGGAAGGTCGGTGCTTCGAATCCCCGTGATGGGGTGAGCTCCCGTTGTTCAGTCCCTGCTCCTGCCAACCTAGCAGTTCAAAAGCACGTCAAAGTGCAAGTAGATAAATAGGTACCACTCTGGCGGGAAGGTAAACAGTGTTTCCATGCGCTGCTCTGGTTTGCCAGAAGCGGCTTAGTCATACTGGCCACATGACCTGGAAGCTGTACGCCGGCTCCCTCGCCCAATAGAGATAGATGAGCTCCGCAACCCCAGAGTTGGCAACGACAGGACCTAATGGTCAGGGGTCACTTTACCTACCTAATACTTGAGTTTCCAAGTTACTGTGTTCCAACCCTTCCTTAGAAGCCAGCCTCCTAGTTAATTCCTTAAATGAACCAAAATTTACATTCCATATTACAGCCCATTCTCATAAAAGTACTGAGACTATACAATGGTCCAGAATATTCATAATTCTAAGCCGACCTATGACTCAGCAAGAACAAACAAGTATGCTGAAAACCAGAGTGAAAATCACAGTTTCTACACTCCTCCTCTAGTCCTGTGGTCACTGCACTACCCACCCAGACCTAAGCCAAGGTTTGGCTTGGTTATGTGTAAACTTGGGCCTGTGATAGTATGGACTATAACCAAGGTTTGTTCTTGGATTACCACTTGCAGTTGAAAGAGACAAACCACGTTCACATATAATACTTGTCCAAACACAACTCAGCTCTGTATAGCATGGTAGCAACAAGGCCAGAAGAGGAGCAAAGTGGCCGCAAACTTCTAGGTGCCCACTTGCTTGCTCTTGGTTTGGCTTAGTGTTATGTGCAAGCGAGGCTAAATTATTCTTTCTGCAAATTATCTTTGATGCCTACACTGCAAAACAACCTCAAAAGCACACCAAATAGGTGGCAAGAAGATTTTGGGTTGTAAGCACCAGAATTCTACTCAGTTACATATACGTAACCTATGCATGAAGGCACATTTTGGCACACACAGTTATTTTAAGGAATCAGTAGAATGGTACCTGTCACCAGACAACCACTCTTTTGACAGGCTTATGCATACAGTACTGCTAAATTCATGGCATGTTTTAGAGAGGAAGCATTAAACACTGAAGTCTGTACCAGAAGGTGTACTTTTTATAGTTTACAAGGTTATTTGCAGGGAATTCCTGGATCTTAAAAGCCTTCAAGAAAATTCAGTTACTTCCCTCCCTCCCCAACAACTTATGTTCCAAGTATAATAAGAGTGGTGAGTTTCCAAAACAGTGGCTCAAAAGCCACAGGAACTTTGTGCATGGGTCATCAGTGTCCAGTTATAAGCATATGCTACAGAGGCTGAAGGGGCAGGCATGGAAATTGCAACCAAACTCTCAGTTATGCAGTTGACAGGTGAGTCCCAAAGGAAGATGAATTTCCATTAGCAGATCCCTGAAAAAGTCTGAAACCACTGCAAGAAGAGAAAGAGTTGCTGTTGGCAAAGAAACTGTTATTTCTCTGTTTCTGGTGACGGCTTCATTACGTTCTTAAGGTTAGTGCTGTCAGCGCTAATCTCCTTACACTTTGCAATGTAAGAAGACCTGTGATGAAGTCTCTAAGGAGCATCCTTCATAGGTTACGAAGTAACTTTCTCTTCTAAATTCTTCCGCCTGCATCCATGGGAAGTAACATACAGCTGGGTAGTTGTTGAATTATTTACGATCCAAATGCTCATTTGTACATTATCTACTCATTTGTAGATATTTATTATCAGCTCTATTACATAGAATAAAATATAGGAAACATATATAAAACATGCCACAACTGGACCCAGTTTGAGGACTTTTTCAACTTTTGGAACACCATACTGTATAACCAAGTATTGGTACCTAAGCACGAAGCTTATAAAAATGACCTTGCAAGAAGACTAAAATAGATGGAAATTGGCTTTAACAATTCATATAATTCATTCTGCTTAGTGTTCTTTGAACTTGCAGAAACCACAACTCATTCCAGCCAAAGGCTCTAAGGGGATACACAGCCTCACATTTACTCTCTATTACCAACTAATCAAAATCCCTTTGTCATTTTTATTTAAGTGTAACCGCTCTTTAGGGTTTTCTCCCCCTCTTTCAGCTTCTCCATCTCTTTCTCCTGAGCTCATTTCATTTATTTAAACAAGGCTTCCGAGGCTGAAAATCAAATAAGTAACCTTAGTCAAGAGACTTTTGTGATTCCAACACACAGCTTGTCAGTGCTAGAAGCAGCAATCTGGATAAAATTAGTGTCAGTTTTCCAAAAAGGAAAGACATGGCTAGTTCTGCGGCTGGTTCTGCATTTAAAAGCTGGCTATTCCAGAGCAGCAAAATCGCTTGCAAAGACAAAGTTGCACAGTAGACACTTAAATCAAGGCTTTTTGGCTGTCAACCGTGCAAAATGTAGCTATTGATAAAAATTAATACCTCTCTCTTATGCATAAACCCTACTTAGGAGCACACTCAATATATACAGCTCCCAGGCTTCCCCCTGCTGCAGTCTAAGTGCAAACTTTTAAATTCCTGCTCACTCTCCTCACCGTAGCCCTCTTAGGAGTCACAGAGCGATGCTCTCCGTTCCTAGAATGCTGTCCAGCAGCATCCGCTGAACATAAAGGATTGATGTCTAGCTCAGAGCCGCCACTCATTTGGGCAAACTCTAGCACTGCCATGAAGCGGTGTCTTTGAAACGTCCCTATTAATTTGCTGGAGGGTGGAGGGAGCTTTTAAATGAACAGTTTGCTCCTAGGCATATTGACTAGAATTCGGTGACACATCGAAGAAAGTGTGCATGGATGGGACTGCAGCATCATTTGCTGATGTGCAATTTCATGGTATCCCCCGAAGATCTGGATTCCCCCACCCCACCCCCTTTTTATAAAATATTGCTTCCCGACCTTTTAGCTAAGATCAAGTGTAGTATATCCATTTCACCATTGGCTCCAACAAAATCAAGAATTCATTCATCGTTAGTATCAACACAGAGAGACCATCCACACAAACGCAGCCCCAGAAGGTGTGCCAGTGCCAACGGGTTTAATCCGAAGCGAAGTCCCTTTCGGCCAGGCGGGGCTTCCCTCCCTGCCAGGTGTCGCTTTGGGGATTCCACACAGGAGGAACCGCTAACCTCCAAAGAGCAACACGCCCTTGAAACGAAGCCCGGGCCATCGCCATACCTGCCCCGCTCGCCAAGCCTCTTGCCACGACGGTGCTCTTCGCGAGCCAACCCTGCAGCGAGCCTCTTCTGGAAGCCCAAAGCAGAAAGCCAAGATGCCCAGGAAGCTGGAAAGGACTTTCAGCCCTCAACGGAGGCAGGGCGGCGGCACCAGCAGCAGCAGCAGCCTCTCAGCTTTGGACGAGGCTCCTGACTGCAGGCGGCGGAGAGGGAGCCGCCAGGGTCTTTCCCTGCCGGGTGGGCGGGGAAGGGACGCGCCAAAGGAGGGGGAAGAAAGGCGGCCTGGAGGGAGGAGGCGCGGGAGAAAGAGGCGGGAGGGCGGGCCGCGACCGCCAGCCGTGAAGGGGCAGCAGTTGCTGAGGGAGCAACAGGCTGAAAGGGGCACATTCCTCCCATACCAGCTCGAAGCGGGCCAGAAGAGGACAGGCGTGGCCCGCGCTTGCCGCGCCCGGCCCGCTTGGCGGAGGGGACGTTGCTCGAGAGTCACCAGGAACAGGGGGCGCCGTTTCGCGCGGGGCAAGTTCGGTGGTGGTTGCCAACTCCCCCCCCCCACACACACACCGCGCGCCTCAAAAAAAAAGAAGAAAAGAAAAGTATAAAAGTATACCATCAAAATATCAGTCATATAATTTCCTTAAATTAAAAGTATCTTTCATTATTGTTGCCCGTAAACAACAAATGGCATTTTTATTACTGTAATTATATCTCTCCTTTCCTCCAAGGAGCTGAAGGTGGTCTGCATGGCTCCCACTCCGCCTCTCCATTTTATCCTCACAACAAACCTCTGAGGTAGGTTAGGGTGTGGAAGGTTGGTTGCTATATTTCAAAGTTGTTGAGCTAGGGTTTTCCTCCAGCAAAGTTGTTGAGCTTTTTTTTGTTTTGGCCCCACAAAATGAAGTTTTTGAGCTATTTTAAAGGAAAGTCGCCAAAAATGACACTGCCAACATAGGTTGCCATACATCTGGATTGTCCTGAACATTTTATAGGAATTTTCTCCCAGACACTGCTTCCTAATGCAATATTCCGGATATGTCCAGGAAATTCCTCAAGTTCACCCAGTGAGCTTCGTGGTTTGAATGGATAGTTGGACTCTGGTTGAACTTGGTGCTGGGATACCTTAAAGATTAGCAAATCATCTAGACTCTAATCTTACCTGAGAATAAGCCTAACAGAACTCAGTGGGACCTGCTAAAAAGAAGTTTTGCATAGAATTGAACTGTTGAAAGCTGAAGGGGAAAAGTGGTTTCCTATCCTTATATGCATGTCCTAACCTTTCTTGATGAAGGGAAATATATTGAAAGCACACCTTTGCTCTTCACAAGGCACTGAAGGCAGACAAGAAGTGAGTGGACAACCCTACATGAAAAATAGAGTGTGAACTGTTGCTAAGCCCATTGCCAGCATGGTCAGATTCGGCACACGGAATGCGAATGAGTTTCTGCTCTCTGAGGTCTCCGGGGGTCTGCACTCCCCTGGTGTGATTCAGAGCAGACCCCTTTCTCCTCCTTTGATTCGCACTTCAACCATCAGGTAAGGTTGATTTGATTCCTCACTTTGTTCCCTATGTAGCTCTTGATTCCCAGCTTGTTCCTGGTATAGATCTTTACTCAAACTCTAATTCCCTAGCAGGTTGGTGCCATTTTGTGATTTGCCTGAGGTGTCAAAATGTCTTGAGCCAGCCCTGACTGGGGGCCTCCCTCATCTCCCTAAGTGACACCCCTGTCAACAGGGTTTCATTTGGAATGAGGTCCTTGTAAAGAGTTTTTAATGTCAGAGCCAAGCTCAGCCTTGTAACATTTACAGGACAGAACTGTGTTTTCCCCTCAGTAACCACAGCCCACAAAGGGCCTTGTCACATCTGCTAAATAAGTCCCTAATGACAAGCTGGAATATTGAATTGGGATGAAACTATGTTAAGCCATTTTAGGAGTATGGTTGAAGTGGTTTGAACACATATTCACAGCCTTAAAAATAAATGGCTTGCATTGCTAAAAATTATGCCCAAACCACCATCGATTTCTTTCTTGTGTTATATCCCAAATCAACAGTATTCATGCAGGTCACAAGCAGCACAAGAAGCATAAATGCACTTTTTGAATATAATGTGAAAATGGAATCCTATCACCATGTACTGGCTATCCAATGGGATGGAAGCCATTAAAATTCATATCCTTTGATTAGCAAGTTCCATCCTCTTGTTTTTACTTTGTGTATTCCAAGACTGATCTCTAGCTTCTGCTAAATATATTCTCAATACCCACACTATGCTTTATCTTAGCTTTGCTTGCATTTCACATTCAGTATCAATACAGTGTTTTACTACAGGATTTTGTTATTATTAGTATTAGTATTGGTATTATCAGTTTTAGTTTGATATCAGACTCATCTAAGTGAGCCAAGCAGAATCCTCTCCAAGTGACATTCAGGGGGAAAGTATGGCTGAGGTATGGCAGGTAGGCAAAAAATAAATAAATAAAATCATTTGCAATAGTATCTCTTTTGTCACCCATTCACCCAAAAAGACACAAAAAATGAGTCACATAGAGATGGCTAAGCTGTAGACCAGGGATGGGGAACTGTAGCTTTCTGGGTGTTCTTGGACTTCAGCACCCATCAGCTGCAGCCAGCACAGCACAGCACAGCACAGCAGGGCTGAAGGGAACCGTAGTTCAATGACATCTGGAGGGCTATAGGTTCCCCATCCGTGCTATAGACAAATGATGTAGAGGCAGCAGCTTCAGTAAATGTTCTCCGCTTTTCTTTATCCTCACAGCTAGATGTTAGCTGAGTCCAGCACAGTAGAAGAGACAATTAGGCTCTTTTACTTGCTGTCTTACATTTGGTATTCTGTACACTTGAAGTTCAGTAATATGAAGCGACAGAATTTCCTCGATGTCTTTTATATAATGTGATAAAACACAAGAAGTGTCAAACAACAAAACCATCACAATGAAGAGTTTCCAAACTAAACAGGAAGAGAAAGGAAAACATGTTAAAACAAAGTGGTTGTGTTTTGGAAGTATCTGCTATGTTTTGTTATTTCTGTTGTGGGTTACTGACATTTTTTGGTTAACATCTCTTCACTGATGATACAAGAGTTCATAGTGAGTCATTCTTCCAAGTCAAGCTCATATATCTTTCTTGTTTTTGAGTGCCATAAGACTTACATAAGCTTCCATTATAAAACTGGCTGTGTAAATGGGAAGATAGTATAGTGGTCTCACCTTTATTGAAGAGCAGGGACATCCCTCTCCATGCAATTTAGTTATAGTATCGCACACCACCCCATTCTCTGAGCAGTGCAAGATTCCAAGGGTTCCAGGAGTTTACCCAGGGTCTAGTTTCCGTGGAATGAGGGACAGCAGAGACTGTGGTGTTTTTATTATATATGGTTTATTTACACTTGAGCCTATGATAGAAGGGCTTACTGCATTAACACCCTAGAAGGTCTTGCTTCTCCCAGAAATCAAGCATGTCTCCCACCCTCAGGCTTCTGCCGCCTTCTAGCTCAGCTCTCACACACCACTCCAGCTATTATCCTTCTCACTACCTGCCAGGTGAGGGAGGGAGCCCATCCATTTTCTCTCCGACACAAAGCCATTTCCTTTGTTACCTTAACAACTCATACATAGGGGCCATTAACTCACCAAAAAAACTGGCCTGGCTATTCCAACAATTGAATCATAGAACCATAGAATTGTAAAGTTGGAAGGGACCCCCCCCCCCCGAGCGTCGTCTAGTTCAACCCCCTGGAATGCAGGAATCTCAGCTGAAGCATCTATGAGAGATGGCCATCCAACCTTTGCTTAAAAACCTCCAATAAAGGAAAGTCCACAAACTGCTTTAGATTTTAACCTTTGCTGGATCCAGGAATTAAAAGGGGCTCCCTGACCTGCGCCCCCCCTCCAAAGGAAAAAAAAAACCACAATAGGCATAGAAAATTGTATTACATGTAATGTTTTACAATCTTTTTAATAAGTTAATTTATAAAGTTACCTGTTCTGTGGCCGAGTGACTGATGTAATAGGAGGTATCTTGGTCCCCTTTGCTTGTGCCAGTGCCTAGTAATTCCATCTGTCATTTTTATATTTAAAAAACAGTCCTGCCTTCATAGAACTTACATCCAAATAAGCATACGTAAGATTGCACTTTTATTCAAGGAGTAGCTAACCTGACATCATGCTAACATATATGCAAAAAAGAATAAAGTGTGTGGTCATTCTAATTCTTGAGTATCATGATTCAGGAACAAGTAATTGTTTCTCTCTTTTGCATTTATAATCCATCTCCCCAAATGCTTGGGAGTGGAGGATGTGTTAAAAGGAAGCATGCCAAAAGGTTTTCAGGGAAGCAGATCAGAGGTTGGTATTAAACTAAATTTTACTTGGAATAGATCCATTGAAATTAATGGACCTATCTTAGTCATGCCCATACATTTCAGTGTGTCTACTCTGAGTAAATCTTAGCAGAATACTATCCCATGAATATACTAGTTAAGGTAATCCACACCTTGGCCTTAAAAGTGCTTCTTATCATGCCATGAATAGAGGGGCACACTGTTGCATTCTGGTTTCATTAGGAATACGCAACATACAGTAGTGCTTGCTGTAAATACCTAATTGCCACTGGAATCCTTCCAGCATCCAAACTTAATTCCTTTGAAAGTAATTTTATCTCACTAGAAAGTGAATGAACCCTCGTGCTATTTTAACATGCCCCCTGAAATTGATCTGACACTAATAAACAGACATTTGCTTTGTAGTGCATTTACACAAGCTGGTTATCTTTTCAGATCACCTAAAGAAACACAACCAAACAATTCACTCCAAAAAAACAAACAAAAAACCTATTAACTTTCTCCTAACATTCTTCTTGTTTATTGCTTGGGACCTACACATGTTAATGTTCATGCTAGAAAAACCCATGCTACGAAAGCCACAGCGTATAATAGCTCTCGGTTTTAAATTAACATGTGGACATTTGGTTTGAATTTTTAGTTACCATACTCCTATTTTGTTTTTAATAATTGTTTGGTTAGTGGTTCCCATGCTAAGACAACTTGCAAACAGAATTTCCGTCCTTTTTCCCACAAGCTTTAAATGTTTGGTATATACCCAGTTATATTTCTTTGGGAACAGTGTTGTATTATTGATAAACTTAATGGTTGTTTTTAATTGTGTAGGTAAATCACCTAGAGATGTTTTGTATTAGGCAATAAATAAGCACAATTATTATTATCATTATTATTATTATTTAGGGACGAATTCAATGTCACACTCTTCTGAGTGTTTTATCAGCGAGCATTTCTACTTGCCAGATTGAACAATCCTCCACTTTCCCCGCCATGCCTTGCTCAGTGGGGGGTGGGGAGGTTCTCCTGACCCTCCAGAGCAGATTGGAGGGAGAGGAAGGAGGTGAAGCCCCACTGTGCTACCAGGAGCCCTTGCACTGGCTTCTGCTAGTGCACCACATTAGCTGAATCTAGACTAATAATAAGCTATGTATTTAGGATTGCAGTCTTTAAGTATTTTCAAATAACTCTTTAGCCCAAAGGACAAAATATTTTACCTGGTTCTTAAATACATCAGATTCAGAGCCAGGAGACACACCTTGGGGAGCATCTTCCAAAGCTGAAGTGCTACAAATTAAAATGCTTGTATTCGTCCTCTGTACCCCACTTGCCTCAACAAATGTGGGGGGCTCAGAGGTGATCCTCCAAGGTTTATCTTAATATTTGGCTTGATTGTTGTGAGAGATCATTTGAGATCATTGCAGCTACATTAAGTTGCAGAAGCTTAATGTAGGATTGCAGCTACATTAAGTTGCAGAAGCTGCCTGTGATAATTTTTTTTAAAAATCAAGGTATTATTAATGCAACAATACTAATCTTCTTCTTCTTTCTTCTTCTTTGGTGATCACTCGTAGCCAAGTAAGATTGTCTTCCATAAACATGGTTTAACAATGAGTCCATAAGTGACTGTGGAGGCCAATTCTGGATCCACACGTCCATCCACAGTGGGGACATTGGTTTCCAGGCGAGAGTTTATCACAGTGTGGATTTGCCAAGTGTGCCTTCCTCTTAGCACATTTCTCTCTTGTGTCCGTAGTTTGAGTGTCTTCAATGTCCATGACACCTTTGGTAAAGGCTGTTTTCCAATTGGAGCACTTGCAGGCAAGTGTTTCCCAGTTGTTGGTGCTTATATAAAGCTCACACATATTTATTTGCTTTTTACCTCATAATCCTCTTCTTTGTATGTTTTGCTTGCATTTATTTATGTATGTATTACATTTATATTCCACCTTTTGTCGAAGTTGCTCAGTGTGGTGTGTCTGGTTCTCCCTTTCCCCATTTGATCCTCTCTAAAACTCTATGGGGTAGATTAGGCTACAAGACAGTGATTGGCCCCAAGTGACCTAGTGAGCTTCATGGCTGAGTGCGAATTAGAACCCCGAACTCCCAGGTCTTACTCCAGTGCTCTTATGTCTGGCTGTGCAATAAAGGTTGTATTAAATGCAATGCTTCTCTTCTAAACAATCAGAATAAAGCTTTGTGGCATGGATTTCAATGTTGTTGGCATGCTCCATGAATCTTTAATGATAGCACTGAGGAATTATCTTAATTGTGACAGTAGTGGATGATTTATTTTTTTTTGTACTGAGCCTGTCAGAACAGAAGTTTCTTTTCTTTTTATATTAATTGACTTTTTTGTCAGAACGAAGAATGAAACAAACAATGGTAAAATTACAAATTGCAGATATAGTCAAAGGTGTCAGACGAAGTAAATATTAGGAAACTGTATCAAGTACAAAGATAAAAAAGGACCAGTGTTTATGACATATCGGAGGAGTTAGCTGAGTTCAAAGAATCAATCCAAAATGGAAAGTAATCAGAAGGAGGCAGAAGTGTCTTGTCCCTAAGATTTGCATGAGAAATAATAGAAACCAAACCTCTTCAAGCTTGTACAGTATCTGCATTTTTCTCCCCAGCTTGCCTGCATTCTTGGTTTAACCTATCCTCTAGTGTCAATTGCCAAACTCTGATGAAGCAGGTTTTAACTGAAAAAACTTTCCAATGTTAGGCAATCAATAGTTTTCAGAGCAACAGTATCAAGGAACATACTGATGTAAAATCAGGCATTGCAAGTTGTTCCCATGGAAGACTTGTGGCTATTATGCCTCCTTAAAGGATTTCAAAGTCTTCAAAATTTAACATGACCTTTTCCTACCACCCAGATTATTAAACTTGCATATTTAGGGTTGTATTCAGTGGCTGTGTGAGTGATAAGAAGCTTATACAACTGATCTTCCTCTTTCCCTTGCCTCCATGGCCCTCCTGAACCCCTTGAAGACACACACCAGAGGATGGGGGCTTCCTGAGCACTGGGGTGTGTCATACAGGTCTGTGGTTGGGCAGTGGGAGGGGACAATCACCTGAATTTTGTGCACGTGAGAAATAGAAAGATCCGGCTACCTTCTGTTCATATAACCATTGGATACAACCCACAAACACTTGAAATAAGCATAATTTTCAGTAATTAATGCAAACCCAGCTTCTCCATACTATTATGTGTTTAGTATCTCAGGAATCCAATTTGGTCCTAAGTTTAATAGCATCAGTTTGATTGGATGCATGTTGTGATATTAAAAACAAACTTGGTACACAATTGAAATTCTGCACATACATCTTGATTCTATACACATTTGCCCCAATATAGAATTCCATGTGTGCATTAATGCAAACAAGTAATACTTGCATGAGGGTAGACTATGTTTACCTCAGTGGAGAATAAAGATAAATTTGACAAGATAAATGATTGTACCTCCTTTCTGAGAGCCTCTTCAAATATCTGATAACATATAGGAATCCAATACTGGCCAGATAGATAGATAGATAGATAGATAGATAGATAGATAGATAAAATATTTAGTAACCTGATTTAAGTCTTCATTTATAACTCTGCTTCTATGTTACAAATGCAACTTACACTGGAGCTTTTTGTTTTTTTGCAGTAGAAGGGTGTTGAATGCTGGCCATCCTAACAGCATAGTTGAGTGCTTAGCACTGTGTTAAAGAAATGAAATACTGTATTGGATTCTCTTTTCTTTTATGTATTCTTATATGTTTTCATGAGAACCTTTTATGGTACACATCTTTCAAACTGAATTCATTGTGTTCTCATATGGCTGATTGATAATAGCTCATTCTTCTTTCCACATGTTTTCCTTTGAGGCAACCCATACATTTCATAGTAGATGTTGAAGTGAAGGAATATAACATATTGATCATTTAAGCAGCTATGCTTTGTCCCTTTTTTTGTACTATTTCTAACCCAACTGAAGAAAAGTATATTTACTGTTGCTGTTAATTGTGTGTGGTGAGACATCCCACTTTCTATACTTAATATGTGAGGAGTCCATCTATTGATGGCATTTTACCATTGCACTGTGGAGAGTGTATTAACTTATGGTCTGTGTGTGTGGTTTGGGAGCTGCATGGCCAGGGAAAAAACAATGCTATCCAGGGTTTTAAAGACTGCAGAGAGAATAATTGGGTGCACTCTTCCCACCTTAGATCAAATCTATGCTGCCAGGTGCCATAAGAAAGCGGCAGAGATAGCGCAGGATAGTACGCACCCCGGAAATGATCTCTTTCAGCTTCTGCCTTCTGGAAGAAGGTATAGGGTTATAAAGGCCAGGACTAGCCACCTGAGAAACAGTTTATGCGCAAGTTCAAAGACTGGGGATGTGGCGAGCACAATGAGCTCAAGAATGTAGGGAATGAGATTTTTGTGCATGTCCAAGCACTGTGCACACATCAGCATTTGCATGTTCATGCAAACACCTGAACATGCCTCATGTAGGACCCTCCCGGATGACTCTAGCTGGGCCTAAGCAATAATTGGATCCGATGTTTCTAGTTAAATCCTAAGAGTGTATATCTGTGAGTGGGGAGGCACAAATCAGGTGTTTCTAACACCAGAACAATGCCATTGAAGTCAGTGGGATCCCTCCAGCAAAAGTGGCTTTAATACCTAGGTAAACCCTAACTTAACAAATGAGAAACAGTTGCCTTGAGTTCATTATGATTATCTTTGAGCAAAGCAAACTGGGATAGGGCAGCCTCTTAACACTGTAACAGAGGTTTAAGAATCACATTGGTAGACCACCCCGTGTAACATTAATGTTTCCTGCGGGTTTTGTTATGTAGAATTTCCCTCATAATTCCTTTATGGGTCTAAATTAGGAGACACAGACATAGATTAAATGAATTCCAGGGCCTAAGAGAAGGCTGTTTACACACATTCCTTTCTCTCCCACGTGCAGCATGAAGAAAGAAAAGAATATCCCAACGCTACATTCTGAACAATTTCATACTGTAATTTTTCAGCAAAGCTAACAAGGAAGGCCAGACTCAGTGGAATTAGACCAGCATGAAATGGGTGGCTTAATTTATGAGTGAAAACAATTGTTTTAAAGCTACACGTGCAGCAAAATCAAGACAGCTGCCCAACACAAATGTCACATTATAAGTCAGGTTTTATTTTTGTTTTTTTGTAAATTGCTTAGCCCTACCCCCCCAAAAAAAAGATGTTCAAAACCATACACAACGATTAAAAATACAGATCAAATTTAAAAATACAAAACTATAAAAGAGTTCAACAACTGAGATAGTCCAAATGTCTGCATATCCACGCCCCCAATGTCATAACTGGCTGGTACTATGTTAGCAACTTGGAAATTTTCACAAAACCAGTCCTATGTTAGGTAGAAGAGAAGGCAGAGACTGATTTATGCTAACAGAGACTTTGTTCGGGAGTCTGTCAGAGCAACAATCTACTATTGGGGTGCAGAGGTCAGAGAAAATCTACAACACCCCTGATAGTGGACTGCTCATTGATGGATTTTTACATGTTTCATATCTGGGCATTAGCACTTGCAGTTATTTTGATACTTTGGAAAGCCAAAAGATGTGCTCATATTAAGATTCCTGTCTGCGTTGAATAAAAACTACCACAGGTAGTCTTGCAAATTTCCTAATACAGTACTGTGGAAACTTCAGTTCTTACCCTGTGAAGAATTTCAGATATGTCTAAGGCTACCCTCACAAGTCTTTGCATTAGAGTCTGGACTGTGGAGCCAAACAACTGGAGAAAGCTCCTCCTCTGTTGTTTTGCCAGGAGAGTTGAGTCATAACAAATAAAGTATGTTCAGAAAATTATCACATCACATTTCACCTCATTAATACAAAACTGGACATATCTTGTGTCTCATAAAACACAAGTAAATTTTCCAGCATTAGTATTCTGGGGCCACAGGAATAAATTTTTGTGTGCAATCCTCTTATCAGTGACCTTTTTGGGGGTCACAGAACTAGCAAGGCCATTTAGAACTCCACCCTTTCCAAGACAGAGAACATCTTGTAGCTGCTTGTAGCATCACAACAGTAACAGTTATTACTATATTAACTGCTGGCCTTAATTTATTAAGTTATAGTACAAACCTATGCCTGTCCACTCAGAAATTAATCCCATTGAGTTCAATTGGATTTGCTCCCAGGTAAGTGTTTTAGGAGTTCAATCTAAAAGTTTAAATTGCAGATTTTGCACTCTAATGTTATCAGTCCTTTGGGAATTCATTTTCAAATTCTCAAATGTATTTTGCTGGCAATCCTAGACACACTTACTGGAGAGTAAGGCCTATTAAATTTAGAGGAACTTACTTCTGAGAAAGCATATTTAGGACTACAATGTCTATCTTTTATTTGTTGGCATTTATTGTACCCCTAAAGATTGTGGTGCTTAAACTATTTCTCACATCTATTAGAAGATCTTTTTACTGTGGCTTAAATTTTAAAAAGCATTTTATGTTTTAATTTTTTTTTTTTAAATCCTGTCTTGTGGAAAATGTTAATTGTTCTTGAGCAAAGGCATTAGTATAGGGAGCTCAGGCAAAGAAAACTGTGTGCTACAAAATAGTGTTGGGCACTGTTGCTGATATTGTTTAAAGTTCTGCTTATACATGGTTTACACTTGAAATCAATGGGCTGTAAGAAGCCAAATTAGAGGCAAGATTACAGTCATTCCGAATAGGGAATGCACTTCTTCTTCACTGACAAAATTAACAATCTGGTACATGTAACACAATGGCTCAAGACAACTAGAGAAGAAGTCGCAGCTTTGTTAGATGCAGTTGTCTTGAAAATCAGACTTAGGCTATATACAACATTATCAGTTTATCAAGTAGGGCAGGCATGGCCAAACTTGGCCCTCCAGCTGTTTTTGGACTACAACTCCCATCACCCCTAGCTAACAGGACCAGTGGTCAGGGATGGTGGGAATTGTAGTCCCAAAACATCTGGAGGGCCAAGTTTGCCCATGCCTGAAGTAGGGCATACTTTTTCTCAATTTGGATTGAAGCTGATTTGGGGGAAAACACAGCAAAGGCAGTATTTTCTGAGAAACAACGGGATAGATACAGGACAGCTATGGATTGTAGCCAATGAGTATACACTGCTTCCAGAACCAATGGTGGGAACACACTGGAGTGTGTACATAGCCTTGGACTTACAAAAACAAAGAGAAGCAGAGTAATGTTAGCTTCACATATGTAATGAAAATAATGGCTTTCTACTCTGAAATAAATTAGCAGTAGCCTTTGCTGCTTTTTTATATTAAACAAAACTGTCACATTCATTACAGCATCCTCAGAAAAATCACTTTCCTTGATGCCCTGCAATATGTAAATATATTCAAAATATAAAATGATTGAGCCATTGATTTTGTGATTCAGATAACAGCAAAACATAGGATTACAGCTTGTTTTTGGAAGTGCTCTGTGAACCTTTAACAGCTGCCTGATAGGGAAAAGAATTCAGCTGATGAAACTTTTCCCCTGGCTGCATCTTCATGCTGGGAAAGGCATTTTTGTCTGTCATGCCGGCTCTTAAGGACACAAGACCCCTGCCAGGAAAAAAGAGAGCTGCTCTTTTTACAAGGAAGCTGTTAAATTGTTTGGTACCCATAAAGAAATAAGCCATATCGTTTCATGGTAACTTAAAAAACACACACACATCAGCACATCATCAGGTGCTATGAGCACCTGGTGAGGATTATATCATTGCTGTTTGCTTGTCTAATCAACCTGTTGTGAAATGGATGCACTGGAGACTTACCCCACAATGCTTAATTTACTTCCTTGAGCTGTGCAAAAGAGTACTAAGAGGCAGGCCTTTGGTGATTTCCACATGAGTGGGGGCTGCAGAGGCCAGTGTGTTAGCTGCATCCCCATTGCCATTCTGAGCACCCTCAATGAGTTGGGTGGCAAACCTCTGAAGTGGAGAGCCTTCCATGAAGACATGGGTTTTAGAACTCTGATTTTCCGGGGGTTTTTATTTGTTAACTTAAGAATGTATATGCAATAAACACATATTTAGCCTCAAAACAGCAAAAGAGGAGTGGGGATATGTTCCCAGTTGCTTCTACCATGTTTCTTGCAGAGAAACTCAGCTAGCTTGTGTTATTGTCCCTTTAAGGTGGCTAGTATGAGACATTACCACAGGATGGGGGGAGGTTGTGGGAGATGGTTCCTGTCAGTCTACATCAGGGAGTAAGGAGGCTGCAGAGCATGTGTGGTGCTGAAGCTGATTTTATATAGCATCACCTGCAGGGCACAACCTCTTCCTCCAGCACAGTCAGTAGCTAAGAGAACTCTACAGAAGGGACAAGGCCTGTGGTGTATGGACTGGAATTGTTCCAAATTTGATTGCAGGCCTAAGCTGTAAGTAAAAGCTCTAGAGCTCCTCAGCATCACCAGCAGGGGGAGTTACATAGTGTTCAGAGGAAAGAAGAGCATCATGATGTCATGACTAAGGGTTTGCTCAGGACTTCTGTTGTATTTAGTACAGTCGTACCTTGGAAGTCAAACGGAATCTGTTCCAGAAGTCCGTTTGACTTCCAAAATGTTCCGAAACCAAGACGTGGCTTCCGATTGGCTGCAGGAAGCTCCTGCAGCCAATCGGAAGCCACAGAAGCCGCTTCAGACATTCGGGTTCCAAAGAACGTTCACAAACCGGAACACTCACTTCCGGGTTTGTGGCGTTCGGGAGCCAAAACGTTTGAGTCGCAAGGCATTTGTCAACCAGGGTATGACTGTATACATAGTAACTGCTGCATGTTTGAACTGGAAATAATTTCCACAGTGTCTGATAAAAGTACATCATGTTTACATATGTGATGTGTCTCTAGCTTCTTGAGGAAGTACCGGTAATTTTGTGACTTCATTATTAAAGCTGTTAAAAAGAATTTGGAGCGCAAGAGTGAGACCAGACAGTGTCATTGACATCATTCCCACTCCTCCAAGAGGAAGAACTTGGTAATAGCATGAGCTGTGTAGCCAGAGTCAGTCCAAGTTACACTTGCATCATCATGTGTACATTTCTCACTTAAACTTGAGTAGCTTTTAATACTTGACTTAAAAGTGTGAAGCTTTAATCAGCCCTAATCAATGCACAAATACATGCTGGACCAAACTTTGCATTGAAAGGACTGGCTTTCGATAGGACCGTAGCAAGTGATAGAATCATAGAATTCTAGAGTTGGAAGTGACTCAGGGTTTTCTAGTCCAATCACCTGCAATGCAGAAATAATGGTCACAGCTGTCCTTGGGTGGGCTCGAACCACCAACCTTCTGGTTAACAGCCAGACACACTGGTCCATTGTGCCACAGGAGGGTAAAAGGATTAACGTTCTCCACCTGCAGATGCTATTTGCATTTTTAAATGTGCATGGAAATGCAAATACACATCATGATGATTAGTCCAACAGAACATGCACCCTGGCTCTAATCATTTCGCTTCTACGTGGCCCTCTTCACGTAATCTATTTGTATGTAAATTCAGCATGAAGAGCAAGGTTCTTCCAAATTCTAAATAATATGGGGATTCTCCACAAATGCATGTTCAGAAATAATAAACCCCCATCCCGATTCAGAAATACACCCTCCATGGTGATAGGGAGATAGCTTAGCTCACTTATCCCTAACCATTAATTGGTTTTATGTATCAGTAGAACATCTGAAAATGGCTTATATTTCTGTTCATTTAGCTTCCTTTCTGAAAGCAGATCAGCTCTGCTTCCAGTTACTGCATATATACCTTTTCCTTCTATTTTAAGGTAGCCAGATCCCAGATCCCCAAGTTAAATAGCATGGTGCAATTGTTGAGAAGGAAGGACAAGGCATTTCTACCAGCAATTGATGCATTATGGAGATGCTGCCCATGGCAAACATATGCCACGTTTTTACCCCACAGATTACATTCAACAGGCATCTGGGTATTTTGCATGCTTTTATTAAGTGCCACATTCTCCAGGGTTTTCCTATGTATTACACCATGTTTCTTAGCTCTGTCCCAAATGAAATGGATCCTATGTGCTCTCTTAAAAGTCAGTGAGAAAACCAATTTAAATGGAAGCAAAAACATAGCCTAGTGCTGAAGGGTTTTGCATTTCTACTTTGTTAGGCAGCCAAGCAGCTCCTTTATAAAATCTAGACATTTTACTAAATTGTTCAAGTCTGCCAAAAAAAAAAAGTATAAGAGCTGGAACTTCTCTAACTTTACAAGTGAAAACTATGTGTGAAATATTTAATGGTGTTGGAATACAAGAGTACATCAAAACATTCAGACTATCTAGGGGATCAGGTTTCTAAAAAGCTGAAATATAAATGCATAATTCTATGTAATTAGACCACTGACTGGTATTAATTGCTGGAACAATATAGGTCTTTATAGTCACAATGTTACACCTCATAACTGGAAGTTCTGTTGATAAAATGGTATCATTAGGAAATAAAACAATTTGGCAGGTGTTTCCTGGAAAACTGCTGTGTTGGAAATATTGCCAAGGGAAAACAAACTATTTGGAATCCTGTAGTAGAATAAATGTATCTGCTAGAATTTAGATAAAGATGTTGGCCTGGTTTGCAGGCAATGCTGCACCTCGTTCTCATGCTATATGGGTGAGCGTTCATATGCTCAAAGGAAGCATCAAGCTTGCATGAGTCCCCTTCCTCCTCTTCCTCTGCTGTCAGTGAATTTTGCAATGATAAATCAATGCAACTGTTTCGTTCTGATCCTTGAGTAATAGTTTTCAACTAAATCTTTGTGCAGCCGGAATGACTTCCACTTGCGCAATGAAACTCCTGCCTGCCTGCCAACATGCATGCTGTACACCATGCCCAAAACTACTCCAGAGGATTGGGGGGAAGCAAAATTTAGGGGGCACATAGGGGGAGGAGAGGAGGACTTAGTGAACACTTAGGCTTCTGAAGGGCAGCTTTCAGGCACTTTGTTCCTCCCTGATCTTTTTTACTCCTGCACTGTGCTAAGCCAGAGTTTGGTTCAGCATATTGTCTGAACCCTGAGCTCATGCTTAAGGTCTCTCCCTGCTAACCATCAGTTCTAGCCAAGGTTTATTGAAGGTATGAAAAATAAAAATTGCCCCACGGTATTGTCAACGGTTCAAAATTTATTCCAGCAGCTTCAGTGTGTGAAACATCTGGCTGTAGCCTGCACAGTGACTTAATGCACAATCCACCTATATTTACACCAAGTGCATGAGAGCCAAGATGTAAACATTTCCCACTCAGGAGATGTAGGCTGCAATAACACCTAGGTGTAAGGCTACTGAGCTACTTGAGTAGGTATATATATATATATATGGTGCTGTTAATGGGGAAAACATGAAGGAGGAGATGTGCCCAGTGGGGAATAAGAACTTTCAATAAATGTTTTAACAAGACATCCCCAAAAGGCAAAAATAAGGATAAAATAGGCATGATATATCAGGGACAAGCTCCAGAAAACATAAATGTCCCTGGTAAATGGGAACAATTTGAGCATACCAGAAGATTTGAAGCCAAATGTAGTCTTGGTAAGTTACCACTGAGAATTCAATCTAGAATTTATGTTTAAGTAATAACTGGATCAGATCCTAAAAATTCAGTTCCAAAGGAGCATTCCTATGTCCAACCAAAGGTGTAGAATTTATGCCCGGTTTTGTATGAGTGCAAGCTATTCTTTATTCTAAACAGAAGTTAGGTCACAATTTAGAAATGCATTTTGTCATAGCAATTTGTGATGTGTTTAGAATAAAACAAGCGAGACTCAAAGTAGGATAAACATTACACATAATGATGTGTTGTATTTTTCAAACACTGGTTTTAGTGCTACCAGCGTGAAGACATGCAATGGACAATCCTTAAAATGTTGCTGTGGGGCTGCAATCCAAAGTATACTTACTTGGAAGTGAGATGTACCTCTGAATGGGCTACAGTTTGGGCCCAATATATTTTGCGTCTCAAGCAGCTGCATTACACCATCCAAGAGGGGCATCCCAGAATCCCACACACTGTCACATTGGACTGTGATTATTTTCAAACATTGTGTGCCCATGCATGTGTTGCAGCATCCTTTGCTACAGAGTCTTGGGTACATCTCTTGGATCAATTGCCTTTTTGCTGCCCAGAGTGAGAGACTGTGTTTCAAAGTTGCTTAATGCCAGTCTGTGTGAGAGACTGACCCAGTAGAGAGTACAGCTCTACCTGGGTGAGACACAGGGAGGGTGTGGTTATGCTGCTATGTATACATTGTCCTAGTTAGAGGTGGGAGAATGATTTGGTTTTATAGACCAGACATTTGTGTTGTCATAAATGGTTGGGTGAGGGGAAATGTGGGTGCAGCTTCTGTTTCAATTATTTTATGTAGTTGCCAGGGATGTTGCTTATTAGAGTTTGATTGTATTTTTGTATTTGTAATGGTTTTATGATTAAAGGGATATTTTGTTTTTCTGTTAATTATGCTGCTTAAATTTTTTGTGTGTTTTGTTTTAATGCAGCCTTCATCGGTAATGGTTTATTTTGATATTTTGTAATGCTTTATTTGTTGTTTTAAGTGGGGTTGTAAACTGCTTTGAGATTATAAATTTTAAATGTAAAGTGGTGTAGAAATGCTTTAAAATGAAGCAGCTTTATAGAAGCCCCTAAAAATGTTGCTGCTTCAAGAAGCCACTTGGATTTATTGGACAGCTGAGCCAATCTTGGGTGATTTTGCCTAACATTACGGGCCTAGCATAGCCCAGAAGAGAAGGCTGGAGTAAATATGTGCCATTTGCTTGTACCTTCCAGTGGGCTGGCAGGAGGGAGAAAAACACGTGTTTAGCTTCAAGTGTAGCAACTCAATTTAGAGAGCAAGAGCCAAAAAAAGCACAAACTGTAAGGTCAAATTCAGTCCGTGCTGTGTAAGAGTGTGTAGTTGCATGTGTGCCTGCAATTGACTATAATGAAACTTGTGTAGACAAATTGTGAAAGCTGAAAACTATAGACAAGCTGGCCCCCAAAACCTTTACAGCGTGCTTTTTGTGAAAAAGCTTCTAAGCTCTGGAATGTGTTGCAGCCAAAAGGACTTTCTGTTCTCATAACCTGCTTAAACTGCTGCACATGCAGTTAGCTTAAATAATGCTATACTACAGCTGCATATATACTGGCTAGGCAAGCACTTTCCAAGAAAGTTTGTTATTGTTGCTGCTGTGCTGTAGCTATCCAAGTGAGGCAGATCTGAAAGCTGTTTCAGTTCACACTTGCATTGGGAACATATAATGTGTTTTTAAAAGCAGAAACATTTCCAGCTTTAGATAATTTTTTTTAGTAAAGTGGGCCACATTGTTTGCCTAGTTTATTGTGACTAGTAAAATCTAATTGGAGCTTTAATGTTAAAAAAATCACACATTGTTCTATACGGGTCTGTGAAACTTACATTTTTACCCTTTGTTGTTGTTTTAACAACACTTTGTAGCATTCCGTTGTAGTGCCTTAGCATCTCTTTAAAACTGGAGGGTTGTCAGTGGGCCAGTCTTACCAAAGCCAAACAATTTTTTATTTTTGCGGGTCAGAGGCTTTCAGCAGAGGTCCAATGCTAGATAGTAAAAAGTTTAAAATGTTAGCATATTCTAAAACATATACAGTGGTACCTCGGGTAAGAACTTAATTCATTCTGGAGGTCCGTTCTTAACCTGAAACTGTTCTTAACCTGAAGCACCACTTTAGCTAACGGGGCCTCCCACTGCCACCACGTGATTTCTGTTCTCATCCTGAAGTAAAGTTCTTAACCCGAGGTACTATTTCTGGGTTAGCAGAGTCTGTAACCTGAAGTATCTGTAACCTGAGGTACCACTGTACATGAATAAAAAAAACACCCTTTTCTTTTCTTTTGGAGAATCTCCATCAATGAAAGTTACAAGCAGCAGAAATGGATACTGCAAAGCAGTGCTCCGTTATGATCATCTTCTTAGAGCAGGGGTCAGCAAGGTTTATCTTGCCTGGGCTGGATCGGTCCTGTGGAGATCCCTCTGTGGGCCAGATTGCACGTAGGCGACTTTTGTCATCTGTGCAGATGTGATTTTCGGCGCAGTGGAAGCAAGTCCCTGCACTGTGCTGTGCCGGTTTAGTGCAGCGCGAGAACGGGTAGCTTGGTTTGGGGGCGGCTCATGGGCCGGTCGAAGACCTCTGTGGGCTGCTTCTGGCCCATGGGCCTTAGGTTGCTGATCCCTGTCTTAGAGCATTAGGATCAAGAGGACAACAGTCTCCTGACAGAGAAAGAATACGATACTAGCATTGAACATATGGCTTACAAACAAACGATGCTTTTTTATATATATAAAAGGTGTGTACTGGTTAAAATTAAATTAAAAAACAATAATTCCAACAGAGACAGCATAAATGCCATTAAAAGCAGGATATAAATAAATATTATGTATATTTTCTCTGAGTGGATAAAAAGCTCCACTTGTGGTGCTGAAAAGATCACAGAGAAGGGGCCAGGTGGTCCTTCCTTAAAGAGGCTGATCCTGGGAGGAAGCCAAGGTGGGAAGCTGTGCTGGTTTGTTGTGGAATTGGAAGGTAACTGCTCCTGGGTGAGAGCTTTAGGTGAACCTTTTGGGAGGGAGGAGAGGACTGACTAGTGCTAGTGCCTCCAGGAGGACAACTCAAATGGCTGGTGAGTGTCTTGTCTCATCACCAACAAGAGAGAATTGGTTAGATCCTTTTTATATGTATACTCCATTTGTACTGTGGGGAGAAACCAGGGCATTTGTGATTTTTTTATCATTGGTCGGGTTCAGAGAAAATGTACTGGGGTTGTTGTGGTTGTGGGTGGGGGTGGTGTTGACATCTCCAGGGTTGACAAGATATGGCGCTTGCAGCCTAGTGGTGTTGCTGCGGAATGCCAGGCCTGCCTGCCACAATGAAGCATAACTCATTCCGGATTTCCTTGTGGACGAGGGCCTGCACTTCTCATTTCTGTTGACAACACAGGGACAGACCAGCATAAAATTTTATTTTTTATTTTAGTTGGCAATTATACTTAAGAACTTGAGAGTACAAAAAGTCCATGTGCCTTGGGATCTGGCAGCTCCCGCTGTAAAATATAATCACCATAAATATTTCAGTAACATTTGTCTTGTTCTCTCAGGACAAATGCAAAGTTACCATACCATACCATGAGCCTGGAAATAGCCCTCTGAAGAATATAGTGTTGCGATATATTGGGGCAGGGAACCTGTGTCCTTCAGGGTTGCTGGACTACAACTCCCATAAGCCTCAACCAGCAAAGGAGGGTCATGGATTCTCCAGCCTGGGTTTAGAAATGGCTGGTGGGCATTAGGAGTTCAACAACATCTGGAGGGCCACTGCTTTAGAAACACTGAACTATGTGCAATTTTATAATATATACTATACTAACAGGAAGTGCTCAACGCTGCCCATAAATTCAAACAAACCTAAAAATATTTAAAATTTTTTAAATGGATAGTGTAATTTGTGAGTTTTACGCCTGTGTGTGTGCAAACACGGATACCGCCCCCACCCCTTGCACCAAGACTGCCACCTTCACCATGGGAACCCTCATGTATAGAGATGATATCTCAAGAGGCATTCAAATTAGTGCAGGTTCGAACAGTCATGCTAAATTGGGCAACAGTATATTCAGAGCTGTCCAAATTGACACAAGCTGAAACCATCATGTCAAATTTAGTGATAGCCACCTCAGGAACCCTCGTGCGGAGTTTGGCAATGATCTCTCAAGAGGTGGCCAAACCTATAGAGAAGAAGCAGTCAAACCACTTTCCAAAATATATAGTAGATAATAAATACAACACAGAAGTTATTAGTATTACAGTATTTTAGCCATGATGTGCCATAAAACACACACATGCTTGGCAACTGGATTTCTCACATAACCAGTCCCACCAACACAGATCTAGAATCATGCAGGAGATTAAACACATACACATCCACTATAGCTCAACTAGGAAAAAAAGTTTGAGTATTATTTGCATTGCATTTGTTTAACACAAATAATTACACCTTGTGAAAGGTGCTTGTACTGCACATATGCCTCAGTTAAATATGCTGGTTGAGAAATAAATGTTTAAAGTGACTAAAGGTTGCCTGTGCACTGATGGTATGTTCCCACACAGATTTGCATGGAGGTGTGCTTTTTCTTCTATGTGTACAAATACTGGACCGCTCTAGAGGTCTCCACACCCTGTATCTTGGCCAACTTCTGGTTTGTTTCCTTTACAACCCCATTAATATGTTCTCCTGGGCCTCCTTAGAAGAGTTGGAAATTATCTCAACTAGCATTAATGTGTTTTCTTGATTCACTATGCATGGAAATTTAAATTCTCTTGAAATGAAATTTATTTCAACCACTTCACTCATTATCTTGCCTACACCATTCAGCATGGGTGTTCTATTTACATACCGTTTAAAATGAAAGCTTGTGTATCTCAACAGCGGTGGCAGGGTCTGTAATCCCTGTGGTACGTTTTTAAACTCCAGAGATACTGTGTGCTCTTGATATGTTATGAAGTCTTTGCACATAGTATAATGAGGTTAATTTTTTCACCATTTGGGGGCCAGTTTGCCATTTCTCTGCGGTCATTGGCATTGGCCTCATGAGTTCCCACAACTACATCAAGAAACATTAAGTGTGAACTGGGTTGCACATGGATACCCACAAGCAAACTGGGAGGAATGCAATATTTTCATTGTCAATAACCGCCCCATTAAAAAATAAAAATAAAGAGCACACTCTTTCGAATGACGTACTTATTGAACAGTCAGATTTATGCAGAAGTTAGATTAGATCCGGTCTTTATTGAGCATACATTTTGATTTGTTTGAAAGGAGTTATATGACCATGAGCATTCATTTGCTTGCAGGTTGCTTACATGTCTTCGTGTTAGTCATTTGCTGATCCCACACTTTCCAATTCATCTCTCTGTCACTTTCCCAACTGCAAAAAGTCAACTTTTATTTAAAAGTGGATTTGTTGTGCTAGGGCGATAAAGCCCTTTAATCCACTTTAATTGCACAAACCTCAAGTTTTGGTATGCACTTGCTTCTGTCCCTGCAAAATACTGACAGGCTGGACACAGTTCTAGTGTGCCACTGCTAAGCTTTGTGTAAGCAAATTAGGATGAATGCTGAATAAACAGGTTGCCTGGAGCAGCTCTGTAAAGTGACACTTACCCATGCCACCTTCCACATTAGTTTGACCTGAGACAATTGTGCAATTAAAATAGCAGCTTTGTCATAGCCTTTGGCTAGTACAATAAAATCTTATTTACAGATATAAAATAGCATACACAATTTGTGTCATGGACATTCGCCTTAACTCCTTTAAGTACTTAGCAATACTCCTGTACACACGAATAAAGACTCTTTTTGTGTACAAAGGCTACTTCCTGATCAGCAGCTCTCAAGCCAAACATCTGTTTAAAACTCAGCAGTTTGGATATCTGCTGTAGGAACTACTAATAGGGAAATGTCAAAAATAACTTCAGTTTATGGTAAGGTTACCAGATTTTTTCAATGAATCTGGGGGCACTTTTCAACTTCAATTGATTTTGTATGGGAACTGATTAGTAGAAACGGGGACATCTGATAACCTTAGTGTATGATGCAAGCCTGTGCCTCTCCATTGCACAAAACACTTGAATTTTTTTCTATCTGTAATCCTGGGTGTAGCCTCTTGAGGTGCAGAACTCAGTACATTACAAATTGCTTTCCACCATGGAATTATTACATGTTTGTGAAATACTTCAAATAGGAACAGTGTTAGCCAAGTGCCAGTTGTTAGGTTTGGATAAGGTTGTGTATGATCATAGGTTTCTTGATATTGCAACACTGCTAATCTGCTCAGTTCAATTCCTCAGCTGATGGGTGAAGCTTTTCACAGTGTTGATAAAAGGATTATCACCAGCTAGTGTCTCCAAATCAAGCTGCAGATTCCATTTTTTAAAGAGTGGTCAATCCATGGGATTACTAAGACTCTACAGGTGCAAGCCTATGCACACTTACAATTGAGTTCTGTACCTTCTGGGTAAAACATGGATAGCATCAAATTGCAGATTACATAGGTAGTAGTAGTAGTAACAACAACAACAACAGCAACAACAACAACAAATTTTATTTATACCCCGCCCTTCCCAGCCAAGGCTGGGCTGAGGACAGCTAACAACCAATAATAAAAACAATTGAAATACAACTTTAAAAACGTGATTAAAATGCAGCCTCATCATGGGAGGAGAAAGGAAAAAGGAAAGAGGGGGAGGGAATCAAATTGACTCCAATCCAAAGGCCAGGCGGAACAACTCTGTCTTGCAGGCCCTGCGGAAAGAGATCAGATCCTGCAGGGCCCTGGTCTCATGAGACAGAGCGTTCCACCAGGCTGGAGCCAGTGTTGAAAAGGCCCTGGCTCTGGTTGAGGCTAAGCTAACTTTCTTAGGGCCCGGGACCTCTAGGGTGTTGCTATTTATGGACCTTAAGGTCCTCCGTGGGGCATACCGGGAGAGGCGGTCTTGTAGGTACGAGGGTCCTAGGCCGTGAATAATAATAATAATAGTAGTAGTAATAATAATAATAATAATAATAATAATAATAATAATAATTGTACCCCACCCATCTGACTGGCTTGCCCCAGCCACTCTGGGTGGCTTCCAGCACATACAAAAACATAATAAAACATTAAACATTAAAAACTTCCCTATACAGGGCTGACTTCAGATGTCTTCTAAAGGTTGTTACTTATCTCCTTGATGGAAGGGCAGTTCACAGGCTGGGCACCACTATCGAGAAGGTCTTCTGCCTGGTAAGGAAACCATGCAAAGTACATACAGTACACTTACTGGGTGCCACTACAGAACATAGCAAATTTTTGGCTCCTGAGCTGTCCTCATAAGCAAAACAACTAGAGGTACATATTCAGTTTCGTAATGGTTTCATCCCTCTCAAATGATGCAGATAAATGAGTCAGTTAAAACACATACATAGGGTGGGAGCAGGTTAAACATAGATCAAGGATAAAAAGTAGAAGGCCTTGTCCTTTTTTCAGCGAGCTACCCAATGAAAAAGGTTTTAAAGGGAAAGCAGGGTGGGGATTTTCCCTTCTAGTTTCCTCTCATTTTTGTTAGCTTTAAAAAGAATTCTGCTTGTCCTTTTAAACCCTTTTCACAGTTAGATGTTTTTAAACTCCTATATCTTCTGCAGCTTGATCCTATGCCTATTTACTTAGCTTGTGCGAGTTTCTTGGAAAGTAATCCTCTGGTCCAGTATGAAGTAATCCAGTTGAAATCTCCTTCTGCCTTATATTGTCTCGGGGGGGGGGGGGGGGCGAGGGCGGGGAGCAACCCAGGGTTCATATTCCACACTAAGAATGTCAGGTGGTCATACACTAGAGCGAAGGAGGTGGGTGCCTTACCTCTGGGTGTGCAAGATTCTGGGAACAAATGTCACTGTAGAATAGAGGCCTTGAACCATAAAACAGCAGTGCATGCAAAATTACTGACAAGAAGCATGTAAAGGACAAATGGAACAGTTGTATTGTATTGTTATGCTCCTGCCAATTCTCTGAATGGTGAGAAATTCAGGCGTTGCCAGGGTTACAGCCAACGGTGATTTAAGTGGAAGGGGAAGTTGCGCTTTGGCAAAGGTTTCTGGGAAGAAGCAGGAAGTGGGCTAAACACCATGCGGGGCTAAGAAAGCCATCACCACGAGGTACGGGCAGTATATTGATTGATGTGCTTGTGGAGCTGGGCTGGCTGCTCTCAGGAAGGCAACAAAGGACTCTCTTGTGATGTGAATGCTATGGACCTCTCCATCTAGATGCAGCTGTAAATATGTGTTAATTAACCATTGGCCTGATCCACCAGGCTATAATTACGTTCTTATGTTATTACTGAGTATTCTTTTCATGTGCTAGTTTACACATCACATTATGTATCAAAGGATTATCCAGATTATGGGTGTGCAGTAAACAAATATATTAAATTTCATAAGAAATGTATCTGCATGTGCATGACTGGTACTAGAAGCTGAAGATCTCTATACTCTTTATCTTTGTTAGCTGATGTTATTTTGGAGCGCAAAAGGAGCAAAACTTAATCTGGGAGTTTACAAAAGGAGGTCATAATACTGAGTGACCATAAACAACCATTAATCCTATGATTATTTATCACAGTGTACATGATACCATATGAGAAGCAAGACCTAAGTGTATGGTAGGATGATTTTTATCCACTTGCACCCAAGCAAAATACTGTATGGAAACCAGGTATGTCATAAAATGCCTTTGGAAACCAGTTTTCCATACCAAGTAAACAAGCAAGTCATCATGGGGGTAAATAGTTATCAGTAACCATTTTGGAGACCTATTTTTATCTTGTTCCATATAATGGAAATTGTACTGCCAAAGTAGGAAGACAAGCTCCCCCTCCCTCCCCGTCAGCTGGTAGTTGTGATTAGTTTTTGTTGCTATTATATATTACACTTGAATTGACACTGCAGGATTACTAATGTAGAAGCCATTATTCAGATGAAATCTATGTAGACAAATTCCTGGACCTATTAGGAATGCAGGTGAATACCAGAGGGGCTGCTCGGGACAGCTGTGGTCTGGGTCTGCAGATATATTTGTGCAGAACTGTGCAAAATTGTCTGAAAACACTGTCATAAAAAAGAGAAAACACTTTGTTTTATTATACTTAAAGGTTAAAGTCTGTACAATGTGCTGATGCAGGAAATGTTTGATAGCATATGAACAACAGTGCAAAGAACTTGATATGGTCAGCTGCCTTTGATTTTCATGGCTCAATGGATAAGCAGCAAAATTTCTGGGTACAACAGGAATGGGGGGGAGTCCATAACCCTCCAGATGTTGCTGGACTACAGATCCCATCAGTCCTTGACCTATGTCTGTGTTGGCTTGGGATGATGGGATCTCAAGTCCAAGAACATCTGGAGGGCCACAGGTTTCCCATTCCTGGAATACAAGATTCAATTACTGCATCTGATGATTGCACAAGATTGTTTCCAGCTGTTTGCTGCTTTCCTGTTTTCCTCATGCTGCAGATACAAACCATTTGCTGCTACTGTCAGTGGACTGGCAGTGATGAGCCTGGGCACTCACACTGTCCTTGTGTGGCCTGAGGGTGTCAGGCTTGCTGACTAAGCTTGCTGGTCACTTGCAGAAGCACCACTGTCACTGGGACAAACAGCTCTCCTGGAGCATTCTTAGTGTTTCACGTTGCTGCCGATGCTGTTCTCTTAAGAAAGCTGCCAAACAGGTAAGACACTTTATCAAAATGCAAATCTATTATGTAGAAACGCTCCATCCATCAATACTTTCCTTCTTCTTTCCTAATGCTAATCAGAAATTGCTCAATTTACACAGAAACATAATTGTACTATTATGAAAGTGTATTTACAGGCAATTCATAAAGGACCAATGTTTTCCACATTCAGGGTGTGAATAAAAGCCAGTTAATTATTATTAAAGTACATTGCTCTGTCTCAAAATACTGCAAGTACTTCTTTGCACAGTACATAGCTATTAAACTATGGATCCACCCCCGCCCCCTTATGAAGTAGTGATAGCTAGAAATTTGAATGGCTTTAGAAAAGGATTAGACCAATCCATGGAAGAGAAGGCTACTAATGGCCACACAACATGATGCATAAATTCATGATGCTGGGAATCGCAAGTTGAAAGAGACTGTGGAGGATGCACGGTTGTTTGTTGTTTTTTTGCAGTATCCACATTTCCTCACCCCCAATTTAATTTTATTTGGAAAAATGTTAAAAAACAACTGCTGCTGTTGTTTTTGTGATATTTAATTGGCTGTTAACAGGGTCCTGTGTGGAAGCCGATAGTATCTGAACAGATCTTTCAGATACCACAGAACCGATGTTGGCAACTGTTTTTTTTTTTAAACGATCTGATTTTACACAGCAGTTGGCACCAGCATAGGTGCCAACTCTGTGGGGCCCTGGGTGCCCCAGCACCCATGAAGGAGGCAGGCACCCACAAATTCTGGTGCCAGGGCTATGCACGCTGTATGGCACTCATGGCCTCAGGCACCCATGGGGCCAAGTTGGCACTCCTGTTAACCAGCATTAAATGGGGGGGATGTGCGCTACCATTTTGATATCTTTGATGTGGCATTGATGCTGAAAAACAAATAAACAAGCAAACTTGCATGCCCCCACAATAAACGCAAGTCTAGGAGACTCCTCTCTCTCCATGTAGGAGCTATGACCCTGGAACCTTCTGTCTGCAAACCGTGCTCCCAGCGCGTGCTGTTGGCATTGACCTCATGTGGCAGGAATCAAAACCCCTGCCTGAGATGGGCCTAGCCCCGGCGAGGCCTCGCCACTTGATTTCGGTGCATGTCCAAAAGGGGGCCCAGCAGCAGTGCGTTGCCATAAACGGGCGAGGAGGTGGAGGGGAGAGAGAGAGAGAGGCCTCCTTTACCACATACCCTAACAGGCCACGACGGTCTTTCTGAGCTGACCCGACCCGATCTGCCCTACAGCCCCCCACGCCCAGCCTCGCCCGCGCCCTCAGCGTGACTCAGCGGCTTCCCGTGCCCCGCTGACCCCTGCGAGGAGGCGGCTTGTGAAGGCAATTCCTCTCCTCCTCTTTCCTCCTCCTCTCCCTCACAGCCTGTCCTCCCAAGAGGCGTCCGCAGGCACAGGAGGAGGCGGCAGCAGCAGCAGCCACAAGTGAGCGCCCAGCACGAGCAACAGGCGTCACCACCAACCGCCCGGCCAACCGCCCTTCCTCCCGTTGACTGACTGACTGACCCCAGGGATGGAAGGTGCCGCCGCCGCCAGGAGTCCCCCGCGTGAGGGGGAAGACCTGCTCCCCATGTGGACCCAGAAGAGGGGCTGCGAGGTGTTGAGGGACCCCTCTCTCAATAAGGTACCTTAAATGGAGTCGGCCTGTGTGGGGTGTGTGTGTGTGTGTCGGAGGGTCGGTTAACGAGGAGAGGCGCGAAAAAGCCGTGAGGGGACCGGCGTCAACTTACACATCCTCCCGCCACCCCACACCCTTTTTGCACGAGATAAATATATATATTCCCCCCTCTCCCTCGGAAGTGAATCGTGCTCGGTTCAGTGGGCTGGGCTTCCTAGGCAGTTTGCAGGGCTTGCAAACGCAGCGCCGGGAAGTTTTCGCCGGCGGAGGGAGGTTTGTGGTGTTGTTGTTTCCCCCCCTCCACGCTCGCTCTCCCTCTCCGTCGCTGTAACCGAGCCGGTTGGCCTTTTCTGCCTTGGCTCCGCCCCAGCGCTCGGCTCTCGCCTTTTCCTGCAGCCGTAGGGAGAGGAAGCGAAGCGGGGCAGCAAAACACCCTCCTCTCTCCGCGCGCGAAAGCCCAAACCCACGCTGGACTCCCCGGGGAGTTTTATGGCGAGTTATTCGTCCGTTTAATCTTCCCACTCCCCATCTCATGTTCAAATGCAAGCTGGACATGGTGCGGTGGTGCTGTTTGCTTATGCCTTATAAACTGTGCACACACACACACACACACACACACACACACACAAAAAAACACACCGGTCAAAAAGTTTCATAATTGTCTACACTCGCGCAGGGTTGCCAGCTGGTCCAACAGCAACCGTCCCAGTTTGCTTCTCTGACCTTGACAGGTTTATGATAGGTGCTGCAATCAGCCAGGAGATGGTTCTCTGGCAGAGCAAACTGCTGTTCAAGGAACAGCCCCTTCAAACATTAGAAGAGGTGTCTGCCCTGACCCTCATGGCACAAGAACCTTGTTCCTTTCCTGCAGCCAAGCTGTTAGGGCCACTGGCCACAACGTGATTTCCTCATGTGGAGCAGCAGTTTGGCTCTAGTCAGCTGTCTGTTCCTGGCAGTAAAAATTGACTCTTTCAGCAAAATCTGCGAGTGCCTTGGTCATGATCAAGTGGTGCTATTGCCTTTCCAGGGTCAGACCACACTATTTAATAGGAGACGCACTTTTAAAAATCCCTGTGCCATTTCTCTCCATTACCTACTGCCTTCCAGGCAACACTCTGTATAGTGGCTCCAGCTCCACCAGCCCATTGGATATGAATGGTCACAGTTGTCGGGTAAGTTCTAAACTTGTTCTAAACTGAGCAAGTTACAAAAAGAGAGAATTGTTCTAAAGATGTATGGGGTGTGTTGTTTTAAAGATACATGGAGTGTTAAATCACTAAAGGGATATGCTTCTCTGATATCCTTATTTTTGGGTGCGTGTGTGCAAAGAGAAGAGTATGAAATGCACAGAAGCAGAAGAGTAGGACGTTACAAAAGGAAGAGAGAATCAAGTCCAACTTAGCAGTTTTATCAATCAAAAAGTTAAATATCTTTTCAAAGGTCTTAAACTTGTCTAAAACGTTTAGAAAAGCACCATAAAGGATATTATTACTCAGGAAAAGATGGGTAACAGCACATGGTGGATTGTTAAAAAAAAGGGGTGAATATAAGTATCTATGGAGTACTTTGGGGAGTTACCTTGGCGCCAGTTTTGTGCATTACTTGAAGGTGGTGGGAAGTTGGATTATCAACATAGTTTCTGCATGTTTTCTTGGAAGTCTGTAGTTCAGCTAGAGTTTTAGACCCTCGACTTACTAGTCTTATGTCCCCCTTCTGTTTTTAGACAGCTTGGAAGTCTGTAGTTCAGCTAGAGTTTTAGACCCTCGACTTACTAGTCTTATGTCCCCCTTCTGTTTTTAGACAGCTATGTGCATGGCTTTTGGAAGGGCTGGAACTGAAGCTCAGTGGTAGAGAGTCTGCTGGCATGCTGAAGGTCCAAGGTTCTTTTGTTTCAGATTGGACTGGGAATGTCTCTTCTCTGAAACCCTGGAGAGCTGCTTCCAGTTAGAGTAGACGATAGCAAGCTAGATGGACTAATGATCCGACTTGGTGTAAGGCAGTTTCCTATATTCCTAATGGATGGAAAAATGAGTTGTGAAGCACAGATTTCGTACCCCCATTCTGTGCTTTACAACTGCTTCTAAAGTCCAAATATGTTAGAACCAACCAAACAAAAGTTTATCAACCCTGATAAGAAAGATATACTTTGAGCATGTGCAGATTTGCATGGTAATCTCAAACCATAGCACTATCATGACTTTAGGGACAGACTGGTGGTGAGGTTGGAGTCATGCAGTTGCGCTGACAGGACCTCCTCTGACCAATCAAAAGTTTTTTCTTATTTC
The DNA here is from genome assembly GCF_964188315.1 of Podarcis muralis. Lineage (NCBI taxonomy): Eukaryota > Metazoa > Chordata > Lepidosauria > Squamata > Lacertidae > Podarcis > Podarcis muralis. The sequence goes on from NC_135657.1 coordinate 80,488,596, forward strand.
ACAACATTTATATACCGCTTGATCGTAATAAAACCTCAAACCAGTTTACTTTTTCCATGGGGATGCCTAATATAATATAGTTAATATAATAGAATATAGAATAGGACAGAATAAAATAGTAAGTGCTGTTTAGAATGTGGTTCTGCAATTCAGTACTGCCTATAACATCACTGGGAATGAATGGCAGTCTCTCATCCTCAAAATCTGTGCCATTTGATAAACACTTGGAATCTTCTCTATTTTATTTATACCTGTGTGCTGCCCCCACACCTTCCATTAAAAAAGGGTGGGAGTATAAGTTCCCCTTGTATAGAGTTTTTAGCCCTCTGTGCATTTCATAGCTATTACACAGGGCCAACCTTATTGTTAGGCAGAGTGTAGCAACTGTCTCAGGCAACTGATTTTAGTGTCATGAAAAGATGGCTAATTTTTAATTTGATTTATTATTACAGCACTATATTTTTACTGCAAGGAAAAGGCATTTCTAGAATTTTCCATTTTGGGTGCCAAAATAACTTGACTGGTTGACTAGGGCGCAAAACCATTTGCTGCTTGGGCTTATGCAGCAAAATGCCTTGGGCAAGCGCTGACTAGTTTGGATTAGAGCTGGCTCTACTATGGCAGTTAAGATAAAATCAGATGTTTCTAGAAAAGACCTCTGTGTAAGATACAAACAGTTACCATTTTAGCTATTTGTTGTAGGTTCATTAGCTCATGACAAAGGAAAGAACATTGGATACTGGTTGTTCCCAAGAAGATAATGAGCTGCCAGTCATTTAGCCCTGACTGAGGGTTTTGGAGGGTAAGGAAAAGTAGGAATAACAAACCAGTATCCAGTAAAAAAATTATCTTAAAAAAGTAGATGGTGTTAAAACTCTTGATCTAAGAAGTAAAATGGAATCCTATTTATGTGCAGTTTATTATGGGAAGCTATCGCATGAAGAGGAGTAATTTTAGCTGAAAGTCGTGAAGAGCACACCTGCAGAGTTGCTATGTTAGACTGGAGGACAGTTATGAAATTCTGGGCCCTGTTTATTTTTTGTTTGGAGAAGTGATTTATTTGATATACCATACTTTTCTGTCTATAAGGCACCCTCATGTATAAGATGCCCCCTATTGGGGGGGCCCTCAAATTTAAGAAAATGGGGGGACGCAAGCAAAATTGCCGAAGTGGCAACCAATCCAAAGCAGCCCTTGCCACATCCGCTAATAACCTGCCCATTTGACAAAGCAGCAGCCAATCCAAAGCAGCTGTTGCCGCATCCACAAATAATCCACCCGGTTGACAAAGCAGCAGCCAATCCAAAGCAGCTCTTTACGCATCCACAAATAATTGATTGACAGCCCTGAAGAAGGTGAGGAAGGGGCGCTGGGTGTGTGTGTAGGGATCCAGAAAGGCTGGCCCAGGGGCGGGGAGAGAGAAGCCGACTGGCCCCTCAGAGAGAGAACTTTTGCCTCCCTTTCCCCCCCCCTTGAACTCCCCCTTCACGCACCCTGTGCGTTTGTCCCTCCAATGGCAATGGGTAGATCACTGCCAGTTTTTTATACTGGGTAGTAGATTGCAACCTGGTCTATTGCTTTCATTTTATAGATCAATGGTCTCGTTAGATAGTAAAATTCATGTTAAATTGCTGTTTTAGGGGTTGTTTTTAATTGTCTGGAACGGATTAATCCATTTTGTATTACTTTCTATGGGAAAGTGCGCTTTGGTTTTGGAACGCTTTGGTTTTGGAACAGACTTCTGGAATGGATTAAGTCTGAGAACCTCGGGTTACATACACTTCAGGTTACAGACTCTGCTAACCCAGAAATAGTATCTTGGGTTAAGAATTTTGCTTCAGGATGAGAACAGAAATTGTGTGGTGGCGGCAGTGGGAGGCCGCATTATCTAAAGTGGTGCTCCAGGTTAAGAACAGTTTCAGGTTATGAACGGACCTCCAGAACGAATTAAATTCTCAACCCGAGGCACTTGTAACTTATACCACTGTATAAGTTACAGGTGCCTTAAAATCTGTGGACCTTACCTTGGGATAATGTGGAAGTTTCCTCTTCAAATGTTTTGCTAAAACATACTGCCTCTTACAATTCCACATTAACTTGTGAAGTTGTTCTTTACTGGATTATTATAGTGCCATCTCTTTGTAGGTCCCATTATTAGGGTCAAATTACATATTCATAGTAACTGTATGTAATATTGACTACAAGACTGCCTTTCCAAAGTGGCCTTAGACAGGGAAGTAAACAAGAAGCCTGAGTGTGAGCAGGTGGTTAGACCTTTCTAACTTGCTGCTTTCCCTTTGAAATCTCCCCTTTTACCTTTTTTCGCTTGGAAGTTTCAGGCTGGATCCACAGCAGTTGTAAAAGTGCCTAAGGGGAAAATGAAAAAGGTGAACATAAGACTAGTGTTCCATGTACTGTAGATGTGTTGGCCTTAATATGATTATCAGTATTGGAGTATAGGAAGTAGCCTATTTTCTCATTTTTTCTTTCTTCTAAGACCCTCCCTAGGATCTTCATATACTGATTCATCCCTACTTTCTCTGTTTATCTTTGGTAGCTGCCAGGTTGAGATAAACAATTTTTCTAGGTTTTGTCTAAGACTTTATCTTTTTTTTTAAGATGGAGGATGAAGGTATCCATACTTTATGATGTATGTTCATATGAACTATGAGAATAGAATCTATCTGCAGTACTGTGTATCTGTCCTAAGGTAACATGAGCAGCAGCCCTTGCTTGAACTTAGGGGGAGGCGTGGTCAGGGTTTTTATTTATTTATTTGGGGAAGGTTTACAGAGTCTGACAATCCCAGGTCTAGACAGAATGTCAATATGTAAACCAAAAGCTCTGCAGAGTGGGACCTAATCTTCTTAACCTCTTTGTAAAATGCCTATTTTTCAGGGGGAATCTAAAAGTTAGATATGCTGAGCTGGCTCATGCTTCTTCAGGCAGGAAGGGAGCCTGGCCTTCAGTAATTTCTTAAGATAGAAAAAGTTCAAGGAGAACTCTATTTCCTTTTCGGAATACTGTAACAGGAAAGTAGTGTGATACTGCTTCAATAAAATGCTGTTGAAGTGGTATTGTAGCCTCTGTTCCTTTTGGAGGTGAATGCTTATTTTATGTCTCTCCTGAAAATGTTTCAGAGCAGGGGGTACACAAAATTAAAACTTTGCATGGGCCACTGTGCATGTTTTATTTCAGTTATTGTATTATGTGTGAAGGAGAGAAAAGGCAAAACAAACCTAACCTTCCAGGTTTTCTTAATGAACATAAAATAATGACTTTTACTCTTTGAGGATCATCCGCCTAAACCCGTCAAGGTCATAGTTAACAAGAAAGTGCAATTTCAGTTTCTATCTCAGTTTTGGTTTTCTGTCTTCATCATTCACAAGGGTGTGAAATGGGCCATGAATCATTGTTGCTGCAGCTACAATTGATGCTACAGATTCCAGTATTACTGAAGCTCTAAAACTGGGATGCAGTTAAGGGACTTTCCAAATGTTGCTAAACTATGAGTTGCATGATCCATGCCTATTGGCCATGCTGGCTGGGGCTGATGGCAGGTGCAGTCCAACAACAACATATAGAGGGCCACAGGTTCATAAGAAACAAAATCCCAAAATATCTTACAAGGTTACTGTAGGGATTACTGAAAAGATGCATGTGAAGTGCAAAAAACACCAAAAGCACTATATAAATGCTCAGCATTTTATTCACGCTGTGAACATGCTACAAAGAGTCATAACACAGGCAGAAGGCTAGTAAAAATGATTGCGGTCGTAGAATTTTTACGTAAAAAGTCTTAACATTTTGAGGTGCATGTAGGAAAGCAGGAAGAAGAAGGCTAGCAATAATATCTTGCAGACAACTGTTTGGGAGTCCTCTTACCCAAATGTGACATCTAGTTTTGTCAGATATATGTGTAAGACTAGCATCTGACCCATCCTATGATTAAATATTGCTTCTCTCCTGTATCTTAATCACAGGGAACTGGAAAAACTTGAGTAATAATTGAGTTTCCTCTTCTTAAGATCAGCCCCCAGCAGTGGCCCTAATGGCCACAACACTCCTTTGTTGTACAGTGGTACCTTGGGTTAAGTACTTAATTCGTTCCAGAGGTCCGTACTTAACCTGAAACTGTTCTTAACCTGAAGCACCACTTTAGATAATGCGGCCTCCCACTGCTGCCGTGCCGCCAGAGCATGATTTCTGTTCTCATCCTGAAGCAAAGTTCTTAACCCGAGGTAATATTTCTGGGTTAACGGAGTCTGTAACCTGAAGTGTATGTAACCTGAAGTGTATGTAACCCGAGGTACCACTGTATTGCCACTACATAAGGTCAGGTAAGGATGAGGAATGATTCTCACACTTTCTGACTGTCCACTACTTGAAACTTGTTTGGCTATTACTTTGCCCATGCCCTAGCTGCTTCTACAAGGCATGTTTCCAATCATACATTATATCTGGTCTTGTGAAAATTGTGTGTATGAAAATTAGTTTGTTGATAAATTATCAACATTATTTCATTTTTTGAATGATAAATTTAGTGATTATATGCCATCATATTCTCTGTTTATGTCTAATGAATTACTCTGGGTTTGTTAAGATGTTACTGCATCTGAATTTTTAAGAATGCAGTAGAATGTGTAGTATTGGTTTTAAATTATTTGTGCGTGTACATATACATTGTTAATTTTAAAAATCGAATAGAATAATGACCTACAATAACTCAAGCCTCTTATGTTGGCCTGTAATACACTACAGTGGTACCTCGCAAGACGAATGCCTTTCAAGACAAAAAACTCACTAGACGAAAGGGTTTTTTGTTTTTTGAGCTGCTTCGCAAGACGATTTCCCCTATGGGCTTGCTTCGCAAGACAGAAACGTCTTGCAAGTTTGTTTCCTTTTTCTTAACACCGTTAATACAGTTGCGACTTGACTTCGAGGAGCAACTCATAGAACGCGGTGTGGTAGCCTTTTTTGAGGTTTTTAAAGACTGGTGATTTTTGAAGCTTTTCCAAAACTTTCCCGACACCGTGCTTCGCAAGACGAAAAAAATCGCAAGACGACAAAACTTGCGGAACGAATTAATTTCGTCTTGCGAGGCACCACTGTACAAGTTTGTAATTTGTGGGGTAATGACACCATGTTTTCTCCGTGTGTGTAGACATGGAAGGATGGATTATTTGAGTGACACAGACTAGAAGAGTTGGAGAGTACTGTCTGACAGCTTTGAGAAAAATGAGAATAAGCCTTGGTTTTCTCATTTGTTTCCCTATGCTGTTTAAAACAATATTACCAAAGTGGCCAGGAATTTGTTCTATGTGATTGCGGACTGACCTAGATTCCAGATGCCTGCATCTCAAACAGCCTTCAGTTTCCTGAAGTGGCTTTATTCTCTAAATAATTTTGACATAGTTTTTAGATGCCACTTGGGTCTTCAATTTGGTAAATCATACCAGATATAAAATGGCTGAGAAGTTATATTCCAACATGTGACAACAGCTACCACTTATATAACAATAACCATTTATTCCAACTAGTTAATAATCTGACCAATTTATTCCTACTTAGACCCCTTGAAGTAATTTGGTGTGTGTGAGGGGTAATTAAATAGTACTCAAAAGGGCCAATTTTACATTTTATTTTTTCTATCCACAGAACAGGAAAATCCAAATGAAAGTGGGGTGTGTGTGTAGTCTGCTACTTAGATGAGGACATAATGTGAATGTCATGATAAACATGCACACAAATCCATTTTTACATTCTAAATTGCCACATGTACACAACCTAAACACCAAAAGTCCCTTAAAAAGGCAAAAAGAAGGGACTGGGCACTCTTTTAAAAATATAATCATTTTCTAGGCAAGGGCAGGAAGAACACCTGTGAATCCTTACAAGTAGCTGTTTGAGATTTAGGGGTCTGCCACTTTTCTTGCCCACCTCTCTGGCTGCAGCAAGTAGAACCTTAATTCTGCTACACAACAAGAGGTGAGCAAAAGTACAGAAAGCAGAAAAAACTGCCCTGCAAAATATCTTGAGCCATTTCAGTTTGAAAGAAGGGTGACACAGAGCTCAAGTGGCATACAGTACATGATTTCCTTACCTCCAATTTTATCTTTACAACAACCAGCAATAAACAGCCCAGCAATTTCCAGCAATCTTCTTGGCTGAGCAGAGACTTGAAATTAGGCTGTACAAGTACAAATCCAAAATTTAGCCACTAGAACACACTGCTGCTGCAGCAGCAGCACAATTTCACTACAAACACTAACAACACACACACAATGATGTATTTCAAGATTTTAAAAAACTGTACAATAGTCAAAGATATTAAATGTGAAAAGATTGGCTACATAGCTAATATATTTCTCTACACATTGCAACATCTACATGCTAACAGAAACTAGAATTCCCACTAAATCAGAGATAGCCAAAAAGGTGCTCTCCACCAGTTGTTTGACTCCAATGAACTCTAGCCAACATGTTAGCGGTAATGAGAAATTAGTCCCTGTTCTACCTTAACAAACATGTACTATCCAACAATGCAGTACGTCTGACCTATGGTATAGACAGACCTTCAAATACGGCTCTTAGGCTGGAGCCAAGCTTTTTATGGGTTCCCTCGCCCTTTCATAACAGTTTCTAACTAGTTCTCTTAGTGGTGCAGCAATAAAACTGCTAGCACATTTGCAAAGCTAAGCAGGGTCCAGTATGGTTTCAAATTGGATGGTGCACCGCATGTTGAGATGCCTGCATTGCAGGGGGTTGGACTAGATGCCACCGAGGTCCCTTCCAACCCAACAATTCTATGATTCTATGACTTTTCTTTGGAAACATCAGTTTATTTCAAAGAAACACTTAACACTAACATGAGAAAACTTTACCCACTTTGAAAAATCATCATCAAAACTGAAGGATATTCTCATCTCTGTTTAACAGCACTGGGGGAAATGGCTAAATAATATTTTATGAACTGAAGATACACCATTTAGATTAACAGCTCCATTGCTTATTTAGTTACTTATCTAATAAGAAAGCTTATATCCTGCCTTTCCACTGCCAAAGCATTCTCAAAGTTGGTAGACAACATTTGTTCAAAATAATAGTCTTTCAACTTTTGTAGTTCTTTGTGAACTCTCAGAAGATATAATAGGATGATCTAACTTTAAGATATTCCAGGCGCCTGTTTGCCCCACATCATCTTACTAAGAATGGCAGGACTGGGAGACTTAAAGAGTCATACAGTTGGAAGAGATTCAATGCTATCAAGTCTGATTCCCTTTTGTGATATTAACATTGACTACACAGACGGTAGCTGACTTTAATGAGCTGCGCCAAAATAGAGGTCAGAAAACGCTGGGACCAAAGATTACAACTATGCTTAAAAAAAATAAAAAATCAGCACACTGTAGGGCAAAATAAAGACAGAATGCTCAAGAAACAGCAAGAGGTGGCCAAGGGAATTGGATTTACTATGGAAGGAGAAAAAGACTGGACCAGATCTGTTGTTAATACAATATTTCTGAAACTAAATGTAAATGGAATACAGTGGTACCTCGGGTTACATATGCTTCAGGTTACATACGCTTCAGGTTACAGACTCTGCTAACCCAGAAATAGTACCTCTGGTTAAGAACTTTGCTTCAGGATGAGAACAGAAATTGGGCTCCGGCGGCACGGCGGCAGCAGGAGGCCCCATTAGCTAAAGTGGTGCTTCAGGTTAAGAACAGTTTCAGGTTAAGAACGGACCTCCGGAACGAATTAAGTACTTAACCCGAGGTACCACTGTAGCAGTTCGGCTCTGCAAATCTATCCAGCCATTTCTCCACACGTGTCAAAATCACTTCTATGTCGCTTCCATCAGACAACAGTGACTAAGAGACTGATCTATGAATCAGGACACCACTAGTATTCATCACTAGGTGGTATTATACAAGACATTCACTCAACGTTATTCCACCTTCTGTGATAGAGTGATAATAATTCTGATTTAATTTACAGGGACATTAAAAGTTCTAAATAAAGCATTAGCATTATTATTTTCTTGCTCCATGTGGCCACTGCTGGGAATGAAGAAACTCATATGGAACTGCTGTAACATGTGATACACATAGGACCAAATATAATATGTTAGTTTATGCATTACAGCTGTGTCACAAATCTTATAAAAACCATTCAGAAACAAGATGTGCTATTATCTTCCAGTATATGACATTTATAATTTTGTTGCTATCAGTTATGAAACATGAATTTGTCTCTAATTTATATGGCCTTCTTTATATAGCTGTTCATGTTGATGACAAACCTTTTATTCCCATTTCTGATGGAAATCAGAGGCTAAGAGAGTAGGTCTTGTCCAGATTATTGAAAGGATTTATGGCTAAACTGGAATTTCAGTCCTGGTGCAAGTCCTAGTTTCTTTCAACTGAACTAGATTGCTTTCCATTATTTTACACATATCTCTTAAGAAGGACATAATCATATGGAAGATTTGCATAATATACCCTAAACAGGAATTTGTCAGTGTGGAAAACGAGTTTACTGTTTTTCTACCCAAACTGCAGTAAAATTTCTTTTATACGTGGAATTTGAAAAAGAAGGATTGGTGATCAGCAGAAATTTGGCAGGTGGCGAAAGAGAAGGCTTTCTGAGCAGTGACTCCAGCTCCAGCACCTAGGGAACGCTCTTCCCAAAGACTTTTGCCTGCCCCCCCCCCTCCTGCATGAATACCTTTTTAGTGCCAGGCAAAGACTATTCTCTATTCAGGTTGTGAAATCTTTTTAGCTCATTAATTTTTACTGGTGATTATGCCTAGGCTGACGGAAAAGGCAAGTTAGATTATTGTGTAATCAATTGTAGTGCCTCAGTTGATTATATGATAAATAAATAGAAATATTTATAAATTTATTTCATAACATTTATATAGCACTTCATCGTAGAAAAAACCTCAATGCAGTTTACAAAAAAGAGTAAACAATAACATTATCACTGAAAAAATTGCAACCATAATTTAAAACATACAGAAAGTTAAAACTACGATAGAATAGACTAAAATAAATAAACTCCTGCAGATTCTTTCAAAACACCTGGATAGGCTTGTCTAAATGGGAATGTCTTCCGGAACCACCAGAAAGAATACAGGGAAGGTGCCTGCCTGATATCAATAGGCATGGACTTCCAAAGTGCTGGTGCTATATGCAGTTTGTTCTTGTTTAATTGCACTGTCTGCTTTTATTGATATATGGTGATGAATGAATAAATACTGAGTAAATAAATTCAATGAGTAAAACCAATAAGAGATATGTGTAACTGGAAATAATTAAGGCAGCAGAGATTTCCCCTGGTAGTTTTAAACATACACTTCAGGATAGGTTTATGGGAGACTGCAGAAAGAGCTACTTTGGCAATAGAGTTCTTCAGTTTTTTATATTGCAGATCCCAAAATACTTCTTGACGCCTTGCCTGATTCATTGTCAACCAAGCAGATTTTTAGACCCCCTGATGGTTAGTTGTTGGGGCCCTTATAAGAGACGGACAACTCCTTCTCCATCAAGACATTTCACGAGGTGTAAGACCAGGCCAATAAAACAAAAAAACATCTCTTACATTTGTAAATGTTTGATCTACTATTGAACTTTTGGTGATGCTTATAATATATGTTCAGTACTTTGTGTCCTTATACAGGAATGTACACTGTTAAGTAAGGTTTTAATCTGGTCTAACAGAACAGATAATAAATCCAATTAGCATACTCTCAAATTAGAAATGCCGCATAGTTACAAATACCTTTCCAATCTGCTGTTAGTTTATGCTTTCCTTGATTGCCCTTATTTTGCCCTCTTAAAACATCAGACTAAAAGTTGATTTTTGTACTAATTGTCCTTCCTTTAGCTCCTATGTGTTTAGTCCATTAAGTTAAACATCCTCTAGTGATTCAGGAAAAATGGCAAGGTGTTAAATGAAAATAAAAGCTTGATGAGGCTTGGTGCTAACTTAATACTTATCACTATGGCTGGTCTGAAACATAGTGGACTGTTTTGCACATCATGTTGAGCCAAACTGTGGCTAATCATGAAATGTGGGGTCCAAGAGAAGAGATTGTGTCCCCTTTGCTCAAACCTGGTTGTACTACTCCTATGTTGTGCTGTGCTAAGCCATGATTTGTGTTGTGTGAACCCAGGTTCATGATTTAACTTTCCCAGACAAACCAAGAACTGTAAACCATAGGACAAACACATTGTTCATGGTTAGTGTGGAGAGAGCTAAACATTGAGCTGGACTCCAGACTCTAGCATGCTTGCTTGTTCATACTTTTTCATAGTTGGTGTTACTTGTGAACCAGGCCATTGTGAGCCAGTTAGTTCAACTTTTGATTTATTTGTTTCTCAAAGTTTTACAGCAGTATAGCCATCTGATTCTATGGTAATTGAGATACATCAGATAGTTTCAGTTGGTAGAGATTCCTTATTAATAATTCTGATGTCCACTGTTGCTATTTTTATAATAGACCTTGATTTCCAGACAGTACAACAAATAAGAAAAAAACCAGGCAGCACTTATGAAAATAGTGAATCAGCTGATTTGATTTCAGCAAAAAACACTGCACATGGAGATTATTAGCGTGAACATAAAGCAGATTTGGCCTTTAAAAGATGTCTGGAACTAGTCCATGAGCAGCTCCTGAGGGATGCTTACAGATAAACCTTTCTCTCACCACATGTGTTGGATGAGATGTTTACTAGTTGGATGAGAGCTGAGAACTGGAAGAGATGAAATTTTAATTATTTTTTTTACCTTGACTTCAGTTTCTGGACTTGTACTATGTGCCCTTTAAAAATGTTCAGGTTCCTTATATTAAAAAAATAGATTAAAGAAGCAAATGATAATTTGTGAGCAACTACAGTAGCTTGTTATATCATTATAGAGAAATTATATTGCTGTGGAGTCTTAACATTTAATATTTTATTCACTTACATTCCTTACTGTGGTTTTCAATTAAATTAAGCATTATAAATATGACACATAAATGTGAATTTGCCCCCTGCATATAATCTACCAAGGCTGCTATTAGAATAAACTTTTAACCTGACCAGTTGTACAGTTTTCAGTTTGGCATTTATCTGCCGATCTATATTCCAGATTCTGCACAGTGACATATAACATCAGCAACTATATGGGAAGTGTTGAGACTATGGTTGTGTACACATCACCACCTTTAAGCACAGTTAATAACGTGTTTCAAATGCATTTGTATGTCATTGTACACATCGGCATGGTTGGATGTGTTTCTTAGTTGCCTGCTGTCTGTCCACACTCGTGGGCAAAGAGGGTGTGTGGCTATGGGCATAGCCAGAGGGGGCAAGGAGGGGCAGCTGCCCTCCCAATCAATAAAAATCAATATAAATAAATAGCTAACTAAGGTTCTGTCACCCTTAACAAAAGGCCTGCCCACCCGCAACAAAAATCCTGGCCACGCCCATGGGTGTGACTTATATTTTCAAATTGGATTGAAACTTGTTTGGTGGAAAACACATCAAATGCAGTATTTCTCAAACTACAGGATAGATGTGGATTGAATTTGTGGCTAATGTGTGTACATAATTTCACAAACCAGCTGTGGGAGCGCGCTGGGTACACATTGAAATGGGCATGTGTACCATAATTGTGTGTGTATACCATATTTTTTAAACAAGACCACTCACCCATGGTAAGTTTATTTCATTTGAAAAGGCTTGGTACACAGAGTACTGCAGGCCACCAAAGTAAATGCTGCTATTTGTTAGATTTATGAAATACACCTCTGCCCCACGAGGACTATAATCTTTTTCTAAGCTAGTAATGGTATAATTCTTGCATTACATTTCGACTTCACATCTGGAACCTGGTTAAACACGTAAGGCAAGTAACCCCCAGTGTAATGTTACCCAGAGCATGTTCTCATAGGTGATTTTTACAATGGTTGTTGCTAAGTAGAAATATTTCTTGTTGAACATGTTTTTCTGGATAGAAAAGTGTAAACGAACTCCACAAAATATAAAAATTCTCTAAATCTATTTCTTACTGTGAAACAGATAAATAGACATATATGACATTATTCTTTGCTTTGTTTCAATAGAAACATGTTTGAAGTGTTGTGATCTCCAAATTTTCTTCTTAGGGCAACTTACAAGACAAGTATTTCAAAAATACAAAAATAGATCATTTTTGTAGGGTCAGGGCTCCACAACTTCCCATGTAAAATTGCCAATGTCAGCAATGCCCCCCCCCATCCCATTTCAGGCAATCTGCCCTCTGTGGTGGAGAAGTGGAGGAGTCTGTTTTCCTTTGCACTAGAGAGGCAAAAGCATCATGAAGACTCATGCTGCTCTTACTTTCTGCTTTTCCAAAGCCCCATGAAAAAGGAAACCAGCACATAGGACTTGGGGAAAGGGCAGGGTCTTGTTTTACACCACACAAAGATGATTCCAAGTGCTAACAGATGCTCCCTTGCAAATGTTTCTTGCTACTGCAGCTTTCTGTCACAATATGCTATAGTCCTATACAGTATTGCACTAATGAAAGTCTCCCTCCCTCTAATAATGGTCTGCAATTCTTTTGCCTCCTTTCCCCCCAAAATGTTTTCTAGAACCAGGCTCTGTACATGACCCCCAGCATAATTTCATGCAGTCTAATTTCAAAAGCCCTCTACAAGTAATCAGTTCAGACCTTTGGCGAGAGTGTTCTGTCCCTGCCCTTGCAATGTGCTGAATGAGGAGATTATACTTAAAGTTCCTCTTTCTATGACTGTTCTAAGCTTTGCCTTGGATACCTTGCTAAAGATACCACAGGTTATCCAGTATTATCTGCTGTGAAACACAAATTGTCATGGGCTTCTATTTGCAGATTTCCTTTTATATTTCTTAGTTCAACCTTTCTGGCCTTTAAAAAATATTGCACATGCCTTCTATGCATTCAGGCATTTCATAGCTAAGGATAAGCATCTAGGACAGTGTGTGTCTGGAATATTAAGCTGTAACTCCTTCTTAAATATGGATATTTAAAATATTGAATATTTAAAAGTGGTTTTAAGCTGCCCTGCATTCTTTTGGAATGGGTGTAGGAACCCTTGAAATAAGAAAACATTCTCTGCTTTTGAATACTTAGTTCAGAGAAGACAGAGGCCCCAACTTTATAACTTAAATATTTACCAAGGCAGTTTTCGCTTTCATTCAAATGGAATCCTATTTTGTTCTTCCCTTTCATTATTCTCTCTCATCATAGCAGATAAATTTAAAATTAACAAGGTGTATATTTGCATGTTTGAAGATTCTGAGTTTATGACAAGCTGAACCATATTACAGTGGTACCTCTAGATGCGAACGGGATCCGTTCCGGAGCCCCGTTCGCATCTAGAAGCAAACGTAACCAGTGATGGCACATATGCGCGTGCATGCGCGCGCTGCTTTTTGCCGCTTCTGCGCATGCATTACGTCATTTTGGGCGTCTGCGCATGCGCACGTGGCGAAACCCGAAAGTTATGTGCTATGTTACTTCCGGGTTGCCTCGGAGCGCAACTTGAACGCGCTCATCCCGAAGCACATTCAACCCGAGGTATGACTGTATAGATTTCAACAGGTTACTCTATCGAGAACAGCTGTTTATAGACAGATAGTGGTGTGGCCATGAGGAAGCTGACCAGGGAAGCAGGGTTTCATGCTCCAGACTTGAATAAGGTCAAGCCCCTCACCAATTGGAATATCTGCATTTTGTCCCTTGTTGGTGAGAGGCTTTAAAAACTTCAGTGCTGGTTCTGTGATATCAGGGACTCTTGGTGATAGCACCCTTAGTGGGTCCACTTAACCTGGAAGAGACAGACCTGCAAACTGATAAGCTTAGGCTATATCTGATCTTCTTGTGTGCTATGTACAAAGGGGAAATCGTTGCACTGTTTGGGTGGTGGGTTCTCTGCTGGTCTTGAAAAACATTCACCACCAGTGGGGCCAAAAAAGCTTCATATATGGCTAATACATCTTTCTTTTCAGAGCTCACCAAGGCCTTGCCCAGAACCTGCTTTCATTTTTTTTTAAAAAATTTTTATTCAAAATTTTCTAGACATTTATCTTCCAACACATATAACCCCATCCCCAACAATACAATAAACAGACAAAAAAGAAAGAACAAAGAAAAACATACAGAAAAGAAGAAAAAGTTATAACATCATCGTCAATTTCTTACTTTCCTCGCTTTTGGACTTCCTCACGTCTTTCGTTCCCGCTTTCCAAATTTATAAAATTCTAGACAGCAAATTATCACCTTGTTTCAATTTCTTAGTTATATTTTTCCCATATTATGTCTTCCAATTTTAAATTTGTTTTCCAAAGTCTTAGATACTTAGATATACATAATATTAACCAGTAGATTTACTTTTTCTCAAATCTCATCTATTCTCAAACACTTGTCAACTAATTTACTGATGCCACCTTAACTCTTACTCTTACATCATCTTAACATTCATACAGTTTACAATGTTTTTGTAGATAGTCCTTAAATTTCTTCCAATCCTCTTCCACCCCTTCTTCTCCCAGGTCACAGATTCTGCCAGTCATTTCTGCTAATTCCATATAGTCTATCAGTTGCATCTGCCATTCTTCCAGCGTGGGCAAGTCTTGAGTTTTCCAGTGTTTAGCTATGAGTATTCTTGCTGCTGTTGTTGCATACATGAAAAATGTATAATCCTTCTTTAACACCCTCTGGCCGACAATGCCCAAAAGCAAGGCCTCTGGTTTCTTAGGGAAGGTATATTTAAATACCTTTTTCAACTCGTTATATATCATTTCCCAGAAAGCCTTAACCCTAGGGCAATTCCACCAGAGGTGAAAGAACGTTCCTTCAGTTTCTTTACATTTCCAACATTTGTTATCAGGCAAATGGTATATTTTTGCAAGCTTGACTGGGGTCATGTACCACCTGTATATCATTTTCATAATATTTTCTTTTAAGGCATTACATGCCGTGAACTTCACACCGGTGGTCCATAACCTTTCCCAGTCAGCAAACATAATATTATACCCAATGTCCTGTGCCCATTTTATCATAGCTGATTTGACCGTTTCGTCTTGTGTATTCCATTTTAGCAGCAAGTTGTACATTTTTGAGAGAACCTTAGTTTTGGGTTCTAACAGTTCTGTTTCTAACTTTGACTTTTCCACCTGGAAACCTATCTTTTTGTCCATATTAAAAACCTCTTTAATCTGAGCGTAATGTAGCCAATCTCTCACTTTATCTTTTAGTTTTTCCATACTCGCCCAGAACCTGCTTTCAGGCCATTCCTAAACCCTGGGACATGGAAAGAGCAGTTTGTGCAAAGTGCCTTCCCCATATTACTAAGTATACACAGCTCACTCCTTTGTTCAGGCTTAGGCCCCACAGCCATTCCTTGGAACAAACTAGCTGTTACTAAACATAACATTAACACTCTGGTAGCTGGATATAAGAATAGCTACATTGTAATGTTGTGTTGATTATTAGTGTTCGGGTTTAACAGCTTTCTACATAATCTGAGATTTTAGAATTGAGTCACACTGTCATAGTTACAAAAAATATTATGGTCCTGATGTTCAAGGAGCCCTTCTACACTGTTGGTTGGAGCGTGGCGCTGATAATGCCAAGGTTGCAGGTTTGATGCCCGTAAGGGACAACTGCATATTCCTGCATTACAGGGGGTTGGACTAGGTGATCCTTAGGGTCCCTTCCAACTCTATGATTCTGTGATTCTACCTATGGCCCCTGGGGGTCACTAGGACAGTCACTCATGTTGTGCTTACCAGTCTTCACAATCCCTTCTGTTAATACTTACTGAGTTAAAGAGATCTGAAGAGTAGGAACCTGCCTTTTTCAAGGATGGCTAACATATGACTACAACTCCCACAATCTCTTTCCATTGACCATGCTGGCTGGGGTTCATGGGGCTTAGAGTCCCGCAACATCGACTAGCTCTATATTTTTAGTTGTGTATATCAACACAAGACACATACCTAGCTTATCCTAAATTGTGTCAGTCTTTAAGGTGCCATAAGACTCTCTTTTTTTGCTGCAGCTGATAAATGTGTTACTACCTCTTTCAAATTTGTCATTATTGTAGTTGATGTACCCAAGTAGCACCATTAAACTCATGGCAGAATCAAATATTTTGTTTTCATGTACCAACATGCCTTCCTATGAACAGAAAATACCTCAAAGTTCTAATTTCGACTTGTTTATGTTCCTCTTTTCTCTATTACTCAAATAGCCTTTGGAAATAAACAGTTTTGAAAATTCAAGGGTTCCCCCAGGTTTCTACTTCCAAAGTGTTTGTTTATTTTGAAAATAGCTGCAGTCTTGGAAATCATAATCAACTTGTGATAAAGAACACAAAGATTGAGAGGGATATGTGGTAATGTAATGATTTCCATTTTGCTTTCCAATAAATAGTATAGAAGCCAAGATACTAGCTTATAGCTTTATTCTCACATCAGCGGTAGCTTGCTGTATCCCGTTTATTTTGTCTGTATTCTGTAGGATGTTGCTTGTCTTGCACAAACTGTTTGCACCCTGATCGGCAAATTGCATTGGCAGATTTGCTTGTGGGAGAGGCTATAGAGCAACTAGTTTCACGACATCCTTAAGTTATCTTTTCATCCTAAGCATGTAATACTGATGTATAAAGACTCAGGTTGGGCTGTTGGTCCCTTTTATAGGCAATATAAATGGTTTATGGTTCAGATACTAAGCATCATCTTCTGCAACAACTTCAAACTCAGGGATGAAATATAAAGTTGAATCTATCTTGTAAAAAATATAGGAACCTGATTTGGTTTCTCTGTGTTGTAAAGGCCTTCTGTGAGCAAAACTTTGCTTCTGCAAAAGGAAGCGCCTTCCATTCCATTCAAAGAACAAAACATTTGGATCCAACTTACTGTGTTTAGGGAATTCCACAAAAAGTACACTTTTTAAAACTTCAGAATTGTTTTTATTTGAATTTCTCCTCCACCCGACCCTACTCCAAAAAAGTTTTGTACATTTGTAATGATAAATTTCTACTGTTGATATAAATGTGACATGTTAGTCATGGTGTGACTTGTTCAACAGACTTCAGTGGGAGTGACAGACAGTTAACCTAGTCTAGATCCGACCCATTTATCCTTTTGTTTCATATGTAAAAATGCTCTTTTGCTTCAGTTGCTGCTGTGCTCTTGGAAAGGTTGTTGTAGAATTTCTGTCTTTCTGCCCAGCTATCTTGTTTTACATCTTAACCACCATTTGTATTTTTTTTAATTTTCCATAATTTTCAGTGTCAGAATATTACTTTATGCTTAAATCAGGAAACATGTCTTATAAAAGATTGATGAGTATGTGACTGTGGAGAGCACTTTAACCATGTAGGTTGTCATGCTGTTGTTGGTTCTGTACAATTTATGGATGCAAGTTTCTAGTGAAATATGAATGTTACACAAGTCACTTTTAAATAGTTGAATGGTATTTGTATATGCAGTATTTGTTTACCAGAAGACTTCCATAAATATGTTTTCTTTAGTTGCTGATCAAATCTAATTTATGTACAATGTAGGTGGCTTGGAATGTTCAGTGCCCACTCCTACGTTGAGCACTTCAGTCTATGGGAAGTAGAATTGGAGAAGAAATGCTAGATGAGAGAGAGAATATAATTGTCTTTTTCATAAAAGTGTGCCTATTGACCATTGCTGTATTAAAGCGATGCTTTTAAAATGGCAAAAAAATGAGGCAGTGTGAGGATATATTTAATTGTGTTTTTACATATTTATGCACAGTAGGTGGTTTCTAGAAGGGCCAAAATTTGGTTTGAGGAGGTCCTGAGTAAGAAGCCTTGTGAGGGAACCCTGGACCAGCCTGGTGGGCTCTCTGCATTACCCTAGTGACAATCTAAATGTTTTACGTTTTTGTATCAAACTAGTATTTATTTTATTCAATGACACTGTATATATTGCAGCAGCCTTTGGCTATAAGCAATAAACTTGACTGACTGACTGGCATTACCCTAGTGGCTCAGTTTCCAGGTTTGTCAGAGGTGGTGGTGGGCTGTGAGTCTTGTTTTGATTTTTTTGCTCATTTTTACTACGGCCGTGGTGTATTGCAAAGCATGGCCAAGACTGCAGTCACCCACCTACTACTTTCCCTCAGAATGCCCTGAAGATGTAGGGCCTAGAGGCATTCTGGGGAAAATTGAGAATGGGAATGAAAATGGAGCAATGCTTTTTAGGACTGAACCTTTGCCGCTTTTCCTCTCATTTGTCCTGTTCCAGACAAGCAGTTTATTGAGCATTCATGATGACTTGTGTCCGCGTTATTTGCTTGTAGATTATGTAATGTTGCTGTTTATATAACATTTCTTCATTGCACTGAGGCTATATAATGCCACCTGATGTTGTTATTATTCCACACTTTCCTACACATTTCCCTATCACTTTTCTTATTACCACTTTTTTAAAAAGTGGGTTTGTTGCACAAGTGCCTCAAATCCACTTTAATTGCACAGCCGAAATTTGCTGGTATATGAATTTCCAGCGACAGTCTGGAAGCAGCCAAGTTCATATAATCTCTCAATAGGTAGTAAAGCATTCACCAAACTTTGTAAAAAGAAAATTCATACTATTTACACATACATTTTTATGCAGAGTCTCAGAAGCAAAAGCAATGTATATCTCAAGTTATTAAGTTCCCCCTATTCATTAAAAATGTGATGATGTGAAAGTAAAAAATGTGCAGGCCAAGTAATAAGGTGCTCCCATTCCATATACAGTACAGTATGTAGATTTAAAGTCTGTCTGGAGCTGACTAAAATAATTGAACACTAGACATAAGAACTGCAGTGATATGTGGAAAATATGTTCACCTCTGAGACCTCTGAATATTTTTTAATAACATGATTTGGCTGCCTGTGGTGTGAACTTCTGTCATACTCCAGGAGCTAAAATATAATTTCCTAAAAGAGTTTTAAAAATTATGTTGTTATTAAAACTCTGCTAAATAATTTTAATATCTGAAATTTTCACATTCTTTCCATTTTCAATATCTTGTCTTCTTTGGGATGCTTGAAAAAACCATTAAATCAAAAGATAAGCAAACTATTTTGATATTCCAGATGTTTTGTATTAATATGAATGTTTTTATCAATTCTCTTGCTACAGCAGCCTTAAGCCAGTAGTTTATTCTAAAACTAGGATTTAAAAAAATGTTTTTGAGAATATTGGTCTTCATCTTACATGCTACAACATGCAAAAGATTTGTGCAACCATAGCTATAGTGGATCTCTGCAGCAGCCTGTTGTTGTTGTTTAGTCGTTTAGTCGTGTCCGACTCTTCGTGACCCCATGGACCAGAGCACGCCAGGCACTCCTGTCTTCCACCGCCTCCCGCAGTTTGGTCAGGCTCATGTTTGTAGCTTCAAGAACACTATCCAACAATCTCATCCTCTGTCGTCCCCTTCTCCTTGTGCCCTCCATCTTTCCCAACATCAAGGTCTTTTCCAGGGAGTCTTCTCTTCTCATGAGGTGGCCAAAGTATTGGAGCCTCAACTTCAGGATCTGTCCTTCCAGTGAGCACTCAGGTCTGATTTCCTTAAGAATGGATGCGTTTGATCTTCTTGCAGTCCATGGGACTCTCAAGAGTCTCCTCCAGCACCATAATTCAAAAGCATCAATTCTTCGGCGATCAGCCTTCTTTATGGTCCAGCTCTCACTTCCATACATCACTACTGGGAAAACCATGGCTTTAACTATACGGACCTTTGTTGGTAAGGTGATGTCTCTACTTTTTAAGATGTTGTCTAGATTTGCCATCGCCTTTCTCCCAAGGAGCAGGCGTCTTTTAATTTCGTGACTGCTGTCACCATCTGCAGTGATCATGGAGCCCAAGAAAATAAAATCTCTCACTGCCTCCATTTCTTCCCCTTCTATTTGCCAGGAGGTGATGGGACCAGTGGCCATGATCTTCGTTTTTTTGATGTTGAGCTTCAGACCATATTTTGCGCTCTCCTCTTTCACCCTCATTAAAAGGTTCTTTAATTCCTCCTCACTTTCTGCCATCAAGGTTGTGTCATCTGCATATCTGAGGTTGTTGATATTTCTTCCGGCGATCTTAATTCCGGCTTGGGATTCATCCAGCCCAGCCTTTCGCATGATGAATTCTGCATATAAGTTAAATAAGCAGGGGGACAATATACAGCCTTGTCGTACTCCTTTCCCAATTTTGAACCAATCAGTTGTTCCATATCCAGTTCTAACTGTAGCTTCTTGTCCCACATAGAGATTTCTCAGGAGACAGATGAGGTGATCAGGCACTCCCATTTCTTTAAGAACTTGCCATAGTTTGCTGTGGTCAACACAGTCAAAGGCTTTTGCATAGTCAATGAAGCAGAAGTAGATGTCTTTCTGGAACTCTCTAGCTTTCTCCATAATCCAGCGCATGTTTGCAATTTGGTCTCTGGTTCCTCTGCCTCTTCTAAATCCAGCTTGCACTTCTGGGAGTTCTTGCAGCAGCCTAATCTTCTCCAAAGGAATAAAAAGAGGGAGGGAGAAACTGCATGCTTACAATTTGATCAGGGGTTCTCAAAATTCTTGTAGTTCAGAAATGTGATGGGAAAATACATTGAAAATTGTGAGATGAATGAATGACTAACAGGAACACGTGTGAACATCCTGCAAGCAAATCAGAATAAATGCAGGATAAATGATCATTGTCGTATAACATCCCCACAAACAAATCAAAATGAATGGCTAATAAAACTGGCAGTAATCTATTCTCTGCACAAGCTTTGTGAAAGGAAATCAGGATGACTCCTCAATAAATAGGAGTCATTAGTAATCACCTGCCCATAGAGACTACAGTATTTTTAAAAGTACAGTGGTGCCCCGCAAGATGGAAAACCCGCTAGACGAAAGGGTTTTCCGCTTTTGAGTTGCTTCGCAAGACGATTTTCCCTATGGGCTTGCTTCGCAAGACGAAACGTCTTGCTAGTCTTGCGATTTTTTTCCGCCCCCCCCCTTTCTAAGCCGCTAAGCCGCTAATAGCCTTTTAGCAGCTAAGCCGCTAAGCCTTTAATAGCCGCTAAGCTGCTAAACCGCTAATAGCGCTAAGCCGCTAATAGGGTTGCTTCGCAAGACGAAAAAACCGCTAGATGAAGAGAATCGTGGAACGGATTCTTTTCGTCTTGCGAGGCACCACTGTAAAATTTGCAAGGTTCCATCTCATTGGGCAAAAATCCCTTTTTGTAACTCAGATTCTATCATACTTTGTTTTGGAAAACAAATGGAACTATCTATATTTCATTATTTCTTGTGCTCTGGAAACATTGTGAATGATGTATGTGCGTGTATTCAGTTCTGAGTTAGAGCCTGGCAAGCAGCATCCGTGCAGCATGTTAATTATGCATAAGTATTGCAGCTTTATGTAGTGAAAGCAGGGAGGATTGTATGCACTTTTCCATGGTACCTTGACAGTTTCTGTCTGGCATACAACAGACTTACCTGCTTTACAATAGAAAGGGTAAAATCTTTACAGGTAGGTGTCAGCTGAGTTTTATAATAGATCTTTTATATCTTAGTAGAGTTTCATTATATTATCTGGACGCATTTAAACTGCAAAAAGGATCCATTTCTATAAGCTTGGAGGAAACATTTTTATACAGTATTAAGGGGGGAAATATACTTTTGCAAGGATGTATTATAAGCCCATATCGTGAAGCAAGTTTAATAATATTTCAAAAGTTGTTGGCTTCAGATTTTTAAAACTTGGGAGTATATAGAAATGTATGTGTGTTGTGTGCTGTGGTTCTCTCTAACTAACTATCATTGCATTTTAAATCTATCTTCTTTTCAATAAACACTTTTCTCCTCTCTGTAAAGGGTCTGGCTTTCACCCTGGAAGAGAGACAACAGCTGAATATTCATGGACTGCTACCTCCTTGTTTTCTTAGTCAAGAAGTTCAAGTTTTAAGGGTTCTTAGAAACTTTGAAAGACAAGCATCTGACCTGGACAGGTAAAGTCTTGAACGTGAATCATTTTTAAGGGACTCAGATATTTGTTTTTAAAAAGTGTTTTTTTTGGAAAATATGACAAATGCTGACATTCAACCAGTTATACCGTTTTGGCCTGAATATAAGCTGCACTTTCCCCCCCAAATTCCAACCATGAAAAGTTAAATTGTGGCTTTTTATTTGCAACCGTACAAAAATTATCCAGTATGTAGCCAGGAGCTTGGGGCAAAAAGTGCCAGGAGTGTGGCGTAGTCCCCTGTCATCTCCCCCAAGGCCAGGAAGGGAGAGAGTGAGGAAGGTGGAAAGGCTGCTGGCAACGCAGCGCAGCTCCTCCCCCCCCCCCCCCCAGTATGCAGCCAGGAGCGCGGGGCAAACAGCGCCAGGAACACGGCAAAGCAGCGTAGTACCAAGGCCAGGAAGGGAGAGAGTGAGGAAGGGGGCGGCTTATATCCGTGTATTGACTCCCCCCCTCCCAGAGGTTTAAATGTGCGGCTTATATTCGGGTGTGACTTATATTTGGGCCAATACGGTAAATTTCTTCATACTTCTGTTATCCATATTGGCCTCATGTGCAACTGAGAGATGACACCCTTTGTTTATAGTATGTACAAATATAATGCAAAGATAAATTAAAGGAGGTCTTCACTTTCTGCACATTTGCAAAAACAGTCCTTCTTTTGTCAGCATAGCTAAACAAGGATTGGTAAAATTTATTGGGTGTTCATCTCAACACCTGAGCTCACACAAAAGAACCAGGGGTCAGCAACCCTTTTCAGCCGTGGGCTGGTCCACCGTCCCTCAGACCATGTGGTGGGCCAGACTATATTTTTTTTTGGGGGGGGGGGGGGAATGAACAAGTTCCTATGCCCTACAAATAACCCAGAGATGCATTTTAAATAAAAGGACACATTCTACTCATGTAAAAACATGCGGATTCCCAGACTGTCTGTGGGCTGGATTGAGAAGGCGATTGGGCCGCATCCAGCCCACAGACCTTAGGTTGCCTACCCCTGACTTAAACAATGATTCATGTTGCCATAATTACCAGGTGGTTGACAGTGTGATCCGCATATACAGACATTTGATTTACAAATCACAGCGGCCAGTGTCCTCATGTTAACTTGATAATTATGCAATTCTTCAGCACAATGGACTGTTTGAGGAGGTTGAAAAGAGCAACATGATAGGAACAGAGAGAAGCACTGCATGCTTGGGCATTTTCCAAAGAGTGTGCTGAGCACCTCTTTCTGAACAAGAACACTTGTTGGAATTGTATGTGCACAAACAGCCGCTCACCCTGATTTGTAGCCAATTATATGGTAATTTAAGTCTAAACATTGATAATTTTGTTGAGCAGTTGACAGAACTGGTGTTTGCACTAAAATATTAAAGCACAATTTGAAAAATATTTGTGAAATACTTAATTATGGAATCAAAAAGCATGTAGTGACTTGTTTGGAGGTGTTTTTTATATTGCTAGTATAAATGTAAGAAGTATAGGCATGTAAAATCTTTGACATGCCTGTAAAGGGTACATCCTAATGCACACTCCAGTGTTGATAATGTTTGTCTGCACTGCAGTGTTTTCAGTGGAATACACTCTTTGTCACACATACAAGGGCACATTTCATGTACTGCAGTGCAGATATAGCATCCACAATGGATATGGAAGTGCATCCTATTTACTCTGTGCTCGATTCTATGTGAGGCTGTTTCCCTTTAGCTTAATTGACAGTCTACACCAGTTTTGCATTAAGCTGCTCACTGCTCTCTGCTGCCATCATTTGGTAGTAGTCTTGGAGTAACATGCACATGTAACTATTGGTTCCTGTGGTTTTGAAGGGGATGATGTTTCCCACAAGTTCCTTCATACCCCCCACCCACTGGGAGTAGGAGAGGCCTGACCCCTCCTCGTTTTCTCCATGCAGCACATCAGCTTTACTAGTAGAGGGTGTTTATGATAGATGCACAGCACCAATACTGAACCATTTAAATTAAGAGTCAGGTTTGCTTCTGTTCTTAACATGAAGGACTATATCCACTTGCGGCAGCCTGCTTGTTCAACAGTGGTTTCATAAATGGAAATTTTTGGTTTAGTGAACCAACCAAATCCAGTGGGAGTTTTGTGCTTGTGAAAGATGTTGCATGACCACTTGGCACAACTTGTATAATTATATTTGGTGGCAGCTAAGCTGTGCACAACAACTTCAAGTCTCAACCTTCTTGTGCTAACATTGTGTTGGATGTCACTTTATTTCTGTAGCTGCTTGCTTATTTTTTATTTGGTGGCAGATGAGATATGGGACAAAAATCCAAGCTTTTCTTGCATTTATATTTTTAAAGGGTATTCCCTAAAAAAGCAAGCAAGCAAGAAAAAAGAATTCCACTAGTCTTTTCCACATACTTTGCTGAAAAGATCACTTTTGCAGGATCTGCAGTCCCAGTTTTTTTCCTAAAGAAATGCATAGGAGAATGAAATATTATTAGAGGTTTAAATAGAAGCAGCTGGTTTTGGAAAATGAAGAAATAAAACGAAAGTGGGCAACTGTTCAGAAAAAGACTGTGTTTCAGCCCTCTCCTCTGGCTGCTATGCATGCCTGAACTGTCTGGCATAGTCTGCATTAGGTTATGCATAATACATTCTCCACCTGTCATTTTCCTATAGAAATGAAATGGTGTGTCCAAAAGGTTCATCCAGAAAAGCTATATATCGTTCAGAATGAAAGATTATTAACTTGGTTGCTTTAGAGAGGGAAACCCTCCTGGATTTCAAATGTGTCTAAGACAGAGATGGAGGGGAGGTAAAAGTATTCATTGGACATGAAATAATGCACGTCTGGCAAACAATTCTGAAAATACCGGTACCTAGGAAAAAATGAATGTGCAAAATGTTAGTTATTTTCCCATTTGATGGATAAAATGTTTATAGTGGGAATTTTACACTGCAATTATATACCTTTATTATCTGACACGTCTGGCCAGTGTCCAAATGAGCTTCTGCATTTGCAGTGGATATGATATGAAAGGCACAGAAATACAAGCAGCATCCTTGCTGAACATAAATGGGTTTGGTTCTGATCATTTTCTGATGGGAGACCACATGAGAAGCCTGTGTTCTCGTCACCTTAAATTCTCTTGGAGAAAGGTGGGAGAAAATGTAATCCATGAATAAAGCAAATGAAAAAGAAGCTTTAGAGGACCTTCCTTTTGATCACAGCTGCCAAGCACTGCTAAGAGGTTGCTTCAGAAAGTCTCAGGACCTTTTGGAGCAACTTCTCCAGCAGCCTGAAGAACTGATGGTGATGTATGGTGCGGGGGGGGGGGGGGAGGAGGTCAGGGTAAGTAGAAGCTCCATTATGACTACTGCAAAGTGCTTGTGTGTGCACTGGGATCTTTGGAACCATTTTTTAGTGTCTCTTTTTCTCCAAAGCGTTTCTATTTGAAACTGAATAGACATAAATGGTAGTTGGGGGAAGTAAAAAAAAAGAGATAGCAAAGTCATCATAGCAACCTCCTCAAACTTAACAGAGCAGTAGACACAGACAAATTATAGTTTCCAGGGTTGGCTAACCTGTGGCCTTCCATATATTGTGGGACTGCAGCTGCTACCAACTCCAGCCAACATGGCTAGTGGTCAGGGATGATGGAAGCTGGGAGTCCAGCAACGTTTGGAAGGCCAAACCACTTTCCAAACCACAGGTTAGCCACCCTTGGTTTATAATTGTGTGACAATTTGCATTCAGACTAGTGTTATTATTTATTTTCTGTCACCAAAGATATAAGGGGAATAAATTAAAGATAATAAAAATAATAAAATTGTTATGCCACATAATGTCACATTTCCTGAGGCTTTTATTTCAATATGTGGTTTTTTCATTTCAAGTCTGGTGGTGATATGGTATAGTTTATGTGCCTTGAACTTGAAAGAGACATCCTTTCAGAGATGAAAAATAGCTTTAATTGAAAAAATACCTATTTATATCTAATTCACTTTTGGTCTACATCTAGATGACTGTATAATTATATAATTCATTTTTCACAGATATATTCTGCTGATGAGCCTTCAGGATCGAAATGAAAAACTATTCTATAAAGTGCTGACTTCTGATATTGAAAGATTTATGCCTATTGTTTATACTCCCACTGTGGGTCTGGCATGCCAACAATATGGTATAGCATTTCGGAGGCCAAGGTATGTAAGGTTATCCTTCACATACAAGTAATTGTATCTTTCTTCCTCTTGGCTGGTTTCTACTCCCCCCACCACAGCATAGTTGAGTGTAATCCAAAACTGGAATCATTAGGATAATTCAAACTACATTAAGTGTACTTTTAGCATAGGTAAACTGTAATTTGTGTTGCACTACAAAAATAAACTGGTACTTCAGTGTTTTAATCATTCCTAATTTTTTAAACATTGCCTAATTGAACTAGACTTGTTGAAGGACCAATAGTGTATGTTAATAAAAGGTAAAATAAAATATCCAACATTGATTTAATAATTTGAAAAATGTTAGCACTGTTAATGACAAAGGTGGATTACAGTTTCAAAATAAAAATTACAAAGGTCTGATTTTTGTAATTTATTTTTCTGTAAAAATGTTGAAATAAGAACTCTCAAAATCACTTTAAGATGCTATTATTGCCCTTGGCAACATCAGGCAGCCTCTGCAGTTCACATTTATTTTCCTTCCAGTTGTGTTGGTAGCCAAGTTTTTTCTTTCTTTCATTTTATCAGAGTTTTCTCATAGTATATTTATACAGTATCACTGTTTACAGTGATTCCCTTGGTTCTCTTTTAAGGGGCTATAAACTCCACTACTGAAATGTTTGAGCAACACAATGCGTAAAATGCTCAGAAGTCAATATTTTTAGACTTCATCTTAAAGGGAAAGATCTGCTGCTGTTTATAAATTTATAATCACTTCTGAAAATAAGTGAATCCATAATACTAATGGTAATTGTAATTCCTTATTCTAATCAGGGTTTTATAATTGTTGTATTAATGCTAGAAATATGAGGGAAACAACCCTACAAAGCACCCTTTCATTTTTGACTCTCTGATTGGTAACCTGAATCAGTTGAATTCCAGTGATGTGTGTGATATTATTGTGTTAAAATAATTTGCATAATTTGCACTATATTGTCCTGGATAAATATGTATTATTGTTTTAAATGCTGTGATAGCAATAATTTGATAGTCGGGTGAATGAGGGCAGG
This sequence comes from Podarcis muralis, assembly GCF_964188315.1. NCBI lineage: Eukaryota > Metazoa > Chordata > Lepidosauria > Squamata > Lacertidae > Podarcis > Podarcis muralis. The sequence goes on from NC_135657.1 coordinate 80,515,843, forward strand.
GCTTTGGAACATTTTATGCTTTTTTGAGAAGAAAAAAAGTGCTACACGGAGCAGGCACTTTCCAGCACTGAAAAATAATCTGGTTCAGAACACCTTTCTGCCCCACATGATCAAGGGAAAGGAGTGCCGAGATCCAGGCCAGCTCTGCAAGCTTGTGTTTCTGGAAGTGGCAGGCTCCCAACATTCTGTACATTATTGGCCTTGGAAGGAGCAGGAAGCCTAGGAGGAAGCACTTTCCTGGTCCATCTGATCCAGGATTGGATAGGACCTTGGAGACAGTCAGATTTCCACCCCATGATCAGGATCTAGATGTGGTGTGAAATAGCTAGTGCTTTTCTCTTCCTCTTTTTGAAGTCACCAGCTCTCATTTGTCTGCTTCTTTGAGTAGAATATCTTCCATTGAACCTTATGATGTTAAACTACCCACAGCCACTATATCTCCACCATTATGTTGATTTGCACAGAGACAACGTATTTCAGGCTAAACTCCCATGCCAGTCCTGATAGTGAGCGATTGCAAAAGGCTGTACTTTCTGCCAGGGCTTTTTTCCGCCAGCTGGAACTTGGTTCTGGCAGCTCTCTGATGGGTGCCATTGCCATTATAAGAGAACAAGGGAGGCGTTCATGGTGAGTTCTGGCACCTCTTTTTTCTTGTAAAATAGCACTGCTGTCTATTCCAGGGAAATGACTGCTGTGGAGCAAGTACTCAGATATCTGAGGTCATCAGAGTAGAGCATGATTGTATATATCTAAGAGGCCAATGGACTTTTCCTTTCCCAGGGCTACCTCCTGTGCTTAACTAAGATTGTTATTATTTATTATTACATTTATATCCCATCTTTCCTCCAAGGAGCTCAAGGTGGTGTTCATGATTCTTCTCCATCTCCATTTTATCCTCACAATAGACCTGCGAATTAGGTCAGGTCAGCATCATGCTGTGCAAATCTGTCAATTGTGTTACAGTTGTACACTGAGTTTTTATATAATCAATTATGGTGTGTTATGTCATTCAAAATGTGAATGAAGCTGCATATGTAGTGTTTAACTGAAAATATAGGTTAGTTACTAGCATGGTCCTGAGCATTTAGCTTTATTGAGGGCTTTTGACATAATTTATTTCCATCTTTTGCCTCATGCCCATATTATTTTTTAAATATTGTTTCCCCCTTCTCATGAACCTGTTTTAACTGCCCATCCCATAAATCAGTACTGTATAATAAAACTGAAATCCCTCCTCAGCATTACTTAATTACCTCCGAATAGAGTAAATTGATGTTACCAAATGGGCATAATAGGTCGTCTAGATTTTTCTAGCTTATTTGAAGGGGGGGGGCATCTTACTAAAATGAAAACATAAGCCATTTCCTTTCTGTATTAGTGTTTCAGGAAAATAGTGTAGAATATAGTATAAAAATGACAGAATAGCATAGTTATGTCATTAGAAAGCCTCTAACTTGGGGATTGCTGTGGTATTTCTGGTATTAGTATCCCAGCAGATCCACAACTCTTTATAGATCTTTGCATTGGTAACTTATCTGATATTGAGATTAATTCCTGCTTTCCCTGTGTTTCATTAAAAATGATTATATCACAAATCAACAATAAACTTAGGTATTTTTTCCCATCTACCGGTATGCAATAATTACAGTTTTGAAAACTACATATGTGTTGTGTTTTGAGCCAGATTTTCCAAACCCAACAAATGACAAGAGGTGTAATGTTACACTAGATTTCAGTTACATTCCCTTGCTTGTTAAGCTTTTTTTTAAAACCCATTTAGGCCAGGTCATAAAATATTTGTAATTCTTTACAATTTTGATGTACTCAGTCTGGCACTAATGCAGTTGTGATCTAATGAAATGAAATCTGCTAGGGAAGCAGGCCCACCCCCGACTACCATTTCATTTATGGGACACAATCTGTCTCCATGCAGGAAGAGCATAGTCCTGCTGTCTTCACTTCGTTCTTGGTCTGCATGTCACCACTGTGACAGGCCATTACAGGGAATGGGAGGCCTGCTCCAAGCTTCTGTTCACCTGACACTGTCACTGATCAGACACCTTGAGACCCACACCAGAAGGTATTCCAAGTAGCCTAACAGAGAGTGGGGGTCCTAACTGTTGTTGGGCAAGTTCAGGGCTCTTCTTACTTGAATGGGCAGTCTGGTTTAAAGATAAAAAAGAGGACTGTCCTATACAAAATAAGATGCGTAACCACTAAAATTGGGTTATATAGGAATATGGAAGGTGTTCACATGCATCCCATTCTCTCTAATATTTTAGTGTGTTGTACATATAAGAGGGAAAACAGCCCTCTGTTGTGTCTCTTAAGTTTCTTCCCTGCCACAGGTATTCAATAGTTCTTCCTCTCAAATGGTTTAAAGATGTAGGCGTAACACTTAACTTAATTAAATATCCTTACAGGATGTTAGATTTGTAGCTTCCTGACTTGTCTCTCCAAAGCTGCTAGACAAAATTATAGATGCAGACTTCTGCACTAGATTCTTTCCATCCGATGTTTTTTTTATATAATATTTATTTTATGTTCTTGAATGGCAGTGAATTCTTAGACAAGCTTTGTTTTGTTCACAATGTGGTTTGCATACGTAGCTTTATTTTAACACTATAAAATATCCTCATAGGAGTGCATCTAACACTATTGTTCTGTGATTTCCTTTAGCTTTCTTTTTCTTTTTAAGTTGTAAACCTGCAAGAAGGGGACCATAATCACTGCTGTACACTACCCAGTGAATTATGATGCCTTTAACATAAAATATACTGATAACAGTTTCATCTTGAAGGTTTGTGTGTGGGAGTTTGGCAGGACACTTTCACATGTGTTCTTTTCAGCTCCTTTCCCATGTCATTAAGCAAGGAAATGTAAGATCAGAAGCAGCTTTCTTGTATTTTAGTTTTTCTAGATGTTAATATGCATGCATTTCTTTGACTAAAGAAAGATACGGGCATTTAATTTCCTCTCTATCAAGACCCAGACCAGTGGTACTGAACTTGTCCCAATATTTAGCTGTACTCGAATAACTGTGACTGTGTACTGTTAGAATATTTAACTTTATCTCCTGGCTGTATATTTTTGTGTATCCTGTTGTAAGGTGCTTCTATAGTTCATGCATTCATGCAAGCATGAATGCATTTCTGACTACTGCAAATGCATCCTTCTCCCAATACCATATTCTGAGCCTGGTGTGTGAATAGGGGACTCCCACTGTCCTTCATTTCCCCATGTATAGCTTTTTCCTTGTTCTCTGCCAAAGTGCTAGCCACTATTATGAGGTAGATTTTGTGTTCCAAGTTTTGAGTGAAAGGTATAAGATGTCTTACTTTAAGTCCCCCCTCCCCATTGTGTCTTGGACTATTTATGAACCACATTTCAAATTTCTATGTTTTGTGAGAGAACTATATCAATGCTAATACCTGACTATGGCTTCCTCACCCTGGAAATATTTACTGAGGGACTGTAGAGCTTTGTATTTTGTCAATTCTGTTTTTACTTTGAAAGCATCTTTCAATGTGAATGCTCCCATTGATAATCACTAGGTAGGTATTACATGATACCTCAACAGGTCAGTAGCCTTAAAATTTCTCATAACGCACAAGTTCAACAGTACAAACTGTTTCCCCCCAGTATACAATGCACTACCTCTGTTTCTGTGTGTGGTCTACTATATAGAGTTCCCACAGCTGTTGGTTTCAGCATCTTGATTGTCAGTAATGACATGATTTTTAAAAATACACAGCTCTCTGGTTACAAACCAGAAATCTCATGGACTCTTTGTCACAGTGAATGAGCTTTCATAGTACAACCTGGGTATATTTCAAACACAAATAACTGATTTTGTTCCAATTAAAGTTCTACATGATTTGTTTAAAGGAGATTAAAGCCAGTTGTACCACCAAAGTGTTAGTGTGCACCTGTCAAACAACATATCCTTTGTGTCTGTAAATTGATGCTGGTCTCGTAGAAAGCTATACTTTCTAATTTCAGTGGTGCCAAGAGGGGACAGAGATGTCAGCTAACCTAAAATACAGTGGTACCTTGGGTTAAGTACTTAATTCGTTCCGGAGGTCTGTTCTTAACCTGAAACTGTTCTTAACCTGAAGCACCACTTTAGCTAATGGGGCCTCCCGCTGCCGCCGCACCGCTGGAGCACGATTTCTGTTTTTATCCTGAAGCAAAGTTCTTAATCCAAGGTACTATTTCTGGGTTAGCGGAGTCTGTAACTTGAAGCGTATGTAAGCTGAAGTGTATGTAACCCGAGGTACCACTGTATAAGCAAATACTGGCTGGTAATTCATGCTCAAAGGTATATCCTGCTAATAGTCTAAAAAGGAGTAGTATAGCAGCTTCTTAGGAGTACAGGCAACTTCCCACTTACGTGGGAGTTATGTTCAGGGCCCCCGCAGAGCTTTGTTGAGGCTGCTTAGCCCCCCTTTCTAACAGCTGTCACATGGGGTAATGCAGCCACCGCCGCTTTGTAGCATCAGCAAAGCCCCGCTGCCCCTCAGGCTCGCAAGGAGATCCTTCCCACAGGTGTCATCTATTCCAACCCCTGCAGTGCAGGAATCTTTTGCCCAATGTGGGGCCCGAACCCATGACCCTGAGATGAAGAGTTGTGATTATTTTTATGATATAAAATGGAAGTCGAAAGCAACCACGTATCCACCAGTTCCTGGGTTGTAGGTTATTTTTGTTCGCTCAAGTTGAGCCTACAAGTTGAGCTATGTTCCCTTCCAGAGAAATTGTCATGCTGCCATTAGGTGAAATGCTTCTGCTGCTCTGTTTATGTAACTGGAATATATATATATATATATATATATATATATATATATATATATGCTTTCGTAGATTTTCACGGGTACAGGAATGCAGGTTTTGGTGTCCTCGGGTGTCTTCCCGTGTAAAAGTTGGGGTGTCTAGGCGACGTTTCGACGAGGTCTCACTCGTCATCTTCAGGCTGGTGCTTTCGGCTTCTTGTTACTGGAACAGAGCAGGATCTCAGTGTTTGAGTTCCTATAAATACTGTTGAGGAGGTGTGGTGTATAGCCTCCAATGTTCTGGGCAGAGAGGAAGTTCCCAGGCTAGTGTGTCTTTTCTTCTTTTGTTCCTTAATTAATTGAGGGATATCTTGAGTGATTTCTTGAGTGATATCCTGAGTACCACTTAGGTGGGTCATTAGGTGTGGATTAGTTGCTAAAGCCTTTGTGTCTTGACCTCTTGAACTTTGTGAAGAGTTTTTCTGAGAAGATGGCTGTACTGCACTTAGTTGTGCTCTGGCTTGGCTTCGTGTATAGGGGCGAGCTGTGGTTTTGTGGCCTGTGCCCGCCAGATCTGTGTAGGGATTGCAGGGGGGTGCAGCATCCGGAGGTGCCACCATGGTTAGGCTACTGGATGGTATCTGTAATTCATCTGTGGAGAGGGTCTGGGTTTGGGTCTGGTGTGGTTGATTGGTGATGGCGTTCTGTGTGCCTCTGGATCTGGTGTCAGTTTTTGTGGGGAGGGCTAATTTCCAGATGTCTGGCAAGCGGGATGTGTCGTCACGCTTGTTCATGTTGTGAGGGTGTTTCTCTATCTCGATGGCTTCCATGATTATTCTCTTGTGGTGATGTTCCATGTTAAAGAGCAATTTGGAATCTGCAAAATTAATTTCGTGTCCTGTTTCTTTCATGTGTTGGAAAAGAGAGGAAGTTTTTTCTTCTTTTTTGACGGCATTCTTGTGTTCTGCGATACGTGCATTTATTCGTCTGTTTGTTTGTCCAATGTACGTGGCTGGGCAGACTTTGCAGGGTATTTCAGACACACTAGCCTGGGAACTTCCTCTCTGCCCAGAACATTGGAGGCTATACACCACACCTCCTCAACAGTATTTATAGGAACTCAAACACTGAGATCCTGCTCTGTTCCAGTAACAAGAAGCCGAAAGCACCAGCCTGAAGATGACGAGTGAGACCTTGTCGAAACGTCGCCTAGACACCCCAACTTTTACACGGGAAGACACCCGAGGACACCAAAACCTGCATATATATATATATATATATATATATAGGGGGGGTGCCTCATTTAGCTGCACATGAATGATATTGCTACTGTAGAATTGCGCAGTAGTTTGAGCTGGCAGAGTATAGAAGAGAAGAATCTGTGTTTAACCATGTATCTGGTATGAAAAATGCAAAAACACTAGCTGTTGTAACTGAAATTTCCAATGTACAGTGATATAAGAAATGCTGTCATGTGTGGGACAATTCTTGTTGCCTTATTTAAAGGTTATCTTTGCCATAAATCAAGTTGGGGGGGGGGGGGGAAGAAAAGAATTCCCCTATAAAATAGCAGCTCTTTGAGGGAGTCTCCGCACCACCACCTTTTTCAAGCTGCAAGTTTAGGTGTGGGAAAGTTCAATGGAACGTTTTCGTTAAGATGCCAAAAACAACTTCTTTGCCCCGTCTGTGGAACACCCAGGTGTTTCAAGTTTATTAGCAAGATCAGTGTAAGGAAAAATCATGACCAAGTATTCCATTGCTTAGTTTTGGAAACTTCTGAAAAGTGAGGAGGCTAAACATTAGGATTGCATTTCCATTTGTAATATGGAAAGCAAGTTCAATTATTTGCACCAACGAAATCTTGAGCAATAATTGGAAATCAGCAGGGCAGGGGGAAACTATCATCATTTGGAACTTAAACTACTGAAGAAAATATATTCCATTTTAGAATAATCCTTAAATTTTATATTTAATACCTTCTGCATTTACTGAGTGTGAATCTGTAGACTAAACCAAAAGATAGAGCATGTTCTGCTATCCCTTCCCTGTCCAAATTCTGGTAAGATCAGGAGCAGATATGTGGTTCACAAACTTCCTCTCCTAGAAAGAGGGGTTTCTATTGTATTTTGTAGGAGGTGATCCTATGTTCAAATGTATCTTTCAGTTAGGGAATACCTTATATACATGAAAGTGGTGTCTGAATTAAAGCCTGGTATCTGTTCCTTATCATACTGCACACAAAAGTGAGGGAGAATTGCATCTTGGACTGATGAATGAGTGCAGGATAATTTGTTAGGCTTGATCTATGTTGTCTTGTTTAATGTATCATTGCCATTGGATGAGACCCCATGTAGTGCAATGTAGCATCATGCAATGGGGCTTCTCCTTCCTCTCTTCCCAACTACAGCCTCCACTTGCTCCACCTAAACAACTTGGGGAGAGTGGGGACCCTCTGGAGCAGATTTTGGGGACATGTTGGCTGGAAGGGGGAGAGAAGAAAAATGGAAAGACCTGTTGCACAAGTGGATTTCTGTTGCATAAGCGGGCAATCATATTTTAATGTCACCCTGCATTCTGAGAAGCCTGACAAAGTAGCATAACTTTTGGGATGTATCATGTGGCTAGGTCTCTCTCACCCTCCCAGAAAAGGCAATTTGGGAATGCTTGTGTGCATTTTGCATAAATTCTTGCATCAAAATACACAGGCTTGGTTTGCATGTCACATTAAACCATGGTTAAAATAAAACTATGGTTTAATATGAACAAGTGGCATGCTTAGGATTGCATTGTTAGAATATAATTACAAATCAAGTAAAAAACACTGCATGAGGCGTCTTTGTTAAAGGGACAGGGAACCTATGGCTCTCTGGATTTTGGACTCCAACTCCCATCATCCACGACAACTGTCCATGTTGACAAGGGTTATTAGGAGTTTGAGTTCAATATTTGGAGGGCTACAGCTTCCTAATCTCAGCTCTGTTATTTCCCTTTTTGTTTTCTGATATTTTGTTGCACCTGGTTATAGGGGATGATCATGTGTGATGGTTGATATTTTTCAGTTTTCATCAAATGTTTGTGGTAGGTACAGATGAAGACTATACAGAGAGAGATGTTTGGAAATTTATTTGGAAAAGTATGGAGTATAAGTACATTATATTCTCTAATGAATTAGGGTTGATTTTTTATTGACTCTGGGCCAGATAAAGTCCAGATGCTTAGTCCTTTCAAATGTTACCTTAGGAATTCATCCAATTTCTTTTTTTTAAATTTCCATGGTAAGGTTTTGACAGTCTATTAGGTCAATGACTCACTAATATATTTTAATGAAGTCATAATTAAAATATACTCTGTGTGATAGCCAGCATAAAAATCAGCAATAAAATGAAATAATTTATACAATTTATAGAGTTTTCTACCTGCTCATGTTACACATATTAGGTGGATAAGGGGAATTTTGTGAAGGAAGCAGGACCGCAAAATCTTGAATATTCATCAGTGGCTGAGTGTGATTCCAGTAGACTGAATATTTTATAAATGCCTCTGAAGGAGCAGTAGTTAGTGGATGGCATCCTGAATAGATTAGTAATTTTACTGTGAGTTAAAAATAAAAATGAAGGCAACTGATAGGATGGCATTAAATTGTGAATGTAGATAAAAGTTCATGTTTTTGTCCTGATATATTTACCTGTCATGCTGACATATTGTCTCTGTAATAATATGTCATCGTGGGGTGCTCTTAACACTGTCAAGCATAAAGTTTAGGACTGATTTATTTCTATAACGTTTTACATACGCTAAGTGTTACATACACTACACATCTGCCCCCATGCATGCTATCAACTCCGTCATTCATATTTCAGAAGGAATAATCCATAAGGCAAGCAATGGAGAGAAGCTCTTCCTCTTACCCTTATGCCAGACTGGGCTAGGTCAAGTAGCAGAGGCAACAGGAATAAGGTGGTTGGCTATGTCAACATACTTCTGGGCAAACCTCAAATGATCTCCAAGACCAGTTTGCAACACATTACAATGCAAAATGAAACAGGACCCATCCAGCAGCCCTTGTTCCATTTGCTTTTGATGGCAGAGCCCAGAGGTTCCTTCTCTGTGCTTTTGTAGTTTCAGGATAACTTCTTTGCTTGTATCATTGCCACAGCTTACATTATTATACAGTGGTACCTCTGGTTACTAAATTTGTTCTGGAGGTCTGTTCTTAACCTGAAACTGTTCTTAACCTGAGGTACCACTTTAGCTAATGGGGCCTCCCGCTGCCGCCGTGCCATTTCCGTTCTCATCCTGAGGTAAAGTTCTCAACCTGAGGTACTACTTCCGGGTTAGCGGAGTCTGTAACCTGAAGTGACTGTAACTCGAGGTGTCTGTAACCCGAGGTACCACTGTACAGGAGAAAGAGCTAATTCAACAGAATGCTGTTCCGGAGTCCTTTATCTGCTACTCTATCCCCATGTTCTTATTTGCCAGTGGGGTCTTTTTGCTGTCCCTGTTCAGCCTTCCAATAGTGTCCCTAACTTCCAAGATTATCCACTCAGGCCCTCAGCAGCACATAGAGTTCTGGATTTAGCTGTCAGCACATTCTCAGACTCTCACTCCAGGGGTTGCCCCAGGTCCTCAGCAGCTTGGAAGATTTCCAATGAGCCTCTGTAGTAGAGAAAGGTCCTAGCAATCTGGGCCAAACTCCAAGACCTGTCAGCACTAGTTCCTGAAACCTCTCTTAATAGCCTCACCCCCCTCCTTCCTGGAAAAGCAAGCATCAGAGTCTCTTTTTTTTTTAAAGACAAATGTCCCCCCCCACCATAATATCATGTGCCATGAGTCTAGATGTGCCAAGGAAACCCCTGTTCCTCTATCTCTCTGATTTCCCTTATCTCCAGTCACGCCACAGTCAGTGTTTACTTTGTGCCTGCCTCTGGGAGCTCATATTCTAATAGTGTTCCATTGCAAACAGGTAGTCTGAGTCTGTCCATTATGGAACGGCTTTGCCAGTTAATAATGAATGGTTAGTATAGTATTCACTGTTTTCAAGTACCAAGTTTACTATTTTGAAACAGATTGGTCTTTCCAGTATTGCTTGGGGGTTTCAGTACTTTGTCTCTGTGTCCATCTTGCTTATTGCCACTGATGAGCAAACAAAAGAGATGGACTGTTCTAAACCTTCCTCATAATTATGTCACATACCACAGCTTTGCAGTGTAAAAATTAATCAAACACAAAGTGTTGTTTGTCTGGTGCCCAGGTTTGATGCTACTGGAACAAAATGTAATAACAGTGTTTGACCCAAAAGTGATCAGACTTGTTTAATTTGGAGCTCAAATTTTATTTCTAAAATATATTGAAAAATATGTTTTTACTTAAATTGCAAAGTAGGCTTTTTTGTTTTGTTTTCTGTGTTAGAATAAATGTAAACCACAGCTAGCAACTGAATTAATACTGTGATTGTGAGTTACTTCCACAATGATGTTAACAATACAAAGTACACTGCAGTGGTACCTCGGGTTACATACGCTTGAGGTTACAGACTCCGCTAACCCAGAAATAGTACCTCGGGTTAAGAACTTTGCTTCAGGATGAGAACAGAAATCGTGTGGCGGTGCGGCAGCAGCAGCAGGAGGCCCCATTAACTAAAGTGGTACCTCAGGGTAAGAACAGTTTCAGGTTAAGAACGGACCTCCAGAATGAATTAAGTTCTTAACCCAAGGTACCACTGTATTTGCCTCAGGCTTTAATTTGGAACTCTTGCTACTGGAGAGTGGCTTTGTGGCTCTGCCCCACCACAGTGGCTGCTACTGCTAAACCAAAATTGGAGATCATAGTGTGAAATGGGTTTGGAGGCAAAATATAGCTTGACCATTGCATCTGAAGTTCTGAACCAATATGTGTATGCTACAGGGAATGTTCACAGTTCTTTTTTTGATTCAATCCTAAAAATATGTACTCTTCAGTGAACAGTAGAACGGGTTTCTTAGTAAATATGTTTAGGTTTGAAGACTAGTAGCCCTATCCTATGTATTATTACTGTCAAGTGGACTGACATTGTTTAGCTTTCAGTAGACTGATTTTTTCATTTTTATTGCATCATGGGATCCATTTTCTTGTGGCTGGGTTGTATGCTGTATAGGAGCCAGATGGAACAGGCAAATTACTTTGTTACTTCTCTCAGCAGTACTGCCTTCCTGGTAATGCATAAATCAGACTCGAGTTCTAGAGGTGCCAGAAAGAAAGGTTCCAAGGATATTTCAACATCACTGATGTCCCGCTCCTTTTTTAGTGCAATTTTTGTATTAGGAGATCTACCACAGCATAATGTGCAAGAGCAGTTATCTTCTCTCTATGCCAAGATTGTTTTTTCCTTCTCATGTCAAAATGAATTGATTACAATGATCTGCTGACAAGCACAAATAACTACAAGTGACCCCAACCGTGCCATAAAAGTATTAATACAAATAGATAGAAGAAGAGAATTGATTAGAAACAAAACTAAGGGTAAAAAATACACTGGAAAATGATAAATTATCATCAGTTTATGTAAATGACCTAATTGGCTCATTTTGAGGTTGTTTGTTTTTTAAATTCCAGCCTGAAAAGTCTTCTCCAGATAGAATTACTTCTTAGCAGAGAAATTGCAGGTTGCTTTAAAGGCTAATGCAGGCTAAAATGTTACAGGAGTCGTCTGGGATTCTCTTTTCCCAAGAGCTGCCCAAACCTGAGTTGTTGAGGACAGAACAGTTTTACTTCCAGTGGAATATTCTGAAAATAATCTAAAAACAACAAAGAATCCTATAACACTGTAAGGATTAACAAGTTTATTAAGGGATGTTTTTGTGCACTAGAATCCATTTCATGAGAAACAAGGTGTGTTTGGTGTGTTTATGATAGATACATGTAATCTCCAAATTTGGAGCCAGCGACAGGGCATAGATTATAAGAAGCATTTATGAGTGGAGGCAAATGTGGCTTGACAATCTTGATGCTTGATATCAAATTTTCAAAAACAGTTATTATAATATTGTGGCAATTTTTGATCCTGAGACAATAAGACACTTACCGGTAACTCTCCTCCCCCACAAGTGTATACAGAGGGCCCTTGTCCTGTTTGAAGTTGTGACTCCACTGAGCACCAACTGATGCTACGGATTTTTTTGTTTGAAAAAAACTGACTATTTGGGAAACTGTTAGATACTACAAGAACATAGGAAACTGCCTTATACCAAGTCAGATCATTGAGCAATCTAGCATAGACTTCTCCATAGGGTCTTGTACAGAAGTTTTTCCTAGCCCTACTTGGAGATGTTGGGTATCAAACCTGGGATCTTCTGTGCAAAGCACATGCTCTGCCACCACTGAGCTATGGCTTTCTTGCCTTTCATAACTACGGTACAGTGGTACCTCCGGTTGTGGACGGGATCTGTTCTGGAGCTCCGGTCGGATCCTGAGGTTTCCGCAACTGGAGGTGCCTGTTCTGCGCACGCATGCAGCACAATAGAGTGCTTCTGTGCATATGCGTGCGACGAAACACGGAAATATACTTCCAGGTTTGCCACGTGCGTATCCCGAAGGATACGTAACAAGGGGGGCACATAAGCAGAGGTACCACTGTATTTCTAATAGCTATTTTTTCATCACATTTCTTATAAAGTAGTACCTTGGTTCCCAAACGGCTTAGTTGATGAACAAATTGGCTCCCGAACGCCGCAAACTGGTTCTGGTTTGTGAATGTCTTTTGGAAGCCAAATGTCCGTTTCGGCTGTTGGCATGGCTTCTGGGGCCAATCAAAAGCCGTGCCTTGGTTTCGAACATTTTGGAAGTCAAACGGAATTCCAGAACAGATTGAGTTCAAGAACCAAGGTAATTATTTTTTCCTTATTAGCATCCAAGCAATTTTTGTGTGTGGATGATGATGATGATTTTATTTATACCCTGCCCATCTGGCTGGGTTTCCTCAGCCACTCTGGGTGGCTTATAGCATATATAAAAACATAGTAAAGCATCAAACATTAAAATGTTCTTTACTTGATCCTTGGAATGCTGTATCTAAGATGATTATCTCTAGCATATTTTAATTCTACTGCCAGCTTGAACGTTTTCTTAGCTAAATGGGTTGCATTGTTTTAACCTCTTTTCATAAAATAGATTTTCAATTACTGGGGGGATATATTTCATATTTTACATAAAAGAAAAGCTTTTCTTTATACTTGTTTGGGTTTGAATTCATCTTTCTTAGGTGCCCGAAGCAGGACACTGTATTTCATATAATACCTCAGTAGTGTCTGGGCAGTGTGATTCCCCCCTCCTTTTAATTCTAGAAAAACCTAATAACTTCATTGTAACAATGTGGGTTAGAAATCAGGGTGGGAGGGGTCATGAGAAGTTTAATTTTAAACACCCAATAAAATCTTATGAATTTTAGAAGATCCTGCAGTAAATACTCACATTATGATGCTGTAGTGATAAATTGTATTTATTGCTGTGACTTACTTAGACAGTCTAAGAAGATGCCTGGGAATATTCCCATGAGAATGTCATGAACACGAATTTAGCCTAATATGGTTTGGGTTCTCCATTTCTGGCACAAGGCTGAAATAAGTCTGCAAATATTAGTATCCTACAAAAAGCAACAAAAGTGTTACTACCCTGCTAAGATATTAATGGCTAGCGCTTCCATGGACCCCCTTTTAAAAATTGGTATTACATTGGCTACTTTCCAGTCCTTGGGTGTATTTTTGTTAGAAGACCAGCAATTTCAGATTTGAATTCTTTAAGAACTATTTAAGTGGATCCTGTCTAGACACAGTCATTGGTATCAAAAACCCAGAGAGTTTGCAAGAGAATAAGCAGCATTCCCCCATCTCACTCCTGACAAACACATATAAATAGCTTTAAAAATACATACTGTATAATGAAGATAAGGTCAAATTCAGGTTTCTGTATCTGGAAAAAACATGCTAAAAGTTATATTTAGGCTGCAATGCTATACTCGTTTACCTAATAGTAAGTCCCATGGACATCAATAGGGTTTATTTCTGAGGAGTCATATACTGGATTGCATTGTTAACCAAAGCTTTTTACTGCACTGTAGAATTTATGGAAATACCTGTGAGCATTTATATTTTTACAATGAATCACCTACATTTCCCCCTTCATTTAAACTGGACCACATATTTCCCATATGCATAAATCCTGTTACATATTTATCTGTTGAGTTAAGTTTGTTATCAAAACAGTAGGTTTGCTGAAGTCATGGTCTTTTCTATTACAGTGCAGGAGTCCCCTTGTTTTTTTCTGATTGTATAAAATTCATTGCATTTTGCATACCATGTTACAATCTCTCTTAACTTTAGTTAGTTTTTAATGTTGATAAAAAGTCTCCAAAGTTGGAACTCTTGCTATTTCAGCTTTCCTGTATACAGATGTATAGTTATTAGTTTGATTCACAGAACACATTTCCAGATTGTTCTTAGGAGTTCTATTTGCCACACTTATTTGCAATCTGTGAACTTTTTAAAAAGAAAGGTAAGAATTTTGAGTTTTAAATGATATTGCATAGCTATTCATGCCAGTTTGGGTGGGGGAAAGAAAAATAAATTGTCTTTTATTTTCCCTATCGCTTCTGACCCTCCCACCTATTGCTGAGTAGGGTTGTGGCTAGGCCTGTTTTTCAAAACTGCCCTGCTCACTGTTTTGCATTGCCTTCCTTGCTTCTTGCCACTCTCTAATCCTGTTTTTGTGGGATGAGAGAAAGTTTCAGAATCATATTGGCTCTCCCCTTCAGAAGAGGGGCATTGCTTTTTAGGGTTCCTCCATGTCACCAAGTGCCATGGGCTGGTTTGCTCTTGTAGCAAAGTTGTTCCTAAGTTCAGCACATTATGGGAATAAATGATGTCCATTCACATATGTAAAAGTAAAGGGGTACACTTTTGGGGTACGGGCTGAACCTATTTCTCTTCTGGTGATCTCAGTGCCTGAAGTAAGAAGCAAATATTTCCTTAGCTATGTCTCAGGTTACAGTTTCTTTTATGTTGTCCATGGAACTCAATGAAATTCACAGGGAACCATGCCATCCTTAGTCTGTGTAACCCCATCCTGGGTTCCATTTTTTGGTCATGCTGTGGGAAGGAATGTTGGGAACTTGTGTTACGTCTGTAGCCTATTGTCATGATGTGTGGGTATGTGCATAGGAAGAACAGGTAGACATGAAATTCATTTCTGTGTGATCTGCACAGTCACATCCCCGCTACAGAATTCCTGACATTGTTAGGCTGGGCTATCCCATGCATATTGACCTTACTGCAGTAGTGTCCCTGCTTGCTTTGTCTAGCTTTTCCACATAGCAGTGCCAACCACTCACTTATATGGGAGAAACAAAATAAAAAAATTCCTTCCAGTAGCACCTTAGAGACCAACTAAGTATGTTATTGGTATGAGCTTTCATGTGCATGCACACTTCTTCAGATATGGCAGAAAAAACCTAGATGTAAAAGGTAAAGGTAAAGGGACCCCTGACCATTAGGTCCAGTCGTGGCCGACTCTGGGGTTGCGGCGCTCATCTCAGTTTATTGGCCAAGGGAGCCGGCGTACAGCTTCCGGGTCATGTGGCCAGCATGACTAAGCCGCTTCTGGTGAACCAGAGCAGCACACGGAAACACCATTTACCTTCCCGCCAGAGCGGTACCTATTTATCTACTTGCACTTTGACGTGCTTTCGAACTGCTAGGTTGGCAGAAGCAGGGACTGAAAAACGGGAGCTCACCCCGTCGCGGGGATTCGAGATGCCGACCTTCTGATCTGCAAGTCCTGGGCTCTGTGGTTTAACCCACAGCGCCACCTGCGATACTCTGTGGAAACCTCACCCCCACTAGCGACAATCAAGTCTGCCTAGCCCTATCCTTGGTTCTTGGTTGTTTGTGTTTCCAGCATGTGACATCATGTGTGTGTGCATATTATACCAATGATTTAAAAAAGGAAAGCTTCATGCCTGAAAAGGCTAGTTTTAAATTTAAATTATTTTTTTACAGAGGACTCTTCATCACTCCCCATGATCGAGGACATGTTGGAACACTGCTTAAAGCATGGCCTGAAGCTGTCATCAAGGTAGGTTCTTTAGCTACAAGTAATATGTGTCAGGTCTCTGGATGACTAAAATAATAATATACGCCAGAGCTGAACTATATGATTAGCAGAATGATCTGGTGCAGATTGTGAGTAGGTAGAGGACTGTATATTTGAATACCACCAAACAAAAATAAAGTATTAATCCAAATGTATGCTATGAATCATTGGAAGTAAATTGAAAATCTAATCTATTACAAGTTTGCCACAAGTCCCTTACTACTGCACATGAATTATTCATAAAAAGTGGCCACCTCAAATAATACATAGTTACTGATCTATGTAGAATACTAGTTTCCACAGTAGTCATTTTACTGTGGTTTTTTATGCCTTAAATCTTTAACATGGACCTCCCTCACTTTTTTCTTTTCACTATTGGAATTGAGGTCACTGTAGTATTTACACATTTGCTAACAATTTATTTGTTAATTTAAAATATTTATATACAGCAGACACTCGGGTTGCAAACGTGATCTGTGTGGGAGGCATGTTCGCAACCCACAGCGCTGTGTCTGCACACACGCGGGTCGCAATTCGACGCTTCTGCACATGTGCAAAGAGCGATTTAGTGTTTCTGCACATGCGCAAGCGCCGAAACTCGGAAGTAACCCATTCCAGTACTTCCAGGTTCAGCGTGGTGCGCAACCCGAAAACGCGCAACCTGAAGTGTCTGTAACCCAAGGTATGACTGTACTACTCTTCACCTAAATGATACCAGAGTGGTTTACAATATATACACCTAATGCAATAAAGTCCACGTATTAAAATATTGAAAAACATAATAAAATTCAAACCACTGGAGCCAATAACTAGAACCAAGCAAGGAAATAAGAGCCAGCAACACTTGGGTGAAAAGTTGAGTTAAACAGGCACTAAAAACTCATCAAATTTGTTGCCTGCCTTATTTTAGAGGGAAGGGAATTCCACAGGCTTGGTATCACTCTGGGAAACTCCGTCCCCCAGGATGCTGCATAATTTGCCTCAGCAGGCAGTGGTACAACCAACAGAGCCTCCTATGAATATCTCAGCACATGGGAAGACATGTATGGGAGCGGGCATTCTTTCAGATATCCAGGCACCAAGTTGTTGTGCAGGGGCATATTTGTCTTCTTAAATTTGGCTTGGTAGCAATTTGGCAGCCAGTGCATTTCCTTTAAGACTGGTGTAATATGATCATGGTAGTTGCCCCACTTGGCAGCCTAGCTACCTCAGTTTGAACCAGCTTCAAGAGAAGCAGTGCATAGAGCATATTACAGTAATCCAGTCTTTAGGTTACCAACATGTGGGTCACTGTTGCTAGGCCACAGTGGTAGCTGCTTGGCACACCAGCCAAAGCTTATAAAATGTTCTGCTAGCCACTGAAGTCACGTGCCTCCAGCTACATTAACTAGTGCATCTTTCCATGTTCTGGCTATTGGAAGATGGTAGTGACAATAGCCAATGGGTTTTACACCTCTTTCCAACTTATATGTTGTTTCCTTGTGGAGCCAGAACAGAACAGAAAATTTTCTATGGAATGCAGCACTGAATACTTGATTTTTAAATAACTATGACTGCATTCTTCAAGTATTTAGCAGAAGAAAAATTCATTAAAAGAAACTGAAACTATAGCCCATAAAGCTGTACGCAAAGAGCATAGAGATTGTCATTTCCTGGGCCTTAATGTGCCTGGTCCCCTTCTTTTTCACCAGTAACGATGTCTAATGGCTTTAAGCAATTTTCTTGTTCACATCATCTTATACAGTTTTTAAAAAGTTTATCCAGAAGACAAACCCAGACTTCTTTAGTCAGCAAAACAATCCTTAAATTGGAAAATATGAGTTGCTAGACCAATACAGTGTAATTATTCAGACTTGTTATAACAGTATGTTAGTCATGCATTGGTGCAAGTGTTTAGGATCAGGGTGCCAAGCTTTCTTTCTATTTCAGTCACAGAAGCTGATTCAGTATCAATGTTTGAGCAATTAATTAGAGTATCTGATTTTGGGGTGGGGACGACTGTTCAATTAAAAATGCTGCACCAATTACTTGGGCAGCAGTTTTTTAAAAATAGAAATAGAAACAAATGGCAGCTACTGATTTAAAAGAGGCATTCTGGCCAGAATACCTTTTCCAACATTACATTGCTGCAGCACATATTTGCACCACCTAAGAATACTGAAAAATTTTAACCAATGGTTCCACTTCCATTCACAGAAGTGTCTTTTGTCTATTGGAGGATTCTGCAAGTGGAAGGGGAAGTTGCGCCTGCAGCCTCTTGTGCCCTTCCCCGCCCCCCAATATCTGCACTAGGGGAGTAGAGAACCATCTAGAATAATGTGGAGGTGGCCCAGGAATAGGGGTCTGCAAGAGGAAGGGAAAATGGTGAAAATCGCCTTCTCCTTTCTATTTGTGGAAACCTAGGTTCGATCAAAGACCCTTCCGTGAATGGCAGGGCAAATTCATTTATTTACGACATTTCTATCCCACCTTTTTTCTTTAACATGGAACTCAAAACAGCATACATGGGATTCTCTGACAGTATCTCTTCAAGACATGGACCAGACCTAGATCTGCGTAACTCAGTGTCTCCCCCCCCCCCACTTTGCATTATTTGTTTCTCATATGCAAATATAATGGATACATTAATCAACTATGACTCTTGCAGTTACAATAAACTAAAGATTTGTTTGCTCAGATAACAGCCCTAGAGAAAATGTAACACACCAAAGCAGTATGGAATGCTTTGCCACTGTTCTTAATTTGAATCAACCTATTTACGAACGGACATGAGAAGAGCTTAGGACACGTTTCCAGTTTTACAGTGCTTATACTACTTTCCCTCTAGGCTATTGTGGTGACTGATGGAGAACGTATTCTTGGCCTTGGAGACCTTGGTTGTTATGGAATGGGCATCCCAGTGGGTAAACTAGCACTTTACACAGCATGCGGAGGAATGAAGCCCCAGGAGTGTCTGCCTGTTATGCTTGATGTGGGAACTGACAATGAGGTAACTGTTGTTTCATGCTGTCATGAACATTTGATATATTTCAAGGAATAGTATTTGCCTGTTCAGCTGAAATGGTATGGTTAACATTCTTTCCCAGAAAAAAAAAATCTCACTCATTGCATGACAGTAGTTCTGATGTATATTTTAAACATTGTGTTACAGCCCAGGCAATCAGTCTGTCTTTGTAGATTAGCCATTCTTCAACTTGGGTCTCCAGATGTTGTTGAACTACAAATCCCACCATGCCTTACCTCAGCTTGGGTTGGTGGGGTTGTACTCCAATAATATTTGGAAAACCAATGTTGAAGAACACTGTCCTAATGCAAATTTAGAGGCTTTTGCTGCAGCAGTGTCCTGAGCATGCTCCATGGGATACGGAGCGCAACACAAGGGAAGATACAATGTTTTGTCAAAGTCAAGTGTGCCAAGGTCAAGTTGGGACTGGTGATGGCACACCTGCAAAATTCTCCTTCATAGTGTGCCTGCTATAGTTTAGTGCATTAGTATTTGGGATGGGCTTAGCTCCTGGCACAAGAGGAAGGCTCAAGGAATGTCTTGTGCAAATAATGGGACAGCAGCACTACATTCTATGCTCTAGTTCCATCCATGTAGTTCCTATACAGTGGTGCCTCGCAAGACGAAATTAATTCGTTCCGCAAGTTTTTTCTTCTTGCGAGTTTTTCGTCTTGCGAAGCATGGTTTCCCATAGGAATGCATTGAAAATCAATCAATGCGTTCCTATGGAAACCGACTTCAGACCAGGTCCGGGGACAGTCTGTCCCCCGACCTCTTCTGAAGGCTGGGGGGGGGGGGGAACAAGGGCTTTTCTTCCCACCCCCAGCATTTTAAAAAACCCCGGGACAGCGGAGACTTCTCCGCTGTCCCGGGGCGATTTTAAAATGCTGCCGGGCGGCAGCGAAGCCTTCGCTGCCGCCCGCCAGCATTTTAAAATCGCCCCGGGACAGCGGAGGACTTCTCCGCTGTCCCGGGGCGATTTAAAAGCCCCCGGCATGGCAGGCAGGGGGGGGGAGCAAAGACTTTTGCCCCCCGCCGGCCTTCAGAAGAGGTCCTGGACCTCTTCTGAAGGCTGGCAGGGGGCGAAAGTCTTTGCTCCCCCCCCCCCCGCCTGCCTTCAAAAGCCGTCCGGGATAGCGGAGAAACGAAGGCTGGCGGCGGGAGGAGGTCTCTCCGCCCCGCCGCCAACCTTCGGAGGAGGTCCGAGGACAGTGGGGAAGACGCGCTGCGCTTCCCCGCTGTCCCGGAGATTTCCCTATGGGCTTTCGTCTTGCGAAGGAAGCCCATAGGGAAATTCGTTTTGCGAAGCGCCTCCAAAACGGAAAACCCTTTCGTCTAGCGGGTTTTCCATCTTGCGAGGCGTTCGTCTTGCGGGGCACCACTGTACTGAAAATAAATTTTCCAGCTGTTGCTGGTATTACTGGTGACCTTATAATTTTATGAGCGGCACATTAGGAAACACTAGTTTGGATCCTAAGAACTGCAGATGGAGTTCTACTCCTTGCCGTTTTTGGCTACTCCAAAAAAATTGTACCTGAAGATTGTGGAATGCCTCCAGAATGGCATGCAATGTGGTGTATCAGGGCCTTCAACAAAATAGGGAGGTTGGTGGAAATCAGAGACATCCTCTAGCGCAAGCAGAAGAACTATTCACACTAAGATTTTACCGGATACAGACCACTGTATATGTGCAGTAATATTATATTACTCTTGCTTGAAAATAATAACATTTGTGAAGGTTATTTAACCTTAAAATCTGCCCTCATGATTGTATCCATTAAAATAAAAATCCCCATGATTAGGAATGCCTGGGCACATGGCAATTTCTGTAAAGTGGGGTAATGGTGTACATTATTGCAGAGCAAAACTTATGGAAATGATTTGTATAAGGCTATTTTAATAAACTCAGTTGTAGAAGGGGAATAGTGGAAATGGGATGTGATGAAATATTTTGGATGGTTTAAACTATGTAGTGATGAAAAGGAATGCAAAAAACATCAAATGCTTTTGAAAACAGATCTGACCATTTACTGTCATTGTTCCAGAAAATAAGGAAAAATATAAAATTGCATGCAGTGGATTTCCCAGCCATTAAGACAGAGAGAATCTTGGAATTCAATTTGAAACAGGGAACAGATCAGTACAGTATGTTAGCCTGCTGTCACTGAAGCAGATAGTCTTAGAAGAGACTGAATTTATTAAAGCTAATTGGGAATTTCCTGATGGAAACTATTTTGATTTCTTAAAAATACTGTCTTTCATTGAAACTGAAATGTTGCGATCTTATTATGCTGTGAAATGGAACTTCCAGTGGCAGGCAGAGCTGTCTAATTTCTAGTCAAAGGCTGCAAGCTTCAAGACTGTTTCTACACAGTTTCTTTCACAGGGTTCCGATTATATTTTATTAGATCTTCCCAAGCCACAGACAAGTCCATACAGATAATTGTTATTTTAGTAGGAACAAAATGTTTCTGCACCGGAGCTTCTAGCTAGAAATGGACATACATGAATCACCTTCTCTAGGTGGTAGATTACATAAGAGGAGCAATTTATCTGCCTTCAGCCTCCATGTACATAATTATTAGTTCCAGCCCAGGATGCACAGGATGTGTGAACAGACCTCCGGCTATAGGGTGGTATATAAATTCAATAAATAAAAATAATAAAAATAATTATGTGTGAAAATATTGAAAGGCAGCCCAGACCTGTTTCATGTTTGTTGGATTTAGACCTAAAGCACCAAATCAGAAGTATTTCTGTGTGGAAGCAGCCAGTAAGATTTGAGGCCAGGTAGCAACTGTGCACCTGTTCTCCTTTCACCCTAGGATAACGTGAAGAAAAACCTAACCACAAGGGACTTAAAGATTCAGGTGTAATGCAGTATTCTTTTTCTACTCCCAAGTCATAAAGGCTATGCAAAGCACTGCCTTGCTTCAAATACTGCATTGCAAACAGCTTTTTGTCTTCTCTTCTTGCCTTGAAAATTAGTATAGGGATCAAATGGAGAATTTCTTTTTGACATCTCTGTGCTCAAGGGGAGAGGTTTTGGTAGTATGTATTACCTCTTTCTTGGAGGCTGAGCTGGTATTAGCATTTAAAACATAAGAGTTGCAATGGGACTCAGCATATCAAATTTCATTCCAGTATCTCAGTTGGAAGAGATATTGCATTACGGCCAAATAACTGTACAATCAAATGGGATGCCAAGTGGGCATGTTCAGCCAACAATTTTGATTAAACTTGGGAGTTTTGGTCAGAAGGCAGTTGAGGGACAGTAGTCTTGTAAACAATCATCTCAAGTAAGAGGGTGCATGTGTATTTTTCAAACTTAGGACTTTATAACTCAGACACCTGTAGTAGTAGTAGTAGTAGTAGTAGTAGTAGTAGTAGTAGTAATAATAATAATAATAATAATAATAATAATATCATTATTTATACCCCACCCATCTGGCTGGGTTTCCCCAGCCACTCTGGGAGGCTTACAGCATATAGAAAACATAGTAAAATATCAGATATTAAAAACTTCCTGATACAGGATGTCTTCCAAAAGCTGCCTTCAGATGTCTTCCAGAAGTTATGTAGTTCTTTATCTCCTTATCTCCCCACACCCACCCACACCCTGTTCCCCCAAAACAGTACTTCTGTCTTATAAGGATTCAACCTCAATCCATTAACCTCCATCCATCCTCCAACCACCTCCAGACACTCACATAGGACATTCACTGCCTTCACTGGTTCCAATTTAAGAGAGAAGTAGAGCTGGGTATCATCTGCATACTGGTGAACACCAAGCCTAAACCCCCTGATGTTCTCTCCCAGTGGCTTCATATAGATGTTGAAAAGCATGGGGGAGAGGATGTAACCCTGAGGTATCCCACACGTGAAAGCCCAGGGGACTGAACACTCATCCCCCAACATCACTTTTTGGACATGACCTAGGAGAAAGGAGCAGAACCACTGTATAACAGTGCCCTCAACTCCCAACCCTTCTGGCCGGTCCAGAATGATACCGTGGTCAACGGTATCAAAAGCCACTGGGAGATCCAGCAGAACTAGGAAACAGCTTTCACCTTTGTCCCTAGTCCACTGGAGATCATTGACCAGCGCAACCAAGGCAGTTTAGTCCCATAATGAGGCTTGAATCCTGATGGGAAGGGATCCAAATGGTTGGCATCCTCCAAGCATGCCTGGTATTGTTCAGCAATCGCCCACACAACTACCTTGTCCAAGAATGGAAAATCTGAGACTGGGCAATAGTTGGCAGGTCTAAAGATGTTTTTTTTTTAGAAGCTGCTTTTTTCAGCAGGTCTGGGAAGACTCCCACACAGAGGGAAGCATTCCTCATCCTGTGGAGCCCATTGCTCAGCCCTTCTCAGCTTGCTTTTATGAGCCAGGGTGGGTAAGGGTCAAGGAGACAGGTGGTCAGTTTCACTCCTCAAAGCAGCCTGTCCATGTCCTCGGAGGTAACAGATTAGCATTGATCCCATGCAACTTGACTAGTCAGGACTCTAGCACTCTCCCACCCCAGCCCTACTCCCACAGTCTACCTCTTTCCGAATCTGAGCAACTTTAACTGCAAAGAAGTTTGCAAAATCATTGCAGGAAATCTTATGGTCCTCATCAGGCAAAGGTGGCTCCATTAGATTGTGAGCAACCTGAAAGAGTCTCCTGCTGCTGTTTTCTGCAGATGCAATAGATGCGGCGAAGAAGATGTTCTTCTTGGTAGGCTCAACGTTGAGCTCTAACCCATGTTTGGTCAGGTTCAGAATGAGTTTTACGCCACTGGTGCTCTAGCCGTCTCAGCGATTGTTTCACCGCCCTCAGCTTTGGGGTAAACCACAGGGCCATCAGGACTCCATGCAATTGGATAGGGCACTTCGGAGCCAGACAGTAAATAGCCTTGGCTAACTCTGTATTCCAGCGGGCCACCAGGGAATCAGCTGAGAGGCAATCAGCATGGGATAAAACATCCCCATCCACTCTCTGGAAAGCATTTGGATCCATTAAGTGTTAGAGGTGGACCATTTGAATCCGTCCCACCTCCCTGTGAAGAAGAAGGGTCTTGGAGAAATCTAGTTGCTCCAGGAAGTGATCTGATCATGGCACTTCTTGTGTTTCACTTTTACTTAATGTCAGATTACCCATGTCCATAAAGCTGAACACCAGGGCTAAGGCATGTCTGAAGCTATGGGTCGGGCCAAACTTATTCAGGGACAGCCCTGTGGAGGCCATTCTTTCCAAGAAGTCCCAAGCGGCCCCTTGTAAGGCGGTGTCGGCATGGATGTTAAAATTCCCTAGGACAACCAAACCAGGAGAACAATCACCATGACCTGAAGCAGCTCGGACAGGGAATCCGTGGTGCAGCGGGTAGGTCGGTACACCAATAGGAATTCTGTACTGCCCCTGTTGCCCAGCTTCCAGAACATGCACTCAGAAAACTGAGTCTCCCCAATAGGATGCCTGGTGCAAAAAAATGACTTCCTAAAAATCACTGTAAAGACTGTGTTCATGGAAGGCAATCTTACTCGGCTACAAGTGATTGCCAAAGAAGAAGAAGAAGAAGAAGAAGAAGAAGAAGAAGAAGAAGAAGAAGAAGAAGAAGAAGAAGAAGAAGAAGAAGCAGCTCCTTCACCCACTGCACTAGGATTGAAGTATTAAGATGCCACCCTCCAAGACCCCTCACTAGCTGAGCCAAGTAAACAACGAACCCAAGTTTGGATTGTGGTTTGCTTCTCCTGTGCACTAGGAGACAGGAGCAAAGTGGGTGCAATAAGCACATTTATGGTAAACCATTAATAGTTCATGGTGATGTCCAAATGCACTCTACTGTTGTTTCCTCAAGGGACTGACAGATAAAATTGATGTTAAAGATAGCTGTTATTTTCTTTAGAAAATAATGTATAATTTATATAAATTAAACTTCACAAAATTTGGAACTTCTTAATGTAATGCAGTCTTCATACCATGTATGTCCTAATGTATTTTTTACATTGAATTAGGTCAGAGTGTTCGTAAACCCAAGAGTGAATCATTCCAAAGAAGAAGAAAAATCAAAGGATATAAAATTACAATGAGTGTTATCCAATTGTGAATGTACTGAGTAAAATAGCACATGGAAACGCCAGTGCACATATTACCTGGAATGTGTTTTATTACACATGTGTGCAGCAGGGAAATGTAGACTTTAAATGCTTCCCTGATGTCTTCTCTCTCTCTCTCGCTTTCACACACACACACACACACACACACACACACACACACCCTCTGAGATTGCTGGCTTTGTGTTTTATTTAAACAAGACGATATTTATAAAGAATCTACATGTTCTTGAAATGTGGCAAATAAAACATGTGTGAATATTATCAAGTCGATGCACGGCCTGCACTGTTATCGCTTCCTCTCATTGTAGGACTTGTACCGTGATACTCATATCTGTATGCATGTCTGAGATGGTGCCGTTTTGAAATAAAGTGCAGGTATAGCTGTGGATTGGTATGGATATGCCACTTCCCATGCTCTTGTTTGTAGGTGTAGCAAGTATTTTGTTAGGCCTGTTTAACACAATGCTTTTAGCTTAAGCGAACTACTAGATGTGGCTGCTGGAAGCATTTTATATTGAGGAGCCTTCAAAATGATAAACAGCAGAAGGCTGCTGTAGTATGAGGTGTCACTGGACCATTTCCATGCACAGACACTGCAGTATTCTAGAGATGGGAAGCAGGAACCTATCATGGGGACCTCTAAAATGAAGAACCAGATACATACTACAAGCTGCCACGTATTTTAATCTGGTTTTAGCTTTTTACTCATTTTAATTGCTTTTGAACATTTCAAATACTTGTTTTAACTATTTTTTCTGATAATTTTGTTGTCTTATTTTTTTTAATAAACCACTTTGAGGTTTTATTATAATCAGGCAGTATATAAATGCTGTTGAAATAAACAAGCACAAAAATAATAAATAACATACTTCAAATCCTTTTAAGCAGTTTTCACCCAAGAGACCATTCCTTCCCTTTGAAAATCGTCCTCTTTGTATGAAATACAAGTGGAATAAAATGGAAAGCATATAGTTTTTGTAGAAAAAACATACTAGAGCACAAACTATGATCCAGGAGGTTTCTATATTTTTTAACTAATACAACTTGTCATTTATATAGCAATAGCAGACGCAGTATATCAACAATGTGTATAACAGGTGTGCAAAGTATTCTCCTGCTGCAGAGGGGGTTTAGTGGACTAAGGTTTGGAAAGTAGTGGCTTGACAGAAACCACGTACTGAGTTGATAACTAAAATGACATTTCAACCAGGGTTTCCCAGATCATGCTGAAAATTTAGCCACTATTCCACACCACCTCTCAAACTATTGTAGCAACATATTATCACTACATTTGAGGCTTCATATGGAGCAGACAGAAGTGATAGACTACTAAGGTGGTATAATAGATTATGCCATTTCAGACTTCAGGTGGCAGATAACACTGTGAATGTTTGTTGATAGAAACCTACTGCAAATAGAAAGCCAGCACAGCTTCAGATAGAGTGGCTATTCATGCATCACCCCAAAAGACAAAAATGCATCACTAGAAAATCAGCACAAAGGGGGACACAAAGGTGCATAAAATTCACATCTGCTAATTTCTGTATAGATATAAATTCAGAAATAATTACTGTAATTTAAATAGTAATATAATAATAATATAATAATAATTATTATAATTATTATAATAATAATCTCGTAATAATAGAAAAGGCTTCAGCCAGCTAACCTGTGCGCCTGCTCAGTCTGCTGTTTAGGTGCTAGCTGTGGATGAACAACTGTAAGGCCCCATTTAATTCATCTGTGTGTGCAGACCAGGCTACTGTTTAGGAATAGTTATTTATACTTGCCACATGCCAGAATAATGGCAAAATTGGTAGGCGGTTTCTAGCTTTCAGCTGCATTATCTACATTATGCTAATACTATTTGTTGCTAACATAGAAGACCTTTGGCTGACTTACTTTGTTAGCTGCTAACTTGGCAACGGATTATTTTCAGTAAACTGCCAGAGATTTTACAAATTCTTCTTGATGTTTATTAATCTCTTATTTTTGATGCTCTCAAACATTCACAACTGTAATGCAGTAAATGGCAATTTCTGTATTTCTTTTAGCTCAGGGGTATCGGGAACTTAGAAGCTTAGTGATAAATCTAGATTAAACAACATGCACATGTATCAGTTTCATGTTAACTCTACTATAACAGCCAGCCTTTTATGAGCAAAAATGTAGCACTGAAAACAGTCTTTGAGCAGGTTTTGGTTTGCCTTTTTTTTTAAAGCATCAAAGTATGTCCTATGAATTCATAGCTTTCAACTTCTCAACTACTGTAAGTCTAATGTAACTTACAGCACACTGCTGCTAAAGCATATAAAAAGCGATCAAACAGAAAAGGGCAAATAACTGAAACTGCAGATCTCTGAATGGAAAAGTCAAATTCAGTAGCAACAGATCCTGCTGTTTTAAAACAACATTGACCAAAAGATAGTTTACTTTCGAGGAAGACAACTTGTGTAAATCTACATCATAAAATTAATATATTATCAGAATTTCTTCCATGGCCACCTGGTCATGGCCAGGTCTGCTTTACTTTTATACCTTGCATGTTGACTGCATTATCTGGGCTAGACAAGGCATGTTACCCACACCTACTCCCTGAGCTAGCAAGCTCCACCTCGGCTGTAAATGGAATGTAATTAGAGTAAAGGAAATGTGTGTGTGTGTGTGTGTGTGTGTTCTATCACACAGGAACACACCCATGTGTCATGTCAAGTACTTGCCTTAGACTAGTGAATTCCTAGAAAGAATCTAGTCACCTTGAGTCAGACAGTGGTCGGTGGGCCCAATCTGTACTGAACTCCTCAGCATGAGTTGGTGACATTTTTGTCTTGGGCTCTGATCTTCGTGATGTATATAAGGCAATTTTTTTACAAATCTGCCCTAAATGAGAGTTCATGTAGTAGTGAAAAATATCCATACTGCTGAAATCTGAGTGAGGTGTGTGAGCATGAGAGCATCTTGACATCTGCCCAGACTGTGTATATGTGGTGGACATAGGGAACATATGGTTGTGGTGGGCTGTGCCCAGTCTGCATGGCGTAGCTCACAGCATGCATAGAAACCTGGATAGCCTGCTATGTGCATGGCTCATTCCAAGCTCTCCAACAGATAGGCACTTCATTGTGTCATCATTGCAGCAAGATTGTGAATGAAATGTGCCTGCCCAGGAGCATCTAGTGTACAGCAAAATTATTTAGATTTTGGTTAGTTGGGTTGCTGTCCTAATGTGCCAGAACCCTCAGATTTTGAGAAGCAACTCAAGATGTATGTTTTGAACTTGTGCATGGTAATATAATGTTAGGTGTGCAGATAGATGGCTGTAAAGATTTGGAAGTTGGGCCTATTTTGAGCCACAGGCTTGCAGTGGGCATTGGAACGTTAGCTTCACATCAGCACAACTCTGAAACATATTGGCAGCTTTCATGAGAAGATTCAAAGGGGACTTGTGTTCTCAGGTTTTCCACAGAAACAGCAAGAGTACTCATGTTGCTTCAATTACTTTGGCAGTACTTTACAGGCAATGTACAGTAAATGTTGGAAGTCTCCACTACTAAATTCAAGTCCAACTACTTATCAAAGTACTTATACCTGGCAGGAGCCTCAGCTGGACTGTAAGCTGGCCATCCTAAAATCACTCACAGTTCTATTGGTTACAGAAACTATTTAGGATTTGGACCACTGAAATCAATGGGTCTGCTATTCATGAAATGTTTATAAGTTTAGCTTTTAGAGTCTGACACCAGAAAGTTGTCAACACTTTAGTGTGAATAAATGAGCACATTTCCTAAATGCTTTCCTGGAGCTTTATGAAACTTGGCTTCAGTGCATTTTGTTCTTTCTCTAGAAAAATAGACCACTAGAGAAGCAACATGGGAAGAAAAGGGACTAAAGTTTGTAGTTCAGTAGTAGGAATAGTTGGAACCTGGGGCTGTCTGACCTAATTAGCATTGACACCATGAGTATCTTTGTTGCTGCTGCTGCTGCTGCTTAGACAGCGCCAAGAACCAGGAACATATAGAACATTGCTAGGTTAGGTAAACCTGCCCCCGTGAGGTCATGTCAGCTGCTACCAGGTGAGATGCAACAGCAAACCTCTGGAGTGGGGTGGGATACTTGCTTAGAGAAGATACTGCATTGAAATCCCAACTCATACAGTGGGAATTGTGAATCAAAGTAGTATGAGATAGTGAGGAAACATGAGTATTTGATATTGTTGGCATAGGATTGTATATCAAAGTTCTGTGACCTTGTAAATCCATGATACTGGTTCAGAAGAAGAAGTATATTTTGACAATATTTGGCTCAGGTTTCTGCTATCAAGATTCACTGTTCAAACCATCTGTGTGTTTTAGTTTAAAGTGTGCCATATATTTTCAGTTATTCAACTTTAAAAGAGAGCAATAGAAAGAGGGCCTTTGTTACAGCTATCCTAAAGTTTTGATTTGAAATAGTAGCTGCTAGTTGGCTGCAGCTTTAGCTCTCTGACAAGCAAATTTATTAAAGACAATGTATTGGAATACTCAAAAAGTGGGGGGGGGGGGACCTTACTCCATACTTTATCCTGTACTGACTACTGGAGCAACAGATACTGCCATGAATACTGAGACTATGAACAGGGACAGAATACAGATTTGTGTCTTCTTAAACTGACTTGTCGTATTTAAGGGACAGGTTATTTTTCCTTGTTAAATAGTATAGCCAGATTATTCTCTAGATCACTTTTTGAAAGAGGGACAAGCAAGACTTGTTGCGGACAGCTTATTGCTGATGCAACAGCTCCATGATATACCTACAGATTTAGCCTGTTAGTTCCACGCTCCTCGTGGGACAGCATCCTTATAAGTGCTTTTCTACTAGAAAAACAGGGTTCTGGAACTCAACATGAAATTATTCAAGTAAGTGCCACACTTTTAACCAGTGCTTTTCTTTTAGAAAAACAAGGTGCTGATACTGTGTACCCTTGAGTACCCCTAGAATAAAGCCCAGCTCCTTGTCCTGCTTGAACAGGAATTCCCCAAGTCTTACTGCATTCTAACCCTTGCAGTGGCTTCAGAAATGAAGGGCAGATCATTGCCTGGTACCCAACACGGCAGTTTTGCTAAGTTGTGGAGAAGGTAGGTTGAAGGTTTGCACCTGCACCTTGCTCTCTGCTGTCATGGGAATATTTATTGGTAGCCTGAGAGCAGCACTGATACACAACTTGGCCAGTTGCAGTCTGGATGATGAAAATGACCCCTTGCTGTTTTTCTGAAAGGCAGAGTGTATCACTGCAATGGGAAGAGATTGTCGCCAACTTGTTCATGAAGTTGGAAGTGATGTTTGAAATAGCTATAATGAATCCATACTTGCTGATGGTTAGGCTTCAATAACAGTAAAAATGCCAGAACAGAAAATGCATTGGCTTCTTGGAATGTTCTTTGCCTGAACATTAGCTCAGTTTTGACTTTAGTTCAGTTTTGACGTGAGCAGATAAATGCTTGGGTTGTGTGTTTTTTTAATGCTATGGGTACTGCACATATTGGGATCTGTAAATTATAAGGTATGATTTGACATCTGCAACTCAAAGCCAGCCGTTATGCTGAAGAAAGAACATAATATGTACTCTGTAATTGGCATCTTCATTTTTTCCTTCCTCTATCACTATTTGAAAGGCGTTTCTGATCTACAAAATTTGACTTTATAATTTTGTGAATTTAACTTTTACTTCATCATCTAAGAACGGCAGAAAATGATTCCACACATTATGCTTTCAGTAATTTTGCCTTTAAAGGTAAAAGGTAAAGGTACCCCTGCCCGTACGGGCCAGTCTTGACAGACTCTAGGGTTGTGCGCCCATCTCACTTAAGAGGCCGAGGGCCAGCGCTGTCCGGAGACACTTCCGGGTCACGTGGCCAGCGTGACAAAGCTGCATCTGGCGAGCCAGCGCAGCACACGGAAACGCCGTTTACCTTCCCGCCAGTAAGCGGTCCCTATTTCTCTACTTGCACCCGAGGGTGCTTTCGAACTGCTAGGTTGGCAGGCGCTGGGACCGAGCAACGGGAGCGCACCCCGCCGCAGGGATTCGAACTGCCGACCTTTCGATCGGCAAGCCCTAGGCGCTGAGGCTTTTACCCACAGCGCCACCCGCGTCCCTTTATGGGCTAATAAATATATGTATGTATCTGTATTCTAATCTTGTTCATTCTCATGCTACAGGCATATCTACTCTACAAACCTGTATCAGTTTTTTACTTTCAAAACCTCTCACAAAGAATCTTGGGAATTGTAGTTTGATGAGGTGCTGAGAATTCTTATTAGAGATCAGTCTCTCCCCATGATTCTCTGGAAGGATGTGACTATAAACCAGTTAGGCAAAGCAATCCTACTTGGATAGGGGAGGAAGAGTTATAGGTGGACGATCTGCCCTATCCAAACCTCTGTTTAGTTTGTGCTGGCAGGGCAGAAGGAGGGTGTGGAGGGGCAATTTTCCTTTATTCAAAATCCCGCCTCCATTGGCTGCAGTGCCCAAGGGCTCACCCCAGGGCTGGCATACTTTTCTTCCAGCGCTCTGAAACATCTTCTTTCTGCTGTTGTAACATTGATATCTAAGGTGGGGCAGCCATGGAGGTTTCTGTTGGTCCTCTTGCTCTTCCCACATAATTCCTTCTCTATCCATGAAAAAGGAGATCCACAAAATTCTATGACCTCTGGGACAACTTCCCTAGGACCATAGAATTGTGCCCTTAATTTCCAGTTTAGAGATGCCAATACAGTCTTCGTTTTTGGATTAGAAACACTCAAATGTTAACTTGTCTGATATATTTACCTTATTGGTTTTTATTTTCTTTTTTAACAGGAGTTGCTAAAAGATCCTTTGTATATTGGGTTGAAACATAAACGAATCAGAGGCCAAGCTTATGATGATCTTCTTGACGAATTTATGCAAGCTGTGACTTCCCGGTAATTGATTTTATTTGTGTATTTTACACTGTTGAATGCTTCTGAACTTCATGGTACTCAAGGAGGACTAATTAAGAAGAGATGGCATGTTTTTCTTTTTTGCAATTCTTAAAAACTTTATAAAATGCAGTTCAAGTTCATATATTTATAATGATGAGCTCCCATAAGTTTACTCTTGCAAAATGGCAAAAAGTTGGTGGAGGAAAACATAGCTATTCTTACTATACAATATAAAACACTTAATTTACATTGAAGAAAACCAGAATGAGATGAGGCATTCATTTCTGATGAATTCCATTGCCACAGTGCTGTAGAACATAGGGATCTGTCATTATGTGTAATGGCCAGACCCTGTGCGCTGCACAACCAAATAAGGATCATTTCACATGTTGCCAAGTTCCTGGAAGGCACTATTCTGTAGGGATTTGTGGGCAAACCATACGTAAATCACACGGAGAGATGGTTGTGCATGTGGAGCTTTTCACTGCGTAGAATCAGGGCGTACCTGCTTTAGGGAATTCATGACTGATGAGAGCTTTGCTCACATGTACACACATGAATAAATGAATAAATAAATAAACAAATGTTCAGTCATTACATGTTGCAGGTTCCCTACAAGCTACACAGAAGGCTTGTATAGAGCTTTAAAAAAAACACCAAACATATGATGCATACTTAAGTCTATAGGTGAAGGATTGCTGTTCCAGTGCTATAAAACAATCCTGAACAGCACACAGTTTCAGCAGCTAAAATCAATACTAGAGTTGTGCCATACCCAGGCCCAGACATTTTAGGTATTACTTTGCTCCCCAGCCTCCACCCCAAAGGTAGCAGTTGTTGTTCTAGCTTCTTTCCGTGGGACGGAGGAAGTCAGAAATTTATGCGAGTGATGAGGTTTAGTACTTAGTAACATTACAAGGTGTGTTCTTCCTTGCTAACCTAAAACAAAACAAAACAAAGTCCTTGCCTGGTATTGCAGCTACCCTTGGTTCCTAGAATATGATTTGATTTATTGATATATTACCGTATTTTTCCTTCTACAAGACGCCCCCATGTATAAGACACCACCTATTTTGGGGGAGTCCAATTTAAGAAAATGGGGGGGAGATGGCCCCCACGTATAAGACGCCCCCAAATTTTGGACATTATTTTTTAGGAAGAAAACATAGTCTTATACATGGGAAAATACGGTATATTTCTATGCCACTTTTCATTTGAATGAATCACAAAGCGGCTTAGAGACAATAAATAACAATAACATAATAGAACATCACAAATACAGCACAAATCATATATGATTTAAATCGGGGAATGCCTGTGGAAGAACATTACATCATGAACTCCTCATGAGCATTCCTTTTAACTTAATTGTAATAATAATTGTGCTTCTCTCAGGAATTCCACAAGCAGACTTCCTGGCTGCCTCCATGGATATTCTAGAAAGTGCAGGCAACCAAGGAGGCTTCTGAGTGCCACACAAAGACTGTTTTTTAAAAAGTTAACAAGGAAAAATATACTGTTGATTTGTGTTCATAGACTGATAAAGATTAAAAGAGACACAAAAGCCATTTTGTAGAACTGTTGCCTTTCTCTCACTTTGAGACAGGATTATTAATTTCCATCCTCAACATAGGATAGTATGCCTTCAGCATTGAGTGATATAGACAAATGCTGCTGTCAGGGCCGCCTCAGGTCCCAGCTCACAAGAGACCAACGCCAAGTCCACTTTATTTACAAAAGTCTTTATTGAAGTACATTGTTTGTTCCACAGCCGAGGCGCGCAGCCCCACGTCTGTTACGCTTAGACCGCTGAAGTCCCCTCTGAATCAGTCCCGCCTCTACACCAGTTTAAGAGGCTTGTGCTAGTCCACCTCTTCCTGTCCTTCCTTTTCCGCAGGGTCTTTCTGCCCCCCTGGGTTCCTTCCCTCCTGCTTTCCCCTGACGCTGAGTCCCCAGACGCCTGCTCCCCCCTCCTCCGTGCTTTGGGACCAGGCTCCTCCTCCGGGCTCTCCGCATTTCCGCGTGCCTCCACATTTGAACTTGGCGTGCGTTCGCTACCCCTGACCTTCCTCTTGACAGTTATACTACTCTCTGTACTACTCTCCGCCCCTTCCGGCAGGACGTCTTGCCCCGATCTCCTTCCCCTCTCTGCTTCCTGCTCTGCTCCGTGTGTCACACTGGGAACTCCACCCTCTTCACTCCGTTCCGGCTGGGAAGCCGGCCCCGATCTCCCACTCCCACTCGGGGTTTCCCTGCTGCTCCCCTGCTCCTGACGAGTCCCCCCTGTGGCTCCCCTTGGCCTGACCAGGGGCGCCCCCTTTTGGGAATCCTCCGATTCACTTGAGAGACTCATGGAAGCCCTCAAGTCATTGTCATCCTCCTCCTCCTCGTTCCTGGATTCTTCCCCCTCGCTCTCAGTCTCCTCCCTCATCTGTGCCTCTCTCCCTGAACCCCTGACAGCTGCCCATAGCACAAAGGGCATGTTTAGTTAAAAACCAGATGGCTCAATCAAGCATGCTCCATGGAACATAAAAAGTAAAATAAAATTGCTCATGAGTAGAAATCTTATGATCTTTGGCCTGGAATTCTTACCACATAGTTCATGCTTAACTGAGAGGGTTCAAAAATTTTCAGACAGAAGACCTAAGCTTTACTATGGTTCCACACTGTGGCATTTACTCTGCAGTGGGAAGTAACATCATAAATGGATCACAGTTTCAGTTTCCAATTTTTAAGTATACGATATCTCATTTATTATATCTATTCTTTCATAAAAGCACAAAAGTATACAATATCTCATTTATTATATCTATTATTTCATAAAAGGACAAAAATGCAGAGTTCTTTTAAGCAGGACTGCATAAAATGTAACTATCATATTTTTAACAAAGTTTCTCTGTTTTACTTCCCTTGAATCAAGGCCAAAGTATACATTATATGCAGCCATGTGTATCTTTTCTCCAGCATTTTCTTCTTTTAAACAGAAAACCTCCTGGATGAAAAACAGGGGTTTTCTTTGAAGGGGGGGGGAGTGGGCAAGTGACCAGAAGAAAAAGGGTTAAGAAGCCTCTCCCCTTATGTCCCTCCATGGAGAAACTCACAGCCTTAGAGGCTGGTTTCTGGATTCCAACCCCCACCCCCATTATTGTTATTATTAAAGAAAATGTTGTATAAAAATACACATGGCTGTGTATAACATGTACTTTGGCCTTCAGTTGATATAAGACACACACACTTACTCTCGTACCCTTTTCTTAAATGCGTACTATTCATACGCATGAGACTATATTATAGCTTTAATGTTATTATTCTTTGACACCAATCAGATTTGAGATTTTTACATCTGTTTAGGTGTTCAAATTTTAGTTGTGCTGACATTCCATGCATATAACATGTGCAAAATCATTTTTCCTTAACTTTTATGGGCTCTGATGATCAAAGTGCTGGTTTCCATTCTTTGCAGCGGATCATGTGACATAGGCTTGGCTGTGGATTTAAGTCAAAATAATTAAATTAGTTGATTTAAATGATGCGACTTCTTATGCAAACCATGAGTAAGGGACACTCTGTGCTGGTTGAGCTGTACAACCATTGGCCATAGTAGATCAAACTTCACTGTAGTACTACTTTACCTATCCTACATAACCCCATAAGCCTCATTTCTACAGCAGCAGGTGCCAGTATCCCTTCTTCATGAACTTTTCAGTGATACCTGGCTTCTAGGCTTGATAGCTTTAGTACTACTTAGCTAACCAACTCATTTTGCATGTTGCACACTTGATTTCTTGCAGGCCATTTTTAGTCAACACTATCATTCCTTACCTATTCCTAGTTCTAATGCCATGTTTTGACTTTGGTTAAGCCCAAAAGGCACATGTAAAAATCAAATTTCAAGTGTCAGTGCAAATCCCATGTAAAAGTAATCTTAGGTTATGATCTGTTCACAGGCTCTGAATCTGAGCTTGCAGTGTCTTAAAGGATCCGTAATGTCACAAGATTTAGAATTATCAAAAGTGCAGATCTCTAGGAGAGTTGGGTCATATTTTTTTTCTTGTTAGAAGGTTGCTTTTTATAAATAAATAAATAAATAAATAAATAAATAAATAAATAAATAAATAAGGTTCCACTGCAGGGGAGTGTTTGAATATTTGATTCTCATTAGATGAACAGGTTATTCACCCTTACTTTGTAGCATTCTTCCTCAAAGATAACTGAATTGCTGAAACTTTGCATCTTTCTCCACTGTGCTCTCAAACTGCTGTTTGAATCTCAACTTTGGATTCTTTTCTTCTTTTTGGTTAAGGACAAAACTATTCTATAGGCATATAATTTAAATAAAAAATGTACAGATTTTGGAATGGTGGTTTTGTTTAACATTTCATTAGAATTATTACAGGACTTGCCATTAATTTATTCATTTGGCACAGTCTTTTACTTCAGCAAGGGAATGTATTGGCAAAAAGTCAGCTAAACGTGACTCTTACTGGAAATTGTGAAGGAGTGGTTGGGCCGCACAGCACTTTCAAAAGCAATATTTAAACACTATTAAATTCTAGAGTTCTCTGTTTAATCAGATCTTGGGGCCATTCTGTATTCATGGTTACCACAAGTCCCATGGACTGATTTTTATCCAAGGAAATTATCCTGCAAGTTACTCCTTTGATTATAATCACCATGTGGGAAGAGCCAATTCTCTTGCCTACTTGCATACCTAGCCATCATGAATATGGTGAGACTTCATGAATGGGGTGGAATTCTTCAACAGTAGACGTGCAAGGTTCTAAAGCCGTTCTAAATAAGTTTGGTTTCATATGTACTAGGAGCTGTAAATATACCTCTGTCCATTTCATCTTATACTGATGAAGTTGACTTTTGACTCAGGCTGTAACTACACAAATTACACAGTCAGTCCCACAGGACTGTGTTTTTCCTATTTCAGCAAAGTATTTGCTGTGTGAAATTGGTGTGGTAAAATCACCTCATGACAACAATTTTGCCAGATTAGGTTGGAGGACATTCTGTTGTGAGGATGATGCCTTCCACGGGCTTGATAGCCTTTCTCATGGTATTCCAGGAGAAGGAATTATCATGCCCTTCAGATCCACCCTGCCTATGGCTGTGTTTGATTGTCCCCCCCCCCCCCTTCTCTCATGAAAATCTCTTTATCTCAGCCCTTTCTAATGATCTGTTAGTGTTTCCTGCCCGCCCCCTACTTGTGTCTCCTTCCATCCTCTGCTGTGCCTCTCTCTGTGTTGGGATATCTGGGGTTTTCTCTCTGTCTCCCTTCCCTCACCACTGTGATTTTTCCTGCATGGCTATTGTCCCTATGGCTTCCTTCTTCAGCTTTATACTTGCCAATCTCAGATGGTGTCAGGCAGCAGACTCATGCAGTCTTTCCGTTACCTAGTATTGACAGTGGCGGCATGAATAACCCGCTTCCCCCCAATTCCTTGGGTTTCTTCCACACTAAGGGGGAATTTCCCCAAAAAACTCCAGGGGGAAGAAGGTGTCATCCTCTTCCATTATTACACTATATCAGTTTGGGCTGATGATTCAACACAAGTAGTGCTGCCTGTGACAAAAATGTATGACATTTGTTTTTCATTGCAGCAGCTGTAATATGTCACATT
Source organism: Podarcis muralis (assembly GCF_964188315.1). Taxonomy (NCBI): domain Eukaryota; kingdom Metazoa; phylum Chordata; class Lepidosauria; order Squamata; family Lacertidae; genus Podarcis; species Podarcis muralis. The sequence continues at coordinate 80,553,410 of NC_135657.1, forward strand.
ATTATTTCTGACTCTCAGGACTAGGTTTTTCATTTGTGCTCCCTGCTTCTCTCAAAATTATTTGCTGTGCTAGTCTTTATGCATCCTTTAGCAACCAAGCAAGACATTTATCATAAATGAATGACAAGGAACATACATGGCAATTTAGAAAATGGCTAGCACAGCAAAATATATATATACACAGAACATCCCCAAGCTGTATATTATGGGATGAGCAAGCCAAGCAGTTGTGCAATATTTTGTCTTTGACAAATTTAGCTGCATAGTGTGCTTTCCAGCTAGAGTTTTTTTGTGTGTTTTTTTTAAAGTGCAAGCAGATAAGTAGCCATTGACATGTCTAAATAACTGGTGCATTTACACTTAGAGAGTACTAACAGCAGATGACACAGTAATGGGGGTTCATGTGCATTGAATAGTTGTGTGGAACAGGGGTGGGCAGGCTTCAAGTTTATGTTTCAATTTTTTAAAACTAGAACCCCAAGGTTAATGTCCTGGAACCAGGTGCCAAAAGAGTGGCTCAGAGGTGTATATTATACCCTCCAAGTGTCATGTTTTAAGTGGGACATCCCAGATTGACAGAAGCCACCCAGGCTTCTGATCCGAATCTGGGATGTCCTGGATGTCCTGTTTTGGCTCCCATGCTCTGGCTGTGCCAGAGCACGGGACCAAAAGGCAGGCATTTATTGGTTCTGAGCTATGGCAAGAATCCATTGGCTCACACCAGAGTGTGGGACCAAAAACAGGAAAAAACTTAGGTTGACCTTGCCACTCTTCCTCCTTCGTGGTGCCAAAGGAGGAGGCTGTGTCCTCCCCTAGGCTGTGCCAGTTGGTGCAGCGTCTCCTGAGGCAACGGAGACTACAGAGGAGGAGGAGGCTAGTGGACAAAGGTAGGAGGGGGGAGGGAGGGGCAAGTGGGTGAGCAATGAGGTCAGTGGGATGGAGGTATGGTATGTGTAATAGATTATTTGAATCATTGAATTGTACAGTTGGAAGGGACATTGAGGATCACCTGGTCAAACCCCCTGCAATGCAAGAATATGCAGCTGTCCCATATGGGGATCAAGCTTGCAACCTTGGCACCATACATGGTTAGGATGACCTGTGTACATATTCAGCCCAGAAACCGAGTGTTCAGTTTCACATACAAATTATAGTTTGTCCCCTGTTTTCTTTATTCCAGTGGCTTAATTTAGGGAGAAACAAAGCTCTTTTTCTTGTTGCTGTGGTTAAGCAAGTGAGAAGCCCTTTGGTGATATATTGCAAATCACTCTGAGATCTGCTAGTGGGTTTTGACTGATGTTCTGCCTGCCTTGGGTGAAGAAGAGGGAATTGGGGGCAGGAGGATGAAGACAACTATTACAGGTTCTTGGGAAGATGGAATAAAAGATTGGTTTAAATTAAGTTACCAGGCAGCCTTCGCAGTGATGCAGTCTTTCTTCTAATAGGTCAGATAATTACTTGGCTGAGAAAAGATAGCTTGATTTCTGAACTGCAAGAGTTAATTAATTATTTGACTGATTTATTCCCTAACTGTGCTTGGCATCTGTAATATTCATGACACTTTTTAGAAAATCCACACATCATTCCCAGCTTCTGCATTTATAATCACTGTGATTTATGCACAACTGTAAAGTAGATTAGATTGGAAACACTGGAAAATGAACTGTAGTCATCATCATGCCTGCTACACTATATATACTTGGGTAACTGACACTTCATTTGACATCCACTCTGAAGCCAGCTCTAAGTTAAGTCTATAAAAAGCCCACATACTGTCTTTAGCGATTGTGTTTCATAAATAAAGCTTCCTGGTTCCTTAATATGAAGTTGTTTAAATTGAAATAGCACTAAATTTTTAAGGCTCTAGTCCTAAACATGCTTACTAGGGAGTAAATTCCATTGAACTCAGTAGTTCCATTGAACTTACTTGGAGTAAACCTACATAGGAATCCACCAAATACTAGAATTGTGTATGACTGGTGCCCACATATCACAGTACTGTTAAGAAATTAAGTATGGACCTAGTTTTTGATATGTTAACCATCAGAACTTGAAATCAGAATTTGAGGTGGGTTTGCAAACTCTGGTTAATATGGGACCTAGTTAGCACTGACCATGGTGGAGGTTTAATGCTACACAATGCTGCAGGCAGACTAGTAAATTAAGAGAGAATTCAAAGTACACAGCAAATATAGGAGCACTCAATTCCATATACTGCTCCCAGGAGCTTGCCATTTTAAGACGGGCAGTATAATTCTTGCTTCATTTTTTTTTTTTATGTTGTCTTTTCTTAGCATTTTCACTAGTGGCTGCTTAATGCTTTGTCTGTGTGAAATTATTGTGAGTGAACATGAGAACTGAAAGGTGAAGTGGTTCAGTTATATTTTTATTAAAAGCAAATTTGGGTTAAAGAAGGGTTTGTTCAGACTGGGGGCGGGGGAAGCAAATTTGGGCTCCATGACACTGATGCAGAGGTCCTATGTTTCTTCCTTCATAATACCAATAGTTCCATTCAGCAGTTAGAACAATATTGGTGCCTATTATTTAACTGATTTTACCAGAGGGAAATTATGGCTTTGTTTCCTACACAGTATAGTGTATCATCCCCTACATGAAAGCAAAGTATTGCATTAAGTTTTTTAAAAGGAACTTAAGTTAGTATATTTTGGAAATAACAACAGAAATCTCCCTTAACTGCCTGTACTTGTTTTATCACTGATTGATAACTTCAAAGTTAGTAAAGGTAAAGGGACCCCTGACCATTAGGTCCAGTCGTGGCCGACTCTGGGGTTGCGGCGCTCATCTCGCTTTATTAGCCGAGGGAGCCGGCGTACAGCTTCTGGGTCATGTAGCCAGCATGACTAAACCGCTTCTGGCGAACCAGAGCAGTGCACGGAAATGCCGTTTACCTTCCTGCTGGAGCAGTACCTTTTTATCTACTTGCACTTTGATGTCCTTTCGAACTGCTAGGTGAGCATGAGCTGGGACTGAACAACGAGAGCTCACCCTGTTGCGGGGTTTTGAACCGCCGACCTTCTGATCGGCAAGTTAGTAGCCTTTCCCTATTGCCAGTTTTATCATACTTTGAGTGGCAACTGGAAAAGCGAGTAAATATATATAGGGTTTGATCTATACAGATTTTAATAAGAAAGCAAGTTAAGAAATTAAGAGTAGAGGACATATGGAAATACTTCGCAAAGCAAATCCATCTGGAAAAACCAAAATATTCTTTTTAGAAATGAATTGAAGAGTCCTATACAATTTAAACTGCTTCTTTACATTATAATTGCTGTGTCTGTGATCATAGCATTCCTTTTTTTTGTCTAAGTCAGTTATAATAACTTGCATAAGAAAACTGCCAAAGCTCATTCTTTATTACTTATATTCTGAAAAATAAAGTTGTAATTCCATTATTTTAAAGGCTTTTACAAAAAATTTATACAATGCAATTTGTATAAAAGCTACAATTTGAAAAAAGAAAGAGATAGCGACAAATTCAGTTGTTCTCTTGGGCTGCTTTCACTGTCAACAACTTCTCTTTAAGTCCTGATGTGAAAAATTTACAAGGATCCCTGCCCACTGCTCATCTTCCACCAACAATAAATTACACCTAGTGACCCAGCACTTGCAACTGCCCTCCCACAGCATCCCAGTTCATACTTTGAGAAGAACCTAGGCCAGGGGTCACCAGCCTTTTTAGATCCATGGGCACATTTGCGAACTGCAGAAAGGGTCATGGGCACCATATAAACAATGCAATCTAGCACACACTGCAACCTATTCTATATTGGATACAAAACAATGCTTCTTTCAAGCCGAATTTCAGCAGGAGAAGGAAAGGCTGCAAGTGTTAGGGAAGGCCTCTGCAGGTGCAGGTGCGCCTGCAGGCATTGTGTTGGCAACCCCTGACCTCAGCACTAACACCAAATTTCACCATATGTACATGGTTGTAAGAGTCCTGAAATAAAAGCATGCATTAAACTCATGCCCTGCCAATTATTACTTTCATCTTCTCTTGCACTTCCAGCTGTATAGAAAATCCATCTTTTTCTTAGTTGTATAGTGAAAATCAATGTTTATGGAGCTGGTCTTGTCCTTTGACATTTGCTGCTTCCAGTAGCCTTTTCATGGCAGTATTTTGTGTTCCCTTTTATTGTTATTTTATTTTATTGTTATATTCCATCTTTTAATACTAGCTAGTTTCTCCAATACAGCGTACAATCGTTTTAAAATACAAATATGGTCTACTTAGTTAAACTCGTAAACATGCTAGAGAAAGGAGATAGCATGGGAATATATTTATTGAGCAATTAAGGGTTAATGGAATGACAGAATACATGGCAAAGTGTGTTCCTATTCTATGAAATTAGTGATGGCATATTTTGTGGCGGTCTTTTGAGGTTAAAGCACAATAAATTTGTTATCCTACTGGTGGTGGTGCTATGGTCATTTTTAGATTGCATTCCTTATATTACTAGTATACTGAATGTTTGTTGTTGCTTTAGTCCAGGGGTCAGCAAACTTTTTCAGCAGGGGGCTGGTCCACTGTCCCTCAGACCTTGTGTGGGGCTGGACTATATTTTGGAAAAAAACCTGAATGAATTCCTATGCCCCACAAATAAGAGATGCATTTTAAATAAAAGGACACATTCTACTCATGTAAAAGCATGCTGATTCCCAGACCGTCCATGGGCCAGATTTAGAAGGCGATTGGGCCGGATCCGGCCCCCGAGCCTTAGTTTGCCTACCCATGCTTTAGTGTATTCTATTTAATTATCATGTCCAGTGTTTCTTTTCTCCTTGTATTAATATTTTCTGTAAGATTGTTTATATGGATGACAAAAAGCAAATGATACATGAATAAAGAAAAAGGTGCTTTCTCCTATATTAAGTGATTTTATAGGGTCAGGCAGGCCTTGATAGCACTGCAGAATGATTAGTAGGGTGAGATTGGGAGGAAGGGGACACAGCACTTGCTGACATTGCTATTTTTGCTGTATAAAAAGACTCAAGGCTACTTTTTCACTGCAGTGTTTGAAAGTTCCCAACTTATTTTACCGAGCAATACTACAGTCATCATACTGGTAAAGGGTTAGCATCTTCTGGGCTGAAGCCAAACTGACTACTCAGCATTGGACTTTTTTTTTTAAAAAGAGCTTGCCAAGAGACCACAGAAGCTGTAAATTATGGATGGAAAATATTTTTAAAGGACAGTATTTGCAGACTAAATTTACCAAGTGCAGCTGGTTTGCTATATTTTCCAAGTCAGATTTAAAAATATGATCCAGCTGCTTGCATTTTGCAATTAGCTAACATCCCGACATTATGTCAAAAATCCTAAATTGACTTCCTGGCTTACTAGACGCAGGGGACAGTAGGCATTAGCCTGGAGTCAGTGGTAAGTTGAACTTTACAATATTTTGGGAGGAATTCAACATCTCACAAAGTTGCAGCCCCTTAGCAGTGTACAAGTTGCACTAGCGGAATGGCTTATGCAACAAAAGGGCAGGACCCCTGCATGCTTCTTGTGGTTGTGCAACACATTGCTGTAATTTGGATGCTTCCTGTTGCACAGTAAATTTCTGCCAGTGCAAGTGTTGTGCTGAATTTCATATTGCGCAGCTATTGTTCTCAACTTCAAACTGGTAGTCAGGGAACATTGAATCCGGACCTTTGTACGAGAACACAAATGCATAGGTGCCTTCACATGCTCATTTTTGTTTAGTATACAGATCTCATGAGAAACCAGTTGAGATATCTTGTATTGGAATGCCCATTTCTTATTTTAATTAATGTTCTGTTCTAGCAGGGTAACTACGTCATTCCATTAAGCTACTAAGGATTTTTATGGCATACCTTGCCAATCTATTTTCACCCAGTGATGCAAGTTGGTCAGATCTTTTACATGGAACTTGAAGCTCAGAAAGCAAAAGGCAATTCATCTTAACATAATGCAGAGTCAGAATTGTGGGTCATCCAAGATTCCATTTAGACCAATCACCGCACTGACACAGGAACTTGTTGTGCCTATGTACTTCAACTACTAGAATAATACTACATAGACTTGGTCTGCTTCTAGGGAACCATCTGATCAGAAAGCAGGAAGGACCAAATAAGTTGTGCAATGGCTCAAGCATGTCTGCCATTGTTCCTTCCCTTCTCAGTTCCCTACCAGTTCTGCATAGGATTGAGCTTTATTTGAGCTTTCCAAGATCATTCCAGTGGAAAGTGTGCTGCTTAAATACTTGAACACTTGTAATCAAATAATCCAAATGCCAGAAAAAATATAGGCTTTGGTAATATTCTAACTTTGACGTTCTACAGAAGTGATAGGCTACAAATTCAGGGCTTTGCCAAAAGAGACAAATAACAAACAAACAAATAACATTTTACTTAATGAAGTTAAATATTTTCCTTTAATTTGGCTCCAGTATTATAATAAATCAGATTATTTCTGAAAGCCCAATTCAAGATCAAAGCCTTATTGCACACTGAATACCGTTTACTGAATACTATTGTGCACTGAATAGTTTTCTTTTTTCATGGTAACCAGTTTATCTTAAGACTGATTAGCTGTATTTTCTTAATGGCAACAACACAGAACAGCAAGCATATTTAATCATATATATATAAAGTTTCTAATGAACCTTGCAGGTATGAGAAACAGCTTTTCCCAAAATCATGTTGTGATTTCCAAGGGTGAACTTTATTTTGGCTTTCAAATTAATTTTTTTCCATGAGCATTCACCAATGTCTAATGTAAAAGAGAAACATATAAATCAGCCAGTGTGTGTCCTAAATCAACTTTACTTTCAACTTAAATTCTGCAATAGTGACTTTATACATAACCTATAACTTGCCCTTTCATTTGCGAGGTGATATTTGGAAGGGACAAATGGTGGCTTTCACTTAACCTTAGTCAATTAAGTTTGAAACATGATTGCTATTTATATTATAGCCTCAGGAAATGACCAATGAGGGAAGCAGCTTTATTTAATTTGTTTCATTCCATGTCAAGTCTTTGTAATAAATTTAACTTCACTAACTCCAATGAGGTTGGAAATATTACGAGGAGACGAGCAACCATTCCTACCTACATCTACCTCTGACTGGTGCACAAGCAAGGCTGGATTCCAGATCCCTGGTTTTCTGATTGGTACCCAGCTCAAGAACATGCTTCTTCTCATTTTCACCATGTTACAGCATATGTTACATGTGTTGACCTTAACTATACCTTAACTGTGTTGACCTTAACTGACCTTAACTATCCACACTGACATGAACCCAGGTTCCCATCTTTACAAAGGATTAGGGTTAAAAGCATACATTTAAAACACATTCAAAGCACATGACTATCCCCATAGAATCCTGGGTACTGTAGTTTTGTAAAGGAGGTGGAAATTGTAGCTCTGAGAGGAATACTACAGTCCCTAGGTTTGTTAGGGAGAAAGTCATGTGCTTTAAATGTATGCTGTGAATACACCTGCTGTTTGATTGGATAATGTGTTATGTGGCTATAAGGGGTACAGATGTAATGCTGGAATGTGGTGAGGCTTATAAATGAGAGGGGTGGGGAACAGTGGAGGCAGTTTGTGTTCCAGTGTCTACCTCCTATTTTACAGAACTTGACCTCAGTACAGATGCCTTACTTGCCAAGTGGTATAGTTTTCTACCACTGGTGTGCTAGGTTTTTTCCGTCAATGAAAATGTGGCAACCTTCAGCCAATCAAAAAAGTAGCACTAAGTTTCTGTTTCCTAAGAAAATGATTTTTGTTACATATTCCCTGAGAACCTTGTTGGCCCTTCTGGTTTCTGTTCTGCTGGATTACTTTTGGTTTCTGTTATTGGCCTCCCCCTTGGCCCTCAGAAAGGGTTGGGTTCAGCAGCACCCGCAAGCTGCTCACCTGATCACAAAAAGGCACTACAACTCTTTTGTTTATATTATCAGTGTATTTTGAGGGTTTCCAAATCATGTAACATTTGCAGAAGCATAATAATTAGATCAGAATAAGCAGCATAATTCTGAGCTGCCCACTGGCCCAGAAAGGCTTTCCTCCAGGAAAGTGCAGGCACTCTCAATAGAAGTAGTCTCAGAGATCACTCTAAGCCTCTTGTTGACTGGCTGGATGTGCATCTGTTTGTGTACATTGAAAGAAATAGGTTTCAGATTCTCCCCCATGGACACCCATGCGTGGAGAAGGAGCAAAGCTGTCACAATCTTCTCTTTAGCACCCTGAATGTGCACACATTCATGGTAAGCCATGGTTTGACCTAGTGTGTGTGTGTGTGTGTGTGTGTGTGTGTGTGTGTGTACTGAAAAAAATATTTTGAAATAAGTCTTCACTACATAGCAATAAAACAAATTAACTAGGGCTGAACTACAGCAACCACAAAATAAGACAAACCAGGCACAATCATTCAAATTACTTCAGGTTACCATATTTTGAAAAGCAAAACACACTCTACTTGTAACTATGGATCACTATGATGACTCTACCCATGAAACAGAGGACATATGACAACCCTACATGCCAAATGTATTAAATAAACAAGCAAACTTACCCACATTAACCATATGGTAGCTTGGTCATCAGTATTGACAAGTTCTTCCCTTATATTTTTTTCTACTGGAGGCTATGGTGTATGGTGTGTTTCAGCAGCTTTTTCTTTGTGCAAAGGCTGTTGCTCTGTATGTAGGGAACAGAGGCAGAAAGTAAATGGTTCCATAGTCCACCAGTTTAATGGTTAGAAGATAATGGTTACTGTACAATGTGGATGATTTGGCAGTTTGCACATCCAGGACAGGCTGTGTATCTGTGATAAGAGTCAACTTGTTCCCCGTTTGTGGAATTCTATTTCGAGCAAGGTTCACCTGGTGCCTTCATTATATATTTTTAGGCACCAGGAGAAAACATTCTTCTTCAACCAGGCCTTTTCTACAGCCTTTTAAATGTGTCTGTGGATAGGGGGGACATTATTGTTTTGCTGTTTTGTTTTACTTACTTACTTGTTTTTAGCCTGTATTTTATTCTGTGAACCGCCCTGAGATCTTATGATGAAGGGCAGTATATAAATCTAATAATAATAATAATAATAATAATAAGTAGTAGTAGTAGTAGAAGAAGAAGATACTTGTTGATTCAATGCACACATCTGATTGGTGTTACTGATTAGCCACATTTCATGTGATAAACAATAGTGAGTAACCAAGAATTCAACTGTCTTCAGGGTGAATTCTAAATTGATTGCATTGAATTAGCCTTGCTTAGTGCAAAATGCAAAGATCTTCCATTCCATGTGCAAATAAGAGCTGTGGGTGCACGGAAAGGCACTAATCACTGGCACCATGGGGTTAATAAGCGTTTGGCTAAAATAGTTGAAAAGGTTGCTCTCTCAGTTGATATGTTTGTTCAGTTGAGACTTGTTGGCAGATGATTTAAGTAAAGCAACAGAGGCTGTGTCAAATAACTGTATTTCACAGAACACATGGCATGATGAAACTGAACATAGCCTGTGCTCCAAAGAAAACTGCAAAGACTAGCTCTAATTTTAAATGGCTGCTGCCATAGCTTATTCTGCAACAAAAAACAAAAACTGTTTAAAAACATTTGAAGGGTGTGGGCTTTTGTTCAGGTTTTTTGTTTGAGTGGAAGATTCATCCTGAGAAAAGCATGCCTTTTAAGTTGTTAAATACTGCCACTTTTATGTGGGGGGAATGTTGTAATGCTGTAGTGTTCATGAGGAAAATATGTGCTTACATTTAGCTGTTCAATCTCTTCTTAAGGAGTTAGTAGAACTGTGATATATTGGGAGTGGTGCAGTATATACAGAACTTCTATGGTGTCAAGAGATTTTTGGCTATTTGCTGACTGAATAATGTTGTGCATGTATTTTGTGTCTTATCTGTATATGTACACATATAGTTGGGACAATGGAAAATGTGTTTGCTCTTGTTATTGATAGTAATAGGCAGACCCTCTCCTGCGCTATGTTCTGCTTAGAAGTGATCCAGTGGAAAAAATAGCCTAGTGGATGTCTAATGGAGTACATCTAAACTCAATCCATTTTTAAATGAATTAGATTTGAATTGGCAAGGCCCTGGAGATCTCCTCTCACTTGTATAGGTACATGTTTGAGTCGCTTTTTTCCAAAGAATAAAACTTCATATAAAATAATAATCACGGGTCCATTTTCTGTCTTTTTGTATTCTGAACTGTTGTAAATCATGAATAGGGACAACAATGAATTCAGAGTTAGGTACTGAATATAATGATAGAATGACAACACGGCTGTATTTTTCCGCTTAACTCAGTATGATCCCTGAGCCTTTAGATGAAGGCTTTAGATGTCACTGAAGATTTATATACACAATCTCAGTGTGAAGTTTTTTCTTCCCTAGAGAGTGGAAGATTTTGGAACAGTTAAGCATGTCTGGTATGTTGTGGTCTTTAATGTTTCAGTTTGCTCTAACAACTGCTCCCTCCCTACCTGACAAGTAGCACAGAAACTGAACCAAGATGTTACAGCAGGTCCCGGAGGCTGCTTTGATAATAACTTGCATCTTCTCCTCAAACATGAGGAAGTGAAATAGGTGCAAAAAGGAGTTCATTGAAATTTTCTTTTGTTTTTATTCATGGTTAGAACTGACCCTAGAATAATACAGAAGGGGGGGACGGGGACGTAATTGGCTGAATGCAAAGGACTCAGCAAGATGTTATCTTTGTAGTTTATTTTAGAGCAAAGTGATTAATACATTGCATGTGAGAAAGAGAAGGCCAGACATCTTTCCACAGACATCTGTTTATAATTTAAATACTGCAAGATATCTAAAAACACACACTGTATGGTGATTCTGACTCAGATCTGTAGCCACATACCCTGCTGTCCAAAGGATTGCTCCTACGCTATTTTTTTCTTCTTGTATGTTCCCAGTGTCTTGTGTTTTGTTGACAAGTGATTCCCACCCCCATAAAGGCTCCCAATGAAAAAGTGTAATGAAAACCTTGAGAATTTCTGTAGTTCTGCTGTAACTCTTTAATCACGTGACTACACTGGCTAACTTTAAAGTGCCAACGGAACTTTGTGCAGGAGAGTGTGTGTGTGTGTGTGTGTGTGTGTGTGTGTGTATGATAGAGCGTGTGCGTGCGAGAGAGAGAGAGTTGGCCCCTTGAATTGTCAATCATGTAGCCACTTGTATATTCTGTTCCTTTCTTCGGATTTCCTCTTTTTTAGCTACTACAGTGGTACCTCCATTTACAAACTTAATTTGTTCCAGAGGTCCGTTCTTAAGCCGAAACTGTTCTTAAACGTAGGCGTGTTTTCCCTAATGGGGCCTCCTCCGTTCGGATTCCGTTCATCTTCTGGGGCAAAGTTTGCTAGCCGGAACACCTACTTCCGGTTTTCGGAGGTCATTCCCCAAAGTGTTCGTTAACAGGACTGTTCTTAGACCGAGGTACCACTGTATTGTCTAATGACAGATAGTATTATCTCTACATATATACCTCAACAAATACATATTGTAGTAACACTGCTGTACAACTTGCAGGTATAATTGCCCAAGTCAAGTGTTTAAATTTAATCTACATGGTTCAGGGTATTGAAACTGCGCTTATGGAACTGATTTGTTCCCATTGCAATTATTTATCTTCCCTTGAATCTGTAAGTGCTTACTTTGGATATCTCTGAAGGGCTGTTACTTGCAAAATATTACCTCCTCTCTACTGAAATAAATAAAACATTTTTTAGTCAAAACCTATATTTTGAACAGCTTTCAGCTTTATCTCCGCACAGCTTTGTCCAGATGAGATCTAAGACACTAAATCAGTAATACTTTATACAATACAGTAATATTGCAACTGTTATCACATTGTTAAAAATAGGACTGCGAGGGGAAAATGTTAAAACAAGAGTATCTATGAAGTTTAAAATGTTAAAAACAGGGGATCTCAGCTAGAGATTACATTCTTAAATAAGGAATATATATTATGTTACATAGGGTTTTAGCATCCTGAAATAAGGAATGTCCATTATGTACCACAGACTAATACTGGTCAAGAACTAAAAGACATCCCCTTAAAATATGTAACACCTTTAAGAGCCTTCGTTTGCCAGTTGCTTCTTATTTAATGCCAGGATAGTATCCATATAACTTAAACCTAAATAGTTCCATGCACATTGCCAGTTTTGCATCACTTTTAGCTCATATTGTAAGATCTGGTTTCCCCTTATGCCAGCAGGGTTGCAAGGTACAAGGAACATGTTGGCATATGTACATATGTTCTGGGAGCCGGTTGTAATGAAGATTGGTATAATTGTTGGCAAATAGGCTACTCTGGATGGTAAGATATGCCAATGCTGAACTTACTTCTCAACATTTAATTCTATATCAGTTGGTTGCCACTCATCTAATGATCTCTCAAGGATGGAAGGATGCATCTTGTTATTTTGTGGATCTATGGTTTAAAAAGGGGGCGCGGGTGGCGCTGTGGGTTAAACCACAGAGCCTAGGACTTGCTGATCAGAAGGTCGGCGGTTTGAATCCCCGCAACGGGGTGAGCTCCTGTTGCTTGGTCCCTGCTCCTGCCAACCTAGCAGTTTGAAAGCACGTCAAAGTGCAAGTAGATTAATAGGTATCGCTCTGGTGGGAAGGTAAACGGCATTTCCGTGCGCTGCTCTGGTTCGCCAGAAGCGGTTTAGTCATGCTGGCCACATGACCCAGAAGCTGTACACCGGCTCCCTCGGCCAATAAAGCGAGATGAGCGCCGCAACCCCAGAGTCGGTAACGACTGGACCTAATGGTCATGGTCCCTTTACCTTTACCTTTTTATGGTTTAAAAACATCATGTTCATTGCTGTTTCCGAAAAACTAACTCATAAAATATGTGCCTCCAGGGCTGCTGCAGAACCCTCTGACTTTGCTTCTGCTTGGAGTTCCATTTGGTTTATATGAGCAAACAATCTCATGGTTGGCATGTTCCCATTAAATAGGAGTTTATTTGGCAACATTCATGAAGATTTGGTATGTTTGGTACAAATATGAACCTTGTATTTCACTATAGAATATATTTTATGTCACACATTCTTTTTTTAGGCTTTGTATGATTGCTATTTTCTTATCTTGTAATTTTATTCGTCTTGTTTTTATGGCTGTTTTAAAGTACAGATAAGGTGAACCCACAAAATCAGCATTTAGCAGCAATCAGCCCTTTGGAACTTTCTTCTTTGTTAAGGCTCCTTTTAAGGAAAGGGCTGGTCCTGTGATATTTTAAAAAAATAAAGAAAAAAATTAATATCCACATTGCAAAAATCATACCTGCTTTTGCCAAGTATTTAACACTTATGTGGAATGAGAAAGTCAGTGAACAATTTTTATACATCTTACATCTACAGAATTTTTATGGGGCTCTGTAATCTTCTGTTGAGCTCAAAGTTGAGAATGGGGTACCTAGTGAGGCAGCCCCCGGTGCTATTTTGCCGAAAGCCAAGTCAGCTAAGCCACCATCCCTGTCATGTTAAATGAGGATGGGAGTTGACATTTAGGCACATCTCACAGTCCAGGTTTTTAGAAAATTGCTGGTGTGTACTAAAAAAAAAAAAAAAAGGCCCTTGGTTTCTTGGTTTTTAGTTTGCTAGGAAGCATACCAGAGTCTAATAATATCCAGTAATTGTTACTACTTTCATTCAGTTCCAGAAGCAGAGGGATGTTTAAATGCTTTCTAGGTGAAGGCACAACAATTTCAGCAATATAAAATTGGCTCGATTCCTAGTTTTGCATTGAAAAGTAATAAAGCATGAGATACTGAGTGGAATCGTATGTCAGTAAAATTGTTCTACCTGAACAGTGTTGGAAGATTTTCGCATCTACTAGACTGAATGCACTTCCAAGATCTCATTAACTCAATCCCTAGGGACAAGCCTTTCTGGACAGATAGATACAGTTACTACACATCTTTCCAGACCACAGTAGGGAGGAGGCATTTTAATCAAGATGTTTCCTTACTATTGTCTTTGATAATTTGAATCTGTATTTGGAACAGTGGTACATTTTAAGCAGATTAAAATTAGCTAAGGCTGCAACTCTATACACTCTTTCCTGGAAGTAAAGCCCCGCTGGAATGCCCTGGGACTTGCTTCTGAGGGAAAAAATGCATAAGGATTGTACTGTGAATGGCCATTCTGCTTATTGCCTGTAAACAAAGCAAATGAGATGTAGGGGAAATAAATAACTGAATTCATTCACTGGTATCATTGTGAAACTAATCTGAAATTGAGTAAATTATTGCCCATAACAGTATTAAGATTCTGGCGGCAAAGCAGATAGCCTAATTAGCTCAGTAATTGGTTCCCTGAATGGTACTGCTGGAAAGTTCTGAGCTGCCTATAATTCCACCTTTGGAAACAAAGGATATCAAATACTACCATGTTCCGCTCCTTGTGGGGGGTTCGGGAGTGGATCTTTTTGTATTTTTGAAAACAGACAAAGGATAAGAGTATGTTTTCAGTACTTTGGGGGAAAATATATTCTATAAACATTTTGAAATAGAGACGCCCCAGAGATTATCATTTTATTTTATGCAACTGCAGTCATTAACCCTCCTCCTGCCCCATTTTCTTAGCACAAAGGAAAACTAGATGACTGAGATTTCTAAACCTATACTTGAGCCTCAGCATTACATTACTTGATATGGTGAAGTCACACATGCTTGTTTTTAGACACATAATGAAATATTTACTATTATGTATACAAACATTGATTGATTTTATTACTTAAGATATATTATGATTGTATAAAATGAATCCAAGTGCTACACTTTGCAAGCTATGGTAGATATGGCATGGTTTTCTAATTTTAACACATAGTCCATATGTATGTACTTTCTCAGAATGCCTGATATCAATTGTTAGCTTGCTTCAATTAATTCCCAATTTAGTAGGCCTTGTGCAGATGCCACAACCTTCATCAAGAGCTTTTCAAGGCTTCTCCCCCTTCTGAAACAAACCCCATTCCCTTTTCATTGTTAACGGTTCAGCTGCTTTCAAGCTCTGATTGTAAGTCCATAGAGCCAACAAAAGTTGGCTTAGCTTAATAGCTAAGTTTGATTTGTGGTTGTCATGACACTCCCCGCCTCACACTTCTTGTAGCTTGTACAAAGAATTTGGAAGGGTTGCTTTTTGTGCATTTGTGCTGTGCTTTTTGTCCAATAAGACACTTTTTTGCCTTCTGCAAAAGCAGAAAAGGCCCCAAACAAACAAACAAACAAACAAACAAACAAACAAACACCACCCTGTTTCTCCTCTCATAGAGAAAGGGTGTTTTCTCTGCCATTGCATTGGGCTGCTTCAAGAAAAGCCCATCATGGAGGCAGCAAAACCACTTCTCTTGCTCTCCAAGAACTCTGCAGTTCACAGAGAATTCAGGACAAGGAATGGGGTCTTTGGGTTAGGAGTCTGGGGCGAGATAGTGACCAAAGGGGATAAGGATTGTTCCTGATCTCTTTACCTTGATGAAAAGGTTGGGACATATAACAGCTACACCTAGGTAGAGATTCTACAGCATGTCTGCTCCATTCACATAAAAAGCATAGGAAACATATGCAAGAAGAAGAGGCTGTAGGGAAAGGGACACACTCGCTACTAGATTTATTTATTAAATAAATAAATACTTGCTGCATTCCATTGCTTTAACCAATTTTATGCTCGTCTGTTATTGGTGAGGGGAAACTTCTCAAAACAGTGGAACATAGTGAGGTATGGAGATGGAGGGCTGGGGTTCTCTTTCCTCCCTCATATACTTCTTTGTGTACAGGGTAGACTTCCCACCACTTTACATGTGAACGGAGAAGTCCAATGCATGGCTGCTCCAAAATATCTAGGTTGGCTGTAGGCCTTGTGAAAGAAAAGTTAAAATATGTCAGTTCTGAAGCTGACAAACACACCTTCCTTAATTAGACAGTTTTCCTTTCTTCCTACCTAGTCTAACCTGGAGCTAGAGGTAGTCTGTGGTTGCTGAGAGAAAGAGAAGGGTGGGACTGCTTTTACCACATATGCAAATCAGTCCTACTGTCGGAAGAAGAGTAGATTCCTCCAGAACATTGAGCTGGATGCAAGTGGGGTTTTGCTTGGGCGAAGTACCCGGGTTGTGTTGTCCCCACCTTCAACCTTTGAGTGTGACAAATTTTGGTTAAACACTGAGGTATCTATGACAACTTTTAAGAAATATTTCATGTATAGGTTTTGATTTACTAATCCGCACTTTTAGAAAACAATCTTAACATTCAGAGTCTTCATACAATATGTAGATATGTTTGGCTTGTGTCCAGAAACATAATACTGGAGGAACGTATTTTTATCCTGCTCTGATGGTCTCAAAGGCTTACATTAATAAGAAATGACTTGTCTGAGTCATAAGTTAAAATTCAATACTTTTCAAAATAAGGGATGGCAATTAATCCAAAACAAATAAGCACCTCGGGTGAAAAAGGAAGTAAGTCATGCTGTGAGTAGACCCATTGATCTAAATAGGTCTACTCTGAGTATGATTATTATTGGATATTACCCGTTATCTATTGCAGGCATATTTTATTTTAAAATAAATTATGTAAACATATAAGGGGATTAATCTTCAATAAGGACAATATGTTTTAAGTGGCAAATATGAAACAAGATACTTATAGTTTGATCCATAATAAAAGGGTCTTTTCTTAAGTTTTTAATTCTTGTAGATGCAGTATCAGAATAGTCTTAAGAATATGAAAAGGAATGAAATTGGCTGGCTATTACTCCTGATATTCCTAATCTTAAGCCTATAGTTTTATATGATATTTTGAGATGTCTAATTCTAGTCTTCAGGTTACTTAGCTTTGGATGTCACCATAACTGACTTTGGCAGTCTCCTGCTTAAGTCTGCCAAACCTGCAGTTTAGTCCCATGGCTGCATGCCAAGGAGCGGCCTTTGTGAGGTCTGCTGGCCATGCAGAATACAAGAAGGCAAATTCACAGGTTGATAAGTAAAACCTTAAGCTTACTAAAGGGTGGTTTGTTTGTTTTTAGTAAGCCTGACTGTACCTTATTCACAGCTGATATAACTGTTACAATTTAGCTTGGTCTGTTTAAAAAATCAGTACTGTATAGTAGTACTGTAAAATACTTAACAATAACAATCTCCAATTTTAGGATACAACTACCTTCTTTAATTTCCATGCACTTTGCAGGAGAACTGATACACAATACCTTTGCCAGGTCATATTGTGGCGGTGGAGAAAAGGAAGGCATATAGAATGCAGGCAATCTCAGAAATCCAGACTACTTGTGTAGTGTGTATATATATATGTTTATAACCGTTGTTATTAAGAACTTATTTTGCTCAAGAGATAATAAGCTAATTGCAAGTGCCTCTAGCTCAGAAATCCTGAAAACCAAGGTTTCCTCAGTTAAAATCTTATTTTCTGAATATCGTACTGTTTACAAAGAACATATGGTGCTTATTTAATATTTTTCTTAAGCCAAAATTGACTTCACTGTAGCTCTGCTGTCTTTCAGCATCATAGCCCAAAACTGTATTGTGATAAAGGAATGAAATAATAATTATTAATATAGTATTGAAAGAAGGAACTTTACAAGAGATTTAGAAGGTCCTTGCCAAAACAGATTATAAAAAACAAAATGAAACAAAATGAATAGATATTGCATTAGTGCTTGGATCATAACAGTAACAAAAAACTTAGAAAGGAAGCAAAAAGGAATAGAGAAGGGAATAGAGAGTAGAATTGTGCAAATAATGGTACTTCTTAGTATAGATGGTAAAAGGAACGCCTATGGAATACCATTTACATAATGAAATGTGAACTTCTCCTAAGGCTATTTAAAGCTCTGAGGAGAAACCATACATCTTCACAATGTCTCATGTATGGCTTGCAATGATTGCTGTGTATAACAGTGCTGATTGCTATGTTGAGGTGTAGCATACAGTGTATATCCTGTGTTCTGAGTGAAAGTTACAATATTTCCTGTTTTCAGATTTTTCTTCTTCATAATTTGAATTACTTGGACAATGTATCCACAACATTTCGAGTTTCTGTTGTGAAAATGTATAAAGTTGCTTGAACCCAGAGAAGTGTGAGCATTGTTCCACACATGGAACAGGGTTTTGGCTTGTCTCTTTTCTGCTGCAACAGTGTGTGATGTGATGAGAGAGGAATTTGTGGAAATGGTGATCCCTCCTTGAACAAACCGAAGCGCCTTCTATTATATTTCTACATATTATCTCCAGCCGTACATGCTAGGGGAGTGCACTGGATTTGGCCAAAGGCTTAAGACAAGTTGGAATGTATCTGAGGAAAACTGAGCACATCTGAGGTTAAACAGGAGCTTTACGAAGCTGCACAATTCAAAGCAAAGACCCCCTGAAATGTTTCGTCCATCCAGGTATCAAATAAATGCTGCGGACAGTATACTAAAAAAAACCCTCTTAAGTTTACTACATATATAAGGAAGATGTTGAAATGTGAGGTAAGAGGGAGAAGCTTTACAAAATCCAACTTTAGGAAAATACCAGGATCAGGAAGGTGCAGAGGGAGTTCCTTCATAACTTGCAATCAAGGTGATTTATTTTATCAGTACTTTCTGGTCCTGTGCTTTGGGGTCCAAATATGATCAGTGCACACCCCTAATACCTACACACTTAAAAATGTAAAATTTAGAATAGAAGACAAGAAGTTAGTCATAAAGCAGTTCTGGGTGTAGTTCATTGCTAGCACATGTGTGCTGTGTGCAGAAAGGTTCTATGCTTGCCATCTCCAGTTAAAGCATGCCATGTAAAATATAGCTATGATTGCCAAAATATTAATATTAATCAGGCTGGGGAAGGTATCTGCATGAGACCTTGGAGAGTTTAGTACTGAAACAGTGATTTGACTTGGTGTATAGCAGCAACTTATGTTCAAGTGAGAAATTATGGTTATGTTTAATAAAAGAGATAAGGGGCTTAAGAAGAAGAGAATTGGATGAATGAAGACCCTGCATTGAAGAAAATAGAAATAATAGAGGGGGGAAATATGCTGGACTTTTATTACTGAGATTCTTTAGTAATAGCAAACCCCTCAAAACATGGGGTGGTTGACTAAAATTGATTCATTGAAATCTCAGTGAACCTGAAGGAAGCAGGAGATCACAGCACCAGATGGGAAAGAGGACAACAATTATGACTAAGCAGCAGTGAGGATCAGGGAATCCAGATGTTCTGTGACTCATACCGCTTCCTAGGCTTTGGGGCTGCAAAAATCCAATTATTGGTAGCAGCTTAGAACAGTACTTCGTAATGGAAAAAATTCCATTGCAAACTGACCCAAGTTTATTGGGGAAAGAGCTCATTGTTATAGGGATGGTCAGCTCTAGGCAGAGGCTCAGTGAGGAGGAGTTGCTAGGGCAAGTACATCAATAATCCCAGGGGTAAAGAGGGTAAGTGTTTCTTAGAACAGGGATGGCTACTCCCCAGTTTGCAGAGTTTTCTGGCAAAATATTTTGTTTGTTGGCAAAATAATAACCATATTACTACTACTACTGGACACGGTGATGGGGTGGATGGAGCTCAGATGCCTGCTAGGGATGCAGATTGCCTGATCTCATCATCAGGTTGTTAATTTGTTGACTGGAGAGGGATCAATAACCCTCTCCCTAACTCATCTGCACAAATCAGCTAAGAAGAAGGGAACTATGTGTGTATGCCTTGTTGGGAGATTCTATTCCACCTTTTGTTGCAGACATGGGATTGTTGCGTGTCACATGTCTGTTTACATTCCAGCACAGACTGCTGGGTCCCATGAGCGGAACTTACACTCTGTGTATTAATTTATTAAACCTTTTGGAATAGAATCATAGAACTGTTGCTTTTGTTTTGAATCTCTCTCCGAGAAGACGGCAAGGAGAGACGACATGTTTCTTTGTTCTGATTTATGTAAAATAAATCCGTAGTTTTAGTATGTATCCACAGCCTCAGCCTCTTCTGTTGTGCAGTTACACTGCTACGTATAATGTGCTCAAGGCAGCAAGCTTGAGTCGCTGATTTACGTCGGAGCCAGAGGTCTATGAATCTCCGCAGTGTGATGGCTGAGAGGGAGACGATTCAGCTGGGGGCTAGCCAGCTGGTCTTTCGACCCCTGGATGCCGACATGCCTGCCTTGTGTGCGTGCATCTACATGTGTGAGTGTAGGGTGACCATACCCACTTTTAGACACACCCACTGCTGGCGTGCAGCCTCCAGAACATCAAGAATATCAAAATACCTAAAGTTGGTCCTATGTGTTAGGGAATGTGCCCCCTATGTGTTAGGGAATGTTTGAGGCAGCAAGGATATTCACAGTGGGAGAGAAACTGGACAGACTAAATTCAAGGTTAAGATTCTCAAATCTTTATGTATTCCTGCTTGGTTAAACTAACTGGTCAACTTTTATGGCACTGTGAAGAAGGGGGTTTCCTTCACAGATAATGCTCCATAAAACGTATGGGAAATCTGAGTACCAGGAAGGTACTCTGAGTTGACAGTTCTATATAAATTGAACTTAGTGGGGCTTATTCCAGAATAAATGTACATAATATTGAGCTGTGATCCAAAAAGTATGAGAAAAATGGAAACTGTTCGATTCTTTATGCCTTCAGTCTACTATATATTTTAGAAAGTTGTCTGTTCTCTCTGTATCTGGGCACCTGTTAAGATATTGTAACCAAATGTTGGTTCCTGAGATGAAGGAGCAGGATTTTGTCTGTCTTCAGATATACAGTGGGACACCATTTCAATAAAGATGTCAGACAGCACTGATTTTAACCACTGCACAGATTTTTTGGTTTCTTAGAGTTCTCGAGCAGTGCTGGGTATGAGGCTGCTAATGCTTTAATAACACCCACATTTTTATTTCAAGGAATAATTCACAGTTATGTAATACAGATCTTATAACATTACTAGCATTTTTAGAAGATTATGTGACGTTTATTTCTCCCCTAGCATACTCAAATAATAGTAAAATTATAGAGTGCCTCTAATATTCTTGGAAGAGTTTAACTTTTTTGGTTTGACCCTTCCAAGAAGCCATTGTGCTGCAAATTTTTAAAAGGCACAGTGACGTCTATGTTATTTCAATCTATTTATTATAAGATGCCTTTCTATCTCTTCATTATAGCATAAGTAGGTGTTGGAAAGTGCAGGTCTGCTAATTTGGGCTCTATACTATCTTTGTTATCTGGTGGTACCATGTTATTTAATGATGAGTGTTTAAAAGCATCACAAAATGGAAACAAACAAAACCAGATGAGGATATTTTGTTGAGAAATGCTGAAATGGCATGACAGCTGAAGAGCCATACAAATATTTTGTGAAAAACCTCAATTCAGAAGCTAATTTGAGGCCTGCTTTAGATATTAATTGAAAGCTCTAACTTTTTGGTTATGCATGCATTTCCTCTGAAGCAAAAACAGATTGCTAAAGGTTAAATGTTGTCTTGGTTGTTAGCTCCATAGGGAAAGTACCGTACCCATGGCATTAGTAGATTGTAGCCTTAGAACTCAGTCTACTGTGTGTTGACACTGTGCAAGATTTATTAACTGCTGTAAGACCTACCGGGATGTGGGGCTAATTAGATTGTACTGTTCCCTAAACCATCTTTACAGTGTTATTTAATATAGGAGGTTGTGGATGATTATACTGGAATAAAATATGTGTATAACCAGTGAGTGTACCATTTCTCCCCCATATAAAAGTAATAGTATAATGTGTGGGGCGTTTTGAGTGAGAAGGATTGCTAGTATATGTCGTGATGATGCAGGCATAATGGGACTGTGTAAGTGTTAATGTATGTATGTACATAGGTGCTATTTCAAGTGATTGTATATCATAGGTTCCAGCTTTGTTTCCTCATCTGTATAACTATAATAGCATAGGTTGTTCCTCCACAGAAATAAAATCCATGCATATGATTAAGAGATCTATGTAGAAGATTAATAAGAATAACCAATTTTGCTTTTAATCCAATCTGGAAGCAGTAACAGAGTTTGTTTGGTGATTTTCAAATAGATCTAGCTGCAGTAGGTGACCTCAGCCAATAATCTTTCAATTTTCATCCTATGTATCGCAGGTCCATATACCATATTCTTTCTAGGAAAAGGTGCAAGAAGTTAATTGAAATGAGCAGGAATGTTTTAAAGCACTTCTTGAAAATTAATAATAAGGGAGACAGAGCTCACTAGGAAGGCAGTCCACAACGCATTTCTCAACTATAGCATAAGGCAGGTGACCAGCATATTACAACTTAAGTTTGTTATTTCTCTTTTAAGTTTATGATATTTTGTACCCCTAGGTATGGCAGAAACTGCCTCATTCAGTTTGAGGATTTTGCTAATACAAATGCATTCCGTCTTCTGAATAAATATCGCAACCTATACTGCACTTTCAACGATGACATTCAAGGTAATAAAATATATCTATTGTTCTAGTTAAAGAGACAAACTGTCAACTTTAATAATTTTGTATGTAAATGAAATATATATCCAGTTAGGTTATTCAGTTGTGCTTGACTGCTTGCAATGTCATTGAAATATTGTGTCCAAGTAATATTGTGGGATTTTTTTGGTTTTTATTCTAAGAATATATGTGCTGGTACAGCAAGATTAAGGATTAGATTGTTAGTCACATATTCCTTCTCTGCTTCAACATTTTAAAGCCAAACTTGTGTTAATTTTGTGTGTTTGGAATTTCTCCAGTTTTAGTTAAGATGTGAAAAAGGCTGAAATAAAATGACCTACCCAGCTCATTTTTTCAGATGTAGAAGAAATTCTTCTACAGATCCTGAGTGATGACACAGGAATAGAGGACACGAAGGTTGCACATAGGTTAATGAGCACTTGAGGAAATTGCAATGCCCCAAACTCTGGCAATAAAAGTAGCATCAATTTAGTGATGCGTGACAGATGTGCACACTAAGACATCTTTGATAACTTTCTTTTGCAGACAGTGGACAGCACAGTATCTGTAAATCAAGATACTTTAAATGTGTTGCAAAGTATAAATGGATACTGAGGAGTCATGCCTATTCTTACAGCTCAGTCATGAGGAGAGAATAATTATTATTGTTTGGGGAAATGTGGGTTGTATTCAACAACAACTACAACAACTGTGGATTATATTCAACTTGTGCAAGTGCAACAGAACTTCCCCTCCTTTTCCTCTCCCTGTATGGACACCAAAGCTGCTCTGAGGGTTCCTTCAACCCACTGGAGCAGATCTGAAGTGTGTAGGGCGTGTGTAGAGGAGACAGAGGGGGAAGCCTGTTGCACTTAATTTTTGTACAGGCAGTGATTTAGTTGGCTATAATCCTAAAAATACCCATATACACTACATTTCCCATTCTACTGGGCAGAATGCAATAAATACTGCAACCCCATGTGGAGGGCCAATCATATGGGTCTTTCAAGAGGATTGGGGGAGATGCATTGATTGGTTCTGCCCACAAGGTTGCAATATCTACACAACTTCCTTAGTGGCATGAGATCTCTCACAACAGGAAGGTGGCTCCCACGTGACTGCAAATGTGTGAAAGGAACTGGAATGATTTGCTTTGAACTGTAAAGACCCAGATTTGAATTTGTGCCCAAGGACTAAAGCTTGAGCAAATTGTTGCCTCACAGCATAACTTTTTTGCAAGAAGGTTGTGCAAATAAGTATTGCTCAGCAACTTTGAACATAGAGAAGTACCATGGAAAAAGCTACTTGTCTAATCCTATATGCAAATGGACTTGAATGCTATTGCTAGCAGAAACAACTGTGCATATATAATTGCATGTTGTTGGTGGTGGCAGCTTTCTCTCACCTCTGCCTCAAATATGCTTATCTTCATTTGCATATTTGTGTATGCTGGAGGGGCTGGAGTATAGAGATTTGCTACAGCTAGTGTATGCCTGGTAATAAGTGAACAAGGCAACAGAACCAGATTGTCTGGGGATATCTGATGTTTCCAGTCTGCTTCTCCTGGTATTTATTAAGTGGTGAATGGCAGTGTCTGGTCCTGGCAAAAAGAACTGATTAAGTTTGAAAGGTTTGTTTGGGAGGAATTCAATATCATGCAGTTACAAAGATTCCCTCAGTGCAGGCATTTCTGCTTCCTCGATGGAACAATCTCGCCTCTCCTTCCCCCATGTGCTGTTCTGGTTCTCCCACCAGAACCAATTTCTGAAGGTGCAGGGAACACATGAGGGGAGTGGGGAAAGCCCAATTATGCTAGCTAAGTCCTTGTGCAGGCTTCCACTAGCTGAACCAGGTAGGCTAGTTTGTTTGTTTATTTTATTTAAACTCCACCTTTCCTCATATGAGCTCAAGGTGGTATAAATAGTTTTCCTCTCATTATTTTTAAAGTAAAATATCTATACTATTATTACAGAGCAATTCTATACATCAATTAGGCAAGGATGCCCACACCTGTGCTAGTGGAAAAGCCACTATATACAGGCTCAGCTTAGGAGGGAAGAGGAAAGCTATGTGGTGTAGTGGTTAGGGTGCTGGTTTGGGACTGGGGTACCCCAGGTTCAGATTCCCACTCATTCATGAAGCTCACTAAGGGACATGGACGACCAGTCTCCATCTTTCAGCCTGATCTGCCTCCTGGGGTTGATATGTAAATTAACACACCACATAGTTCCCCAGAGAGGAAAGGTGGGATAAATCAATATTCCAAAATGGTGCATCCTTGGGAAAACAATCAAAATCCACTAATCAGGTATTGTGCTGTTTTTCTAGAAAAAGAGGGTGCCAGAACTCACCATGAACACCTTCCTTGTTCTCTTAGAATGGCAAGGATGCCCACCTGAGAGGTGATTGAACTGAGTTCCCCCTGTAAAAAAAGCCCTGGTGCTTGTGATGATGCTTGCATGCCACTTACTGATAGAGAGAGCCAGTGAATGACAGGGATTCCCCACCCTCCAGTATACCACCTGACATCACCACATATATAGCAATGTCACAACAATGCAATCCATCAGCCCTGGTTGTACTACAGGCAGGGTTTGGAATCTCCTTGTGCTCCTCACAATTACTGTATGGCAGCACAACACATGAAAGGAAAGAAATGGAGCCCACGCAACACAGCACTCAGGTAGCTGCATCTGTAGAGAGCTCACATAACCCTTTAATAACAAGGGTTAAAGACCTACCAAGGAAGGGGAAGCCAAGCAGCCAAAGGGAATGGTCAGGATATGCAACAAGGGGCACCACAAACACACACTGATAGCAGCATTCTCTAGTGACTCATTGCACAAGGTACAAATTTGGGAAGCATGAGATGGGAAACTGAGACCTGCTGGGGGAAGAGGCAACATGCTGCCACTCGCTTTTTGCACGCTTGGTCAAAAAACCAAAAACAAAACCCACACACATAACTCACAACGCCACGTCAGAGACAAAAGAGAACAGCAGGAGGAACAATTTTGACAGCGGAAGAGCTCCACCAACATAATATGGTGGTGTCATATCTTGCATTCTGTCATGTAGCTAGGCTTCCATTAAATTCCTATGATCCCTCTGCCAAAAGAGCTTATGCATAGGATTGCACTATTACAGTGGTGCCCCGCAAGACGAATGCCTCGCAAGACGGAAAACCCGCTAGATGAAAGGGTTTTCCATTTCTGAGCTGCTTCGCAAGACGATTTTCCCTATGGGCTTGCTTCGCAAGACGAAAACGTCTTGCTAGTCTTGCGATTCCCCCCCCGCTTCCCCCCCTTTTTCAAAGCCGCTAAGCCGCTAATAGCCTTTTAGCAGCTTAGCCGTTAATCCTTTAATAGCCGCCCTACCGCTAAACCGCTAATAGCGCTAATCCGCTTAGCCGCTAATAGGGTTGCTTCGCAAGACGAAAAAACCGCTAGACGAAGAGAATCGCGGAACGGATTCTTTTCGTCTTGTGAGGCACCACTGTAATCTCTTCTGCTACTGGCTGCAATAATTATTGGCTGTGTGCTGTGTTAATTTCATTTTCAAGCAGAAAAAGGTTGATAGCCAAGATGAACAATGTTTTTTGTTTCTCGCCAACTCTCATAGTGCTTACTGTTGATGCAAGTTTTGCTTGTTTGAGAATTACAATATTCATCTTTTAGGAATGAACCTGAAGATACAATTAGGTTGTTTTATATAAACTGTTTGCTATTAATAGTAGTCATATGGATTTTTGTGTGCTAGTAAAATGTTTACCGCAAATGTTGAATTCTTTGGCTTGCCTGCTCAGTTGTTTTTATTTCCCAGGCTCTTGTCTCATAACTTATTTTCAGAGTTTCTTACATCTGTCTTTCAAAGTGTGCAGATTGCAAGACTATGCCCTGGCCAACAGCATTCATTGCCCAATATACTGAGTAGTGACAGACAGAGCAATCCAAGGTTCCAGAGGAGACTAAAGGAGTGGAATCAAGCAGTGAATCCACTGCCATGTCTGAAGCCCTGCTATTCTTGCTGTCTAGGGTAGAAGGGGAGGGCAGATTTTGCCTGTGTTTGCTCCAGGCTACTGGAAAAGGTGCTCAATTTGAATGCATCAACAGCTCTGCTCCACACTGCTCCTGTTTTGCAGCCTTGTGATAGTTACTGCCATTAGGAACACCACTGGTAGTAGTGTGTGCTCTGCTACAATTTTGGCGGATGTTTTGGGGGATGCCCTGTAGAGGTGGAGCCCTGGCCAGCAGAGTCTGGTGGAGCAACATGTCGACCTCATCCTAACCCCACCCTGTAGCATGGATCAGGGGTTACAATGGCTCTGTTATTGTAGCTAGTTGGATGCATGTCTCCTAAGAAACTGACATTCTTCTCTCAAAGGGCATTGGAAACTATTACAGTCATACCTCGGGTTGAAGTTGCTTCAAGTTAAGTATTTTCGGGTTGCGCTCCGCGGCAACCCGGAAGTAACAGAGTGTGTTACTTCCAGGTTTCACCGCTCGCGCATGCGCAGACACTCAAAATGACGTCACGCGCATGCGCAGAAGCGGCAAAATGCAACATGCGCAGATGCGCAGTCGCATCTTATGTTTACTTTAGGATGCGAACGGGCTGCTTCTACTTTAGTTACTTAATTTTAAACATTTTTATCTAATTTAATATTATTGTACAATAACAAGGACTATAGAATAGTAATAGAAAGAGGGGTCAGAAGAGATAGCAATAATACATTGTGACAGAGAGTTAAATGAATGTAAATGAATTGTATCATCTGCTACTTTCGAGAGGGAAGAAGGGGCATTCAGAGTAATCAATTTAAGGATTCTAGCTTTGTTGAACTTGGGATTCAACCTCAAGAATAAAATGTAACTCAAACATGGCACCAAATAAGTGTTGCATTCCTGTATCCAGGTATGCTGAAAGGAACAGTTTTCTGTTCTTTTTCTTTTTACCAGGTGGAGAAGGGAGGAGGCAACTGAGAGCAGGGAAATTGCAGGGGAAGGGGATGTTTAACCCTTTCCTATCAACTATTTCCCACACTTTAAGTTGTTCTTCGCCAGCAGATTTTCCCTCTGTGAGGTTCCAGGTCCATGCTTGCAAGGGAAAACAAGAGTTGAGAGAAAGCTCTTTGCAGAGTTTTCTTCATTGTGCTGTATCTGTTGAATTAAATTAACATGAAAGCAGTTTATGTCTGTACTTTTATGAAAGCAGTGGCCAGATGAAGTATATGACAAATTAAAGAGCAAAGTGATCTGCCATGTCAGACATTTATAGCTTTTTAATAAAACCTAAAATAAGGTTTGCCAAGGACACTGTGACACTTGTACTCTTAGAAGGGAGTCTACCGCCCCATGAGGCTTAACAAGAATCCAGGTTGTTTCCACTGAGCATGAGATTTTATTACAGAGCCACTCCCATCCTTTAGCCAGAAGCAGCTGAAATTCACCAAGGTAAATGCAAAACTACTATGGCGAGGAGATGGAAGACCCACTTTAAACATCTGCTACTGTTGCAACATTCAATCTACATGCTTCCTTTTTTAAAAAAAGAAGGACAATGAGGAAGCACATAGCCTACCATCAGAAACATATGGAACATTCTTGGGGGTAGAAGGGAGATGTTAAAATGTGTATGTTTGGTTAGAGTTGTCTCCTCTCCCGCACTTCAGTGGGCTGTGTACTTACTCACTCACACTGGTGATAGGGGTGTGGAAGTATTCGATACCTTAAAAGTAGTCTTCATAAAGGGGGTGTTACATCACTTGCTACTGGTAATATTGCAGCTGGTAGCCATTAGGTCCATGAGACATTTGCACATTTATACTCCACTGACAGTTGCAGTTGCTGTGCTACTTAAATTTTAAGTGGGGTGGGGGGATGTTATTTGTGTGCAGAAGAAACACAATAGCTCTATGACAAAAGTGCCTTGCTTGAGAGGAGCAAGATGTTTGAACCCCAAAGTAACTTAGTAGAAATTTCATGGTTCTTGTATTATTCTTTTTTAAATAATCCTCCGGAGACTGCTTAGTAAGGCTTTAGTATTCGTAATTTTTACAGCATGTCATTGCCAGTTTGTGGCATGTATAACTTTAATCTGGTCTACATTGTTTATACTGAAAACAAGTGGGAATATTCACTGCCCGGGTGTGACACATGGAAGTGAGGGAATTCTGTGTTGACGATCACAATGGTCTAGAGAAGCAGATTTTCCCTACTATGCATTTGAAATGTATGTTAACAGAAATTTTGCCTTTTGATGGATCTTATGATTGCCTTGTTGTCCCTTTTCCTCCTCCTTTTGAAACAAAATAAGGATTTTGACTAGAAGTCAAATTTCTTCATGACATGTGGTTTATAGAACGCTTTCTTACATGTTATGCAGTTTGCATAACCTTATTTAAGTAATATTTAATGTGTTCTTTTGATGTGGACATCAGCCTTGTGGGAATAATATGTAACTAGTAATTCAATTATCATAATTTGTAAAATATATAATTCTCCAATAAATACAGTAAAATACCAAACGTTTGATATGTGTGTGTGTGTGTAAAAGAGAGAGAGATTACTTTAAATACATTTGGATTCAGTTACAAGTTACTTCATCCTTTAATTCTTATCAAAACAGTGTGTTTTCTCCATTGTTTTTACAGTAAGATATTGTTTCACAATGGGATTACTGTTATTTTATGAGTTGGACCATATTGAAACTATTTCTTGTGTACATCAACTTTCCAGATATATTTCCAGTGGATGTGCCCTCTAGCATTCTTTCTATTCCATTATGTAATATTACCCTATACCATAAACTCAAATCAACATTTTAATGCCATTACAATAATTTTGTAGCCTTTGTAAGACGACTTCTACATGTTTTGTGCCCTGAGGACACCTCCTCTCATTTCAACAGGTGTGCTATTGAAATCTTTTAAAATAAGTCTTTTAAAAGGAAGTCGAATACATAATTTCAGATTGTTATTACATTGTAGTAGTATAATTAAACAAATGTTAATTTAACCTTGCTGTGTTTGGTACTCATCCTGTGCCTAAAAATATATATCAATGTGTTGGAATTTAGTAGCAGAGGTTAACATAGCCATTAAGGACAGGATTATATTTTTAAAAATCACAAAGGGGTGGGTACTTGTTGGTAATCATTAGCAATGACACAAGTTAATTTTAAATTTGATGAAGTAAGTTCCATTTTATTTTTCAGGAACAGCATCAGTGGCTGTTGCAGGACTTCTTGCTGCTCTACGGATTACTGGCAACAAACTGTCAGATCACACAATACTGTTCCAGGGAGCAGGCGAGGTAATATACCATTTATTCAATTATCTTTCCTGTTATTTAACTTATTTTTAAAAGTGAAGGTACATATAGCAGGTGGTGCTGTGGTCTAAACAATTGAGCCTCTCAGACTTGCTGATCGTAAGGTCGGCAGTTTGAGTCTTCATGACAGGGTGAGCTCCCGTTGGTCTGTCCCAGCTCCTGCCAGCCTAGCTGTTTGAAAGCATGGTAGCACGAGCAGATAAATAGGTACTGCTGTGGTGGGAAGGTAAATGGTGTTTCCATGCGCTCTGGCTTCCGTCACAGTGTCCCATTGCACCAAAAGCGGTTCAGTCATGTTGGCCACATGACACGGAAAGCTGTCTGTGGATAAATGTCAGCTCCCTCAGCCTGAATGTGAGATATGCGCCACACCCCAAAGTCAAATTAGACTAGACTTAATCATCCAGGGGTCCTTTACCTTTACATATAGCTTTACTATTGACTAAGGCTAAAAGCACCTAATAAAGTTATATTCCTGAAGTTATATTCCTGAAGTGTCTGGATGGGTGGGTGGGATTGCCTGGGTGGGAACCCTATGTACACCACCTTCCAGGATGAAAGAAAGGCACAACAGATGCATAACAATAAACAAATAAGCTGGCCAGTTAGTACAGTGATACCATGGGTTACGTTTCAGGTTACAGACTCTGCTAACCCAGAAATAGTGCTTCAGGTTAAGCACTTTGCTTCAGGATGAGAACAGAAATCGTGCTCCGGCGGTGCGGCAGCAGTAGGAGGCCCCATTAGCTAAAGTGGTGCTTCAGGTTAAGAACAGTTTCAGGTTAAGTACAGACCTCCGGAATGAATTAAGTACTTAACCTGAGGTACCACTGTATATAGAACCCAAAGGCTCCATTGAAGCATTTGCTTGTTAAAGATTAACTCTGATACAAGTACCGTATTTGGCCCTTGCTGCCCATTCAACCCCCTCGCTTCACCCCCCCATCATCTTCATCATCATCATCATTTTTTGGTAGGAAAATAACTTCAGTTTAAAATTTATAGATTGTGTCTATTAAGTTTTCTTCTTCACATTCACATACAGTACATCCCCTTACAGGTACCTTCAGTCCTTCCCGTCATAATATTTGAAGACTGTCACCCAAAAGAATCAATTTATTAACCAGATGCAAGGTCAATTAGTAAAAAAAAAAAAAAAAAAAAAAAAAAAAATTCATGGAATAAAGCAATTGGTAATCTAGTGTTACCTTCATATTGGTTTAGAGCACTGAAAAGCATATCTATATTGTCTGAAGTTCTCAGTCCTGCTTTTCCTTTCCCCTACCTGAGATTTGTTGTTGTTGTTGTTATTGCTGCTGCTGTTGTTATGATGATCAAGAACTGTATGCAAGATGGAAACTAAATGGCTATTGTCCTTTGAGCCTTACCGTTATATGTAGATAGATAGATGTCAGTCTTATTGAGTAGCCTGGGAGCTTTTATGACTCAACAGAGTTGTCAGATATTGTTTATGTCTACTTGTGATCTTTAATGTTGTATTCATCCTTTGGAATTTTTGGAGCCTGCTACGTGTATGTCACATAACCTTTTTAGAACGTGGCAGGAGGAGGTCCATTGGGTGCCATGACACAGTTATTCTAGGACATCTGTTTGAAGAAACATGCTTCTTGCCTAGTCCAGCTTTCTGTCATAACTTACATGATAACTTTCTAGCATGTCTCCAAGAAATGCCATTTTCATTGGACACAGAATCAGAGAAACAGTAAGCAGTTGTTTCAAAATTAAACAGATATGGATTATTCAAGTATCATGTTTGCTTCTCACTCTTCCTCATATATATCCCTTATATTGGGGTACCAAACTGTGGTCTGTGGACCACCAGAGGTACAGGAGTTTTTTAAGGTAGGCTGTTTCTACAGTTATTGTTGTTACTGTGGCTAATAGGTTCTAAAAGAGTAAAGATAAGCTATACAACTGGAATTTCATGACCTAATTATTTTTCTCTCTCCTTTTTCTTGTTAAGGCAGCTCTGGGGATCGCCAATCTGATTCTTATGGCCATGGAAAAGGAGGGGAGACCGAAAAAGGAAGCCATCAAAAAGATATGGATGGTTGATTCCAAAGGATTAATTGTAAAGGTGATGCAGATTTTTCCTTATTCTACAAATATAATTATCCCCATAATTTCCTTAGGTGATATTCTTTGACCTTAATTTGGATTTTTTTCAGCAAACTGACTAACATAAACACTAAGGGGTGTGTTTAACTTTGTTTTTATCTTCCATGAACATGTCAATTTATGTGAGTGTGTTCAGCCATGTAAATCATATTGTGTTGTATCAAATATTAACCATACTCAGAGAACACCCATAAAATTAATGGGCATGACTAACCTAGGTCCATTCATTTCTATGGGTCTAGTCTGAATAGAACTTAGTTTGATACAGTCCCTTGAGTTTACAGTAAACATGAAGTTATTTATCAAAAGGAGAAAAGAAATGCTAATATAATAGAGAATTCCTTGGGCCGCCAGATGCCATCATGATACAACTCGGAGAAAATGATGTGGCTGATAGGAAGGGCATCACCCTCATATTGGCAGGAACCGCAGATCTCGTTGCCCTGCAGGCAACACACCCTAGTTTGACCATCTTCTGGTCTGAGAACCTGGAGCAACACCACTGGTGAGGTGCAGCACTGCCTGCACATGTCAGCCATTCATGGGAGAAAGTTAACTGAGCTATGTCCTGCATAGCACAGTTGGGTGGTCATATCATATGCTACCCTGGCAACACATTTGATAAATTGGACTTATACCAGCCTGACAGAGTATACTTATCACCAAGTGGCAATGAGGCCTGGCTGATGGATATTTACTGGGGCCTATGGGATTGGTTGCAGATGTGATTGGTTTGTTGTTAAGCTGGCAGGGAGGGACTGACTCAGATGGCAGAAAAAGGCATTGGGTTGGATCCATAGTCTAAGTGCTGGAGAGTCTGTCTGGTGGTCCAGACAGGGGGCTATTGGACTATAGAACATCCTACTGGCATCCTGGTGGGACCGCCCCATTTGATTTGTGTCATCGGGAGACACAGGATCGACCCTGAAGGAGCAATCAATAACAGGTGGGTTGATTGATTCAGGATGCATACCCACTGCCTATGCCATAGCCTACTACATCAGTAATAAAAAAAAGTTACAGCCAATTTCAGTCCCATAATATTGTCTTGTCATCATTTCTATCATCATAAGATTACCACTCACATCACCGGCCTGCTGGGCTTAGGCCCACAAACATGAAGTTATTTATCAAAAGGAGAAAAGAAATGCTGATATAAGAGATAATTTCCTGCTGATATTTTCCTTTATGTTTGCCAGACTTCTACTTAAAGTTCAGCTGTGTTGCCTCAAATAACTCTATTGCATAGTGATGGAGAGGAGATCATGCCCTTCCTACATGCTGTGGTTTGCTATGGTATCAGCAGTGGTTAGAAATTCAAAGCTGCTGGGTGACTACATCAGTTACTTTTACCTCATTTCTTCCCCATGCCAGTGCTAAGACAGAAACATATATTTCAAGAACCAAAATAAAAGTGGTCATTTATGTTATAGTTTTGAGGTTCTTAAAATTAACAAGAAAAACAAAATAATACAGCTGATTTATTCAACTTCTTCATATGCTGTTTGCATAGTTTTTTATGGTTGGTCTTCGTGAAAAGAAACTTTGATTTGCTATTGTATTCTCATCCTTCCCTCAGTTGATGTCTTGTCACCATGTTTGTAAAATGCATGCTACTCCCCTGGGTCTTTAATGACTGGTGGATTGGAATAGTGAGACTTGAAGTGGAGTGTGCTTTCACATAAAACTATAAAGTTTAAAGAAGCTTTATGATGCAGTTGAGGAACCCTTCTATAGTTGGCCTCACATGGTCATTGAGGTTGTGTGCATTGATTTTGTGCAATCACTATAACTTCTGGCTAGATGGATGACATTGCATATTAATGTTATTATAATATTCCTGGAGTTGGATGAGTTTCTCTATCCAAAAAGAGGAGGTGATGTTTGTTGTTTCCTCCACAGTTCTGTGCAGTCTATGCATATTACATGGCCCATATCTCTACCAAAGAGTTAAGGTAAAGGTAAAGGGACTCCTGACCGTTAAGTCCAGTCACGGACAACTCTGGGGTTGCAGTTCTCATCTCGCTTTACTGGCTGAGGGAGCTGGCGTTTGTCCGCAGACAGCTTCTGGGTCATGTGGCCAGCATGACTGAGCAGCTTCTGGCGAACCAGAGCAGCTCTACCAAAGAGAGTAGCATGTAAATACAGGAAATCCCAGCAGATAATATTACTTTTCTCCTAATTTATTTGTCTCTAGATAAGTCTGAATTAAAGGAAGCAGAAAGTATCGAATGTTTCTTTCTGTCTATCATTCTCATTTATATTTTGCCTTTTCGCTAAATAGCTTAAAGTGGCATGCATGGGATTATCACATTTAATCCTCACAGTAATCTTGTGAGGTAGTTTAAGCAGAGTTAGTGACGTGACCAAGGACATGCAGTCAGCATCATGGCTAAGCAGGGACTCTAAGCCAAATCTTCCCTAATTCAACATCAATCCAGAGTGTGTGACGAATGCAGTTTGCCATCACCCACAGCCAACAGTGCGGATTGCAGATTTGGGAGTGAGTGCTGATGACCTGTTGTCAGTGGAGGAGGAGATTTGAAAGACATGGATATTTAGATGGGCAGCATGTGTAGGGACAGCTGTTTTGCCATATGATTTTGGAGGGCAACCAGTTTGTATGGGGAAGGGGATTTAGACAATAAACAGTTTGGAACTGTTGCGGTGGAGCTGGCAGTTAGATAAAGTGGCAGTGGAGGGTGAAAGGAGTTTGAAAGAAAAGATATGGAGGTGGTATTTTAAAAAAGTAACCACTAGCATCTTCCAGAATCAAAGTACCGTATTTTTCGCCCCATAGGGCGCACTGCCCCATAGGACGCACCTAGGTTTTTTTGGGGGGGGGGGGAAATAAAGAAAAAAAATTATTTCCCCCCCAGGCGGGGGGCTGGCGTGGGGGAGCCCGAGCTTCCCCCGACCCCAGCCCCCAGAACAGCCTGCTATCCGCAAGCCTAGGGAGCCCGGCGCGAAGTCACGCCGGTCTCCCCAGGCTTCCGGAGAGGTGCGCGAAGCCCGGGCGCGCTCTTCAGCACGTCCCGGGCTTTGGAATGCAGGCAGCTCTGCGCAACCCTCGGGAGACCGGCGCGACTTTGCGCCGGGCTCCAGAGTGCTGCACGGAGCTGCGCGAAGCCCGGGGCTGCAGGCAGCTCCGCGCAGCCGTCGGGAGCCCGGTGTGACTTCGCTCTCCAGGCTTCAGCGAAAGCCTGCATTCGCCCCATAGGACGCACACACATTTCCCCTTCATTTTTGGAGGCGAAAAAGTGCGTCCTGTAGGGCGAAAAATACGGTAAATGTTTTTTCTGTGACAAGGTTGGTTGAGGCCCCTAAACATCTGCTATTTTGAGAATCTGACCTTTCAGCCCAGTTGAATTCCCTTTTCAGGGAAAGGGGATGAGAATAATCAAGTGGCTTAAATGTACCCGAGCGTCATTGGATTGCACTCTTGTGGTCAGGCTGTTAACAAATAAATGCCATGTTTTTAAACTGATTATAAAAGAATCAGAGTGGAATGGAATGGGAAATGGTAATAAAAAAGTAAATACCTAAGGCATGCACCAAGGTGGTATGGTTGGGAAAGTTTCTTTGCATGAAAGTAATCAGAATTTGGTGAAACTTAACGAAGTTAGCAAAGGGAGAACAAATGGATTCAGCCTGAGAGATATGGCAGGGGAGACTTACATGCATAGTTAAAACAGATTAGCAGTTTTTAAATTTAAAATATTTTGCACTGTGGTAGATAAGATTTGTGCTTACTATATTATAACTAGAAAAAAAGACCTTTTTGTATTTTTTAATTTGTAAGTTAACTGTGTTTTATGCTAGTTTTTTGTTTTTTAACTAATGTTTTATGTATTTTCTTAAAATCCCAGTGACACCTGCTGGAGTATTTCAAAACAGCACTGTAGTTAGTAGCCCAGTAATTTTGCCCTGAAATTGGCCTTCATGAGTATGTCAGAAGGTTACCGAAGGTATTGTGGAGGGGCTATGAATTTTTCTTTTTGGTCACAAAGGGGGCCAGGTGCAAGTTTCTCAGAATAGTTCTGTGGTAGCAATACTAAGAAAATGTTTATAACCCTTTATTAATTGCATGAGTACATATTTATATCGGGGACGCGGGTGGCGCTGTGGGTTAAACCACAGAGCCTAGGACTTGCTGATCAGAAGGTCGGCAGTTCAAATCCCCACGACAGGGTGAGCTCCCGTTGCTCGGTCCCTGCTCCTGCCAACCTAGCAGTTCGAAAGCACATCAAAGTGCAAGTAGATAAATAGGCACCACTCTGGCGGGAAGGTAAACGGCGTTTCCGTGCGCTGCTCTGGTTTGCCAAAAGCAGCTTGGTCATGCTGGCCACATGACCCAGAAGCTGTCTGCAGACAAACGCCATCTCCCTCGGCCTATAAAGCGAGATGAGTGCCGCAACCCCAGAGTTGGTCACGACTGGACCTAATGGTCAGGGGTCCCTTTACCTTTATATTTATATCAGCTGAAATCCCAGTAATTCATTCTCTAAAGAAAACTTTATAAGAGAAGAGGGGGATGAACGATAGCTATCCCCAAATAAATCAAGGGTGAGTTGAAAGAAGCTGGCATAGTCTAGCATACAGCAACGTATTTATTGCCAGCCACGTGACAGATCTATGCTATGTCTTGTGGTCACCCTGAACCATATACTGCTGATGATAATATATTGCTTTCCATTATATAAATACCAAGACTTGTGGTTACCGACCAGGGAAGTGAAGAAGAAAGAGAACAAATGCAGTGAGGTAATTTGTACCAAAGCACAAACCTGGAAACGTGTGTTTATAATAGATTTTCTAAATGAAAAAAATGTAGTTGTGTTATGACAGCTTTTAAAACCCTTGTTCTCTTTATTCATTCTGGACTTACACAGGTCCCTGCATATACATTATTATACTTTTGCCTAATTTTGGGGGTGGGGGGGCAGGGAGCCACAACACCAAACCACATAATTTGCCACAAAATAGGCATTTGAAGTAGATTCCCTTAAGTTGTATGCACTTTTGCATATTTATTGGACAGTAGATCTTCAGTTTGAATCATGATGGCTCTAGGGGGTTGCTTTTGTAACTTCCACCCCGTTCAGATTCAGAAGTGAGCTCTCACTGACATAGAGCTTTGCTGTGGTTGCTTAGGAGGGCAAACACTTCTGGAGGCACAAAAAGCATGCCTTTTCCCACGATGCCATTTAAGGGTTCCTGTTCTATGTAGTGTAAGTGATAACTGGCTCTTCTTGAGTGCTGAATTCCAGTTCCTTCACACAGCTGCAGTTACTCCAGGTTTGAGACCTGGAATGGTGCGTATCACCCCTGCTAGCCAGCTCATGGTGAGAAATACTACACTCATGTTTTTGAATTTCAGAAATCTAGCATACCTGTTATCAGTTAAAAAGCATTCCTTTTATGTACTCAGTTGACCATGTTCCTGTTCTACCATTCCATGCCACACTCACTAACGGCAGTGGACCTCAAAGAAATCTTAAAACCCACCTTCTGCTTGCTATCCCTCTCAGAAAAGAAAATTCTCTCCATAAACACCCTAGCTAGGCTGCTGATAGGCATTTTAAGACCACCTAGTTTTAGAGAGAAAATCTTGGCTTTATTATATGCCCTTCTCTAAATTCCGTACAATTTCCTCTACTTGAAGCTTGGAAAAGAATAGACAAGCCTCTTGTGAGCTGTGTAATTAATTACCGGAGAAGTGCAAGCTGTTTCTAGTTCTTCATTCTGTATATTAATTGATTGAGGGGGCCAGGTGCCAACTTTACCAATCAGTGGAATACAAGAGGCAGTTTGCATTTTTCATTTGTCAGTAGTTTCTGTTAGGGGCAAATGGGGATACCCATTCACAACCATTTAAGAGAGTTTTGATGCAAGATCACTAAGCAGATACGACTTTCAAACAAGTTAAGCTATTTCAGGGTAACGTTGCTCATGAATTTTGATCAGAAGGTTTGGTTTTTTTTTCTGAAAATGAGTGCAGCTACCTTCTCCCCAGATCTAATGGGTTTTCACCAAATGGACTTTGGAAGGATTTCTCACACAGGTGTACGATAACGATTTTCCAGAAGTTGTATGAACACATCTCCCTCAAAAATCCTATCTATCGTTCCGAAGAGTTACAAAAATGCTTAGTAAAACCTACCTGCTTTTAATTGGGGGAAGTGTAACATACTATCAGAGAATGGTTGTAGCAAGTTTTGGCACGTGGCTGGTATTGACTCGTAAGATGAGAGAAGATAGGTGTGCTTTTGAGGACAAGTTGAGTCCTTTCATTGAGACAAAAAACACAGAATGGATGCAAATCTATGTTTCTAATAAATTAATTCTCTTTTTAAACTTAGGGCCGTGCCTCACTAACAGCTGAGAAAGAACAGTTTGCCCATCAACATGAAGAGATGAAACATCTAGAAGATATTGTTAACTGTTTAAGGCCAACTGCTCTTATAGGTAACACTTTCATCTCAATTTGTCCAACCACCTATACTACCTTTGCCTCTTTGTTTTATTGTTTGATATAGACACTGTGAATATGCATGCAATGTTTAAAAATAGGTTCTGAGTATGTATTATTCTTATTAATTGAATTTGTATGTCGTCCTTCATCCAAAGATCAAAGGAAAGTCATCTAACCCCCAACCCCCAAAAGCCATCCTCGGGAAGTGATATTAGCAGTTATAAAATAGCTTTGTTTTGTTTCCTTCAGAGGTTGAAACCAGGTGAAGCTCTAGAAAATTTTGAACTGTAGTGTAAGTAATGGATAATCGATGCATTACGTCAGGAAGAATTAATAGCTTTAGGTCAATGTATATTTTTTAATCCACTCCCTGGGTTATGTCCTTCCTCTCATTTGCTGCCTGAGGCATAATATAATCAGAATAGTGTGTAATTTATCCTTCCCCCGTCTTTAAATTCTTTTCCAATAACTGCATTACGAATAAAAATGTGCACATTTATCTGAATGTAGTTACATTGTTTTGTAGTGAATGGAATTTAGAAGGGATTATTCTATATGCTTTTTCTGTGAATGAAATTTAAGAGGGATTATTCTGTACCCTATTCTGTACAGGATACTGTTCAGAATAATCACTACTAAATTCCATTTACTGAAAAAGGGTATAAACAGTTACATTCAGGTAGCTGTGTATATTAAAAATGCAGTGTATAGCATTGAGTGTGGAACATGAAAATAATTTATTTAAATACCATGTTTATCTGCTGTGTATCTGCTGTGTAGCAAGAAAGACTGATCAAATTTGAGATTGTTTTTTTCTGTATGGATGATTAATTGTTAAAAAATCTCTCCTTGCATGACAGGGATTGCTTCGTTGTTTGATATTTTCCCAAGGTTTTCTTTAAAACAAGTCTCAGCAAATGCCATATATGGAGTCTTGCTAGACACCGTTCAGGAAGAAGACTTGTTATTGTTGGACCAGAAACAATTATTTTAATAAAAGTAGCCATAAAGCATAAGTGAAATTATGTTTTCTAATTTATTATACCCTCTGGCTAGAAAAGGTTGACATTCTTAACTGTCTAGAAGCAAAATTGACATAAACTCTGCAAAATGTAGATCAAGTGCCAGTACTTTTTGTTTAGACCAATTAGCCTATAAAAATTATGGGAGCCAGACTTTGAACTATACTTTCTTTGAGAGGCCTAAGATATCAGAAGAAAAACAAACAGATGGACAGACAAACAGGAAGATTATATGTTAAACTGCGGCTCTTCGAGACTCAAGCATTTATCTGTTCGTACAGCTTAATGCAACTCAATTGAATATGTGTCAAAATTACAACTACTTAAGATCCTGAAGTATCTCATTCTGGGCTGGTCCCCTTGAAATATCTCAAGCACCAGCTTCATTGAAATGAAATGTCAGTGGCACATTTCCTTTGCATATGAGTGCAACAGGACAAGTTATGGTGGGCTGTGCCCTTTATGAATCAAAACAGTTACTTCATCCAAATTTCCCATTGTCTTCCTCAGGAGTTGCTGCCATTGGTGGTGCATTTACAAAAAAGATTATCCAGGATATGGCTTCCTTCAACCAGAGGCCAATTATTTTTGCTCTCAGTAACCCAACTAGCAAAGCAGAATGCTCGGCTGAGGACTGCTACACTCTAACCGAAGTAAGGAAAGAACCTTGATTGATATTGAATTGGTTGTACTTAATGAACGTTATTTCAGCAGCAAGGTAGAATAATTAGATTCTTGACTTCTATGTTAAAAATGAAAGCTTCTAACCCCTCATGCTTTGCAGGCAATATTTAAAAAACAAACCTTGTTTGTTTGTACTCATGACACCTCGCTTCAAACCTCACCCAGGAGCTCCAAAGGGAAATGGAGTGGCTCACCTTTTTTGGCCAGCCTTCTGGAGGCCACATGCCAACAGTTTGTGTGCCTACTCCACACTTTACACCAGGTGTGGTGACCCCACACACTCTTGCATGTACACATAGACAGACATACATGAGGCACATACCCTGCCACAGGTACACAGAGGGCCTAAAGAGAAGACATGGCTGAAGGTGGGGGTGGCAGGTAGTTTTCTCATCCTTTTTGCTATTACATCTCTAAATTGGCAGAGATGCGTGGGACCAAGGCGCTTTCAATCCATTGGATCCAAACCTGCCATTGCGCCAAGCTGCCATTGCCCCACCCATAAAAGATCTCATTTTGGGGGGTTATATCTTGCTATTGCTTCTGCTGCTGGCTTCTTTTTACCTGGTTCCAGATGGAGCCTCCACTGTAGCAGAGCTCCCCCAAACTGGTGGCATTTCTTCTTGTTAGAGGAGAGGCACAAGCCCTTCGCTCTGATCCTCTCCAGCCATCAACCTGGGGATGTTGGAGCAGCAGGATTGTTCTCTAAGCCATATAACTTGTCTTTTAACTGGTCCATTGACTTGGGAGGACGTAGCTGGAATGAAATGAAGTATAATCTAAATCCTGCTGCATATGAATTGCAGTCTTTATGCTTTCTCTTTGAGTCAAGTACTTTCCCCTTGGAATTTCTCTACTGATGCAGGACAAATTTATAATTCTATAAATAGAAAACAAATATTAAGCATGTCCTATTTGCCTACCGAAATGTATACATTAGAGTGAATGCAGGAATGAAACAGGAATGCAAATATTTTAAAAAATATGGTTACAATGGGCAGCTCCACCTGGTAACCAGAGCTAAAAATATACTGAAATATCCAATCTTCCAGCAAAATGTATAAAGCAGGCCATTATAAATCTACATGACACCAAGCTAAATGATATTCTTTTGAATAACTATATAGTGTTCTTGTTTGTGTTCCATGCATATTTGCAGTTCTGTAAGTTAAACAAGGATCCTTCTGTTTAAAAATTAAATTTAATCATGAAGGCTGCAATCCTATACCTGTTTACCTGGGAGCAAGCCCAACTGATCTGAAAGGGAGTTATGTCTGAGTAGACATGCATAGAATTGCATTGTGAATCCTTTTAAGAAGGATGACAAATAAGCATTTACAGACCTTATCTTCCAATGCTGGCAGTTTCATGCATACTGAACCAACTATTTTATTTGTTTCACTCAGACCTCAGCAAATAGCAAGTTAGCCAAGTAGGGCTGTTGGATTTGTATTCTTTCATGTCACTTTTTACCTTAGCAGATAGAAGCTGTGGCCATGAACTTCATTAGAGATTATGATGGCATCACTGTGAACTATTATGATTCTTCCTAGAAGAGGGGTTATTTATACAACCCCCCCCCCCCATTTATGCATGTTCAGTATGTGAGCGACTTGCACACACATTCATCGTGTCAAACCCAGAAGCAACCCAGAAACGTCACAAAAAGGGGCAGAACAGATGGGGGCGGGAACAGGATATTTGCAGACTTTTTCAATTGTGTTTCAAATATACACAATTACAATTAAATGTGTGGTGCCTTGGAACGTAACCCCCACATACTGTATTTTTCGCACCATAGGGCGCACCGGACCATAGGGCGCACCCAGTTTTTTGGGGGGGGAAATAAAGGGGAAAAAAATATTTCCCCCCCAGGCGCGGGGCTGGGGCGGGGGAAGCTCGAGCTTCCCCCGACACCAGCCCCCAAACAGGCAGCTCTCTGCGAGCCGTGGGAGCGCTCCCACTGCTTGCTGAGAGGTGCGCGAAGCCTGGACGCGCTGAGCTCAGCGCGCGCAGGCTTCAGCATGCAGGCAAGTCTCCGCAAGCAGCGGGAGAGGTGTGCGAAGCCTGGAGAGCGTGAGGGGTTGGTGCGCACCAACCCCTCTCACTCTCCAGGCTTCAGCGAAAGCCTGCATTCGCACCATAGGACGCACACACATTTCCCCTTCATTTTTTGAGGGGAAAAAGTGTGTCCTATGGTGCGAAAAATACGGTAAATGAGGGGTTGCCTTTATATATATCTCACATAGTCATAATGTGGGTCTCAGTTTTGCATACTTGCATTTATGTGGATGGCTGAAACTAGTCCTGAAGATACTAAATTCCAATTCTTCCTAAAACTGAAAAATAAAGTAATAAATATCATATGAAATAGACATAATTCCAGTTTGTTATCATATGTCTCAGCAAGATATCAGACACAAAGAGACATTATGATACAAACGTCTACTGGGTTCAGATTGGTTTGGAACTTGCCTTGATGCTGACAATGCACCGGCCAGAGAGAGACTTATTTAACAGTACATAGTCAGAATTGCAAAATTCTTGTTTTGTGTAAGTTTCTGGTATACTGTAGTTACTTTATGAAAACACTGTTTTATAGATATAGATGCAGGTTCTGATTTTCCTCCATCCAATAACATTTGCAAAACGTTTGTTTTAGGGGCGTGGCATTTTTGCAAGTGGAAGCCCTTTTGGTCGTGTCACTCTTCCAGATGGACGCACATTTTTTCCTGGACAGGGTAACAATGCTTATGTGTTTCCAGGAGTTGCCCTTGGAGTTGTTGCATGTGGAATAAGACATATAAGTGAAGAAATTTTCCTCACAACTGCAGAGGTACTGACTGTTGTTTACCTGATAATGTCTGCCCAGAAAAGGACATGTATGGCACATCAGTTTATGACAGCATGTTGTTGTAGGGCCTTCAGACTGGTAGTTTGGGGTGAGGGACCTCAGCCTGAGGACTGAACGTGCCCCCCCCCATCCTGACTCTCAGAATCTGGCCCTCAAAACTCTCTCCAGACCACACCATCTTCCCTGAATACTATCTGAAACACTGAAACTGATACTTTCTGTGTAATGGTCGCAGTGTAAGGTAATGAGACAGGAATTCATCAGAAATCTGATGGATTAAACCAGCGCTGAAACAAAAGCAGTTCTTAGAATCATAGAATCATAGAGTTGGAATAGACCACAAGGGCTATCGAGTCCAACCCCCTGCCAAGCAGGAAACACCATCAGAGCACTCCTGACATATGGTTGTCAAGCCTCTGCATAATGTCTGCCCAGACTTCTCCTATTACATAGACT
This sequence comes from Podarcis muralis, assembly GCF_964188315.1. NCBI lineage: Eukaryota > Metazoa > Chordata > Lepidosauria > Squamata > Lacertidae > Podarcis > Podarcis muralis. The sequence continues at coordinate 80,596,818 of NC_135657.1, forward strand.
GAATGTGTATTGAGGGACACATGCCTATGGTTAATATACCAAAGCCTCTGAGTCCTAATTTTGGGTGATTCTCCTACATTGTTTTGAGGGAGGAAAGAGTACTGTTGAACCTGTTATTTATTTCAGAATGTAAAATCATGCAGAACTGTGAATTTCTTCTAGCAGAGAATTGGCAGCAATTGCTCTAGCAAGTAATTTGTTGCTGTTCGTTCTCTCTCTCTCTCTGTGTGTGTGTGTGTTTAAAGAATGGCAAGATTTCCTCACAGAAACCCCAGGTGTTACAATTTTCCATCAAGGTGTTTTTCCCTAGGGAACCATTTGGACCTTCCATGTGCAAAAATCAGGAATAAGCTCAGACTCTCTCCACTAGCTTTGACCAGCCAAGATGGGCAGTGATCCTTCACATAGGAGGTGACTGAGGATAAGTTGGTTAATTTTATCCTCATGGCTAAAACCTTTCCCTGTAATTTCAGTTGGATATGGCAAGTCTTAATTCTCTGCCCTAAACTGCCATGTCTATTTTAAAAGACATGGCTTCTTAAACTTTCTAGAATGGGCTCATATGTATAGTTTGTAAAGTACTTTGGAAACTTCTTAAATGAAAGGTGGAGCATGTGAAGCCTCTCAAATGTCAAAATTGAGAGGAAGTCAGCAAAAATTGGCTTCTTTTACAGACTCTTTTAGCAGGAGTGGAAAGTACTAGAAAAGATAGCGATACTTTAAAATAACTTCTTCAGGCAGACATCTGTTGATGGTGACACTGAGTGCAGATTTTGCCATCTAGGTCTTTAGTTAAATGTTAAGGTTATGCACTTAACTGTGAGTGAGCCCCATTAAACTCAGTGGGATTTATTTCAAAGTAGGCATGCTTAAGATTACAGTGTACACATATCTCTGCCCTGCACATACTCTCCTAATGACTCAAAGTCTGATTCATAGTCATATTGCAGCTACAAGAGCACTTACGTCTGGTCTCAATTATGCTCTGTAAACTTTAGTGTCAAGCAATGGGTTTGACAATTGTGTCTGATCTGTGAAGAAGTATCAGGGGCAACCCAGTCTGATGAGTGGGGTACAGTGTGTACAGTATAAATAAATAAATAAGCATTTTATCTCTTCACACAATGCATAATTGAGAGCAGGAGATGCTACCTGAATAATCCTGGCACCAATCCTGGCACCACGTTTTCCAGATACCAAACTTGAATGTATTTTTAGTATGAGAATATTTTGTAAACTAGTTTGAGATCCCTGGGATGAATGGTGTTTGGAACAGGCAGATTCACTGGCTGAAGTCCCACATCTGGCTCAGTTGGAGATTCTCCAATCTAAGTCCTTCATCCTGACTCAGCCAAGCCTCAGCAGCTCAACTGGGACTCAGCTGGTTGAACCAAGGCCCTGAAAAGTGGCAGGAGCAGGACAGGATAGTGGAGACCCACCCCATTCCAAACTCTGTTCTGCTCAATCATGCAACCTAGCAACCCAGTGGAAATTACACTAGCAAAAAGGGTAGTGTAAATCAAACTATTTTAAAGGCTTGCTTTCTCTCTGCCAGGCTAAGGAGTAGACCTGCTCCTGAAAAGAGTTTGGAATAGCGGTAAATTACATTGGCATGATTTACTCCAGCATAAATTATGCTGGCTTCTGATAGTTTGGATTGCTCTACCCATCTTGATACAATCCATGGAAAAACAAAAGAAGAAATGATATAAAGCCAGCCTGTACAATGGATCTTAACCAGGGAATCTTTTAAAAAGATAACGTCTTGCCGTGGCTTGCTAGAGGAAGAGTCTGTAATGAATAGGGATAGGAAAAGTTTGAACATGAGTACCTATTTGTAACAGTGGGTATGTGCACATTGTGTGATCATGTGGATTCAGTGCTGGATGCAAGCGCCTTTTTGGGGTGCTGTGCACATGACAGCATCCTCATGTTGTCTCTGTCCCATACTACTTGTCAATCTAAAGCACTCTCTGCTGTAACAGTTATAATCCAGTTTGTGTCGATAATGCACTTCGCAAGCGCATGTGCCTGCATGTGTACACAGAGGACACTTCCTCAGGTCACTTCTTACTGGGGCAGAGCTACTGGTATTGGGGAGCTGTGCTATTCCCCCTAACCATGTTTAACTTGTCTCTGAATAAAATAGACAAAAGAGGAAGCAGTACAGTAACTTAGCCAGCTTTGTGTATCAGTACATATCTTCTGTATGTCAAACACACACACACACACACACACAGAGAGAGAGAGAGAGAGAGAGAGAGAGAGAGAGAGAGAGAGAGAGAGAGAGAAGGTCTGTGAAAACACTAATTGAAGGAAGAGGAACAGAGAAAACTATTGCACTCTAGTTTGAAAACATTCCCAACTATGTGTACAGACATCATGGATAGTAGCTGCCACGTTAGAAGACGTTATCATGCAAAGGTGTGTACAACTGCAAACTGCTACGTACAAAAGTGCACTATGAAAAAAAACTCATATGCTTTTTACAAAGGCTACATGTGTACACAGCCTATGGGTATCTTAATTTGCCACCTGTCCATTTAAAACTGATTTAAAAAAAATTAAAAACACAATTTAGTCATTGTAAAAACAGCAAGTCCTGTTTTCAGGTGTTCTTACTTGCATGCCAAGTAGAGTTCAGCATTGATTTGTGGATAGTAAATCTAGGGCCCTGTAGACTATAATGCCATAATTGTAGGCAATTTTAATGTGATGACAAGCGGCATTCTTCTAAGCCTGATGAAGCAAAAGTAAAATGTCAGTGAATTATGAGCTGATAAATTATTATTGCGACTGCCCATGCTATGCTTTAGTCATTCCAGAGATCACTCTATTAACTTTTCAATGATAGAATATGTTATCAGAAGGGCAAGGTGTTCACTCTTGGACAGTATCCATGGAAAATCGAGTAGGTATTGTCTCATTATAGTGAAACTAACAGCACAATAAATTAACATGTTTATAATTTGAAGTTTAGATGCACTGATCATGATGTTGTCCTACCATTAAATGTACACTTGGTGGGCACAGTAAGAAGAGTGTTATCTGTTATTTTTCAAGATTTGCCCTCATCTTTAAAAGTATGGCTGAAACACTGGCCAGGAGCCAGATCCTTAAAAGTCGGGGAATCTACCAATGAAAGGTGTGTGTGTGTGATCAGAAATTCCACTTGCCTAGCACCATCTTTCATGAATTCATGTAGCAATTTATTGCCTGCCTCTAACCTTCTCCTTCTTTTTAATATGATTATAAAGGAAAGTAAGAAAAACATTTCTCCAGTTCAGAAATTCTTATTATTCAACCCTGCCACAGAGCAGGCATCATCCTTATGTTGGCTTTTCATTATATGGTAATGGATGTTGCCACCTTTTTATGCCTAAATGTATGTAACTTGATGAAAATCAGTACATGTCACGTAGCAGTATGATTCCTTTTGCACCAGTATGCAAATGTAACTATGATTCCTGACCTGTAATCCCAGGAAAAAGCAATCCTACTGATTTGCCGCAGGAAAAACAAACAGGTTTATATCTCCTTTTCCTTTAGCTCCCCCTTGTGGATTCATAAATAATAAATAAACTATAATAATGATTGCCAGTAGCTTATTTTGCCATTTCCTAAAAAAAAGAAAGAAAGAAAAGACACACAATCTTTATTGCCTATTAAGCCCACCTTGTAAATTAGCCTGGGGGGTGTCTCACAGAGGAGAGACAGAGAGCCCTGTCTTTTCTGCATTAGCCTGTTGCATTTCTAGGCTTGGGTGCAGAGGAGAAACAGAGGGCTCTGCCTTGCGCACCTGCATGTAATTCCTTGCTGTCTATGGCTGCCAGGCTGCAAGTCTCTGTTAAGAGGAGGGGAGAAGTGCAACTTTCATAGTACTAGGCAATTCTTTCTCCGAGTAAAAATTCTGCTGCTTGTTTGGGTATTGATGCATTATGTCCTGATATATGGTAACTTTGCTTTTCCAGCAAGGTGATTTCTGCTCTTTCTTTTGCTCACCTTACTTGTACTAACTACTCTGGTTTGTTAGAATTTTATTCTATTTTAGCTTTTTTAGTGTTAACAGTGGTACCTGATTATTTTTGTACTTTAACTGTAATGTCTTGTTCCTGCTTTTCAATTAAGAGTGTGTGTGTTTATAATCTCAAAAGTATCCCTGAAAGAAAAATAACACTGAAGAAAAATCAGGCTCATAGAACCATCTATTATAGGATCAAATCTGAGAATAAAACTATATATTTTAAACTCTCAACACTAACCGCCTCATAGTTTGTGAGCTTTCCTGCAGGTCTTCTCTTGCCAGTCAGTTCTTGGCATCTTGTATAGTCCTACATCGTGTGTCTGTCCTCACTGCTTGCCCCAAAGGCAAGGTGGCTCCTCCAGTTCCTTGGGAATTGCTTAGATGTGGATTAGAAGTAAAATGGGGGAGATTGCCTCCCTTTTATAACCTTATTTAACTGGTGGGGTCAAGCACTCTGTCAAGCAGATTCCAGTCACTGTCTACATATTTGTTGTGGTGGTTAATGATTTCCCACAGTACTTTCTGTGTCCAAAGTGCTTTGCTATTTCTGTCTTCTTAGCTCAGTGTCCTATCTAAATAAATAACCATGACAGACAAGTATAATCCCACTTCCACCCGTGCTGCTTACATTGGCCCTCCACTCATGAGTATTGGTTTCTATATGTCTCAAACTTAATCTCTTTTAACTCTCTAATAGGTTTTCAAATGTAGGCTCTCAGGATGCATGCAGCATGAATACTGAGAAGCACTTTGTATGCTCTGGAAAATTGATATATAAATGCTGAGTAAGACTAAGAATGTCTTTTTAACACCCCCATGCCTATGACTAATTATTTACTAGTTCCATCCTTTTCCTTGTGTGCCCTATCAGAGACCTTTTTAAAAGAGGTGTGCTCATGAGGGCTTTCTGGGTGATGAACATGGTTCTGTTTGACTTATCCTATGCTCTCATTTCATTACTGAAGCGGGACTTGGCAAGTCCAGAAGTTTATTTCTGTGAACATGTTCATATGAAATTTGAAAAAAGCTGCCCATAGTGCAGATTTGAGGGGGTGTTGGACAAAGTACCCTCTGGTGGGCTCCCTCCCCTTTGGTGGGACCTGTAGGGCTTGCTTAGTGGCCTCAGCAGTAGCAGTGTGCCAAGCAATGCAGTGGCTGGATCTTGTTGCCATTAAAATTCCCCAGTGCTCTGGAGCAATGCTGTCAGAAGCATTGTGGGAAATTAAAATGGTGGCTTAGAGAACAGGGCTGGGGAAAATAAAGAGAGGGGACAGCTGCTTAGGGTCCTGGAACTTGCTGAGGATGTGGCTGCTGATGCTGGGCATAGAAAAATGGTTTTCTACTCTCATAGAAAAATGGTTGCATACATTCAATTTTTGGCAGTGGGTTTTCAAATAAAAATATGTTTAATGAGAGCTTAAAAGAACATGTCTTATGTTTTGTTCCTAGGTCATATGTCAACAGGTCTCAGATAAACATTTAGAGGAGGGCCGTTTGTATCCGCCTTTAGTTTCAATTCAAGATGTCTCACTGAAAATTGCTGTGAAAGTAAGTACTTTTTGCATTTCCTAATTAAGAATAGACTTATTATGATTTGTCAAAGACTGAAGGTGGATTTCATTATTTAATACATTTATATTTTCACCTTCTTCCAAGGATCTCAAGATAGGAATCAGTTTTCTCTCTTCCTTCCCCCTTTATCCTCAGAACAGCCCTATGAATTAGGTTGAGAGGAAGTGACTGGCATACAGTCATTTGGTGAGCTCCATGGCTGATTGGCAAGTTGAACCCAAGCCGTCCTAGGCCAATATTCCACTACACTGCACAGCATATATGATTTCCCTGATGGGGTGAATAGCAGTTTGGAAAAATGTCACTGGGTTTGGAAAAATGTCACGGGAGGAAAGGTTAACCAGTCCAAATTCACGAAAATGGAAAGGGATAGCAGACCATGGCTAAATCTCTAGTTTGGTCCTTGTGTGGTTGTGTCCTTGATCTTTCACCCTCTGGGCCTCATTTCCTTTTTATCTCCCAGGAGGTTGGTTTATTTTTATTGCTGAGCTGGATAGAGATAATCTTTCATGTAACGATCAGTCTTTGTTGTCAGTAAGCTTCTAATCATGAACTCATTCCCCCAGGCTTATGTAGTAATTGATTCCAACTGCATGTAGAAAGAGTTGTCATATTTCATCTCTCTTCAAGTTTATAATATATATATTTTATAGATGTTAAAACACACTTATGCAAGTTTCTCTGCGTAAATTCTCCAGCATTCTTTGTTTGGCAAAAACGTTTGTGAACAGCTCTAGAAAATTTGTTTTGTTATAGGAATATTAATTTTGTTTAAGTTAGAAACAATAGTCAGTATAATTGATGGGTTTGTATTATCCATCTAGCTTTTAGTCTCCTGGTTTTTATCTGAAATGGAAATATTTAACTTGTAATGCTCTCCAGCCTAATAAAGCAAAAAGACACACAAGAAACACTAACATTTGACTTCATCTCACCTTCATATGTAACACAGAAATATTTTCAAAAACATTCAGATATATTTTAGTAACCTACATTTATAGGGATATGTTCTTATATGTGAGAAAATGAATGCTTATCAACATGTATATAGAAAAGAAATGAGTATGCAACAAACTCCCACCAGTATTTCTGATCTAGAGTATTGGCGCTGTACCAATGGGAGGCAATTTCCTTCTCTATAAATTTAGCAGTTCTGATTAATTTTGAAAGCAAATTTCAGAGCAGAATATGTTGGGTTGATGAACTGGCATGACAGGATTGAAGATTTTCTCTTAAGTCAGCTCATATTTGGTTTCTTAGGCTTTCCGAAATCATTTTGGCTACAATAAATATGTTTTGGTAAATTTATCTAGGTGGAGATAATTGGATGCTTTCATACCTTGCTGTAGGGGGAAAGTATCCATTCTACTTTTTAAAAATGTATTTACAATGGATCCAAACTTGCTCCTTGTTTACAAAGAAACCTGTGCCTTGTGCATTAGAGATCTTTTTGCTGGAGTGACTATGAGGTATACTCTTAAGCATGGGTAGGCAAACTAAGGCCCAATCGCCTTCTAAATCCGGCCCATGGACGGCCCAGGAATCAGCATGTTTTGACATGAGTAGAATGTGTCCTTTTATTTAAAATGCATCTCTGGGTTATTTGTGGGGCCTGCCTGGTGTTTTTACATGAGGTGTGCTTTTATTTAAAATGCATCTCTGGGTTATTTGTGGGGCATAGAAATTCGTTCATTCTCCCCCCCAAAAAATATAGTCCGGCCCCCCATAAGGTCTGAGGGACAGTGGACTGGCTCCCTGCTGAAAAAGTTTGCTGACCCCTGCTCTTAAACATACTCTCTTAGAAATATGTCCCAAGGAAATCAGTGCCAGTTATGTCCACAGGCGGGGGTGGTGAGGACTGGGCTATAAAGAGCCAGTTCACACATTATATTACCATTTTTCATCTAGAAAATGAGGAATGTGACCATGGCAAACATGTATACAAACACTTACCATATGTGAACACCCATCAGAGAGCCCAAATTAACAGCAGCTCCCTGTTGAGAATGCATTCTGTGACAAACTTGGGGTTGTTTCTCCAAGTGTGAACTACAACCCAGCCGAGAAAAAGAATCTAAAGCAGAATTCATTTCAAGATGTATATTTTGCCAATCTCTTCCAGAAAATTGGGTGCATATTTTCATCTTTTCATGGCTAGATTATAGCTTCATTGGTATCAGTCTGATAAGAATCTGATACTTGATATCCAAAAATTGAACTTTCTTCATTATACACTACGCTACCTCTCAGGTCAATGCAGAAGTCTAACAATGAGGGATTTGTCTTGCTCTCTCAGATTGCAGAGAATGCCTACAGCAACAACACAGCCACTTTCCACCCTGAGCCAGAAGACAAGGAAGCATTCATCCGCTCCCAGATTTATAGCACTGACTATGAAAGCTTTCTGACAGACTCTTACACCTGGCCCCAAGAAGCCATGAAAATACAGACTGGGAACTTTTAACAGAAAGACAGCAGCACTGCAACAATACTGGAAGCACTCAGATATTTGGTAGCTTTCAACTTTTGTCAAATCATAGCACAATTTGTCAGAACTCAGGATATATTTGTTTTCTTTTCTAGCAGCACTGAATACTTTCTAAAGCCATGAAATTTTGGTAGAATTGTTAGTTATTTCACTTTAAGCTAATTAATTAAGCTAAAATAGCAGGTGCCTAAGAGAATAAAAATCAATTTAGGCAGTTTTTAAATATTTCTTTTGAAGGGGCTCTGCTAAATTTACTACAGAGCAGTACTGTAGAAGCACATTTACAATGTACTTTTCATATACTTAGACATCTGTATGAAATTATGGTCATATATTACAGTTCTGCGCTTAAGTTCAGATGAAATTTTTTTGCAAACAAATGACAAAGCAATATATCATCAGTATGATCAGTTTAAAAGCGTCTCAGCTATTTCTTTTAATATTTTTCTGGTGACACCTATAGAAAAAGGAAGATAAAAAGCTAAGTACTTCTAACCATAAGTTTTTTCATGCCAGATCAAATGTTCCTAATCAAGGAAAAGTAGTTTGGGTCAGTAGTTTGCTAGGCATGTGCACATTTTTAAAAGAGAAGCCATCCGGTAAACCAATGACAAAGAGGCATCAGTCAGGAAGGTTACTGGATGTTCTGTAGTGTAACTACCCATGCCTTAGTGAATGAGCATGTGAACTATGCAATGTCTGGTACAACATCCAAAAGAGGTAATCATGTATCTTCTAATATATAGCCTTTGTACAGTTTGGGCTTGAGATAACAAAAACATTTTTTTTGTGGACCTGCTACTTTGTGGCTCAGCTTGAATATCTGCAAACTTTAGTTAATGGTGCTGGAAATTATTTTTATTTGAAGCGCTAGAGCACAGATGGACAACCTGAGTGCAGCCCTCTTGTCCTACAACCTTGTCCCCAATGCATCCTTGGCATCTACTGTGAGCTACCAGTGGCGAAACAGATTACTCAATTCCTGCCCCAACTGCTTCCTTTCCTTCATTTCTAGGCTGGAAAAAAAGGAGCCTCTTTCCCTCCACCCACCTTGGAAGGAAAACTGAAAGGAAGGTGTGTGAATGGGGGAGATGGCGATACAAGGGAAATGGGGAGTGAATGGGTTGCTGTGAGTGCATGTTTGTGAGAGAAAATGAATAGAAGGGATGGAATTGATGATGGCTTAAGGAAGGACAGAAAAAAACAGGTGTGCCCATTCACTTTGGCCCTGGCCACTGCTAGTGCCCTCAACCATTTCCCCCTTCACCTCAAAAATATTGTCCACTCCTTCCCCTAGACACCGTAGATTGTGGGGAACAATGCCTATCAGGATTGGACTTAGATGCAGCATTCATCTGGCTCAGTACAAATCAAGCCCCCTTACTCTTGCAGCCAATTTGAGAAGTTTTGCTCTGAACAAAATTACAAACTGATGTGCTAACTGTTCAAATACTAAACAAAGATTCTGTGCGTGCCCTTTTAAGTTACTTGTCACATTCACTCATCCATACTTTTATTTTCTTGCGGCAGATTCATAGATGGATTTCATTTCTATTAAGAGAGACAAGAAAATTAAAAACATAGCTTATTGTTAGTTGTCAGAACATTTGCCTTCAATGCCAAACAAGATCTGAAATACATGCTCACTTTGATGACCCTTAAGGAATTCTAGGAACTGTCCAAGGTCCATGTGATAGTCATTCCTCAGGCCGTAGTCACCATGGGCTTGAAACTGTAAATCTTCAAAAGTCTGAAAGAGACGTAGGTTATCCCCATTTCCGTCAGTCTCTCTATTCTCGACATGTTTGCAGGAAATGTGTTTCCAGTTGGGATATCTAATAACATGCCAAAATTCTTCACAGTTTTCTTTGACACCTTCCACACAAATGATTCCAGGCTTGCCAGTTAGGCAGAAACCAGTCAGATTTAATTTCTTTGCACAATCAAAAATCTTTTTCCTTAGTTCTTGTCTATAGATGTGGTGGCTGTAAATCCACATCCGGCTGAATGACGTTTTAAGTACGCTCTCCCTTGGCACATTTTCGCAGTGGAGTTTGCTGTTTTGTAAGTAGCTTATGCTGTTGTCTCGCAACCATTGCACAGCAGCACATACACAAAGTTCTCCTGGTTCCAGAGAAGCAATGTAAGAAGCGAGATCCTTGTTGAGCTGCAGTTGTTGCTGCCTGTCTACAGCACTTGATCTTGCAAAAAGGTGTGGTGGCACCTGGGGGTAGTCATGAGGTAGGGCTACCTGCAAATTTACTCTTGCCTAAAATTAAAAAGCAAACATACGTTCACAAACTTTCCAGTCTTCAGTGACTGCTTTGCATGCAGCACATCACAGTACAGTCATACCTCTTGTTACGTTTGCTTCAGGTTGTGTCCCACAGCAAACTGGAAGTACCGGAAAGGGTTACTTCCGGGTTTCGCTGCATGCGCAGACGCGCAAAATGACGTCACGCGCATGCGCAGAAGCGGCGAATCACGGTCCGCGCAGACACGGGTTGCGTTTTGCTCATGTTGCGAACGGGGCTCCAGAATGGATCCCGTTTGCAACAGAGATACCACTGTACTGTAATTTAATACAGAAGTGACTAAATGAAGCATGAATGGCTGAGGCTAACTCCAACTGTGGGCATGCAATATAGTACACTGGCTTAAGTTAATATAGTGGCTCAATACAATACATGTTGGCTTTATTGAAGGTAGAAATGCTTACACAAATATTTAATAATTAAGTAAAATATTATGTTTTTTAAAAGGTAATAAAGCAAAGAAAAACATCCCAACCCAAAACAGATTATCTCACCTTTGGTTCATCAATAGTAACGGCAACTGAATATTCAATTATATGTGGTAGATTTTCACTTGTATTGTTCAGATATTTCTGAGCATTAAGGAAATTATTTTCATCCTGAAGAGTTATTTCTCCTTTATCAGGAAACATAGAAAAAAGCATTTCTAATTCTGCCATTTGAAGTTCAAGTCTTTCTTTTATTATGCTGGACATTGTTACAGATGTGAAGTCAGCCACCTGCAGGTGGGAGAGATCGTATCAATAATGTTGTTCTTATGTCTGCTAATATTCTCTCCCACCCACCCCACAATACAGATTGTAAAGTAATTGATAAAAGTCGTCCAAGCCGGAACAAAATAGTTTTGAACAAATGAAACACTCCTTTAACTTTGTGATAACAATGAAGCCTATAATCCTCAACAAGATTTAGGTTTTGGGTCCAAGGAGTTCAAAGAGACTAGTTGCACAAATAAAACCAAGGCCATAAATGCATCCAGTTCTAACATTAAGAAACACATGAAGTGAATTACAGTGGACATGAAGAATCCCAACAAGATGTGGAAGCAGCTGAAGACCTAGTGCTAATATTATTATTGATTCATGCATTCAATTTTGCACTGGTCATAAAATTACAAACGTTAATGACTATCCAGTTTCCACAGTGAAAATCATATCCATGCAAAGTATCCTGAGTGTTCTGTTTGCAGTGAAAGCACATTGTACTTTTAAGTGGTTCTCTTACTGCTTTCTCTTCCTTCTTAATGTATTGTCTTTGGCTGGAAGCTAATAACAGTTGTTGGCCAGGTTTGCACAAAATGGTAAGTCAAACTAGGGCACACTGGGATCTCATGAATGTGCAGGTTCTTGGAGATGAGCTTGCGGCCACTTTGCTCCTGCCTGTTCATTTTAGCTGCCAAGTAAACAAACCTAGGCCACTTTCTAGGAGTCATTAGAGAGTAGAGTGTGTTACACTCGGGTCCTCTGGGGCTTTCCATAGTCATCTGGTTGCCCACTAAACAAACAGGATGTTGGACTAGATGGGCCAATGGCCTGGTCCAACAGGCTCTTTTGTTTTAAGTAAAAAGGACCAGGAAAGAGCAAAGCAGCTGTAAGCTTATCTCCAGCAGCTGGTGCCTAGTTAAAGACGTCTTGGTTTGAAGCATTGTTAGGAACTCAGATATATAATCTAGGCGCCAAATGGCTCCTTAAACCAAGGTTACTGTCGCCTAAAGGGAATGTCTAGTTGCTATTTTTGGGCAAGACGGCTCTAGTCTTATTTTTCAAATGATGGATTGACTGTGATGGCTTATCAGTTAAACATCTGGCTAGTTCATATGGTGACCTACAGCTAGGTTAAGAATTTTGAGAACTTAAAGAAAAGTCACTTGATCCAGGGACAGTCCACATATATATTGGTCTGTTCCTACCTCTTTTTCTCAGTGGTGACATTCATAACATAAGGATATTTTTCACAACCGTGAGCAGGGTGGTGGGGTAAGGGAAGACAAGCTTTAACAGTTAACTACAACGTTGATCACTGCTCTTGCTCAGGCTGCACAGAAAAAGCATTTTGGTTCCTGTAATTAATTCTGATTGTGCAGATAAAATATAACTGATTCAATGATTCCCAGACATGCATCTGCAAATGGTGAAGATGTCAGGTGGCATCCTGGCATCTTCACTTGGTTGCGAACGGCTGATAATCAGGTACAAAAGGCACCTGGCAAATTTCGAACACTGGTTAGAAGATATTGACATCCACATTTGAACAACATATGCCTCAAATACCACTTTCAAGGTGGGCTCCCCAAACCAGAGAAGTCAACTGATGGGTTTCCACCTTAACTCCTCTGTAATGTATTGTAAGCTGCTCACATTTGTTCTGAGAGTCCAATACAAACAATGAATGTTCCATAGAGGCTCAGCTAGAGCGCTCTCCAGTCAGGTTTGACTCAGTTTTGCCAGGCTATCATATGTGGCTATGATAGTGACCCTTCACTTTAACTTGCAAATCCCACCCAGTGACTTGTGATGCAAGCACATCATCACATAGTAGGCAGATGTTCTGTATGTAGAAGGTAGGCGGGACCAAACAATAGCAGATGAAAACCAATGTACCACTTGCTTTTGTCAGCAATTCCCCCCACCCCAGCTGTATGATCTTACTGTTTTTATGTGGCAGTTCCGGTTGCAATTTAAAAATGTAAGATTTGCCCTTCTGGGTCAGATCAAAAGTCCATCTAATTTAGGAATGGGAGTCTGTAGCCTTTGAGGTGTTCTCATCAGCCCTAGTCAACCTAGCCATAGTCAGCAACAACAGATGTTTAGTTCTGCAACAACTGGAAGGCCCCAGTTACCAATCCCTGATCTAATGAAAATTCTCTCTGCTGGAGAACAACCAAATGTCTCAAGAAGTACAATACAATGTATTCACCTCTCTTTTAGACCTCACAGTATATGAAGGGTTAGTAATCTATACCGTGTCCAGTTTAGAGTACCCCGCCCCTTCTTCACCTTAGATCCAACATGTATACAATCCGTACAACTGCATACATGAATAGTTCAGGTGTACACTTGTAGTTATTAAAATATAACATTCAACTCACACCAACTGCATATCTTTATGTGCAACAGTGGAACTGTACAAAAATGATCAAGGGCACACTTTCAGACAAACGTGTACGCACGTATACAGTACACAGCTTGGAACGTTCAGCTTAACGTGTGAACAAGGTTCCAATGCGGAGAAACCACGTGGTGCACACTCCGCGCAGTCCCAAAACTGCTAAGCAGCAGGCTGCCCTCTCTTGAGAGCCCTTGCCGTGGGATAATAATAATTGCTGAAGCCAGACAAGAGGCTCCACCAGCGGTATCTGAGAGCGGGAGGCATCGGCAAATCCTCCAGCGGCCATTACCCGCCCTTACAGCCGTCGGTGCGGAATTAAAATGGCTCCGCCCCCTCCCTCCAATAAGCACGCGGCGGAGGACATTGCGAAGCCCATCGAAAGGAACCGGCCGCCAGATCCCTCAACACCGGGAGCGAGGCGAATCAGCCCACGCTCTTAGGGACGAAGCGAGTGATTGGCTCGTTCCTTCAGAGGCAAAGGGAGCGCAGCGTCTCGCGGCGGGGACCCTCCGAACCAACGTACCTTTTGGGAGGCCCGCGCCTGCGAACGACCACGCCCCCCCCTCGCGCGCATGGAAACACCTGAGCAGCCACGTGATCCCAGGAGGCGAAATGTTGGCGGCGCGAGCGCCTTTCTTGGGCATGCGCGTCGCTAAAGGAGGGCTTGGGCTTCGCGCGCGCGAAGGGAGCCTCAGTGGCAGGCGCAGCGGAGGGAGGTTTGAATTCAAATTCTATATGAACCGTGTTGCCTGCGGTTAAGATACGCTACTGTTTCATTTTATTTTTTCACCCTGAGCTCACTGGGAAGCGGGGCCTGTTCGTTTTAAAAGCCAGGCTTGCCGCTTCCTAGAGGGGACAAGTAGGCCCACCCCGAGCACAGCCTTACTTCTGAGGAAGCCCGCTAAAGGACTGGCCGAGGCTGCCCCAGCTGAAGCTCGCGGGCGGTCGCTCTCTCTCTCTCTCTCTCTCCTGCCAAAGGCCAAGCTGCCGGCTGGAAACCGCGGGAGGGAGAGGGCCCTTGCGCGCTTCCCACAGGCCTAATCCAGCGGGGCTGCTCTCGCTGTCCTTATGGCGCCGCGCGCGGTGCAGTTGCGCGTTTGCCAAGGCGGATCCAGCCAAGCCCGGGAGACGAGATTCTTGCCACGCTCAGATGCCACGAGTCCAATGAGCCCGAGTTACGCGTCGAGGCTGCGCGGGTGGAAGCGGCTCGCTTCGCTCGGCCCAATGGGAGGCGGAGACGCCCGAAGCCCCGCCCCTGCGGCTGCCGGCGAACGCGATAGGCGCAGCCGGCGAGCGAGGCTGTTTCGGAGCCTCCCGGAAGGGCGAGTTGGATGCTTCCGAGTAACAGCCACGTCCGCTCGCAGAACTCCTCCAGGGCGTTGCAGGTCGGTAAGTGGGGTGGCTTCGTTTGTTTGGGCTTGTTCAAGGCGGTAAAAAGAAAGGTGTGTCCCCAAACTGGGTGAGTGGGCGTTAAAACGGTAGATGCCGTTTAGCCTAAGCAAGAGTAAAGTAATGCACTTTGGGGTAAGTATATTTGCTAGGTCTTCTGAGCTGGCAGTGACCGACCAGGAAGGAGTTGTTGGGCTTGCAAGTGTGAAGCCCCCCGCAGCGTGCAGGAGGTATGAAAAAAAGAGAATTCCATATTAGAGATCATTATAAAAGTCTATAGTGTGACAGTACTTGGAATACTGTGTACCACATCTCAAAAATAAATAAATGATACCATAGTCCTGGAAAGGATTAAGGAAAGGGCTTTCAAAATTATCAAGGGGCAGGAACAACAACTCTCTGAGGAAAGGTTGCAGTTTTTGAGGTTTCTTGTTTAGTTGGGGGGGGGGACTAGTGGTGTAGGATTGAAGTGCAAAGCCACCCTCTGGTGTCACTGCTGCTTACTTGGACATAGGTGGGTGGGGCACAATGGAAGCAAGGTTGGTTTTGTCGGGATGTACCAGCTAGATGGTCATCATGACTACTAGAGTCATAGGCTTTTTAAAGCTAGCTTGTTTAATTCCTCCAGGTGGGCCAACTACCCTTTCTACACACTCTTCCATTGCTTAAGGTAGTTGCATATTGCATTCCATGCAAATACATCCCTTGGTGGCTCGTGATAAGAAATTGCAATATTGTAAAATACAAAGTAAACCTACAGTTAAAGCAAAGGTACCTCCAATATCACCACAACTACAACTAATCACTCTGAAATAATCAGTGTTGGAATACAGGTGCTGTTGATGTTGCATTTAGGAGTGTGAAAACAGAAAGTTAACTCTGTCTTGTAACCAATTTCTTCCAACCCCTGATACTTTGGACTGGTTAGTCTGAGATAGTGGGATAGTTAATTCAGTGTGCTAGTCTATGTGCAAGCCAGGAGTTGTTGTGCAAGCCAGGAGTTGTTGTTGTTTAGTCGTTTAGTCGTGTCCAACTCTTTGTGATCCCATGGACCAGAGCACGCCAGGCACTCCTGTCTTCCACTGCCTCCCACAGTTTGGTCAAACTTATGCTGGTAGCTTCAAGAACACTGTCCAACCATCTCGTCCTCTGTCATCCCCTTCTCCTTGTGCCCTCCATCTTTCCCAACAACCTGATGCTGTTGTGCTATCACTTCCATCATCCCTGACCATTAGCCATGTTGACTGGGACTGAAGGGAGTTGGATTTCATTATCATCACCATCATAGTAATAATAATTTTATTATTTATACCTTGCCCATCTGGCTGGGTTTCTGTAGACACTCTGGGCGGTTTCCAGCAAAATATAAAAACATAATCAAATGTCAAACATAAAAACTTCCTGATACAGGGCTGCCTTCATCTGGAAGACATCACTGGTATAAGCAAGTAATTGTACTTCTGTGCACACACGCCCTCTCTCTGTTTTTAAACTTCCTCATCTCACATAACTTATTCTGGTGTAAGTTAAATCCTATTATCTCCCCATCCTCCTGGTTTTGGTATTGCTGTCACAATATGGTCACCTGTAATGTTAATCATAGCTGTATCAATTTATTCTGCCTCTTACAGAGATGGATTTTGAAGCAGTTGCAAAGTACTCAAAGCTCCATGCCAAACCTCCAGGACTTACCCTTCAGTATGGAACAGCTGGTTTCCGTACCAAGGCAGAGGACCTTGATCACACAATGTTTTGCATGGGCTTGCTGGCCGTATTGAGATCCAAGCAGAAAAAATCCACCATTGGTGTTATGGTTACAGCCTCTCACAACCCTGAAGTAAGTGAATGAGTATTTCAGATAGGAAAAAAGAAATTGAGCTACAGATTAAGGGGGGGTGCTATACGGGTGCTGTGACTTAACCATTATCAATATAGTGGAATCTTTACTTACAACCATAATCCGTTCCGGAGGTCTGGTCATAACTAGAAACGTACATAAATAGAGGTGCACTTTTCCATAGAAAGTAATGGAAAAGTGAATTGATCCGTTCTAGATGATGAAAAACACCCCCTAAACAGCAATTTAACACGGATCTTACTGTCTAAGAAGACCATAGATCCATAAAATGAAGGCAATAATCAATGTACTGTACTATAAAATAAATAAGACAGTATTGTAGATGAAAAAAAATAACTTTTCCCCCCCCTTATGTGCACTGAGGTTGGGCGGGCTTACCTGACTACAAGCTGGGGGTGGGGCAAGGGTCAGTAAAGAGCTGATTCACTTTGGCCAGGGTCACTTTTTTTTCTTGCCAGGCCAGGTTCTTCTCTGGACTTCCTCAGGTTAGTTCCTTGGCAGGATTTGGGGCTGCAGTGCGCCCTGCTGTGCCTCTTGCAGGCTGCACCTCTTCCACAGCTTCATGGGTGGGATGGGGGCCCTCTCCCCGGCAGCAGAGGCCTCAGCACTGCTCCGCAGCCAGTGGGGTGAGCTCCGGCAAACTGGAGGTCTCTCCCTGGCGGTAGATGCCCCAGTGCTGTTCCGGGCTGCCGGCAAAGCGAGCTCCGGGCTGCTGGCAAGGCCTCTGTTCGTAGCTAGAGGAAAGTTCATAAGTCAAAGCACCTACTGAAGGTCGTAACTGGAATTGTATGTAAGTATAGCCGTACGTAAGTCGAGATTCCACTGTATGCTTTTAGAACTGTAGAACTAAAAGGATCATTTAGGCTGATTGCTCTTTTCCTAAGTCAAGATTGCCTATGTTTAAAGAAGCTTTTACATTGATGTCTTGTCTTTTTCCAAGGAAGACAATGGTGTGAAGTTGATTGACCCATTGGGTGAAATGTTGGCACCTATCTGGGAAGAGCACGCCACACACTTGGCCAATGCAGAAGAACATGAATTGCAGGGAGTGCTGACTGACATCTGCCAGAAGGAAGCTGTAGACCTTCAGCAGGAGGCCTTCATTGTTATTGGCAGAGACACCAGGTAAAAATAAACCTGATAGACATCTTGGGAGTGACTAGGTAATATACACATTAACTCTTCCTGCATATTTTTTCAAAAATGTAGGTATCAGGGCAAAACTTTTTCAAGGCCAATATATGAATTAAACCACAATATAAAGCTAAGATATTAAAATAAATATATAATTAAAATATATAAGATATTAAAATATACTGCACTAAAACATCAGCTGTTAAATAACAGTTGGAAAGAAAAATGTTTTCAGGGTTTGTTTAAAGGCCAATAAAGTAGAGGTCGCTAAGGGAGGGAATTCCACAAACGTAGAGCAATTGTAGAAAAGTCCCTGTCTTGTGCACCTCCAATCTAATGATGCCTGTCGGTCTTTCCATGGATGTTCTCCCATACAACATTTTAAACATTTCTATTGGATAATGCAGCCACCTTGCTGAAGCCAAGCAGATTTGGGCCGGTCATGGTTTGGATAGGAGACCTGTGTAAGGAGTTCTGTGGTGGAAGGAAAGTGCAATATAAATGTCCTAAAGAAATATAATTAACAAATATAGCATAAGGCAAATATTTTTAAGTTGCTAGGAAAGTTCTGAGTATGTCCTATCACATCCCTATCTCTTTGGCTGTTGTGATTTATTCCCTCTAGAGACGTAGATCTCACTTGTGTCCTGCATATTGATATTGTTTGTCTGTATTCATGTGTCAAGAATGAATTGGGGTAAACTGGTGTGCTTGGATAGCATTTCAACAAAAGTAACCTTATTCCTGTGTCTTGCATCCAGATCTAGCAGTAAGAAGCTTTCACAATCAGTGATTGATGGCGTGTCTGCTCTTGGAGGTCAATACCAAGGTATGCCCTGTGCTTGCTTATTTAAGGATTGATGATGTTCCCCTTAGATCCATAGTGGTTGATAGGAAACAAATCAGTGATGACGTATTTCATTTAAAGCATTAAAAAAAATCTCTCCTTTCTGCACCTTTACTTGAGCAAATGTAATAAGGTACTGTGAAATATGTCCCTGAAGCTTAATAGTGTCAATCCTTGACCAGTGTGTATGCTTTAAACTAGATTATGGCTTGGTAACAACACCACAACTACACTACATGGTCTGCTGTCGAAACACTCATGGGAGTTATGGGACTGCAACCGTGGAAGGTTACTACCAGAAACTCTCCAAGGCTTTTGTGGAGCTTACAAAGCAGGTGAAAGAGCTGTTTTTCAAGTCTTGGCTTGCATTCTTGAATATACTTAATGTAATAGTTCTAAGACCCCCCCCCCCCCCGCCCATATGAACTTCCTATGAAGAATGGCAACAGGCTCTTCATTTGAGTGTCAACTCTATGCTGTTACGTTGCTGTGGGCAAAGAGCAGGGCCTTTATAGTGTTGGCTTAAGTTCTTTAAATGCTTGCCCTAGAACAGTTTGCTGTTGCTGGACCTTTCTTTCTTTTAGGATAATATTTTGATTTAAGCAAGCTTTTAATGCCATAGAAGTTAAAGGTGATCAAGTGTGATTTTGTATATAAATTATTCAAAATGGTATTGGCTTTATGAGGAAAATTGGGATGTAAACCCTATGGAAAACAGTGGGACTTTTTTTAACAGTAACCATGATTAAGGTTGAGCTTTTAGCATTTCAGTCATGTAGACAACTGAACAGGTTTATAACTTTAAAGTATATGATAGTTTGCTTTAGCAGAAAGAAATGAGCAGTAGCAACAAAAGTTTTAAGAAAACAAGAGGCAGCCTAAAACTAGCAGTAGGAAAATAGATATTACATATTGCTGCCATCATTGTAATAGGGCAGAGCAAAATGTGTTTTGCTCCTGATAAAGATGAAACATTGAAATCATTGGAGGCTGGTCCAGTAGAACAAATGGGGGGGGGGCACTGCTGCACCACCTTCTGTGTACCCTCAGCCTCTGCCTACAGTCAATCCAGCAGATGGTACTACCTGTGAGTTTCCTCCTCCTTAATCTCACTGTCACCTGTGTAGAACAGAGCAGGGAGGAGGATAGGGACAAAACAAATTAGCTAACTCTATTTGCCACCTACTGCTGGATCACTCTCCCTTCAGCCCTACCAGTCCCAATGGGCTCTAGTAGTCACTGGTTGAAATAGAGAGGAAGTTGTTCCAGAATCTACACATTCAAACACCAATTTGAGTCCTGTTTTTCTTTTCATTTGTGTTTACTTTGTTTTGGCTGTCTGCTCCAGAGCACAGTCAGTGTTGCATATGAGCAGGTGGTAGGAGTTCAGAGACAACTGTTAAAGGACCCTTTCTTTGCTTTCTTGCCTGCAGGCTACTAGCCAAAGGGATGGCCACATTTGCCTGAAGGTAGATTGTGCAAATGGCATAGGTGCTCTCAAACTCAAAGAAATGGAACGCTATCTTCCAAGCTGCTTCGTAATACACTTCAGCAATGATGGGACTAAAGGAGAACTCAATCACCAATGTGGTGCCGATTTTGTGAAAGTTCATCAGAAGCCTCCTGTGGGTATGTAATGACAAATGTATATTCCCTAATAACACTCTCGTGTTTTTTTAAAAGTCTGTCTCAATATTAACTTAGAACAGAGAACCCTAAAGTTCTATGATGACATCACCTCATCATAATATCATTCTTTTCTACTAATACATTCAATCTTAAACCAGCCCTGGGCTAATCCCCGGACTAATTGTCTCTGGAAGTTTGGAGAGGTAGGAGGGTTTCTCATTCATTTATTTTTTTGCCTTCCACACACTTGTCTTGGGTTGTTGTATGATATACATTTAAAAGAGTTTAAACAATCCAGAAAATTAGATATTTTACAACAGTACAGAGTAGACACCCATGCCAGAGATTGATTAATGAAGCTGGGAAAGCTTGTCAGCTTTATTGACACGATCAAACTGCTTCCCTGTTTTCTCAGGCAGACACCTATCCAAAACTCAGCTTGTCTCACTTTGGGTGATGGAGATGTTAATATATGCTTATATAGTTGGATACCAAGGCATATGAGTTCTTTAATAATAATGGAACACACTTCCTAATTCTGTCTGTCTAGCTAAGACTAGATGAGACTATTTTGCAGATACACCTTCTGCATTTGTAATGTATAATGCAATGTATATTTTGAAGTTTCACTTTCTTGTGCTGAGCCCTTCTCTATCTATTTTTTATATGCTGTATTTTTCGCCCTATAGGGCGCACCAGCCCATAGGGCGCACCTAGTTTTTTTGGGGGGAAATAAAGAAAAAATATTTTATCCCCCCCCCCCCCCCGGCACGGGGCTGGGGGAAGAGCCCGAGCTTCCCCCGACCCCAGCCCCCAGAACAGGCTGCTATCCACAAGCCTGGGGAGCCTGGCAGGAACTCCCGCCGGGCTCCCCAGGCTTGCGAATATCTGCCCGAAGCCCGGGGCGCGCTGCTCAGTGCACCCCAGGCTTCAGGATGCAGGCTACTATCCGCAAGCCTAGGTAGTCCAATCCTTTCCACTATTAGTCTTCTTCCCTTCCTGTTTTATTTCTAGCTATCCTCTGTTCCCTCTCGTCACCCTTGGGGGTCGGGAGCCTTAATGTCTGTGCCTATAACCATACTCAGCTTAGGGACACTGCTCACAGACTCAGTCCGTATCATTAGCACTTTGGCTCTTTTATAAATAAAAGATTTTAAAGAACAAGTGGGAAACTAGATTGGCACGTGGTACTGTGAGGAAATCCTAACAAAATGGTTAGTTCATTTCTGTCTGTTTCTGCTATCCTATTTAATCTGTAGGTTGCTCTGAAACATATTAAGAACACTGAATGCCTTGACTTTTTAAGTGCCAGTATTCCTGAGGCCAAACAATTATTTTTTGTATTTACTTTGTTTACTCTGCTTGTTAGGACTGGAAATGAAGCCTGGTGAGAGATGCTGCTCATTCGATGGTGATGCTGACCGAATTGTTTACTACTATAATGACCCTGCTGGCCATTTTCATCTTCTTGATGGAGATAAAATAGCAACTCTAATCAGCACTTTTCTTAAGGAACTTCTGGTCAAGGTAATGGAATTCTTTCACTTGCTGCATGGATAAATTGAGGAAATTAACAGTTGAAAACATAATTAGCTGGAACTTTTAACAGTGTATGATAGTTTCAATAATGCAAATAATTCACCGAGCGGTTCTTTGGCTCATTCCCCCACCCCCCTTTTTTGGAACAGTTTGGGTTTTTTAAATGAAATTAGATCAGGAAAAAATAAAAGTAATTGCAGCTATTTAACATAGTGGTTTTTAAAGGCAATTGTCTTTAAGTAGAAGGGATTTTTGGAATACTTGCCATCATCAGTTTTGGGCTGAGATATCAAGTGTACTCTTGACTTTCACTAATAGCATGCTTGCCCTGTTTTTAAGTGTGTGAGTTCTGAAAGTTTGTGAAGAACACTTCCTATCCCAATGTGAAATGTTAACATGTCTTTGCCAACTGGAATTTATGAACATCCAAGGCAGAGATTTTTAAATAATAATAATAATAATGGTTTCATACGGTGTTTTCATGAAGATCTGATTATGCAAATAGCATGCTTCTCTTCCTTCAGGCTGGGCAGACCTTATCATTTGCAGTCATACAAACAGCCTATGCCAATGGGAGCTCTACACGTTATTTGGAAGAAACCATGAAGGTACTAATTCAACGTTTGCATGCCCTGCCATCTAACATCTGTGCTTAGAAATAATGTAAAAACCGTCCAGGCCTAATTACACATGGTTCCGTGGGAAAAAACAACAATGCAAGTGAATCTTTTAGTAACCAAGACTTGTGTGCAATTGCCCTAACCTAGAGGAGGAGATGTTACAGAGTTCCACCTTTTTCCTCCAAAACAGTAATTAAAATAATAATTTATTCTGGCCCTCATATTAAGAGCTTTGGAATCCATGGAGATTAGTTGTGTGAAATAGCTGGCCAGTGGTGCCATCAGGGTTGGAGTTCAGGGGTCCAGGACCCCTCTGCAGAATGAACAGGAGGGCCCCTAAATGCAGCAGGGTTGGCTTAACCTATTTTGAAATAAATGACATAATACACATTACCAATTATGAAGCCATTAGACCAGTAAGTCTGAAGTTTAAAATTACCTGGTTACTGTTGTGTATAACATTTTTCAAAGTAGCATTCCCACCAATTTTTTGGTCAGGCATGTGGGTTTTAGTTTTGATACAAGCAGGAAAAGCTTGGTTTTAAGGTGCAGCCCTACAGCTCCATCTCACCACAGATGGTTCGCTTTTTCTTCCTCTCCTAGGTGCCTGTCCACTGTGCAAAAACAGGAGTGAAACACTTGCATCACAAGGCCCAGGAATTTGACATTGGGGTTTATTTTGAAGCAAATGGTCATGGCACGGTAAGCATTTTGCACTTGTAATCTCTCTCTCTGCTCTTTTTTGTTTGTTTGTAATAAACTTCATCCTCAACGTCAAGAAGAGTAAATAAAATTCATTGTGTCCCCTATCTAAACTGATAACTTTTCCAGCTGCTCCTCACCACACTGCTGTAATATTCTCTGATCCTTTCTCCTCTTGTCTCATATCCCATCCCAGTTATTCTGGGATAAAGAACCCAGAATGAGTTTCAGCCCTTAATTTGTTTGGCTTTTGCCTAGCTTTTGCTGCACTTAGCATGGGAATAAGAGAGTTTGTAGTCTTAGGATGGGTCACCTTTTTCTGTCAGGAGCCACATGCTGATTGTGGGTGGGGGCTGATTGTGGGTGGGGCTATTCACTGTTCTCTCTTTTTGCAACCTCTTGCTTTAAAAGGATTAGCCTTATCACCCACAAATTTGTCTGTCAATGGATGCTAGCCATAATGTCTATATTCTTCCTCTACTTTCCAAGGCAGTATGCCACTGAATGCCAGTTGCTGGGACACACAAGTGAGGAGAGTGCTGTTGGGTTCAGGCCCTAGTTGCCGGCTTCCAATACACACCTGGTTGGCCTGTGGGAGAACAGGATGCTGGGCCAGATGGGGTTTGACCTGATCTAGCAGATCTCTTCATATGTGCTTATATCCCCTCGGCCATCCCTTCTCTGCCTGCCTGCCTGTCTGTCTCTTTTCCTCCCAGCCTAGCAGGCTACTACTGGGGAAGAGCCAGATTACTTTTGTCCGAGGTCTGAACTGATCACTTACAGACTGGTGTTGAAATGAGCTTGAGGGCTGCATAAAACTAGGCAGAGGCAAGTAACTAATAGCCAGGTTGTTGCTTACAATTTTGGCATTTAAAATTCCTAGAAAAATACTGTCTTGGTTCCAGAACCTGAGCACCACATTCCAGAGAGACACTATAGGATGTTGGGAGGGAACTTTTGCCCTGTTCACGAGCTTCTCAGAAATAAGATTTGGCCGACTGCTATTGGAAATGGAAGCTGGACTGCATGGAGCTTACTTTTAGGGATAGGAGCCTTTATTTCTCATAGGGTATGAATACAATCTAGTGTACTCCCTTGTGTCCCAATCATATGCACATCATTTTGGGGGAGTACCAGTCTTTCTTTCAAAGCATCAGTGATACACCACTATCACCTGTGGTAATTGGGAGATGGTGGTGACAGTGGCCATGCTGCATCCCTCAGACTGTCGAATATGTTCCTCCTTCCAGGTACTGTTTAGTAAAGCTGCAGAGCAGAAAATAAGATACCAGGCGAAGGAGGAAAAAAACAACCAAAAAAGAGAAGCTGCAAAGATGCTTGAAAATACTATTGACTTGATAAATCAGGTAGGAATGTTGACAAAGAGCTAAAGTTTGTCTTTACATTTCTTAATACTAATAGTTTCAAAGATGTTACATGATGACTCTGTGTTGAAAAAGAGAGCAAATTACCATTGGGAAACTAATAATCCGGGATACATCTGCATCATGTAATTCGTAGGACCATTATTTCCTGATGGGAAAAAGTCACCACAGGGTGAGATGTCTCCCTGGACCCTCCGGTCTTCATGTTTGTGCTGGTGGGGTTGTCAACTGGGGATGGAAGAATCAGTTGACAAGGCATGCAAGGTGTTCTGCTTTGATTGTTGCTTGTTACAATTTAGAGCAGAAGTGCTCACAGAGTCAGGTACCTCCTGTTTGAATTCTTGCTCCATCCCTAGTGACAAATTGAATCTGATGATAATGGGGTAGTTATCTGACCTGTAAAATGACTGTGGGGGATGGAGACTTATTTTATAGTTCCCAAGAGCCTGAGAATACATTTGTATTTCCAAATCCCTTTGCTTTACACTGTGAGATTGTGGCGGGTGCTTCCTTACCCTGCTTTGAACATTGATATATTCTGGGGCAGAAGGTAGCTTAGTGGAAAGTATGGGACAAGTCAAGGGCTTTTGCCTAATTACATTGGTGGTGATAGCTGCTTCCTGGTACCAACACAAACACCCTTCAGGTAAACTTATGGCCTCTTCTTAAGCAGCTTCTTTACCTACTATTGGCTTGTCTTCGTTTTTGTTTTATTATGTATTTTGTGTTCTCATTTTGTACTTTTATATAGTGAACCACCCAGTGATCTTCAGATGAAGA
This sequence comes from Podarcis muralis, assembly GCF_964188315.1. Classification (NCBI taxonomy): domain Eukaryota; kingdom Metazoa; phylum Chordata; class Lepidosauria; order Squamata; family Lacertidae; genus Podarcis; species Podarcis muralis. The sequence goes on from NC_135657.1 coordinate 80,622,208, forward strand.
GCAGTATACAAATTTAATAAATAATATTTTTTTAAAGGATGTAGGCCATGTGGCAGTTTTTAGGCTCATTGAGCGTGAGAATCCAGATTATTAACTGGAATCAAGGCTGCCTCTGCCATACTGGTTTTATTTACTGGTTTTCTTTCCTTTCCTTTCTTATTTTATTTTTTGCTGTCTATGCCAGACGATTGGTGATGCTGTCTCAGACATGCTGGTGATTGAAGCCATCTTAGTGTTGAAGAATCTCACAGTACAACAGTGGGACTCCATGTACACAGATCTTCCCAGCCGGCAACTCAAAGTGAAGGTTAGTGGGAAGTCAGTGGTGGACAGAAATGCTACTGGTTGCAGCAGTGGTTCATTTCAGTGACCTACAAACTTGCTTGCTTTCCCAACTGCCTGCAAACACAAATTACTGTGTTGGGTCAGAGACAAGGAGGGTCTTTTTCATCCCCGTGGGTCTTCCTTGTTTGTTGGGCAGTCATTGAGATGCTGTAGCATGCTGTCAGCTCTCTGTTGCCAGGAGATGGGCAGGGTCCGTGCTGGCCTGAGGAAGCCAGATCCAGTGCTTTCTGGCTGCCTCAGGCTTTTTTAGTCCTCCCTGGCTGGCTTATTAGTATTTCATGGCATGGCATGTGAGCTTAGGCCAGAGACGACACTATCGATAACTGCACCTTTTTGAAAATGGGTGTCTGCTACTTTACTGCACAGAATCTCCCTAATTGGAGGAAGTTTTATTTATAAAAGACTCAGGATAATCTTTTTTAAAAAAAACAAAACAAAATACCCCAACTACTGTGCACTGTAACAATAACCCATTAACTTTCTGGCCCTGGATTGGCTTTGGACAACACATTGCTGGTTCAAGGGCATTTCTGACAATGTACAGTGCTACCTCAGGTTACATATGCTTCAGTTTACAGACTCCACTAACCCAGAAATAGTGCTTCAGGTTAAGAACTTTGCTTCAGGATGAGAACAGAAATCGTGCGGCAGCAGGAAGCCCCATTAACTAAAGTGATGCTTCAGGTTAAGAACGGACCTCCGGAACGAATTAAGTACTTAACCCGAGGTACCACTGTAGTCGTTTTATATGTTGCAGTAGGAATTGGCTTTTGGAAGCCTTCCTGTAAGCATGCACGTCTGGAAATAGTTGCACTGGGTGACCAAAGGCTAAATTAACTAGAGTTTTTTCAATGAACCAAAACTTGCACAATGTGTCATTAACCTTGAAATTGGGGGTGTAATGTTGGTCCTCACTGCCTCCACACAGCCTTTCTTAGTTATTTATTCACATAGAATTGAGTTTCATCACAGCACAGACCAGAGCTATAAAACATTCCTGGTGCCTGGGATATTCCAATGTGTGCAAGAGGTCAAGGTCTGGGAGAGTGAGATAGAAACCTTGGCATAACCCAGCAGTTTCAGTGATTGACAAACACAAAATGTGATTTAGGTCTAGTTATGTATAAGTGGGAAGAGACAATCATTGACAACCAAAAATTGAAAAATGTAGGTGGAGAATTGTGCAGGAGTGACAATATCTTGTGGGCTTTGCAGAGCACTCAATACAAATCCGTATCAAAACTAGGTCTGTGTTCTCTCTCTGCTCTTACTGTTGCAAAATCTGCAGGTAAAATTAGAGCTTTTAACAAGTCAGATTGTATCACTTCCTTTACGTGGACTTGTAGGTTGCTGACAGACGTGTAATTGACACTACGGATGCTGAAAGGCGAGCAGTTACACCCCCAGGGCTGCAGGAGAGAATTGATGAGCTCACCCAGAGGTTTAAATTGGCTCGAGCTTTCGTTCGCCCATCTGGAACAGAAGACATCGTCAGAGTCTATGCTGAAGCAGACACACAGGTCAGAACCAAAGTGATTAATATCCTCAATGCAGTGTGGTAGAGATGAATTTTGAGTCCAGACAGTAGGTTCCCACACACCACTATGCAAACTTTGTTTGCAAACACTAACTATTACATTTATATACAGCCAAAGGTTAAGCAATTAGCAGCTTGGGCACAATCTGACTTCAAGAGCATCTTCCCCTTTTGCACCTCCAAATTATCAACTAAGTGTCCTCCCTAGTCTTTTTGCTTAGGGGAGACATGGATATTCTTCTTGTACACTCTCTTCTTAGGATGGGGGGTGGGGATAAAATAGTACGTAGCATGGGTCTTTTGTGTGTTCCTCTGTTCCTCCCTCTGCTTATAAACAGTTGGAAGAAGCAAGAGGGAAGAGAGACAGAAAAGGACAGAAAGCTTTTGTCTCCTATGGTCTTCGAAGATGGGGGGGAACTCAAAGGAGAACCATAGTAGTTTGCTTGGAAGAAATCTCTGCTTGCACTTCCTCTACCTCTCCTTTTTCTTACTTTTGAAGTTTCTGTGACCCCAAATTAAATACAATGTTGAATGCATTTAATCGGCAGTTAACTTGCACATTCTTTAAAAAAGTGAGTCCCTCTTTGGTGTAATTGTTGCCTTCTAGCAGCTGGAAGAAATAGCTTAATCTTAGCTGCACTCAGGTATCTTATAGGATCACTATAGCAGCCTTGGTTTCTGGGTACAGCTGTCCAAAGCATCCACACTATGAAGATATGACTGAGTGTTCACTTGAATTGCAATCTCTTCATGCTGCAATTATTCTTCTTTCCAGGAAAATGCAGATAAACTTGCACATGAAGTTAGCCTGGCTGTCTACCATATAGCTGGAGGTGTTGGAGAACAGCCCAAGGCTGTAGTATAATGAAGTACCATCCTTCAAGGTAAGTCATAAACCATACCTTCCTGTTTTTCCTTTACTAAATGAAATGCAAAATTTATAATTAAAAGCAGTTCCTTTAGAAGTGAGTTAACTCCTCATTGTCATTTCTGTTAACTTTATTAGGTCACTGTAGTTCTTAAGTAATTTTTAAATCAAAGGTACTAAATTGAATTTTGACAACTATATTCTTGGACAAGCAAAGCTTTTCATTTTTCCATAGTTAGGCAGCGTTCATCTGCCCCTTGCAAGAAAGCATGTGTGAATAAGTGTCCTCTTTGCTCCTACTAGTAGTAGCAAGGGAAGGAAATTTTTTAAATTTAACATGCAAAAACTTTGAACCATATATTTAAAAGTAACGTAGTTGTAACTCCATATGAGAGGGTCACTTAATTGAAAATGTGGAACAGGAAGTTGCCATGGCAGAAACAATGTTAATTGAGAGGTGTGAATGTTGGGAGCAGTGCTGAGTCACAGAACTGCTCTGATAGATAGCACTTTTCCATGCTTTCGATTAGAAAAGTGGCTCCCTGTAAGATGCTGCATAGATATCTAGACAGAAAATAAGACACAGCTAGAAAAAATGTGCAACTTGTATTGGTAATTTTCTTAAAGACATACCTCAAGATGACAAAACAAATGTACATTTAATAGTAGGCACCATAATCGATATGAGCCAGCGATATTTCAACTTGATTCAGGCCACATCCAGAACTTATTTACAGGTATTTAAATTAAATACACCCTGAAGTATACATTACATACAAAGTATGAAAAAGGAAACTATACACACTGGAAGGATGGAGTGGTTTCATTTGAAGTCACATTACTTAAGATAAACATTTTACCATGTATACTTCATGTTTTTATGACACCTTCCAGAAAGTCCTTCTCAACCATTTCTTCAATTTTTTGTCTTGCTTTGCTGGAGAATGTCTTTTGAGTTTCCATTTTTATGTCCTTGGTAGGGAAAGAATTTGGGTAAAGCATGGGGCTCCCTGAATGACCAATGCTTCTGCTGGTGATTTTGCTGTTAAATACTTGGCTCAGGACGTTGAAGAAAGGCAGAAGCTGTTCAATGCTGCGAACAGCACAGATGGTCAGGAGTAAGCTGCCAGGTTCCCAGTTTAGTGTTTTCCCTGAACTGTCCTCCTCTGGGTTTTTCTGTTAATATGTGGCAGACGGGGGAAGAGAGGAGAGAATTTCAAGACAAAGCAATGCTGCAGGAGACTTCAAAAATTAGCACACTTACACTGGTCACTACTAGGCCTGGGTGATGTATCAATACATCGCCCAGCGTGCAATGTCAGTCACTGCACCCCATGGGCAGGCAGTTTCTTTAAATTTCTCTGCTGAGGGTGTGTAGCTGCCCACACCCCCCAGCAGAGAAGTTTAAAGAAACTGCTACCTTTGCACAGGGGGGGAAAGCAAGCTACCTCTTTCTCCTGGGAGGAGGAGACAGCCCTCCGCCCCATGCCAAAGGGGCAGCTGCTGGAGGTGGTAGCTTCACCCTGTGCCTTGAGAGGCCAGGGCTCCGTGTACCAGGCACTGGAGGAGGTGGCAGCTTTGTCCACCTGGCCTTGACAGAGGCAGAAGCTGCGCATGGTGACGCTAATCCTCTGTGTGGCTGGCAGCTGTCTTCTTCCTCCCTGCCTCTGTTCTGACATGATATACCACCAGCTAAGCTTTGCAATATGGTGGTATGTTGCAATGTTGCAAAGCAGATATCTCCCAGCCCTAGTCTACTAGGCCTGGGTGATGTATCAATACGTTGCCCAGGACCAGAGCATGATGGGGTATATTGCAAGTAAAACCACTACCGCTGTCGAGTCCCTCTGGCCTGGAAATCACAGAAGGAGGAACAAGCTTCATTGGCAAGTCACTGGAGCCGATGCAGCTTGTTCGTCCCTCAACCACCTGGTACAGGCAGGCAGCTTTTTAAACTGCTCCACTGAGGGGCATGACTGCCCGAGTCCTCAACATGCTGAACACAAGTATGTGGCAATCTCCAGGACTTTTAAGTTTTGATCAAGAGGCTAAAGACACTATGTGCACAGCTGACACAAGTTGGCTTGAATAGGTGCTGTTGCCAATTTAACCTACCTAATGCCACACATGGTTTTCAGCTCCTGTTGGATCAGAGCTTAAATGTGTGATTGATGCATTGATATAAAATATGCATTAATTCTGTAGTAATTTATGAAAAGAGAAATAAAATACCTTTGCTCTCTTTCGCAGCAGTTTTGCTAATCGTACTACGTATGGTTTGAATTCCCTTTGGTGTGTGCCTTGTCGTCGCACCTCCAACCCTGAATCATCAGAAGCTTCTGGAATAAAGGCCCAGCGATACCTGTTAAAGAAAAAGAGGACAAAGTCATCACATTCAGCAAGTTATCTTTGGCAAGAACACACCAGCCCTCCCTAGTTGAGTCAATTTATATCCAGGCAGGTCTTTATGTAGACAAAATCTGCTAAGAAAAACCAAGATCCATAAAAAGCAATCTGTTTCACAGAAGCCACTTCTAAGAAGAAATACTTTGAAAGCATTGTTTGCTCTGTTCTGTTCTGCCGAGCCCTTTCTGATTTCCTTTTGTATATATTTGCCAAATGGTAATAAAACACACCCCTGGCATACAGTCTTGGGCATCCTGACAGAAGCATTCTGTGAAACAAGATAGCACATGGGCTGATGTTGGTTACTGGGGAGAGGGAGTAGGCCCCTAACCAAGTTGCTTCTCCTGAATTTCTGCCAACACTATATGGAGGGCATTCCTCTGATGGGGAGCTGTGCCACCTAAGACACATTTTCACTGCCATAACACAAGGTGAGGTGGCAGAGGGCTGTAAAAGCGCCTGCCTTGACACTCCATAAAGAAATACTTGCCGCTCAAAGAGAAGCATCACCCTAAATATGAAGGTTTTCTCACAATGAAGTGTTTCTACGGCACACTTGGATTTGAATGAGATAAAGTGTACTTACATCTGAAACTGAGGAAGATTTTCAGAGGGCAATGCCAAGGCTAAATCCAGAAATTTACAAGCTGACAAATAAAGATTTAACCATCTCTGACTGTTGTAGGATGTCGAGAATCCATTGCCTCCAGTGTATGTAGTTTCCAGGCCAGCAACAGATGGTCCTGAAGTTCTACAATTCAAATGAATTTACTACAGGTTATTCTTAATCACTTATGTCCACACTTCACAAATCAATGCTCTTCTCTTAGCGTATACTTTAAATGAACTGGAACAATTCTCTATGAGGATAACTTTTATATTACCCTTCTGAAAACACCAAACAATTTTAACAAGATAGCTGCAGCTACTGGTTCTAAATTACACTTCTGCTTTGTTCGTATAATTTAGCGTAAATAGTACTGATAAAGAAGCAAGACCAAAGTCTGATTTACTTTTACAATATAGGGTCCTGTCTGACTAATTTGATCTTTGTGAACTGATTGCCGTATTAAACATGAACTGGAATGGGGGGGGGGAGTGTACTGCTGCTTATTGGCACTGATTATGTTCCTGTTTTCATAGCAAGACTGGGGGAAAAACCTTCCAAATGAGTAATATAAAATAACTGGACTATCAGACAGTATATTTCAACTATTATGTAAATAAGATGAGAGAAATTGACATTACCTTGAGATATCTTCATCAGCTGTGAGTTCCTGTTCCATCAATAAAAATACTTGGACCTGAAGTTTTTTAAAACAACAACACACCAAATTTTAAAAACAGTATTAACAAATGGACATTCCAATCATATCCCCCTTACATCACTGTCAGTGATGTGGTGGTGGTAGTATGCATGTGAACAAACACCTGATTTTTTCCCACTCAATTATTGTCCTCCTTCCAGGCTAATGATCAGGTGGGAAAGATCCATGCAGGTTGCTCAAAACAAGTGACTTCAGTATCCTTATGCATGACATAGCATGTAAGCTTGTACCCCAGCAATGATATACTCCCATCATCACTAATGGCTGGAAATTGTATCCTAGCAACATCTGAAGGGCACTGTGTTGGCTAACCTTGGGCTATAGAGATATTGAATTATTGATGTGGCGTTTGCCTCCTAGGATGGGTCATAAGGAAAGGGTTAAAATAGGTGTGTTGTGATTGGCCAGGGAGAATGCAAGGGGGGAATAAAAGTTAGAGCGGGAGGTTTTGAAAGTCAGTTGAGGTTTGGGAGTTGAAGAGGGAGGAATAGGCAGTGGGTTGGTAGAGTTGTATTGTGAGAGAGTGAGAGGAATTGTTAGGTGGAGTCAGATAGATAGTTGGGAATAATCAGTTTGGAGTTGTTAGGAACTAAGAATAAGAGACTGTCAAGAGAAAAATTAACTGAAACCATAAGCTTGTTCCTGCATTTAAAAATAAACTTGATTATTTGTTTATGTTAACAACTGACTGGACTCTGTGTGTCCCCGTGAGATACGGGGTAGTGGCAGCGGAAAAAGCAATCGCAGTGGTGGCACAGGGTCAATAGACCGTCAAACGTCCGGGGGCCCTGTGTGTGATCGCCACAATTGGCTTTTTTTTTTAATATAGAAAAAAGCTTCCCCATGTTCCAAATTCAGTTGCAACTCACCAATTCTGTGATCATGGTAGGCCAAAGCGAGGTAAGATGCTGTGGAGACATTCTCAAGAGCAGAACTCGGAAAAAGAGGAACACTTGGGAGTGAAGAGTGGGCACTTGCGGCAGGCGGAGACTTTCTACCAGCCTTTCTGAAACAGAAAAATCAACACAGATTTGGTAGCTCAAAAATCTGCAGCCCAGTTAATGAAAAAACAACAACCGATTAATAGTATGAGCTTTAGTTGATTTGTATTTAGGAAAGCTACGCTAAACTCAAGCGCACACAAACCTGGGGGAAGGAGGGAGAGATGTACCAGTTTTCAAGTAAACAGTTCACTGTGTTTCTAAGAGACCATGATAACAAGCCAATGGTATGATCCAGAGGTTAGCAGGACTTTTTTTTGGTATGCTTTGTTCTGCTGGCCCCAAATTATGTGCCAATACACAGAGCTGAAGATTTAACTACTGTTTAAATCGGGGGTGGGGAGTCCTTGGGAGTCCACATACTAATAAACTCCAACTCCCATGTGGCCCAGCTAGCATGACTGGTTGGCATGCTTCCGTCTTGAGAGACAATGGGAGTGTGCCTCCAGAGGCGAAGACAAACCACCACATTTGCAGCACTGAAGTGACCTCCCCAGGGTGCAAGCTAATGGAAAGGAAACTTCGGGAGGTCATGTCATCCATAAAGCACTAATAATAGTTAAGCAAAGGACACTTGTACTTTACCCCTCCAAGGGAAATGATAAAATTCTTATTCACCTTGTATATCTGGAAGGTATTTCTGGTATTGGTCCACTTCACTGCTAAAAATGGCAAAGGCCAGCCTCTTCAGAAGCATAGCACGCTGTTCCAGTTCTACATCCCGATTGGCAAACAGATTGAGCGAACTGCTCTGAGCTACAGCCACACGTGCTAAAGAAGGAATCATGCAGCAGAGAAGGTGCTTTTAGTGAAGACAAGAGTTCTTGGCTCAGAGACAGGAGTAGTTCAAAACAGGCACAGGACTCCAGGTTGGAAAAGGCTGATTTAAAGTATGTTATTAAAATCACTAGTTGAGTGCCATAAGTCAGTGCCCAGATTGTATTCTGCACTTTAAACATATATGCCAGGTACCATATACACTACATGGATCCTACTGATGAGTTAAATGCACTGTTTGTGTGCATTTCTCTTAAGAAGGCCCATCTAGTCCAGCATGCTGCTTCTCACAGTGGCCAATGAGATGCCCAAGGCAGGACTTGAGGGCCACAGCACTCTCCCACTGTTCCCTATATTCATGAGAGCAAGGGAACTATTCGTAGGATAGACCTGGCACCATTCACACTTCAGCAGTCACTTCAATCAATAAGTCTTGGTGTTCAATACTCTAGAATTTTCTCTGAATATACTTTTTAAAAAGTGATTTTACATTCTTTTTTTAAAAAAGGGATGCAACACATTCTGAGTTAAGACACACTCTTGTGGGCTACTTGGCAGGTGGATCTTGCATACAAACAACAAAGCCCTAGTTCAAGGCAGAGAGAGCAAGGAAAAATTCAAGATATTAACGAAACAAACATTAAATTCACAAAACCAGAAACAATATAAATTTACCAAAATTACTTCCAATGGTAAAGTCAATGAAAAAGTATCTATCATGCCTATGCTGTTTTTGCAAAAAAAAAAAAAAAAAGCTTTCTTGGCTTAGATGAGTTGTGATTTGGACCATTATGCCAGGCATCACCAACCTGCGGCCCTCCGGATGTTTTGGACTACAATTCCCATCATCCCCGAACACTGGTCCTGTTAGCTAGGGATCATGGGAGTTGTAGGCCAAAACATCTGGAGGGCCGCAGGTTGGGGATGCCTGCATTATGCAGACATCAGAAGAATCAATCTTTACAACATGATAGCTAATATTATTAGAATGGATTCCAAACATGCAAGTGTCTGTGGATCTTGTACACAGAGTTAAAAGCCAGAACTCACTCATCAGATCTCTGAACGTGGTTTTGTCATGTGTCATCAAATTATCCATGATTGCTCTCCAACTAAAAAAGAATTTAAAATGATATTGTCATTGCAAATAAAAGCATAGGATTTTATTTTGGTTTAAATGAAAAGGGAAAGTGTCAGTTTGACGCATGCCCCTTTCACAATTCTGCTCTGTACGTCAGAATAACATCCCGCAGTATATGAATGGTACAGATCTGTAAGAACCAAGCAGCTGCCTCTGTTGACAGAGGGAGTCTTGGGGTTAGGGGGTGGGGAGAGTATAAAGAAAAGATGCAAGAACTTGAGAAGAATGCTGCAGGATCAGGCAAAATGAAATCTAGTGCAACATCCTGTTTTCACAGTGGCCAACCAGATGCCTAGGAAGTCCACAAGAAGGAACTGAGTGCAACAGCACTCTCCCCAGCAACTGAACTGGTATTCTGAGGCATACTGTCTCCAAAAATGGTTGCAGAATATAGTCATTGGTAGCCCTTATCAAGCTTGAATCAAGGCTATTTGAGAAGCTCTTTCTGGAATCAGCAACCACACTATCCAAGCTATGGGTAGATGTGCATGGAATCAAGTAGACGCAGTGAATGTGCAGAACTAACAAATTGTGGGAACTTGGAGAAACAAGCTCTGTAAGAACTGGAGAGAAAATAGCAGAGGAACGAAGTTCAGCCGCACCTTATGCAAAAGGCATCAGGTTTCACCACTAGAATCTGCAGGTGGGGTTGGTGAAAGAGCTGCCTGAAACCCTGTTGTGTTGTTGCTATATAGTGTAGAGACCTTACAGCCAACAGAAGATTATACAAGCAAATGAGAGTATCTAGTCATCTGGAAAGTGCAGACTGCTAGAATTTTGTCAGTATGCTGTCTTAAGGCTGGGGAGCTGATGTGGTGCCTTCTAGACATTGCTGGCCTCAACTCCCATCATCCCTGAACATCAGCCATGCTGGCTGGAGCCAATAGGAGTTGGAGCCCCAAAACATCTGGAAGGCCCCATGTTGACAAGAACTGTCTTGGGGAAACAATTCTATTCCCTCCGCCCCCCGGTACTAAAATCAAACAGGAGCAACAAAAAGCCTTACTGATTAACACAGGAAGCATCCATTTGAAAGAAACTGGAATCCATAAAGAGGTCAAAAGCTTCCTTTTTCCACGCTCTCCTCGTGTATTGATAGCCGCTCAGGCTGCTCAATAGCTGAACACACGCTCGGTAGCTGGGCGCGTTATGGGCACTGGAACAAGGAAATAAATCCAATTCAAAATGATTTCAAGTAAGAAAAACCCTGCACAAAAACAGTCAGAACGCAGCACCTTTAAATCAATTTGAAATTATTCTTGCTTGGATCCCAACACCAGATCCTGGCCTACAACTGCCCACTGAATGCCCCATCCCCTTCAAATGCTCCTTCTGGATGTTAGTAAACCCTCCAGAGCAGACCTTAGCACCGTGCAAGGGGGTGCACCTAAAAGGAAAATTCATTATTAGAAAATCACTACCCTCCGCTGTGCACATGCATAATCACAACCATGATGGTAGTATTGATGTGGCTAGTCAACAACTCCCATCATCAATGTTGGCCGCTGGCCTTGTTGGTTGGGACTGATGGGAACTGGAAGTCGAACAACATCTGAAGGGCTACACTTTCCCTGCTTCTGCACTGGGTGAAGCATTTAGAGCTTAATTTGTCAGAAACATGCCTTATTCATTCAAGCAGCTCTGTGTCATCTGTAGCCTGAGAAGTCCTCCTTCTTCAACAACTATCCTGAAGCAGAGAGCTGGGAAAACCAAGGCATCTTACACCAGAAAGTTACGCCACATAAAGAGCAAGCCTGGTAATGCAAATCTAGGTGGCTGAAGTGTGTTACACCTCTGGTGGAGAGGTCAGCAGAGTCTGTCAGCCACAAAGATAAAATTCCTGCCATTGGTAATACACAGCACAGAATGTTTACACTGGGATAGGCTCAGTGATGAAGCTTTTGTTTGGTGAAGCTTTTGACAGCAACTGACTTGAGTTACTATAATATCAAGGGATAGTCCTGAACACTATCTGCAAAATACAGAGTTACTGTGCAAAATCAGAATTTAGGCTGCTGAAATGCAAAACGTCTCACAAATGCCAACAAGCAGGAAAGGTTGGAGACTACAGATTGCTACTTTTGCTGCCGAACCCTTTCATTAGTCAACATGAGTTCATACAAGTGCACTCAGAAGAGCAGTTGGGGAAGTGGCAAAAAAGACTACTAGGGGAGCAAGGATGTAATCATTGCTAGATAGGACCTTAATCTACTATGAAGGGAAGTGGGGCAGATGAATGGGATAGCAGGAAATATCTGGAGTGGGGGAGCACTAGCCTTGGAGTCGTTTCTGCAGAGTAGGGCCATATGTCACTGCAAGTATTAGTGCTTCTTATATATAATTGCTCACTTCAAGACTGCACAGAAGGACCACATTCAAACAACAGAATCTCATCTTAATAGGCAGAGATATAGATGAGCCTATGGCCACGTACACAGCCTTTTCACAAGAGCCAGCAAACAAACCAGAATGAATCTAGTTAACTAACATTAATTATAGTTCCCTGTTTTGTTCAAGTCTGGAAACTATGGCAGACAGCTTTCAAACACGTCAGGATATTAAGCTATTAAGCTGGCTAAGTATCTTGGCTTGTTCTGAAGCAGTTAATCACCATTTCCTTGTTTGGAAAACTCGTCCAGAGAGTACTTTATGTAAACTGTAATGGTAAGTTCACTGAAAGTGTACATCATAGTTAAAATAAGTTGTACATGTAATTGTAGAGGTACCTGTGATTGCGAAGATAAGGCACAACATAGTGCATTATATTTACAAGAAGTGGAATAACTCGCTCTTTTTCATCACTGTAGAAAACCATATCCAAAAGATGAGCCAAGACCTACAAGAGAAGAGAAATATTGAAAATGTCAATTTTCTGCCCTTACAAACCATATAATATATATAAATGCTGTACTATATATCCTTTCAATGGATGACTGCCCAGTTTCCAGCTATATTCATTATTTTCAAAACGTCACAAAGAAAACATTATTTAACAGGTTCTCTTTGAAATATCACCTTATCAAACTAAATGGTTGTTTAAAAAAATCCACAAATTCCTTAAGTATAGCACCAAAAATAGAGATGATTTTTCTTCATTCTCTCAAAAGCAGGTAAGAACTGTATACTGACAAATGTGCTGCATTAGCACTGATGCAAAATCGGTCCCTAGCAGAGAAATCCTGTCCAAGACTGAGCACGTGAACCTGACAGTTTTAAGACCAAATCAACTTCTGAGCGTAATGTGTGCTTTTTTGTGGGGGGTGGGGAGCCAACAGCTATATTATCTTTCAGCACAATTTTGTTTCTGCTAAAAGGGAAAAAATATACCCCAAAGCACATGCATGGACAATTCCCTTCCCTACTATTTCCAGAGACATGGGCTTGGATGAAGATTTGCAAGGCAATCCTAACATGTCTTCTCAAAAGTAAGTTCCATTGAATTCAATGGTGCTTACTCCCAGGTAAGTGAGGTTAGGATTGCAATTTTAAGTCATGCTTATAGTAGGCCCATTAAGACCAACGGGGCTTAAATTAGCCACAACAAAATTCAGTCCCACTGATTTGAATTGTAGCTTTGTGCTAGCAAAGGCCCTTCTGTTAGCCTAAGGCGGCACACCACTTTCACTAATCCCTCCTACCAACTGCAGCCACATATGCTATATCCCATACTACTCCAAAAGATCCCCGGAATCTAAGGAGAAGCTTTTGGGAAGCACCAGAGCCTGCCCTGGATAGATCATTGAAAATCAGGTTCCTTGCCTTTCACTAGTGCAGATGTGAGGAACCTCAGGTCCAGGGGCCAGGTGTGGCCCACCAGGCTTCTCGCTGCTCAAAAATATGTCCTTTCTTGCACATCTGAATATTCACCTGCTACCAAAATTCCAGAAGTGCAAGTGTGGTGAAATAATGCCCTGTTCTTTTCTGTGTTAACTCTTATATTTATATACAAACAAATATCTTAAAGTCTAATAAAAAGGGGAAAAACTTACTTCTGACAGCAGTGTTAAGGCATGGACACTATAAACGGATGGAGTTATGCTTGAGGTTTCCAAAGCTGGAGACAACATATCTGAACATTATTTTTTTTGAGGGGGTGGGGAACAAAAAATAAAGACATGAATCCATGTGTCAATATCTGTCAAGCAGTTTTAAAAGAAGCCACAGGTCTTTAAATATGCAGTACATCAAACAAGTTAGCACTGGGATGTATGCTGTGAAATAAAATCCCACCAGCTTCCCTTTTCCCGCCTGAAATTTGACTAAATATATCTGCATTCAACTATTGATATTTTTAATGCTGCAAAATCCTGTGATTTTCAGTGGAGCTAAAAATTATTTTCCATAGAATGGATGCTTGTGGTTCAATTAAAATAAGAATCATTATAAAACCAAAGAGAAATACTGTTTACATAGGCTGTGTTCATATGCAACACAGACAGAGCAATCCAAACTCTGTCAGGCTGGGGTGGGTTTGGAATGAGCAGAGGTGTTCCTCTACCCAACTCTCCTAGACCAACCAGCTGACTACCAAACATGCAAGTGAGATCCCAAGATGGTCTCAATGCCATCATGCAAAGGCATTGGGGGAATTCATTCTGCTCTCACCCTACCTTCTAATGTGGCCACAAGCTGTAGGGCTGCAGATGCGGCCGTGGCCCCAACCGGAGGGCAGAATGGGAGATAAGGTATGATCCTAAACCATAAACAAGGGGCAAGGAATCTTAGCTCAGCAGGCGAAGATCCTTATCTGCACATGCCCTGCAGACCACATTGGACAGGTAGGTGGTACAGTTACCTGTCAGTCAGCTGGCATCATAAATCTTTAAAATGTACCCCCCCCCCAAAAAAAATTGGTTTCAATAAAAACTGCCTGGAAATGCCATTCAAAGTGATTTTTTTTAAAGGTCTGTGCGACCATTAGCCTGGTTGCTGGATTGGACAAACAGATATAGGACACGGTTTCTTATCTAGCTAGGGATACACAGGTAGAGAGGTTTGCAGCCCTCAGCTAGATGTAAAATGAATTTAAATAGCAGGAGCCTTGCTCTACTGCAGCAGTGGGGCATGGACAAGATGCATGCCTCATTAGGCCCATCAGGCTGTTTTGGAGAAGCCAGGCTCACTTGTCCCTCAGATGACGGACAGGTGGCTGTGGCTTGCACAAAACAGCCCTGTTACGGTTATGTTAGAATAAGGCCCTCAGGCCAAAAGTGTTTCCCCATCTCTGCTCTACTGCTATCATCAACAGAAGCAATTTTGGATACTGATTAAATATGCTGGGCGGAGGAAGGGGGGGCAAGAAATCACCTTCAACGTCAGACTCCAAATTGTTTCCATCCACCATGATCTTGGGGGATGGTTTAACCTCCAAATTGCGCCTTAGCCACGTAGTCTGTTCCAGGGACGAGCCAGCGATGGCTCCAATGGCATCCACAATTTTGTGGGTTACATCCTGAAAGAGGCAAGGGGAAGAAATGCAAGATGATGAAGAGAGTCTTGGGTATCAAGAGAAGTAGTAATTGCTTTTTCTTGCATGATCGATTTCTGCATGAGGGTGATGGAGAGTCAGTGGTATTCAGAGCGCTCAGAGTTTATACAATGGCACAAGAATTAAAAGTTTCGGACCCGCCCCCTCGAGGAAACCTGTGCAATGGGAACATGGAAAAGGATCCTGGTGCGTTGATGTGTCAGGATTGCAAAGCAGATTGGGAGAATGAAAAGAGTGACAATGGGAGGGCCTATCAGATGAGGATAAACAGCCAGTGTGGCAACAGACAAGCGGGTGTCAGATCAGCTCCCCATAAGTAGTGACTGGCCAAAGGTAATCCAGAAACAGCTGAGGTGGCCTCATTTGCTGGTTCACTTCACACAGCAAAACATGGCACATCTAAGCAACAACACCATCAGATTCAAGTTTCACTTGTTAAACATGGAACTCACAGTACACATTTCCTAGAAATTAAGTGTACAAAAATCTGACTGAAATCAGAGCATTTTTTTTTATTAGTTCAATAATTAAAGTGATCTCTTCTAAAGAATGTATCCCTTCTAAAGAATTGGGAAGCAACCCAGGTAAAACCCAGCTTCGGTGTACTACAAAACAAAATATTACACTTACAAAGGTGCTTTTTTTATTTTAAAAAAGCACATATGTACTCAGAAGTAACCAAGGACATAAATTTCTTACCTGAAGATCTCGCTGGTCTTTCTTATTATCCAGATTTGGGTTTTTCATTATAAACTCATTTAAAACGCTTTAAAAGAAGAAGAAGAAGTAAACTTTCATATGAAGGCTTGAATAGAACAGATGGACCAAATATTTAAGCCAAGGGGACAACAACTGCAGAAATGCAAAGATGCTCAAGACTATCTACATGCAAAGAAGGAGGAGCCTAATTTCCCATGTTGACTGCATCTCTTGTTACACTGGAGGCAACTCCGAAAGGTCACCCAATTTTGGGAAGAGGCTTCTTGGGGGCAAGTGGCGGGCCAGGTGAAGGGAGATTGTTTGAAGAGGAACGGGAAGCCCTCTGGGAGATCCAGTTACTAAGCAGAAGATCCTTATGTAGCAGTTCGGATTTCACTCCGTGTATTTATCCAAATGATAAAACAAGTGACTGTTGATACTTTCTACAGCAATGTATACCAACACTGTGGTTATCAATGCATTGAAACAAAATATGTGGAGATATCACCTATTATACCAAATGCATCAAAATAACACGGGGGTTGCATGAGGTTATGGTGATATTACGGACAAGGCAAGCTGACACAAGGGTTTAGGTCTGGGATAACAAAGTTTTGGATTACAACAAAGTGATATTTTAGCAGATTCATGCAGATTTTTAGGTCATCTCTACATGACACACACCAAAATGGGCAGTGGTGGTCCAAAATGGTGCAAGCTTGGTGTGTTTGAGCCATGTTTCATATTAATAAGAATAATTTTAATCAAAAGACAAGATTAGGCTTGTTAATTCTGATCAGAGCACTCTCATGCCCACATGCTGTTTGATAAAGGTTGTCATCTTCTGATAAAAAATGCTCCTCTATAAAAGAGCTCTGGTTCATAACACATTGTGCATTGGGCTTGCACCGTTCTGGATTTCCTTCCCCGTTCTGATGTTGAGAGCACTTCAAGTACATGTTTAACTCTCACATTCAAATTCATGGGCTCTGAACTGAACGAGGCCTCAATAAATTACTGTGGTGCAGTACTGTGGTTACTGTCGCCTACATAAAGCTGTGCTGATGGTTCTTTTTTAGAGCCAGTTACAGGGGTTGGGTTACACATGACACTTGCTGGATTTCAGCCTTGCTTGCGAAGGCCAAGCCACCTCTCCAAAGGTGAGGTAGCAACATGTCCCCCAAATGCAAGAGATCAACTTCTCTCTTAAAATCATCATGGGTACTCCCTATCACTCATCAAGAATGTTTTAAGGTCTCTGAAAAATGATCTTGGCATTTCTCAGTAGGAAAAACTGATGGTGCTCATGCAAACAAAATAGCTCACCCAAGTATGAGAAACTGCCCCGGAGCTGGAAGGCCAAGTTGTATGGAATCCTTCAGAAGAAGCAATAATGAGGCCCAGCTGTCGACTACATTGGACACTGGGATTCTGCAAGGGGGGAAAAAGAGGTGGTCATATGGGTTTCCAAAGGCCATTAGAGTACTTCTTCACACTGCAGCCTAATGTCAAACAAATGGGATAAACACTGAAAGCTAACACTGGTGTTTTCTCTCAGTGAACGACCCAACGGGTAAGATAAAAGAACTCCAGAGGAAATGGGACACCAGAAAATAATCCTGCAGATTTTCCAACTTGAGAAAGAGGCTAATTTCCCAAAAGATGGAATTAGGTTCCAGCTTCTCTTCTGACACTTTTAACCTGAAGTTCTCAAAACCTGCTTAAAAAAACTGAATGGAACCACTGCACAAAGCATGCCCTCAACACAGCAAACATCTCATCTGGTGACACAGGAGAAAAGAAACGTACCCATAACCACTCACTGTCTTACCTCTGAATGTACGCAAAGAAAAACTGCAGCATGCAGACTTCCAATGAAAGGTGCTTCTAGAAAGATTTAGAAGCAAAGTATTAAAAGAGAACGGTTATATTTTTTTTCAAGGCCACCAAAGTGCATCAAAAGCCAGGAAACAAAATAATAAAATAAGCCTTGTTGAGTTTTAACAAACAGTGATTCCTTGTCTGAGTGCTACATACAGTCTTTCTTAAGGTTTTCCCCTCAAGATATTTCCTTGGTTTCTAAGCTTAACTGGAGCTTGGAATGCCAGTTGCGGTAATCTATGATAAGGAGAGGTAGGTTTGGAACTCAGCCCATTTCAAGTTACCATCGTTCCTGGCATTTGAGAACTAGGAGGGGGGTGCAAAATGGGGAAATTTAGAGCCACCAGCTTTTTTACTGGATGCTGGAAATAATGTTCCTATCAAAGGGTTGCACCCAACTATGTTATATTCTGAGTAAACCTGCTGCAATCGATGGGCTTAAGTAAGTCAACTCCATTTATCTTTTAGGTTCAGAACTGCCATCCATTTTCATTTCCAAAATTAAATGAGGTTGTGTCCACAACTATCTAGCATGAGCTATTACAGTAATCAAAGCAAACTGATTAATTTAGTTACCCATAAAGCAGCAGCAACCCAACACATTTCACCTGTTTTAATTGAATGCATTGGATATGTATGTTTGTTCGTTTTACAGTCACAAACGGCAGCTCCCTCGGCCTATAAAGCGAGATGAGCGCCGCAACCCCAGAGTAGTCTGTGGCTGGACTTACCGTATTTTTCGCCCTATAGGACGCACTTTTTCCCCTCCAAAAATGAAGGGGATATATCTGTGCATCCTATGGGGCGAATGCAGGCTTTCGCTGAAGCCTGCAGGCTTCAGGAAGCTCTGCGCAACCCTCAGTAGACTGGCGCCACTTCGCGCCCGCCTCCCGATGGCTGCGCAGAGCTGCCTGCATTCCGAAGCCTGGGGAGATCGGCGCAACTTATCGCTGGCCTCCCTAGGCTTGCGGATAGCAGGCTGTTCTCGGGGCTGGGATTGGGGGAGGCTCGGGCTTCCCCCGCGCCAGCCCCGCGCTTGGGGGGGGGGAAATAATTTTTTCCCCTTTATTCCCCCCCCCCAAAAAAACACCTAGGTGCGACCTATGGGGCGGTGCGCCCTATGGGGCGAAAAATATGGTAACTATCAGGAGTCCTTTACCTTTGACGTTTGTCAAACACAGCCTAGCCATCGTAACACCAACTTCTTTTGTTGAAAAATGCAAGCTTAAGTTATTTCCATACCTTGTCCTTGGCTATTGCTGGTGGTTGCTTCAAGACTTCTTTCACTGTTTGCATAACAGTCTCAGTTCTCATAACGCTGATAGAACGAACCAGCTCCACTAACAGAAGCTGTTCTTCACTAGGTGTAGGAATGACCTAAAAAGTATTGTACATTGCTATTGAGTCCAGCACTGAAGTCCTGACAGTTTCAAAATTACATGGGTTGCATTGTGTGGCCCTGCACAATTTTTCATGGACTCCACCTCCATTTTGCATTGGCTCCACCCACCTCTGGCATGGAGTTCCCAGATAGTTATTATTATTATTACAAGAGAAAGTGGCCTGTAGGCTGAAAAAGATACCCCTCCCCTCCTCTAGGACATCTGATCAATGAAACTTACTGGGCTGACTGACAGGCTCCCAACTTGCCTTCCCAGGGATACAAAGCACCTGACCCCCAAGAACCTCAATCTGGACCTCAATATTTTAACCAATTTGGAAGGAAGATGGGAATTATTTTCAAATGGCTGCATTACTTAACATACCTTAGTCCTTGAAGTGTTTTTGTGTTGCCTCCTTTCATTCCACACAAATGCAATAGCTGCCATAAAATGAACGCCGTGATTCATTGAGATAGGGCCCAGCAATTCAAGAATCTGCTGCCTCAGGTTCTGAAATTTAAAGATCATCCTCATTATCAAATTATGCACCCAGAGAATTTTGCTATTGTCCACTGACTGCAAAGATATGGAAATGTAACCTAAATAATTCCTTAATCTTAGTGGGTTTTTGGGGTTTTTTTTTTTAGTTTGCTTTTGTTCCTCAAACAAAACAATGTATAACATGACAAGCAACATTTAGTTAAGAGCACTAGTTGTATCTGTTTTACGGTAAAGCATGTTTTCTTCTTTACTCATGACTGGAATTCTCCCTTTTTGTTTACTGTGTGATCTTACACAGTCATTCCACTGGAGGCTGCTTGTGACCGGTGGTTGCCGGATACGCTCCTTGTTTGTTAAGTATTTAAAAAAGTGAAATCACACTACTTGAAACATTTCTTTTGCCTGTTATAAACTGCTCCTGTCTTTCACAATCTGTGACAGTTTTTCCATCAATTCAACTGTCCAGGTTTGTCGGTACCATTCAGAGGAATCGTTGTCACCTAAATCTATCTTCAAGCTATTGTCAAACATGCTGCTTAAGTTAAGTTCTTATTTGTAACACTTTGGATAATAATGGATAATAATACCATCCTGAGATCTAAGTCTAGCATCGGATCTATGACAAGTCTCATTTCATATATTCATTTATACAGAATTCCTATATCTTCTCACGTGACCACAACATATGAAAGTAAGTACCTGAAAACTTAATATATGTTACAATCACCTAGAAACTGAAAGAACTACAGATGAATATTTGGTAGGGCAATGCCCTGCCTATGAACCAACAGAAAATAGGTTGCCTACATATGATACGAAAATACACTCTTGGATTATTTTCTGTAGGAACAGCTAAGCGGTATGAATTTTTCGAGGGAAGTTAGTGTTGGTTTGTTTGAAGTGTTAACAAAAGCAAGTGTTAACAAAAAAGAGAGTAATGGGCTAGATCATGGGTAGGCAAACTAAGACCCGGGGGCCAAATCCGGCCCAATAGCTTTCTAAATCCAGCCTGCGGACGGTCCGGGACTCAGCGTGTTTTTACATGAGTAGAATGTGTGCTTTTATTTAAAATGCATCTCTGGGTTATTTGTGGGGCATAGGAATTCGTTCATCCCCCCCCAAAAAAATATAGACCGGCCCCCCACAAGGTCTGAGGGACAGTGGACCGGCCCCCTGTTGACACCTGGGCTAGATCTTTCATGTTGAAATGCTGTTAACAAATAAAGAATTTGTTTCTTCATTTGTAGCTTCTATCATAACAGAATTCCCCTCAGCTTATTCAATTCCCGAATAAATATTATCATTGGAGAATGTAAGTGCTGGTGATGATATAAAATGAAATGGGGCTTGCAAGGGATACATTCCTACTGCAAACAGAAATAGAATAAAATTTGTGGATGTTTGGTATCAGTGGCTAAGGCTGGATATGGGGGAATTTTAAGAGGAACTTGGAGTCATTGTTTGCCCTCTGTTAACCTGCAGGGTTGCTGGTGGTTCTTCAGGTTCTGTGCTGGCGATTTACTAAACGCTTTGTAGGTTACATTCAAACAGACACAACTCCATCTGGTCTGACAAAGTCATACACAAACAGTATGCAGACACACACAGGACCATTCATGTTCTTCTGACCTTTGTTGATCCAAGATTAATGGTGGTAATGGATGCAGCAGCTGCAGCAGCTGTTTTCTCTGAAGAGTCTGCCTGGTGCAGGATGCTCCACAGAAGAGTCACAGATGACATGATCATGTGAAGGATAGACAAGATCCCACTGCGTGCTTCTAGCATATGCTTTTGGTCTACAGTCACCAGAAGCTGGTACCAACAAAGAAGAGCAAAATAGATCAATTACTCTCAGTGATACAGGAAAGTGCCTACCTCCTCCACACATGTACAATTCTGCCTTTTCTCACTTTGGGTCTCTCCTCTCCCTCTTAGCATAATGTCAGCACTGAGTCAAAGGCTTAGAACTTTAAAATATAGGCATAACACTAATAGTTTCCTATGTTTCATGGCAGCGGGTATACTAGGGCCAACCTATCATTAAGCATCTGCACATCAAAAAGGGGTAGCAAATTGTCATTCATTTCATTTATTATTAAAGTGTTTTTATTTCCAGGGATGGAGAGATGCTTGTGTCACTTTCAGCCTCAGGTGCCAAAATAACTTGACAACCATGGGTACTATATTCCTCGTCCTCAGGTCGGCGCCATGTCCTGCTCTACATCAAGAAGCAAGTGTCTTGGGCTGGCCCTAAGGTCTGTACCCAGAATTAGCACTGCTGTTAAACCAACCCAATGCACATGAGTTGTAAGGAAACCATGCAATGTACAGACTTACTGGGTGCCACTACAGAACACAGCAAATTATGGGCTCCTAAACTGTTCTCATAAGCAAAGGAATCTATAGCAGGGTTTCCTAAACTTAGGTTTCCAGTTGGTTTTGGACTACAACTCCCATCATCCCTAGCTAGCAGTGGTCAGGGATGATAGGAACTGTAGTCCAAAAACAGCTGGAGACCCAGGTTTGGGAAACCCTGATCTAGAGGTATGGTCAATTCAGTAATGGTTTCCTCCCTCTCAAAGGACAAAAATAAATGTTACAGTTAAAACACATGCATAGACAAAGGCACGGTCAAACCCTTGAACATGCTTACCTGATGATACTGTGCAGTTGGATCCAACAAGCAATAGTGAATGACAGTTGTAATGCCCTCCAGCAGAGTGAGCATCATATCTGGTGGAGTAACGGATGCCATCCAAAGGGGCCTAAAACACAACATTGAATTTGTTGCAATTTTGAACGGAACAAATTAGACATTTTTAAAAAAACTGCCAAGAGAAAGAGAGAGACATGCCTGCTGCTGGATAATCCTGTTTCGTATCTGTACTGCTGAATCAGGTTGTCCAGGTTCCGGCAAAGCTGGAGGGTCACAGAAACCACCACTCTTTGGAGCACCTTCCCCATGTAAGGCAGGGAAGCAGTAATGAGTCCTATCCACTGGGGATGCATTTTACAGGCACAGTGCTGGTGCAACGCTCTTATCACGGCACAGAGAAACATGCCTTGGGAGGTGATTGGCTGAGAGTGCAAATACTGAAGGGAAGTCATTGGCTGCTGGGGGTTGATGTGCTCCAAGTCCGTCACGACAAAGTCAAAGCCCGCCTCGTTCTCCTCGGGCCCAGTCATCACTCTGTGCTCCAGGACAATGAGCCGCTGGAGGACTTTCAAGAGCTGCGACTGCAGGGTGCTGCCGTTGTCCAGCTCGTCCTCGGAGAAATTGATGAGGCTGTCTTCAGAGTAGCCTTCCTCAATGGCCACCATATTTTTCCCAGCGACCTTCTCGCTGTGCCACTTCTGGGCGCTGAAGATGGAGGAGAGCAAACAGTGCAGAACCACTTTCTGCACCTTGCATTTCGACAGCATGTCCGAGATGAAGCTGGGAAAGCCCTTCGTGGAACTCTCCACCACTTTGGCCAGCTCGGCAAAGAGAAGGGTCAAAATCTCAATGCTCATCATCTGCATGTTGCGGTTCCCTATCAGGTCTTGCGGGGAGACTTTCACGTGGGTTGGATAGTGGCTCCGCATGTAGTACAAGCACAGAGAAATGAGGATCTCTATGTACATGGAGCTACGGAAATTATGGTTCGAGTCCACTGGGATATGGCTGTAGAAGTCTTTGCCCATAACCGATATGCGATGTCTGGCCAAAAGATTCTGAAGTAAGGACAGCTGTGGGGTATAGGCATTGTTGACGCTGGTGGTGGAGATGGCATTCACAAAAGCGGAAGGGTTTGTTTTCAAGATGGCTTTAATGGCAGAGAAAGCATAGAGAGTCCTTGAGGAGTCATACACCTGAAGGTACAACAGCACATGCTGGTATAAAGGATGGATATTAAAGTGGGGCGACTTTCGCATTCCTGGTGACCCTGCGTCACTCTCGATTTCCGAGATCTCTCCCTCTCCGCAGCTGTACCAATTTTCCAAGTCGAGGCCATCGGTGAAGAAAACGCTGGTTTGTTTAAGCTTCTCAGCTTGCGCCTTCTTCTTCTCGTCGTCTTTCCTCTTGGCTATTTTGACTTTGGGCTTTGCTCCCGGCTGCTTACCAGACTCTTTCACGATGGTTTCTTTCTCCGATGTTTTTTCAGGGAATTTCCCTTTAAAGCTGAACTGGATGCTGCTGTGACTTCTCTGCCTAGACTTTGTTTCCGCTGATGCGGAAATCGGGTCACAGAGACTCTGCTCACTTACTGAGATGCAAGGAGAGGAATTGTTTCTGGAGATTTCATTGGAAATGCTGTCCAGTCCTGTCTCGGTCGAGGCAGATAGCAATTGAGAACTGTCGTTGCTAAGCAAACTGCTCTGGCTGTCTTGAATGTTTGGGTCTTCAGTTTTAGCAGCCTCTTCGGAGGGATCCAAAGCATTTAGCTTAGTGGAGGCATCTTCTGAATACAGGTAATGCTTACCTGGTTCGGTATCTTCTCCAAGCCCACTGACAACCTTGCATATCAAGTCAGTGACCACCTGCTGGACAATTTCATCCGGCGAATCTCCCCTCAAATGCTGAGAACTGTCTGTTGCCATCAGGCTTTCAGCTTCTGCCTCGAAGCTTAGGTTATCCCCAGCAGATGACTGGGAACAGCCAGAGTCTGAACTTTGCATTATTTCTATCTGATGGTCGGGAAGATCAAAATCAGATGCAACCATAGGAAGAGTTTCACTGCTGGTACTCAGTAGGGAGATCCTGTCACTTAATGGGTTGACTGTAAGACTGAAGTTCTCCATTTCATCCATGGCAAGTTGCTTTTCATTGTTCTCTTTAGCAGTAATGTCTTGTTCCTGACTTGCCGGCATGTGGGCAAATGCTTAAAAGAAAAAGGGAATTCAGATGTGATGTTTTTCTACAGACACTGAACAATTAGTTCCCTAAATCATGTAACATTATGCGCCCCCTTGCCCAGCTTGTCCGGAGTTTTGGGCTGGGCTGCCATCAGTATGCTGATGACACCCAACTCTATCTGTTGATGGATGGCCATCCTGACTCGGCCCCAGACACACTGATCAGATGCTTGGAAGCTGTGGCTGGATGGTTACGTGGGAGCCGGTTGAAGTTAAATCCTTCGAAGACAGAGGTCCTCTGGCTGGGACGGGACGATATGAGATTGAGGGGGCAACTCCCTTCTCTTGCGGGGGTGCAATTAGTGCCAGCACCGTCCGTTAAGAGTTTGGGTGTAATCTTCGATACCTCCCTCTCCATGGAGGCGCAGATTGCAGCTATAACAAAGGTGGCATTTTTTCATCTCCGCCAAGCTAAGCAGTTGGCTCCTTACCTCTCTCGCCCTGACCTAGCCACTGTGATCCACGCGACGGTCACCTCCAGACTGGATTATTGTAACTCGCTCTACGTGGGGCTGCCCTTGAGACTGACCCAGAAACTCCAGCGGGTGCAGAATGCCACAGCGAGACTCCTTACGGGGTCTTCGCTGCGAGATCACATTCATCCGGTGCTATACCAGCTGCACTGGCTCCCGGTGGAGTACAGGATCAGGTTTAAGGTGCTGGTTTTAACCTTTAAAGCCCTATACGGCCTAGGACCCTCGTACCTACGGGACCGCCTCTCCTGGTATGCCCCACAGAGGAACTTACGGTCTTCAAATAAAAACATCTTGAAGGTCCCAGGCCACAGAGAGGTTAGGCTGGCCTCAACTAGAGCCAGAGCTTTTTCGACTGCGGCTCCAACCTGGTGGAATGCCCTGTCGCAAGAGACAAGGGCCCTGCAGGACTTGACATCTTTTCGCAGGGCCTGTAAGACAGAGCTGTTCCACCAGGCCTTTGGTCAGGGCGCAGCCTGACTCCCTCCTTTGGCAATCTCTACAAAGCTTTAGTCTATGGTTGCCATCAATTTGTATTTTAATTAATTTTTAGAATGTATTTATAATGTTGTACTGTTTTAGTGTTGTTAGCCGCCCTGAGCCCGGCTTCGGCTGGGGAGGGCGGGATATAAATAAAATTTATTATTATTATTATTATTATTAACATTCCTTCCTTGCTAAAGCAGCTTTACAGACAGTTCACTCTGATCGTTTACAAGTTAATATACAAGAGTCCTATTCAGAGGCTGTATAAATTACATGTAGGTAGCTCTCCCTCAGTTAACTCTAAATTCTCTGTAGATGGGTTTACAGACCCAACAGAGCTCTGGATCAGGGCCCATCTGTGTTGCAAATATGAGCAATTACTAACAGAAGTACAAAAAGCACTCAATGCATATTTTAAAAAATGTTCTAAATCTGCAAAGCAAAGCATTTGACCTCTGATTAAATGTTGCTATTGGACTTTGACATCAGTAATTGATCAAAAAAGCAGAAGATAAAGTATGGGGGGGGGAATATAAAAACATTGTGCTTGGTTTACGGTTTAATTAGGTCCTCATCTGGCAGGTCATAAGTTAGAGAATAAATTACATTGTGCAGCAGTGCATTGTGGATGAGTAATAAACAGAAAACAATCCATACCAGAATTAATTTTTAAAGGGTTGGTTTAGTAAAACACAGAAATTATAACCTGATGACCAGATCATCAATAATCTATCATAAATGTAACTGAATAACTTCCCAGTTCATAACATATATACTTGGACTAAATTCCTCTTGATAAACAAGCTTATCAATAAATCTAATAATAAGTTAAGACTCTTAGACTAGATGACAGTCCACAAAATAGGAGAGAAATAATGTTTAGCGAAGACAGTATCTGCTTCAGTTTGTGGCATTGTTACCATTATTGGCAAGTCCCTTCTAAACCAATACAGTGGTACCTCGGGTTAAGTACTTAATTCGTTCCGGAGGTCCGTTCTTAACCTGAAACTGTTCTTAACCTGAAGCACCACTTTAGCTAATGGGGCCTCCTGCTGCTGCCGCGCCGCTGGAGCACGATTTCTGTTCTCATTCTGAAGCAAAGTTCTTAACCTGAAGTACTATTTCTGGGTTAGCAGAGTCTGTAACCTGAAGCGTATGTAACCCGAGGTACCACTGTATGATGTCTAAATTGAGATGCTTCAAGAAAATGGTATCAGGACAGAATACTACCAGAGCACTCCATTTTCTTTCATACCATTCTAGACTCCATGCCATCCTCTCCAGGATCAGTAATGGCATGCGTAGCATTGGCCCAGCTACTAATTCATGGATATATTCCATTTGTGATATGACATGGAAGTGCAGGCAACCCCCGATTTGCTTGGGGGTTGCGTTCTGGGTCATTGCACGAGACGGGGGAGCGTATGTAAGCCCGCCTTGAACGTGCACAAAATGGTCATTGTCTGTATGACGGAGTATTGTAAAGGCATATTAGTAAGGCAGATATGTGAAATTAGGGTTTTTAAACACAGTACTTACAATCACCACAGTTAAATTTCTGCATAAAATTATTTTCATTTTCATCCTCAGGATAACAAGATGGTTTATTCCAGTAGCATTCAGCCTGCACTCTCTGGACAGAAATGCGCTGAGTTTTTGGGTGGAGAAGCAACAGAAGCAAAGGTTCAAGGACTCTTGCAATGTCATGACGTTGGAGCACTTGATTTAACCAGGCCTGACCGACTGACCAGGTAGAACCATCCAAACTGTTAAGGCTGTCCAGCATGATAAACAAGGACCTGAGGATGGAAAAAAAAATCCAAATAAAAACCACAATGGTTGTAACTATGGGCATCAGCCAATAGTTTCTTCAGCTGGGGAAACCTGGCTGAACAACTTGACAGACACTTCATCTACTGCATAATGGGAGGACTCTGCAAAGGTCTAAGAGATGACAGAGGTCTCCCTGGGCTATCTTTCCATTTGGAATTGGGAGAGGAGCTGCCTTCCAGGTCAGAAAGCGACATGGCTCTTCCTGGGTAGAGACAATTAAACTCTGAATATTTTTGCACTATCTTTGAATCCAACCAACCTGTCAAATGAGCGACCATATGATGAGGACTTGTTAATATGGAGGTCTCTGGTGAGGTGCCATAGCACTGCAAACTTGGCATGAGCTTCTGTCCTGATTTTCTGCAGAATAAACAGACATATAACATGTTTAAACAATTCACTGGAGGAAGTATGGAGGGAAGTGGAAATCTAAATCAGAGCCAAGTCGGAACACATGGAAACGGTATAATCAAGTGATTGCTGCGGTTAAATCATAAATGAAATCACAAGCTAGCTTTTGGTTCACAATTTTCCTTTTTGTACCTTTCCCTCAGTACAGTATCAGAATAGGAAAGCAGAAATAAGAGGGCAGAGCGGTATGAAGCTTGTTATTTATTTAGTGCCATCCAAGAAGCTGGACTAAAGACAGTACCTGAACAAAATTAGAGGAAGAGCAAGCCTGGTTGCAAAGAACCACACTGGAAAGGAGGAGCTATTTTATTTTTATTTTTATTATTTTTAATTAAGACACTACTGTTAGGAAGGAAGGTTGCCTGCATAAGAATTGCACTGTTCCTCACCAACACCACCGTGAGGCTCCCATGTCTTGCATTTTACCTGCATAATCTGCAATGATAATATAGGATTCTAAAATAGTTTCACTGCCTCAATTCCCAAATTGAGCACATCTCAAAAGAGCGTAACATCAAGTCAAGGACAAATAGACTGAAAAACAGTTTCTATCCAAGAGCTGTGGCCTTTTTGAATGCTGTAACTCGATAGTGTGACCTGGGAGTTTGATGGGTGTTGGTGTGGGTGTGGCTGGAATGTGGCTTGTTTGGTTGTTGTTGTTGTTTTGCTTTTGTTGTTTTTAAGGGATGGCATCCAATTTCGTTGCACTTGTGCAATGTTGCACTTGTGTAATGACAATAAAGAATCTATTCTATTCTATTCTAATACATGTGAGCCAGTATTTACCTTGTCTCTGTGGGTCAACTGTTGACTGATAACATCCTCGCAAATGCTAGATGACGGAACTAGATTGTGCAACTGGAAAAAAAGCTCCACACTCTTCTGGTGATGTTGAGGAGTTCCATCACCCAACTGGTCCCATAGTGTTAATGCCACATGCTTTGGAAAGGAACACAGGAGAAATACACACAGACACAGTTATAGCTGTCTTATCAGAGTGAACAGCTGGGGGGAGATGCCTAGGTGTAGCCCAGCTGGTGGAATAGTAGAAAAACACTGAGATCCAAATGTGATGTAGGTGTTCCTCTACAATGGGAAGGCACTTCCGCTTTTACAAGGTTTCCCCCGATTTCTGCCAAGTCTATCCTCTTGCTTCCACCCCCAACACATCCTATATTCTTCCATAGGCTCCTCTACCCCTCAAAAGTGGCTTTTCAGGGGGTTACGGAGGGAGGTTAGCATGAAAAAGCCTCACTGTTCAAGCAGAGTTCCACCCATGAGTTTTTGGGTCCAAGCCTTTATAAGGCCCAGAAAGAAATTACTGTAAAATGCCGTAACAACATCTGTTTTAGCAGCAGTTTCATTGCAAACCGCATGGTGCCACAGCAGCAGCAAAGCCCCTTGCACTGAGTTTCCCAAGCGCCCAATAACTAGCAGGCTGTCAGACACTGGGAAAGTGCTGTGCAGTGGACTTTGACAGGGGTGGGGGTGGAACAACAGGGTGCTGTTGCGCTCATGTCCTGCTGGAAGGCTTCCAAAGGGCCACTGTGAGAACAGGATGCTGGACTAAATGGACCATTGGACTGATTCAGCAGGCTGTTCTTATGCTCTTATCAGGATTGTAGATAAAATACTTAACAAGTAGTGTAGTGAGTAATGAGCTTCAGAGCAATGTATTAAGTTTCATTTAACCCAAAGCAGTGATAACAGCCTTGTAAGGTGCAAAGTTTGGGTGCAGTACTTAGAAATTAAGTACCTCTGAAGTTCAGAAGTGGGTCACCAGGTGGACAGAACTGCTGTGCCAGTTTCCCAGCAGACAGATCACTGTTGAAAGGTGGATGGGTGAGGTGTTAGGGAGGTCAGTATGGTGCTAACACATTGGCAGGAGCACCAGACTGGCTCGCTGGTGTGTTTGCACCATGCCACCCTCCCTGCTGCCTCACGAATATGCAACAGCAATCCACCTGCTGGGATGCTAGCATAGTAGCTGTGCCCCACTTGACAAGCTTCTGCATAAGTCCTACCAAAAATCAATAGAATTTAAGGACATAACCTTGTCTAGATACAATTAAAAAAAAAGAATTCAAAGTTTCCGAACAAGTCAACTTCAAACCATAGGTTATGCAGCTGGCTTACTTTCCCAGCTAGAACTTGCTTTAAACCACCACCTAACAACCAATCAGGCTTTGTAGAAAGTGAAAATAAATGCTGCAGAGGTTCTTCTGCCTGGCACATTTTTATCATTACAGAAGCTGTATGACTGTTTTACTGTACCTTGAAGAAATCTGTCTTTTCAGCCATGTATCGGAGGTTGCCTTGAGTGAGAGGAGGTCTGATCACAACAGCCACTCTTCCTTGGTTTGGACTCAGAGGCTGTGGCGCTTCCACACTATTCAGATTTTCTCCAGTGACAAAAGCAACAGACTGAGTCAATCCCACTAAGTCCATTATTAAAGAAATAGTGACACCTTGGATGCTGAAATCATTAGCTTGTCTGCAAGCACCCATAAGAGTCTGGAGCCACAAGGGAGGCTGCTCTTCTTCACAATCTGAAAGGAAAGCGCTTCTATTAAAAAAAAAAGAGTTCCTCTTATATTGGAAAATTATATTTATTCCCACCCACCACCACTCCATCTTGCATATCTACTGTACCATCATCAGCTACTTCAAATAGGTTAAACTCTAATGGGAAAAGTAGAATGATCAAAAATAAAACTTTGCAGAAATGTATCACAGTTTACTCCGCATGTCTAGTTGGGCTTTTGATGGCCTATCTTCAAACAGCAGACCAGCCCTGTGCTACCCCAAGCAGGTAGGCTGCTTTTGAAAATCAGTGTTCAAAAGCAGTTTCAGATGTAGTATGGAGAGGCTGCTTTTTGATATTTTATTTTTTTAAAATCCTGATGCGTATATGCAGTAGGCACTTGGGCATACTGAAATGGATCATGGCCACCATTTGTAATGGATCTCAAGGGATCATGACAAGCAACCATATCACACAGATAATGTTGAACAGGAGGAATGAGAGATTATTGCCATCTAAAAATGATAAAAGGAATGAAGGGAGGCAGTAATACAAATATGGTCCCCATCCTAGAACTAAGATGTACGCCTGATTTGCACACATGGGGTTGTATCCAACTAAGTAATACTCAAGTAGACTGACTGAATCAGAAGACATGACTTGTTTAAGTCCATTGATTTCAATGGGTTTATTGTGTGTAACCCATGGACTGTTTCATTTATTTCAATGGAGATATCAGATCTGAACGTGCCTGCTGATCTGCAGACTCCACTGAAAGCAGAGTACACGCATCAGAATTCCCAAGCTTAAATGAATTAATTGCCCTCCAACCATGAATTAGCTGCTTTCCAAAATCACCCCTTCTATTCCTGCTTCTTTATCTATATGCAACATATACCGTATTTTTCGGACTATTGGACGCACCGGTCCATAGGACGCACCTAGATTTGGGGGGGGAAATAAAGGCAAAAAAATTTATTCCCCCCCCCCCGCCAGGCGCGGGGCTGGGGCGGGGAAGCCCGAGCTTCCCCCTCCCCCAGAACGGGACCCAGAGCCATGCCGAAGCTGCGCGCAGCTTTGGCATCGCTCTGGGAGCTTGCGGGGCTGGGGGAGGAGGAAGCCTTCCGCCAGCCTCCAAACCATGTCGGGAGACAGCGGGATGGCGCGCTGCGCCTCTCCCGCTGTCCCCCGAGTTTGCGGGGCTGGGCCAGCCTTCTAACTAAGTCGGGGGACAGCGGGAAGGGCGCGCTGCGCCCCTGCCGCTGTCTCCCGAGTTTGCGGGGCTGGCGACGGGGAGGAGCAGGCTTCTCCCCCCGCCAGCCTTCTAGACAAGTCGGGGGACAGCGGGAAAGGCGCGCTGCGCCTCTCCCGCTGTCCCCCGAGTTTGCGGGGCTGGCAACGGGGAGGAGCAGGCTTCTCCCCCCGCCAGCCTTCTAGCCAAGTCGGGGGACAGCGGGAAGGGCGCGCTGCGCCTCTCCCGCTGTCCCCCGAGCTTGTGGGGCTGGCGGTGGGGCTCTCCTGAAGCCTGGAGGTTGTGGGGCTGGTGGGGGGGAGAAGCAGGCTTGCTTCTCCCACCCCCAGCCTCCAGATCAGGTCGGGGAATAGCGGGATGGCGGAGCACCGCCATCCCGCTATTCCACGACCTGATCTGGAGGTTGTGGGGCTGGGGGGGGGAGAAGCAGGCTTGCTCCTCCCACCCCCAGCCTCCAGATCAGGTCGGGGAATAGCGGGATGGCGGAGCGCCGCCATCCCGCTATTCCCCAACCTGATCTGGAAGTTGTGGGGCTGGGGGGGGAGAAGCAGGCTTGCTCCTCCCACCCCCAGCCTCCAGATCAGGTCGGGGAATAGCGGGATGGCGGAGCGCCGCCATCCCGCTATTCCCCAACCTGATCTGGAAGTTGTGGGGCTGGGGGGGGGGGAGAAGCAGGCTTGCTCCTCCCACCCCCAGCCTCCAGATCAGGTCGGGGAATAGCGGGATGGCGGAGCGCCGCCATCCCGCTATTCCCCGACCTGATCTGGAGGTTGTGGGGCTGGGGGGGGGGGGAGAAGCAGGCTTGCTTCTCCCACCCCCAGCCTCCAGATCAGGTCGGGGAATAGCGGGATGGCGGAGCGCCGCCATCCCGCTATTCCCCGACCTGATCTGGAGGTTGTGGGGCTGGGGGGGGGAGAAGCAGGCTTGCTTCTCCCACCCCCAGCCTCCAGATCAGGTCGGGGAATAGCGGGATGGCGGCGCTTCGCCATCCCCCTATCCCCCGAGCTTGTGGGGCTGGGGGGGGAGAAGCAGGCTTGCTTCTCCCCCCGCCAGCCTCCAGATCAGGTCGGGGAATAGCGGGGTGGCGGCTCTGCGCCTCCCCGCTGTCCCCAGCTTTTGGGTGCAGGCTGCTGCCCGCAAGCCTTGCGAGCCAGCGGGACATCCCGCCGGGCTTGCAAGACTTGGGATAGCTTCCTGAAGCCTGGAGAGCGAGAGGGGTCGGTGCGCACGGACCCCTCTCGCTCTCCAGGCTTCAGCAAAAGCCTGCATTCGCACCATAGGACGCACACACATTTCCCCTTCATTTTTGGAGGGGAAAAAGTGCGTCCTATAGTGCGAAAAATACGGTATATATATAGGTCCTTAAGCATGACAAGTATAATCTGTGCTAAAAACCCCAAAAACACCTGACATGAAACTGAACAACAAAAAGGTGGCAAGATATAGTAGAAATAGCCAATGTGACAACCTCCAGATGTTGTTGGGCTACAACTCCCAGCAACCTCAGCCAGCAAGGTCAGTGGTTGGGGGTGATGGAAGTTGTAGTCCAACAACATCTGGAGGGAGTAGAATAATAAACCAAAACTCTAATAATTGGGTAGTTAAGCACTTATGAAAGATGGAGTAGCAACTGCACACCATCACTGTCACTGGAATGGAGCTACTTTAATGATATGGCTATTATTTCAACTATGGAAACCTCAGGTTGGCTGTGGGGGGGTGTCAGTAACCTCACACAGATTGTACAAAAGTGCTTCACAGTGGGCCCCTTGGGGATGAGGTCTTGGGAACAGAAGCTCAGAACCTTACGCTGCACATGAAGAAGGTTATCAGGCTCAACTCCCAACATCTCTAGCTAATAGGACCAGGAGGTGGGAAAGGCCCAGCTACGCCTGAGACCCTGCAGAGCCAGTGCCAGTGAGAGCAGACAGCACAGGGATTGATGGACAAATCTGACCTGGGGTAAGGCAGTTTCAATGCTTCCCTATGAGACTTTGGAGGGGGAGGGGTCTACAGCTAGAAACTGATTTCAGAAAACAAAGCTTTCAGAAGCCCCAGAGGAAATGAATGCCTGTTCTTTGAGACTAATTGACACAGAATACTACTACTGGCCCTCCAACCTTCTTTTGAAAGATGAGATACTTTGTATGCATCAACAAAACCATGAAGTTTTCATATGTCTTAGATACTCAATACAGGAGCTTATTAACTGCAAGCAACCATATCACACAGCAGATGTGAAGTGTGAGAATAACCTACACCAAAAATACACTGGAAGTGCATCAATTTACATCTGATGTATCCTAATGTCAAACATACATACTGATAGGAATTAAGCAGGATCGGTGCCTAAGTCTGAAGCAAATACATTCCAACAATTACCCAAATCAAAACCCAGTATACCTCCCATCAAGCCCTTTTTTCCTGGGAAACATTTCTTTAAAAAATAATAATAATAAAGGAGAACTGGGTTTGTGCACAAAGAGAGAAAGAGAAACAAAAGGTAGTCAAAACTGGTTTTACAAAAAGTGAAAGATCAAACCTGAAAGGAAGTTTTAATGGGGAGGAGATTAAAATGTAGGAAATTACTCACCAATATCTGTCTGTTCAGCATGTATTTCTGATGTGTGGTTTCCCTCTGCAATGTAAACTGGAAAACTTGAGCACTCAAGGAAGAGCTGACATGCAGCAATGAAGGCAGAGAGGTATTCTTTTGGCGATGTCTTCTTAGTGGTCCTTTTCCCTTTAGCTGCATCCCCTTGTGACTCTCTGGTGCACTGTGCAGCCTCTCCTTTCCCCCTGACAAGGTCCTCCTGAAGCTCAGCCGCTAAGGGCCGAGACAAGGAGTTGCTTGGAATGATGTACAGGTTGATAAATCTGGTTAAAAACTGCTGGACATACTCCAAACAGCACTGCATTGCAGTCTTCTGAACTGTTGTCGTCTTCCCACTTCGAGATCCTGTCCCCTGGGTCATCTTGGAAGACGGCTGAACAATCGTTTCCTCGGAACCCAGAGTGGAGACTGTCTCAGTCTCTGAAGAAGTGCTGCCTATAATGGGGAGGCCAGTTGTTCCAGGCCCCCCACTCAGCATCCTGTCAATGTCATCAGTCGTATCTGCCTGATACTGCACAAACTCGGTAAAGCCACTTTCGGATGACCGGCTGCTTGGAGGATTTTCACCATCTTCAAACACATCGTTTGGGTTCTCTGCAGAAACTGGTGGCATCTAATTGAGACAAGAGTAAGGAAGGAGCAAGAGCTGAATAAAATCAGAGGTGGAAAGCAAACCGTGTCCTTTTGTGTGTTAGCAAATGTTGTTCTCTCATTTTCACCAGCTGCACATCTCACTGCATTTGTCGTTTGTTTATGGTTTATGAGCAGGTGAGTTCAGAAAACCAGTCTCTGCAACCCCCCGTGATTTTTTGCCACTACCACTTAAGGGATCCTCACCGAACTTGACAGGATTCCATACAGGTGACAGGCAGGCCTCTCTGGGAGAGTTTCCTACAGCCAAGGTGCCACCACCGAGAAGGCCCCATTCCTAGTAGCCACTTGTCTCATTTCACTTGGCAGGTGCACACAGAGCAGAGCCTCTGATCTTATGGATCAGGTCTTTTACACTTCCGGGGAAACAAACAAACAAAAATATGCATGCATATTCCTAACTTCTTAAGCCTTTCTGTGTTCCTGGTGCACATGGCACACAAAGCTACCTTTTTTCTAATATAAAGCCCGCAAGGTGCATATATGGCAGCCAGTCCATTCTTGAAGTAGGCCACTGGTTTTAAAGCAACAGAATGGGAGTTAAGCTTATAACAACCGTTTCAAAAGTTGGAGCTGTTTATTTTTAAAAACGAAACAAGAAGAGTATTTTCTGGATTACCTTTCTTTCTTCCCATTCTTTGACGATGCTGTGCCTGCTCGGAAACTGCAAGGCACCGTCAGTACCAGCGGACAACAGCGGAGGCTGAACTTTGCTAAGAATCTTTGAGCAGAGTTTCAAGGAATCGGCTAGCTCAGACAAGTGCAAAGTCTGCAGGTGGCTCGTCAAGGCAGAGATCATCCTGAGTAGCAGCTGAGGCAGATGTTCCGTTTGTATTTCAATATAGGTCTCCTAGCAACAAAATACAATTAGAACTGGTATCAGTGGATTCTGTAATTTATCCTTTCTACGGACTTTAGCTACAAGTTTCAATAGTTCTATTTTTATGAAATTTGAAAAAAGAAAGGAAATGAAGACTTGGTTAAAAAGCAACAACTTTTAAACACGGGGTGATAGCTAATTCTGTTTGTCCACTAGCAGGGAGCACTGCCAGTGGTGCCACAGGGGCTTCCCCTCCCTCTCCCTACAGCCTCCCAATCTGCTGTTGAGGGGTGGGAGACATCTTGGATCAGATGGCAGGGGGAGCATGGAGTGCTGCAAAAGGGAGGAGAGGAAGGGGAAACTAGCTTGGCACAACACTGGGTATCACTCATGTTATACATATGAATTTATACTATTGAATCTTGATCACAAATTCAGTCACAATATGCAGGGGATAGTCATGCTGTGGGAAGATGGGTTTTATGGGGATGTTTAGAGAACCTGTGCTGCTATTTGCTAAATACAGACCTGTGTATATCTGTGTATCTATCTATCATGTGCATAGAAGCCAACTCTTAGGGGCCGGGGAGGCTTTGCCCCCCCCCTAAAATATTTGAAGGGGCCGAGCCCCACCCAAGTTGATGGGCATTGCCATTCAAATGGTGTGCATGCACCACGTCATGTGATCAATTATGTGGGGCCGGGCATACCTGCCCCCCCTTTATTCAAGTTGGCACCCCTGAGCATGCCTACTTATGTGTATTTATAAATGAACAGGTTGCATGTATGTTCCAGCACAGAAGAGTAAGCAGCACAGTCTTTAAAATATTTCAGGAAGGATGGTTATTCTCCCTGTTTAATCTACATTCGACACAGTTGTTATAACAGCAAAGAAAGCATTATCCAGGGAAGTGCATTAAGCTGCAGTGATTTGAGGGCTTGGAAAATATGATAAAACTCCCAAGAGAAGTGCAACTCGGTGTTTCTGATGTGAGAAACAAATGTGCATTTATTGTGTAAAAAAAACGGTTGTTTGAAAATACTCTAAAACTACAAACCGATAACAAATCTAGAACAGTACGGAGGGCAATCAAATATTCACGATTCTTTCACATTTAATATTACCAAAATATATACTGTCAGAAACATGTAAACGGATCACTTTTAATCAAAAGAGGAAAACAGTCTGAATGCCATACCTGACAAAGCACTCTCATACTTCTAGTAGGCTTTGAAATGAGAAAGCAAAGAGTTTGAAGACAAAGGAGAGATAACAGGAGGCAAAAAAACCCAAAACATTTCTAAGAGCCTTCATTAAGATATACAATGTTGATAGAGAAATATGATTGCGGCATGCATAAAAAACAACTGCTATCTAACAAGTTTAACGAAATCACAGCGCCACATATCCTGCTGTCAATTAGCATAGTAATAGACAAAGGAGGAGGGATGCAAGAGAAAGAAGTGAGGCTGAGCCCACAATCAAATAATAAACAGATCTCTGTGTGAAAAAATCTCATTCTTAAAATTAAGAACCTACTGCAAGGGGAATGTCTTCCCCTCAGGGGAGTCTTCCAGGGGCCACGTGAATGTGAGGGGGCCGAGGCCAGACGGAAAAGTGGGAAGAGCAATGTAGAAGAGTTTTAGCTCTGCAAGGTTAGCTAGTTTCTATACACACCAAGACATCCCTGTCTACCGTCCATCTAGACAAGCAAGGGTCATCGGAGGTGAAGACACATTTCAACCATGCAAACACAAGCAAGGAGGGGGATGGCCTGGGGAGAGTTGCACGAGCCAGACAGAAAGGAC
Organism: Podarcis muralis; assembly: GCF_964188315.1. Taxonomy (NCBI): domain Eukaryota; kingdom Metazoa; phylum Chordata; class Lepidosauria; order Squamata; family Lacertidae; genus Podarcis; species Podarcis muralis. The sequence continues at coordinate 80,659,331 of NC_135657.1, forward strand.
CAGAGGGCTGCATTTGGCCCCCAGGTTCCCCACCCAGCCCCTATCATATCACTTTTGAAGCAATGCCTGCCCACTTTGCTGGATTAAAGACCTCTTTCATGCCACCAGGAGGGTTACCTATCTTAAAAAACCACAGAGTAGTGGGAGGAGAACCAAGTTGCGAGCAGTAGAAATCTTACCAAAGATACTATATCCAACAAAAAATCAACTAGTAGGCAGAAATTGGTAAGGGGGAGTTCAGCAGGTTCACTACCACCTCCAGGCACAGTCTGTAGTCGGGCATGCAGTGTCCTCCTATGAATTCAAAGCATAATTTATTCGTTGGTAGCAGTGTGGCTGTGTAACTAGTAATATTAGCAGGATATTCGGCCCTGCCGAAGTCGCTGAACAACAACTCCCATTAGCTTCAGCCAGCCTGGCCAGTGGTCAGAGATTATGGGAGTTGTAGTCTAGCAAAATCTGGAGGGCCACAGGTTCTACATCTGTCAGATAGATTAATTACCACAGACAGATAAGTAGCACCGCAAATATCCTCAAAGTAATGATTTGCAACGGAATCAGCTCGCATTCAGCTGCAAGTCACCAGGCACTGAATCATAACACGACACACATGCACATGGAAACTGACACAAAGAGTAAAGTAACAATCTATGGATAGAGAGATTCCTCTTTCTAAAAGATCTATACAGCATACTTTGACAACTTAGAAGCACAGTATATAGGTTTTTTTAAAAAACGTAAGTGTATCAACTCAATTGTGCTCCTCTACCAGGACACAACAGTACACAAAACATCTTCAGTGAAATATAACTTACCTACAACATTCTTCAAACCAACGGGCAATGTAATCCCACATATAGTAAGGCTCAAAAGAATTGAACAGAAGATTGGCAGTTTTAATCAGCTCTGCTGTTTTCTTATTTTCCCTCAGTTTGCTGAAATAAAAATGTAACAACAGTATTCAGAACAAAGGTACTCCATTTGCAATCTTGCTCCAAACCTACTTCCTGATTTCCCTCACAGCAATCTCCCCCTTTGTCGTTCAAAGCAGTAGACAAGGTAAGAATTTGTTGCTGCTGACACAGCCCACCACAAGCTTCCTCAGGGAGATGAATGGGTAGAGCTTCTCAGCTGGAACTGCTCTGAATGAGCTGCAGAGGTAAGAGAGAAGCCCATCTATTGCAAAGTCCGTGTTACTGGCTACCAAGCAAGCAGAACCTAAATCTGCAGTGCAGAAGCCTTTGAGCACAAGTCTTTCTATGGCTAACTATAGGATAGGCTTTGTGAGCTGACATAACTACTGAGTTATGACCAGTATCAGGCTAGGCATTCACATCTACAGTAGAAAGAGAAAAAGGTCTTCTTCCCCAACCTCCTCTGCTTTAACACTTTACTTGGGCTCCCTTTTCAATATTAAATCATCATAATCCGTTTCCACTGGCTAAGCATGTATTCTGAGAATTTCATGGATAGGAGGTGCTCACTGATTAATCACTAATGGGATATATATATATAAAATGGAAGGGGGGAATTATGTTTGTTTTTGTTCTTATTTTTACCATGTACTTCGTGTTTTTTATATTGCATTTTTATGTTGTGAACTGCCCTGAGATGAAGGGCAGTATATAAATTTAATTAAAAATAAGAAACTAATTATATCCCAGTGGACTAGGACCTGGGAGGCTAGAGTTCAAATCTCCACTCAGCTGTAAAGTTTATGGGGAAGTAACCTTGGGTGTGTCACCATCTCTCAACCTAAATATCTCACAGGACAGGTGCACAAATAAATTGGAGAGAGGAAGAAGTATGTATCCTGCCATGAGCTCCTTGCAGGGAAGGTGGGATATAAATGTAACAACAAATAAATATGCTACTTTTAGCACACACACTTTGTGAATGCTCTCCCTAAAAATACTGGCTCGGGTCGGGTATTTTAAAGGTAAAGGCAAAGGTACCCCTGACCGTTAGGTCCAGTTGCGGAGGACTCTGGGGTTGTGCGCTCATCTTGCTCTATAGGCCGAGGGAGCCAGCGTTTGTCCGCAGACAGCTTCTGGGTCGTGTGGCCAGCATGACTATGCCACTTCTGGCGAAACCAGAGCAGCACATGGAAACACCGTTTACCTTCCCGCCAGAGCAGTACCTATTTATCTACTTGCACTTTGACGTGCTTTCGAACTGCTAGGTGGGCAGGAGCTGGGACGGAACAACGGGAGCTCACCCCATTGCGGGCATTCGAACCGCCGACCTTCTGATCGGCAAGCCCTAGACTTTCAGTATCTGATCCAATCCCTGACCCACATGACATATCCAATTAATATTGCAACTTCCCACATTCTCAAAATAATTTTGCATGAAAGGCTGCTGTTCAAGAAACTGGGCTTTAGGAAGGGATTTCTCTTTTTTCCCCTCGATATAGCCACCTGCTTAGCTGAGCATGGTCCTTGCTGAAGGAGGAGTCCACTTGCAGATCCAGCTCCGCTTTGCATTGAGTATATAATGTCCTAAATACTTCAATCAGTACATCCTCTAATATTACAGGTCCTAAAAGGAACAAGAGAAAAAAACATCAATTATATTAAAAATTCCACTGGCTAGTATCTGAATTCATTTTATCTGCAGTTATACCAATTGTACAATTCAATAATGCACAACAAAAGACACACAACTTTATCCATGCTTCTATTTGGCTGAAATATGTTAAAAGCACACTGAAAACTGTTGGAAAGGATGATGCTGCTACCACTAATTTAAGAAGGAATGTGATCTCCTGGCACTGCCAGTACAATGTAGTAACGCGTTTTCTACGGCTGTGTTGATTTCATTAAAACTTAATATGTGCTTGCTGTCATTAAAGATTTAGGCTATGATCTTAACATGAAAGGCATCGTAGCAAGCTTGTTTTAAGAATGCGTCTGACCTTTCAACTGCAAGTGAAAAAGGCGAAGCGCATTTATTTCAAAAACTGTTGCTCAATTCATTCCCAGTGCCTGTTTTCTTTACATTGTCAGAATTGAGAAATTCTGGGCTTGCAATCTGACCTCAAACATGCCTGCTGACATATGTAGCAGCTACACTACAGTAACTCTTGAGTTATCCTCTGCAATTCTGTTCAAGTGCAATTCTAACCACTTCTGAGGAGCGTTTCTATCACATCAAAGCAGCACCCTCTCTTCCTCCTGTGCTAATGCAACACTGCATTACCAAAACTCTGTGATAATCAGATAGTGGGTGATTTTTAGAACAGAGTAAAGGAGGTACAGCTGCATGGATCACAGACTGCTGTTTTAACTGTTACTAAGTTTTTTATAGCTGTCCAGATAGGCATATGAGAGAAGTTCAAGGTTACTCTTTTACTTATGGTGAATGCCACATTTCATCATATGAGGTACTATAGAATGTTTGTTCTTTTGCCCTCTGTTACTACTATGTGAACTGTTACTTATTTAACAACAGACACCCCCCCCCCATTGGCATGCAAGGACATTCATATAGCTACCTAGCTCAGGTTTGTCCAATAAACTGATAAGAATCCGAAAAGGCTTCAGATCCTGCGTCAATGTGCTCTCCTCTCCACACACGTTGATCTGCAAAATTCCCACCATTGCCTGTAAGAAACAACACATTAGAATCAAGAAGTGAGACAAGAGTTTAGACGACAGTGACCAAAGCACCAGTAAGAAACCATTCATGGTGCTACTACCTGAAATGCTAACCTAGTTCTACAAAAAATGCCCTCCTCCCCACTCTTCAGTGGGAGCAGCCCCTGGATCTAACTCCCTCTCATTCCCTGAAGAGGCTTTCAGTTTGTGAAAGGGACATTCTGGATCCAGTCAACGGTCTTCTCTCAAGGGTATTCCTGGGGTATGCCATTAAGATTAAGACAAGGTTAGGCCACAACTATGGATCAGAAATTACTGGAAGTGTGAATGTACATTTGTCTGCCTGTCTGCCACATCTGGGTTCCCCATGCCATCATTTGAGCATCCTCTATCTAACCATTCTCCTCATCCTTCACAAAATCAAGTTAATTTTTGAAACATATATGAATTACCAATGCATGTCGGAGCCAAAATTGCTGTAAGGAAAAAAAATACCAGAAGACCAGGGGTGGGGGCGAAATACACTGAATGTACTTAAAATTACTTCTTCCTTTAATAACATTGCTTTGAATGATAATTGCTTGCTTTTAAAAGTTATAATGCTACTGCTTTTAGAAGAATTGAAGAGAACTTTCTGGTTCCTTGCACAGTCAACCAAACTGCTTGCTTCCCAAAATGGTACTAGCTTTGAACAAAATGCTCCCCTAGTATTTGCAAATGTGTAGTCTACTCCCAGTCTCACATTTTGCACAACACAATAAATCCTTTCAATATGGGTCAAAAGGTGCCCCACAAAACAGGCTGGGCTTGGAGCCAGCTAATCAGGTGGCATGTTTGCCATTAGCAAGAGGAACCCCTATAGAAAGACTGGACAGCTTGTGATCTACCAAGCTGAACAGAGCCCACCAGCCATTTTGGAGAACCTATAAGGGACACACGAACAACATATCGAAAGCATGACTACCTGAACTAGCATTTCCTTAGAGAAAGTATTGAAGTAGTACGTAGCATGTTCTTCAGGATTGCTATGCCTTGTGCTTCTAGGTCCTATAATGGCACCGTTGTTATCAAAACCTTCAAGCAAAAGGAAAAAGCATATGGCAAATTAACACAGTGTTTAAATAAGTTGGTAAAGAAGAACGAACAGTGAGAACAATGGCTTAGTTCTGATAACTTACCATTTTGCCGTCCAAATATTGTTGGCAAGAGGAAAGACCATTTTAAATTTAATTTAATAAAAGACAACTGGTGACACAAAGAGCAAAACATCAAGCTACTTTCACTTCTACAGGAATTCCTGGCATTCTGGATGATGAATGCCACACTTAATTTTTCCAGTGATAGGAGGAAATATAACTTTACAAGAATTCTACTATACAATAATTCTACTATAGCCATGGCACTTTTGAATGTTTACATTGGTTCACATACATCATTTCATTCTAATAATTACAATGATCCTGTAAGGTAGGTCACTCTGCATTGCTGAGACCGAGAATGGCGGCATGGCTAAAGGCTACTTGTCAAGCTCAAAGCTGGGCTGAGATTTCCACTAGGGAGATCCTGATTCACAGTTCAGTCTCTCAGGCTGCAATCCTAAACATACTAACTTCTGAGTAAACAAGCATAAGACTGCACGGTTAAGTATTACATCACATCAGTCTGTGACCAGTCTGCATCAAAGAAGTGGAAAATCTTGTTAATAAAATGACAATCTGGCTTCTGTATGCTGGCCACATGACCCAGAAACTGTACGCTGGCTCCCTCAGCCAGTAAAGCGAGATGATCACCACAACCCCAGAGTCGTCTGCGACTGGACCTAGCGGACAGGGGTCCCTTTACCTTTATGGTAGAAATTTATATGGCATGTATGTATGTATGTACGTATGCATTTAGCTACGTGTGCTGGCAGAAATAAGCTGCTGGTTCAGTTACTGTTACTATTGATGTTTTACCCTGCATTTTTAGGTGTGCACTTAAAAAAAAAGTTCCCTGCTTCAAAACTTTTTGTGAATTAAAAGGCAGATTATAAACTACAAATAAATTATAAATTTATTGTATCTTTAGTCAGCCATAACACAACAGCAATAGCTACAGGAACATTCAAAATGTTCTGTAACAAACTTTAGTCCAAAATAAAACCGCACATACTAAAATGAAGGGGGGGTTTACAGTGTTACAGTTACAATGAGGTACCAGCTGATTTTATAAAAATATAAATCCCGCACCTACCTAGAAGCCAGGCATAAAGCCTTCTATTGAGTGACATGTCTCTGCGCAGGACTACATGAAGAGATGCTGACAGAATTCTGATCATGTCTGGGCGCGTCGCCTAAAATTGGGAATGTTACATTTAAACAACAAACTGCAGCAGGTGTTACACTCAAGAGTTTTGTTGTATAGGAGGAAAAAATATTTTTATTCACATCCCAGTACCTGTGGATTCATGCAGGCTGAGATATGGAATCTGACAAAAGAAATCTAGGCTGCCTGTTTTTAACCAGCCCCTTCTAAGTGGCTTGTGCTGTTGCCGGGACCAGCAGAAAACAACCACATCTCTCCTTGCAGCCCATACCTAGTTTCAGGCGTTTTAATCTAATGATGTACACCAAAAAGGAAACCCTACCATTTACATTGTAATGATAATAAAATAATCACCGGGGAGAAATAAATCATGTTTTCCCCTGAACACACATCTTTAATGCAGAGTTAAATGCTGATCACTATATTGATCTAATATAAGCAAGAGAACGATCAAAGATATCAGAGGTAGTCTGGGCTGGCCAATCTATTTTTAAGACAGAGAATTTGAGAATAGCTCATAATCACTTGCACAACTTTGCTGACACAGAATGCAAACCAGCTAATTACCAAATTTCAGTCAATGCCAAGTAACGCTACTCTTTTGCAAAAGTTGCATATTGCTATTTCAATAATGTATTCCTGAGAGTTGCTGATATAATGCATGAACCCAAATGGTCTGCTCTGGTCATCCCTCCTCAGATTCAGAGCTCTGATGTACATTTCCATCTGTGTGTGCAACTACCACACACATTACATTACACACAGTAACAATGGTCTTAAACAATGCAGTTATTTGAACTAAGACATGAATTTCCAAATACAACATTTCTTGCGCTTTCAAAGGCGACAAAAAAAACTTGATCAAAGAACAAAACTTTCCTAGGTTGTTATTTTAATACCAGGAAACATAATTAAATACCATAAGGGCCAAAAACATTAGCAAAGCTGGCAGCAAAAAAAGCACTACCAGCACCACAACACACACAGTCTTTTTAGCCTCTCCTATCCAGTGGCCTCCTATGATGGCTGAAAAGCCACTACAAAAAACCAGGGGTACTTTCAGGATTCCTTGCAGCATGAGGGATTGCCACCAGAAAGAAAAATCTTCTTTTGGCTGGAGAGTTAATCTCTTACACCAGAACATGTTATTATTCAAATCTTGGGGAGTCTTTTAAGAAACGTTAGTAGAAGACTGCACCCATGGGTATTACGTATATGCAACAGAGTGATTTGCGGAATAGTCATTCAGCAGTGTTTTACCTGACTCATGTGGAATGGAAAACAGAAAAGTATCAGGTCCAGTGTGCTTCTCTGTACTAGTACACTGGAATCCTGCACTGAGGTGCTTACTGCTTCCACCTGAAATAAAATTACCATTAGTATAGGCATAATTAGCAATGCTGATTTTGTTTATACACATGCACACAAACATCACAGACTTCTTTAACTAGAGGTCCAGTTAGGATGATTCTCTCCCTAAGTGCAGCAGGATAAGCATGACTGTGTCCTCCTTCCCTCCACGGAATCTGGACATTGGCTTTTACACATGTTCATCCTATGTCTGAATGCCCAGTGGTCTTGGAGGGAAGGAAGAGGCACACCAAGCAAGCAAGCAATCAAGCAAAGGGGACATAAGGCTCAGAGATTGTGAACTTATCTCTGAGGAATCTGACCTGATCTGAGTCAATATCAAGCAACATGGAAAGAACGTAAGTAATGTAGGGCTTGTAGGAATAAAATTACGAAAACACTTGGAAAATAATAGATAATATCAGATACTCAGTCCTATAATACCATGGCATCTCGCAGAGTAAATACCAAAAAATGTAACTATTTCTCCACACAAACCCTGTACTCCAAATTTAAACACATTTTAGATATACTTGGCCATGGCTACGCTGTGAAAAAAATATTGAATGCTATTTTAGGAAACAAAACACAGACCTTCAGAAACAAGATTTTAAAAATGTTGATCTCATAAGCGCTAAGTGACTTAAAAAGTATCAAGGATTACTTGGCTTTTCAAGCAAAGTTCTCCGGCCAACGTTAAGCTCTTTTAAGTCCTACCAATTTCAATGGGAAATGCTTAATCCTCTCTCTGTGCCTTTAAAATGTGCTTAACTTTAAAGCAGGCTCGTTGGTTTGGTCTGATGGGCAAAGAAATGCCATACTTTGAAAGTATTCTCATCATTTATATCAGCATTTTTAAAATACTTCTAACATGCAGATTTTTTGCAAGTTCATCTGCTGCTAGAAAGTAAACAGGATGTATTTCCTTACGCAATAGCTATTTCAAAAGGTGATGAAGATAATGAACTGGGGCTGGGCTATTCCATAAACAAAACTTTACCAACTCTTACCATCAGTTCAATGTCACTGCCTATTATATAAAGCTGGTCTTCCATGGAAAGCTTCCTGTTTAGATGGGAGAGGACATAAGTAATGCCAGGCAACCGAACAGCAGGACTAGTGAGAAGACTACCCCAGAGTGCACTGTAGAAAGCTGATTGGTCCACTGCGGCAGCTACCTTCTCCAGCAGAGTGTTGGTTCTGTGGCATGAGCAACAAGAGCGTGTAGAAGTAAAATGGTAAATAAATAAATCTGGAAGGCTCAGAAATCTGGGTTGATATACCTGACTTACCTCAATTAAAACAGAAGGCCATTAAAAGAAAACAAAAAACCAACTTGGTCGTAGTTATACCTGCTACATTATATTTAAATTTCTTTCTTGGTGGTTTTAAATTGTTTTCACTGCTGTGCTTATACCGGTTTCAGTTTCAGTTTTGTACTGGAAAGTTTTGACTCTCTCGACTTACCCTTTCAACTTCCTTTTTACCAATACCCTCATTTTATAAAGGCTCTTTCTTTTGAACTCAAATGTGACTTCAGATTTGTTTGATTCTCTTGGCAACTGTCCACTCACATATATGTTGAAGGGGATAACACTATGGTCACTTTACCTAGCAGTTCAACCACGGTAACATCTCAAACTGGGTCCCATTAACAACTGAAGATAAAGTACAGGGTTGCCTTCCTCTCACCTGTTCTATAACAGACTGTTCTAAGGCAGTTCTTTAGTGTATCTAGAAATTTTACCTCTTTATTGTGACTGGAACATACACTCAAGGGCAACTGAAGTCACCAATTACTATAGAACTCCCTCCTTTGGATACTTCCTTGATTTCATTCTCCACCTCAAGATCACTCAGGGGATGACAAAACATCCCCAGTGCTAACTTATTCTTGGGGGTGCGATACAGCAATTCTGTGGCAGAGTCTGGAGAGTCTGTGCTTTGAGAATGCCTAGTTTCTTGGACTATATACTATTTTGTGCACAGAGTGCCGCCACCTCCACCTCTTCCCTGTCGTACCTATAGAGTTTGCATCGACAGACAACCAGTTAAGATTAGCATCTTAGAAATGTTCACAGTGCAGAAGATTTTATAACAGTGGTATTACATTAGACCGTAGCCTTACCTCTCATAATACTCTGAACCTTCCTCCAAGCCAGGAAGTATCCCAGTTAACAATCCTTGCAAGCCCGGTTTCAACGTTTTGCCCAAAGGAAGGTAATAAACTTCATACAGACTGAGTAATGCTGGTTTGACAGACATAGCAGCATTGGCAAGCAGAGGGAAAAGCCCAGAACTGTTTTGGAAAAAAACAGAGAGATACAAAAGGGTACTGAGAGGCTGGACTGGTTTATATGGATAATTTTCAGCATATGAGTATAAACAACTAACAAAGAGAAAGGCTGCTTAATCTATACATTCTCCGGATCCATCTCACAGACTAGTAAGTTTTCCTGAAGAACATCACCATTTCCCAAGAGATCCTACCCAACAGAGAGGCTTGTTTTGAATGAGACACTATACACTGAGTAATGGAATATGTGTCACATTTGTGGAGATTATCCAGTGAAACATGAAAATGCAAAGCTACAGTTTAAAAACATAGCTAAAAAGCTGGAAACCATTCATGCCTTTATGAATAAGCATGCTATTGCCACTCCATTCAAATTGAGCATCTTTACTCCTGAATTCAATCCTTGCCCTCCACATTCTGGTTATACTGGGATTCAGTGCTTCTGCCCTCTAAGAGGGCACTGAGAAAGCAAAAGTGCAATACAAACAAGAAATGTTACGAGAAACATATGCTCAGAGTAGATATGTATCTCCTTTCATGCCCATCTTATTTGGTAACCAGATCCTCATAATCAATAGATAAGAGGATTCAAAGACTTCCGGTTATGTCCATCGCATGATTTTCATTTTATTATCACCTATGTGTGTATGTGTTTCTGTGTGTTCAGCAAAGCATTTATTATTCTACTCCTCTAAAATGATTCCAAATTGGATAATACTGGTATATTGATAGCCTACGAATTTGTCTACAACTATGTCACACACCTCAACAAATAGCTTTGCTTCTTATCATTTATACTACCAAAGATAATGTCGCTTTCTCTGTTTTTGGTTCATATCTCCTGAATGGGCAAAACAATCCTAAATGGACCTGGATAGCAGAGAGGTGGAGCCATTGTCACATCCAAAGCCCTGCCACTTGTACTAGCCAGGATGGAAGGTGGTGGTGGTTTTTTCCTCCATATTTGCTGCACCAACTCCAAGTTATCACAACAGAGGCGCCCACAGCTGGCTATGTCCTGTCCCTGCACTGCAAGTTAATTTGCCTTTAATTTTCTACTGTAACATTAGCAACAGCCCACACTGTTAACTTTATCTACATTCTGACCCAAGTGAAATGTACTACAGGATTTATACTGTTGACTTATTCAAATAAAAACAATTCTTGATTACAGCAAGCTAACGCTCAGAATACAATATAAAGGTCATTCTTTTTACCTGTATAGGAAGAGATCTTTGGCCAGACGCTTGGGCCCAATGATTTTGAAGATGATCTCATACGTCTCAAGGGCCTTCCGGTGCACCCCACCTGGCAAGGCAGGGTGAAGGCATTGGGCAAGGCGCTTGCCTATGGTCAGCTTTTTTGGTACTACTTGGTACTTTGCATTGTTTTGAAGAACCTGACAGAAAACATTGCAAGACATTCTAAACCCAATTTCTCTCAGACAGCAGTCTATAGAACTGATCGGTTTGAAAGTTTCTGAATCCGTTCCACTTAGCAGAACGTGATGCATTAGGAAAACCACCTCTCATGCAGATTCCCAAACTTCTGATGTAACAAACTGACCTGCTTTATTAACTTGCTGCCTTATCTACATTACAAAATTCACTCCCAGGAAGCCACAGCAGGTTAAAACGGGGGTTGGATCCGTGTGGCCCATTCAGCACTGCTGGGCTCTAATTCCCATCATCCCTGACTGCTGTCCAGGCTGGATGGGGAAGATGGGCGTTGAAGTCCAACAACATGACACGGCCACAAGTTCCCCATTCAAAAGTTAAAAGGTTCCTTTATTTTTCAGGCAATTATGATGTGTTTTATCGGTCAAAGCAAGCACACAGCTCGTATGGCATAAGCTAACACTTCAGCTATTTAAATCAGTAGGTATGCAACACTTCTAAGAAGTGATGAAGAATCTTGATTTACATACATTCAATGTTATTATTGTTTATTAATATATGAACCAAAATGCTTCCTCTAGTAAGAGAAAATGCTCCATTTTAAAAGGGACATTTCCCCCCCCCCCCCTACATATTAAGGTTCTTAGAATATGCACTCCTGGTGCCAGTCGCCAGACAGATGTAACAACAGTGACTTTTTAAAAACTGTGGCAAGTGTCAATCTCCTGACATCATTATGACAGGGTGTTCCACCCTCCTTCCCTTCATAATAACTCATTCCAAAACCTTTATCTGGTGTGTAGCCTAAGAGAAAGTATCCACCAAGCAGAAGAGTTCAGCATTTCAGAATTCTGACACTCACTACAGGAAGTAATAACCTGATGATTAAAATAATCTGCCAGTCCACTCCTTTTTTAAATAGTTTGGCAGGGGGAATCTAGATTCCGAATGCTTTATACTTAATTATTTCAATTCCCCCCTCAAATCTTTGCATGCATTTCACCCAATCCTTCTAAGTCTTCTCATACCTTGTTAAGCTTTCCAAGGGATGAGATTAAATCAGCCCATTCACTGGAGTACTCAAAGCTTTTTAGGGCCTTGTCGACAGCTGCTACGTAGTTTCTGTACTTGGAATCACCCAGTAGCTCCAGCTCCTCCGCATTCATCCTCCCGCAGAGTCCCACTAGAGACCAGATTGTAATTCATGTAAAGTTGTGAACTGAAAAAGATGGAGCAACATGATTTCCCTAATCCATAACTTTTTACTGTTGCATTCATTCAGACAGTTAAACAAATATATATGGCCATGATAGACACAGGTAACATGAAGTCTGTAAAAAATATGATCAAATTTCTGTTTTTGAGAAAGAAACTAGTGAAGCTCATTTTGTTTTTAAAGAAATCTGGTGAGCTCATAAATAGTGATCCAATACTCCAAGTGGATAAACAGTCTGCATTTTATGTGAAGAGAATCTCATTAATTTTATACAATTTTAAGGCACAATTTGCGATTCCTCTTTTGGGGCTTGCCGTATTTGACAAATCTCTTCCTTCAGCAGTTCCAGGCAGACAACCTGAAAAGGAAGGAAGTTTCTGAAGCCTCTAATAGGCAACTGTAAGTGGCTTGGGCACTGCTTTTAGCTTGATGGGTCGCAAGTTGTGGAAATGTGCACTAAATCAGACTCCCAAGGGCAATGTATGCTCACGTTGCTAACTCAACCAATCAAATCTTTTCTCTTTCTCCAGCTCCTGGCATAAAACCCCTTTCAAATTTATAAAACAAGTTAGATGCTGCAAATGTTTTCCTTTGCTTTTCCACCAAAGCTGCAACCAACTAAAGGGGGGGGGGGGAGAACACTTCCAAAACAGATGTTGCAAAAACTAATTTTACACCTTGGTAATAATACTCAGATTAGCATTTGGAAAGCGTGAAACAGATTTAATTATGTAGCTATGAAGAACAAAAAGCTCGCATACGTATCCTAAAACACACGAGGCCCCAAATCTTCATTTGGTAATGCTAAAGATGAGTTCATGAGGTCAGAGAAACTCTAAGATGCAATAAAACATCCTGAATCACACTTAGCTGATAAAAGCTTTTTAGTTTTGAACTATGCTCCCTCAGAGGCCTCTCAGGTGCGTGCAGGGCCTCCTCCCCCCACCTGAAATTCAGCTCTATAAAGCACTCGACTGCAGCCAACAGAGTATGTTTCAGTAGAATGCATGGTTGCAAGTGTGTGTGTGGCTTCACTGGTTTGCAACTGTGCCAACAGCCCCCCAAAGGTCAAAGACTCCTGGCTTACATTATTTCCATCCGAGGGATGCAGAATTTGGGCACTGCAGCAACTAGCTCAATCAACACTGTGGAATCTTTCTCAATACTTGGTATTCCCTTCCACCCTGGACTGTAATTTTATAGTTATTGGGGGCAGGGAAGCGGGCATAAACATATTGCTCCTACCCACAATTGTCTCTTTCTCACACATACAGTGACGGATTGGCCACCTAATATCACAAGCAATGGGCATTTTTTAGCTATATCAGAAAATGGTTCCTAAGCGAGCTACTCTACTCCCACTCTCCAGGAACAAATGCAGGTATTTACTTATATGAGAGAAAACTCAGATACTTTGTTAGCACGGGCAGTGAACCCGATCTTTAGAAACTGGCGACACCCCAGGGACAGAATGTAAAGCAGGTTTTGCCATCTCTACTGCACCCTGAAAATGGTGGGCAGTTGTAGATTATGTCAGGGCAGACAAAAGGAAGTATTTTTCCCCACACTGTGCGTAATTAATTTATGGAATTTGCTGCCACAAGGTGATTCAATGATCATTGGCTTAGATGGCTTTAAAAGGGGATTAGACAAATTCATGGACCGATACGGACTTCCTGTGCTCAGAGATAGCATGTCACTCCTTAGTACTTCAGAACACCATCTTTAAAGAAAGGAACTATAATAATCTTCAAAAAATGAAATCATAAACAGAAGTATCTAGTGCAGAAACTGGTCTTCCAACTTTACTTTCAATAGCTACAAAAAATAATAATCAGCAAATGAAAGGTGTTATGTGAAGAAAGTTACTTTATCACACCTATGAGAATACAAAATAGAAAGGATTAAAAATAACAATGGTTCTTGCACTTTTTAAAATTTCATATACGGAAGATTAGCTACATGGTATTATCCTCCATGGGTTGCCAGCTGGGGAAAAATGATTTCACTGTTACTTTACCAAAGACCTTGGAAAATTAATTTTTCTGCTTGTCATTTCAAAGCCTACACTGGAAAATTCAGTTTTCTTTCTGCAAAGAACATTTCACTGACCTTAAGGCCTATGTCTGATCAAGCAGCAGGAAACAAAGTTTGGTACCCTTGATGCAGAACTAAAGAAAAAAGCTTCATAATGCAAAACTTTGTTTCAGTAAATGTAACATTTGACAGAGAGAAAACTAAGGAGAACACAGATGCATTGCATTTCCCCCCTAGCAAGGTAATGGTAATAGCTTTGAGGCTGCACAAATGGGCTGCCTGCTCCAAGGCAGTAGCATAACCCAATAAGCAAATGTTGAACTCTTGCCCTTGCCATGCCTGTCCCATAATCCATACATAGGAGCTAATCACTGGCCCATTTTAAGCTGTAGCATGACTGATACTGTGAGCATTAGGGCTCATATAGTACATTCATTCCATGGAAGTCATTAAGCAAAACGTTTCTGATTTTGTCCTTTGGAGCATCTTTCCCATTACTCACATTTCCTTAAAGCTTAGCAATATAGGCCTGCATCCAGTCTTGGTTATACTTAGAGAAGACCCACTGAAATCAACGGGGCTTCAATCAATGACAAACTTAAGTTCAGTGATTTCGGTGTGCTGACTCTAAGCACAACTATAACTGCAAACCTAAGCCTGGATGTAAGCCCTATTGAATTCAATAGAAGCTACTACAACTAATCTGATATGGTCAGGTTGTGCTTCAAGTCTGGATTCAAACCCATATTTCTTAAAAATTAATGCTCCTTACTGAGGTTCTATTTCTGTTAGATTTACTAAGGTTCCATATCTTCTGTTACACTCATGATCCAACGAGAGACTGGCTATTCACACCATGAAGGAAATGAGCTTTATGTGGACTTTGTGTATGGACGATTGCATTTGTATGGACTGCTGCATATAATGTGGGAATGCATATTTTTTGGGTCTGTCCATTTGGGACTTATAGGATTAATTTGTGATCTCTACCCTGTCCTGGGACTCAGTTGGGAAGAGGGAACTCTATTGTGTATATGAGAGCTGGCATGCCCTTGTCTCAAGGGCTCTATGACTTCCTGTAGCCTGCAGGGCAGAGCTTATGACTGGCAGGGCAGGCAGACAAAGTATTTATCTAGCCTGAAGGCAGGCAATTCAAGGAGGAACTCAGGAGACATTGAAAGGCTTTTGTATGCCTGTGAGACAAAAGGTGGCAAAGAAATGTATACTGAGATTGCACAGGGGGCAACAGAGGAGTGTTGAGAGTTGGCTCTAAGATAGTAATTAGATAGAGGGAGAAAGGATTGTGTTTAACCCTTGTTTGTTTGTTCTTTTGCTCTATTGAGGAAATTGTTGGTTTTCTCTAACTTTTACATATACCATTTCTTAAAACTATTCCCCCCACCATCTTAGTAAACGTTTTACCTTGCTCATAAACCTGTGGTGGTCTTTTATTTTAACACCCCCATACCTAGAAGCCATACATTAAGAAGCTTCAGGCGGACCCAAGGAAAGTTTGTAGGCTGATTAATAAAGGGCAGTCAGGTAGAACTAATTCCCTTTATCTAGTGGCAGCAAGCTTTTTAAAGGGGAAGCGCTGGCTGAGCAGAAGGGTACACTCTGTGTTAGCGGCCAGGTCTCTTCCTTCAGACAACACAGGGGCCCAGGGTAGTTAGAAAGTGGCCCATCACACACCCATCTATCCAGTTGTGCAGGAAACTGTCAACACTCTACATTTCAGGCAAAATGTTGTCAATTCTAGTTACAGTGTTTATGTACAAATTCTCAATGCCTAATACTATGCTTATCACTTTTATAATTCTATTTCTATTGTGTTGTTGAATATTTCACAGTCATAGTTTTATTCCTGTTGTAAATCATATTGAAATCTAGTAGAATGAAGCATATAAATAAATGTGTATCTACATACTGGCTAGTATTTTGCAAAGCTACAAACTTTCCTGGAAGTCTTATGCCCTGGAAATGAGAGAGGAAAAAAAAAATTATGTTAAAAAGTAGACAACACAGTGTACTTCCTAAGAATTTATTCCATTAAACATCCTTATGATTCTTGAGTATGGAATAAAACAATGTTTTCAGTATTTATACTTATAAGTAAATCCTAATGAGTTCAGTGAGGCTTACCTATGATTACATGAGTATATGATTGCAGCCTCGTGTACATTATTTAATCCTTGCAGCATGTAAATTGGGTTAGAACTTTTATTCCCATACTGTATTGAAGATAGATAGTACTGAGAGGGAGTAGCTTGCCTAAAGCCACATTAGAGTCAAACTTGGGGAGTCCTGTACAGTAAGAGCCCATGGATAACTCACTATCAAAGCATCTAATGCCCAATATTTCTGTTTAGTTACTGTACTTTCCTCATCAGCTAAAGGCAAACAATGCTACATTCTTCAAATGAATACAGCAGGAACATGAAGACAACAGGGTTTTTCAGAAAACTGGAATGCCAGATCAAACAACGGATTTTCTGTACCCAGTATTTTCTAAGTGAATATGAGTGAGTAGAATTTTAGTATGACTTTGATTTTTTAAACATAACAGCTTAAGCCTGCCTTCTTTGCTATTAACAAAGCTGCAGATTTTATAAAACATTTGTTTGTGACAATTATTCCTAATTACACAATAATCAAATAGTGCATATTATCCAAAGAATTTGTGTTTGTATTGCACAGCTTCTTCTGTTCTGACAAAAATGTAATTATTTTTGCAAATTAGGAAATATATAAGATTTTCTTGCTAACCATTTCTACTTTGAAAAGTATTTATCTGAAGAATTTATAAACCACACCACATTTGAAAATATTGTGAGGGTATACAAAACAAAGAAACAAACAAATAACAAATACAAAGTTAAAGCACTAAGACTGCATTAAATCCACCTGTAAAGTCAGCAGCAACAATATCCTACAAAGCTACCCTGAAAAAGGTAGGGGGAAGAGTATAAAAAACAAATGGTTGGCACCATCCTAATTTCTGGGTAGAGTGCATTCCAAAGTGTGATGGACGCCATCCCAAAAGCTCTGTCTCGGGTGCTTCTTAAATGAATACGACACACAGTGCACATTTGTTGCACTTACAGTTTAACTACTCTTATGCCAGATCCCTCAAGTAGTACTACAATTAGACACAGTCCTATTTATAACACAAGTTAGGAGGATAATGCCCCTTTATTAAAGTCAGCTTTCTCTCACCCATATCAATATATATATTCAAAGGCAAATTCCATCATAAAGTCCAAAGTGAGGATAAGGGTCCATCAATAGCAACCAGAAACTTAACAACACACATTTAATATTGGAAAGTCTCCAATATACTCCACCATGGGAGTAACTGTTACTTTCCGCATAGCTACGCAAGGGAAGAATGCTGCCACTCTTTCAAAATGGCACCAGGCTGGGTAGTATTAGTTGCAAAGCCTCCTCAATAGGCAGAGGATACAAAATATGCAATTGTGGTGCGGCCAAACACCTCAGTCATGTATTTCCCCCTGTCCTTTGACACAGGCAAGAGTCTCTTTGCCTCCCTTCTCCTTTCATGCACCCTAGTTGCTAATATTCCCTGCCTGATTCAAGATGCAGGCAAGTAACAGTAGGGAGCTGAGGTGCCTATGTGGAAGACTGTGCCAAAGAACCTGTGGCTTTGCATGCTGGGGAAAACCCTTTGTATCCAATTTTTGCTCAGTTCAAAACACAGTCCCACTGAGAACTCTAGAAGCTCTACAAGATATCACAGTTGAAACATTAACTAAGTGAAAGGAGCAATTGCTATTCTAGGAATTGCTGTGAAGAACCTCAACGGATGAAATTTCCTTGTTTATTTTTCCCTTTCTCTAGGCATCCTGTCATATTAAGAAGCCTTCAGTACTTGACTCAGCTTGTTTGGCTTCTTCAGCAATTGTACTCTGGAATGTCCTGTGTTGATGATCTTTAGAAAATGACAAACAGCATTTAAAAATTACTCATATAAGACGCGGATAGGGTGGGGGGTGGGCTTTGGTGACAAAGAACAACTTCGATAGTGTGAAATGTCTAGTACAAGGGACCCCAATTTATTTCATTCTGTGCTTTATTCTCTATAAAAACAAGTATTCCTTTCTCCCTATTATTTTATAATTAGCAAATTCTACCAGCATCTTGTAACAGATGCTCTATCACTGAATTACAGCATTTGAAGGATTTTAAAGCAATTATTTCTAAATCCAAGAAAAGGGTCTTAATTGTTACTGTTCACAACCTATAGCCCAAGCATCATTTAACTTTTCTGAAAAATTAGGAAAAAGACACCCACATTTAAAACTACAGAAGCTTAATAATAGTATAATGTGCTGCTGATAAAGCACTTATACAATATGTTATTTATTTAGCATCCATTATGCTATTTCCATTATATGTATATAAGATTGAAGCTGCACTCCTGCGTGCACTTACCAAGGAACAAGCCCCATCAAACATGAAAGTGCTTATTTCCACAAATTGCATTGTGGGAGACAGTAATCTGCTCAGTGATATCCAAATTGACAAACCACTGGCTCAATGCATGAGCTTCTAGTGCCTCTCCTTGGGACAGAAGATAGAAAGATGTGTAGATACCACTGCACTTTACAAGAGGCAAAGAAAACTGCTTACTAATGCAGTTTAGAATTACTAATCTACATAAACATAGCACAGAGAGAACAGAAAAAAGCCAATTTATTAGTTACTCTGATTTGCAAGTGGACTTTGAAAGACAATGTAGAAAGGGGTTACTAATCTGTGTTGCCTTATGTGCAAAAAACCGCACTTAACTGCAGCAGATTGAATTTGAAGAAGGGACACGAAGAAAAGGGTGAGTACAATCCTATGCTTGTTTACTCAGAAATAAGTCTGACTATATTTGAGCCTGCTCCTTTATGAGTGTGCTGCTTGAACGAGTGAATGAAAGTAGAGAATGCAAAATGCCAACTATTAGAAGGTCACATCATACTCTAGCAGCTAAATCAAATAACCATTAACTCCTGTTCATTATTCACAGTAACTGGGGTTGGAGATGCATGATTCTGAGGAGTGGATTAGTTTATCCTTTAACAGAAGTTTTTAACAGTATCAAGACTCTAAAGGGGCAGGCAGAGAGCTACAGGTGGCTGTTATTTAAAATAAATGAGCTCAGAGTGCAAAATATAAGAAGACTGAGAGGATGTAAGGGAAGAGAAATCCCCCCCCCCCGTCTTCACACAACCAGGGTGGCTAAGACATTGGCAATGGGGAAGCTAGAGGTGAACTAGTCAACATTTAGTGCACCTTGTGACTGTATCTGATGAAGATGGGAGAGGAACAAGAGAGGCACAAGAGATGATGATGATGCCTCTTTCTGATGGGCCCTGCTCCATTTATTTTCAGCCCCCCCCCCATGGAGGGGGGGGCTGCCATAACGGAATGTGAAATAGAAGGAAACATTAGTGGCAGACAGGAGAAACTGACCCATAAGCATATTTGGAGACACAAAAGACCAGGAGGCATTTCCACACAGCCCTCCCCATCCACCTTATACTTCTGAATCTCTCCCCCAAGGAGAGGGAGGAGACCCTCCAATAAGGGATGCCCCCACCCTGCCCCCCTACCCCCAAACCTTAACGCTTATATACCCTCCCCCCGTCACAACCAGGCACCGAAAAAGCGGGAAGCAGAAAAGGGTTGGGGGAGGGCGCGTCGCAGGGGGAAAGGGTTACCTTGGCGTCCCAAGCCGGAAGAGCCCCCGCCGCCTAAACACACCGGAGAGGGCACTGACAGCTCCCAGCATGCAGCGCGGCCCCCTTCCTTCCGCCCTCCCTCCGGCTCGCTTCTCCTTGCGCAACAGCGCCACCTGCCGGCTCTCCAGAACGTTCTACCGCTGGAATCCTACCCCCCTCGCCTCGGCTTCTGCGCGCGCCGGAGAGTTCGCCCTCCGCGCTGCGCGTGCATCTTTCCGGGCCGCGGCTCTGTATCCGCACTCGCCAACCGGGCAGTAAAGCCCCTCGGCCACACGTCTGTCTTCGAGAAAACCGTCTTTATTAAATTTGTCGGCCGCTTTATCTTGCCCAGGGCAACCCCAAAGCGACTTACAACGACCCAAACAACATGGGCATAGCCAGGGGGGTGCAGCTGCATCAATCAAGTAAATAAATAAAAATACCTTACTAATTCTGTCGCAGATAACTCTGTTCGGCACCCCCCATACGTAAAGCCTGCCCCCACTAAAATCCTGGCTACACCCATGCCAAACAAACAGACAACAAACCCCGCAGAAAGCGATTAAAACCAAGGCTAAAAGAGAAATACAATGAAATTCTGCCACCAGCAGAATATGGGCCCTGTACACGCGCACAAGGGAATTCTTGCACTGTTCTGGAATCCAAGTGAGGGAATAGGAAGCGGCCCCTCTGTTTGCGCGCGTTCTGCGCGCATTAGTTACACGGCGAATGTCTCAGAGGGTGCAATTAAATGTATATCTGTCTCCAACAGAAGCGAGCCATTTACCCCTGGGTCCCGGCTTCCGAAGCTGTCCTCGACCTCTGGTAATCGAAGGCACCTGGAGGCTCTGCATCAGGCCATACCTGGAGGCTCTGCATCAGGGTGTGCCTCCAGACGCTGACGACTCCAACTCCCACCAGCCCGATGGTCAGGGATATGATAGGAGCTTCAGCTCTACAACACTTGGAGGGCCCCGAGTCCCCCATCTCGCTTAACAGCCTTCACTAATAATACGCAGTTTGTGAATTTAAGGCTCTGCTATCCACTAAGGACGCTTAGGCTGCAATCCTATACACACACACCTGGGAGTAAGTCCCATAAAAGTTTCGCACCACTTTGTAGGAAATGTATACTTTTTTGTGCGTTCTGCAATTTTCCTAAGGAGACGTACTAGTATACACGTGTAGGATTTCATTGTAAGCCCGCAATGATATTTTGAAATTGTTATTATGGCCTTAAGGCAATAAACCTTTTTGATTGTAAGCCTGGAACCCTGTATGAGCCAACCTCGGAGCAGGCCCAATGGTATCCAATGGAACTTAATTCTAAGTAGATTGCAATCCCCTCCCCCAAGGCCACAGATATTTTTTTCCTTCAGAGTACTGTACCATATTCAAAAGACCGAGCCCTTTAAAAGAAGCAAAAGGCCTCTCTGGAGACACTTGCTTGCAACAAGAGCTGGGCTAAGAAATCCATACACCATTTTAAGCGGCATCTTGCTCCGAGCTATCAGTCCCAAATGACGCCACGTGGCGCACAAACGATTCCAAAAACGCAACCTTCCTGAGCCCGTTCAATTCGAAATCGGAGAAAAACCTGAGAAATCCTTTCCTCGGAGCTGAGCAATTGGAGGGTGAGCACTCGCAGCTACAAGTTTGCACACAGTAAGAAGGGACGCCGGCTCTTCTATTTCCTTAAAGCCAGCCACCGGTTGCCTGGCGATGGAGAGGGCGCTGTGGCGAAGACGGAGACTTTCTCTTTGCCGGTAGAGGCCGGTTTCGCTTAAGCGCTTCCTGGGCTGAGTTTGGCGTTTCCCCTCCTCCTCCTCTCCCACGTGGGTCCGCTCCCCGGGCAGGTCTGAATTTCACCGCGGATACAATATTTGGATGTCCCCAGCCCAGGATCTCAGTGGCACGCGCTGGCTTAATGGACGAGGTCGCAGTGTTTTTGGAAATCAGGCAGGGGACGCAGAGTGGGCTGCTGATTATCCGGTATTTATTTTAACTCTTTCCAACGCCCCCTTCCCGTTTTAAGAGAAGTACACAAATACATGTGTACCGGGATCTATTTTGCGATAGCCTCCTTTTCTCCCAGGCAATTCAAGGCAGCCGCCGTAGGGTCTCTGTGCAATCTCCTATCCAGACACCGATTAGATCTGGGTTAGTTTCGACCGCAGTGGCAATGGGTGGGATCAAAGGTACTTCACCCTCCTTCTCTCCCAGCCTTCCTTCAGCTGGTTAAACCTCCCCTCCTCTGCCTCGACGATGATGAGGTTGATTGGCCCCATACTGATGTTATGCTTTCCCCTTCAGAATTATGGTAGGGAAAGTGTAACAATTTTCACTCCTTGCAGCCCCCTCTGTGTTGATCAGCTGACTGGGGAACAGCTGAGAGTGCTTAAAAGGATGCCTGACTGCAGAAAAAGGCACTCCTCTGCAGAAAGGTTGGGATATGAATTTAATTAATAATAAATATTTATCATGCGCCTCCCCTTTCTTCCTGTTGCTTGGCTGTCCAGGACAGCTTGGCTGATAGTTGTGTGTCATGTCAGGTTGGCAGTGGGCTTGAAGCTGCCCATGGAGTGCAGATTGCACATTTCTGAACAAGAAATAAGGCAGAAAGGCATGCTTCTTATTAAGTATGTCTGTTGACCATAGACTGTGCATATTTCTCAGATAATTTACATAATGCAGTCAAGATATGTACGTTCTCTAAGACCTGTTGGGGATTATGCATTTTGCCTGGGAAATGTGAACAATTCCCACTTCGTGAGAGGATTATGTGCACATTGTCCATGAGGCCTAGTGAATGCATTATTGTCAGCTATTGTGCTCATTAATCACTCAATTTATATTCCCCTTAATATATATTGTGCTTCCCAATTCAGGACTGCACTTCGTACATCTGATGATATAGTCTCCAACCCATGCACGTTTAAGACACAAAGCTCTGTAAACTTTAAGGTGCAAGTTGTACTACAATACAGTGGTACCTCGGGTTACAAACGCTTCAGGTTACACGTTTTCAGGTTACGGACGCGCCGAAACCTGGAAGTACTGGAACGCATTACTTCCGGGTTTCGGCGCTCGCACATGCACAGAAGCACTAAATTGCACTTTGCGCATGCACAGAAGCGCCGAATCACGTCATGCGCATGCGCAGATGCGGCGCTGTGGGTTGCAAACGTGCCTCCCGCATGGATCATGTTCACAACCCGAGGTTCCACTGTAAACTAATCTGGCTACTCCTCTAGAATTTGCCAAGTGGGTTTTAGAGACTTTATTGCAAAGTCAGGAAGTTCATGATATCAGAATACTAGGGAAACTACATTAAGACAAGTTTAGGTTTGTGGTGTAAACATCTTCCTTGGTGATGTCATATGCTGGGCTCATGTGGAACCCTGGTTCAGAAATTCTCCAAGAGTTTGGTAAACAGACCCTCATTGGCACAGGGGCCCTGATCAGATGGAGCACATGTGTGGCTTCAACAGGAAGAGGACAACAGCTCACTGGGTATCCAGCTTCCTTATGATCAGCTTCCCAGCCTGGACGTCAGTTAGGTGTGACCCCTGGCTGCACACCACCTCCTTTTGAAAGCTGGATCCTCAAACTCCTTCTCTCTCTCTGGCTCAACCAGGACTGAAGATAACCCCTGTGTGGCTAGCCATCTCCCTTTGTAGGAAATTTTGATGCCCCATCAAGGTCCGCAGTTGTTTTCTTTCTGCCTTGTCAGGGCACCCTGCAGGGAGGGGAAGCTGCAAGCCTTTTCTGCCTGCAGGCTCTCCTCCCAGCTACTTCTGCTAGCAAGCCTTGTGAAACTGATATGGCATCACAGAAGGTATGTGGCACATTATGTGGCCATAATGAGTTTTTAGCGGCACTCTGTCCACACATACACACAAAGAGCGAGTGACTAAAGTGCTCTTACATGCAGGCAATAGGAATCCGAGATAAGTGTTCTCAGTAGTGCTGTGTCTCACTGATATGTAATTGCTTCTTAATATTTATCGTTCAGACCTCTGGTTAAGACAATTGTTATTCTCCCAGGCATTTTAATGAGTTGCATTTCATGGAACCCAAGGGTATGTTAAACAACGGAAATTGGATTTTTCACTTTGATGTTCAAATCAATTGTTATTTAATTGTGTGTGTGGCTGGTTTTTCATTGTTTGGTGAATTGTTATATATTTGGTGATATACAGTGGTGTTTGTCTGCCAGCAGGATGGGCATCATTTGTAGAACAGATTCCCCCTCCCCTCTGCTTCCCCCTCAAATGTCCTCTGGGAACACCCTGAAGCAGATTTGAGAATGGCATGGACTGGAGTTGGGGTTAGGAGAGAAAGGGGCCAGTGGCGTAGCGTGGGGGGTGCAGGGGGGGGGGCTGGCCGCACCGGGCGCAACATCTGGGGGGGCGCGCGGAAGAGACTCGAGTGCTAAAATCCACGGGTTAGGGGGCGCAAATTACTTGCCTTGCCCCGGGTGCTGACAACCCACGCTTCGCCACTGAAAGGGGCAGTCTGCCTAGTTAATGTTAGATATTGTTTGTGGTTGTTTTCTTCTGTTTAATTTGCATTGTGTACATTTATGAAAGGCATATAAAAAACCAGGCTTTCCCAGGCCTATCAGTTTGTCCTTGAAAATCTGCTTTGAGTGGAAAATAATTGGTCTTTCTTAAACATCTTCAGCCAACTAAAGCCAGAAAGCTGGCCCATGGATATTACCTTGATGCCATCATTGGTAGAGCTAAAAAATGATGAACACTGCAAGACCATCAACCTTCCACCAGAGGTCAGGATTGTTCCTTCTTCCTGTCGAGGACTGCAGTATGTGCTTGGGGATGGCTTACATATGAGACTGCTAGTTCAAGCAGGTTTCAATAATACAAGTAAGAGTGACTTATACAGTATATGTCTTTTTATCACCAGCGTTCTGTCTAAAGTTGTAAAGCAAGTAGATCAAACTGTGAAGGATTAAGTATGTTTTCAAGAAACATGGCAATTGAACCAAAAAAGAAATGTGAGATGTGGGGATGGTTTAACTTTCAGCTGTGAGATTTGCCTGAACTGACTTCACAATGTGGGCAGATTCCCTTTTTTTCTTTCGTTAACTCCAGCTTGGATTTAACTGGATTTACTCCCTTTGCTGTGTCCTAATGAAAACAAAAGTTAGTAACAAACCTCCCTTCACAGGCAGAATGAATGTATGGCAAAGTAGCATTGTAAGATTAAAATAAGAGTTTTCTGTTAGCTTGCCTAGTTTTTTGAGTCCTTTTGAGATATAAGTCTGCACTCAGATTGTGTGTTTCGCTAAGTTGAACTGAATGCTGTTTCTGAAATTTTGTCAGTTCACAATGCCCCATGTCTTTGAATTATTTTTATTTTCCTTCAGTAATGTTGGCTACAGTACATTCCCATAGTTAAGCTTAGCTTAGTCCCACTGAAATCCATGGGATTTAGGCTGAAATTCTATACCCACTTATCTAGGAGTAAGTCTCCCTTAAATGAATAGGATGTAAGTAAGTGTATTCAGCTTTGGACTGTTACTTGCATGTAAGTGTGGATTTTGCATTGCTGCTGTATGATGTCACTTTGCTAGCATGATATAATTTTGTGGTGGTAGCCGTTGCATATTGAATATTATTGGGAACTATTTTATTTTTTACATTTTTTAATCCATGTACATTTAGAAGCTCCTGGTATGACTAAAAATATGTTATGTTGCTGTTTGACTGGAGTGGCGCTTATTTCTACAGCTTCCTGGGGTGGCAGATTACTTCTGACAATGTGTGTATAAGACACCCCCATGTATAAGATGCCCCCTATTTTTAGGGACTCCAATTTAAAAAATAGGGGATAGATTGGCCCACGTATAAGACGACCCACAGTTTTTCACATAATTTTAAAGTAAAAAAAAAACCCTAGTCTTATACACGGAAAAATACGGTATCTTGTTAGTTGGTTGTATATTAGTGGAATATGTTTTAAGTAGCTTCCATTTTAACAAGGCCCACAAAAATAATCCTGGGTGTCTGGATTCAAAACGCAGGGCTAAACTTGCTCTCCAGCAGGAGAGAGCCCCAGTAGCAAAGTTTACTTTTACAACAGTCAAGCAGCTGTATAGCATTGTGGAATATAGGTTAGATCCTTTTATCCCATTTAGTCCACTTGTAAACAGTACTCCTCTCTTTCTACTCCACTTGCAACGAACAAACTACACACTGTTAAGTAAGTTTAAAATGCTTTACTTACAAAATGTTCCAAATGTCAGATTCATGTATTTATCTAAGCAGCAGTAAGGAACACAGACAGAATGCTCTTGGATAGAAAATACAGAAAGGTATTTTACTGTAGCTGAATGTGTGGACAACAAGCCAGATCTGAACATAAGAAACCTGCTAGATCAGGACAAGGGTCCATCTTGTTCCAGCACCCTGTTCTTATAGTAGCCCAGCAGATGCCTACAAGCAAACCTGAGTGCCAGCATTCACCCCCACCCGGTGGTTCTCAGTAACTGGCATTCAGAGGCATGCCACCTCCGACACTGAAGGTGGAAAGTAGCCACTGTGGCTAGTAGCCATTGGTGGCCTTAGCTTCCATGAACTTATACAGTCCTCTTTTAAAACCATCCAAACTGGTGGCCATCACTACCTCTTGTGGGAGCGAATTCCATGGTTCTGCTATGCGCCTTTCTTTTATGAGTGCTTTCTTTTGTCTGTCCTGAGTCTCCCACCATGCAGCTTCATGAGCCCAAGTTCTGGGATTACGAGAGAAGAAGAAAAACTTTTCTCTGTCCACTTTCTCTGCACCATGCATAATTTTATCATGTCTTCTCTTACTCGCCTTTCCTCTAAACTAGGTAAAGGTAAAGGGACCCCTGACCATTAGGTCCAGTCATGACCGACTCTGGGGTTGCGGCGCTCATCTCGCTTTATTGGCCGAGGGAGCCAGCATACAGCTTCCGGGTCATGTGCCCAGCATGACTAAGCCGCTTCTGACAAACCAGAGCAGCCCACAAAAACGCCGTTTACCTTCCCGCCGGAGCGATACCTATTTATCTACTTGTACTTGACATGCTTTTGAACTGCTAGGTTGGCAGGAGCAGGGACCGAGCAACGGGAGCTCACCCCATCACGGGGATTCGAACTGCCGACCCTCTGATCGGCAAGTCCTAGGCTCAGTGGTTTAACCCACAGCGCCACCCGCATCCCTTTCCTCTAAACTACAAAACTCCAGATGTCGGAATCTGGTTCATCTCTGCTACAAGCTTGCTGGGCTATTAGCCTTGTCATCTTCAGCCCACTATGTGTTATATGACAATAATAATATGCGTCCACCATACATTGTACCATGTATGATAGGTTTGAACTACTTGAAATGTGGTATATTTTTCCTTCTGCATCCTGCAGTTTCTAAATGTCTTCCGGGGTGAATCTGGATGGTAATAT
This sequence comes from Podarcis muralis, assembly GCF_964188315.1. Taxonomy (NCBI): domain Eukaryota; kingdom Metazoa; phylum Chordata; class Lepidosauria; order Squamata; family Lacertidae; genus Podarcis; species Podarcis muralis. The sequence goes on from NC_135657.1 coordinate 80,686,704, forward strand.
TGCTTGCTTCTTAATGCTTAAAGTTATGTGGATTGCATTATTCAATATCTTTTCAGAACTGGTACCAGCTCTGGGCGACATCCTTAAAACCAAAAAGAATTGTACCTTTCACTGCCAGTCTTGCCGCGAGAGCGTAATAAACAACCGGTAAGTGCTGTACTCCCCTTACAGTTTGCCTCTGGATGAATGGGTTTCCATAGAGCTTAAATGAACAAGTGAAGACTTCTAGAGAACACTAGTTTGTACTGATCAGGACAGGAAAACATGTAGCTGTAGTGGTAAAATAAATTATTGGATTAGGTCGTTAGGCCAGGGGTGGGGAACTTCGGCCTCTCTTTCTCTGGCTCCTGGATCTCTCCCCACATCCCACTGGCCCCATTTTGCACTCCAAATCTTTGCCTGAGTTGAATGTGTCTTTGAATTCTGATAGTGCCTGTTACATGTCTGCATAGACCAGGGTTTCCAGTTTTTTTGGACTACAACTCCCATCATCCCTAGCTAACAGGACCAGTGGTCAGGGATGATGGGAATTGTAGTCCAACAACAGCTGGAGACTCAAGTTTGGGAAACCCTGGCATAGACGATAGAGAGGGTGGGTGGACAATTGAGACTAGCCAAATTTACAAAGGTAAAATTTATCTTCCTTGCACTTTATGGCTCTGGCTCTGACCACCACTGACATGTGGTCCCAAGAAGTTTGCTCAGGAATAAATGTGGCCCTCAGACTGAAAAAACGTTACTCACCCCCCATGTTAGGACTCTGCTTCAGAGATTTGGAGATCTAGGAATTTATGACTTTTCCTTCTAATCTGTGTCAGTTATGAATAGCTCATTGTTCTCCCTGTCTTCTCTTCCCCTGATTGTTTTATTTTAACACAATTTCTTTTTGTTTGTTACATTTTTAATTATCCTCTACCTCTCTGAGAGCCTTCTGGCTGAAGGGCAGGCTATTAAGGTTTCAAAATAAGCAAAGGTGTCTTCACACCTAAGGAACAGCTCTGGAAAGCTAGCTAGCTGTTTTGTGATTTTAGGTTGACCTCAACAATGGTACTTATTGGAATATTTCTCCTCCTTGGTTTTTTAGTCATGGGCCGTTGCAGTGCTATGCATTGCTTTGTTTACTACCCGTGTTTGCCCACATCTGCCCTATACATTTAAACACAATTATACCACTTTAAACAACCATGGCTTCCCCCAAAGAACCCAGGGAACTGTAGTTTGTGAAGCGTCCTGTGAGTTGTTAGGATACATCTAGCCCCCTCACAGAACCACAGTTCTCAGGGTGGCCCAACAATCCTCCTTCCCAGGGAATTCTGGGAATTGTTGCTCTGCGAAGGCAATAGGGATCTCCTAACAACTCACAGCACCCTTAACAAATTACAGTTCTCAGGATTCTTTGGGCGAAGAATAACCATGCTTAAAATGTACGTTATGGATGTGTCCTATGTCCCACGCTCTCTTGGTATCACGGTAGTGAGAGATTTTTTTCTTTCTTCCTCCCATATAGCTTGCTGAGAGGCCATGGCTGGTTTTCCCTAATTGGGTACAACCAAGGCTGCTTTGGCACATGGCTGGCAGGGGAGGCAACAGTCCTTTTCATGGTATTGTTTCTGCTATTCAGTAGCTCTCTGAGATCTGAGCCGAGTGGCATTTAAACTGATTTTCCTCTGCTAACTTTTCTGACGTTGACGCTTCCTCATTAATCCCAAATATCACTGCACATTTGCAGTGCGGGTACGCTGAAAAATGAAATGCAGGTGTCATCTGTTTAAGCTTCAGCTTACTGCATTACATTTTGTGTCGAGTATTATTTTTCTAGCATACACAGAAGGCTTGGTTATTAAGCTAGGGAAATATATTGCTCCAGGTTCCAAGCACATCCACGGGATTGAGTGCCTTTTGCTTTATTTTACTGTCTGACAGAAATGGATTTGTAAATGCTTTTTTTGCAAAAATAATGAAGCTACACAAGATTGCAGAAGCAAGTACTGAAGGGATTAAACAAGACATTGAAATTAATGTTTTGTAACAATCACACTCTGCCTTTTAAGTGTGTGTGTTGGTATACCTATAAGGTACATTCTTAGGTCTGAAATGAGTCTGGTTTGATATGTGTCATTAACATCTACCTAACTTATCATGTAGACGCTCATCAGGCAGAGGATGGCGGGGGCACGGGAGTTCTGCTCCAGACACTGTTACATTAACTCCTTCCTGAATTTCAGCCAAATAATTGCATTCTTGCCAGGCTCAATCTGTGTTGCATGAAATCTAAGACTGTTCAGTGGCATGTAGTTTTAAGCTAAGATTGTTTCAACCATGGCTTAGTGTTGAATGGGGATCGGGAGGCAATCTTCCTCCTTTAGCACAAGATCAGAGTGTCAGAAGTGGTATGAGAGAACTGCCATTTCTTGCAATGTTTATATTACATCACCACCCCCTGCACTGGTCAGACTGGATTTTGCAAGACTCTGAAGAAGAAGAAAAAACAAAACAAAATAAACTCTAATAGTGCAGTTGGCACTGCTGGAATTAATGGGTGGTATTCCACTATTTTTTGTGGTTGCGTAAGTTCCCCCTCTCCTTGCCCAGTGCCATTCCCAACTGCTCTGGAGGGTTGGGGGAAACCCCAGACAGATTATGGAGGCATGTGAAGGGAGGCAAGGGAAGAAATATTTGCTCTGATGTTCATTCACTTAAGTGTTATATTGAATACAACCCAGAATATGTAATATTTCAGAAGGCACCTATTGACTATGAAAGAGCTAATGAAGTTTAATATATTTTTCTCTCCTACTCTAACCCCCCCCCCAACTTCCTCAGACTGTCAAGTTTTTTCTTTATTTTTAGTTTTTGTATACACTTACCTGCATGACCACATTAAGCAGCACTTTTTGAAGGAAAAATAAAATAATGTTAAGTCTACTGAATTCCCCACAGCAATGCCTCCACCATTTCCAGAACGTTTTTTTAATTTCTAAGCTTTTGACCAGTATGTTGTTCTGCCCATGTTCAAAAAGAGCTTCTTTTCTTCTATTAACATTTCCTTCAGGAGTGAAGATGACTCCCATCCAGAATCTACTTACTAACCTATATAGGCAATCTCACCTTTCTTGAACTGTGTTAGCCAAGGGCAGAGTTGGGGTACCTGTGTGTGACCTTCCATATGTTGTTGGAATCCAACTAACATCAGCCCAGGCCAGCTTGTAGACCAACAACATCTGGATAGCATCATGACTCCTGCTTTATCAAAATGACTTGTCCATACACTAAGTCTAATTGGTCTGAGTCATTACAACTAACCCTTTCACTTTCATCCCTTTCAGGACGTTTCTCAGAGTTCTTTCCCTTCCCGGTGAGAACTGGGGTGATTTGGTGGAGGAATGGTGTTGTCACCCCAACCCCTTCAACGACAGCGTGCTTCAGCCACAAAATGGAGACTGTTTCCTTGGGCACAATTATTTCCTGATTAGTTCAGGAAGTGAGCCAACTGGGCCAAGTTCTGAAATCCCTCATTCAGAATCCCTGGGTGCTCCTTCTAGAAGCAGTGGCTCTGTCCTGGTGAGTACACTGGATAAATAATAATGGACAAGCGTACACTTGACATTTGTTTTGATTGTTAGAGGATTGCTGGAATGATAGATTTGAGTTGGAAGGAACCCTGAGGATCATCTAGTCCAACCATCTGCAATGCAGGAATATGCAGCTGTCCCTTATGGGGATTGAACCTGCGACCTTGGTGTTATCAGCACCATCCTCTTAAGCAACTGAGCTATTAGAGAGCATGCATAAGAGCCCTGGTTTTTCCCCCTAGTATCAGCAATGACAACAGGCACAGGCAACCAGCTTGTCTTTACATATTTTTTGCAATTAGCACTCTCTATTAAACGTACTTAAACTGTCCCTGTGATTGGAAACCTTGGCAGGCCAAGGTTTCACAGAAAGGGTTTACAGCACCTTCCAATCTTCCTGCTAATTATGTCAAGATCTCAAAATCTCTGCCTCCATCCCTAGGCTTAACCTTTCACATGTTCAGGTGAACATTGCCTTAGTAATTGTAATATTAAAAAGTAATATTAAATTAATGTTATACAACCTGTTCAGGGAAGTTTTTAATATTTAACGCTGTACTGTTTTTAACACTTGATTGGGAGGTGCCCAGAGTGGCTGGGGAAACTCATCCAGATGGGCGGGGTATAAATAACAAATTATTATTATTATTATTTATTAACCATCACACACACACAGAGAGCACGCCATAGGACGGCTCTTCCACATCACCTAAAGCAGTACTTTTCAGTGGAGCAGTTCACTCATTCTTCTGACACACGACATGTAATACATTTTTTTTGAATAATGAGCTGTTGAAGTTTGCGCTTGTGTGTTAAAAAAGCCAAAATAGCAGCCGATCCTTCTTTATTCTCCCTCCCACCTTTCCTCTCTCTCTTTCTTTCCTCTCTCTTTCTGTCTGGACCCAGCACATGGCAACTCTTCTGCAAATCATCGTTTAATACAATTTTTAAACACCCTGAGGTCACACAGCATTCTAGTAGCTATCTCTAGGGGGAAGTATTTTCTTCCTGACTATGTCAAGGACCTTTTGGAGCTGAAGCACAAAAAAGATATTAAGAGAGTAGATTGCCAGGAGCTGAAAGTTGTCAACACAAGATACATTGATTTAATTTGTGTGGCAAAAAGTATTGCCACTTTTGTCCAAACCGGTGAAAACACTCTCAGCTCGTTCCTCTTCTGCTACCTTATGTACTTCTAAGCAAGAGGGAAACATACATTGGGTGTGTAGCAATTGAACCTGGAAGCTCCTGCAGTCCTAGCCTTGTCTGCACAGAAGTAAGTCTTACTGAATTCACTGGGGCTTACTTCCACCTTAGTAGGGTTAGTATTGCTGCTTTTAAGTGCTTTGAATATTTAAGGAAGGGCTATATAAATATTTCTTCTTCTCTTTTCCTTGTGTGTAAAGCTTCCTATGTTCCTGATCATTTTAAGTTACAACATCAGTACTCTTTTACGTCATGATAGCAAACCCCATGCAGAAGTCTTCAGACTTAAACAATAAGGGTGGAATTCAGCATCACACTCTTCCAAACGTTTCCATTGATTTAACAGCTGATCCCTAGTGTTCTGTCTTTGGGATGGTCTAGACCAGGCTTCCTCAACCTCGGCCCTCCAGATGTTTTGAGACTACAATTCCCATCATCCTGGACTACTGGTCCTGCTAGCTAGGGATCATGGGAGTTGTAGGCCAAAACATCTGGAGGGCCGAGGTTGAGGAAGCCTGGTCTTGACACAAATTTGTAACAGCTGGGACCAAGTGCAATAGTTTTTAAAAGGTTGACTGGAGTGATTAGTCTTTCTGGATTGGCAATACAGTGGTGCCTCGCAAGACGAAATTAATTCGTTCCGCAAGTCTCTTCGTCTTGCGATGCACGGTTTCCCATAGGAATGCATTGAAAATCAATTAATGTGTTCCTAGGGAAACCGCCTTCAGACCAGGTCCGGGGACAGTCTGTCCCCGGACCTCTTCTGAAGGCTGGGGGGGGGGGGACAAGGGCTTTTCTTCCCACCCCCAGCATTTTAAAAAACCCCGGGACAGCGGAGGACTTCTCCGCTGTCCGGGGCGATCTTAAAATGCTGGCGGGCGGCATTTTAAAATCGCCCCGGGACAGCGGAGGACTTCTCCGCTGTCCGGGGCGATTTAAAAGCCCCTGGGAAGGCAGGCAGGGGGGACAAAGACTTTTGCCCCCCGCCAGCCTTCAGAAGAGGTCCTGGACCTCTTCTGAAGGCGGGGGGGGGGGGAAGTCTTTGCTCCCCCCCACCTGCCTTCAAAAGCCGTCGGGGACAGCGGAGAAACACAGCGTGTTTCTCCGCTCTCCCGGGAAGGCAGGCAGGGGGGAGCAAAGACTTTCGCCCCCCGCCCGCCTTCAGAAGGTGTTCCCGCCGCGCCGCCCGGCTTCGGAGGCAGGTGTTCCCGCCGCGCCGCCCGGCTTCGGAGCATCGTTCCGAAGCCCGGCGGCGGGGGCAGGTGTTCCCTCCCCGCCGCCCGCTTCGGAGCATCGTTCCGAAGCCGGGCGGCGGGGGCAGGTGTTCCCGCCCCGCCGCCCGGCTTCGGAGCATCGTTCCGAAGCCCGGCGGCGGAGGCAGGTGTTCCCTCCCCGCCGCCCGCTTCGGAGCATCGTTCCGAAGCCCGGCGGCGGGGGCAGGTGTTCCCTCCCCGCCGCCCGCTTCGGAGCATCGTTCCGAAGCCCGGCGGTGGTGGGAGGAGGTGTTCCCGCCCCACCGCCCGGCTTCGGAGGAGCCTTCCGAAGCCCAGCGGCGGCGGGAGGAGGTGTTCCCGCCCCGCCGCCAGGCTTCGGAGGAGGTCCGAGGACAGTGGGGAAGACGCGCTGCGCTTCCCCGCTGTCCGGATATTTCCCTATGGGCTGTCGTCTTGCGAAGCAAGCCCATAGGGAAATTCGTCTTGCGAAGCGCCTCCAAAATGGAAAACCCTTTCGTCTAGCGGGTTTTCCGTCTTGCGAGGCGTTCGTCTTGCGAGGTACCACTGTAGTCTCCCTTAATGTGAATACGATAACTGAGGTTTGAAATAAAAATGAAGCCATTTGTTCTGGGATGCAAAGTGCAGTCAAAAGTTTGAGTGAAGTTGTTTCAATAGACTTAACTTGGCCACTACAACAAGGTCCTGTGCCCAGAAAGACTTTGTATTTGTGGTCAACCTCAGGTGGAAGACATCACTCATTATCTCTTAGCCTGCCCCTTATATAGAGACCCAAGAGACAGCTTTCTGAAACCTTTGTTCACACAAGCAAGCAGGTGCACCAGGCAGAAACAGTTCCATTTCTTTTGAGTGACAATAATAGCTTCGCAAAACACAGAGTGACCCTCTGTTCACTGACTGCAAAATAAATCAGGATAAAGGAGTTCGATAAAATCTCTATAAATTGTTGTGTTGATTCAGAGGTGAAATCAAGCTGGGTTTGTTGGTGTGTCTGGTAACTTCTCTTTCTTACATCATGGATGATGGCTTATATTATGGGTGTATGTTCTGTATTATTAATACTATTGCCATATGTTTGTCATGGCCATTAGCTAGAACAGTAAACATATGAAGTTAATAAACTTAACTCTTTGCTTTGATTGTGGCATAACATTTTAAAAAATCAAGTGTGTGTGTGTGTGTGTCTCAGTCTGTAAATGTTGCTTCTTTGCCCTACAGAATTCAAAGGCAAATAGAAGAGTAATTTGCAGACGCTGCAAGACATTGTTGGGAGAGGTTCACTCCTCAGGTACGGAGTATGTGAACAAAGAATCCCTGGGCTGTTTCAATCACTTGCAGCTTGAGGATGTTTTTGTGTGCTGCACCAGTTATAAAAACACTGTGTGACATCCAGTGATGGCCACCCATTTGTACAATAGAAATCTTGGGCTGTGGCACGACACTACTAGTTTTCTCTTCTCCCTGCCCTGCCCAAATCTGCTCTGCTGGGTCCTCCAACACTCTGGAGCAGTTTTGGGGGGGTAAGCAGAGTTTTCAGGAGGATGAGCGAAGGGGAGAAGCCCAGTTGCGTGTGCAGATAAGTTCGGTAGATATCACCATTATTCATAGAGGTTTGCACGCCAGTGTTTGGGAGAGGTTTTTTTTAACAGTATCAATCTGCTAATGGGATCCAGTAGTCCTATTTAATGTCCTGTGTGGAAATGAAAGTAATTATTTCAAAATGAACTCCAGTTTAATGTATTTATTTTTTTTTGGTAACTTATTTGTTCATTTGTGGCTTAGTTAAACATTTAAAATAAAATAAAAATAGAAAAGCAAGCAAGGGTAAAGCACTACAGGTCTATAGACCCTTTAATGGTTGAGAATCACATGGAGCATGAGGTGGTTCAGGACTTGTATAAAAATAATCTACAAAAATTCAAATGGCTGCTGGTGTCTGCAGCAGCTGCTGGCTTGGGAGGATATATGAAACTTAAGACCTATTCAAATATATAACATGCTACTATTTTTAAATATGCTTTGATAACTGTTTTGATTTCTTCTGTTCTTTGTTTTTTGTTGTTGAAAGTGTTCTTGAAAAATTAGAGAGTTTGGATGTGAATATTTTAAATAACTTGAAATACTCAGGGGTAACAGTGGTTTATCAGTCAGGCTTGTCGTGGTTGTTTTTAGTCAGTCCTACTCCAGCAGTCTGTCATGAAATTTTAGCGGGCAAAGCTTGATCCAGATCCATGGGCAGACTCAAAATGGTTGCAATTTTTTGAGCGAGAGGGCAGTTTACATCTGAAGCCCCCTTTGAAGTCCCATTTGAATACACTCCCTCTCCTTGTAGTATATGTGTGGTTTATGTATTAGTTATTTGTCCCACGCTTGTGACTCAGTAAGGCTTCAGCTCTGAGATTAATTCTGCATTTGGTAAATATAGTACAGATACTTATATTATTTTTACTTCTAGGTGCCACAAAATACTATTTCACTGAACTGTTTGTTCAGCCATCTGAAGAAGGTTTTGACATGGTACCAAGGTGTGAAAGAATTCTGCATTTTAAAACTTTTCAACAGTTCTGCCTTTGTTTCGTTTTTTCCTATACATTTCATGAAATATAACACACATTTAATGGTATTTGAAACCATGTTAATTAAGTGCATTCCCTGCTTTTTCTGTTCTTTCTCCTGCTAAGAAGTGTTAATTAGATTGTGGCATTAGCAAATGGAATTCTTGAAGTCAAAAGTCATCTGGCTGATTAAGGGATGCCAGTTTTTATGGTACTCTGTAGCCATCAAACATCACAAACTTTTTTAAAGGTTCTTATATTTCTTCCCAGTAGAAGGAAATGTGCATTCTTCTTCCTTGAACCGAAAGTCTATTCCAGAAGCCTGAACTGTATCTAATCATGTATGGATAATCTATTCAGGGAGCAAAGGAGAAGGGAATATTTTTTATCCTCCCCTCTGTTTGCCCAGACAGATGTGATATGTGGTATTAGACACATTATGGCTTGGGTTGTTTGTGTGCTACTCAAGCTCTTAGATTGGACTTCAGCTGTTGAATGCACTCTTTTGGCACATGTGTCTCCTCTCCATGTATTTTCCTTATAGATGCTGAACTTATATGTTCAGGTCACACGCTAATCTACTGTATTCTCTTGGCTTATCATCCTGCTACACCAGGTGTGGAGACCTTTGGCCTTCCAGATGTTGCTTAACTGCAATTCCCATTAGCAAGCATGGCTAATGGCCAAGCATATTTGGAGCTGGAGTTCAGCAACATCTGGAGGGCCAAAGGGGTTTCCCCACACCTGTTCTACACTATCATTATAAGGCTTAGTGCAAAGCCAAGTTCACAATGTTACCGAAACAGTTAATACTTGCATTTCCCCCCCTGACTGCATTCCCTAGTATTCCTACTGGTCACCCTGCCCTTGAAAACCACTGTTATCATCCTTGCAATGCCCTTGTAACATCCCAGTTTATGATGTGCTTACAACAGTATTAATAATCCCCAGCCTGAGCTGTTGTATTTGCTGTTGTAGCAAGTTTTAGGGTTAATCAGTGGCAAATTATGCAAACTTAAAAGTTGCTGTAATTAATTTCTGCCATGAAACATATAATTGCCAATTACAAGCTGATACTTGACCATCTTTTTCTAACCTGCACAGCAATCAGTTTCAATTAGAGCTTTCTTCCTTTTCTTAATTGGAGGGATGGCTTTTAAATAAAACATTTTTGAACAAATTTCAGCAGCTGTATCTGTGCTGCAACTACCATAAAGTGCTGCAACTACCTTGCATTGTGATGACCATTATATGGATTGGTTTCTCTCTTTATCGAGGTGGAAGGTTTTTCAGCACATGGTGTGTATGCACTATGCCAGGAGTCAGAAATTTAGAGATAGGAGACAATAAGGATATGCTGAAGAGACAATAGAGATCTGTGTTTATATGTTAGTCCTGAAAAGGGCCATAAGCTCTTTTGGACAGGGTTGGGGTCTGGCATGTACATACAGTCAGGCTCACATTATAAGATGCTGGGGATTATTTTCATTAAGTGCATTCCCTTTGCCTTGAACCTTCTGGAATGCAGTACTGTATTAGATCAGGTGTGACATTTTATTGTATAGTTGGAGGGGGGGATCATTGCTAAGGAAGAAGGTACAGAAATCTGGTTGATTACTAGACGTAAAGAACTCCAAATTGCTTTTGTTTCTGTACTGCAGAATAGTTAATGGGCCAGTTTTACCTCAACAAGGCATCTTGAACAGGACACTGTTTTATTCCTGTCCTTTGCATTCTTCATGTGTTGATGATACTTCCATGACCTTTTTTTTTTTTTTTTTACTACACTTGCTGTTTCTGTTGTCCAAAGCCCTACTAAATATTTTTGTGTGATTGGGGCTGAAAGGTACCTCTTCCACAGGTAAAAACGGCACTGGAAAATGCAAATGTCTCACTTTTCAACAAGCCTTGCCCTGATTTTTTCTCTCTTTTTACATTCTCAGTTGCTTTTCATGCAATGGCAGTCATATGAAGCTTTCTTTGCTTTTCAAAAAACAGGTCTCCCTTTATACAAAGTGTTGTTGCCCAGTGCCTTGAAGAGCTTTCTTTTGCTAGAAGCACATTTAGGTTCAGCATACAAGGAACTGATGGGACAACCTACATCTTGGTAAGTTGCAGACCTGTTAACTTTTTCATACTGTGATATCCTACGACTTGGCTCCAAATCCTTCCATGCTGTTTAGCTTGCTCACCCTTGCTAAGCAGGCGTTGTTAATTCTTCTAACAGCTAACAGTGCAGTCTGATGCACAGTCTACTCAGAAGTAAATCTGAGGGACAGTTAATCCCAGTTAACTGTCCATAAGATTGCACTCAAAGGCTGCAACCCTATGCCTGCTTACCTGAGAGTAAGTCCCATTGAACTGAATGGGATTTACTTCTGGGCAGACTGCATTCAATGCCACTATTCCTCTTTAAGGGCCGAGTAGATATGTAGGGTTGAATTGTAGTTGCATTCCTACAGAAATTGCAAAATGCAATTGAAATTATTGGCACAATTGCATTGTGTAAGGGAAGTCAGAGGGACGTGGGTGGCGCTGTGGGTTAAAGCCTCAGCGCCTAGGACTTGCCGATCGAAAGGTTGACGGGGTGCGCTCCCGTCGTTCGGTCCCAGCGCCTGCCAACCTAGCAGTTTGAAAGCACCTTCGGGTGCAAGTAGATAAATAGGGACCGCTTACCAGCGGGAAGGTAAACAGTGTTCCGTGTGCTGCGCTGGCTCGCCAGATGCAGCTTGTCACGCTGGCCATGTGACCCAGAAGTGTCTGCGGACAGCGCTGGCTCCCAGCCTATAGAGTGAGATGAGCGCACAACCCAACCCTAGAGTCTGTCAAGACTGGCCCGTACGGGCAGGGGTACCTTTACCTTTTTTTAAGGGAAGTCAGGACTTCATCACCATTTGCCATGGAATGTCCATTGTTATAGCACTTCCAGAATTTGTCATCTATAGTAAATGAACAGGATTTGCATGGGCAGTGCCCTAGATTTGGGATCTAGGGCTGCAGCCATAGGGCCCAACTACTTTGTGGGAATGTTCTGGGGTGCAGGAGAGGATATATTGACTAATTATATCCTTATCCAACTTGTGCTAACAAGTTCCCAAAATACCAGCAGAGTTTATAAACATTCCCCTTTAAGTTCACAACGGTAACGCTTGCACAGGTTCGCTAGAACCTCTATAATAATTACCCTGGTAAGTTCCCCTTTTGTTCCCTCATAAAATACAAGACACGACACAGTCTTTATAAAAGTATAAAAGAGTTTACTCACGTTCTGTTCACAATATGATCCCAGAAGGCAGACAGCTTAAAAAGGTTACATCCATTCAGAATCTATCTTGTATCAAGATAGTCCTTATCTCCTCTCTTGGCTGGGAGCCAAGAGAGCATCCTTAGATGTTTCCTCATCGAAGGAAGATGGCAGAGAGAGAGAGTGGCTGCCTGCCCTGTGCTTTTGTCATTACCTGCACAGGTGAGGCCACACCCACCTCTGGTCACATGCGGAGGAAGTCTGTCCCCAGGAAGTTTACCTGCTTGCTGGACTGACATCCCTCCCCATGTTCTAACATGTACACTCTAGGAATGTTGTCATTGACTGCTCCTGTGTTTACATCCCACAATGAGAAGCTGTCTATAAACAAATAATAAACTATAAATACACATACCTGAAGTAAATTCCATTTAACTTTGTAGGACTTACTTCTAGGTACACATGCATAAGATTAGGCCGTGAATCATAATCATGGGAATGCTGGATTTGAAGTTTCATTGCCCTTTAACTCCATGTTTATAAGTGTGCTTCTGTCTGTGTATGCAAAAAAGTTAACCAGTCAGTGAAATGAACATAGCAAGAGGGCAGCCCAAATGTTCAAGGAGTCCTGGAGCAACTTTCCTATGAGGAAACCTTACAGTGTTTGGGACTTCTTAATTAAGAAAGGTGAGTAGTTGGGGGCAGGGTGGGGCCAGGCACGAGAAAACTGTATAAGATTATACATGGTGTGGAGAAAGTAGTTAGAGAGAATTTTTGCTCCCTCATAGTACTAGAACCTGGGGTTATCCAGTGAAGCTGAATGTTAGAAGATTCAGAACAGACATAAAGAAGCAGTTCTTCACACAGCGTGTTCTTGAAACTATGGTATTTGCTGCCACTAGATGTAGCAATGGCCATTAACTTGGATGGCTTTAAATTGGGATTAGACAAATTTGTGGAGGACAAGACTATTAATGGCTTATGGTCATGATGCCACTGAATGCCAGTTGACAGGCAACATGAGTGGGAAGAATGCTGTTGTGCTCATGCTCTTCTTGTGGGCTCCCTGTAGGCATCCGGCTGGCCACCATGAGAACAGGACCTGGCCTAGCTGGGCCTTTCATTTGACCCAGCTGGGCTGCTCTTATGTTCTTAAATGGACTGGACCCCCACCCCACCCCTTTCTTTTAAAAAAACAAAGCCCACAACCTGTAGGTTTCTCTCTTCATTCGCAGATGTGGCTACTAAATTCTGACACACTTCTGGTGGAATCTTCAGGAACACCGGCCTGCAGTAATATTTTTACAGTGTTTGAACATGATATGTCGTCTGATTTGAGGCCGTTAAAGATTCAGAAGGCTATCAAAGTCCTTTACCATCCCTGTGTGAAAAGCAGAAATAAGGAGTAAGTACCTGCTTACTTCTATTAAATGTGGCTTCTATTAAAACACCGTAGCAGGTTATTATTTTATTGCCATTGTTCAAATCGCCAGTGTTTTTATTTAAGCCAGTGAATTCTAATGCAGAAAGGTTTTATTTCACCTGTTTGAAATGGGATGAAGCAAAGTCATCATAATGTTTGACTACAAAACAAGATATTGCACTATTTTATATAATACAGTGTTGGTATAATTGCGGTATGAGGATATCTGTCTATATTCTGCTGATGGCTTTAACTGATGATAGAGCAGAATTTAATTGTTTTAGTACTTGCCCTGTTAAGGAATATGGGCTTCTTTAGTGTGCTTACTTTTTCATCTGTTGGCTTCCTGATCCTGGCTTTTATTTTGCAATATATAAGCAGTATGAGGTTATAAAACATCTGTTCACCCCCCCCCCCCAAAATGCCTTAAGGTCATGTGAGGGCTAGCTTCACCCCTTGCCACCCTTATTTTAATATTCTTTTGGGAGCCACTCAGAGTGGCTGGGGAGGCCCAGCCAGATGAGCGGGTTGTAAGTAGTAAATTATCATCATCATCATTATTATTCACACAGCCATGTTCTCTAAAGGTTCATGCATTTAGCTGGCACATGAACACTTTTTCTGATAAGGGCGATTCCTTCCATATATTCTCAGTGTAAAAGAAACATAGTTTCTCTTTGAAGTTATAGTCATTCACCTTTTATTAACTCCACATGTTTTAATGATTCCAAAGGTATTTTCTTCAGCAAGGAATTTTGTACAGGTGGGACAACTTCATTTTTCACGAATAATTCCCATAAATGGAAGCGGAGTTCTTAGACTTAAAAGTAGCCAGGGAGAATAAAGGTGGGAATGACTTTATGCACATATGTACTGATATTTATGTCTAAGTGTAAAGAAATCCTGTTTGCTTAAACAGTGTTTTAGTGAGTAGTGTGTAATGTACAATGTACATTTGTAATGTGTTTGGTGAGGGAAGTCTTCTGTCTGGTCAGGTGAAAGTTGGTTTAACCTTCACTTAGGGACCGTAACTGACAGCTGAAGAGGGGTTGGAGATAGAACTCTCTGTGTGCAAATGAAGGATAGAAAGTATTCGAACCACAGTTCATGGCTCAGTTGGTAGAGCACGAGACTCTTAATCTCAGGGTTATGGGTTTGAGCCCCACATTGGGCAAAGAGATTCCTGCATTGCCAGAGTTGGACTAGACGACCCGCATGATCCCTTCCAACTCTACCACTCTATGATTCTATATTCTGATTGGTGGCTGCAGGTTTAGAATTCTTAGTTAGACAGTGTGATTGGCCGGGATTGGACTAGAGGGGCCAGAAGAAGTGTATATATGACCAGGTGCTGGTCAACAGTAGTTAGCTATTGGTTAGCCAGCCCTTGCTGGTCAGAGGGAGATGAGGGGAGAACCTGCCTACAGCAGTAAGGGAGAACTGGGGGGAGCCAGTTTAGAAAGCAAAGCTTTGGTATCCTGTAGGAGAGCCAAAGGAAGAGGACAAGGTAGCAAAAACAGACCTGCATTTCAATAGGTCAGTAGGATTGAAGCAGAACTAATGCTTTTTTGTGGTAAAGAACCAATTTACATGCTAATGCTTTTGTAGCTTTTGAAGCAGCAGATGCAATGGGGTGCCTTTAAATTTGTAGGACTGTTGGTTGACAGGGTTTTCTTTTATAAACACACCACCTGCACTCCATACCCTGGATGAGGTACTTTCTAGTTCATTTGTTCGCTCTCTTAAAACTTTAAGGGACATTTTAAAAGAAGCTTGTGCAGAATATGCGGTGCTGAATGGCTTGCTTTCTTCATAATTTTAAACAGATGAGCAAGTCTCTTGATGCACAGACCACATAATAGCAAGGGCATTTTTGTCTCCTCTGAGAGACTGAATAAGGACATAAGGCAGGAGGCTACCGTGGTGTAACTAGCATGGGGTTAGACTAGAGTGATGAGGTTCACTATGGGAAAGGTAAAGGTAAAGGTACCCCTGCCCGTACGGGCCAGTCTTGACAGACTCTAGGGTTGTGCGCTCATCTCACTCTAGAGGCCGAGAGCCAGCGCTGTCCAGAGACACTTCCGGGTCACGTGGCCAGCGTGACAAAGCTGCTCTGGCGAGCAATATGGGAAACTCGTATTCAAATCCTGACTTAGTCATTGAAGCTCAGCAAGTGGTCTTGGACATTCACACTCTCTCAGGTTATCCTACAGTACAAGTCTAAAATAAACTCCATGTTCACAAGCTCTTTTTGGGAAAGACAGGATACAAACATCATCAATATTTTTTCCAGCTTGTTTGGATAGGGCCGAAGGCAAAAAACTGTGATACAAAGAAACTGAGACAAACCACTTCTTTGTTTTTTTGAGTGCCTTTACTCGAGATACATTTAATCACTTGCTTTGGGCTTCACTCCCTTCTAAAATAAAATCTTAAGTCCTCCGGTATAGAAGCTGGTGAACTGAATCATCAGTTTGTTCTTGATTGGTTTTTGTGTGTGTGTGACCTTTAAGTTTTTTTGCTGTTAAAACCAAGAAACCCAAATTGAAAACCTGATTGCTTAATCATTTTAAGGAAGGTTTAGCTTTAAAACCATTAAAATTTTTATTTTCAGTCATACAGAGTACACTTGAGCATGGTAGCATATAAAGCTATATTCCCGTTCCTCTTTCTTTGTCAGCTGTATTTTGGTAGAGCTCAGTTGCAGTATAATAGGTTAGCTATCTGTTGTACTCCCTTTCCATATCCAACTGAGGACATCTGAGCAACACCAGAATATTGCTCCGAGCTATGCAAAAATCAAAACAAAAAAGCAGTATGAGGTAAAGTTTGGTCCCACCACAACAATTTATTTTCTCTCATGCAGCAGGCTCTTTGGATCTCAGCCCAGTACTTCTGGGTAATTTACATTTGCTCTCAGTTCTTAGCTTCTGCCTCATAGAAGTGTTTACTTGGCTGTTGAAGCTGCTTTTGGGTAGCTTGGGGACTTCTGTGGATTATCTTTATCTGTAATAGTCTTGGAGCACAATCTTCAGCACCTGCTCTCAGAAGTAAACTCCATTTGAAGTTGGTTGGACTTAACATCCAAATAGTGTGTTTAGAATCATGGGCAGGTTGGGCCAAGTGACTCATGTTCACATGCAGATTATTCTGAGTTTGCTCTTGTGTTCCTTTCACTGATGCCCACAGATATAGATTGTAAACACACGTCATCAATGTTCAGCACACTCATCAATGTGTATTTGCTTTAGACTCAAGGCTGCTCATGGAACTGTATTAGGAGCAAAGCTGCCTCACTTCTTAAACTTGTATCAGTCCCTTATACCCTGTTCTTCCCCCAAAGAGCTCGGAATAGCTGACATATAGTTGCCAGGCAATTCTGCACTGAGGTCGTTCTTTGGCTCAGAGTTGATTGGCTTTAGAAGTAGAACTACAGCATGTGCCTTCAGATCATTCTCTGACGGGGTTGTTGCTTTTATTAAGTGACACCATTTCCCCTTTCTTAGTGTTTTTCTTTCCCTCATAATTATCTCGGCCAATGAAGAATCATGTAGTGAAGATAACAATGTTAAGACACTAGCTTGAGTTTCCTCAACTTGGTACCCTTTGGAGTTTGTTGTACCACAACACGTTATCCCTGACCATCATCCATGTGGCTTGGGAGGTGGGAATTGGGAATAAAAAATCTGGATAGTACCAGGTTCGGGGAAGGCTGTACTAGTTAATCAATTACACCTGGGATCACTTAAATGAATTAATCTGGTTTAGGTGATGTGGTGCTATAGTCCCTTTAATATTAGCTTGTGGGTTGCATGGGAATTTGTTTGAATCCCTGGAATAAGCCTAAACACAGATGCCTCTCATTAAGACCTCAAGGCCAGTGTTGAATGGTAATTAAAGACACATACTTATTTCATTGGGCGGAAGGGGTGAACGCACATAGTCAGTGTTCCCTTAAAACCTGGGCTGCAGTGAGCATAACAAGCTCTCAGCATGGATGGTCAGCGACTGTTTGGACCTTAGAAGATACTGTATTTTTCTGTGTATAACATGCCCCCTATTTTGGGGGACTCAAAATTAAGAAAGTGGGGGCGTTGCCCCCATGTATAAGATTCCCCCCCTTTTAACATTTTTTTTAGTAAAAAAAAACCCTTGTCTTATACACAGAAAAGTACAGTATTTTGCTTTGTTGCTCAGCCTGCTTTTTACCAAGTTTTATTTTAATAAAGTTTCTTGTATGCTTTTATGGAAATTGGTCTCACTTGAGTTTCTAAACCTTCGATCTTGAATACATATTCAAAGTGGGTCATTCATTACAGGTGAGTACAGGGGTTCCCGAATTATGTCAGCCAATCAGGGAGGTTGTTCGGGCCCATGATTACTAGACAGGCAAACATTTGTTGTTCTTTTAGAAGTGATCCATTAAAAGATTTCTGAAAGTGGTGACATAATAAACCACTTCTTACTGGCTCAGCCCTAGTTTGGATAGCATTGGTTGCTTTGACTCATTTTGTACTTTAACTAGCAACCACTCTTTTGTGTCCAACTCATGGAGGTACACAAATGAAACCAGCTATGGGAAACATGTGACCTTGCAGATGTTGCTGGACTACAGTACCCATAATCCCTCGCCATCATTCTACCCTTAACATCTGGAGGGCCACATGTTGTGCACCAATGGTTTATACACTGCAAGTATATGGAAAGAAAGATCTGTTTAATAATGGGTATTCTGTAGCTACATAATGAAGGAAGTGGGGCCTGGCCATCAAACTTGTCTCTTTCACTGCACAGCTATTTGCCCATAATGAAGCTGCTTCCAGAGACCCATTTTCTGCAGTACTGTGTACCATAAAACTCAATGACAAATCTTACATTTATTGCCCGTTATTATTGAGATACCTTATTAAGAAGGGAGTGTGGGCTTTTTGTTGTTCTTGGTGTTTGTATATCTCCCCGCAGTTAGTAATCACTTTCTGTAATTTGAAATATTATTGTGGATTTCATATATCAAGCTCTTAATCCATTGAAAGACATAACTGATCTCCTGAAACATTATGTACTCAAAAGACAGAATTAGATGCTCTAATTAGAGTTCTGATTCTCATGTCCCCCACCCCCCAATCCCCTTTTTATATTGTCAAGAAGTTCGTTTGCACCATTAGTAGAAATTGTAAGACAAGACATCTCTTGGGTAATGGTGGGATAATAAATCCCTTAGTAATGTAGCTGTCAGAATATTTTTTTTAAAAAAATCATTTTAATTTTCATTGCAAATGCTAAGCCAACAAGGAAAGACTTGGGAAATAATGATTGTCTTCTAGTGGACAAGAGTACTGTCAAAATACACAAGGACAAGTGAAAGTTAAGTTGGCTTTCTGGAGTTTTGTACATGGCAGACAAGTTCCCTCACCACAGCTGAAAGCTAGTTTTTGATGCAGGTTTTGTGCCTGTTTGATTAATGTGGGATGGGAGGGGGCGCTGCTTGGACAGGGCATTTTAGGCTATGATTTTCTTGGATTATACCATGTCAGGCTATTGCAGAGGTGTGAGAAGTGTTTCCCTCCCACTCCCCATTCTGAGAACCGTTTTTTCTTATATGGAACCTTTTGGGGACTATAAGTGGTGAGTGATACCAAAGGTGGAAAAACTGGGCAGAACAACAAAGGAGACTCTTGTTTTTGTACATTGGACTGTATTTTAGCTGCACAGAAGTTGCCCCACTCCAAATTAAAGGCCCTTCAAAGTCTAAAGTAATAGGACAGGCTTTGCCTGGTCCTTTTAAAGATGATAATGGAGAGAACTCCATTATCCTCCAATATAGAGGACTATATTGTGGAAAGTGCCCCACAATTTTGATGTCATGCCTGGAAAAGCCCTCTGTCTCTCTTTTTTGAATCTCTAAAGATGGGGGCATGGTGAAGATCTTAATTGATAGCAGGTGAGAGAAGGCAGCATTTCTCCCTTCAGAAGCCCTAGTCTCAGACCATATAGTTTTGAAGCCCAAACCATCAACTTGAACTGAATGCCAGAATGAACTGGTAGTTAGCAAAGATACCAGCATAATATGATTGGGGTGCTCAGTTGCAATTAGCGACATGACTTCTGCATTTTGAACCAGCTGCAGCATCCAGATTCTGCTCAACAGCAGCCCCACGTACAATACATTGCGGTAATCTGCCTAGGCTGAAATCTATTGAGGTTCTAGTTTTTTACATGCAAGGAGAGGAGTATGTGTGAATATTAAAGCATGTGCTCCCCCTTCCCACAACTCAAAGTAGTTCAGTCCATAAAAGCTAAACCACTGAAATATAAACTGGCCCTTTGGCATTTTGTTACCCAAGGGCAATGGGCTGAATGTTGCAGGATGGGAGAAGTTTATACCCTCCATATTAGAAAACTCTGTTGAGGTTTTATTTGCCTCAGAGATGAGAGAAATGTGATTGCGATTTACATAAGTAAAACGGCTAAGCTCCCTGATAGTCGGACATTGCCTTTGTAATTTTGTTTACTTAAAAATGAGATTATTATGTCTGAAAATAATGTGTCATTAGCCACAGCCTGCAATGATTTATCATAATTGGCTGCTTTACATCCATTTGAAATAGCTAGGCACATGAATTTTCCCTAAGGCTACATTAGTCAGCGTGAGCTCAAACTGCTAGGTTGACATTTTTTCCTCTCCAAACTCATATGTGAGTGTAAAAATTTTATGAGGCAACTTTAACAAGGCCCTTTGGGATTTGGGATTATTTGTCTTAAGTTCTTATTAAAGACAAAAAAAAGTTTCCTTCACTATGTTTATCCAGGTAGAGTAAAGCTCCTTTTTCAGAGGCTAGACTGTTTAGAAATAAATAAGATTTGACAGAGAGAATCGGGAATCAAGTACAGGAGGTTTTCTTCTGTGCTAAATGTATTTTGCCAAGATAAATGTTAACTGTGACAACATATCCCAGGTTTCTAAGGCTATTTCTCTAGATTAGAAGGTTTGTAGAAGAGGAAACTACTTTTTTCCCCCTGCCAGGAAATAGTGAGTTCTGATAAGTGAAAAGTGATGCGCATTGAGGAAAAATTGTCCCCATTAGATGCATACAACAATGGATTTGAACAAGCAACTACTACTCAAGAAAGCAATGCTGGAATCACGATAAGCTCTGAAAAGGCTATCTAACGCAGTTACCAAAAAAGGGAAAAGCTACAAAGGAATATATTTTTCTTTCTCTCTAAGGAAAGGTTAAAAATAATACATCTGTTATCCTACTGCCCCTGTATAAAGGACTGTGTACCCACACCTTTTGGGTTTCTATCCAGTCCTGGTCATTCTATGGTGCAGCTCTAACATTGTTCCAAACCATGGTTAAGGAAGCTTAAGTATTTTTTGGCATGAGTTTGAATTGGTAAACCATGGTTTTGGGTCATCCAGCAAACCTAGATTTGCAAGTGGGTTTGTAAACCATGACTTGGGCTAATTGATGAGACCTAGTTATAGCCTCTCTGAAGCCAGCTGGACCATAACAACAGAAGTCTTGAACAGATGGCCAGTGAAAGAAGACATGGAGCGCTAAACCATGACTTGCTTTTACTTTTGGAATGTCAAGCCACTGTATGCGTTCTAAACAATGGGTACCACAAACTGGTATGGAGTTTTTATCAGAAGATATATAATCTTACCAAAGAAAAGCCTAAATGAATTAGGAATCTGTTTTAGAAACGAGATGGCTCAAAAGAGGAAGCAGTTGAATTACAAAAAATAGAGACCATCTTTATGTATCTCACTTTCGTTAGTTTCATTTAAGAAAAAGGAGCTTGGGTAGGTGGGGATCAGAAGACTGAATCACTTGTTCTATGGCTTTTCCTATTTTCTTGGTAGCCTATTCATTGCCATAGGTTTATTATTTATACCCAAATTTTGAGTACAACGTGGTGCATATCTCCCAAAAGTAGTGCATCTAAATAACATTTATTATTTAAATAAAAGGGGAAGGGCTGTATTTCAGTGGCAGACAACATGCTTTGTGTACATAAGGCAAGGGTTCAGTTCCCATCACCTCCAGTTTTTTAAAAAGGATCCAGTAACAGGAGAGAACAATTTCTGTCAGAAACTATGCAGAGCAGTTCCTGACCAGAAAGGACAATATTGGGTTTGATGGATCTGGCATAGGTCAGTTTCTATGATTTAAAAGAAATGACAGTTATATAAAATCCAAATAGACTGCCTTAGACTGTGTATTCACTATACAGATTTAACCTACCCAAATCTTAAAGCTATATAAGTATCTAGCATTACCTTATTAACATCTACTGAGGTTTATAATGGGAATATTATTAGATGACTACATGGTTTAGTTGAATATATATTCTTTGGCTGGATTTTAGGTTCTCTTATCAATATCAAACTCTACTGGTGATGTGTTGGTATCGAGCAATCACAGTGTTCACTGTGGTTTTAAACTGCATTGTGTTCTCATCTCTTTCCATGGAAGATAATGTCCCTTTAGAATGTTTCCAAGCTAATATGAAGATATTCCTCACTGGGATGTATTAGCAGTCACAGTAGTGTAAGACTGTTTATGCTTTTTGTATACTATATAGAAGCTACTGAAATAGCAAGGAATGTATTCTGGAATTTATTGAAAATAAGTACACCAGCCTTGATTAGCATAGAAAAGTGACAATTGGGTAATAACATTAGCTGGTCCTAATAAAGGTATCTGCTGAATGCATATAAAGAGCTGTAAACTCCTGGTTCTATTTAATGTTTCATGAATAGTATTCTTATTACTGTATTATAAAGTAACATGTGACCCTAATCAGACCCTATAAATTTTGGAATCACATGAAAACAAAAATGTCACAAGCATGATCCCATGTTCCCCAGAGCCTTATTCGGTCTGGATATGAACTAATCTATTAAAAAAATAGAAAGAAAAAACTAATTACCGGTATGTAACTAAAATTAATATCCAGCTTTGTTAATGTATCTAAGTACTTCCTGATGGGAGCAAGCCCTTTATCTCAGTAACTAATTATGAAACTTGCATTTATTTTTTTACAGGAAGGCTGGCAAGATGTAATCCAAGAATTCCCCAACCATTTTTGGGAGGCACATTTGGAAAACAAAAGTTGTTGTGGGCCCCACAAAATGTCCATTTCAATAAAAATAAAAATTAGTGATGTTCAGATGTACCTCTGAAATACACCATATGAAACCTGCTGCCGTAATAACAGATAAAAATCAGGCAACCCCCATTGTCCTACTAAACCAACAATCCTCAATTAAAAAGAGGTGCAGGCAGGGAGCCTTGGTGGGAGACCCTAGATCTAGCTTGTTATAGCTGCCACAGTATAGCATCTGGGAATAAGCTCTATTGAACTCAAACAGACTTCCTTCTGTGTAGACTTGTATAGGATTTCTTTGATAAGTCTTCATAGCGCCTGCTGCAGACTCTGTGAAACTTTCATCCTGCACACTCCCCACCCCCGACCACCTTTTTGTTGGTTTGTTTTGTGTGCCTGCTTAACATCCAGCCAGAAAAACAGTTCTGGTGAAGTACTATATTGTGATAGTTGTTTCTTTGGGGTTTTCTTCTAATAAACCAGTATGGCTACCTTAAATATTTGGTTGCTAACTTGGGCAGATTTCATCTGAAAGACCATGCAACAATAAATAATTCTTCAAGTTGAAGGGTTCAGGTAGCAGGCAAAGAAGAAAAAGATCCATAATACTGCACAGTTGTTAGAAATCCCTTTAGGCTACAAGCTTTTCCAGGAGAGGTGAATTTTATAAAGTCAGTGTTAGCTTATTTTCAGCCATGGCTGTTGTGTCGTGCTTAAGCCCACCCTCCAAAAACAAACCCACAGCACATCTCCTATAATGGGATCCTATTCATCAATGTTTTCATACTGCATCCTTTGAAAGGCAGTGCAGTGAGCTGCTATTGAAAGATACTTTTTAAAAAAATCCTATATCACTCTCTAGGGAATTGTATATTTAGGGCAGGCTGCCAGACTGTAAGAAACACAAATGAACAGGCATGGGTTAGTGACTAAACTTCAGTCAAATGCTCCCAACATATAAACTCATATAACTGGCACACTTTGAAGTATTGCTATTATTTTATAGACTTATATCCTTCCTGTCAAGGGAGGCTACCTATGCAGTAGCAAAATACAATAAAAATGCAAATGGAAAAAAGTTCCAAACATTGGCATTAAAATAACAGAAGCAGAAAAATGTGCTAAAAGACACATCCATAAATAATTCAAATGCAGATGGAACTTAAGGATCTGCTAGAGAATCCAGTTGGCAGAAGAATGAAGTTGCTTCAGTAGCAGTTGTTGCTGTAAGTCTGTGTGGCCCCAGAAGATAATGGGGTAGAGTTGTCTCAGGGCTAAAGGAAGATATGATTGCCTTTTTCTGCACATAGCAGACCCTTCACATGACAGTAGGCTGTCCATCAGCTGCTTGTTATTTTAACATTTATCACCAGGATCATGCCATTATGACAGTCTGGTGGCTTGAGATTATGGCACATGCAGAAGCTGTGGGCAAGGTTTGAGAAGAATGGGTTGGTCAGTTACCCTCTGCACCCCAAATAATCCTGAAGCGTTTGCATTAGGCTATTTGCATACTAGGAATAAAATACTGCTATTTATATTGAGATGTTCTCAAAAGGACTTCACAGTCACATAACATTTCTTTAGTGACCCTACCTTAAGATATGCTAGTATATTTACGTCCACATTGCAGATCAGGGTCTGAGATAGAGAAATAGTATTTTGCTCATGACCACAGAGCCTAGGTCTTGCCGATCAGAAGGTCAGTGGTTTGAATCCCGGTGACTGGGTGAGCTCCCATTGCTCGATCCCAGCTCCTGCCTTCCTAGCAGTTCAAAAGCACGTCAAAGTGCAAGTAGATAAATAGGTACCGCTCTGGCGGGAAGGTAAACAGCGTTTCCGTGCGCTGCTCTGGTTCGCCAGAAGCGGCTTAGTCATGCTGGCCACATGACCTGGAAGCTGTACGCCGGCTCCCTCGGCCAATAAAGCGAGATGAGCGCCACAACCCCAGATTCGGCCACGACTGGACCTAATGGTCAGGGGTCCCTTTACCTTTACTAACAGAATCAGTGGCTTAGTGGAAATTTGAACCAAGGACGGGTTTTTTTTCATAGCTAATGTTCTTGCTAGCAATCAGTGTGCCAACTGCTTGATGTTTTATGTTCATGTTTTCATCCATGGTTATTGAAGCACCTCACAGAAATGCAAGCAAATGCTGCTTTGAAGTCAGAAGTGTTTCATACAACTGCCACAAACACTATGGCAGTCCTAAGCGTGAGGTGCATTGTTAAACTGTGTGTTGCTTCTAGGTACTGCACAGTTGCTCAGATCTCAACCAAGTACAGTGGTACCCCGCAAGACGAACGCCTCGCAAGACTGAAAACCCGC
This sequence comes from Podarcis muralis, assembly GCF_964188315.1. Lineage (NCBI taxonomy): Eukaryota > Metazoa > Chordata > Lepidosauria > Squamata > Lacertidae > Podarcis > Podarcis muralis. The sequence continues at coordinate 80,711,381 of NC_135657.1, forward strand.
TAGACGAAAGGGTTTTCCGTTTTGGAGGCGCTTCGCAAAACGAATTTCCCTATGGGCTTGCTTCGCAAGACGAAAGCCCATAGGGAAATCTCCGGGGACCTCTTTTAAATGCTAGCGGTGGGGAGCAAAGCCTTCCCCCCCCCTCCGGCCTTCAGAAGAGGTCCAGGAAGGCTGGCGGGGGCCGAAAGGCTTTGCTCCCCACCGCCAGCATTTTAAAAGCAGTCCGGGATAGCAGGGAAGCGCTTCCCGCTATCACGGACAGCTTTTGAAGGCAGGAGAGGTCCGCGAAGCCTGGGCGCGCGGATCTCAGCGCGCGCAGGCTTCGGCATGCCAGCAACTCACCGCAAGCAGCGGCAGCGCTGCCGCTGCTTGCGGAGAGGTCCGCGAAGCTTGGGCGCGCTGATCTCAGCGCACGCAGGCTTCGGCATGCCGGCAACACTTAGCAAGCTGCGGCAGCGCTGCCGCTGCTTGCGGAGAGGTCCGTGAAGCTTGGGCACGCTGATCTCAGCGCGCGCAGGCTTCGGCATGCCGGCAACTCACCGCAAGCACCGGCAGCGCTGCCGCTGCTTGCGGAGAGGTCCGCGAAGCCTGGGCGCGCGGATCTCAGCGCACGCAGGCTTCGGCATGCCGGCAACACTCAGCAAGCAGCGGCAGCGCTGCCGCTGCTTGCGGAGAGGTTCGCGAAGCTTGGGCGCGCTGATCTCAGCGCGCGCAGGCTTCGGCATGCCGGCAACTCACCGCAAGCAGCAGCAGCGCTGCCGCTGCTTGCGGAGAGGTCCGCGAAGCCTTGGCCGGACAGCTTTTGAAGGCAGGCGGGGGGGAGCAAAGACTTTCGCCCCCGCCAGCCTTCAGAAGAGGTCCTGGACCTCTTCTGAAGGAGGGCGGGGGGCAAATGTCTTTGTCCTCCCTGCCTGCCTTCCCAGGGGCTTTTAAATCGCCCCGGACAGCGGAGAAGTCCTCCGCTGTCCGGGGCGATTTTAAAATGCCGCCCGCCAGCATTTTAAGATCGCCCCGGACAGCAGAGAAGCCCTCCGCTGTCCCGGGGTTTTTTAAAATGCTGGGGGTGGGAAGAAAAGCCCTTGTCCCCCCCCCCAGCCTTCAGAAGAGGTCGGGGGACAGACTGTCCCCGGACCTGGTCTGAAGTCGGTTTCCCTAGGAACGCATTAATTGATTTTCAATGCATTCCTATGGGAAACCGTGCATCGCAAGACGAAAAACTCGCAAGAAGAAAAAACTTGCGGAAGGAATTAATTTCGTCTTGCGAGGCACCACTGTAATCCGAATGCTTTCCATTTGCTTCTCTTTGCAGTGGCTGTGATTCTGAGTAATCTATGTTTATTACTCATCTTTCTGTCGTCCATTAGAATATGAATTTCATGAAGCTGTGGTTGAAGTGCGATAGACTGGCCGTTGTTCAGTGAACGGAGCAATTAAAAATGAAAGAAAATCCCCTTCAAGTACTTGCAAAGCCATTTTCCCCCCCGAGAGCTATTTGGGTCTCCTTTTAATGAGATGCACTCTGACTCACTGCTGAGAATGTTGTAGATTGCATTGTGCTCTGGACCTGAATAGGTAACTTTTTGCATTCAGTTGGTATTAATAAGCAACTGCAACCAACTTCTCTTTATGCTTTAGAGAAAAAAACTGCACATCTGCATTTCCTTCCCCTACAACAGAACTTTCCAAACTGTGTGTCATGACATGTTAGTGTGTAGGATTGTCATGTGAATGCTCCCAAGCTCCTCCTGGGTCTGGAAAGGGGTTAGTTTAACCTTGGGTTTGCTAGTAAAACTGAATTACTGTGTCGCAGTATGTTTCAAAAGTGTCACCAATATGAAAAGTTTAGAAAGCTCTGTCCTACAGAATCCCCATATGAAAGTTGATTGGAACTTCAGGTATGATATTTGCATGTTTGTAAGCAAAAGGTACTGTACAGTATCCATTTATTGGAACTTTGAATTTCCATCATAATAATTAAACAACACTTCTGATTGTTTTCCAGCCTAGTTGATTCATGGGAAAGTGATATGGGAGTACATTCTCTAACATTTCCATCAAAAACCTGCTTGGAATTGCTGCTGATACTGGCTCAGAGTAATGCTTCGCTGCCACCTTCCCTTCGCTGGATGAATTCTTTCCAGGTAAAGAAATGATGGCCTTTCCCATAATGTACCTGATGTTAAGAAGAGTATAGAATCCAGACCATTGTCCAAAACCATAGGTTAACAAACCTGAATATCAAACTACAGTTTGATCCTTGTTTGGTAATCTGGTTTGTTAAATAATTATAGTTTGTGCAACCCCTAGTTTGGCTTATATGGATGAAGTAGAAAACTGGTTTGTTACAAGGGCATCTATGCAAAAAACAAACAAACCCAAAACTACATCCATATACTGATTGTGAGTTTATGGAATCATTTATCTGATTTGAGATGAATGTGTTTACTGTTCCAAGCATAGATAAAGTCTCCGTAGTCTATTGGGGATTAAGAAGCTATGTGGTTATAATCAGTTTTGGTGCCTATATTGATATGTCTGCAAAACGGGGCCTCTTCTGGCCTTATCTGGATATAGTGTTTTCTCCTGTGACTGAGTGTGAGCCATGTCCCTGCTGCTATCTCTTGCTATATTGCTTGTTTCCAGTTAATACACAGAAAGCGGCATCGTGATGAGTCAGACCATTGATCCCTCTATCCCAGTATTGTTTACAGTGACCAGCAATGGCTCCTCAGGGTTCTGAGAGGACATTTCCTCCCCTACCTGGATATGCCAAGGATTGATCCTGGATTCTTACATGTGCAAAGCAGATGCTCTACTGCTGAGTTGTAGCCCTTAACTGCAGTCTTCAGCTAGTTTCTTGTTTTCACTTTGTTCACAGCCCTGGGCTTTTTTTGTGGGGGGGAGCTGCCATATTTTGGTGATGCTGTTGAAAGTGACTGGGACCCAAATGGTGCAACCTCTGTAAAGTTAATTCCTGAAACAGTAGACCCCCCCCCTCATCATGCTGTTTTTTGAGGCATCCTTAAATTTCAAAAACAGCTGGATCTTTTCTTTCTTCCTTAAAAACATTTCCAAGTCACCCTCTACCATTATTTATACTAGGGAAGCAATCAGTCTCCTGAATAAACTTGTACATTAAGTCCAAACCAGTACAATTGTACCTTGGAAGTCAAATGGAATCCATTCCGGAAGTCCGTTCGACTTCCAAAGCGTTTGACTTCCAAATCACAGAAGCTCCTGCAGCCAATCAGAAGCTGCAGAAGCCCCGTTGAACGTTCGGCTTCCAAAAGAATGTTCGAAAACCGGAACAGTCACTTCCGGGTTTGTGACGTTCGAGAGGCAAAACGTTTGAGAACTAGGCTGTTTGAAAACCAAGGTATGACTGTATTTGCAATTCAGCCCCTACCATCCCTTCACTTAGTAGTACCTTCATTTGTCTACACTTTGTTTCCTTTTTTCCTCAAGCTTACTTTTCCTTCTCCTTCCATTTTTCCTGGTTTTCAGACCTGATTCCTGCTATGCTACCTACTTTGTATCTTTCCTTCAGCGTATCTCGACTCAATGCTCTTTAGTGTTGCTTTTCAAGTTCTCAGCCTGCCCCTCAAAGTCATTCGCTTCCCTAAGGAAGTTGCAATCTCAAATTGGCCTTTTTGCACAGTAAAGGACTGCAGAAATATTATGATGCTTTTGTTTCCTGAGTACTTAGAATGTTCACAAACATTCTGTTCCACCGAATCTGCTCAGTCAGTTGATGTCAGAGCCTTCAGTCCCACAGGTTCAGTACCATAGAAATTTCTAATGAGGGAAAAAATCCAAAATCCACTATTTGCGAAATCCAGTCTTAAGTTCCAGCCCCAGTAAAGCTTGTGACTACTGCTTGACAAGGAGCAGAAAAAAAATCTCTCTCTCTCTCTCTCTCTCCCCCCCCACACACACACCATAGGTTATATAATCTCTAACCTTCAATGTGGAGTATTTATTTAAGTTTTTATGCTTCATCCTTCCTCCAGATAAGAGCACAGGGTGACTTACAAAACAACATATAATATAAACAGAAATATAAATAGAAAAGATTTATGTACTGTTAAACCAACAAAAAAAACCTCAAAACAGTTTACACCAAACAATATAACAAACTCATTGAAAATACTCATAAAATCAAAGTATTACTGTAAAAGCAAGTCAACACAAAATTGTATCAAAATAAAAATACAAACCAGCCAGCGATTTAAAAACACATATGCATCTTAAAATTGCATGTTAAAATAAAATAGAATAAAACCATGCATTCATTATGAAAATAGTGTAATAATAAGCCAAAACCCCAATGAGGGTCAACATCATCAGTATGCCTTTGTTGATCACTCTCCTTCCAACGTGGTGTTAAACATCACAAGTCGTGATCCTCAGTGTGCTATGCCATGATTAGCCTCTTTTACTTCAGTGGATCATGCACGTGCAAAGTGCTTACCAACTTCAGTGTTTATCTTCATTCTACACATATGACTGGGTATTCTATTATACCAGTAGAGAAATACCCTTTGTGTTGATGTGGAGGTTGCATGTGTGGAGGCTGGGTTTGTAAGATCTGAGAAGACTTTTCCCAAATGCCCTCACCTTCAGGGACAAGGACGATGGCATCTGGCAAAGAGGGTCTTCTCAGAGATAGTGATTTTCTTTGGAACATTCTTCCCCAAGAAGTTAGGGTGGCACCAGCACTGGTGTCTCAGGTGCTAGGCTGAAATGTATTTATTCAACAAGTTTTTAGCAGATAATTCATTGTGTCTATGCTGGCTATTACTCTTTACTCTCTCTTGTTTTAATCTACCTCAGTTTTCTGTTTCAGGAATGAATTATTTTTACAACCTTCTTATAAACGTTTTATTGTTCCATTTTACTATCTTACGTTGTGAGTCACTTTGAAAACTGGGAAAGTAGAAAAGCAGCGTATAAATTCATGAAACTCTATATAGTGGTACCTCTAGATACGCACTCCTCTAGCTGCGTACCTTTCAGGATGCGAACGTGGCAAACCCGGAAGTATTTTTCCGTGTTTCACCGTGCACACATGTGCAGAAGCGCTCTACGCGCCACGCACATGTGCAGAAGCTGTGCTCCGGTTGTGAATTCCTCGGGATGTGGACGGACGTCTGGTATGGATCCCGTTCGCAACCGGAGGTACCACTGTATTTATGTGTCTTTAAAAGTAAAATCCAGTACCCCAAACTTAGGATTAAACCCTCTGGCTACAACATGGCTTGCTGTAATCTAATATATAAAGTGAAAGTTGACCTTTGGACTACATTGGCTTCATATTTGTCGCTTGACTGAGCTTATGCACATGTAAGTTCTGAGCCAAGCTAGCTTTAAAGAGTAACAAAAATAGTTTTTAGAACATGATCTCCTCCTCTTCTCTCTCTCTCCCCACCCCCAGTTTCAGGCACCCATAAAACAAAACTATGGTCTACTTAATTCCAGCAATCCTTGTTTTACTTTGCAACCTTCAGAATGGATGTCTGGTGGATATTAAAGCAAAATACTTGCCTTTCCACAACAGCAGCGCTGAGAGAAATGTGGTAAATGGCATAATGTATCATCATAAAGATTCAGTATCTTAAGTAGTTGTGTGGCTTGGGTTTTGTTTCTGTTACTTCCTGTGTTCCTAGAGATAAGAAGAGCCAAGATAATGTTAGCAAATCACCAGCAGAGATTGCTTGTACCTTGGAAGTGCGTCTCTCTGTAATCACTTTTGTACCAGAAGCTCAGTTTTGTGCCAGAAGCTCAATTCTCTCGAACCATTAGCTTACACTGAACAGCTTATTAAATGTATATGGGGCTGGTTAATAGAACTTGTAGGTTTCTGTTAATTTTGAACAGAATAGTGATTTATAACTTTTAAAAAATTAATAGTGGTGATGGATAGTGGTGGTATTTCACCTGTAACTGGGAGGAAGAACTATCCAGTTGTAAAGTACCAGAATTAATATATATATATATATATTAACCCCACTATGTGCAGAGAGTTTTGGGTGGCTAGTTTTAACAGGACTTTGCTCACTACCCTGTTTTTCCAAATGTACTTAATATATTCAGTAAGGAAGACAGCCAGTGGCATCAAGTTAGGTTTGGACGTGGGTCCTGTGTCGCAAGTCACATCAGTTGAAAGTGATCCCATGAGTGTGGAAGCCAGCATTTCAGAAGGAAAAGAAGGGCTATCAGCATTGTCATTTCTGACAGAACTGATCACCAGTTTGGTGGGGGAGAAGAAGAATCCAGTCATCTTCTCCTATAACCACCCAAAAGGTGAACAATATTCACAGAAATAACTTGCCCTGACTGTTGGTGAAGTGGAGATTTGGGAAGATTTACTGTATACACAAAATACTTCAGATTGGGGCCAGTGCCTCAAGCATATGCAGACAGCACTTCTGTCATTACTAGGATTTACATTAAGGGTGCTTTGAGGTGAGTGAATAGGGATGCCAAGGCTAGCTTGAACTGGAGAGAAGTTCCACAAAAAAGTGCTGTGACATGAGAAATTGTTTTATGAAATTTGCAGCTCTCAGAGTAAAATGTTTTAAAGGAATAATGTGCATGTTAGTAATTATCCATCCCTTGCTTTAAGCAGGGCTGGCTAACATATGGCCCACTAGAAGTTGCTGAACCACAACTTTAATCCACCGTGGCTGTTGGCCATGCTGGGATTGATGGAAGTCCTAGATCAGCAACATCTGGGGAGACACAGGCTAACCAGCCCTGATCAAATTAAACAAAGTAGACACTGTAATAAAATGTATCTGATGTACAGGGATGCAATCCTATTGAACTCTGGCTTTGTTTTCATAGCTGGGCAAATACTGTTGAAGATGCTTGGTATTTCAAAAGAGAGGGCATGACCTAATTGGAAAGTTACATTCAGCATATGAAAATCCTTTACTTTATCACCAGACTTGCTCAGCATCCCATTCAAATGATGATAATCTGGTGCTAGGAAAACCGAGTGGCGCTGACATTCATTCAGAGAGGAAATGTACAAAATTACCGGGGCTCGCAGCCCATTACAAGATGTGGTTGTGAAACAGAAAAGCAATTTGGATGTGATGAAGTGTACTAGAGTGGAGAAGAGAAGTTATTAAGCTTGTCTTGTATTTGCCAATTGAAGTGTGAGAGGTGCTTTTGAGTGTGTTGCGGCTTTCCCTTCAAGAGGCCTTCAGCCAAATCCATAGTAGTTGTCTGCACTCTGAAATCAAAGCCCTTCATTTCATCATATTGATAGTGGTGATTGTGTCACGTTCCAATCAAGCTATCCTTTTTTAAACTAATTATCCCCTGATAATGGGCTGATTAGGCCCAGAGACATAATGACATGAAGCATCCATGGGATTAAGTGTGCTCACTATAGAGAAGAGAGAGGTCTCACCACCTTGCTAGAAGTACGTTGGCAGGTTCTGTGGGGCCATATTGAGTGCAGTAGCTGAGCAGGCCCCACCACAACTGCCTTAGGCTTTCAAATGGAATAAAGGGGGAGAACTGCAGCTCCAAAGTTGCCATGGACTCTTGGTTCTGAGTAACCACTTGCCCAATCAGAATTCATTTGGAGGAGGCACTGCTGTTGCTGCATCTTGTTTTGTTAATCTATGAAACTATTCTGTCCTATCTTTTGGTCCTCAAAAGGGCATCCCCGTTCAGTAAGCTTGGAAGAGCATCAATTTTGCAACAGAATTATTAGGTTACTAGGTGCAGCTATTTTTCTTCAAATTCTAAACTTTTCAGATAAATCCCACGATTGGAATGTAATAATGGAGGGATACAATCTATTTCAAAGAAACAGACCAGACAAGAAAGGAGGAGGAGTGGCGTTATATGTCAGGGATGTGTATACTTGTGAAGAGATCCAAGATTTAGAACCTCAAAGCCAAAGTGAGAGCATTTGGGTCAAAATTAAGGGAGAGAAGAATAACAGTGACCTCATTGTGGGAGTTTACTATAGATCCCCAAGCCAAACGGAGGACATAGATGATGCCTTCCTGGAACAGATGGCCAAGCATGCAAAAGGAAGGGAGATAGTAGTAATGGGGGACTTCAATTACCCGGATATTTGTTGGATGTCAAACTCAGCCAAGAGCATAAGGTCAAACAGATTCCTCACTGCCCTTGCAGACAACTTCATTGTCCAGAAAGTGGGAGAAGCAACAAGAGGAACAGCCATTTTAGATCTGGTCCTAACCAATGTTGATGACCTGGTTAGTGGGGTAGAAGTGGAAGGATCATTAGGCGCGAGTGATCATGCTCTTCTGAAGTTTACTATACAGCGGAAAGGAGCAGCCAAGCATACTAGGACTCAATTTCTCGACTTTAAGAAAGCCGACTTCATAAAGCTTAGGGAAGTGCTGGGTGAGATCCCATGGACAGTAATACTAAAAGGAAAGGGAGTTCAAGATGGCTGGGAGTTTGTTAAGAGGGAGATAGTAAAAGCACAACTTCAGGCAATACCAATGAGACGGAAACATGGAAGGTGCCTAAAGAAGCCAGGGTGGCTATCTAAAGAACTTTTAACTGAGTTAAGATTAAAAAAGGATGTGTACAAAAAATGGAAAAGGGGGGAAACCACCAAAGAGGAATTCAAACAAATAGCCAGCACGTGTAGACACAAAGTCAGAAAAGCTAAAGCACAAAATGAACTCAGGCTTGCTAGAGAGGTTAAAAGCAACAAAAAAGGCTTTTATGGGTATGTTCGTAGCAAAAGGAAGAACAAAGAAACCGTGGGGTCACTCAGAGGAGAAGATGGTGAAATGCAAACAGGGGACACAGAAAGGGCTGAACTCCTCAATGCTTTCTTTGCCTCAGTCTTCTCCGATAAAGAAAACAATGCCCAACCTGAAGAATTTGGAGCAAATGATTCAGCAGAGGAAACACAACCCAGAATAACTAAGGAGATAGTACAAGAATACTTGGCTAGTCTAGATGTATTCAAGTCTCCAGGGCCAGATGAACTGCATCCAAGAGTATTAAAAGAACTGGCAGATGTGATTTCAGAACCACTGGCAGTCATCTTTGAGAATTCCTGGAGAACAGGCGAAGTCCCCGCAGACTGGAGGAGGGCAAATGTTGTCCCTATTTTCAAAAAGGGGAAAAGAGAGGACCCAAATAATTACCGCCCAGTCAGTCTGACATCAATACCAGGGAAGATTCTGGAGCAGATCATTAAGCAAACAGTCTGTGAGCACCTAGAAAGGAATGCTGTGATCACCAATAGTCAGCATGGATTTCTGAAAAATAAGTCATGTCAGACTAACCTGATCTCGTTTTTTGACAGAATTACAAGCCTGGTAGATGAAGGGAACACAGTGGATGTAGTCTACCTTGATTTCAGCAAGGCATTTGACAAGGTGCCCCATGATATTCTTGTAAAGAAGCTGGTAAAATGCGGTCTTGACTATGCTACCACTCAGTGGATTTGTAACTGGCTGACTGACCGAACCCAAAGGGTGCTCATCAATGGTTCCTCTTCATCCTGGAGAAGAGTGACTAGTGGGGTGCCACAGGGTTCTGTCTTGGGCCCGGTCTTATTCAACATCTTTATCAACGACTTGGATGATGGACTCAAGGGCATCCTGATCAAATTTGCAGATGACACCAAACTGGGAGGGGTGACTAACACCCCAGAGGACAGGATCACACTTCAAAACGACCTTGACAGATTAGAGAACTGGGCCAAAACAAACAAGATGAATTTTAACAGGGAGAAATGTAAAGTATTGCACTTGGGCAAAAAAAATGAGAGGCACAAATACAAGATGGGGGACACCTGGCTTGAGAGCAGCACATGTGAAAAGGATCTAGGAGTCTTGGTTGACCACAAACTTGACATGAGCCAACAATGTGACGCGGCAGCTAAAAAAGCCAATGCAATTCTGGGCCTCATCAATAGGAGTATAGCATCTAGATCAAGGGAAGTAATAGTGCCACTGTATTCTGCTCTGGTCAGACCTCACCTGGAGTACTGTGTCCAGTTCTGGGCACCACAGTTCAAGAAGGACACTGACAAACTCGAACGTGTCCAGAGGAGGGCAACCAAAATGGTCAAAGGCCTGGAAACGATGCCTTATGAGGAACGGCTAAGGGAGCTGGGCATGTTTAGCCTGGAGAAGAGGAGGTTAAGGGGTGATATGATAGCCATGTACAAATATATAAAAGGATGTCACATAGAGGAGGGAGAAAGGCTGTTTTCTGCTGCTCCAGAGAAGCGGACACGGAGCAATGGATCCAAACTACAAGAAAGAAGATTCCACCTAAACATTAGGAAGAACTTCCTGACAGTAAGAGCTGTTCGACAGTGGAATTTGCTGCCAAGGAGTGTGGTGGAGTCTCCTTCTTTGGAGGTCTTTAAGCAGAGGCTTGACAACCATATGTCAGGAGTGCTCTGATGGTGTTTCCTGCTTGGCAGGGGGTTGGACTCGATGGCCCCTGTGGTCTCTTCCAACTCTATGATTCTATGATTCTATGATTCTATGATTCAGTGTGGAGCTCAAACTGTATATTTCATACCATTTTGGAAAACCACTGTCATTTAGTGTGGACTGTACTGACCTTGATAGATAGACCTGTGGTCTGACTCGGGATACGGCAGCTTACTATCTGCCCCACCACCTCCACATGTGCAAGTGAAAAAGCAGTATGGACAGTGGTTTAGGGTGCGAAAATGATCAGAGGGGAAAGGATTAATCAGCTTTTCTTGTTGTGCGTTTTTTAAAAATGCAGAAGAATAAGGAAAAACACAGAACTCTGTAACATGTAGTTTGAGTCCTAAGAATAGCTAGTATTGAAATACACGCTTTTGTTTCTTCTCATCTTTCTCTAGTTGGTTTTCCAGAGTGACACATTGCCATTTGCAGTTCTTCTATTTGAAGGATTGTGGAGTCATGTTATCAAGGAGGTTTCTCATAATGTGACACATGGTAATACGCCAGACAGATAAAGGAATGCTGTAACTTCTGTTTTAAGTTCATGTTTTTTAAAAAGGAAATGCTCACTTCGGTTGTTGGCATTTCTTCTTCCTATATGGAAAAGAGAAGCCTGGAGAAATAATATGGTCCCCTTTTCTGTTTAAATTTGTGAAATAATGTACTTTGAAAGTTTTGGTAAAGAGTCCTGCTGAACAGGCTAAAAAAAACCCCCGAAACGCTGCTGTTTCAAGTCATTTTTTATAGCCATGGTTAGTAAATGCACTTTCAGCTGTATTTCCCCCCAGCAAAGTGGTAGCTACTGACACCTTCAATTAATTGCAGGTGTCTGCTTCTTCTTGGGTGCCCTGGGGATATATCTCATTAGGAGATGTATCTCTTATTCTAAAGAATTATAGTTAGCATCCTCTTTAGAATTATCAGTTTAAGAAATATGTTTTATCTTAGTGCTAGATCCTTTTGTATGCATAAAAAATCATCTGTGAAGTTCATGTTTTGCAACTCTAAAAAAAAAAAAAGTTCAGAGTCAGGCTTGATTCTCACTGCATGCCTGGCTCTTTAGACCAGCGATTCTCAACTGGACCCCCGGATATTCCAAGGGGGGCAAAGGTGAAAATTGTGTAAATGGGGGGCCACAGCACGCGACTAGGGGCCCACAGAGGAAAGCAAGAAGTGAAGAAAACAGAGAAGTGACCGAGAAAAGAAAACAGAATATCTAAAAAGTTTCCACAGCTTTGGGATAAAGCAAAATTGTTTTTCATGGCATTTCCTACTTCATATTCGGTAGAATCAGGTTTCAGTCATGTGAATTATTTACTCAGCCTAACGCGGAATTGCCTTAACTGAATGGACAGAGGTGGTCTTCAGCTATCCCTCACAGCAATAGAACCGGATATAAAAAAGCTTGTTTCTGGTCATCAAGCACAAGTGTCACATTGATCGTGAAATACAAAGTATATTTTTTTAGGTGATTGTATTTTGTATTAATTATAAGTAAAACATATTCTGTTTACAGGCAAAACATTTAAATAGCTACCTTTCTACTGATAGGACGGTGGGGGCACGGTCAATAAAAGGCTGAGAAACAACACTACTTTAGACAAATGTCTGCAACATTTAATGCCATTAAAATTAAGACAGCTTTTTCTGGCTTTGCACATTTTGGGAATAGACGTGTTGTGGTTTTAACCAAAAATGCTTGATGCTTTAATTATAGAGTCACCCTTCCATTTCTCTATACTGTACTGTATTAGAACGCCCCTTGTCTTCAACTGTATGTTATCTTGGGCCTCAGGACTGTGCTGGTCTTATCATTTGATTTCCTTTTAAACTGGAAATTACAGAGTTTGGACTTGGGGCCCTTATGAATGCCAGACATGTGAGCTGTAGCTTCTTCCTGGAACTCCTACCCTGAACACCACAGCAGACTGTGATTGTTCCCATTTCTCACTTTGAGGTACTCCAGGGGGCAGTAGGTGGTCGCATGAAGTTTATTGTTAACAGCCTTTGAGTAAAGACATTAAACTTCCAGACTTCTCAAGACTGGCTAGTGAAGACTAGCCTCTGATGGCTTTCTTAAAAAGAAATAAAAATGAATTAGGAACTATAGTAGCTGGTTAGAGCAGGTTCTTTTTCATCTTTCCTTTTGATTATACTTCAAACAGTGTTAGTGATTTAAAGCCTTCAGATGCTATGAAAAGGAATGAGATGCTTATAGTTCAGTTCTTGATTACACTGTGAAGTTATTATGATGGTGCAATATTTTATGCTTGGCTAAGTATAGATTTTGAATAAAAGAATTTAATTACACTGAATAAATACTAGAGAAAGTTCTCCAGTTACATTTCATTAATGGTTCATGCTTCTAGCAATGAACTAATTTAATTTCATTCCTGCTGCTAAAGGTCTGTGTGTGTGTGTTTGTGTATCCCCTCCCAATGTTTTTATTGAAAATGTAAATCTCTTAGAACATAAATGCAAACGAAATGATACATATCTAACTACTTGTACATACTTTATGCTTTGCGCTTCTTGGTGCTGTTGGATGTAATAGTGTATAGCAAACTTCTGATTGCATTTCTATCAACTGTAAATGCATAAATTTGTAATATAATTTACCCACCAATATTTACAATTCTTTCAATAGTTATTGAGCTTCTACTTAGGTTACTTCTAATTGCCCTAAAAGCTGACCCATGATATACCATAATTAGTGAGTTTTTCCTCTCCCTTAATTAGTTATCTTCTTGTATTAACTAAATTCTTTAAAGGTTCTAACTGAATAGGAAGAAATTGTATTTTACAATCCCACTGATGTCAAGTCTACAGCAGGGGAGGAGAAAATCAACTTTTATTCTCTATCTGAACTTAGTATTTATTTGTAAAAACAAATTGCATGGAAATATTTATATGTATTTATTTGTAAAAACAAATTGCATGGAAATATTTCCATGTACACAGTCACCCAGCCTGCTTCAGTTTTGTATGGGGAGGGGAAGTAAAAAAGGGTTCTGGTATCATTTCCACCGAGTCTGCATTGCATGATCCTTTGTGTTTTCCAGTTCCCTGCATAGTGCATATTGTGAGAGTGAAAATACAGTGGTACCTCGTGTTGCGTAACCTCCAGCTTACGGAATCTTCGGGTTACGGCCACTGCAAACCTGGAAGTGGATTTGCCGCTCGCGCATGTATGCATAAAAGTGGGCCTCCGGTTACAAAATTTTTGGGATGCAGCTGGGCCTCCGGAACGGATCCCATTCGTAACCGGAGGTACCACTGTAGTAGATTGGAAGAAGCTATACATGAAGGTGCTTGCAGCCTATTTTTTCTTTCCCCTCCCCTTCTGCGAGAGAAATTGGGGCTATATGAGAAGAAAAAGGAAAGAGTAGATTGCCATGATGGACCACTGCTGGATTAAACCCTGTGGAGGCCTCTAGGCAGTTGAAATCTCAGGGCTCTCCTCACAAATTATATCATATTATTTTGATCCGTTGTCATGAGGTCCCTAAAAAGTGTGGGGCCCATAGGCTGGTGCCTACTCTGCCTATTTGGTAACCTGGCACTGGAATGGACTATACTATTTTATGCTAAAGAACCTCCTGCCCACAGGCCAAATGTAGCCCACCAGAAACTTTTCTAGGCCACACTCCTTACCATCTGTTTCCTAGCTGTTGGGCCAGTGATGGAGCAAAGCCTATCCACTTTGTACTGGCCACTGAGAATGTGAAACCACAGCCAGTGTGGAAGTAGATCAAGTTCATGAAGCAGTAACAAAGCACTCTGCTTCTCCAACCCAATCCACTGTTGCTTCCATGCTGTGAGAAAAGGGAGTCTTATATGCAGTGTAGAAGTAAAGTGTGGTAAAATGTGTGCTGAGCTGCAGTGTTTGTGTATGTCTCTCAACCCGGCATATAGATTGTGCGGGTGAATAACAGGTGGCGAGAGCAGCGTTGTTTGTATGGTGGTTGTGGCAGAAACGGGATCAGAAAAGTATTTAAAACCAACACACAATGTCTTGCTTTAATAAATGAGAACAATTTATCCCTAAAAGCTGCTCTTCCCCCCTAGTTTTTTTGGAAACATTTTGTGTGACCTACTTGAGCAAACATGAAAAATGGTTTTTCTATCCTTTTGTGACAGGACAAGCTTAAGGATGAGTTCCAAAGTCTCTTGGCGTAGGTAGCTGTAATAGAATGAGTATTAATTAATCTTTGACTGCTAATGCCTCACCTCTTCAGCATCTATATTTGTCTTCCCAACTCTTGCTAATTATAGGTAGTTTTTAAAGGGCAGCATTTCCCAAGGCTAATGCCGGATAAGTTCAAGAGGTCTTTTCAGTTTTACACACTAGAAGCACAGAAACTTACACATTTCTTGCCATAAGAGTTTCAAGAGTGATCACCATAAAACAACAAGGAGCTAAATTACATCCATGGTGTGAACAATACCAACATTCAGATATCTAGGTGTATAAAAAAGTATTAACCTGATGCTGAAAATATGTGAGACTTGAAGTCACGTGCGCTTCACTGGGGAGAGTGTTCTGAAAGCAGAGTGCTACTGCAGAAAAGGTCCTTATTGAAGAATCTGTATATTTTAGATTTGGAAGGTCATGATAATATTTTTTGGCTGGCATGCTTATTTGTGGTATGAAAAGGCAAAAGTAAATAAAGGTTTCTCCAAAACTTATTGGAGACTAAAACACCACTTTGGTTTTTGCCTTTGGAAGCCATAGCGGTGAAAAAGAAAAATACGATGGAAAGTTGAACAACTTATAGAAATTTGCTGAGAGAGGAGGGTGGAGAATTTAAATTAAAAGAGTTTAAGGATTTATCAGTGATGTTAACATGGTTACAATAGCTTCATTTGAATGAAGTATTTAAAAAGGATACGAAGCGGATGTTTGAGGAACAACTATCACAACTAGAGACTGTTAACAACTGTTAAACTGTAATGTTGAAGTTATATCTAAAATGTATAAGATGTTATTGGAATGGGAGACAAAGGACGGACAAGTGAAATATTCAGTGATACGTTGGGCAATAGATATTGGTCATAACATAGAAATGGAAGCATAGGAACAATTAGGGAATATGGATATAAAATTTACAGCATGTTATGGTTTAAGAGAAAATTATATGAAAATGTTATATAGATGATACCCAACACCTAGTAGATTGGCAAAAATGAATAAATCAAAATTGAATAAGTGTTGGAAATGTAAAGAGAAAGGAGGTATCTTTTCCATATGTGGTGGTCTTGCAATAAGGTTAAAGCTTACTGGGAAATGATATATAATGAATTGAAAAAGATGCTTAAGATTCATTAAAAAAAAAACCAGAAGCTTTTATCTTAGGAATTATAGAATCAGAACTACCTAAATAGAAATTTATTTATGTATGTGCCCATAGCTGCAAAAATGTTACTTGCTCAAAAATGGAAGGAGGAAGAGGACCCAGTGAGATAAGAATGGTTACTGAAACTAATGGAGTATGCAGAAATGGCAAAACTTACCGGAAGAATAAAAAATCAAGATAATAAACTTTTTAGAAAGGAATAGAAATGGTTTATTGAGTATTTACAAATAAACTGTAAGCAGATCAAGATATTGGCAGGATTGTTATATATTTTTGAAACTGCAGGTTTTTATTTGATATATATGAGAATAGATGAATAAAAGAATAAGAGAATTTAGAGTATGAAGGAGACGACAAAAATAAATGTAAAGAACTGAAGAAAGGGGAAGGGAGTCGAAGTTGGGTATGTTAAAATTATCATTGAATAATTGTAATGTATATAAATGAAAATTATAAATTATATATAAAAAAGAAAAGGTCCTTGTACAGCCTCTTTCTGCACCTCCCACAGAGAGCATAATAAGAGCATTTGAAGATGACCTGAGGGTCTGGGTAGGTTCGTATGGGCAAAGAAACTCCATTAGTCAATGGGGTCTTGAGCCACATAAAGCTTTAGAGGTTAAAGCTTGCACCTTGAATTTGACCTGCAAAGCTGGTTGCTGCTAGTTTGTTGATTCCATGTCACAAGCACTCCAGGGGACGGATTGATGCCTTCTGGGGAATAGTGAGTGCAGGTGCCTAACCAGTCCTGATGTGGAAGGAGAGCGTGGTCAATCCCCAAGGCTGGAGGGAATTATGGTTCAACAACACCTGGAGGGCCAGAGTTTGCCCACCCCTGACTTGATGCTTTCTGCTACTGTTCCATGACAGCCAATCCTGTTGGATCACTACAGCAGAAGCCAGAGTACTACCTTCTGCCTCTGTTGAAAGGCAGAACTATTCTGTTTCTAGGGCAACCAAAACAGAAGGCAGCAGCAGAATGAAAAGCTGGTGAGCTGGTAACTGAGAGGGACCCAGTGGAATATTAGTTAATTTTGTCTTTCCAATCTGTTTAAGCTCTCTCATTCTCTCTCTCTCTCTCTCTCTCTCTCTCATACACACACACACACACACACACACTGAGGCATTATCTTTCCTTTTTGTGTGCGCGCTGTGGTTTAAATTGCTTCATATGGAACATATGTGCCGCTACATTTGCTTCATTAGCTGAGGCATGTAGATATTTGTGGTAATTGCCTTACTGCAAAAGACAATTTGGAATTTTTGTTGGAGTCTCTCTCTCTCTCTCTCTCTCTCTCTCTCTCTCTCTCTCTCTTGTTCTAGATCACTGGCAGTGTTATTAGAAGCAACCCCAGTGACCAGACTTAGACATGGTTGTACCTTTGGTGAAAAGTCCTAGTGACACTCTCACACTGTTTCTCTATTTGTTTGTTTGTTTTCATGGTGCACAAATGAAAAGTGGCAGCAGGAAAATTATGCCCCTCTCTAACCCGGCTGCATGGCACTGCTTTGTGGTAAGGCTAGATCTGGATAGGCTTGTATACAATCCCTTGTAGGTCTTTGTCACTCATAATCTGACAACAACATAGGATGAACTGTTTATAATATGACTGCAAGGGATAAATATATACACATGCTCAGAATAAACTGGAGTTTTTACAAGGCCATTAAATGCCTGTTTTTAATAAATCGATTGCCCCCCCCCCCCAATTTAAAAGCTTTAAGCAAGTGGTGCTTTTGTTAATGCACACAGTTTCAAGCTAACTATTGCAGTTCTCTTAGTGCTGTTCTCATGTCCAGGACTATCCAGTATTACTTTCTATCAATAATACACCTTTTTGACACCTGGAAAAATAAATTATTGCACAGTCTATTCAGACAGGACAAAACAGTAGGTGAATATGGAAATCCTGTCACTAGTGAATTGCACATTCCCGGTGAAAACTGTTAGGATTCCTGCTCCGTGTTTGCAGTCATGAGATTGTTGTCTTTCACATGATGGTGTATGTTTTCTTTCCACAGTATGGGAAGTGATGGAGACAGGATGTTTTGGTATTACTGTATTCCGTGAAGTGGGACTATTGTCCTTTGTTTTCTCTCTTTGCTCTCTGATGAGAAAGAGGAAGGAGCCAAGTCAGAATGCTCCGAGTGTATTGTATGTAAATAAAAGTAGATTAGCCAAAATGCTATGCTACTGAGTTCTGTTACGCAAACTGCGAATACTCTGCGGATCCCTAAGTGTGCTGATGCTTCTTGGTATCAGTTACTGTGATGTTCGGGCTGAAGAAAGCTTTTGAAGCTCCCAAATGAACGACCAGGAGGGAGAGAACATGCCAGTCGGACATGTGTCTCTGCCAGGGTCCTACACGAGAGTAGGGCACTCCTAACATTGTAGTTAGATGATAACCACATTTGGATATTATTTGGGTGCTTATTCAAAATACCATAGTTCCTCACCCTGCAGAATTTCTGTTATTTTTTAGTTTGCTTATTGTATTGTTCTTAGGTCTCTTAACTGATTGTATCAGAAATCAGATGCCTCTTTGGGAAAATACCGCATTTTGACAAACTATATTAAAATGTAAAATTTTGTTTTATTAAAGAAACAAAAATTAAAAATGTATCTAAGAGTCAGACCATGGGACAGAAAGGCAGGGAAAGCCCCCCCCATCTCTGCTTTAAAGTAATAGTGTCCACCTTAAGAATTCGGTAACATATTTTTGAAAGGCTTCCTGTCACCCTATTTAAGAATTAAAGTCAGCAGCAATGTGTGTTTTGTCTTTGCTTTCCTTCTGGCCATGTCTTGGCATGCTTATGTTGGCATTAGCAAAAGAGGCAGTTTAAAGTAAACACGTGCAACTATTGATCTTCAAAGGAATACCATTCTCCATTTTGCCTTTTACCTCATATCAGCTGCCTAGGGGAGTAAAAGTGAGGGTGTCTTAATCCATAGATTTAACTCTGGAAAATAAAAATAAATGATGTATGATGTGGTCTTACGCTGAATTGGATTACTGATACCACCCAGCCTAGTTCTGCTGACTTTGATCAGCAACAGCAGCTCTCTGAAGTTCTGAGGGAGAGGTCCGTCCCAGCCCTCCTGCTGTAACTAGAGTACATGCTAGGGGATCCCTAGCTGAAGGGAGTTGTAGTCTAACAACATCTAAAGAGTCACAAATTCCGTTCCCTCATCTACCTTACTGGTTAGTTAAGGTGCAGTTCAGTTAAAATTGCTTTCTTAATGGCAGACAGTATGGAATTTAAAGTGGGGTGCATCATATGCATTTCCTAATGATCCTACCTGGTCCTTGACATCAGCCCAGTAGGATCAGACAGGAGTGGATCAAGGGCAATACTTTATTTAGTGGTGGGACTCCTTTACTGGCAAGCTCCATCATCATGCCTCCTCCTTGGCTACTTTTCAAAGGGCACTGGATACTTTCCTCTTTCACAAGGCCTTTTATGAAGAAATTCTGATTTCTGCACATGTGATTTTTGTCCTGTGTTTTAATATTTGATTTTTCACTGTATGATTGCTGTGAACTGCTATGGAAGGATTTGTGTTTTGAAAGGCAAAAGAAATCAGTAATGTGAACCCCTCTCCTTCAATCTCTTACATTCTTTTACTTTGAAGTAAACGTATATTTCAGGAGCTGTTCAAAAGCAGCTTATTTAGCTAATTGTTCACAGCCTGCCTTGGAAGCTTCATTGTTTTCTTGCCGCTTTGGTAAGGACCATGTGACTAATGTCAAGTCTTCATGTGTCTCCTCGTGAATTGCTTGCCCTTTTCTTAGGCAAGAGGGCAGTGTTGAAAAAATAAATCCATTTCTTTTATCTCATTCGAGCCAGGCATTCTATTTGCCACTACTGTTCAAAACTTTGGCTTTTCCTTTGACTTTGAGCTCTTCCTCACCTTCTCATTCATTTCTTGTATCAAAGCATCTCTATTGCCAACTCCAAAGAATAGTCTCTGTATGGCAAACTTGGAAAGCCTTGTTTTCTTAAAACACATTGCTTGTCAAGGGGAAGCTTTTGCTTCCCAGTTTTTCTAAGCAGAAGCGATAATGGCTATCAGCTTGCAAAGTCCTACTATTGGGAGTTATAAATGGAATTCACCTTAGAAGTTTTAAATGCTCTTTGGAACTGCCTTCCTCTTCCCTCAAACAACTTCAGTTAAATTTGCTTTACTGCTAGAATGCCATATTACTTTCTCTAGTTAGCTGCATCGGAATATACAGATCAAAAGATCATGAAGTAAATATGAGTAGATGTTACCAGATCATTAGTTGTCTTAGTTAGAAACCAAAAATGTAGAATCCTGGGACCATGAGTGTTGTGGAAAACATGTGGGACGTATTCTCTTTAAAGCTGCAATACAACCATTGCATTTTGTAGTGAATCCCAAACAAAAAACAAAACTTCTTAAAGTAGGGGTAGCCAACACGATGTTTATGTATATATAATTATACATAAGGAGAACATAATAAATAACATAAACATATAATAGTGGAAAAAGTATTAGGAAATCCTCAGTATGCAAGCTTTTTTATTATTAATGCTTGAGGTCTTCAAGCCACAGGATTATGGGAATCCCATTCTGGGTCCTATGCAGTAGCACTGTGCTATATTCACTAACACCCTCCAGCTATGCCCTTCATAACTACCATTCTACAAATCTTGATCTAATACTTTAATTTATAGTCACTATAAGCATATTATTTATATTCACCATATTCACATTCCACAGTGTCTGTATATCTTATGTTCTTACTGATATTTATTTTAAAAGTGTATTACTCCCTGCTGGGATATGCAAAATACTGAGCTTTTGACTTTTGTGTTTTTTGCATTTGCTTTGGTGTGTTCATTGTGAATTGCAGCCTTGGTAGAGTTTTTTTTATATATATATTAAAAAAAATATAAGCATCCAGGTGTTGTAAGAGCTTTAGGAAATCAGTATCATCATTGCATTGGGAGATGAATAGGCCATCAAGAATTATAACAGTACTATGTGCTGAAGGACCTTTGTTTTTATGAAAGGAAGGAGATACTTAATTGTATTAGAATATATTTTGCTATGTTCTGGGTATGAGTAGTGCTTCCTTCCCTTTATAGTTCTTAGTTTGGGGGGGGGAATGTGGTACTTGTGGCCCTCCAGATATTGCTGGTGTATAACTCACACCATCTCTCACTGCTGTCTCTTGTCCGCTGCAGCTGATGGGAATCTGAATCTAACAACATACAGAGGTTCACAAGTTCCCCATCCTTAGGAATTTGTGGAGTAACATCTGAACAAAACATTCCTTCAGTTACTGTCCTTTGCTTCCTTGCCCCCCTCCCCCCTATTTATGGAGGCACTTAATAACATCCAGGACTTGTGGAGCTTCCCAGCATGCTCAGTGGCAATTAGAATAACATTGGCATAGGGGGGATAAACTTTCTGTGATACAAGGCAGTATTAGGTCGGTAATTGCCTGTGCAGATGACACATCACTGTTCCAGAGATCACGAAGGAAGGTTTGGGGGGGGGGTCAGATTCCATGTAATGAGGCTTTTCCTGCTGTGTTACTATAGCCCTATGACTATTCTTCCAATTCTTCCCCTCCCCCTTGTAGTTTCAGTAATCTCTTCAAAATGCAATAAATTATTTGGACACACACACCCCAGTGATATTATTCATTTATATAGATTTATCACCTGCCCTGTTTAGTAGACTCACTGTTGAAACTAAAAGCATGAAACTCTAGCGAAATGGAATAAAAAAGTTCATCACGTTCAAACTCTGCTGACTTGATCCTAAACCATTAAAGCGAGAGCAACCTGGTTGATTTTATATTGCTTTTGAAATGTCCTCAGGCTTGTTAGTACTCAGGCCACTTCAAGGTAAAGTCTGAGGCACCCAAGTCCAACAACTTGCTGAAGGTAAGCAGGTTTGGGTCCGGTCAGTGCCTGAATGGGTGACCACCTGAGAACCACATGTATGCCACCTTGGGTTCTATGATAGAAGGAAGGAAGGATATAAATTCAAGAAAATGAATCTTCTCACTGAAACTGCCAAACCATTTTCAAAGACTACTTGACCTACTTCAATTTGTCTTCAGTGTGCGCACACTTATTTTTCCCCACTTGGAAAATGGAATTATGATAAGTTTATAGTTGTATCCAAAGGATACCTTTTCCTGTGTGAAACTGCCTGTCAGTTCAGATGTTCTGAGGTCCTTTTCCAGGTTCCCCCTTCCTCTTTCAGAGTCTAGGGAGGTGACTACTGGTGAAGAGTGCCCTGGCTGTGGAACACCTTCCAAATGCTCATTTGCTTGACCCTTTCATTATTATTGTTTAGGCACCATATTGTATGCTCTTGCCAAGGACATGTATCTCTGTTAACATCTGAACCTTACTTGTATGTGTTCAGGACCCTGAATGTTTGGGGAGAATTTTGCTCTGGTGCTAGGCTAATCTCGCCCCTCTGTTTTGCTGGAGGATAGGCTGCTGTGAGATCAGCAGACTTGGCATGGGAACTAGCATGCTTTACCAATTATATAGGAACACAATGTGGGTAACACTAGAGACTTTGGCTTGGTATCCGAGTGCCCTTGTAAGTTATCCAGGAAGAAGGAACAGACGACTCCAGGAATTTTACAAGGGGGTTTTGTGCATAAAGGTAGATAGAAAATAAATTGCAGATCTAATTATTTAAGGCTATACCAAAGGAAAGGGGAAAGGAGAGAAAAGTGAGGGTGGCAGCAAAGCTAAGGCAATTGTGCACTGATGCTTCAGTGGTTGGGAAAAGAAGGAAGGGAATGTTGAAAGTTGATGAGAGAGGAGGATGGAGGCTGAGAGTGAGAAGGAGAGGGATGTAGAAATATTAATACTACCGTACTTTCTTTATGACCTGTTGGAGGATGAGAAAATTGATAAATCCTCATTTTCAAGGCTTTGTTGAACAGAGATGGTGGCACTTGACACCCAGACCAGGGCTTCCAAGAGAATACTGGGCAGGCTAGCGCCCTGTCGGACCATATTTAAGGCATAGAGACAGTCCAGAAAAGGAAAGTACATCATGAACAAGGGTTCAGATCCACAGGCAGGCAGGCAGAGAGAAACAGCTGTGGGCAATGTGGATGCCAAACAGGATTCTCCTGAACTAAAAAGAGCAAAGACTAGAGCAGTTATAGAAAACAAAAACTAGGGTGGCTGCTGAAGGGAGAACAAAAGGGCTTTTCTGAATAGAGCTGCTCTAATCTGGATGGGGGTGTGTGATATTGACCTGGAAAGTCAAAGGATTACTCAGAGCTCTCAGTTGCCAATGGCAAGCAAATTGTTTCCCCGATTTCAGTAGGAGCTGGGGGAACCTTGGCTTTTGTGAGTCTAAGAAGCTCCTTAGATATTTTGGGGGGGGGGGGCAGGATCCTTTCTTGCTCATGTCAAAAGAGGTTGGCAACTAGTCCTGCAAACACACCCTGTTCTTGCCAGTTGACTGTCATAGACAGTCTTTTAATACAGAATGAGAGATGTAGGAGACAAAATGGAGGCAAGCTAATGTTCTCTGGCAACAGTGCAGTCTTACCTTGTCCGCCTGTGCTATAACTGCACTTAGCAGCCATCGGCTTTGGCTGCTTTTATTTGTAATTGTACTGCTGGTTTTTATTTTCATTTTAAGCACTGCAGTTGAGTGTTTATTATGCTGCTTGTTTTATAAGCCAAGTTGTTTTAGAGAAGAATGGTAGGGCAATAGAGTGATTAAATCAACTAGGTGCTAAAATTCAAAACATTAAAATACTTTTATATTACCATACTTAAAAGACTAAACAGTAGATAATTAAGAGTTCCAATCTATTTGTAAATTCTCAGCTAGGCTTCTTCTGCAAAATCTCCTGTGATGCTAGGTCTTTGAGGCTTATTAAGTTGCAAAGTGGAACTCTGGCTAACTCAAAGAAAAGGGTTCTTTGTACTTTAGTGCACAGTTTGTCATGCAGTTCACATCATTTGCATGTGAAGTGAGAACACCATTTCTAATCTATTTTCACAGAAAATGTTGAACCCAGTGTTTAATGGGTCATATCTTTGAGCAGAATGTTAGGAACAAATTAAGGGAGGGCAGGGAATAACATTTATTTGATAAGATTAGTTTGGGGCCATTTCCCCTTATACAGTCATACCTCGGGTTAAATATGCTTCAGGTTGAGCGTTTTCAGGTTGCGTTCTGCGGCGACCCATAAGTAACAGAACGGGTTACTTACGGGTTTCGTTGCTTGGGCATGCGCAGACGCTCAAAATGACGTCACGCTCATGCGCAGAAGCAGCAAATCGCAACCCGTGCAGATGCGGGTTGCGTTCTGCTCAGAATGCGAACGGGGCTCCGGAACGGATCCCATTTGCATCCAGAGGTACCACTGTAAGTGATAAGGGGACTTCTCTGCATTCTCTACTAGGCAATATGTCATGGATAGCAGCATTGTTGGGGGCAGGGGGTGTCCATTAAAAAAAAAAAATCTTACTGTGCAGGAGCTAACTTCTTGGGTATGTTTTGTTTCCATTGCAGGTTGCATTTTTGAAGATGTGAAGGAATCTGGTCTGATCCTTTTGAAAATAAATTCCTGTCAAGATAACCTTCAGCTACAAAGAACTGTGGATCTAAGTTACCAAGTGGGGATGTTTTCCCCCCCGAAAGTGATTGTGAAGTTCCTAAGCCAAAGGAAAAAAGCAGTTAATTGTATATTTAACTTGCTGTTTGTTGACTTTGGAGTTTTGAGAAGTTCAAAGAATGTGATGGAGGCAAGTTGGTCAAGCAGGGAGGCCAATTTTTGCAAGGCTTGAGTTCAGAGAGCAGCTTAATTTGGGATGTCTGGAGTCTTTGAGATCACTTGTGAAGAACTACTAATTCTCCAAGGAGAAGTCAATTATCTTCTGCAGCAACTGAAGCTTTAAAAAAAAATAAAAAATAAAGGAACACACAGTGGCTGACTTGCCCTTCTAGGAAACAAAATCTTCAAAGCTTTGTGAGCCCTTGACCTAATGGAATGTGAGTGGGAAAGGGAGTGACAGAGGGTGGGGGAAGAAGGTTTGCCTGCCCACTATTTGTGGCTCAGATTCTCCTCAAGGGAATCTCACCCTCAGCAGAAAAATGGTTTTCAATCCCTGCTTTTATGATAAAAATTTTTTTGGGTAAACCGTGAACCCCGATTGCCAAGAAAAGCCTAAATTTTTTTAGATTTAACAGCAGATTATTCCAAGGTAACGATGGTTAAGGGCTGGTCCCTGCATGTATTTACACCACTTGATTTCTGAGATTAATGATGAGCTGTCTGCATTTAAAAAAGCATTGAATCTGAGATGATATTGAAGTGATGGAGCCAGGACAGTGTGTCATGTGCTGGATCAATAGCAAATGTTCCGGGTGCTGGGTTGCAGAAAGCATCAGTGGGACTTAGTTACTCACAGAAACATACTTGCTTCAAAGAGAGGCTGACGTGCCACAGGGTTGCTGTGTGATGTATTGGAGACCACCATATTAATAAGTCAGAGTGCCCAGACTACCTAAGGCTGCCCTTGTTTGCAAATTTGAATGGTTTTCTCCCTTTCAGCTAAATGGAAACACAAGGCCATGTCTGCAGAAAGGTTGCAGTGTATTTTGTGCCTCGAAAGTGCAAGGTATAATGTATTACAGAGCACTCCAGTGCACCTCCTGAAGGCAAGCAGACCCCCCAGGAGCAGCACCGTATTAGGGGTTGTGCTGCATGGCTTCTCTGTCTCAGTTGCACATGGGTCCAGCTGTAGTGTGGAATGCATGACTGATTGCTCATGAAAGCAGTGTGTAATTGACCCATGTAAAAGTTCCAGTGCACACAGACAGATGCAAATCAGTGTGCATCCTTATCATCAACAAAGTTACCAAGTAGTCATTCCCAATAATTTTCTGTAAATGTGCAAAGGACTACAACATACATCACACTATTAAGATGGCATTTTTCATGTACAAAATTGTGTCCTGACACTTGGCAGAGAATTCCATGGAAACTTTTTTTGTTGAAGTTTTACTTTATTTTAGCCCAGCACAAAGGTGAGTGTACACAGCAATTCCATTGCACGGCTTGTGCAGGCTGTTTTCTCAGATTACCAGACTTGCCCTTTAATAGACTTTGATTTATGTGGTCCTAATAAGAGCAGAGCAGGCAAAGGCCTTTATTTGAGCATTGAAAAGAAAGCAGATATGGGACAATTTACAGCTTGCGCTTAGCTGCAAAAAAGGTCTTTTGCCAAATGACTGAGGAAATATATTTCAGGCTGATGAAAAGCCACTAAATCTGGAGAGCTTTAAAAAATAAATGGCATTTTAAAGGGGAAACTTGAGCTGCTGCTGTAGCTCATCCTTAATAATTATTAAAATCCTATTTTGAAGCTGTGATTTACAAACATAGTTTGACTGTTGTGAGTTCTCTTCAGTTTGTGAAGAAAAAAATGTCAATTCCCATCCTGCAAATGGATATGTAGAAGACCTGGATTTTTTGCAGCCCTCTGCTTACTCTGCCAAAGAAGTAATGGGGAATCTAATTTGTCATCACTCATGAAGCAAGAGGACGTCTCAAAATAATGCTCAATGTAAAAATAAATTTGCCATTTTTCTTGAAAGAAACAAATGATTGAACGTTGTCAGAAATTCTTTAGATCTCCCACAAGATCTCTCAAAAGTAATGAGAAGCTTGTTTGCAAAGATAATAATTAGGATGGAATTTCACCTGCTAAACGTTTTTGTATGGGCAATATACAACAACAGGCAGTTTAAACCTTATAAGAGAGGTGCCATAATTTGGGGAAAGGAAATCTGAAGGGAGAAAAATCAGGATTTGATCCAGAATCAGCACCTTACATTACATTATTACAGTGATGGGAGAAACCATAATTACTTAACTCTGCTTTGGCATCTTGGTAATGGTTACCTGTTTGTGGAATGCCTTCCCTGGTGACATGTGTATGTCTTCATTAACTTTCAAGAAAAACTTAAAAACATTTCTATTCACTCAGGCATTTAGTGGCTAAAAGATACTGTTCCTGGAAACCTTGAAATTATTAGCTATGAGGGTGTGTTTTAAAATGTTTAGATAGTTTTTAAATAATTGTATTT
Source organism: Podarcis muralis (assembly GCF_964188315.1). Lineage (NCBI taxonomy): Eukaryota > Metazoa > Chordata > Lepidosauria > Squamata > Lacertidae > Podarcis > Podarcis muralis. The sequence goes on from NC_135657.1 coordinate 80,738,323, forward strand.
AAATAACATGTATGTTATTTTAATAATTGTATTTAAATAACATGTAACAGGTATGTCCCACAGAGAAATCTACGGTCTGCAAATAAAAACATCCTAAAGATCCCAGACCACAGAGAGGTTAGGCTGGCCTCAACTAGAGCCAGGGCCTTCTCGGCCGCGGCTCCAATCTGGTGGAACGCTCTGTCACAAGAGACTAGGGCCCTGCAGGACCTGACATCCTTCCGCAGGGCCTGCAAGACAGAGCTGTTCCACCAGGCCTTTGGTCAGGGCGCAGCCTGACCCCCTCCTCTGGCAATCGGCAATCTGCACAGAATTCTGCTTGATGGTTGCCATTAATTTGACTTTAATTTGATTTGATTAATTTTATAATGAATGTTTTAGAATGTTGTTAGGCACCCTGAGCCCAGCTTCGGCAGGGGAGGGCGGGATATAAATAAAATTTATTATTATTATTATTATTAACATTCTTACCTTATTTTTAATAGCACAGTTTTACTGCTTTGTATCTGCTGCCCTTGGCACCTTTGGGAGAAGGGATGGGATGGAAATTTAATAAATAAATAAAACTCTTCTCCTTCCTCTAACCCTGGTTCCTGTCTCGAGGGAGGTACACAACTTGCTGCCCCCTCCCCCTGGCTCAGCCTTGGGGGGCCCTGCCTCTGCCACACACTCCTTGGAACCATGCCAGTCCCTGACAGGTGCCTTATTATAAAAAATTATCACCATCTCCACTGGGTGGTTACTATTTCCTCATTATTATTTTTTTCATTTTTGAAAAGGAAAGCTTTTTCAGAATTGCTTCCCTTCATTGTTCTCTCTATTTGTCAAAAAGCTGCTTCAGGAACTCTATACCCAAAGGCATTGAGGAACTTGAAGCTGTTTGGCCAGGGCTTCCACATGAGGTTACCGTGAAAAATGATTCCCGTCAAACGAAAACTGATTTGGCATCATTAAATATGGGCAAGGTGGTTCACGTTGCGCAGGCAGTCAGCCACATGTCGGTGCGCCCATAACTTTCAGAGCAGTTACCTGGCAGAAACATCCCTGGACTCTCAGCTGTGAACACTTGTTTCCTGTCAAATTATATCCAAATATGCTCTGTTGCATTGACAGTTTTGTCTTTTTATTTTTGGCCCTCCATCTCCTTGTGCCAAAATCTCTCCTTGAGCCTTAAGTAAATTTCTGAATCTTTTTCAGTCTTTTATTTTCCCCAGACCAATGTTGATGTGATGCAGTTTTTTAAGTTGCCAAATGACTGCTAGAAGATACTATGTCCCAGTTCCAAACATGCCTGTATAGGGTTGAAGCTTTGTTTATTAAGGATCCACAGTGATTATATACAGCAGACCCACTGCTCCAAAGGAAATTATTCTGTGCTAAAGATCTTGGCACATTTTATTTTAAAGCAACCTAAATCCCTCTATCTTCTTTTTTAATGCTGAATTTTAATTTGGATAATTCCAAATTCTCTCAAAATAGACAGCTCTCCCGAGTTTTTGTGCGCACATTGACCTTTGAGACGATCAATAATGGTTTTTTTCTGTTACTAGTCGCAAGGGGATTACCTGGTATTTAAAACAAATGGAGAGTGTAAACCAGTCTAGTTTTACTTAAGTTTAAGTGTTGTTTTCAATAGTGTCTCAAGATTACAAACAAATAATTGATGAGTAAGTAAACGTGATGGTTTAAAATGTGTTACTTCATCGACTCAATCTGTACGCACATCCTTGAGAAGCTGTGCAGATATGACTTTAACTGGACTGAACTAGTGCAGAGATGCAGTGGAATGCAATTGTTAAGGTTGGACTGTGACATTGACAGGCAATAAAAGATGCAGGTGGCTAGAGGCAAACCAATTCAGTAGGACTTGGATTTAGAGTTTAAACATTTTGTAGGGCAAGGCAAAGTCATCCTAAACTGTGGTGACTGCTTGATTAATGCTGTAAGTTCAAAAAGAAGAGAGAAGAAATGAGTTAAGAAAAGCAATCTGTTATGCATACTGCTTAACCAGGTAAGTGGTGCTAAGGAAAATGTAGGGTTCTGTTGTTGTTTTTGTTTGCTGAGCAATAATTCATTTCCAGTGGTTTTGTACCAGGGATAAAAAAGCAGGTGATGGATAAAATTTTCCTTGCTCCTACATAATCATGCCCCAGTTTCAGAATTAATGCTTTTGGTAAAGGTAAAGGTACCCCTGCCCGTACGGGCCAGTCTTGACAGACTCTAGGGTTGTGCGCCCATCTCACTCAAGAGGCCGGGGGCCAGCGCTGTCCGGAGACACTTCCGGGTCACGTGGCCAGTGTGACAAAGCTGCATCTGGCAAGCCAGAGCCGCACACGGAAACGCCGTTTACCTTCCCGCTAGTAAGCGGTCCCTATTTATCTACTTGCACCCGGAGGTGCTTTCGAACTGCTAGGTTGGCAGGCGCTGGGACCGAACGACGGGAGCGCACCCCGCCGCGGGGATTCGAACCGCCGACCTTTCGATCGGCAAGTCCTAGGCGCTGAGGCTTTAAGTCACAGCGCCACCCGCGTCAATGCTTTTGGTAAGCGCTTACTAATAACACTGAGCAACACCAGGCACTGTCTAGAAAGTAGGATAAAAATACACCAAAACCAGGAAGCATCCAGGATGAAGTGCAAAAAAGGGAAATGAATCTAAACAATTGTTAAACTATTTTTTGTGTGGTTGAACATCTTAGAATGTATTATAATAAAAATTCTGGTGAGTCCCCTGGTAAATAAAGTTCAGACAGCTGTGTTCGCCATGAAATATTTAAAAGTACAGGTTGAGGTGGTGCTCCCGCATGATTTTGCCATTCAAGTTGTTTTCAACAACAGAAACTTTTAGATTGGTTAAGAAACGAAGAAATGGGTACGGTCTTTGAACTTAGCTTTTTATTATTTTTTTTAATTTGCATGTGTTGTGGCTGTTTCTAGTTTAAAATAGGTTTTATCATTAGATATCTGACCTGTTAGAATGTGTATTTTAATAAATTAAAGTTTTTATCCTTTTTATGTGTGAACAGTTGTTATTATCTTTTTAGAGAAGCCCTTGACAAAGGCATTTTTGGCTGAATCATGTAGGGCACATTGTATAAATAAATAATCCATCCCTTCTTTCTTTCTTTGGTTATCTCTGAGATTCATTTTTCCCTTTTACTCTGTCTAAAAACTGTATTTTCTGAAATGCACTCTCAAATAACTCATCTGAAACATTTTGCTTGGAATGACTTCTCAGGACATTTTTATGCTGCTACTTCTCTCTCCTCCACAAAACCTACCATAAAGTTCTTGGCACAGCCCGTTACTGTACTTATCCCCTGTTGAAACTACACACGTAAGTACATATGACTGAACTGAACATACATTCCTTCCCCCTTGTACCTTAATTCCTTCTCTTTGTCAAATCATAGACCAGGAAAAGCCAATACACATGGTTGGACTGCCATCAACTCCAGCCAGCATGGTCAAGATTCATGAAAGGCACCATGTTGACTACCTATGCCTTAGACTATAAATTATTTGTGGAAGGGGCATGTCATCTTGCTGTTTAGTCTGCAAAATGTCATACACACAAATGGGGCTATATGGGGGGAGCTGGAGCTCAGTGGTGGAGCACATACTTCTCATACTGAAGGTCGCAGATGAAATCCCTTCATAGACCCTCAAGAGCTTCTGCCAGTCAGCATAGTAGAGAATGCTGAACTAAGGGGATAAACTGTATAAGACAGTGACTTCTATATGTACCCAACAATAAATGCAGAAGCCCTGTGTACCTTGATGTCAGCAAAGCATTTCTAAGCACTAAATACTTTCTGTTTGAGATCACCTAACTAAAATATGGACATTTGCAATATCTACTGTTATTTTCTATGTTCTTGAATTTGCTGCTTTTTTATTCTGTGTGATAGACACAACTGTGCCAGTCACAAGACTCCATATTCCTATACCAGCTGGATCCTCATCCGATGAAATATATTACCTTACAAATTTTGTATTATTCCTACAGACTAATACAGTGATAATTTTTTATATGATCTTGAAAAGGAGAGCAGATTTGCAAAGCAAAACATTTCTCTTCAACCAGATCTTTGGCTGATTAATATTGAGCATTTTAAATGTATTTGTGTAATGTTTTGTTGCCTTTGTTTTGACGATTTGTTCTTTTATCTTGTGGTTTTATCTTGTGAACTGCCCTGAGTTTTTTTTAATGAAGGGCAGTATAAGAAAGAAAGAAAGAGAAAGAAAGAAAGAAAGAAAGAAAGAAAGAAAGAAAGAAAGAAAGAAAGAAAGAAAGAAAGAAACTTTAAAGTTAATTCAGTACTGGATAACTCCTGAGTTCAGGCTGAAACAGACCAATTTGTCTTTTACAGGGGGAGTACACTGAACTGTGAATTCTGATTATTCAAGCATCTGCACACAGCCGTAGGGATTTCTTTTTTTAATTAAGAAATGCAGCCTGCAATAATCTTCTATGAGTACCGGTGAGTCGCATTTAACTCTAAAGTCATTAGGAATGTTAAAATACCATATACAGAGAGAATATTGAGTCTCAGAATGCACCAATGCTGAATTTACTCTTTTTGCTACTTAGGTTTGTGATATGGTGTGCGACTGTTGTTCTAAACAGATCGTGCATGGAGAAGCATCTTAAAGAAATACACAACGAAAGAAAAATTATGCCAGATGCCATATGACAACTTTTACAGGATTCAAAAAGGAAGAATGGGCTAGGACTGTCACTGCTCTTAAAACAAAAAGACAGGATCTCCAGGTGGTGACCTGTCAACCCATGACAGAAGAAAGACAGTTTATTTTATGGTTTATCAGTCTCCTTGTGCAATAAGCCTCTGGCTACATATACCGGTATATATATTTAAAGGAGTTATGGTACCCAAATACAGCAAAATGCAAATGAAATGTGAGATTTTTATCCCCATTTGTATTGTAAAGCTCTTCAAATTGGCAGTTTTCAGCACAGTATTACTTAACTCTATTGCACACATGCCAACTTCTATATCTTCTCAGAGCTGGCAAGAGCGATAAGGTACAAATCAGATGTGCATTATAGATGTGTCAAATCCACACTGATGGCAACTGTAGAAATTTGCTGCGTACAAGACCCGCTCCCCCACCAATTTGCCATAACAAAGAAAAGCACAAGGCCAATCACTATTGGAAGTCTATTAATTCAGGCTGTTTTCTCAGAAGAACCATGACAGTGGTGGTGCCCTGAGCCAAGCAGAAAGGTTTTATGAAGTCCAAACAAACACAGTGAACCACCTGATCTTTCCTGATTTACTAGAAGTTGCACAGGACTCTGTCTGTAAATATATGCTGCAGGCTCCACAACTGAGAATGTGCTTCCAAGGAGACTCTTCCCCCCTTCCCACACACATCAGCTCCTGGTAGTCTCTAGGCCAGGCTTCCTCAAACTCGGCCCTCCAGATGTTTTGAGACTACAATTCCCATCATCCCTGACCACTGGTCCTGTTAGCTAGGGATCATGGGAATTGTAGGCCAAAAACATCTGGAGGGCTGAGTTTGAGGAAGCGTGCTCTAGACCTAGTGGGGCAGTTTGTATCAGGAGCTTGTCCTACTCTCAAGTAGGACCCTGGCAGAGACACATGCCCGACTGGCACGTTCCCTCCCTCCTGGTCGATTGTTCGGGAGCTTCAAAAGCATTCTTCTCCTGAACATCACAGTGACAGATGCCAACAGACATTGGCATACTTAGGGATCCGCAGAGTCTTTGCAGCTTGCATAACAGACCTCAGCAACTCAGCATTTTGGCTAATCTACTTTATTTACATATAAACACACAAGGAGCACTGCAACATGGCTCCCTCTCTCTCTCTCTCTCTAGCATCAGACAGCAAAGAGAAAGAACAAAGGACAATAGTCCCACTTCACGGAACACAGTAACACAAACATCCTGTCTCCGTCACTTCCCAATCTGTGGAGTCAAAACATACACCGTCATGTGATAGACAAAAATCCCATGACTGCAATCATGGAGCAGGAATTCTAACAGTTTGTGGCTGGGGCGGTTAGGCAGGCAGGATCAAAAATTCCATATGAGTAGGGTAAAGAAGGTCACGTGTGTGGGGCAAAGTTTTTCTGGTTTTCTCCCCATCCTCCTCCCTTGCAAATATATGGATACTAAAGCATTACAGTTGCAAAAATAATTGGCCCCTAACTAAACTGAAAAGTGTATTACCTTGATTTAAAAGAGGCCCCTCCTGTCACAACTTCTAGTGTGGTTTCATGTGACAATAACCATACATGTAGGTACACAAACACACACATACATATGTACACACCTCAGATTAGTGTCTGGTGATCAGGTAAGTCTTAAGATTTTGCCAGACCTCTGCAAGGGATCTAGTGTACAGTTGTATCCAATGGTATATGAGTGGTGATCGGCTTGCACAATGGGGCTTGCTCCAGAGGCTTTCCAAAACTGCTGCAACAGATTTTGAGGTGGGGGAGAGACGGCCAGAGAGAAGAGGGGACAGTTCTATGGAAGTTCCATTGTGCAAGTGAAACATCAGTATTTGATAAAATACCCATAGCCTCTGGCTGACTTGTTTTTGTTTATTATTACTGTACTAATTTATTTCACTGACTATGTTGGATTTTAATCATTATTCTATTTTCATTGATGTCCTTTTCATACTTCTTGCTTCACTAAAATACCATGATTGTTACTTCATCATGTAACAGGACTGCAGTGGTTATATTTGCAGCTGTGGATATCTAGCCAAATTAGGGTTGTTGTCTTTTTCCCTGACACAGTTTCTCTGTCAGCTGCTTGACAGCAATTAAAATAGGATTTTATTGATACAAGAATGTCCCAATACACTCCAGCCTATTCCAACCTATTTCTTTGGCAGATACTGTGCTAATGTAGCTGCATAAAACATTTCAATTTGGCATTCCTGCCTAAGGTGCTGGAGAGAATCCATATGAGCAAATTCTGGGTGATTTGATTCCTCCCAACAGCAAATAGTTTGGGGTGTTAACAGAACTCAACAAAAACCAAGCTCGGGGATGGCTGATGAGTAACTAAAAGTGTTTACACAAAACTGTAATGGAACCTCAGCAGTTATGTAAAGCTTCCACATTCTATCTGTCTTAACATAACAATTGCCACAAATTTCTCCGTAATGCTGGTAAAGATGCCAAGCTCTTAGCCAAGCAATATCCTCAGTTCAAAATGCAGGGCTTCTGCAAGAAGCAACATTCAAAATTTTAAAAAAATTAAAAATCAAATGTCCTTACCATATATTAATTTCCTTTATAAACAATGAAAATTTATGAATATTTGTGCAGAAATGACTGCACAAACTTTATTTTATTTTGATAAAGAAATAAAAATTGTGTTTAGAATCCCTTACTATATTATTACAGATAACTTTTCTGTTTATATATTCATTGCAGATGCCTGAAGTTCAAAGACTGGGGACGTTAACTGAACCAGTCTTCTTCTTATGTGTAATATTTTAACATAATATACAAAAGCTCTTGAGAACTGGCTCTCAAAAGTGCTTCCTGGAAATCACATTTGTGACACACCTCAATCTATACCAAAAACACTTAATTCAGTTGCCTCTAAATGCATTTTTAGTACTATGTTATGTAGTCCTTGTGTTGCGACTTTCAAATGCTAGTATTCATGAGTTTTTCTCCAGTGGTTCAGTATGATAAATGATGTTATGCATGCTAATTGAGTCCATATATCTCCTTAATATCTAAACTGTTTTCTGGCATTTCTCTGACTTGGAAATTCATGACTCAGCATTTGCTCACACTGTGCACAACACGGTGCTTCCCTCCTATTAACACATTTCTCAGTTATCAGGTGGGAGTTTGGGTTTATAAGGATTTCTGATAAATGCAACAAACTGTATCATTTTAATCTTTCCTTGTTTTGTTTTTTTGTATGGCAGTAGTTTTTACTTAGTTATAAACTTATAAAACAAAGGCATTGTTGATAACTCTGTAAATATTTATTGTTTGCTGATCTAAACTGAAATATTTTGGATTTATTTTGAAGATTTACTTCATCATACAACTAGGAAGTGGGCACTTTACATACACAAGCTGCAATGTTATCATCAGTTGCCATTGCCACAAAAGTATCTCATCCATACTGCTCCAGAAATATGCCGTTTAGACTATTTCCACTGTGGCTGCCACAGGCATCTGATCACACCCAAATGGGCTATAGGGGTGAGGTTTGGGGGAAAGGCTTTTTAGTGTCAGTGATACAATTGCAGAATGACAAGTGACGCTGACCCCTTTCGGGCCCTTGTAATCTTACCATCTTTATTGTAATTATTTTTTCATCTTATTACCATGCAAGCTTGTTGGCATAAACAGCTGGCATATAAACATTTGAAATAAAATAAGCAAGTCTAGTTATCTATTTAAATCAATTATATGTGGGGTTTTCTTCATCCAAAGCAGCATTTAAAGATATAAGCTAAGCACTTAAAAGGGGTATTTCCATTGTAATGTTTTTCATTCATGAAGATTGCAGGAAACTCCATTGTTACAATGCTGTGATGTTCCTTAAAGCCACCCATTTTGCTTAAAAAAACATGAGAGTAAGGGATTAACATTCAAGCAACTTAAGTCCTTGCACCCCAAAATTGATCATTGTACAGTGGTACCTCGGGTTACAGACGCTTCAGGTTAAAGATGCTTCATGTAACAGACTCTGCTAACCCTGAAATAGTACCTCGGGTTAAGAACTTTGCTTCAGGATGATAACAGAAATCGTGCGGTGCGGTGGCAGCGGGAGGCCCCATTAGCTAAAGTGGTACCTCAGGTTAAGAACAGTTTCAGATTAAGAATGGACCTCCAGAACGAATTAAGTTTTTCACCTGAAGTTCCACTGTATATGCTTTACAGGCTCCCAACCCAAGCACCTTACAATATGAAATATTGCACAGGGAAAACAACAGAGGAAAGGGGATGAAGTGGAAATCAGTAAACAGGCTGGGGTAACCTGTGTGGTCATTGCGAAATTCCCTAACACAACTAGGCAATAATGTCCATTGCAAGAACATCTGTGGCAAACAACCGACTCCTGCAAAGATCTCCAGAGTTTTACCGCTAAATCCCCTGAATTAGTGTTTCTGTAAATACATGTGTAAATTTCAGCAGCCACACTCAAGTTTGGTGCCCCTTGACCTCTCACACTCCATTCTAAATGATAGTTGTGGCATCCCCTGCAGCGCCCCTGAGGCGCCACATCCCAGTTTGACTGAACCGCTCACACTCAACTAAATCCACCTCGGCTGGTTTCCAACAACATCTGGAGGACCACATGTTCGTTTCCACCAATAATGCAGTTTCCAGTCACCTACGCAATATTACTCAGCAAACATCCTGTTACCACCAAACTCTATGTATTTATGTTCCCAGCAACAATATAAACTTTTCATTTTCGGTTGTATTGGTTCAGAAGAATGTCATTGTATACCTGTTATTTCTTCTGCATGAAGGCCAGTCAGACTGACAGTAGTGCCAGCTGCTGTCTATCAATGTGCATGAGACTCTCTTCAAAAGCCCACACTACTTTTTGAAGCATCTCAAATTTTAGGAATGGAACTGACAGAGCAGCAAGAAAATCACAAGTCTTATGTCAGAACTGCAAACATGAATTTTTTTTTGCAGGGTCTCTCACAGTCTCCCTCACAGCTCATGCTTGCAATATATTTTTGGTGAAATTGAAGTTGTCCAAGGCTTATCACTGAGGTTGTTGATTGTTTAAAGGCAAAAAAGCACCTGTATGAGAACACACACACTAAGAAGCGAGGGTGAATAAGAAAGAATATGAAAGGGAAGGGAAGCTGGCTTTGTAAAAATATTCAGAAGGCAAACATTCATTATGAATAACATTGTACACAAATGCAGTTTAACGGTCATGCAGCATGTGGTTCTAACTTCAGCCTAAACTTCAGAATTCTAATGACTATTGGCCAGGGTATGCTTCTATCTGCAGCTGCAACTAGTCTGTCATGTCAGAGCGATTCCTACAAGAATTGGGACACTGCTCAGAAGCTGAGCTCATTATCCTTAGGTGTGAGATCCCTTTATTGACCTGTCCTGTTTCAGCAGCTAATAGAACTGTCAGCTCTGCTCTCACTCTCACATCATCTTTACCAGAAACCTGTTAGTAGCTTTGAAGGAAGCATGAGAAATGGGACATTCCAAGGGCACAAAACTTCTTAAAGGAACATGAATTTTTATGCAAAGTGGAATTCTCCTCATAATGAATGAAACTTTTTAATGGATACCTACAATTAGAAATCTTAATTTTGTATCTATGATGAGAAATGCTGGCAAGTCCATTGCCTTTTTTGGCGTTGTACTTAAGACTGGTATTTTCAACTTTTTTGTGAAATATGTTTTTATTAAATATACACTTTCAATGCAATGCAATCCATATCAACATAGAAAGAAACCCCATTGAGTAAGTGGTTATAGGACTGCCACCTGCATCCATTGTTTTAATTTAAACAATACGTCAGAACTGCGCTTTCCACTTCGGATTGTCCTCACCCACATTACAGTATACTAGAATGTGTCTGATGGTATATTTCATTTTACTGCTGGTGAACTATTTCTGCTATTCAGAGCTAACAAAGCAGCTCTCCTGCAGCATATTTGTTAGGCTTCTCATGTAATCTGGGTTTTTAAACAATAGACTAGATTTCAAATATTACCTATAAGCTTTTGAAAACTGGGGTGATTAGTCTTAGCCAAATACTCAACTAGTAAAGGTAAAGGGACCCCTGACCATTAGGTCCAGTCATGACCAACTCTAGGGTTGCAGCGCTCATCTCGCTTTATTGGCCGAGGGAGCCGGTGTACAGCTTCTGGGTTATGTGCCCAGCATGACTAAGCTGCTTCTGGCGAACCAGAGCAGCGCACAGAAGCACTGTTTACCTTCCCGCCAGAGCGGTACCTATTTATTTACTTGCATTCTGACGTGCTTTCGAACTGCTAGGTTGGCAAGAGCAGGGACCAAGCAACGGGAGCTCACCCCATCACGGGGATTCAAACCGCCGACCTTCTGATCGGCAAGTCCTAGGCTCTGTGGTTTAACCCACAGCGCCACCCGTGTCCCTAATACTCAACTATTTGATATTAATTGATTTTGAAGTTGCATATAGGTTCTTTTAAAACAAATTCCTTATTAATCTTACTCTGTTGGTGTCAGTCATTATTACAACAGTGCTGTTTTGTTGTTTAAAGTTTCTAGCCTGCTTCAGCTCCCTTTTCATAAAAATATTTGTAAGATGTAATTGCTTTTTCAGTCTTTGTTTCAGGAAGCCTTGTTCCTACCCACCTCCTGCTGCCACATTTTGTGTGTGTAAAATGTGCTGGTTTCCAATTTTTCAGAAGCAATTTAATGCATTTAACTTCAAAAGACAGTTTAGTTCTATACTAATGCTATCATCAGCATTTATGCAAGCAATTTAGTTGTTCAGGTGATGCTCTGCTGCTCTGTTCAGTTTTGCAACTGTAAAGTTGAAAAACAGCTTATTAATAGAGGTAAGCAAATCACTGCCAAAATTGTAGAGAGTGCACTTCAAAAGGTTTTGCGAAATTGTGAGTGAAAAGCTCAGCCTGCTCTCCTTTTGTAAATTTGGCTTTCAGGCTTAATGTTATTTGGCGTTTTTTAAAATAGTGAACGTATGTATCTTTGACAGTAGGTAACCTCTATGCAGCAATAAATGCTTTTGATAAAGACAATGCCCCTATTAAAATGACACACTAAATATGGTGTGTCCACTTCTGTCCTCTAAGTACTTAACTGGAGTGACACTTGCTTAATAGTTACTGGGTGTGACATATCCTTTTAGTCATCATGTGATACCTATAGCAGCCTTGTCATCGTTCTAGATCTTTCTGGCATAGTTTTCTGCATTCCAAGGACACCCACAGCATTAAAAAGGACCTTAAGAAACACAAGCTGTAAAAGTATCAAAGTGACTCTTCCGTGGTGGCACATGAAATTGCACGGACTCTTGAGAGAACTCCTAATGAAAATGTAATGTAAAATAAAATAAGCAGACATAAGGATATACTGGGTTTTTTTTAGCTCTTGGGCTACTCTAGTGAGTCCTAAAACTGGGGTTGTTCCTTGGACCCAGTCCAAGGTTTCGTTTTACCCTCTGTGAATTGAAATTTTGCCCCTATGCCAGTGTCTTATTTTAGACATGAAAATAGCATTGAAATTGAGTTGAGGAGGCCCTGTTTTCTCACTTCAGTTTTAATTCCTGTCACTTCTTTAATCTTTTACAACTCTAGGCACCCAAAGGAGATACAAAAGCTCTCCATCGGGTGGCAGCAGCTCAAATTATGCACTTCTATATGTCTTCCCCCAAAGTATAAGAGGTGGCTATATCTCCCCAGTAAGGATTCCTGTTCTCTTTGTGCTTCTTTGTTGCGTATCTTTCAAAGCTTCATTTGATAGTGGGTCATAACACCTGGATAATGCTCATAAAGCTGTTTTTAAGTTGGTTGTTATGAGAGGAGAAGATCACCATCCCATTTATGATGGATGTTTGGCTCCCTTATTGGGACGAGAGCTCTCCTTTCTTCTCCCTGAATTCCTGAAGCTACTAACATGAGTTTGACCAAACTGCGGGAGCAGTGGAAGACAGGAGTGCCTGGCGTGCTCTGGTCCATGGGGTCACGAAGAGTTGGACCCGACTAAACGACTAAACAACAACAACAACAGATAAAAGCAGAACTAAATGCTTATGGGCATGTGTTATTACTTTAATACATATGGGAGGGGGGGAAATGCCTCTAGACTCAGTCCTCTCTTGCCACAAAACCAGCTGATACTGTTCTTTGATTTGTATAGCTTAAGGCTCAGGTGTTTCTATTGGAGGCACAGACATAGGGAAACATGAAGCAGAAAAGCAAAATTACTCGATCACAGTGCGTTAACAGAGATTCGTTTAAAAGACGGAATATATATTTGACTGAGAGCTGCTGATGCTCTGGCAGATTGAAAATCATGTTAGCAATGTGGGGGCATGTCAAGATTAATGAAGGGGGGGTACACATTATGGATGCTTTTCAGAGTGATTACATTTTTCATTTCAAATTCCAGCACGTTTGTTCTGCATGAAAGGCCGTTGCAAGGAGTCCTGGTTACCGCTAATTGATTTTAACCTCACAACTCTATAGGAAACCACAGATGTTAGCTGCTTCATTGCGGCACTCAAATTTTCTACGATTCTCACAAAAGGTTCAGGGTAATTGCAAGATATGTCTTGTAAAACCAGGGATTACTTAAAGCTATCCACTGAGATTTGTTGCATGGAAATCATTAACGTTAGGCGTCTAAGCCCATTAAATGAAACGAACCTTTTATATTTGTTCTGGCATCTCTGTCCCCCACCTCAGGTTGAGAAGAATATCGGATATTAACTTAGAACAAAGGAAGAATGAAACTCCCTCTGTTTCTTTCACTCAGAGCAGAAAGATGGCTATTAAAGCACTTCTCTGGGCATCAGTAATTTGTTTTCTTCACACATAATAATAAAAAGATTCTTGCAAGAACCTAAGAATTCCTTATGTGCATGCATTTAAAACTCATCTTGGTTCATACAAAAACAGTCATCACTATAATTTCAATGACATTTCACACTAGCCACTAATCCTGAAAATATGGTGTGCCTGAAAAGGCATTCCTGATTTAAATCTGCCTCCCATATTACAAACAAAGTTACTGAGATGGTTTAAATTTTTAAATTTAATTTAAAACTTTAATTAAAACATTTTTACTTAGCATTAATTAAGATTAAAGATGTGTGGAAACTCCGTTAAGAAATTGTAAAAATCTAATGTTTCCATAATTTTTTTTACATAGGTTTACCTCCAATTTTGCCTTGAATTTTACTGTGGAATTTGAAAGTAGTTCAGAAATATGTGAGCTCACCCTGTGCTCAGTGAGAACACTGAAAGGTATTTTACGTCCTTCAAAATAGTCAGTGGATATTTCACTTGCACAGCAAGGCTGCTACTAGGTCCTTAACAGGCTGCCTGCTTAGGTCCATGACCCAAATTCACATTTCTTTGCATGTACACAATGCACATTTACGCTGACTTTTGGAGGGAAGACTGCCAGAGCTTTACTTGAAGATAATCACTTTTAAAGGGTCTAAGAAATCCCTCAGAGTCCAGGAGACATGGAATGATCCCCCAATGAGATGCACATTGTTTTCTTTTAGGAAAGGAGCACCTCTTCCAGCAGGCTTTTGGGTGACTGACGTAATTTAGGAATTGTTTTACTGCTGTTGCTTTTTTATTATGACTTGTATGGAACTAATTGTGTTTAATCTTCTATGTTGTATGGTTATTATGTTTTTTGATGCTGTAAATCATCCTGTGACTTTTGGTGAAGGGGGACACAGAAAGGGAAAAAATATATTTCTAGGTGAGCAGGTACGCATTAATGACAGGAATTCAGCAATGGGGGCAAGTTGGGAGTGTTCTCCTTGTTTGGGGTGCTCACTTGTCCCCTTTCCTCTGATGGTGCTGTTTATTCCTTCCTAACTAAAATGTGAGCAGGATACTTTATTTGCATCCAGAAAACAAAACAAAAAGCCACCAGAGCACCCAGGCTGCATTTCAGATGATACCCACATATCTGTTTGAAACTTTAAAGACGCTAAAGCAGTGCTCTAGTTACAGAGATATCCAATCTTTCTAGAGGTTGGAGGGCATTCCGTATGAACAGCCTTCTGGAGATTTGCTGGTCTGTTTGGAAGAAAAGTTTAATTTTAGCTTCACTTTATAGATCTATTGTTTTCCCTAGGGCAGGAGAAACCTATCCAAAAAAGGCAACATATATTCAGAGGCACAGTTCAAAGAAATGACTTTTGTCATACCCAACTGGAGACGATTAAATGTTTGCTAGGATGTTCAATCAACAACTAAATAAGGGTGAAATCTGTCCATGAAAATAGGGCCATGGTGAATTATCTAATAAAGGGGTTATAAATATTCCACTCTGAATAATGAGGCTGCAATCCTTACTTAATATATATATTCTATTAGAAGCAATTTATTCCAAGTACAGGTAGAGTGACCATCTGCCCTAGTTTTCCAAAGACATTCCTTTATTTGAAGAGTTTTAAAGTAAGGAGCCATTAGAAGGTAGAGCAGGGACTTTGAAATTGCCGATCAACAGCACTTGGAAAGCAGAGTGAGGCTGTGCACACAACTGTAGCTTTAAAGCACATTTGAAACACATTATTTCCTTCAAATAATTCTGATGACTGTATTTTACCCCTCACAGAATTACAATTGCCAACAACCCTTGAGAAACTTCAATGCCCAGAATTCTTTGATGGACAAAATGTGCTTTAAATTTATATTGTGTACACATCACAATTTGGTAGGCAAGTCACTTAGTCACAGCTTTCCCTGCTAATGTGAGTTGTATTGCATTTTCTTTTTAAAGTGTAGTACTGTAATTATGGGACGCGGGTGGCGCTGTGGGTTAAAGCCTCAGCGCCTAGGACTTGCTGATCGAAAGGTCGGCGGTTCGAATCCCCGTGGCAGGGTGCGCTCCTGTCGCTTGGTCCCAGCGCCTGCCAACCTAGCAGTTCGAAAGCACCCCCGGGTGCAAGTAGATAAATAGGGACCGCTTACTAGCGGGAAGGTAAACGGCGTTCCGTGTGCTGCGCTGGCTCGCCAGATGCAGCTTGTCACGCTGGCCACGTGACCCGGAAGTGTCTGCGGACAGCGCTGGCCCCCGGCCTCTTGAGTGAGATGGGCGCACAACCCTAGAGTCTGTCAAGACTTGCCCATATGGGCAGGGGTACCTTTACCTTTACTGTAATTATAAAGGTAAAGGGACCCCTGACCATTAGGTCCAGTCGTGGCCGACTCTGGGGTTGCGGCACTCATCTCGCTTTATTGGCCAAGGGAGCCGGCGTACAGCTTCCAGGTCATGTGGCCAGCATGACTAAGCCACTTCTGGCGAACCAGAGCAGCGCACGGAAATGCCGTTTACCTTCCCGCCAGAGCGGTATCTATTTATCTACTTGCACTTTGACGTGCTTTCGAACTGCTAGGTTGGCAGGAGCAGGGACCAAACAACGGGAACTCACCCTGTCGCGGGGATTCGAACCGCCGACCTTCTGATCGACAAGTTCTAGGCTCTGTGGTTTAATACACAGATTTATGCAGATCTGTGTCCTCTTCTGTCAGTCTTTTTTTGTGTGTGATCATTTTCATATTTTTTTGGCAATGTGTAAATGGCCACCTTATGAAATAGCATTTACAGTGCAGTCCTATGCATCACATGTAGACAACTCCCACCACCTTCAGTGCAACTCCTGAGAAAGAATGAATAGATGTTAGATGAACGA
Organism: Podarcis muralis; assembly: GCF_964188315.1. Lineage (NCBI taxonomy): Eukaryota > Metazoa > Chordata > Lepidosauria > Squamata > Lacertidae > Podarcis > Podarcis muralis. The sequence goes on from NC_135657.1 coordinate 80,754,737, forward strand.
AGAGGAGAGAGTGTTGTGTTCTTGTGTGAATAGATTGGGATGGGGGAAGAAAAAGAGAATGGATAGGGGAACAATAAGAAGGGGTGCCCCCCTCACTTTTTCCTTTGACCCCAATCATACTCCCACAAATGAATGCAACCCTTAACTCCAAAAGGCTACCTACTCTTGCTCTACATGTCTACTAAGATGTGTAGGTCCTATTGAATTTAATGAGGCTTACTCTCAGGTGAATAGAAATAGGACTGCATTCCTAAGTAATTCCTCTTTGGTGAAGAAAATGTTATACAATTGCGTACCACTGACCTCAGATCTTATCTGCCACTATTCAGATCCAGGCTGGAATTCCAACACAAGAACTAGGAATGCCCTTCAATTCAGTGTAAGTACACTATATGTCTTTACTGCAGTAAACATCTAAAACCTGATGAGTGTTGTCAGCACTCACATGTGATAGTCAACACCAGACAAATGAATTGAATGTCCAACAGCTCAGAGATACACTACTGAATGATGATTGTAACCTTGCTCATTGGTAGATGTTCAAAAAGTGAGGAGCTATATTTGGGCATTCAGAACATTCTGCTGGGATTACCAATATCCATCAAACTCTTTATATTCATTGTAATATGCATACAAAATTTATTATTCCTGAAATAGCATTCAGTAGCAGTTGTGGCTTGTTTTTAAGCCCTTCCACAAAGTCCAAAACAAGAGCTTAATGTTGTGGATACATACATACCACCCTGAGGAGAGAGAAAGAAAAAACTTGTTTTTTGTAGAGTCCTTATAATAATGGTTGATGAGGCAGGACCAGAAACCTCTAGGGCACATTGATGAAGCACAACTATTTCAAATGCCACATTAAGCTGGACTCATTAGCCGTATCTACCTACCCCTTATAAAATTCCTAATATCATTACAAATGTACTCTGCTTTTATTTTCCAGTCAAAGTAACTACTGTAGGTGTACCTTTCTCAGCCTGGTCTACTTGTACCCTACTTGTAGGCAACGGATGTTATTTCATTAATGATTATTCTTAGCAGCAGTACTATTAGCATTAGCAATAATATTTTATTTTACATTTCAGGGCCCTCTCATTCATTTACATTATTTTGTTAGGCAGCTGGAACATCCTGACCTTTGTGTCCCTTAATAATTATCTGGAAACCCTTAATAAATACAAAAGCCATTTGAAAATCTCTTTGGACGTTTTTGAAGCAGAAAGCATTAAGGGCCCTATCAAGTCCAGTTACTTACCATTCATCAGCCTCACCTCCTGCTCATAATCACAAAATACAAAGCTCCCAATCTATATTTCCTGTCAACATCTGCCCAGCGGCTAATTAGGCAATTGCCACAGCTGTACTTTTTCTCTTTTTTTGCGTCTGTGCCTGTCTCCAACCCCACTTCAAAGGTATCATTAAAATATGTAGAAGGACAGTATGACAGTTTGGACCCACCTTCCAGTCCGCTTTGCTTGTACCTGCCCAGGTCTCTAGACGTCTGCATAATTAGGATGCAAAGTCTAAGTGGCAGATCAACAGTCTTAACTTTCCACTGACATACATGGCACATTAAAGTCCTTATCTTTTGGCTAGATCAACCCCTGCATTTTCTTTCCTTTACAGTGAGGTCATGAAAAGACTTAAAATGATCAAAATATAGGGGAGGAGTTCATCTGAAAACCAGTACAAGGAAGCGGCACATCATATACATTCAGATGTCATCTGAGAATTGTAATGTGGTTGGGTTATATAGTTCACCTAATTCTGTACTGTTCTGTAGTGCTTTTAATTGGGTTTTTAAAAAACCTTTTTACACTGATGTGCACTGCCCACTGCCCTGAGATTTTGTGAGAGGGTGCTATATAAATGCATTTGTATAACAAATAAACTGGAAAAATAAAGCGCATCACTTTAAAAATGAGGGTTACATGCCTCTCGCTTAAAATTTATGGAAAACTGGATGAAGTTGGAAGAGTCAGAAAATTAGAATGGATTACTGAGAATCACAGAATCCTTGTTTTTCAACAGATGGCAGTAGTTAATGGTGAAAGTACACTAAAGACATTACTTGGGGTTATTAATGATATGCATTCCTGTAAGTAAACACATCCATTTCTGTCGATTATAGCTGCATTGTAAGTAGTATATCCACATATTGGAGTGAGGACTAAAATAATCAGAGTGTGTATGTGATGCTGAGTTTTAATTAGCAGCATCATACTAGAATTATTTCTTAGAATTATATGTTAAACAGGCACTGTGCTGTACTTTAAAAAAAAAGTATATAGCATTATAAGCCATTATGCTAAGTATTTAGAAAGCTGTGATAATTAGGGTAATGCTTCTAAAACAAAAGGGAATGCATATGATTTTCTGAGAATGGAAACAGGCCATAAATGTACTGTAAAAAGATAAAATGGTAATGGACATTTATGTTTACACTTGTATACAAACCACAGAGGGAGGTGCATATTTTGCTAATTCTTCATAGCTGTTCAATTCAAGTAAATCTACAATAGCAAACTATATTTCTGCACTCTTTTAAAAATCCAAATTCCCCACTCCTTATTCCAGACTTTGAATGCCTATAGAATTCCCATCATGCCCAGGCAGCATGGCCAATAATCAGGGATAATGGGAATAATCCACAACATCCAGAGGTTATCATGTTAGGCTCAAAGCTTCTGGGACAGCAATGCATTTTGCAAGTACAGCCCTGCTCTGGAACTGCAGAAATCCTTTCTCCAGCAACCATCTCCTTATCTCTGTGAAGTACAACTAGGTACGTTTCTTGTTATAATATAATGAGAACAAAAAAGCAGCTGTTCTCTCCCACGTACCTCTTCATGGTTGTATATCACCACCCTATCTGATATCTTACCATCATATCTCACCATCCTCTGAGTTGCATTCAAGCTGCTTAGCTGAGCAAAATGATGTTATCTTTATACATTAGTAATAAGCAGAGATGAGAAAGGTTTACCAAGCTCTGTAACTATAATAACTACATCTGAGAGCAACATCTACTCTTAAGAACTTGCCTCACTTTATGGGAAATGCTGTGTATAGATAAAGCGTGTTCTCCTTCATGGAGAGCACGTGTTGTGGTGGGGGCCGCCAGGACACTCCAAAGTTGGGGGCGGGCTAATTGATCGTTGGCCACTGATGCGATTGGGGCTTCCCTTGTTGTTGGGAAGAAGTTAATGTTGCCATTTGTTGATTGACAGCCAGAAATGCTAAAACTCATTGCACGAGGCTAGGACTTCCTCTTTTCGCCTGTGCATCGGATTGCCCGTCCCCCCTCCCTAGAATTAGGGTTGTTCGCTTTGACCTTGCTATGCCTGTCATGGGGTTGTCTGCTCTTGGGGCAGGGGCCCGGTAGGAATTTTGTCCATCTGGCTGATTGGCTGGGGCCATTTGGTTTTTGCCTACTGTGTAGCAAATCGTCACAACTTGTAAGGTTGCGGTTAGGCATTGGTTTATGGTTTGGTTGGTTGAGGGGCATGGATTGGCTGTGCCTGCCCCTCTAATGCTGCTGCTGCAAGGGATTCCGTTAAAGGAATCGGGGGCTACCTATTGCTTGTCCACTCTGTCAAGGGGGCTCAGGCCATACCAATGAGCTCCTGGTTGCATTTGGGGAGGGCTGAGGGCAGGTTCCCTGCTCCATCGCTACCCCCCAAGTGTATTCCCCTTTTCTGACTTTTGCATCGTGCGGAATGTCAGTCTGTCCCCCGCGGTGGGGGCAGATAGTTGCAACCAATGCCTAGGCAACCACTCACATTTTTATATTTTAATAAAGTTGTGGCCAAAATTATGATAAAAACCTTAAACAAAAAATTCTGTCTGATGTGTGAGTTATTGGGGTGGCCCTGGGGACCTCGACACGCAACAATCCTGGCTGCATTTTTTATTTACAAAAGCCAAGTGACCTACATTTCACTTCATCAGATATGAAAAGAGCATGTTAAAATGAATGAAGATGGACTAGAGTAACATTTTCACAGGCAGCTATCTGACTAGAAGAAGATTGTGATTATGAGTCCATAGGTCAACTCGGAATACAACTTAAGTTAGTTATAACCCTTGGGTTTTATGACAGGGTTGGGAACCTCCAGCCCACGTATCAAGTGCAACCCACCAGACCATAGGAGCCAACTCCTAGGGGCCAAGGTCCCTTCGCCCCCCCCCCAAATGTTTGAGGAGGCCACCCCCCCCAAGTTCATGGGCCTTGCCATTCCAATGGTGTGAGTGTGCTGTGTCTTGTGATCAATTGTGTGTGTTGAGTCTTATCAGCTCCCTCAGTATTTTATTCAAGTGGCACCCCCCACACCAGATTCTCTCCAGGTCATACCCCTCACCAGCTGTACTCTATGCCCTCAAGTGCTTTTGGCCAGCTAGAATTCTTCCTTAAACTTTGATATCGCTTCTTGCTTAAGTGGGTGGAAAGATGGGAGGCCATAGAAATCTCTGGCTTTGCATAGCTGGAACGGAGCTTACTGCTGACATGCAGCCCCTTGTGGTGGCGGTAGACTGCTTCCCAACTTGGGCTCAGAAAGGATTCCAGCTCCTGATTCAGTGGGACAGGCCTGCTGCAATGCTCCAAAAGCTCTGCCTCAATGGCACACCAGCATGGAGAAAACTTAGCTGGGCAGCTGTTCCTATGACAAAGCAGACTGCTCCACTCATGTAGTATGCAGGAAATTGGCTGCTGAAACCCTCTTTCTCCTCTGCTGAAAGCAGTGGTGAAGGAATGGGTTTCTGTGCAGTCAGTTTGAAACGGGACCCAAAATCCATTTTTCCTTCTCCAAGGGAGCATTTCTAAAATGCTTTAACTTGAGCTGTTGAGCAAATGCATAACAAGAACACAACTGTATAAACAAAGCTCTCTCCTTTATCAGTCCGTGACGCCTAATGAATGGCCTTGTCCATTCCAAAGTGGAGCAGGGATGGCACGTCTGGGTCTTATCTCACATCCTGACCACACTCTGACGCACAGACCTAGTCCGGGAACGGCGCCAGGAGTGTTCTTAGAGTTGGTGACCTCCTGCCCCAAGATAAGAGTATAGGAACAGGAACAACCTTATATGGTCAAGAGTACAGGAAAAGGAACACCCTTTTATGGTTAAGAGTACCGGAGCAGGAAAATCTGTGATGTCAACTTGCGTGTATAAGCTGACATGGTTGGATTCCTGGGGAAGGGGGGAGAGGGTGCCTGGAGGATATATATACTGCATGAAATTTCTCATTTCTTTGGACTTGCTGTGAACTGATCGTGCAAGTGCCTTCTGCTGTCCAGAGAGCAGAATAAACTCTTTCTCTGAATCAACCTCGGTGTCATTTGACTTCCTTTCTCCCTCCCGGGAACAACGCAGACCCCACCAGTCGGTAAAGTCTAATAAGGCTACAGTGGGACAACAAACACTTAACTTTTGACTAGATCTTGCCTGTTGTAATGAGGTTCACAATCATTGCTCAGTTTCTACAGGAAATGGTGCCTTCTGCTCATTCAGAAAACCATGATTGGGAATCATACACAGCTTCATTCAAAAATTAAATCGCAACAGGGGACCTGGGCTTAAATTGCTAAATGTGGCATTATAATGACAAAGCCACGGTTTTCGCAGGAGTGTTCTCTATAGCTTTTACTTGCCGTTGTGATGGGAGGAGGCGAGCTTTTGATTGATTTAAAAATGGAAAAAACATACAAGGGGAAGGCCAACAGAAGAGCATAGTGTAAATGTACACACACACACACCTCATTTGTCCATGATTTTTTGCAGCTGCCCTACTTTCGCAGCATCTCCTGGGGGCTTGCCTCCGGCTCCTTCTGGAATAACCCCAAGGCCAACACCTTAAAAGTTTGACAGGCAAGTTATTCACTCTTCTTATTTAATTTTTCTTTGCTGGAAACGAAGAGAGAACTTTATGGCTATCTTTGCTATTTATGGTTTCCTACACTTCCATTAAATCCACCGTTCCTAAGCTAGTGCTCCAATTTGTTCTCACAACTTATTTCCTCTGGTAATATAATTCTCTCCAACTTTTCCACAGTTCTCTCTCTCTCTGTGCATGCATTTAAAAATTGCACTGTCAGAGCTTGCCAATTATAGTTCAACTTTTGCAAGGGTGGAGTTATGTGCTTGGTTTTTAGGCACAGGCTTTTTGCATTTGGTTTGGTTGCACAACATTGCTCCCTGTGGGAAACCTGAGGGTGCTCATCTGTTGTTGGACTACAACTCCCACCAGCCCCAACAAACTAGGTCAATGGTCAGGGGTGGTGGAAGCTGTAGTCTAGCAACAGATTTCCATCCCCCTACTTGCTATTGAAGGGACGCGGGTGACGCTGTGGGTTAAACCACAGAGCCTAGGACTTGCCGATCGGAACGTCGGTGGTTCGAATCCCCGCGACGGGGTGAGCTCCCGTTGTTCAGTCCCTGCTCCTGCCAGCCTAGCAGTTCGAAAGCATGTCAAGTGCAAGTAGATAAATAGGTACCACTCCAGCGGTAAGGTAAACAGTGTTTCTGTGAGGTGCTCTGGTTCGCCACAAGCGGCTTTGTCATGCTGGCTACCTGACCCAGAAGCTGTACACCGGCTCCCTTGGCCAATAAAGCAAGATGAGGGCCGCAACCCCAGAGTTGGCCACGACTGGACCTAATGGTCAGGGGTCCCTTTACCTTTACTTGCTATTGACTTCTTGGAAACTTCTCATGAAGTGCTACATTTGCTTTGTTTAATGGGCATATGAAATTGCTGAGAAGTTAGTTATGAATTTAATGAATTAGGCTGCTTTACTGAGGCTGTACAGAGCAGCAGAGCAACTACTGTATCCACAGCCCTGCCATGCATGGCACAGCAATCAAGCCTGGATGGGGCTCTGTGCTGTCTTATGATGCCAGTGAAACTAGCTTGGAATCCAACAGATCTTGGGCTGTTTCAAGCCTTCCCACCCTCAGAATGCCCTGTTTCAGGGCCTTCCACTGGTGGGGATCCTGCCAGAGGCCCTCCTGCCTATCCACATTTGACAGGCAAAAGGAGAAGGTTGGCACCGATTGAGTATTGCCAACAGAAGGCTGACTTAGCCAGGAGTTGGGCAGAGGGGCACCTTCACTTATTCTACCACCACCCAGCTTGGTGTAAAGGGATTTGTATTAAATTTGGCAAAAATAAAAACTTTTGTTGGTGTTGGATCAGACATCAGGGGTTTATTTAAAATGAGGTCATTTGGTTGCAGCATGAACTGGGCTTGTAGGGCATAACTGGGGAACTAGCAATCCTCCAGCTGTTGTTTGTGTCCAGTTTCCATCAGCTCCAACTAGCATGGTCAATGGTCAAAGATGATATTAATTGTAATCTAGCATAGCTTCTGCAGCCATGTTTTAGGTGACCACTTCAAAATTGGGCCCCAGAAAAAACTGCCCATCAATAATTATCACACCAATTCTTTCTAATCTTACAGAATTTTCCATTTTTTGCCCTAAATCATTTTACAATCAATTTCACTTTTAAATAGCTGCATGAATTCCAGGCCCCTAAAACATCAGGGGTTGAATATTTAATTTGCTACCAGCAAAAGATTTATCTGTTTGTCTCTAGATAGCAAGTAGAGGCAAAGCTTAAACGTTATGGTGGCTACTGCTCTATAAATAGCTTTGATAGATAAATCACAAACTGTTGTACCATTGAGCTGCTGTAACATATTCTCTCCACTCAAGGATATTGGAAACAAAAAATATTCACAGCAAGTAGAACAATAGGCACTCTTTAGAAACAATACAAATAGAAAGTTAAAAAGAACTTAAAGAGAAATTTATCATTCAATGTTCTAAAAGCAAATTGCTTCATTTAGTAACTATTGTTTTCAATGAAGGGGAGGCAACTTTTACTGCTTAAATGGACACAAGACAACAATTTAGACTGGCTTCAACTGTGCCATTTAAAGCACCTCTTTCCAGCTCTTAGTGGGCATTTATGAAGGGCAGAAAGGTGCTTTTTGTCTAAGCAAGTGAAAAAACAATTTTTTTGGGGGGGGGTGTGAAGGACAGAAAGGCACTTCTATACCATTTTATACTGGTTGATGACCACACAATAAGAGGGATTAAAACTGCTATTGAAGCTCCCAGCAATTTAAAATACTATCCAAACATATTTAAACTTTGAAGTGAATTTACCATCACCCCTCCACAATATTTTCCATGAATTGACATGCATATGGGCATAATTCCTCCAAAATTTTAACTTGGAACTCCTTCTTTGGTCACACTGAAACATGTATAGGTTGGTGGGCCCAGGGGGGGAATATCTTCTCCTGCACTTAAAGGGATGTGTGGATGTTTAAAACAGAAAAAAGCATAGCTTCCGATTAACAACAGGAGCTGTCTGTCTTGAACCATGGCATACCTGGCAGCAAGTCCTGCTGATGTACACAGTCCCATGACGAGGCATGTGACCCTCACTTGCCCTGAGCCTAATCCAGCTGAGGGGACACAACCCTCCTCCCAGAGCTAATGAGCCCCACCTGACCAGTGAGCTGGGCTGGGTTCCCTTGCTTGCTTCAGCCTCTTGCTGTTCCTGACACCTCAGAGCCCGCTGTGTTCACAGAGACGGGGCGCCCTCTGGCTCTGGTGATGTGGGGGTGATTTTTAAAAAATCAATCCTCCTGTCAGACTGTGAATATCCCCTAACTCACCCAACTTGAGGATATTCCACCCTTCTTCAGCAGAGTTTCTTTTCTTTCAGCAACGTAAGCGGCTCACGTATATGTCAAACAAAGCTTTAATAATAAAGAAAACTGTAACACCATAACACACCGTCTGAGAGAAACTAAAACAACATCGCGAGGCGAGAATGGCAGTTGCTCTCTATAACTGAACTGAACACCCAAAGGGAGGGGCCAATTCCAGAGCACAGCACAGAAGCCCCACCTACCAGATGCCAGGCATTCTACTAATCAAATTAGGCCACAGTGTTTTTCTTAAAGTGTCCCCTTCCTCTGGCTCCTGTGAACTGACCACTGCCCCCTTGCCGTCCTATGAATACCTCCTAAGCCCCCAGCCCTCACCCCCTTTCTCCATCATTAGTTTGCACTGGTGTGTCCCAGTCATAGCTACACCCCTTGTTGGGATACTCTTCTCCCTCTCCACTGTCCTGTCAGTTCACAACATTGTAGGAAGTTCCATAGTGCTGTGAAAGTGGCTTGAACACACATTCGCAGCCTTCCAAAGCGTTTGATATGAGATGAAAGAATGGGTGATCAAACCAAAGCACTCCCACTACACTGTGGTGAATAGATGTCATTCCAAGTCTCATCTGTAGCACCACTAAAGTGGTGCAAAATCCTCATCTTCAAGACTGCTAGCACTGAAGACATTTTACAGGCCCTGCTCTTCAGTTGGGATGGGCGAATCTGTCAAATTTGGTTTTCCCTGGTTTCTCATTCTTTTTACAAACTTTTTACAAAGGACAGCTGTGTTTCACTTCTTGTATAGCATTGGTAGGCAAACTAAGGCCCGGGGGCCAGATCCAGCCCAATAGCCTTTTAAATCCGGTCTGCAGACAGTCTGGGAATCAGTGTGTTTTTACATGAGTAGAATGTGTGCTTTTGTTTAAAATGCATCTCTGGGTTATTTGTGGGGCACAGAAATTCAATCATACCCCCCCCCCCCAAAAAAAAAAATATAGTCCGGCCCTCCACAAGGTCTGAGGGACAGTGGACTGGCCCCCTGCTGAAAAGGTTTGCTGACCCCTGTTGTATAATTTTGGAAAGTGCAAATTAGGGAATTTCAGCTTTAAATGCAAACTGCCGTATTTTTCGCTCTATAACACGCACCCGACCATAACACGCACATAGTTTTTAGAGGAGGAAAATCCGTAGGCATGCCACCTGTAGGCATTCCCTCCATAACAGGCACAGACATTTCCCCTTACTTTTTAGGAGGAAAAAGGTGAGTGTTATGGTGCAAAAAATACGGTAAATCAATATCCTCTCCCATCTGTACCCTTCTGCATTCAACAGCAAACCAACAAAGAGAAATTGAGCAGGTTTCCACATCAATTTACCCCACACCAGGAAAAGAGTTTCACCCACAAAATATCTGCTGCTAAAGGTTCAGAAACAGGATTCAAAAATAGAGGGGGGAAATTATAATTATGCTGGCTTCCTAAGTTCCTATTTTAGCTTGCAAATGTCAAATCAATAGCACAGAGAGCTGCCATCTGGATTCCATTTTCTTCATTTTCCAGTAACGTAATACATACATATTGGCAGAGGAGTCAAATGAGCACAGAGGGTGCAAATACTGAAAAATGGAAATCATATTGAGTCAAGACCATCCCTGCTCCTACCAAGAGCTTCAGAGACACCAACAATACCATCACAACAGGCCCTGAGGGCAAAACTACATGTTAGTCTAAATGTGTAATTAGCAACTACATCTGGGATTTTTCTTAATTTAATTACAGGTGTGCCTCCCTCCCCAATCTTCATTAGGACAACAGGGTACAGGGAGGGGAGGTCTAATCGTTCTCTCTCCAGCCTTGATCCTTTTTGAAGCTTTTACCAGTTAATCTTTTGCTTCGTACTCTAATAATAGCTTATACATTTTAAATGATAGTTTTTCATTATTCACTAATAAATCTATTTCAAATTGTGAGCTTTGGTCCAGAAATCCATTTTTCTTATCTAGTTTAAAAATATATTACAATTGGTGGTACTGTAACCAGTCTGTTAAATGACTCCTTATTTCTTCCATTGGTTTCTATCTGAGTTTCCTCCCTGAGAAGTCCAGTAAGTCTCTATAAATTGCCCACTATGTAAAATTCTATTTTGAATATCCTCTTTTACTCCTCAGTCTATTTAAGTATCTAGGCTGGATGTCGTCTGGAGAGAATAATTGTTTGTGTGTGTTGTGTGTGTGATGTGGAATGAACACGAAATCTAATCTGTGGCCCTCCAGATGTTTTTAGACTCCAGTCCCATCAGCCCTAGTCATCATGTCCAATGGTTAGGGATGATGGGAGTTGTAGTTGAACAACATCTGAATGTCCATGGGTTGCCACCCCTTTATGGGGAGATTATTAATGTCATTAAAAAAAAAAAAGATGTTTGTGTAGAAATGATGAGATTGCAGAGCTACAATTCCGAACACCCTTAACAAAATACCCTGCTATGTGTTTTATCTTCTGAGATGTGAGTAAAAGTGCAAGAATCAACTGCACCGTCTGTCAGAACTTGTGATCTGTACACCTGCACTGTTTACAATACAACATTGCTTTTGTGTTTTGCCTTTACATACAGAAACAGAGCAACAGGCACCCATTAATTAGAAGCAATAGCCAAGATGCTGGTTTCCTTCACACAAACAAATACCCCCTTCAAGCTTACCAGCATGTGAAATTTGATTTCTTTCTTTGGAAATTTCTAGGCTTTTTTCAGTATTCCCCTTGTGTAACTCTTCTAACTACAAGAGTCACTGTGTTCGCAATTCACTCCTCCTCCTCCTCATACAGAAAAATCCCAGTAGGAGATTTGGCCTATTTACCACATTTTGCTTAGTACTGCACATTTGAGGGTTTGTTTGCCATTGAAAATCAGTTTGTAAATAAGGCCTCCAGGATCTGATATCTGCGCATAGCTTGATTTCCCTCAGCCTATCTATCATAGCCACAGTAATAAAGATTCTGCGAAGCCCAAAGTGCTGTGCTCATTTACAATTAGTTTACTCAACAACTTAGCAGCCTTCTCAATTAATTGGTAAATGGCAAAAAAGATATTTGTCAGTTGATACTCAAGCAGTGGATTTCGACCTTGTGGGAGGCTCACAAACCTGGTTGCTTTCTAGAGAAAATGGCAGAGGCAATATCAAATCCCCGGGGGGTTGGGGGGGGGAGATGTCTGGAAGTGATTTAAAGAATCTGCAACTCTTGACGCCATCAAAACTGTTTTTAGAGTAATGCAGGTGGAAACAGTAGAGCAAATGTTTTCAGTGACCTAGCCAAGGTCCTGGTATCTTCAACAATGAATTTCAGCAAATATGAAGTTTTAATGATATTTCTGCTACATTTTTTATTTATTTCCCTTTCTCTGAGACGTTTGTGTATGTGTTCAGTCTGGATCTAATCTTCACATTTCATTCTGGGTAAGTCTGCCTTAGATATTAATTGCCCCAAGTTCTCCAGGTTATGCTGCCAGAGTGAATAATTCAGATGTGCTACTTATATCTCACTTGATTAAACTTTACAACAACAACAAAATCCCTTCATCTCTTGGCCAGGGAGCTTTTCACTTTTTCATTCTATGTACTGGGATCCTTGACTATGGCTAGCTTTAGTTCCTTATGTGTGGTTCTTTCTTAGTCTTGTAATAGGATGTAACACTGCATTGGACTTCACCCCCCTCCAAAAGCTTCAAGTCTGCCAAGCCTAACCCTCAGGAGATAACATCCCCTACTTTCAAATCCTTCCTAAAAACTCAGTAGGAGTTGGATAGCCATATGGAAAGCTCAAGATCAGGATGTAAATAATGCTTCATTGGAGGCAGCACAGGTAACTACGCAGGAATGGAAAGGGTATTGGAAAGAGAAAAGAAACTAGAGCACAAATATTACCTATTCTGAGGCAAAGGGAGGTGTAGGGGATTTTTTCATCAGGGTTGTAGAAAGTCATTGGAACACCAGAGTGTTAAACATTTGTAAATAAACATCCCCGGGGGTGGGGCAATGATGGAGACCGCGGGTGGGCTAAGCCCTAGTAGATTCCCTTATTTTATTTATTTACCCAAATTCTGGTCACCTTTAGTATAACATATCCTTAAACTTATAAATAGCATAGGCATTTTTAAATGGGTCCCTTGATTGAATAGGATTAGGACAACACAACATTTTCCACAATTCAGTTAAGACAGACTACTTGCAATTAAATGACAGTGGGACCTCGGGTTACATATGCTTCAGGTTACAGACTCCGCTAACCCAGAAATATTACCTTGGGTTAAGAACTTTGCTTCAGGATGAGAACAGAAATTGCACAGTGGCGGCGCAGCAGCAGCAGCAGGCCCCATTAGCTAAAGTGGTGCTTCAGGTTAAGAACAGTTTCAGGTTAAGAATGGACCTCCAGAGCAAATTAAGTTCTTTACCCGAGGTATCATTGTAGTGTGTTTGTTAAGCATCTCCAGCCCATCTGGACTTAGAATTCAGCAGTGCTTGAAGTGGGATCTAACCCTAACCCTGCTGCCTTTTTCCCATCCCATTTCCAAGAGTATAAAGGTACAAATAGTGTCTCATAGTGTATGTTTTTAGGATCCACTGTATTTTTATGGTTGTTATTTTTTTTTTTAAAAAAATGTTTCTAATATTGTGTTTTAATGATATAACCCACCTTAGGGTGAAGAGTGAGAAATGAACCATTATATAAAAGAAGTACTGTAAGGTCAAGCAAGATTAGAACGAGAATCTTAGGTGATGATTCCTCTTGAAGATTTTATTATACAAAGGAGGGATTTTCTTAAAATAAGTGGGAAGGGATATCAATATTTTCTCTTTCCCCGCCATGCACAAAAGTGCAAAGGCATGTGGGATGATGCAATGGGCTCTGTGTGAACATTTTTGAGTGTAGGCCTCCTAACCTTTGATGGGTGTATTACTTGTGGGTTTCACAGTGCCTGATGCAGGGGGGCATCCTTCTTCAGAGTTCTAGATTGCAGGATAGTTGGTGTGCCTGGTTGACTTGATTGTGTTAGGAACCAGGCAGGGAGGAAGGTATCTGCCTATCTGCAACAGCCATGGTATGTTTGCTGACTTTTTTGTCCTGGGTGCCTAGTATGTCTTCACAAACAAAATGGAGATAGTCAAGGAACCAGGCAGAAGCTTAAAATAACAGGGACATTCTTCCTTGATGACAAGGACTGGATTGTTAAACTGTCTTGGTTTCCAAGTACCAGAATGACTTTGGTATCCTTAAAGGTAAAGGTACCCCTGCCCGTACGGGCCAGTCTTGACAGACTCTAGGGTTGTGCGCCCATCTCACTCAAGAGGCCGGGGGCCAGCGCTGTCCGGAGACACTTCCGGGTCACGTGGCCAGCGTGACATCGCTGCTCTGGCGAGCCAGAGCCGCACACGGAAACGCCGTTTACCTTCCCGCTAGTAAGCGGTCCCTATTTATCTACTTGCACCCGGGAGTGCTTTCGAACTGCTAGGTTGGCAGGCGCTGGGACCGAACAACGGGAGCGCACCCCGCCGCGGGGATTCGAACCGCCGACCTTTCGATCGGCAAGCCCTAGGCGCTGAGGCTTTTACCCACAGCGCCACCCGCGTCCTTGGTATCCTTAATGGACCTGAAAACAAGTTGGATTATCACCTGATGATTACCCAGATGTCAGGTAGATGGAGGAAAGGCATAAGTGTCCACCATAATATGTATCCTATGGGACACTGTTATGTGCCTAGCTCTAAATTGCTGCTAGGCGGACTTTAGTTCTCCTGGACCCTTAAAAAACAGTAAAACTCTGATTTGTATTACACTCTCAGAAGTACAAACCCCAGACATACAAATCAACATTAAAATAAATTTTAAAAGCCATAAGGGTTGTTTCGACTGCTTCACCAGCAGATTAATCTGATGAACTTATTCATTTAGTTTTAAAATGTAATGTTCAGTGAAATTGTCATGGAATAAGGATTGTGAAACCGAAAGTGATACATTTTTCTATAGCTGTGTTTATCCATTCAAGACAGGATAATATTCTACTTTACTTTTCTTCCATTTCTCTTCAGAATGGAAAGAGGCTTTCTTTCTAAAATCTAAATTAGATCTTGTGGAGTGGAAAAATGGCACATGAAACCCAGATGATGCCTCATATTTTTTAAAAAGCACATTCATTAATAACTATGATATGCCCATCTAATATTGTTTAGGAGACAGTAATATATTAGCAAGCATGACCTGCTTTTACAAATCCAATAAACCACCAATACATAAACATGCTATAGTTTCCTAGTGCTACAATAGTGTTGTAGGGTACTTTTCCTGTGCTGGTCAAAAGGCAAATTTGGGCAATCTGGGTTGTGTACAACTAAGTCATTACAGGCTGTGTACACACCATACATTTAAAGTACACTCCCCCCCCAAAAAACACACATGAGAATTTTAGGCTGTTCCCCCCTTTGTGTGGGGAGAACTACAGTTCTCAAGATTCTTTGGGGGAAAGAATTTGCTGCAAATGTATGGTATGTCTGCACAACCTCAGACTGGACCCACTGAAATTAATGGATAAAGGTCCATGGATTTCAGTGGGTCCGCAATGAGTACAGTGGTTCCTCGGGTTATAGACACTTCAGGTTACAGACACTTCAGGTTACAGAAGCTAACCCAGAAATAGTACCTCAGGTTAAGAATTTTGCTTCAGGATGAGAACAGAAATCACATGGCGGCAGCAGGAGGCCCCATTAGCTAAAGTGGTGCCTCAGGTAAAGAACAGTTTGAGGTTAAGAACGGACCTCCGGAACGAATTAAGTTCTTAACCCGAGGTACCTCTGCATGACCAGCAGGGAAGCTGTTAGTGAAAACTGTGATATGATTTAATTGGAGAAAACAACCCATCAAAAAAAATTTGACATGAAAAGCTGTATAAGCTTGTCAATAAATCAACAAACCACTTGTTTCCATTGAGTGCTTTTCTTTATGCGTATGATCCAGGGCTCCAGATGGACAGGGAAGCCAACAGCTACCTTTGGTGCATCCATGCTGTCCAGTGGAGCCCCATTCAGAATTGCAATTCGCATGTGCTACACATGAGAAACTAACTCACCAGACTGGAGGGTATATACTTTTAGGTCCAGAGTTGCCTTGGAATTCAAGAAACAGATAAATCTGATTTCTAATGGCATAGCCAGATATACAACATGCATTCTATAATTGGAGTGGCATGGATATGTACATTCATTTGCCAGCAATAGAATATTAAGAATAGCATTCTGAACACTGGATTATGATTTTAAAGTTATATATTGAGAGGGGGCAATATTTGCTAAACAAAGATCTATAGCAGCAATGCAATTTCTTTAAAAACAACAACCCCAAAAACATTTATCTACAGTGAATTAGGAAAAGGAGATTATATACTCTATCACTTATAGATGGAGTTGCTCAATATGGATTCCTGCAGGTTTGTGTGATCTAATTGCTTTTTTGTTTGTTTGTTTAGTCGTTTAGTCGTGTCCGACTCTTCGTGACCCCATGGACCAGAGCACGCCAGGCACCTCTGTCCTCCACTACCTCCCGCAGTTTGGTCAAACTCATGCTGGTAACCTCGAAAACACTATCCAACCATCTCGTCCTCTGTCGCCCCCTTCTCCTTGTGCCCTCCATCTTTCCCAGCATCAGTGTCTTCTCCAGGGAGTCTTCTCTTCTCATGAGGTGGCCAAAGTACTGGAGCCTCAGCTTCACAATCTGTCCTTCCAGTGAGCACTCAGGTCTGATTTCCTTAAGAATGGATGCATTTGATCTTCTTGCCGTCCATGGGACTCTCAAGAGTCTTCTCCAGCACCATAATTCAAAAGCATCAATTCTTCGGCGATCAGCCTTCTTTATGGTCCAGCTCTCACTTCCATACATCACTACTGGGAAGACCATGGCTTTAACTATACGGACCTTTGTTGGCAAGGTGACATCTCTACTTCTCAAGATGCTGTCTAGGCCTGTCATTGCCCTTCTCCCAAGAAGCAGGCGTCTTTTAATTTCGTGGCTGCTGTCACCATCTGCAGTGATCATGGAGCCCAAGAAAGTAAAATCTCTCACTGCTTCCATTTCTTCCCCTTCTATTTGCCAGGAGGTGATGGGACCAGTGGCCATTATCTTCGTTTTTTTTATATTGAGCTTCAGACCATATTTTGCGCTCTCCTATTTCACCCTCATTAAAAGGTTCTTCAATTCCTCCTCACTTTCTGCCATCAAGGTTGTGTCATCTGCATATCTGAGGTTGTTGATAATTCTTCCGGCAAGGATACTGGAGTGGCTTGCCGGTTCCTCCTCCAGGTGGATCACGTTTGGTCAAAACTCTCCACTATGACCTGTTCATCTTGTGTGCCCTGCTCGGCATAGTTCATAGCTTCTCTGAGTTCTTCAAGCCCCTTCGCCACGGCAAGGCAGTGATCCATGAAGGGGGATCTAATTGCTACCATGCCATAAACCATAAATATGTTCAGAGGGCATCAGAAAATTTACAGTCAGCTTTAGCCAGTCTGGATTACAAACAGACTCCTGGTTTGACTACTCTATTAATTTTGTAGTGCCTAGAGAGCCCAAATGGATTGCAGGACAGGACGGAGCAGGACATTTTCATGGACATATACCAAAAAAAGAGATGGAATATAGATCTTTATTCCTCCAAATTAGGTTAAAAAAATGGATGAACAATGAAGCAATATTATCTTGGATAAAGTCAAAGCCTTTGATCTGGAGATTTACAAGAAGAGTAACTAGCACTCATGAAGCCTCCTCTTGTCCAGATTCCTTCCCCTAACATAGGGACAGAGCCCAAGGGATGTTCCAGAATGGCAATGTGTGCGACCTCCTGTACATCTACTGCTGAGGGTTGGAAACATTCCTACAACTAGAGCTGCTAGATTCAGAGGATCACTCCATCCATCCCTATCAAGTTCCATGAGCACCTTTTTATTTTTAGTCATGTATTTATTTATAAAGGTATTTATATACCATCATCTCAAAGTATCCGGGCAGTGTGCAGCAAAATACAGACAGTACAGAAATTTTCGATAATGAAAATGACTTGAAATATACCTGCCTTTCAGCTCCCATATGTACCTCCAGGGTTGGTCACAATAACGAGACACAATCTTGATAAAATAAAAATAAAAAATGAGAACAGGTGAATCACTATAAAAAGCAGAGTAAAATAATCATAGTTATTGCTAGCAAAATTAACATACAGTTCAAACGCATTAAAAGTCTGGTGAAATAAAAATGTATTGTCTACTCACTTAAAAAGCTTCAATAAGACCTCTCTTGGGAGAGAAGTTCCGCAATGAGGTGTGGCCACTCAGGAATCCCTATCTCCCACCCCCTCTAACTGCACTGCCCTTGGCAGCAGAACCCAGAGCAGAGGCGGTGATGATGACGGTCAGTGGAGAACAGGTTGGTTCATGAAGGAGGCGGCCATCCTTTTACTCATAGCTTGGTGGCAGCAATCTGCCTATGGATGTTTATCACATACATCACTTAGACTCTGGATGAGAAGAATATCGCCCTCAATTTTTATAGAGCAAAGAGTATTGCTCTTTCAAATTCATTACAAAGATGCATGTATGGTGCGATGCAATATTGGTCTTTCATATAACGACGTGTTCCAGAGTTGTTGTCTAAAGCTCTGTACAAAATGCAATTGAAACTTATAATAATGAAACTGTCGTTTCCTATTGTCCTTCTAAAAAAAAAAAAAAATTACTTGAGTCTAGCAGTGACATGTCTTCATTAAAATCCTAAATGATGTTTTTTTGTTTTGCTTTTTAAGTGATAATCCTGCCTGAGGCAACACTTTGTGATCTTTGAACATTGACCTTTGTTTGTCCTGTATATTATTGAGCAGCTTTTAAAATGCGCCCCCCCCCATTCCACCAATTATGTGCATAGCTAAATAGTACTCATTTTGTGGGGATATGCATAATCTTTTGCAGAATGGGAAGCCTTTAATCAAGTTTCTGTAAAAAGAATACAAAACAGGGCAAATAGGTTAGTGCAGGCAAAGTCAAAGAAAGACAACAAACTTGCAAAGCTGCATTGTGTAACACCATGTAGGGCAAGAACAGGAAAACTGTGACCCTCCAGATGTTGCTGGACTCCAGCTCCCATCAGTCCTAGCCAGCATGGAGCTGTAGCCAGCATGTGGAATTATCACTGGCTCCTGGTAAGTTTCTGAGCACATTTCAAAGTGTTGGTGCTGACCCTGAAAGCTCTAAATGGCCTTGGCCCTGTATACCTGAAGGAGCATTTCCACCTTCAACGTTCAGACTGGACACCAAGGTCCAACTCCAAGGGCCTTCTGTCAGTTCTCTCACTGAGAGAAACTACAGGGAACCAGGCAGAGAGCCTTCTCGGTGGTGGCACCCTCCCTGTGGAATGCCCTCCCATCGGATGCCGTGGAGATAAATAACTATACAATATTTAGAAGACATCTGAAGGCAGCCCTGTATTAGGATTTTTAAAATGTTTTTCATGTTTTTAATATGTGTTGGAGTGGCTGGGGTATAAATAATAAACCCTAACCCTAACCCTAAACCTAACCCTAACCCTAATAAATTAAGAAGAAGAAGTCGTCTAACAACATCTGGAGGGCCACAGGTTCCCCACCCATGATGTAGTGAATAGATAAATATATGCACTCACTAATTTTAAAAACAAAAATTAAAAATACACAATAAAGATTCAGGATACATTGCAATATCTCAATGACCCATTCCCAATATTGGGCTGCCACCCAGAAGCAGCTTGAGTAAGTGGTAGCAGCAGCAATTTAAAAAAAAAAAAATCATTATTAAAGGGACTGAGTGCACTCACTTGTTGGTTAAAAACTTCCCCCAAGAATGAAAAAAAAAGCTGTATGCAAATAGTTGCAATGAAATTCATATTAGCCACTCTAGGGACTCTGAAGGACAAAAAGTGGAGTACAAATTGAATGAATGATTAATATATGAAATGAAATGTAACAAAAAAAGTTTTAAATAAAATCTGGAAATGCATGTGGTTAAGACATCTAGATGTGTAAATAAATAAATGAATGACTCCTGACCTTTTATTGGGCCTTTCCAGAACCTTCTTCAACATGCAGGCTATTCCTTATGCAACTGGTTATGCATGAATCACATCCTCTTTTGTTGCAGGTCTGTTTCATATCCTCTACACTGCATTGTACTGGGTTACAAAAGAAGAAAACAACAAAAGTTTTTCCACAACCAAAGTGGAATAAATCACATTCCTTTGAGGCGGGTTTCAAAGAAACAATGACATCCTAACAAATATCTATGTGGAATTATCATTCATTTCTAATCTAGCGTCAGGCTGACTTTTGTTGTCAGTATATCTCCACTTTTTTGTGTTACTTATTTAATTATTTTTAAAAAAGCAACTTCTGAATGCACACTGGCATTTTGTGTGCGTGCGTGCATGCTTTCTTTCTAATAGAAATGGAAATAGAAATAATAGAATGGTCGTTTTCCTCAGATAATTTAAATAAACGCCTTTTTATGAATTGAATAATGGGGACACGAAACTTCTTTTTTGGAGCTATTGTCCCTTCTGTCACATTGATTATCTTGCCTTTCCATTCTGCCAGCCAGGTGCAGCTGCTTTCAAGAAGCAAAGTTTTCCCCAGTGAGATTTTGGAATAGCTGCTCAGGAGCTGATTGGCTGGTACCACAAGGGCCAAAAATAGACACTCGATGGGGGAGCTCTGCGATTTCAATCTCTCTAGAAATGCAACTCAAAAAACGCAACAGCTTTCTCCGAGCAGCAATGAGGGTGGCAGGGGAGCCCACTTGAATAAAATATTGGGGAGGGGGCCCAGGTAAACCCTCACCATAATCAACTCCCACCTGAAAACCTATGTCCCCACTGTGGATGTGTGGATCCAGAATTGGCCTCCACGGTCACTTCTGGACTCACTTTTAAAACAGTGTTTATGGAAGACAATCTGCTTCAGCTATGAGTGATCGCCAAAGAAGAAGCCCCATCCTGCATAACCGATCACATGATGCAGTGCATGCGCACCATTGAATGACAATGCCTATCAACTTGAGGGGTGGCAGTAGTGAAGACCCCTTGGCCTCTAGGAGCTGGCGCCTATGGATTGTGGGGGTATTTCACCGTTCTGCCCTGTGATGCTTTCCTAATCAAAAACTGTTGTTGGCCAGGTTTGTGCATATGGGGAGATACAGGCATCCTTTCAGAGCAAATAGCAAGCAGAGCTTGGTTGCTGCTGCTGCTGAATAGTTGGGAGATCAATCATGGCATGACATGTCCTTTAGTTCTTAGACTGTCAACCAAGCTGGACACCTGGAGCTTTGGAATTCAGGGTCTTCTTATCCCTGCTATCTGCCTTGGCAGATTCTTTTTTAAAATTCATACGGAATTGATGAGAACATATGTTATACTTCTGGGAAATGTGCGGCAATAGGGATATTTTTTTGCCTCACATTACAATTTGACGTGGCATAAGTCACTACAAGGTGGCTGTACTACATTTGCTTTACAAGGTGACCATTTCCATGGGGGTGAAAGCTGTATCAATCATAAGTAGAAGTTGCGTGGAAAATATCACGCGCTCACCATGAGAGGGTCAGTTGAAATGAATTCCCTTGCAGTTGTTCCTGTACAAACTGCCTCTGTGGAAAGCTAATGTGGCCCAGTGAGTAAAGTGCTGAACCTAGATCTGGAAGACGCAAACTCAACCTATATGTCTAGACTGGAAAGATGGAAAAGAGGGTCCCTAAGTTTACATAACAGGGACGCGGGTGGCGCTGTGGGTAAAAGCCTCAGCGCCTAGGGCTTGCCGATCGAAAGGTCGGCGGTTCGAATCCCCGCGGCGGGGTGCGCTCCCGCTGCTCGGTCCCAGCGCCTGCCAACCTAGCAGTTCGAAAGCACCCCCGGGTGCAAGTAGATAAATAGGGACTGCTTACCAGCGGGAAGGTAAACGGCGTTCCGTGTGCTGTGCTGGCTCGCCAGATGCAGCTTTGTCACGTTGGCCACGTGACCCGGAAGTGTCTCCGGACAGCGCTGGCCCCCGGCCTCTTGAGTGAGATGGGCGCACAACCCCAGAGTCTGTCAAGACTGGCCCGTACGGGCAGGGGTACCTTTACCTTTACCTTTAAGTTTACATAACAAAGGTGGATGCTGCACCTATAATTGTTGCAACGAAGAGGGCACTACATCTGATGAAATACCCTCTTCTACACCACTCTTAAAAGCTTCAGTAGCCCTGTCCCCTTTTTCATCTGTCCATCCTATTCATATCAGTCATAGGAAAACTGGGTACATGTGATGATATGCGCTATAGCCCGGGTGAAGGGAGGCAGGCAAACAAGCTGCTGATTCTCGGTAGCAGTAATAGTGTTTAAAGTCCTAAACAACACAGGCCCTAAATATCTGAAAGACCTCCTCCTTCCCTTTATCCTAAGGGGGCTACAATTATTGGAAGGTACCCTCTTGGTTGTTCCACTGCCCTCAGAAGCTGGGGGTTGTGCTGGCCCAGGAGAGGGCCTTTGTTGTAGTCCTATGCTGCCAGCCATGGCAGAGCTCAGTGGAGGGAGAAGCCAACCAATCAGCCAGCCTCAGGGGGGTACTTGCCTGGAGGCAAGAGTCCGTATGAAAGGTTCTGTCCAGTCCTAAGTTCAGGAATATCTCAGTTCACATAGTCAGGTGATCTGGGGTCAAGAAAGCTGAGGGTCCAAGGTCACGAGAAACAAGAAGCAGCAAGGTCTGGCCAGAAACGATGAATGTTGTTTCCAGCAACTGACTGAGGCTGGAAACCTTGCTGGTTCTCATCAGGAGCAGCCGGTGAAGTCACTTTGCCTTCTGCTCCTTCAGAAGACAGGCGAAGCCAACTCCTGCCTCATGACAGCCTTCTCTGCAGGGCAGCCCCTAAATTGTGGGCCTTCCTTCCCACACAGGTGTGTCTAGCACCTTCATTATACAGCTTCTGGAGGATGCATACGGCACACTTTTTGACCCTGGCTTTTGACCCCTGAGATGTATCTTTCTGGGACCCACCTTATTTCTGTAACCTTAAATTGTTTTAAACTGTTTTTCACATTGTATAACATTGTTCTTAACAGCCCATTTTAATTGTTGTGTAACTTGCCCTGTTACCTGAGGGTGAGAGCTGGGTAATAAATTGTAATGGTAGCAGTAGTAACAATAACAATAATAATAATGATTATTTGAAGCATTTCATTGCTTCAATTTAGATGAGGCTCTTCTATATGTCATTGTTGAACCAGCTTATAGCTAAAAGCGAAGTTATGCCAACTTTTTCGGGCTCCTCTTAGGTCTTTCTTGGTTCAGCATTCATAGCAAATATATTTATCTCAGGGGACTTGTTATTAGCATTTTGAAACTGGCTGCTGATTGAAAAGTATCCACATTAAGACTGTCTTTCAAGATGCATGGCAGTTCCAGCGGCACTGTAGCATCTGTTGCTCTGAGGAAGTTGACTTTAATTTTTATCCCCTCCCAGTTGTCATTGGAGTCACAGATATGATAAAAAAGCAACAACCCACAAAGCAGCCATGAAGATTGTGAGAGAAATGAAGATGAAGGCCCTAATAATTCAATGGAGCAATCTTGTTGATATGCACATAAATACGGCCACATTAAGGTTGGCTTATTTTAAATGGACACAGTGAGTCTAACCATGTGAGGTTGGATCACATGGGCCAGATTTTAAGATAATGAGTTAATGTCTTACACTCCAAATTAGGGATATTGGTAACATACAGATTTAGCTGTCAAATGAGGCTCTTGCTATGAGGACTATGAGAGAAAATATGTTGCTCAAGTTCTTGCCAAACACAGCTCTGTGTCTGTAATAGACATAAAGTTCTTGGAAAGTTAATTATTGTCTTTTTCTTTTTAAAGACCGATGCTGTGGGGCCACTTGTAAAACCTTCCCTCTCATAAGTCACAGTCAATCTGCTAGTACGGCCTCACACAAAGCACTTGGTGAAAAATGAAGTGAAGTGATTAATTACATGTGTTAAAAATAAATTTGCGGTAGATAGCTGTGGCATTCCATTTTCAATCTCTTGTTCTGGGTACTGTTCACTTTCTGAAACACCGGCCACATATCTTCCCTTTGATGTGCATTACTTCCTTTTTGTTCTGGTTTTATTTAAAATGGAAAGTGTTTCGCCTTCCATGAGTGGTGCTTCATCATGGGCATATCCACTGGGGAGGGAGTGGCTCTGGAAAGATTTGGGGCACCTCAGATCAATGATTTGTATTGAAATTGAACCTCAAGATAAAAGGCTTACATTGAACTTGAGAATTTCAGAGTGTTCCTGCCGTTCAGTTCTGCCTCTTTCTGGACCATACATGTAAAGCAGTATCAGACCACTTTAAACCGTCATGGCTTCTCCCAAAGAATCCTGGGAACTTCAGTTTGTTAAGGGTGCTGAGAGCTGCTGTGAGACCCCTGTTCCCCTTTCAGAGATACAATTCCAAAAGCAACTTGTGAAGAGGAACTGATTGTTAAACCACATGGAGAATTGTAGCTCCGTGAGGAGAACAGGGGCCTCCTAAAAGCAATCTCTCAGAATCCTTAACAAACTGCAGTTCTCAGTATTCCTTGGAGGATAGCCATGACTGTTTAAAGTGGTATGATACTGCTCTGTTTTCAGGAGGGTACCTTTTGCTTGCAGACGAAGTGAAAAGGTATCAGGGGATACAGCTGCAAAATGAGATTAGTTCCCTCCCAGCCAGATTGTTCTCCCAACTCATAGCAGTGGAGGTGAGCTATATTGTACTGGCTATCCAGAGAGCAGATTTTTCCCGCTCGTCATTTAGCCCAGGGGTGCAAAAGTTGCAGCCTTCCAGATTCTGTTGAGTTCCTACTCCTATCGACCCCAACCAGCATAGTCAGGTATGATGGGACATAAAATCCAGCAGCATCTGGAGGGTCAAAGTTTAGCAGCCTGTGATTTAAGCAGTAGCTGACAAATGGGTGTTTCCAGAGGTAATAGCATCCAGTCATTGCTGTTCTGTTTTAAACTGCAAGTATGCTTCCAGAAGTCTAGCATTCTCTAGCCAAATAGTTTCCTTTCCTTTTTAAAAAAAGTTTCCCCCCAAACATTTATTTTCAATATTAATCACGGAAAATTGATTACAAAAGTAATTCAACAAACAGGAAACCCAAATGCAATAGGCAACGATATAAAAAAGGACCAAGCTCTCAATTTCTCTCTCTTTTAATGTTACTGGAATAACTATAGTTTCACTCACCTTTTTCATTCATTTACCTTTCGTATATGATCTATTGTAAATAAATAAATAAATCTGGATATTTGACAAATATCATCCTACTGAGGAAACTGGTCCTTGGAGAAGTAGGGGCATAAAACAACATGATAAAGCTGAATTCTCTAAGCTGGGTCTATCTTTGCTCTTTTGCCTATAGACTTCCAGGTGTTGCTAGACTATGGTGCCTTTCATTCCTGATCACTGGCTGTGTTGGCTTGGGCTGATGAGAGTTGGGAGCCCAAAATCATCTGGAGGGGCCACAGGCTATTGTCTGCAATTCAGAAGCAAAAGCAACTTATTCTCATGCCATAATTTGAAAGGTGCTGTATTTTTGCATAAATTCTGAAGGGCATTTAGCAACACCACCACCACCACCACCAGGAAGGTGAACATGAAGTTTCTAATTACCCTGCAGGCCCTAAGGGTCCTGAGACTGATGCTTGGGGGCTTTGCAAACATGTTTTGTAATCCCTGGCAAACCAGGACCTTCTGAGCTGACATATGTCTGGAAGACGGAATTGATTGTTTCTCACTTCAGAGTCACTAGGCACAGATGGATAAGGGTCACACGGAGACCTAGAAAATGAGGTTACGAATGCACAAACAGGTTTCTGTGGATGGCAAACTAATAAACTAGGCAATTCTCTAACCACATTCTTTCCACTTTGCTTCTAATTACAGCTAACTACAAAGTTAGTTCTTCTCTTTAGGTGCGCTTTAATTACTCTCCTCTGCGTTGGCTCTCTGCATTATGATCTCTTTACACACACTGGAGGAAATAGACGTTTAATTAACCAGATGGCTCTCGATAAATCTTCACTGTTACTCTCTGAATCTGAGAGCAAGCGCTGCCTATTACAAAAGGGGAAAGGCGCCTTCAGGTTTGGGGGGTGAGGTAAAGCAAAAAGTAAAAACATCAACATCAAAATGATGTGTGCCTAAGAAAAGTGAAAAATACAAAAAGAAACCACTAGACTAGATGTAGAAAATCGATGTAGAAAATACTGATACATAGCCAAGTCCAAAGAGTTTTGCCTGTCCTGTACCAACTACTGCTTGCCTGGGAATAAAAGATGGAGGACGAGAAAACAACTACTGTACACAGAATAGGCACAATAGGCAGTCCTGTGTAAATCACCTTGATTTTCCGAGGTGGAGATAAATATGGGTATAAATGTCCTAAAATAAAACAGGCCAAAATTAAAATAAAGTTGCCTGCTACTGAAGTCTCAAACTTGGGAGACTGTAGCTCAGAAGCCTCTAGTTAACTAGACTGCAAATACACTATCTGATTTTTATTTTTGTTTTAAGTCTGTTACCAAAGACCCATTTACAATATAAAATCCGCACCTGGAAGCACCCAATCTGTGCCTGTGCTGGGTTACAATAGCCAGCAAGAGAATATGTCAGAAATGGGATTTATTCTGCATGGGATCTTAGATTAAAGGCAAAGACCTTATATTTGGAAGCTGCATTTGTCTTGTTGGCACTAGCCCTTTGAATATTGATATGCTGGCAGTGGAACTGCACAATATTCCTGTCATTTTTTATAAAGGAGCAGGAAAACAAGCCACAAAATGACTGAAGCAGAGCTAGTATATATTTTTCTTTCCCAGTAAAAATGAACTGCTTCTGTTTTGCCTAGAACTGTTACATTACTGATCCCTGAAGTGGAACGGTGTCTGCAGAACCACCTTTAAATATCTATGCGATTTTTGATCCAGCATACAGTGGAACCAGAGCATGATGGGAAATGTATGGCATAGCCTTGCAGCTCCTCCACCTCACTTTCTGTGAATGTGAAAATGTATATAAAAGTTTGTGGGGGGTTTTAAAGTCGCTTTTTGTTTACAAAAGAGAAATACCAAAGCACTACACATTGTAGTAAAACACAACAATATCCAGTAAATGCTAATAGTCACCAGTAAAATATCATCAATATCAAAAAGGTATTGATATTGGCGCTGTGGTCTAAACCACAGAGTCTAGGGCTTGCTGATCAGAAGGTCGGTGGTTCGAATCCCCACGACGGGGTGAGCTCCCGTTGCTTGATACCTGCTTCTGCCAACCTAGCAGTTCGAAAGCACGTCAAAGTGCAAGTAGATAAATAGGTACTGCTCTGGCGGGAAGGTAAACGGCGTTTCCGTGTGCTGCTCTGGTTCGCCAGAAGTGGCTTAGTTATGCTGGCCACATGACCCGGAAGCTGTACACCGGCTCCCTCGGCCAATAAAGCGAGATGAGCGCCGCAACCCCAGAGTCATCCGCAACTGGACCTAACGGTCAGGGGTACCTTTACCTTAAATTATCATCATGGCAACCAAGAACATAAAACAGGAGTCTCCAGTGGGATAGAGCTGCAGCAATAGCCACCTGGCAACAGTGTCACTGCAGTTGCTTACCAGATTGGGGAGAGTCGGGGCTGTGCAGTGCACTGCCAGGAGACCAGATTGGCTCTGCAGGTTCACTGTGCAACCTTGACCTCACCATCAGTTTGCTCCTCACCATCCCTGTAAGCAGCACTGACACTGTCACCAGTGGGACAGAGGGGTGGGACAGAGAATGACCTGCAAACATCAGGTGTGGGTGTGCTGGGGTGTGTCTCTGAATGTAGGACAGCATATTTGTTGCTTGTAGGAGAACCTAAGTTACCTACTTCCACCTTGCTCAACCCAAATATTACAAATTCTGAATGTCTCCTTCCAAAGGTAGCCAAGCACAGGTAAGCATCATCCCTGAAATTTATCAAGGAAGTGGTTAGCACTCTATCTATCTATCTATCTATCTATCTATCTATCTATCTATCTATCTATCTATCTATCATCTATCTATCTATGTTTTCTAGTTGTCAGCTTCCTTGGAGGTCTCCAGCCAGAACAGAAAGGCAGGGCATAAATATTTTAATAAACAAACAGTGAAATCTAAAATAGCTAACAATTTAGAATTTATGTTACTATTTAATATGTTCAAGCTCCAGCTTGTTGATAGAAGAAAGACCATTGGTGAGTCCTCCCCCTTTTTTCTTTTTGTTCCCTTTTAAAGTAGCACCTTAGATCCAAGTTAGCTTCAGATTTTAAACAAGCATATTGTTAACTTGAAGCTCTCATGGCAGCCTTTGCTGCTTAATCAGTTAAAACTTTGGTTCATTCATCTACTGATTTAAATAAATTAAAACCTAGGGTCTTAACTTTTGCTACTGACAGGTAAATAATAATAATAATATGTCATCCATACTGTTCAGTGAGTATGGTCATGATTTCCCCTCGTCCATGAAACCTTAAAGCATTAGTCATAAATCCTTTATTTTCTATTAGAAAATGATGAATGCCACCTTTGTATAAATCACAGTGTAGAGAACTTAATAATCAGAAAACCTATATTTCTGCAAACTTGCACAATATACCCCCCCCCCGAGTTAAAAGTAAAGGTAAAGGTACCCCTGCCCATACGGGCCAGTCATGTCCGACTCTGGGGTTGCGTGCTCATCTCGCTCTAGAGGCCGTGAGCTGGCGCCGTCCGAAGACACTTCCGGGTCACGTGGCCAGCGTGACGAAGCTGCAGCTGGTGAGCCTGCACCAGCGCAGCACACGGAAACGCCGTTTACCTTCCCGCTATAAAGTGGTCCCTATTTATCTACTTGCACTTAAGGGTGCTTTCGAACTGCTAGGTGGGCAGGAGCTGGGACCGAACAACGGGAGCTCACCCCGCCGCGGGGATTCGAACCGCCGACCATACGATCGGCAAGTCCTAGGCACTGAGGTTTTACCCACAGCACCACCCGCGTCCACTCCCCCAGAGTTAGGGGCCTTTAAATAAAGTAATATTTAATTCAAGGCAGTGGGGCTTCTTAGAAATCTAATAATCTGATACCCGTATCTTCGCTCATGCTTCTAGGGTCAAAGGAATACACATGCTCACAAGTGCATCAACCTCATTTTGTTTCTTAATGGCCTTGCCAAAACCAGTTTGAGAACTTTGCATGTGCTTCAAAGAAAGGATTATAGGGAAGAATTTTCAACAGGGTGTCATCTGGTTGTCTGAGGGAGCATACTCATGAGAATAGATACAAACTCTTCTTCTTTCCTTCAACTCCAGACAACGTAACATTAACTGCTGTAACCTCTAGGTAAGAACGCAATGCCATTATTTCAATGTTAGTTATTTACAGTGACTTCCCTCTCTGACAGCTGCTGTGCTGTATATTACAGAAATTACTTGCAACGAAGGTACTTGGTTGGAGACTACTTCAAATCACCAGCACTGACTGATGTCAGAACTTCAGGTACAATAAATTCACTGCAGTACTAATCTAGCTAGCAGACATGCTTTCGTGTTCTGTTTCAGAATGACGAGAAAGAAATGTGTTGACTGCAGAGCACCAGTAAATCTAGTGTGTTAGTTCTACACTGAAATAGACTTAATTCCCAATGAAATAGTAGGGCATCACATAGTTAGTAGTAACTTTTTGGACTGATTTAGATGGGACCTAAGTGCAACTGAATCAGGCTGCAGTCCAAATCCTACTTACCTGGGAGTAAGTCTTGTGGAATCTGAGTAGATATGGTTAGGAATGTACTGGTACTGTAGATGCAGACCAACAGGAGTAATTCAGCTGAAAAGTTCATGCCTTTGTGTTGTGATTGTATTTAGGATGGAGCTTAAAGGTGCCAGGCGAAAGGATGCAGTATAAATAAATAACGAAATAACAGCCAGTGCTTTTCAGTATCAATTGACACATGACAGCATTTGACATGCAAACGGTATTTGATTGCAGCCGACAGCTAAGCATCAGTAGCAATCCACTTAGCATCCTGAGCTGAAATGTAACTGCAGTCAGTATTTAGCAGTTTGCTTCCAGCAGCGTTAAGTAAATTCAACCAAACAGGAAATATTATTAAGACAAGGGGACAGGCAGGTTGTTGTTTAGTCGTGTCCGACTCTTTGTGACCCCATGGACCAGAGCACACCAGGCAGGTAGCACACACAAAGGAATGCTAATATAAAATTTCAGTCCCAACAGTTGAACGCTAGGTTTTTATTTTAAAACGCAAACTAGAAATCCAAGATTTGATTTTGGGAAATTTGGTGCATTTTATAATTTCCGGGGGGTGGGGGTGGGGTAACTTCAGCTCTACTTTTCACTCGGCACATTTAAAGATAAGCAGGAGTCTTGGTACTTCTTGGGCTTGTATGTTTTCTTAGGCAGCTCCTAGTTCTGTTTTCATTTCTAACTTGTTGTGCTATGGAGCAATGCTCCGCTCTGCCTTTCTTGCCTAGATGAGTACCCTTACCGTTCTTGAAACTCAGGTGTGATCGTCTTGTGAAATGAAAATACTTTCACAGAGCCCAATGGGCGTTTCAAAGCTGACCTTATTTTATTATATTTTGCTCAAGCGTCTAATCTCAGTGGAGTTCTTTGCATTGCCATTCTCCCTCAGCTGCTTTATCGCCTTCCAAATCATGCTGTCGGAGAATTTCAGCAATGTGTTTACGCCCTCTTCTAGATCATCAGCAAATGCTTCAATAAGCCTGGACCTCAGGGTGATCCCATTATAGACTTTGAGCCATCCAGCAGGCAGAATTGTTGTTCTGTCTGCTTCCTTTTTTCTTTTTCTTTTAACAACTGTGTGCTCCTAGCCAGAACTCCATGAACTTTTAAACAGATATCAAGTTGCTTTATTTATTTTTTTCATTTGATGAATGTGAACAAGGGTGGGCCCTCTCACACTGGCACTGCCTCAAATGTTGTCTGTCATCCCCATTAATCAGGTAAGCACAAAGCCTTTATGCAGTGCTATTTTTTTCCTAGAAAATAGGTGCCGGAACTCACAATGAACGCCTGCCTTCTTCTCTTAGAATGGCAATGGCACCCACCTGAAAGGTGCCAGAACTGAGTTCCAGCTGAACTAAAGCCCTGCCTTTATGGGAGTTTGCCTTAGAGAATGCAGAGTCACCTACTGGTAGGTTAGCCATCCACATTTATTTTGTTTATTGATTACTAACCTTTTCTCGCTGCTGCTGTTACTCAGCTAATTATGTATTTCCCAACTTCCCACTACCTAAAGAGTAAAAACCTTCTATAGTTGTTATTGGGTTTATTTGCTTGGTAAATAATGACCCAGGACTTGATTACTGTAGTTAATTGTCTTTCTTCTTACATTGTTATTGTTTTATATTATTGGATTACTTTTCTTAGATTAATTTTTACATTTTGTATTGATCTCCCATATTATGCCTGTGAATTTTTGTTGCTGTTGCTGCTTGCTAAAGCTGTAATTGTGTCTTTGGGGCCAACTAGTCGGTCAGGGCAGAGCTGCTTTTGGTTAGCTCACTGAACAAAATATCTGAAAGGGGCTTGAAGATAAGTTGCCTACCTTTGTTGAAATACCTTCTGCTCTGTGCAACTGCTATACTACAACAGTTGGCAAATAGGCAAGTAGATAAGGCACCACCCAACCTTGCGTGGGGTGTTTGTGTCTCATTTTAGTTGAGCAAATCTGTCTTTCTTATGTTAGTCAACTTTTGGTTGCATCCAAAAGTTATACGAGAAGAACACTTAACCTCCTACCCATTGCTGCTATTTGTGCCCCATGTAAGGCCTCTCCTGGGGAGCAGGGATCTTTAGGAAAGGCCTGTGAGGGCAGGGAGAATTGCCAAAAAAACAAGCCGAGGCAACTTCTAATTTCCCCGTCACACCCCATGAGCTTCATAGCTGAGTGGGGATTGGAACTCAGATGTCCCCAGCAGTGGCGTAGCGTGGGTTGTCAGCACCCGGGGCAAGGCAAATAATTTGTGCCCCCTAACCCTAACCCCCAGATGTTGCGCCCGGTGCGACCAGCCCCCCCTGCACCCCCCACGCTACGCCACTGGTCCCCAGTCTAAGTACAACACATTCACTAAGCCACACTAGCTCTTAATAATTCACAGAAAAGTAATAATCGTGGAAGTGAATTGCCCTTACAGGGATATATCCGTTATCCATCCTTCCTTTCCTATTTGCTTACTTTGTGAGAGCCCAAGATTTCAAATCTTTGGAGTGCAGATCATTTCCCCATGAAATATTAGATGCTGTGCTGCTGATGTGATTGGCCTGTGAATTCTTTCAGCAATGTCTTCAGACTTGTCATAGTTATGAATGCTTGTGCTGCTGAGAACAGCAACAGATCAGATGGCAGTGAGGTAGGGTGGGGTGAGGTGTCCACCAACGAGACAGCCGATGTTAACCTTCATTGTTGTCATATGTGTTGGCTATAGGTCATTCCTCCCCACCCCAGGCCCAGTTTTAACTAATGAAGTACAAAAACGAGCCCAGCAATTCGATGCAATGACAAGCGAGGATGACACCAGACAAGAAGATCTGGGGCTTCCTCAAAAAACTTTGGCGCTTTGAGGCAGCAATGTGAACCTCTACGGGGTTGGAAATAAGGAATAAACTGAAGACCACTTAATAAGGTGAGTTACCAGAAGCAGAAGCAAAATTCTTCTCACTAACCCCCTTTCCCTGTATCTGATCATTTGTAGGTTCGCTGCCCCAGAAATGTCAGGTAAAGAGGTGATTCCAGAGTTTGCTTCCTCCATTGTTACTGAAATGTCGGGTCTTTCACTCTGCTAATTAAAAGCTGTTGATGAAAAGAGTGTGATGTAGCCTTTTGGCCTGTCCCTGAATACCCAATCATAAAACTGCTTGAAGTCTGAGATCTTGCACCATTACAGCACAGCTGATTCATACTTCCCTTTTCAAATTAGTACAGGAGGAACCTGACTTTAAATGGCAAAACTCTGCTATCAAATGTTAATGGTGAATATTTATTTAAATGGTCAGATTTTTTGACAAGGAACACAGAAACAAGGCCCCAATCCTTTCCCAATTGTCCTTTCCAGATCAGTTCTGGGAAGCTCCACCATTTAAACCAATTACCTTTCAGAACTGATGATGCCTTGCAAAACATTTTGCTATGTAAACTCTTTTATTTTTTCCCCCTCTGCCACATACAAAGTGGGTACTCTTGGCCCCCTTGCAGTGTTAAGTAAATTAAGCGACATTCCACTCCAAACATTTCAGAGAAATATCCCCCTGCTCACTGATTTCGGTGAGGATTTCATTTCACCCCCTCACAACAAATGGTCATGACTAGTACCAGTTCCAGTGACTCTGGAAAGTATCTCTGGATGACGTGCATTTCCATCAGGAAAGATGAGAACGTGAACCCATAGTCATCCTGTATAGGGATACCAAAGATCACCTAGCACTGTCCTATTGTGTGTGGTGCTCAACATATAGGAATCCATTCATTTTGACAGATCCATGCTCACATTGCTGAGTGTCCTTAGTCTTTAACACTATGGCAAGGAAGAAAAACCTTATTGGGTTCCAACTCCCATCAGTTTCAGCCAGCACAGCTAATGGTCATTAAAGCTGTGCCAACCTTTATGTTTGGGGTGGGGGTTGGTATCTTGGAATCTTGTTTCATACATATATAGTGGCATTTGATGAGAGTTCCTTTGTACGTTGCATAAATCCCTTACTACAAGAGCAAAATCAACGTCTGAAATGGAATGTTTCTCTTCTCTAGGAATATCAGTCAAGCCCTTTAGTTCAGGACAAGCTATTCAGATGGGCGAGGTCCCTCTCCTTCCTAACGAGTCTGCAAATAAACATTTGTGCAATATGTTTCATGAATATGGCTCCTGTGGTTTCTTCTTCCACTAATTTCAATCCTCTTCAAGTGTAGTCAGTGTGATGACAGCCAGTTGTTGGACAACAGTGCCCACCGTTCCTAACTATTGGCCATGTTGGCTGGGGCTGAAGGGAGTTGGTGTCCAAAAACATCTAGAAGGGACCAGATTGACTACCCCATGCTAACATTATTATTTTTTCATATCCCATGTGAAAAGTTTCTAGTAATTCTAATTGGCTTGCAATATTTAAGATTTAATGATTTGGTTTTGGGGTTTTTCCCCACCTTAGCATGATTCCATGTGGTGATTCTTAACATCAGATAGGAGAAAAGTCATTTCATTAATATTTTTTTGCCACTAACGTGTTTCTAATTAATGTAAGTGTAGCTGTGAAACTGAATATCTCCTTAATCTTAGAGAGCTCAGGTCTATAATTAACCTGATTCACCCCTTGCGTTCTTTGTTTAAGGTTCATTGCCAGAAAGGGATTTTATGTTCTATAATGGAAAACTCATTTTTTCTTCATAATGGAATTTATAAAATACCATGCCCTCCACTGTGCATTTGAAGGGATCTATTATAGAACTAATTCCATAGAGTTTCCCATCCAGAACACCGAAAGCACCATCCAGTTCTATTAAAATTTGTTTTGCTTGTTTTAAGAGGGCCAGACCCCTGATGGAATTGACTTTTATGTTGTGAATAGTGGTAGAGGAAGGCTGTACAGAGAATTTTGGTTGAGAATTAAAGGACTAAGCCCTAAAACTGTGACTAGCCCGCCTGCACATCAAATGGAATCTTTAGTTTGATACTGATTGGAATTACAAGGACAGAAGAAGTAAAGTGGCCATGTGCTCCCACAATGATCATATCTGGATGTCTCCAGGTGCTGCTGAAATCCCCACCTTCATGCCAAAGTGTAAGTAGATAAATAGGTACTGCTCCGGCGGGAAGGTAAACGGCGCTTCTGTGCGCTGCTCTGGTTTGCCAGAAGCGGCTTGGTCATGCTGGCCACATGACCCGGAAGCTGTACGCCGACTCCCTCGGCCAATAAAGCGAGATGAGCGCCGCAACCCCAGAGTCGGTCACGACTGGACCTAATGGTCAGGGGTCCCTTTACCTTTATCTTCTTCAGTCTTCTGCTCAATGAACAAAGGCCTCCATGTGGAGCTGGTGACAGGACCAGTGTGTTGCTGGAGGGAAACTTCTGAAAGGACAGAAAGATATTAAGTAGCTGTCTGAAGTTTTTATGAGGTTGTACATATGAAACATAGGGACAGGAGTGTTCTGTGGCTCTTGGAGACTGATGTGAGCAGAGTTTCAAGGACCTGGTTTAAGACTGAGAAACTGAGAACCAAAACTGACAGATCCTTCCATCCCTAGTCAAGAAAATAGGGTGGGTCCTAAAAATATCTCTCGCAACATCAAAGGCCAGTGTAAAGAGGTGCATCTTCAACATATGATGGAAACTATATAATGAAGATCCCAGATGCAGCACTACGGGGAAGTTGGGATGCCATAGAGAATACCCTCTCGAGTCATCATCCTTTGAACATCTGCAGTCAGTGGAACTACCAAGAAGGTAATTGAATTCCAAAGAGAGTCCCTTCTGCTGATCTTAACACCTGAGAGAACCTATAGGGATGACGGTGGTATTTCAGAGGTGGAAGGAATGCAGATTACTAACCCGGTATTGGGTTTCTCTCTGGCAGATCAAAGATGGCTCAGTGTGTGAACTTCTAACAAGATTACTGTAGTCACTTTTTGAAACAAAATGCTAGCCTAGATGAACCTCAGCATAATCCAGCAAAGTTGTGATTAAATTATTGTGTGTTGGTAAATGGTCTATGCTTCTTTCCTTCTTTCAGAAAGCAGTACCTAGATATACATCATCATCATCATCATCATCATCATCATCATTATGTTTATATTCCACATTTTCTCAAAAGAGCTCAAGGCAGCAGATATACTCCCCCCGCCTCTTGATTTTTCCTCACATCAAGCCTGTGAGGTAGGTTACACTGAGAGACAGTGACTGGCCCAAATTTACCCAGTGAATTTAGCCATGAAGTGGTGATTTGAACCCTGATTTCCCAGGTCCTAGTTCAGAACTCTAAACACTACTCCACACTGGCTTTAATATGCATCGTAGAATAAGTGTTCAGTGAAGCATTCTTCTCTTAAGCCTCATGTCGCCCTCTTGCCACTATGTGGCAGGAAGATCACAGAAAGGTTCTGGGGAGCTTCATTCCTTGGAGCCATAATTAACATTTGCTGTTAGTTGTTGTACTAATTAGCCCAGCTCGCAACTCTGGGCTGTTTTTACAAACTGAGCAGCATCCATTTCTCCAAGATGTTCTTTTCTGTCTTGGAACGTTAAGTGAGATTCTGTACAAATGTGGTCAGGATTCAGGTGCTCAGGTGCCCAAAGCCGCTTGCTTTGTAGATACATGTGCTGGAGTTCCTTAATGTTAAGTCCTGACTCTCAATGAGACCTATTGATTTGTGTGAACCTTCAATAAATACTAAGCTAGGTGCTTGAAAAGCACACGTGCGGAAATTCTTTGTTCTTAATCCCTTGTTCCCAACGAAACGCTTTGATTGCAATGAACAACTTGATAAGATCATCCTGACTCTGCAGCCTAGTCTTCTATCTTTTCTATGTGGGCCATTAAAAAATGAAATTCTTGCAAACATTTTGTGCAGTGATTTTTCCTTATCCAGATCTAAAAGTCAGGTTTGATATCCTGGCTTGTTAATTTAACTTTAGTTTATAGAAACGGCAGCTTGAGTGTGGACAACATAGGAAAACAAACCGGGAACTGAAGCTTTAAATCTCTTCCCCTCACACATAAAGGGGAGCAGGGAGCCCATGCAACTGAGGCTTGTGTTGGCTTGTGCTTATAACAAAAAAACATGGTTTGCTACTGAATCTGAACCAGGCCCCTGTTCCTCCACGCCTCTGAAGAGTTATGGTAAGACGCAAGGGACTGCTGCCAAAGAAAGCACTGTGGGCAGGGTACCTGAGGCAAACCACAAAATGGTGCCCCTACCTGCCAGGATAGAATGTGAAAATCTACATTAGGAACAAGGATGGGAGGAGAGCAGCAGTGCCTCCTATTTGCCAGGATGCTGGTGTAGAGGCAGTACTGTGGGGGCTTTTGAGGTGGTGGCAGATCCAGCCTCTAAGGAGCAGGCCACAGGCATCACTGCAGCAGTGGCAGCAGCGGGAAATGCATTTCTTGGAGGCCACAACTGCTGCCCCTGTGGATCCTGCCACCTGAGGCGGTCACTCGGCTTGCCTCATGGGTGGGCTGGACCTGACTATCGGAATTTGGCCGCAATCCTGCACCTAATAATTGCATTTAACTCCCACTGGAGCCAACATTCTCACTTCAGTCAGCACAAGATTGCATTGTGTAGTATTTGGACACAATCTATTGAGGATTTTGGGGGAACAAGTGTCACTGTGTGATGGCCTGGGATTCCGAGTCTGAGAGTGAACCGGAGGAATCCCAGCCGGCACAGGAGTCCCCGCCTCCAGGGCCGGCTGAACTGGGGCAAGGCCTAGATTCTGAGGAGCCTGCACCTGTGCCAGATCCTCAGGAGCAGGCACCAGGTGAAACCATTCTGGCCCCAGAGGTGCTTGAGGACTCAGTGTCTACAGGTGAGCTTCCCCCGGGACCCAGTAACCCTTCGGCCTCTCCTGAACTGCAGAGGCTTAGGGCAGAGAGGTGAAGGGAACTGGTTTCTCCCAGGAGGAGTGCTCGCCTTAAGGCCAGGAGAGGCGGGGCTCCTGGGGGCCGGGACCGCCCCTGGCCTTAGAAGAAGATAAAGGTCAGTCAGCCCGGTCCCAGGTTGCGGGAGCAACGTCGTTGTGGAGTACTTGTTCTGACCTGGACCTAGATCTGCATTTCCAGTGTTCCTGTTCCTTGCCCGGCTTCCTGCTTCTGACCTTCCAGCGTTCCTGACCCCGCCTGGCTCCCTGTTTCGGACCTCGTGTCTCATCTTGTGAACTTCTACCCGGCTAGTGACTTAGGACAGAACTTTGGCTACGGTATTAGTACCTCCCCCCCCCCCCCCGGGACCAGCACACACTGAAATGCATAGGAATGCAATAAAATCGCTGTCGATTTGAGGTCCAGCTACGTCTTGAGGGCACAATGTTGGCTATCCCAGCTTTGGAGTAATTCAGTCAAACATTTCTTGCTCATCTGGCACATCTATTCTTTGTTCTAAGTGAAATGACTGATTAAGAAAAATAAAATCCAATAGGTGGCCTTTTCAAAATAGAAATAAAGTCAAGATTATAAAGGTTAAGATATGCATCCATACAAATAGCACCTGGTTCCATGGGAGTTGAAGCTATTAAGAGACCTGCTCTGTATGGTGTTGAACAAGGCTGCACAATTTGCTCAGGCTTTTGAGCCCCACGAAGATTACTTGGCTTTGGGGATTTCACAAGAATTGTCAGCACACTTTTAATCCCATATTTGCAGGAAGGTCTAAAAAATTGATTCCCCATCACCACTGAAGCTGAGATTTTCAGGACAATCCTATGCATACTTACCTGGGGGTAAGTGCCACTATACTTAATGGAGCTTGCTTCCAAGTAGATGCAGTGCTGTTTTTCCTGAGGGGGGGTGCAGGGGGACACATACCCCTAAACACTGTGTGAATCTTTGTACTTTTTACTGTATTTATTTTTCCTGATTTGAACTATTAAATGGTGATTTTATTGAGTCAAAATGAGAGTACCCCTAAATATTTTTTTAAGAAAAAAAAAGCACCGAGTAGATGTATAGGATCCTGTGGGCAATGCTCCTTTGTGGAATTACAGCATATAGCCTTTGTAGAAGCTGTATGTCTGAGATCCAATGCGAGTCATAATAAAAGTAGTTCCATTGAAATAAGTGGAGTTAAGTTCATTGATGTCATTTAGCTGGATATCAATCTATGTGAATAGCTTCTATGGTGTGTTGGTACTTGATGCAGCACCATATGTTTCAGTTTATCCTACCTCATAGAATTGTTTTGAGGATAAAATGCAATAACGCAATACAAAATGCATGTATGTTCCCCTGAAATATACATGCATTTGTGCATGTATTGCTAAGAAAGAAGTAAGTAATTACACATAAGGAAATAAAATAAGTAAGAAAGGCTGTTGCAACTGCAGGTATAAAATCACATCATATTTTGATGGCATTGGGCTTGTTCTGCACACCAGTATTTGCATGTGGATGTATCAACAAAACACAAAAATCCAGACATTGGGCCAGGGGCAGCTTGCATCCAACTTTATCTCTATAACAGGGATGAATCTCACTAGTTATTGCTAGACTAGTTTTCCATCCTCCCTAACCTTTGACTATGTTGACTGAGGCTAAAGAGAGCTGGAGTCCAACAATTTCTGCAGGGCCACAGGTCCCCTATTCCTGCTCAACAAGGATGTGATCCCTATCACTGTCTGCCCTATGACAGCTTTGAAAATATGTCGATGATGACATCTTTATTTTAACAAGTTTCATTTTCCCAGTGAGAGACAGAGCTGCTATATCGCTGGAGACTAATATATCATTGGAGATGTGCTGTATTTCATTGTTGTTGTTTTTCAAAAAAACCCATAGCTAATTCTATCCACTTGAGCCAAACAAAAGAAACACTCTGCTGACTTAGGCTTGTTCAAAAATACCAATTATGTTCTGAAGTGGTGGGGAAGGGGGGGGGAGCTGTCAAAAATCCTTGCATATCATGGAGGCAAAAGGCAACATATTTTGGTCAGTATAGTAATGCATCACCATCTTGCTGGTTCACGTAGATGTTCAGACACTACAATTCCACTGAATAAAAGGAGCATATAAAATGGACAGGGTGTAAGATACTGTCATGTTTTCAATATATAATCTGTTACATTTGTGTTCATCTCACTTGCATAGAAAGGCAAGTATAAGCAATGGGCCAACTGGGTTGATTCATGAGCTCCTGCTCAGAAGTGACTTTTCCTGTGACCAATTAACTGGAGGATAATGGACAGTTTTATAGTTCATAAATTTGATAACCTTGTCCTATGGGTGGTGCTGGAGTGGGGGGGCATGGGGGCAAGCACACGCACCCCAAACCAGGACTTCACCTCTCACTTTCCCCCATTGAGGGACTCCTGTCATTAACGGATACAGTGGTACCTTGGTTCTCAAACTTAATCTGTTCTGGGAGTCCGTTCGACTCCCGAAGCAGTTCAAAAACCAAGGTGCGGCTTTCAATTGGCTGCAGGAGCTTCCTGCACTCAATCGGAAGCTGCAGAAACCGCATTGGAAGTTTGGCTTCCGAAAAACATTCGCAAACCAGAACACTCACTTCTGGGTTGGCGGTGTTCGGGAGCCGATTTGTTGGGGAGCCAAGCTGTTTGAGTACCAAGGCACCACTGTACTGCTATTTATCTTGCAGAGACACAACTCACTCCTCTCAAGATAAACTTTGTTCCTCCTGCCTCCTGGATTTTTTTTCTGGTGCCACTGCTGCCTTTGGATAGGAATTGTGTCCATTGCCCGACTTCCCATCCTGTTATGGCAGCATATGTTATTGTATCAGATGCCCCCTCCTTCAAACTCCCAGTGGCCAACAAAACCACATTTATATTCAAAAGGCAGTGGCCTGCGTTTGCTTTCTGTGAGGAGCCAGAATGTTGGGTCTCAGCAGTTTTCCAGCGCATTCAAGAGGAAGATGGCAGTGACACCTCAATGTGGAAGATAGAACTGGAGTGGGGAGCCTCCTCTAGGCCTTTCTTTCTGACCCTCAGGACTTTTCCCAGGCTACACCCCTCACCAGAACTTCTTGAGTGTTCTTGCCTGGTTAGAATGTGACTGAACTATGGTCATATGCCTTGCTTGCCGGGATGGAGGATAGAGAAGGATGCATGGGTGTTTATAGAAACAAACTTATTGTACAGAGGTCAGCTTTGTATTAATTTTGATTCTGGCCCCACCCAGCACTGGCCCTTGGTTGCCTAGAAAGGAGTGTGGCCCTCAAGGTCAAAAAAGCACCCCCACCCTTGAGGTGGAGAGTCCCACTAATGAGACAAGTATTGGGGCTTAGGCAGCACTGTCAAGATCACCACATAACCAGGCCCTCCAGCAAACTAGATTTTCAGAGGGTAAATCCTTCATATTGTTGTGATCTCCAATCAGAGACTCCATTTCAGGGCTGCCAGCATGGAATTTGTTGACAAGCACAAAATTAATTAGATTAAACACATTAATATAAATTTGCAAGCAAGCTCCAACTGCTGCTGCTCAAGAGCTGTGTGTTTCATCTCTGAGGATTTTGAAATCTTCCCTTTTCTTCACTCAGCATTTTCTTCATTCTGGAATAAACAAGGGCTGAGCATGAATGATCAGTGTTGGCCACCGAGTTGCAGCTTTTCAGTTATTTGATGCTGACCATGTATATAAACAGAATCATTTTATTTGTGTTTTGCCAGATAATTTCTAACGAGCACTAAGAACGTATTAGTCATTATACCATTTTTTAAACAGGCCATTAAGCAATACAAATTTCACCAACAACTACTTAAACTAATAACCCCAATTATTTCCTTTAAAGGAAAAATTGCTGAATGAACATTAACAGTGCTTCCTGCCAAAGTGAGAGAAAGAAGGGTCATTCTGTGTTGGTAAAAAGAAACACTGT
Organism: Podarcis muralis; assembly: GCF_964188315.1. Taxonomy (NCBI): domain Eukaryota; kingdom Metazoa; phylum Chordata; class Lepidosauria; order Squamata; family Lacertidae; genus Podarcis; species Podarcis muralis. Next base: position 80,796,125 of record NC_135657.1, read on the forward strand.
TTATAAGTGTTTGTTATTGCGGGTCTAGTATGTCATAGCTTAGTCGTGTAGAATCAGTTGTAGAATATTTAGGATATTCTCATAAGTAATAGGTAGATTAACACATTTGATTTGTCCAGTATGAAAGCAACCTTCTGTTCAACAAACAACCTGAGCTAGTACCAAGTTTCCCCATCCCCAGGCAGCTGCTGTGCCCTGTGAGGACCCACCACTGACCCTCTGACCAACAGCTGCTGTGAAGGAACAGCAACAGCCACCTCCATTGGCCACAAGCACTGGCATTCTCTGGATCACATCCAGGTTCAATGGCAGTGTCAACAACATCTAGGGTGTCTTGAAGGCACCCTGATGGAACCAGCCATGACCCAAGTACTCTGGCCCTAGGGTATGGTCTGAAGACACATGAGACCATCACCTTGCTGAAGCAGGTCTGGGCCTGGTCAGTGCCTGGAAGGGTGACCCTGATCAACCACAACTCTGTTTTAGGTTCCATGATAGAAGGAAGGCAGGATATGAAAATATGTAAATAAATGAAGGGGGGGACCCACGTGAGAGTTCAAACAGGGGAGAGGGAAGGGCTGCATGTGCTCAACATGTCATCTCTACAGCCAATCTTCCTGAGTGGAGACATTAAGGAGTGGAATGGGAAATCCTGATGCATGTGGAGACATTGGTGTTAAGGGCACCAATCCTGCTCCCAGTTTGTATTCCTTCTGAATGCCTGAAGAGGATGCCAGTTGCTCCATTCTTCTAGGTTGGTCTAAGTATGACATTTTGTGGAATTACTTCACGCTGTGGACTTGTGGCAAAAGACACCAATAGTTAAAAACAAGAGCTTGATACAGCATCTTCCTAAAGTCATTAGAAGACTAATAAACAGTGGATACTGGAAAAGAAAAGAACAGTGATGAAGATTGTTTTACCAGCCTCTTTGGTATTTGAGTAGATGGCTGTCATTTGTTTTCCTACTTTAACCCCCCCCCTCTCTCTTTCTGTTTTTGCTTACAGCTACAGCATGCTAAAGCACAGATATTTCTCAGTCGGTTTGAAATTAATTATTGGGGATCACTGATCCCAGACATTAGAGTCTTTGAAGCAGACAATATTTTCATTGTGCAGAGGCAGCCCAGTGAGCCTGATCAGGACCTTTAAACCCTGCCTGCAATGTGAGCAAATAATGGCAGCAATCCCAAGAATGTGAAGGCAGCTTGCTTAGATTGGATTTGTATGGCAATTCTTATCATCCATGGTGTTTTAATGCTCTTCCTCCCCCCCCCCCCATTCACTCCTCTGTAATCAAAAGGTGGCCTAAGCTGGAGTTCCTTGGAATGCTGTGCTGGTTTTCCTGAAGGATCATTTTGAGAAGGGAGTAGGAAGGGGTGGGAGCTGCAGGCAGTGTCTGGTGTAGGCAGGAGGAGGACAATAACAGGACCTTGGACAGTTCCAAGAGGGTCCTGTTGCCCAAAGAGTTCTCTTCCTAGGGCAGGGCGGCCCAACTTTTGATACCAAGTGGGCCGCAAGAGATGCAAGCACCTTCACAACAATATAATGAAAAATATAATGGAACTCATCTACTGGGTCAGAGAAGTGTCGTAGGGCACCACCCATGAGACAAGGGACTTGCTAGGAGGGCCTCATGTAAGCTACCAATGGATCTCCACCTGAAGAAGCAGCTGAAACTGTCTGATAATGCCACCATGCACTGCAAGGTCCCTGGGTCATGACACCATGCAAAAACTTGGTCTCAAATCCTTCAAATAGACTGCCAGGGAAGTCCTAGTACCACTTTTTATCTGTAGCTGGGGGCAGCAGGTAGCGCATATGACACCATTCATTGGGGAATAGTTGACCAGGTGTCTTCTACACTAAACTCAAATATTCCCTCTACAGCAGGTTTGCTTGTTTTGGGTACTGTGGTTCAAGAAAGTAGCAACATTTTTAATGGAATCTGCTCTGTTTTTCTGCCATGTCAGCTGGATATGTTGAACACATAAAAGGGAAGAAAGCCAAACACAGCATATTGTGGCCCATGGCCTATAGGCAATTGTTGCCCTCACCAGATCCCTGTCACTGAGTATCTTTTGAGCAAGGAAACATAAGCCTGAGTTATGACCTTAGGGTGTGTGTGTGAGGGGCAGGGGTGTGCTAACAGATCCCACCCTCAATAACCCAAGACACACCAGCTCCCCCACTGACCTTCCTGAATTCAGCACAAAGGTCTTAAGGGAGACACGGGCAGAGCAATCCAAGCAACCTTTGTGCTAGGCTGCAATTTTTTAAGCTGGATGCAGGTGTCCCTTCCCCCAGTCCTGCTTGGCTCCATTGACCTCTCGCTGGCCACCGTCGGTGGATTAATGCCAGCATCATTCTGCTGGTTTAGAGCAGGCATCCCCAAACTCGGCCCTCCAGATGTTTTTGGGACTACAATTCCCATCATCCCTGACCACTGGTCCTGTTAGCTAAGGATGATGGGAGTTGTAGTCCCAAAACATCTGGAGGGCTGAGTTTGCAGTTGCCTAGTTTAGAGCATCCCTTCCCACCTGCTAAAACAATACTTTTTGGGAGCAAGTAAGACATGGGGCTAAGTTAGTCTTGGACGAATCACTACACCAACTCCAGGCTGGCTCGCCACCCCTCTGCCCCTCTCAGCTTCTGCCCTGGCCACCATTTAGGACAGGACTGCAGATGAAGTGGTGGTCTCACCACCACTTCCAGAAAGTCACACTGGGTTGGGAGTTAGGCTTGCTCCCTAAGTGTGTTTGAGTGAATGCCTGTAGAATCCTGTCCGTGATCAGGAACTCTGACAACGCAGGAAACAGGCTCAGTAGGCAAAGTTCAGAAGTGGAGCTGATGCACATGGAGATGTTGGGAGCAGGGCTTGAGTCCATGTCCCCTCCCTACTTGATGCCTGCATGCGTGATAGGGAATAATAATTCTTGATCAAATAACACTTCCGTGCAGCAAAGAGGAAGGATGTAAAGGCTGATCCATTACAAACACATAGTAATGGGACCACAGTGAGATGTCACACATTGAGGCAGAGAGGGAACACGTTGTTTTTGGTCAAAAAGGGGCACAAAGTGTGGCAAGGAGGAAGCTGGATGGTGGTATTTGCTTGCTTTTTTGAAAAGTATGAGAAACTTTGTGGATGGTCACTGTTCTGTGTGTCTCAATAAACTCGTTAGAAGTGGGTTCAAGGCACTGTATGCCAAATTTTCATTTGAATGACTGGGTTGATTCTAGCATTGTTCTGTCTAATATTTTACAAATTGGCTAAAGCCCAGCAGGAGGCCACAGTACCAGGCCTGGTATCAGCAGTCAGTCAGCATGGTCAAACATCTGCCAGCGCCCACATACTATGCTCAAATTCACACGATATATATAAAGCACATCCTGAGAATTACGGTTTGTTAAAAGTGCTGGGAATTGCAGCTCTATGAGCGGTAAACAACAGGTCCCAGAAGCCTTTGGAGGAAGCCATACACTCAATGTATGGTGTGCATATGACCTCTCAGAATGCCTATCACTGACTCCTCACCTGACCACAGCTGTTCCTTGTCTGGGAATATTATTGTCTTTTCACATTCCTGGGGCCAGTCAACTTCATTTTCTTTTCTTCTTCTTCTTCTTTTGAAGAAGAGTATGGATTTGATATCCCGCTTTATCACTACCCGAAGGAGTCTCAAAGCGGCTAACAATCTCCTTTTCCTTCCTCCCCCACAACACACACTCTGTGAGAAGTGTGGGGCTGAGAGACTTCAAGAAGTGTGACTAGCCCAAGGTCACCCAGCAGCTGCATGTGGAGGAGCGGAGACGCGAACCCGATTCACCAGATTACGAGTCTACCGCTCTTAACCACTACACCACACTGGCTCTCCAGTCAACTTCATTTTCAATTTGAATGTTGTGAAACATCCCCCTCTTCCCAGTTGCTTCAGTATGTTCAACCAAGGTGACCATTCTGTTGACACATGAAGCCCTGGGGGAGAAAGAATATTAACCACCACCACCTGACCAGCATTTATAGACTGCTTCCATTTTGCAACTTGCATTTCACACAGGAATATTTATCCCTGCAAATGTTAGGGAATGCATGTACAAATGACCTTGGTTTAATGGCAGGGCAGGAGTTTTAGATTCCTGCAAAGGGACTGTCTTCCTCCCACAAGAAAGGGTGAGTAATTTCCATTTGTGGAGCAGAAAGATCTTTCAGGGTGAATTGTCCCCTCCTCCCTCAGGAAGCCAAAATACAAATTCCCCAGTAAACCAGGCTGTTGGCAGGGATCACATTAAGTGGGAAATTAGCGTACCTAATAGTAAGGGGAGGGGGAGGCAGACCTGCTGAAATCATAACTTGTGCTTCTAAATTTAGAAATCAGCAAATAACTTGCTTGTATCAGTTTTCAAATGGCTTTCATTTTCACGCAATATAATTAAATTCAGATTTGTTTTTTTTAATGGAGATCAGGTCCTCTAGGTAAGATCTCTGTCATATCATTTTTTCTTTTCATTCAGAGTGATATTTTCCTGTGTAAAGCCAGTCATCTTCATGTTAAGTACGAGCCAAATGATGGGAGTGAGTTGTAATAAACAGAGGAATATTATCAGCAACAATACATTATTGCCACATCTCAGAGCCTAACAACTAAGTGTGGAACAGGGAGTTTCAACATGAGAGAGAGAGAGAGAGCAGAAAAGAGAGAAAATGGTTATTGCACACATTCTTGTACAACCCACCGTAATTTAAGATTACAGCTTTTGTAGAGATGGAGGCAGCACTGTTATTATAGCGCGTGGAAACCCTATTTTGAGACCCTTGCATTATTTTGTCAACAGTGCCATCAACTGCCAGGGTCCTGGTGACTCACAAGCATTGCTCCTGAGACTCACAGCAAAGATTCTGCAACCTGCCTTTTGAGAGTCTTTGTCCTACCTCTTGCTCTGTACAAAGGGGTAAGAAATATCTCTGTTATGGCACACTGCTATACTTTTGCTCCTACTGGCTAATGGAGCTCAGATGGTACCTCTTTCTCAGACCGAGAAAAAGCGAGATAGCTGTGTGTGATAATTTATTAACCTATAAAATACAGACATCTTGGTGTTAAACAGCTTGACTCGTAGTATATCGCTGCCTGCTTCCAACATCCCCGGGCAGCAAGAAGTTCAAAGGGCAGATCTGCTGGGTTTGGTTTCCTTTAGAGGAGAGAGCTCTGGAGATTTATAGTGTTTTGGTAACGGTTGCCTTCTTTACTAAAATACAGGCAGAACATAAACGGAGGAAAACAGCTGACACTCATACGAGACAGTGGATCTGCTACCACACTTCATATCCCCACACAGAGACCCTGTACTCCAAGCAGTCAACAAACAAACCCACAGCTTCCTTCCTCATTTGGTGTGCACCTGGGAGATAATATTAGAGGTAGCAGGGGTGTAGATAATACCAGCCAATGATGGAGCATCACTTCCTTCTTGATGGAAGTTCTGGCTTTCTGCTTTGCTGAGCCTACTCCAGCTGATGTTTACATGCTCCCTGAACTGTGACAATGAGGCCTAGAAGCATGCTTTTGAAAGGGTCTCTTTCATTCGTGGATATCAAGTTCTCAAGCAAATACAGGAGGCCATGTTGCGCAGTGAAATTGGAGGCAGGTGGATTAAAGCAGCACTGTATCCCTTCCATGGAAAAGGCATGGGGATATTTTGTTCAAGATGGTGCTTGGGCTTGGGCAATACAGTGAAAAATAAAATACGATTATTTCACAGCAGCAGGTAGCAGCTTGGTTTTATGTTTTGTATACAGTGTCCATGAAATTTCCTTGACATAAATTTAATTGTTAATCTCTCTGTAATTAGTTTAGGGTGTGCATAATGTTATCAGAGAAGGCCCTCCTGAGGTTTTTGGAACAGAACAGCAGCGCTAAAGCTATTGCGGTAATAGCCAAAATTCCCAGAAGGCCTCATTCTGACACACAAAAAGCAATGCACATAAGCTTTTTCTTTTGCAAATAGCCGAGTGGGGAACACACATTCCCTTGAACATTTTCAACAATGTTCTCTTCCAAGTACTTACGCAGGAGAAAAATCCCACTACATTTATCTGTCTTTGGGAACTTTCACTTCTGGGTTTTTCTGACCATTTTTAATCACTTTGGATCCTGGTAGGAAGCAACATATTGAAATACATTTTGAATACTTCTGCTACCATAGAGAATTTCATTTGACTGCCCTTTCTCCCCTTTTAAAAACCAGGTAAAGTATAGGGACACAATTTCTCCAATGTAGAAGCTGTGTAGTAGCCAGGTGTATAAAATTAGAGCAGAGCAAGTAACAGAAGCCTGCTCCATGAGCTATAGGAAGTCCCAGCTGACCAGGGCACACCACTCGGCCCTCTTTTCCTTGGCCATATCTTCTGAGCATGCCTCTTGACTGGAGGAGCAAGGACTCATGCAGAGATGAAACATGTAACCTCCCCTCTGCATCAGGAACAACTGGGTGATGCCATTAAATCCCATACAGAGATGTGACAGAACCACCAGAGAAGACTGATAGGGAAGGATACAAGGAAGGAGCAGTAAGACTGGCAGAACCATTGGGGGCAGTCTCCTCAGCCATCACATATTTTGGCCTTGCAAGAGTCTTTGCTTGTTTCATTCTCAGCAGACAAACAGGAAGTAGCTAGGAACCACAACCTGGGGTTGCCCAGCAATCACTGGTGTTCCTTCCCAGTCCTCCCTCAGCTTGGCAGAATAGCCAAGGTTGAGCTTTCATGTGGATTCATCTAGTCCAGTATTCGATCACTGGTCCATCTAGCTCACTATTGTCTGCACGAGGTGTGAGGAACCTTTGGCCCTCTCGATATTGCTCAGCTACAACATTCCATCATCCCTGGTCACTGGCTGCACTTGCTGTGGCTGATGGAAGTTGTAGTTCTCCAATATCTGGAGGTCCAAATGTCCCCATGTCCGGTCTACTCTGCCTGGCAGTGGTTCTTCAGGGTTTCAGACAGAGGTCTTTCCCCACCCAGCTGGAGATGCTGGGAACTAAACAGGAAGTATTCTGCCTGCAAAGCAGATTCTCTATCACTGAGCTCTGGCCCTTTGCTAGCTTGAGACAGGCATTTATTTACCATTAGGTATCCTGAACAGATATACTATTACACCCTGAAAATACAAGCACAGGCAAAGTGGAACCCAAACTGTTTGCAGTTTTGAGACTGTTTTAGTTTTCTAAGCCCCACTCTTTTCATTTGAGCTTGGACTATGATGCATGCTTAGGATCTTTGAGAAGATATATCATGCAGTATGTGAAATGAATGCTCTCCTCTGTGCGCCTGTCTGCATTTCCTTTATGAGTTGGGTATAAAAAGCCACCCTCCCAACAGAAGGCGAGACTTGTACATTTCAACACCATCTGCTGAACACATGTTTTGTGAACCAGACATTTCTTTTCCGTCTCTCTTTTTTTAAATTCCCAGGCTGGCTGTACACATTTTCATCTTGCAAACCATTTACATTTCAAAACAGAAGGAAGAAGATGCATCGATGTCACGTGCCATTGCCATTAAAAACAAACAAACAGTAAAGGAAAGATTTGGCATAGATCTTTTAAAAATAAAAACTACAAGAAGAAAATAAATAGGAGGAAGAGAAACAAATCATTCTGAAGGCACATTTTTAAAAGTGTAACAGCAGCCAGAACCAGGTCAAACCCAGCCAAATAAAGGATGGTCACTTGTTATGGCCCTTGAAATTGACCTATCCTCACACTCTATTTTCCAGAATCTTGCAGATTTTTTATAAGGAAAAAGTTCCCTTTCTGTTTTTGCTGTTAGGAAAGTGATGGAGAAATTTTGGCCACCATGATGGCTGGAATTACTGTGGCTTTCCCCATGTGCTGTCCAGTTTACATTTATGTTTCTCTGCATGGTTGCACCAGCAATTGCACCATGAAAATGAGCTAACTTTGTTTGCATGTGTGAACAACCAGCCTTGAGGGGAAAGGCTGTGCCTTTAAAATGTTCCTCGGGTGTTAACAGACTTCTTCTACATTTCTTCTCCGAATGCAGCATCGACACAGAGGCAGCTGAGTGCATAAGCAGCTGCAGTGGCCTCAAGGTCTCAACACAGAATGTGCTGGCAGGGAGCTGAAGTGCTAAGATTCGTAGAATACATCAGTGCCACCCAAGCTACAAAATCTGGAAAGAGTTACAAGGATCTTGAAAGGAACGGTTTCCTTTTTAGGCAAATTATTATTGACCACGAGAGAGGAAAGGTGATTTGATAACAGAAACATACGAAGCACCAGCTGTTCTTTAGAAACAGTTTGAACTCAACTGTAGCAGTCACAGAGAGGTGCAATTACTGTGTCTTGCTCAGTTCCAAGGAAAACAAGGTTAAAACTTTGGCTTGCATTTCATGGTGCTATGTTTCTCTCTCTCTCTCTCTCTCTCTCTCTCTCTCTCTCTCTCTCTCTCTCTCACACACACACACACACACACACACACACACTTAAAGAGGACCCTGTGACTACTATTGGTTATATAACCAACACAAAAGAAATCAGGCACAGACTACTATCTGAGCCAGGAAAGACCAGGACATTGGTCTTCAAACAGTTGAAAATACAGCAGGGAAGGCGTGACTCCTCTCTAGGGAAACAAGATATATGAAACACATTGTGAACATATTCTTCACCTTATGAGGGACAAACATTTTGGGGAAATCCAATTCCAGGACATGGTCTGAGAGTACTATGAGGCCACTACCTAGCTGAAGCTAAACAGGTCTGGGTCTGGTCAATGCCTGGGTGACTGAACATATGGGAACCATATGACTACTGTCTTGGGTGCCAAGGAAGAAAGGTGGGATATAAATGTAAGAAAAGAAAATTTTAAAAGTGATATGGACTTAGAGGGGGATATTTCAAAGGTCAAATAGCCTATATTCCCACGCTTTACTTTGCTGCATGTTCTGTGATTTAAAATCTCTGCTGGGGCTCTCTCACCAAGGAGTACTTGGCCCAAACCTGGATCTAGGCATCCAGGGAGTTCTCCTTTCTATTTTACCAAACAAACACAATCAACAGGCGGACTTAGCTTTTGCACCTGGGAATACCAGGTCCAAATGGGAGTGCTGAAGATGCCTGCCTGTTGTTCACATTTTATATAGAAACACTGGTGTATCCACAATGACCAGGATTGTCATGAACTCTGGGTAGTCTTCCAAAGAGAATAGACAGAGAGGACTGAAGAACACAGAGCCAAAACCTAAAGATGAATGGTAAACATCCAGATCTTTGGTTGCAGGTTTAAGTCACACCCACACCAAACATTTAAAGCACATTTAGGACATGGCTTCTCACAAATAATCTTGGGAACTGTAGTTTACCTCTCACAGAGCTGCAGTTCCCAGCACCCTTAACAAACTACAGTTCCCAGGATTCTTTGGGGGAAGCCATGTGCTTTAAATGCACATTAAACGTATGACGTGGATCTAGCTTTAGTTAGACTTCTTCTGGGGCAGAAATATTTACTGGAAGAGCTTTCTGAGGCTCTTTCGACAAATAAGAATTGGTCATCAGCTGTACTATATTGTATTAGTGTGTGAATCTCAGGTTAGAAGAGTGACTGCAGTGGCACTTAACTATACTTGGAAGTAATAAAACAGAGCAGGAAGTGACCAAAGTGACATAACTGATATAAATTACCCGGCAGGGAAGATTAATAGACAATTTCCTTACAAGCTGCGGAAAATGTAAGCACAGGCAAGAGAGCACTTGGTTTATGATTCCTGGATTTATTTCTGTTTTGTATCCAGCTGGTGCAGCCAAGTCTACAGTGTGCTTTTCAGATAGTAAAATGTATGGAATAGGAGAGAGATGGTCAGACAGATATGGTATAAGATCTGCTGGACCACTTCAATGCATCTCACTCCTGCAAGATCTGTGGCACCCCACAGATATATTGTAATCCACTTGATGTAATCAACCAGACCTTGGAGATCTGCCGACTTTCTGAGTCCCCACTAACAAACACACTCAGCATAACAGAGGGTTCTTCTGGGTGGTCTTATCCCACTTGACTTCCATGTGTGCAGAGACATCACTTTTTTGCATCAAGCTGGCATTCTGTTGGGACAAAGACTGCTGATTGGGTGCTAAAGAGCCACATGATCAGCCCCAGCCATGTGATTGGGAGTATTCAGAGCGAGAAAGAGGAAAGGGCTGTATAGCTCATTGATACTGCATCTGCTTTGCATGCAGAAGGTCCCAGGTTCAATTCCCAGTAGCGCTGGGAAAGACTTTCTGTCTGAAACCCTGGAGAGGCACTGCCAGTCAGTGTAGACAATATTGAGCTAAATGGACTATTGTTCTCGTTCGGTATAAGGCAGCTTCCTGTTTTCCTGTCTTCCCGGCAGTGTGGGCACTGGGCTCATGCTACTGGGAAACAGCTCCCAAGCTTGTGTGTGGACCTGAAAGTCCTTGACATCTACTAATAAAAGGACTAGGTACCCACTGATGTGAAAGTCTCCTGATTCACTGAAGGGGTCCAAGATATCTCTCTCTCTCTCTCTCTCTCTCTCTCTCTCTCTCTCTCTCTCACACACACACACACACACACACACACACACTCACACACACACACACACACACACACACACACACCCCCTGTGTGGGGCATGTCCATTTGACAAAGCTATGGTAGGACAAGGTCTTCACTAGGTCTGCTTAAATGTAAGGAGCAAGCTTTCAGGCTCTCCAGAATTCTTCTGCAAGCAGATTCGTAAGCGAATCCCATCAAAATAGGATTGTGGGAGAGCTGGGTGTGTATCTAAAGCCCCAGGATCTCCAGTTTGCAACAGTCTTAAGATTCAGTAGGGGTTATGCAGACTGCATTCAGATCAATCTCATAGGACAGGAATTTTTACGATTAGCTACACTGCCTCCTGTTTTGAAACATCCCACTTGGTTTGACTTACCTGCTTATACCTTTAAATCTTCTTGCAATCTTGGTTGATTCATAACAAATGAAAGTGAGGGAAGAAACATACCCACCGAGTTTCATGCTTCTGCTAACCCAGGACAAAGGGTCTGCATTGCCCCCATCACTTTTGAATGGGAAACTTAATTGTTCTGGGATAGTTTTTTTTATATCTTACACTGAGTTCTTTGTTTGTTCCTTGAGTTCCCCTGTGACATAATTATGTAGCTCTTACCGCCGGTCGTTTCCAAAGGGACTGCTGGAGACAGGCAGGAAGGAACGTAAATCCAAACAAAGCACACACAGTGTTGATCTTCAAAAATAAGCAAGGCATAGGTGAGCGCCCAGCTCTTATTATATGAGGACAGATGGTTATTTAAGAGCATTTTTAGGATTCTCTGAAGAGTTTTCTTCCCAGTTAAAAATATCACTGTTATTTAATTCCTGCTCACAAAACCCCTTGTCAGGTATTCAAAAAGAATGTGGGGTGTGGGGACGGAGGTGCATACACTAGGCATGCCCGATCCCCCTCAACATTTCTGCATTAATTTCTAAGCATGTATGGCTGAACTATCTTAAAAGCCTTTTTCAGATTTTCCCACTTAACACAGGAATATTGGTGTGGAGAGGGTATCTCAAGCACACCTGGTGATATTTGGGGTGGGGCCACCCTATCCTTATCCCTGCCAAGCCCTTATGTGTTCTTTTTGAACACCTGAAGAAGGCACTTTAATCTAAGGCAAGAAGCAGCCATTTTAAGCACCAGACATTTGACTGAAATACTGGAAAGAACTTCCTAACTGTGCTGGTTATAGATATATGCAAATCCCATTGTCTTCAATGGGACGTGTGCATGAGTAGCTTATTGCCAGGGCTGGGATGTCGGCAGCAGTCCAGAGCAGATCATGAACCAAGAGCAAGGGGACAAAGAAGGGCTCAGGATCAATGAGCAAGCCAGGGACAAATACAAACCAGGAGACTGGCTGGAGGAGCAAACTAGGACAAGTCTGACCAAGGAGCAAACCACAAGGCAGAACAAGTCAGGACCAGATTTGCCCAGAAGGCAGAGCTGAAGTGCAAGTTGGACCAAACAACTAGCCAGGAAGCAGGAGCAAGGACAATTTTGACAGGAAGTAGGTCCGTCATATTACATATGGAGAACCACAGAGTTACTAGAAATTCAAGTGTCCCTGAGGAATGAAATATTGGAGTGATGGGGGCAATGCCATCCTCTATAAATGCTGCTCCTGCTACAAAAAAACCCCACCCAAATTTACTCACGTTGGTGCTGTGCTAGCTTTCTTCTTTTACCTCAGTTCGTCTCTTTTCAGTCATCTGAGAGTATGTTCTTGAGATTGCCTTAAAAGAAGAAGTGCTTTTAATTTTCCAAGGGAATGAGTCCTTGGTTTTACGAGCCACCAAACATGTACCTCACACACGTAATTTATGAAATGACTCAGAATTACAACTCTCTCAGGTAATGATACTGTCCTCTTTTTGATCTCGAGTTGCAAGTCCTGCAAGACAGGACACAGAGCTGTGTGACACATTTCCCTTGATGTTTCTGACAGGACCGAATATCAACCAAACCAGCAGGGGGAAAGAAATTGCCATGGTTTCAGCATCTGTGCTGAGAAATTGATCCAGTGACAATTGCTGTGGCTGTTGGATCACTGCAAAACTCAGATTATATTGTTTTGGCCCTGGACTGCATTTGGCACAAACAGCTGATTTAATTACCGGTATTGTAATTATGTGCGTAGAACATGTTGGTTTTAGTGAGCTTAAAGGCCAGACTGGCATGCTTTAGGATTCAGTATACTGTATATAATGGGATTATGTAAAAGCTTCAGCGACTTGCCTGATAGACAGTCATATACATCCTTTGACTGGTGGCTGGGCTTGCCAAAATTAATTTGGAGTCACTTCCCCCTCTTCTATTTTTCTTTTTTTTGGGGGGGACACACATTGGTGTTGATGATGGTCCAGAAAACAGCACATGCAAGAGTTCAGGGAGTAGGGAAAGGCCTCTGCCCCCCTATCTAAACATAAAAATGGAAGGGGGAAGCTGACTGAAATCAATCCCTGGAGAAAACTTCAAGAACATGCTGTTTTAGCTGGCTCACAAAGGATCCTTTCAGAGTATCTTGCTTTTGAGATGGATGATGCAGCTGGCCTGAATGGGAGGGGAGAGAACAAACATAAGCCAGCATCTCTCTTCATGAAAACACTCTGTGTGGCAACAACTATTCCCTAAGAAGATCTTCCTTTCATCAACACATCCAAAAGAACACACACACACAAAAAACAGATTCACTTAGAGATGCTCTACAAAAATGGCAGCTTCTGGGCTGCATTTTTGTACATAAGGCTCCATCTCTCAATGTAAGGTTTGCATCTGGAATGCTGTCCACTGCCCCAACCATGATGGTTATTCTGTACCTCCATGGTTTGAGGACGTAATATTTCTGAATACCAGTTTTTGGACACGGCAGGAGGGAGGATGCTGTTGAGCTCCAGATCTGCTTTCAAGCTTCCCTTGTGCATCTGGTTGGCCCATGAGAATAGGATCCTGGGCTAGATGGACAGTTGGTTTGATCCAGCAGGCTTTATTTTTGTTTGCACAGTAGGTCCACGGTGCTGATTCATTTGTTAGAGTAATTGATTAAATGATACGTGCCTACTACTCAGAACAGAGTTTTGTTGGCATAGTTCCATTCTAGCAATTCAGGGGTAGGGTAAAGCCTGAACGTTTCTTTTAAATTTTCAGGATGGGATTACTTTATCATTTTAAGAGGCGGCTGAAATCCCATTTCCCTATATATATATTTATTTTACAGTTAAGAAGATCCTCAGTGAATCTCCTCATAGGAGCTGATGAGGTTCTCCTCCCCGGAACCTTCCTTCCAGCTCATGTTTCCTGAGGGTTTGGCTGGAGGCACTTGGATTGCCATGGGCACTCTTCCTACCTACGTTTTCTGGGGGATGAGCCAGAAAAATGTTCATGAGAATGTGCGTCCTTCTGACCCAGCCCCCAAGAAATGGAAGGAGGACAAATGCTGAGAGGCAAAGCTCTGATAGTGGAGGTAGTACACAGCCACCACGACTTAAGTCCATCACTACATCTTATGGTAGCTAATTCCATCATTTTAACACATATTTAATTACAAGGATCTGCAATAAGCAGCTACTTGTAGAACTTAAATCAACTTTTTCTAAACACTGCAGACTCTTACAGCTTTAAGGGCAAGGAAGTTGTGCCTCCCACTGTCATCCTTACATGAAGAATTCTGCCTTTTGTTGTTTAGTTGTTTAGTCATGTCCGACTCTTCATGACCCCATGGACCAGAGCACTCCTGTCTTTCACTGCCTCCCGCAGTTTGGTCAAACTCATGCTGGTAGCTTCGAGAACACTGTCCAACCCTCTCGTCCTCTGTCGTCCCCTTCTCCTTGTGCCCTCCATCTTTCCCAACATCAGGGTCTTTTCCAGGGAGTCTTCTCTTCTCATGAGGTGGCCAAAGTATTGGAGCCTCAGCTTCACAATCTGTCCTTCCAGTGAGCACTCAGGGCTGATCTCCTTCAGAATGAATAGGTTTGATCTTCTTGCTGTCCATGGGACTCTCAAGAGTCTCCTCCAGCACCATAATTCAAAAGCATCAATTCTTCAGCGATCAGCCTTCTGTCAGTTTCAGTTTCTCTCTGTTTCTCACCCCCCCTCTTGCAGGTTTTTTCCTCTTCTCATGTCAGACAGTAGTATTCAAAAAGCAAAAAAACCTAATAATTATTATATATATTTTTTAATATCCCCATGAAAATTTGTTGGCATTTTAGTGTAAATTTCTCTTAAGAAATACATTTTGGGATGAAGTTTTGACTGCTATACACATTTTTTTGCTAGTTATTTCTCCTAATATAATGTATTTCTGTATGTTAATTTCACTAGCACATGCATTTTAATGCACAATCCCCACCCCCACCTATGCATTTTACACTTGTTTTGGCTGGAGAACTGCATTGCAAAATGTGTATTTCAGTTTGCATATTGGTCCAATAAATGTAAATTAAATGTAAGTGCAAAGAAGATCAAATCTCTCTCCTCTTGATTGAAAGAGGCTGCTAGAACTGGCATATGTTGCTGGGAGGCAGGCCAGCAGTGCAGCCAGTTTCCTTTTGAGCACATGAGTGACCTACATCCAGGTAATGAATAAACAGGGCTATGATTTAGCCTTAAGTGAAAACTAAAATCAAAAGCCAACCAAAGACTTTGTGTCTGTCAAGGAGAGGACAATGACATAGGAAGAGACTTCTGACTCTTACTGTGATGGCCATAAATTATATTTAAAAAGACTGGTACTTCTCCCTGAAGCCCTCCTGAGTGCAAATAATATTGATCGAACGAGGAGATGGCAATTCCCTGTTTGTTCCAAGTGCTGCTGTGTTTTGACAGCACAGGCTTAGCATGGTGTCTGTTACATGGGAGCTTGCAGATGCAGGAGTCTAGTGTATCAATCTATACTTTTGCTCTTTTAGGGACAAGGGAAACCAAGACATGAGAGACGGTGGAGACCTAATAGATCATCCTGCTTGCTCTGCAGTCCCCATAGCATTGCATCGTGTAGACTGATGTACTGTGCCTATATTGACCTCCTTTAAGAAAAACAGAGAACATGGCAAACAATTAATCAGGCTGTCCTTAAAGTCTCCCCCCTCCAAGGCATACACATGACCTAGTGTATTGTCTCACTTTTCACAGGAGAAATTGAAACCCAGAAGTGTGTGTGTGTGTGTGTGTGTGTTTAGATTATTCCTTATTAACTCATTAATACAACAAAGACATCAAAAGGAAAGAAAAAATGGCAGATACAAGATGCAATTAAAATGAGCAACAACACATAACACTGATGCAAACTCACCACGCCCCATCCTCCCCAGTACCAGAAGATTGTTTATACAACAGTCATGAAGACAAAACCATTGATGGCAAATGGATAGGTTCCTTAGTCTCACTTAAGCAGACTCCTGCAGAATATTTATACACCCATATAAATGGGATCCACTGCATGAAAAATACATTAATTAATTTGTGTAATAATGTCCCACCCTTTAAATCACTGTTACAAATCCATATATATATATATATATATATATATATATATATATATATATATATATATTTGCTTTCGTAGATTTTCACGGGTACAGGAATGCAGGTTTTGGTGTCCTCGGGTATCTTCCCGTGTAAAAGTTGGGGTGTCTAGGCGACGTTTCGACGAGGTCTCACTCGTCATCTTCAGGCTGGTGCTTTCGGCTTCTTGTTACTGGAACAGAGCAGGATCTCAGTGTTTGAGTTCCTATAAATACTGTTGAGGAGGTTCTGGGCAGAGAGGAAGTTCCCAGGCTAGTGTGCCTTTTCTTCTTTTGTTCCTTAATTGCTTGAGGGATATCTTGAGTGATTTCTTGAGTGATATCCTGAGTACCACTTAGGTGGGTCATTAGGTGTGGATTAGTTGCTAAAGCCTTTGTGTCTTGACCTCTTGAACTTTGTGAAGAGTTTTTCTGAGAAGATGGGTGTACTACATTTAGTTGTGCTCTGGCTTGGCTTCGTGTATAGGGGCGAGCTGTGGTTTTGTGGCCTGTGCCAGCCAGATCTGTGTAGGGATTGCAGGGGGGTGCAGCATCCGGAGGTGCCACCATGGTTTGGCTACTGGATGGTGTCTGTAATTTATCTGTGGAGAGGGTCTGGGTTTGGGTCTGGTGTGGTTGATTGGTGATGGCGTTCTGTGTGCCTCTGGATCTGGTGTCAGTTTTTGTGGGGAGGGCTAATTTCCAGATGTCTGGCAAGCGGGATGTGTCGTCACGCTTGTTCATGTTGTGAGGGTGTTTCTCTATCTCGATGGCTTCCATGATTATTCTCTTGTGGTGATGTTCCATGTTAGAGAGCAATTTGGAATCTGCAAAATTAATTTTGTGTCCTGTTTCCTGATGCTGCACCCCCCTGCAATCCCTACACAGATCTGGCTGGCACAGGCCACAAAACCACAGCTCGCCCCTATACACGAAGCCAAGCCAGAGCACAACTAAATGTAGTACACCCATCTTCTCAGAAAAACTCTTCACAAAGTTCAAGAGGTCAAGACACAAAGGCTTTAGCAACTAATCCACACCTAATGACCCACCTAAGTGGTACTCAGGATATCACTCAAGAAATCACTCAAGATATCCCTCAAGCAATTAAGGAACAAAAGAAGAAAAGGCACACTAGCCTGGGAACTTCCTCTCTGCCCAGAACCTCCTCAACAGTATTTATAGGAACTCAAACACTGAGATCCTGCTCTGTTCCAGTAACAAGAAGCCGAAAGCACCAGCCTGAAGATGACGAGTGAGACCTCGTCGAAACGTCGCCTAGACACCCCAACTTTTACACGGGAAGATACCCGAGGACACCAAAACCTGCATATATATATATATATATATATAATCAGGATTTACAATCAATCCATGTGAGTGGTAGCATCTTTGAGATTGTGATTCATTAGTGCATCAGACTGAGTGATCATTTCTGCCACACTTGGGAAATCATTTAATTGCAAGACCGAATTTTGCCTACAGGTTAGATTTATGTTGTGTTCTTTCCTACCCATCTCTCTCCCTCTCGGCCGCCTACAGCAGTTCTTTATCACTTCTTATAAGTGAAAACGTAATGGTTGATGACTGTGCTCTACAGGATACTGTTACTGTTAGGTCTATCAAAAAGTCCTATCCATCATTTTACCACTTGGGAGTACTAAGCCTATTACCAGCGAATTCAGCTCTTGTTAAATTTTAAGTGTGCATTTGAAAAATAGGCTATTAAAATAATGGATGAGTGCTGTAGAATGTTCACCTTTGGATTTCAAATCCAGGTGTGCTAAAAAAAGAAGAAAGGTTCCAAATGAGGGTAACTGCGCACAATTAAAATATTGTGAGTTTGATTAATCCTTTTCAAATTTATTTTTAGAATTTATTCATAAAACCACAGTGTTGAATAATATGCCAAGGGCTAATCTCTCTTTTTATTATTAAATAGCCTTTTGTCAAAAGAAGGAGAAAAATAATACCTGTGGAAGTTAATTGTAGCATTATTCAATTTTGGAGCAGAGTTGTATTTTCCCTCCACCAGATACCTGTGTATATCTCCTACAAATATTTTACGAATGGGTGTGGACCTGTGAGCATATGCCAAATTGAGGTTCTCAAATATTTTGTATGATTTGCCAGTATCCTTTCTCTCTGTGTATCTGGAATAAATCATTTAATTCTAGAAAGCATATAACTGCAAGTAACAGAAAGATTCATCCATTGTAACTTTTATGATACAAATGCACACACACCCAAACTGGCACCCAGGGCCTTCCTATTTAGGTGCTTGAACCCAAAGACTCCAGTTCTGATGCACTTCAGTTACTTCTTTTGAGTCAAGGCACAGGCAAAGGGATCTTTAACCGCTTCTGGTTTAGTGTGAAGAGTAGCAGACATTCTGTTTGGGGCCTCCCCTTATGTATATTAGCTGCTCACTCATGTATGTTAATTATGAAGATGCAAGCAGCTAGGAGTGAACACCCGAGTAGAGAGTTGAGGTAAATAGAGGAAATAATAGAACTGTAGGATTGTAGATTGTTCGTAGAATTGTAGAATTATAGAATTGTAGAATTGTAGGGCCATCTAGTCCAGGGGTCAGCAAACTTTTTCAGCCGTGGGCCGGTCCACTGTCCCTCAGATCTTGGGGGGGGGGGCTGGACTATATTTTGGAAAAAAAATGAACGAATTCCTATGCCCCACAAATAACCCAGAGGTGCATTTTAAATAAAAGCACACATTCTACTCATGTAAAAACACCAGGCAGGCCCCACAAATAACCCAGAGATGTGTTTCAAATAAAAGGACACATTCTACTCATGTAAAAACAGACTGATTCCTGGACTGTCTGCGGGCCAGATTTAGAAGGCGATTGGGCTGGATCCGGCCCCTGGGCCTTAGTTTGCCTACCCATGATCTAGTCCAATCCCCTGCAATGCAGGTATCTTCTGCCCAACGTGAGGGTGAAACCCATGACCCTGAGATGAAGAGTCTCATACTCTACCTCTGTTGCTGTGAAAATGGAAGTGTGGGTTAAAGACACAGATGGGAGAAAAAATTCAGTTTCGCCTGCATTTTAATGAGAAATCACTCCATTCACAAGTTCCAAAAGGATATGCAAAACGAAACACAGTTATCCCTTGAAATTCAAACTACTCTGAATTTTGCAATATAGTTATGCAAGCAATAGGTACACAGATACATATATTAGTGAAAACTGACAGTTGTCAATCTTTACTTGGTTGATACTCTTTTCTGTGTATCAGCTTGTGTGGGCAGAGTCAATGTTGCTGGCCATTTTCAGCCATTTCACTTTTCAAAATATGGTCTAAGGTTTATTTTCTTGCTTGGGGCAGTCAATGGAGGTGAACTCCAGATGTTTCAGACGACAGTCTAGTGCATCTCAGCATGGCAAATGGTCAAGGTCCAAAATATCTAGAGGTCACCTCATTGGCTAGCATTCTCCCCAGTGTGCTACTTTTTTGCAAGCTGGGAGGGAACATTCAGACATACCAACCTCTGACCTGTGGCCTGAAGTGTGTAAAGTGAGGAATAAAATTTATAATTTGATTTGACTAAAGAGATCACCTGGCCTTAATAAAAATATAAAATACCGGTACATGCTCTATCTGCATTTCCTACACTTAAGACTGCAACTGTATATTTTACACACTGATTTTGGGAGTAAGTAACAAGGTTGTGCTATTAGGCTGCAAATCACAAACTACTTACTTCTTACTATTTAATTAAGTTTATTGGTACCACTTTGGCATAAATAGTGGGCAGGTTGCTGTTTTAATGTAGAAAACGCCTAACATTTTAGAAAGTTTTGGAGGAGAGTGAAAGCAAATCTTCCTAACCACTCTGTCCTTTAAGTGGCTTTTATGTTCTCCAGATGAGCCCAGCATACAAAGGGTTTTTCACTTTGCAAAGAATTAATTAATTTGATTAATTAAAATGGAGTAATATTTTAGAACAAGCTGAATTCATGTTATCACAGCAAAACAGATTTTTGAAACATTAACACCCAGACAGCCCTTCTTGCGGACATAAAGGGTTTATCAGTAGGGCCAGGATAACATTAACAGCAACACTGACCTACTTAACAGAAATAAAATGCATAAGTGCTTCTGGTTCACAGAAAGGAAGCTGGACTCCTGGTCCGGGAAGAGGCAGAATGGGGGACGGGGGGGGGAGCAAGATTTGTAGCTCTTTCCTCGCTGCAGCAATGAATGTTCTGCCAATCAATCATAGAACTCGATAGGTGCACAAGGTCAAGCACATACTGCAGTCTTTTGCTGGTAAAACATGAGCGACATACAAGTCAGTCAAAGTATCTTTTAAACTTCACTACAAAACAACATGGATTATGTTTTACAGAAGTAGGGATTGCCTTAAATGAATTCACACTGACTTTTAAGCTCCCTTTTTATTTGTAGTGTCTTGTCAACATCAGCAAAATAAATTGGAATAAACTGGAGCTTCACAGACACTTCAGTGAGAGGGAATGTTCCACTTGCACATATTCAGGAAATGAATATTTCCTATACAGTATCCCCCCCCCCTTTCAAAGCAATGGTCTTTCCCCTCACCTGAATCCTATGCTACTGTTCTATGTTTTAGGATTTCAACTAAATTACACCAGTGCTATGCTGATATCACTGTACTAGGTTGGACTGTGCCTTGTTCTTTAGGGATCAGGGCTCTGAAATACCTGCTTTTACTATTTCCTCTGATCTTATTTTGTGCATTTTATCCTAAGATGCGTATTAGAGCAGGCATAACTTTAGGGGGTTTCCTGCATTCCAGCAGAGAGGTTTGGTGTCAAGCAAGAAATGCCGAAAGATGTTCAAGCACAAAGGATATAATATGATGTGTGTGAACAGTCTGCCATCACGTTGCTGGGCATTCATGGGCAGGGCCACATCAAAGGGACCTGTCTCCATGTTCACTGACCCACTCTTCCTTCATAGAAATGGAAATGCTCAACTCAACAGCTCTTTATTATGCACCTGCTTCAGGATCTTTCTAAGGGAAAGCCTCTTGCAGTTCCTTTCCAGGACCTTCTCACATTTCCAGGTAAGCAAACTGTTATGTACTGAGTTGAATAGGATCCAAAATGCAGTAGTCTGATTGGTCCTAGAACAATAGGATCCAAAATGCAGCAGTCTGATTGGTCCTAGAACAATGCAGCAGTATGATTGGTCCGCAGGAGCCACCCAATCCAGCTCCAGGTGGAAGTGAATCCACAACCTGATTGGCCTACAGGAGAATCCCGGAATTAGCCAATCACGTGCAGCCCATTGTGTAAATAATGTATATAAAGCAGATATTGTGGGGAAACTTCCATTCCCCCTCACCACTATGAGCTGAATAAAGAGCATGAAATCCGCTCTCAACTCCGAGTATATTTCACAAACCCTGAGGTAAAGGAGTCCACTGCCTGAGGTCTGTTCCGCTGTCCACACTTAACCCCTTCAGGGACTGAGGATGGCTCCTTTCTTCACACAAAAGCCACATCTCAAGGAGGACACAAGTTCCTTCTCCAGGAACCTCCCCATTGGCCTGATATGGACTCTAGACAGTCTCTCTCTCACTTCCTCCAGAGCTCCTTTGATAAAAGGATCCGGAGCATGTTCAAGGTCATTCCCAACAGCTGCATCTAACTCCAGCTCTTGGCCCCTACCAGCAAACTCTGTGAAATGGGACCCGAATTCTCTATTCAAATAGTTTGGAGACATAGGGTGCAGCCGAGTGGTCCCTAGAAGTCCTTCACCCACATCTTCAGTACTGATGGTGATTAAGATCATGCCAGGAGAAATGTGATGCTTTAGTTAACTTGGCTCAAACTTGAGCTGTGTTGCATAATCTTGCTGAAAATGTGTACACGTGAACAAAAAGGGATATTGTGGCTATTTCAGAAAGATTCTTGAAATATGCATGGAGTGGGAAACTAGCTTTGCATGAAACTGGGGCATGACCCTTATTTAATTTTCATGTTTTGTCCTGAAAAAATAGGTAAGCAGCAAAAACAGAAGTCTCTTAAAACCTAGAAATCGCTTTGTCAGAGGTACTATATAATATTCACCCAGGCTAAACATGTGGTTTGCTGGGACTGGCTGTGCTTACACAGGGCAGAAGACAGGCTGCTGAATACCTCCTGATTTTTCATGAAAGGAAGCTTTGGAGAAACTATATTGAGCCTTTCTGATGCAATTCTCTCTCTCCCTCCCCTGCTACCCCTCCTCTTTATTTTCTCGCCCTTCCTCCCAAAGGAGCCCAGGGTGGCAAACAACCAGTGATAAAACAATAAAAGCATATTAAAACAATCTATTTAAACAATTCTGAACCAGTAGTAGGTTGAGGACGATGCCAGCTCAAAAGGCTTGTTGAGAAAAGAAGGTACTCAGGAGGCTGCTGGAAAGAGAACAGAGACGTTACCTGTCTAATATTCAAAGGGTGTAAATTCCAAATTTAATCGGGGTCATTAAACACACACACACACACACACACACACACACACACACACGCACACACTATTCTATCACATTCTGTAACAGCTACATCATAATACTTATCATTCAACTAGTTTAGCTACTCAGCGTTATGGAAAACTAGATGTTGGATTTCAAACAAGAACCTAGTCGTTCATAAAAATAAAACCTTTCTGTTCATAAAAAAAACCTTTCTGTTCATAAAAATAAGACACTCTACAAATGATGTTTTGAGTATTTTAACACACATTTCAGCAGCATCTGCATGCCCTACATTTTTCTGCTTCCATTCCTTATTCACAATGGCTATTTTTGCACTTTGTTTATAAGATTGCTAGGTGATGCACGCAGCCGTTGTTTACTGGCTTGTTTGGGAGAACTTTCCATTCCAAAGCAAGAAACAGTTTTTTGCACATTCAGTTTACCCCTAATTGCCTTCAAATTTTGCTTTTCTATTTTTTTTTCCACAGCCAAAGGTCGCAGCAATTAAATGACCTTACTCAGAAACATTTAGACTGACACATCTAATCACAGGGTAAAAAATACATGCTATTGTTCATACAACCCACCTCTCCTTCAGTGAGTCAAGAAGTATTTTGGAGTCGGTGTTTTAAAAAAAGAAAGAATAAAGTTCTTGTCAGCTTATTCATTCGTTCCTGCCATTTTTTCTTTTCCAATTCAGTGGTGAAGACCACTTAGTGATTAAAGCCAGGTATTAATTTTGGTTCTAAGTTTAGAACGTTTTGAGACATTCTAAACTAGAG
This sequence comes from Podarcis muralis, assembly GCF_964188315.1. NCBI lineage: Eukaryota > Metazoa > Chordata > Lepidosauria > Squamata > Lacertidae > Podarcis > Podarcis muralis. The sequence continues at coordinate 80,819,476 of NC_135657.1, forward strand.
GTGACAAATATCTGATGCTCAGTTTCATTCCATCATTTGTATTTTAAAGATTTGATTACAAAATTGTTGGTTGAAGTATTTCCCAATGTGGAAGGTAGAAATGGGCAGCACTCTTCTCTTCTGTAATTTATTTAAAATCAGACCTTCAAACTGTGTGTGTGTGTGTGTGTGTGTGTGTGTGTGTATTTCTAGCCAACATTTCTATCACAAGGCTGTCAAGTGGCAATAGTTAATGCAATGCTTAACTCTTGCCAAAAGGAATCAGCTGTGTTTATCTAGTGGAAGACGCCATAAAATACGATCATTTAAATTTTAATTAAAGGTTACCAGGAGCTATACTTAAATCACATCAATCCTTTCATTTGAATTTTTAAAGCTGGATTTTAAGTACCGGTATATAGATAATAATGTCTATTTGGTGTTCTTGGGAAGAATTGTGTTATTACAAGGCACACATAAACAATATCTTGATAGTTGTATACAGTTCAGAGGAACACATTTTTTAAAGTGATGGTTCAACATTTCACAAAGGAACTGTCCATGATTGGGTTGTTACACGCCCTTAATCTTCAGATTAATCATTTTAGCGCAACTTCTGGTTCGTATGTCAGCTCTGACTATTGTCTCAGACCCGACAATTCTACTTTTTTCAGTTCTGCCTGCACTGACATTCGTTGAAGCAAGAAGCCAGGGCAGGCTGAAGGAGCATCAGCTTCTCATTCTCTATGACCTCTACTTAAATTCAAAGAATTTAAGAGTTTTCCATTCTAAGGTCTCTGATTGCAAAAGTATGTGATGCTTTGTGCTGCTTTGAATTTTCTTACTAAAATGAACACACCAACACACATGCAAGATGTTCAGTTATGAAGCTTGACCACTAGGTGTCTCTAAGCAGAGTTCAAAATAACAATCAGTTGTGGGTTTGAGGTCACACAGAAAGATGTGAATTGATTTGTTCCTTGATTATGTCTTGAAAAGCCTAGAAGTATTCATAGATTGGGCTAAAAGCTCTTGGCAGCCCCTCCTCTTTATTCATCCAGGCTAGCCTGGTTCTTTTGCTTTTTGAGCCCCCTGATGGGACCTCCTTTGCTCTTCTCAGGGCCTCTCACTTGTGAAAACTCCTCAACTACAACACTGTTTACTATTCTTGGACATTATACTGCCAGGATTAAGGTTGCCTGGAGACTGGATAAAATAGCCAATTTCTGCACTCTGCAGGCCTCTCCTTGAGACCCGGCAACTCGAGGCTTTGATAAAGCAGATCAGAAAAAAAAGATCCCATTCTGTAGCACAGTGGTATATCAAGTCCAAACACTGTGGAGAGGTAAAGCAGCTCACCAGAACTGGAAGGCCCCTGCTGACACAGCCTGCCTTCCCCTTCTCCATCATCTTTCCATCTCGTGCAAATTCTCTCTCTCTCTCTCTCTCTCTCTCTCTCTCTCTCTCTCTCACACACACACACACACACCTCTTTGATTATTGGAACTTATTGTAATGAGGTCACATCCACACATACATTTAAAGCACATGGCTTTCCCAAAGAATCCTAGGAATTGCAGTTTATTCCACACAGAGCTACAATTCCTAGCAATCTTAACTACAAGTCACAAGATTCTCTGGGGGAAGTCCATACCCTCCAAGTGTCCCGGTTTCCCAGGGAATTACCAGTCCTGGAATTACAAAAGCTTCCTGGCTTCTGATTTGATCCTGGAATGTCCTATTCCCTGCTGAGCTTAGGGAGGAGTATGAGCCAGCGCTTGTTCCAAGTGATGGTGGTGGCTGTGCCTGCACGGGAACATCCCATTACCTCTCCATGGTTGCTGCCCTAATGGATGTTACGATGATTTCAGGCCTTCCTGAAAAGATGTGTGTTTGGGAGATTGAATGGCAGGCAAGGACAGTGCTTTGGGAAACTAACAGCAAGGGTGGGAATTGTTGGGATATTCCGTTCCACCTTAAGAACAGATATGTGGAATTGTTGTATTTCACATGTCTGTTTACACTCCAGCACAGCTTGCTGGGAACTTCCATTTGTGTATAGCTTTTGCTTTTGCTGTCTTGCTTTGGACACGAAGGAGTTCAGACATGTTGTCTTGATGTATGCTGAATAAACTGCTTGTAAATATGCTCACACAACTTCTCCTGCCACTTCAGCGTTTACTCTGCTGAGTAGCATGCCCTAGATTCTGAAGCTTGGGTCGCAGATGCTGCATCAAGGACTGGCGATCGCCCGGCACACTGGCCGGTGGGCTGGAGCCAGCTGGGGGCCTGCCAATTGCCCCCGTTTCCTTGGTTGCATGCCAACAGGAATGAAGCCAGGATTCCACCCCCACTCCCAGTTTGTGATCATAAATCCCACCAAAAATGTTAATATACAGCAACACAAGTTGAAGTCTGATGCCCGGTGAGAGGAGGCATGCTTTGCAAACACTTTTTACTTCTGCCTTGTTTCTAGTTAAGCCTGGCTCTTGTAGGTGTGGCCCCTGAAGTGCCGTGCAAAAGACCTGAAGTTTGCACTTCAGTGGTTCAAGCAAAACTAGGATTCATCTGGAAGTTTTATTTTCAGATTTATTTGTTTCCTAGCCCCACTATGCCATTATGCCATTAATAGCCAGTGTGCCTGGCTGTTAACCAGTAAGTTGGTGGTTTGAGCCTACCCAGGGATGCCTTGTGGGCAGGATTCCTGTATTGCAGAGGGTTGGGCTAGATGACCCTCGGGGTCCCTTCCAACTCTACAATTCTGTGATTCTAAGGAAGGGGGATTCTGTCAATCACAGTTTTTCTCAGTTTCTCATTTTCCCAGTCTTCTGTTTAGTTTAGTTCTCCACATTTCCATAGCCGTTTGAATACAGTTGGACGCCATTTTGACTCAAGATAGCAGACTGAACTTTTCAAAACTGTATTGATTTTGGTTCCCAGCCACCCACCCAATATCCAGGCAATGCCAGGCAAGAAGCTGCTAGTACGTGAGGGACTAAATAAGTAAATAAGAGACCGTTCACCAGGGACTTACAGACATCTGCTTTCTCTTCCACCTCTACTTAGCCTGCCCCAAGGTAGGTTTGAACCTAAGGCAGGAAAAGGGGGATGCAATGGGGACAGCAAAGGGAAATATTCAAGTTCTTTTTTAAAAGCTTATATAGTGTAGTGACCAATGGTATATACTGGGAAGTCCTTGGTTCAAATTTCATCTCAGTCATAAACTCATCAGGCACACCGTTGGGTTGTGTCCAGTGTCCAGGGTTGTGACCCACTGACAGGGACGTGGGTAGTGCTGTGGGTTAAACCACAGAGCCTAGGACTTGCTGATCAGAAGGTTGGTGGTTCGAATTCCTGTAACGGGGTGAGCTCCCGTTGCTCGGTCCCTGTTCCTGCCAACTTAGCAGTTCGAAAGCACGTCAAAGTGCAAGTAGATAAATAGGTACCGCTCCGGCAGGAAGGTAAACGGCATTTCCGTGTGCTGCTCTGGATCGCCAGAAGCGGCTTAGTCATGCTAGCCACGTGACCTGGAAGCTGTACGCCGGCTCCCTCGGCCAATAAAGCGAGATGAGCGCCGCAACCCCAGAGTCGGCCTTGACTGGACCTAATGGTCAGGGGTCCCTTTACCTTTACCTTTACCTAGACCCTCTGACATTACTGGAGATAGCTAACTTAGGTCCATTAATTTCAATATGTCTTCTCTGAGAATACCTTTGTTGAATATGTAGTTGCACCTTGGTACTTGAACGGCTTGGCTCCCAAACAAACTGGCTCCCAAATGCCACAAACCCGGAAGTAAGTGTTCCAGTTTGCGAACATTTTTTGGAAGCCGAACTTCTGACACAGCTTCCGCTTGAGTTCAGGAAGCTCCTGCAGCCAACTGGAAGCCACATCTTGGTTTCAGAATGGTTTGGGGAGTCGAACGGACTCCGGGAATGGATTAAGTTTGAGAACCAACCCTCATATCTTTCAGCCACACAGCAGACAACATCTGCAGTTAGAAACACTAAATTGCAAATGAACTTTCCGTTCTTTTATTTAATTTAGGTGGGAATCACTGGGTTTTTAAAAGATTGTTCTAATAATAACATAAGAAATGGATTGAAGTGGAGAGATAGTCTAAAAATATATAGAGGTGAATGCCAGTTTTGATGATTTTGGATCCTATTTTATCACAAGAGACCCAGATAAGGTTTCAGCTCTCCTTAACTGGCCTGAACTGCCTACTTGAAATGAGCTTAAAAAGAATAACTGTTCTGGAATTTTTTGATTATGCCCAGGGACTTGCAAAGAACTCTGCTAGCTCGGTGAAGCCCCTTTATGATCTCATGAGAAGAGACCAAGTGAAGAAGGCCAAAAAGAGGTATTCTGCTGAGAAGGATCTTCTCCACCAGATTAATGTGATCATTTAGAACACTTCTGGTCTATGCGGAGTGAAAATTGCGAGAGGCTGTTGGAAAAGATGGTTAATAGCTGGATTCAGTAGTGCCAGGACATTTTCACACGTGAGGCACGTAATCCCAGAAGGGTAGCCGTGTTAGTCTGTTATGGCAACAGCATAAAAATAAAACATATTTAAAAACTGGTTAGATAGTGCCTCTCCTTTTTGTTTTTGATGAGGCTTAACATGATTAGGCTTGCTTCAGTTGCTTTGCAAAACAAGCATAAGACCCACACTGGCAAAAAGATCACTTACATTGCCTGAGTTTCTACATTAACAAAGCTCAAGCATCTGCATAAAGAGGTCCAGGTGTGCTGAATGGCAATTTAACAATTTGGCCACTTGGCTGTCCTGGATGGGGCTGCACCCTCCCTGAAGTATGGGGCTGCTTCTGGATCCAGCTTCCATCACTGAAGGCTCAGGGAGCCTCTCGGTGGCGAGAAGCATCTTTTGCCAGCTTTGGCTGGTACAACAGCTGTGGCCATTCCTGGACCAGGAGAGCTTAACCACAGATGTCCAGGCACTGCGGGTGTCATGACTGGACTACTGCAGTGCACTGTCTGTGGGGCTTCCCTTGCACTTGATCCAGAAATGGCAGTTACTACAGAATGCTGCAGCACAATTGCTAAGAGGACTGAGATTGCATCAGTATATTACACCCTTGCTGAAAGATCTGCAGTGGCTGCCAGTTGGGCACTAGACCAGTGTTTCCCTTTTTCTTTTTCTGGAGGCACTCAAGGGTACGCAGTACCGGCACCTTTTGTCATAGAAGAAAAGCACTGGCACTTACTTTAACAACTTCATGGTGAGTACTGGCACCTTTCTTTTTTTTAGAAGAAAAGCACTGCACTGGACCAAATTACAGCTGTTACTATTAATATATAAGCTCCTGTCAGCTTGGGACCAGTTTACTTGTGGGATTGCCTTATCCTGTATATGTCCATTTCATTCTGCACTTTTACAAGTGCCACACAATGCCAATCCCATACTTTTAACTACTGATTTTATTTATGCTTTATTTATGCTAGGTCAATTTGTTTTTAACTTCTGATATTTACTGATACTTTTAAAGTATATTTTATGTTCTGTGTAAGCCACTGAGAGGTTTTGACAATTAAGTAGTGTGTGTACACACACACACACACACACACACACACAGGCAGCTCTAGTCCTTGTTGAGCCAGGCAAGATGGCTGGCAGGCCTCTTCTGTAGGGAGTAGCCAAGGAAAAGCAATGAGGAGCTCTTAGAGGTAACTAAGATACTGCCCCATCCATCCAAATTCACTATCAAAATTAGACAGCCAAATAGCCCAGCTTGTTTCTTCCTCTGTTTACACCTGCATATCAAGGTGAGAAGCCTTTCTCAGCCTGAGGGCCACATTCTATTCTGGGCAAAATTGCAAGGGCTGCTGTGGGGCCAGTCAGAGGCCAAAATGTGGGTAGGGCGATGGATGTGATTGTCAGTTGTGTACAGTAGGCTGCATTCTAGCCACACAAAAGTCAAGAGTTTTACACAAACACCTCCACCCAGTCCTAACAAGAGGTATTATCACAGTTCAAGGATTCCAGCCAAGCAAAAGTACCTGAGGAGGATGCAGATAAGGGCCGGTGAGGGCTTTGGCCTGAGGAAAGTCCTGATTGTTATGTATTGAAGTTCTTGCCCTGGCTACCAGGAGTATCATGTATATAGTTTTCACTCAGGTCCACGTCAGTTACTTTAGGCGGGAAACCCTGGGTTGTTGTTGCTACAATGTTGACAGCCGGCTGCCTATAAAAGCAGGCCGGCTGAGCTGTTTGCTGTTAAGTTCTGTTCCAGCTTACAAATAAAGAGTTGCTTTGGAAGAATCGCTGTGTCGTCTGATATGTTCACCCACAACTTAACACTGATGGTTCAGTAGAGAGGATATGTTTGGCCCCTGGACCTCAGGTTCCCCATCGCTGCTGTATCTGAACAAATGACAGGATGTGGTTTAAACAAATGCTTGTTGTGCCCCCGGACCCCAATACTGTCAGAGTATTCTAGGTATGGGTGCTCCACACAATATAGATTTCAGGAAGCTGAGGTAATATTTCAGCTGTTCAACTGCAGTAATTTGAAATGTATTGTTCTAAGTAAAGACTGACAAGTAGCCCTTGAGGCGGAATCTGGAAAGTGAGCTCAGAGTTTCAGTCAAAACTCGGAATTTGCTTGTTAAATTCCTGGTAGATCGGGGTGCAGTATCTTTCTTTAGATTACTATTTGAACTAATGAAAATGATGCCTCATTACTCACAGAACCCAAACACAGGAAAACCATTAGGATTCCTTTCTCCTCATCTCCTTATTGTTTTATCTGTACAGTTATAAACTCATTTTTTCTCTGCAGTTCTAACACTGACAAATAACATCATATTGCCTCCATGCTACACAAAAATCAGACTGAGGATCCTGTGGTCATCTGGATAGTGATGGACTACAGCTCCCTTTATCCCTGACCATTGGCTGTACTGTCTTGGTCTGTTGGGAAATGGAGTCCAAGGACAGCTGGAGGGCCACTTTGTCTCTCATATTAAAATACATGCATGCATTGAAGCTCGTCACTGGGTCAGAAACAGCCCCACATTCAGACATGAGGACATTTCAGTTAATGTATTGGTTCTGATTCAGCTGAATTTAGTCACCACTAATTTGGTTCATTGGACTTATAGTGCTATGCTATATATATATCTACTCAGCTGGGATGGGGGTGGAGAACTCAATTTGCTTCACATGTAAAGGTTAACCTACCTAATTCACACTTTCCATAGCAATTTACTAACTGAAACACAACCATCCCTGAAAATCAAGAGTTTTTCGAGGCAGTTCTCTAGCCAAATAGTGTGCGTTCTCGCAGGCTGGGGCAGGTGGGAGTCCAACAGCATATGGAGGGCCTCAGGTTACCTACTCCTGACACAATGGCTGTGCGACTCTTACCTTTTTAGAGAAGACTACATTCCAGCTGTGCAAACCCTACATTCCAGAGGTTTCTGCACATCCCTCTCTCCACCTAGGCAAGCAAGAGGCATTATTAGAGATGCATTCCTTCCAACAAAAGCTCACAAGAAGGTCCAGAACAGGGCCTGCCAGGGAGGGGCATAGCCTAGGGAGAACCCGAAGGGCTGCACAAAGGCCTTGTGGATGCATACCCCTGGCTTAGCATATAAAAAGATCCAGTGCCTAGTTTTCATTCCACATGGGAAAATGGGACAGGTGGTAGTTCTGCTGAATTTCAAGAGGCGTTATCAGAGCTCAAGGACACATTCCAGCCAGGCAAAAACACTCCAAGAAGCTGCAAGGCAGAGCCAGTATGGGCTATGGTTTGAGGGGAGAGATTCGTGGGCCTGCTAGAGATGTCTCATGGGCCTTCCACTCAAAGGAGGTGGGGAATCAATGGGCAAATCCCTTAAGAAAAACTTTGGAAGCGCCTGTTGTAATAATGCCATGCTACTCCTAAATCAGACTGTGGCAACATATTTCCACTCTCTTTCAATTTTAATTTTGTGCTAATGACACACCTCACTGATTTCTTTATTAGTTCATTTGAATATCTTTGTAGCACCATTAAGGATTAAATGGCTTTCTTCTCTATCCTGCAGGATTCGTACTCGGCATATTTTTCACCGTGCACCATATAAGGAGCTTTATAACAGCTGCAGCAGAAGCGACATGAATCAAATTGTAGGTAATGTGCATGTTCATTTGCTTTGTGTAGCCTGTGGTTTCTATGGCTACTGCACATCTGCTTAATGCAGTTTGCCATGCATTTTTGGGTAGCTGTCTCAGACCAGATATTTAAAGCACACCGTGCCCATTTGACTAAGTGCAGCAACCTTACCTGACAATAAAACTAGCATGAGGATTGTTCCAAGATGTACTTTCTAGAAAGCTCATGTTGAATATTCCAAACGCTACTTCTGAGCCACGAGACAAATCCCAGAGTTCCTCCCTTGTCTTCTGTTGTTGAGAGACTGAAGCTGCTTCCATACTAGGGTTCTTCAGCATTGCTGAAGCATTTTTCTTCCACAATCAGCTGGAAAGTGAAATTGCAATAGTGTTCTGCAGGGCCACAATACAACAATTTATTCCCCTTCAGGAATCCTAGCAACGCTCCCCATCCCGGCCAAGATCTATTATTCCTGTTCAGCAAAGGCCTAGCAGATTCTCCCAGAAGGCAGTGCTTTCATTGGTTGTTGAATTCCTCCTCATCCCCACCAATGGCTGTGGAATTAGTTCTTTCATAGCAGCTTCCTGTTTCAATTGGTCCTTTAATTGTTCCCTCCTTTCTTGCCCACACTGCTGGTCTCTCCCTAAGCAGTACCTGGCTACAACTTATTCTTTCCTATTTGCATTTTAAGCAATCTGTTTAATTATTTTGCACGAAAGAAGAGTGAGAAGCCTATATAGGATGTCTTTCAGAGAATGAGAGAGTATTTGAGTGAGTGTGTGTGTTAAAAAAGAGTAAATATCCTTTGGGGGAAAAATGATACATATATTATCAATTAATTACTGCTACTGGTGCTATTCTTGCTGGGAAGGTGAGGGGCTGCCCAGGCAACAGATTACTTAAACTGGGTTTTAAATTTTATGCTACTAGTGCAGTTTTTCAGGTAGGAAATTAAGAGATGGGTTTATTCGTTTTAATTGGTGCAGCTAATTGAACCAATCCTTTCTTTTTTTAAAGGGATTTTAAAAAGAAAAGCAATTTATCATGATCCAACAATTACAATACAACAAACATATATACAAAGCAAGGGAGGTTGTTGTGAGTTAGACCACGATCTCTCATGGCTTGCCTGTGCCGTTGCCACCGGTCCTGACTCCTGAGCCAGTGTGCAGTCATGTCAAGAAGGGAAAGGAAAAGCCAAGCGATCCAAAACATTCTATAGCAGGCCAATGGACACCTTGCAGCTCCACCTTTTGCTTGCTTGTTTATTTATATAATTATAAACCACACTTTTCAGGAAAAAAATACAGCAAGGTGATATGCAACATACCAAATTATAGTAACATTGATAAAAGCATCAATAGAAACAAATTATTCAGCTTTTTCTTCTTCATGAAATAAATGGATGACAAGTGGCGGAATGAGGCTTTGGTATTTTATCATCACCATGCAATCCTCATGTTGCTGGTGAGTTTCTCTAATAAGGCCACATTGCAAAGTTTATTCTACCAAGCAGCAGACGGTGTGGTGGAGCTGCACCTCTCACATGACCTCCATCCAGCTGACTTGCGCAGCATACCGGGATGGGGAAAGGATGGTGCACAGCAGCAAGGCTGGTGCAGTGCAAACAGCCTGGCAGCACCACCAAATGGGCTCAGCTGGTGTGTTAGCACTGCACCAACCATGCCAAGCCATGTCCCTCCTACTCTCTGTCCTGCAGCAACTCAGCCCGAGGAGGGTCAGGTCAGGAGCACAGTCCAACTAAACTGCCCGCCCACCGCTGATTGTACCTGAAAGATTGATTTTGAATATTTAAAACGTTTTAATTAATGGTGTAAGATTTTAATGTGTGAATTGCAGCTCTGTTTGAACCACCTAGCAGTTCAAAAGCACGCAGTGCAAGTAGATAAATAGGTACCGCTCTGGTGGGAAGGTAAACGACGTTTTCATGTGCTGCTCTGGTTTGCCAGAAGCGGCTTAGTCATGCTGGCCACATGACCCAGAAGCTGTACGCTTGGCCAATAAAGCGAGATGAGCGCCGCAACCCCAGAGTCAGTCATGACTGGACCTAATGGTCAGAGGTCCCTTTACCTTTACCTTTTGAACCACTCAGAGGGCTTTGTTGGTTGGGCAAACAATAGATGTTCAAAATAAATGAAACCACATGCAGAAAAGTCAAGCCATAGCCTTTCTTCAGGAGACTACAGTTAATTCAAAGAGTCAGCAGCAGCAGCAAAAGGATTTCCACAGGGCTCATCAATTTGGGATCTCCTGGTTAGCCAGTGGAAAGCCCTGTGAGATCTAGTGGAGATAAATTTTTACAAGAGGCAGATTGCGGTCAAATTTTCATTGGCTCTACGCTACTTTCATATCGCAACAAGAGATCACATGTGTTTTATTTTTAAAATTATTTGTGATGCAGTTTTGGAGAAGCAAATTTGTTCATGTGTGAGCAGTAAACTTTGATCTGGCAACAAAACACAATAAAGAAATTGCTTTCTTGCTCCTTGCAATTTTTCAAAACTCTCCGATATCTCTCGGTGCTTGCTGCTTTGCCGCTGAGGATTTATAAAATTTTGTTTAATGTTTTCTTCCTAATGAAATTCACTGCTGGTTAATGACTTGCCTTGTTCATAATGTGCATGCATTCCTCTGGCTCTGATGTTATATGTTCTAACATTCTCTAGTGTCTCTCTTGAGCATTTTGTAAATTCTGCAAAGCACACAGAAAAGATGAACCCGTTAGGGAGTTTTGCTCCCTTGCCTTAGAAACATTAAACCAAGTAAAATATAGGATGCAATCCTAACCCCACTTACCTGGGAGTAGAGATGAGGGAGAATTACAAATCAGTTCACATGTAAAAGTGAACTTACCAAATTCACTTTTTGAAGCAGTGTGTTAACTGAAACACAGTCAACTTTCAAAATTTGAATATCTCTGAATGTTACAGTGCTGTTATCCAACTGAGTAATGTGTCAAAAATGCATGTACAGGGGTAAATCATGCTTATAAATGCATATATTAGTGAAAAAGACATACAGAAATGTGCTATATTAGGGGAAATTGCTTTGCCAAAAAATGTGAACTATAGGAAAAAATATATACAAAAATGTGCATATTAGGAGAAATTAGCACTAAAATCCTGGTGATTTTCATGACACCTGAACTTCAGAGTGGGAAAATGAGAGAAACAAAAATTGACATATTCACCCATCTCTGCCTGGGAATAAGCCCCACTGATTTCAACAGGACAGAATAGATGGGGGTTAGGATTCAGATGCGTGTGTATATCTGTAAATAGGAATCTTTTCAAACCAAGGACCCACTTGCAGTTGGAAACATAAGAAGCTATCTTATACTGATCCACCTGGTCCATCTAGCTCAGTCCATCTACACTTACTGACAGCAGCTCTCCATGGTTTCAAGCAGGGTTGTCTCCCAGCCGCCCTGGGAATCTGCATTGAAAGTGCTCTGCATTTAAAGCAGACGCTCTGCCACTGAGCTGTGGCCGCTTCCTGATATTCTGCTACTATATTAAGGGCAGGACTTCAGGCAGGAGTACTGCAAAGGTAAGCGATTTTTATGTGACTGTTAAAATCTCCTCCTTCTTCTTCCAAAAGTACATCCATGCCATGAAATCTTGTGCATGTTTACTCAGAAACACATCCCAAGGTGCAAAATTAGGGCTTATTCCTCGGCAACTGTGCATAGGATTGCAGCTGTGACCCTATCAGTCCTTTATTCAAGAATAGTCCTTATACCTATGCACTTTGTTCCATTGGCTTCAGTGAGGGCCGTCAGCCTGACAATCACTTTGCCGGAGTGGCAATAACACAGAGAGCAGCATTGTTGCAGCAGTATCCTGTAGGAGGCAAACGGCACACGGCCTCCTCACTACCCTGTGTTTTGATTGTATCCCTTTGAAAGACCCCCCCCCCCCCCGGTGCCAAATATTTCTGACATGCTCAGCAAGGTTTAGATGGCTTTAAGACAATGGAGGAGACAAACATAACAAGAATTCTGCATGGAGATGGCTAGCTGGGAATAGACAAACAGTGGTACCTTGGGTTACAGACGCTTCAGGTTACAGACGCTTCAGGTTACAGACTCCGCTAACCCAGAAAATAGTACCTCGGGTTAAGAACTTTGCTTCACCAGAAGCATTTTTACTTGGTATTATAGGTCAGGACATTAATAGGCAAGATGTTAAATTGTTTTTATATGCAACAACTGCGGCAAGAGTATAGTTAGCCCAGAAATGGAAACAAGAAGAAATTCCGACGAAAGAAGAATGGCAGACGAAATTAATGGACTATGCAGAATTGGACAAAATGACAGGAAGGATTTGAAACCTGCAGGACCAGAGATTTACAGAAGATTGGAAGAAGTATATGAATTATTTGAAGAGCAACTGTAATCAACAAATTACGCTAGTAGGACTACAAGAAGTTTTGTAAGGAGAAATATACGAAGTGTTACAAAGTAGAAAAAGATAGAGATACTGGTTATAAGTTTGAAATGTAATAGGGAAGATAAGAAATGCATACTGAGAGATTAGATTGGAAAATTTTCAGACAGGATTGATGGAAGTAAAAAAATTGAATAAGATGTGAAAGTATGTTTAATTACTGTTGAAAAGGATATGTTTTAAAAAAACTAATTATATATATATATATATATATATATATATATATATATATATATATATGAGAACTTTACCTCAGGATGAGAACTGAAATCGCATGGCGGCAGTGGGAGGCCCCATTAGCTAAAGTGGTACCTCAGCTTAATAACAGTTTTAGGTTAAGAACGGACTTCCAGAACGAACTAAGGTCTTAACCCGAGGTACCACTGTAGATTTTCTTTCTGCAGCATTTAAGCACCACTGAAGAGTGGGGCCTTGAGAGCACCCCCAGGTTTTTCTTGTTTCAGGCAAAGAAAAACCTAGAAAATCCTTCATGTGGGCCTGTTGGTGCTGTCAGCACCAGTTACCTGCTTCAGCCAGCCTGAGGCTGGAAGGACAGGAATGATTCCAGGCAGCTCATTTCACTCTACTTTCAAACAGCTGGTTGTCGCTGTCTGAATAGATAACCTGCCGGAGTCGGGGTTGCTGGCGTGCGTGTATATGAGCATAGAAAGGTGCCTCAGACTACTGTGAGCCAGTGTGGTGTAGTGGTTAGGATGTCCAGCTAGGACCTGGGAGACCAGGGTTCAAATCCTCTTTGGGCCAGTCACTGCCTCCCAGCCTCTCCTACCTCACAGGGTTGTTGTGGGAATCAAATAAGCAGGGAGAGAAGCCTGTGTGCCACCTTGAGCTGCTTGGAGAAAAAGGCAGGATGTGAATGAATGAATGAATTTTGAGCCATTTAGCACAGCATTGTTTACATTTATTAGCAATGGCTTTCCAGGATTTCAAGCAAGGATCTTTCCCCCAGAGATGCTGGGGAATGAGTTGCTCTGGGCCTGAGCTGCAGCTCCCTATTCCCCTATTCCCAGGGCTTTTTTCAGCCAGAGCTCAGCTCAGCTCCACTTCTCAGATGGGCACCATTGCCATTCATGGTGAGCTCTGGCACCTCTTTTTCTAGAAAAATAGCACTGCCTATTCCCCTTCATGGAATAGTGTGCTTACAGCCCAGGGCTGTTTGCTGAGATCTCTGAATTGGGGCCCAACTTAGGTAACAAAATCCCAGCTGGCTGTTAACCAGCCTAGATTCCCCCCCTCCCTTTTCTTTTCTTTTAAAGGAAAACGAGAAGTGAAATTGATCATGGCAAAATGGACAGGCAGGCATGACTTCCACTGTATACAACACCCTGACGGAATATATGATTGATCATTTTTTTCCATTTTGCTCTGAAGAGCAGCTCATTTGTCATACGCGAGTGGCTCGGCGGCTCCTTTCCAGCCGTTTAGAGCCTTAATGTGGCAATAAGTGTGTCACTCACAGGCTCTCTGTAGTAAGGCTGCTGGCAAGGAGCGCATGAAATGCCCCGTTCCCCGGAGACTGGAGAGGAAGCCTGTTGTTGCATGTAAAAGGCAAAGCTATCCTCCCACTGAGAAGCGGCTAAATGGCTCTCCAGATCACAGCGGATCACCCCTCGAGATAGGAAACGGCTAGGAAATATTTAACAGCTCTCTCAGATAATGCTTTTTTTTTTTGGCGGTGGGGGATTAGTTAATGCACAAATAAGCAAGGTCCTCTTAATTAAAACATACTGGCAAATGTGCTATTTTAGGTTTCGCACATCTCTCTTGAAAGGTAGTCGTTCTAGGGCGAAAGGTGGCAGCCATTGTTGGAAAGCATTTAATAACTAGGTTGTTCACAGACCGTGATGCAGCACAGCTATTCTTCCATCTGCCATTTGAAAAGAAAATACAAACTGTTTCGCTCTTGCCATCCTTGACTGTGCTAATATAGGGCAGGTCAACCAAGTAGGGCAGAACTTGCTGGTCGAAGTTTCCATCTTGCATGGTAGTGGTAACTGCAACAGGCTGCCATTATAACTCTTTGGCAGTTGCAGCTCGGAATAGACCCTGCTGTCCCCCTCTTGCGAGGGATAAGAGTCTTTGACAGTGGTACCATCTCAGAAAAATTGGCTGCAGGTTAGCTTCTGGCCACAATTCAAGAAGCTTGAATTATTACCTACAGTATAAAGCCTGCACAGTTTGCTGGTGATGGACCATCCTCCTGCCCATTAAGGATTATGGAAGAGGTTCTACTCTACTTTGTGCTCCTTTTCCCTCTCACAACAACCCTGTGAGGTAGGTTAGGGCCTGGCCCTGATAAAGTGACTTTACCTGAAACTGGTAAAGCTGATGGTTGTCAGGATAAATGCCAAACCTGACCCATTTTTTTTAAATGCTGCCACCACCCCTAAGTTTAGGTCTAAGGGGAAGGCTGTTTCACTCACTAGAGATTCCCAGGAGAGCCCAAAATTGCTCATTGCCTCCAGGAGCCTCAGATAGACGGCAGCCCCACATAGGTTGATGGGTTTGGGCACAGGGTACAGATCAAAACAGGGCACCTCAGTAAGCACATCAGCTTTTCATAAGACATACACACAAACAATTAAAAGAATTTAATAAGTAGCTAAAACAGACCCTGTGTTGCCCAATGACATAAAACAGATCCCATTAAAACAGGGTATTTCCCCTGGCAGACACTTCACTGAGAAACTGCAGGCACAAATACTCAATCTAATTTACCTGCCCCAATATTTTCCTCTTCCATCCCCATCACACACACAAACAAACAAACAAACAAACAAACAAACAAACACACCGCTTAAAGCAATGGCATCAAAATTCAGTTTCTCCAGGATCAGGCAAAAGAAGAACGAAACTGCAGTCAGAAGATGGCCAGGGGATCTGAGGGTTTATGGCACGTATTTCTGAACCCCCAGCAACTTAGGCCATTGCTACTCCTTGAAAGGAACGCGGGTTGAACCACAGAGCCTAGGACTTGCCGATCAGAAGGTCGGTGGTTCAAATCCCCACAATGGGGTGAGCTCCCGTTGCTCAGTCCCTGCTCCTACCAACCTAGCAGTTCGAAAGCACGTCAAAGTGCAAGTAGATAAATAGGTACCGCTCCAGTGGGAAGGTAAACAGCGTTTCCGTGCGCTGCTCTGGTTCGCCAGAAGCAGCTTAGTCATGCTGGCCACATGACCCGGAAGCTGTACGCTGGCTCCCTCGGCCAATAAAGCGAGATGAGCGTCGCAATCCCAGTGTCGGTCATGACTGGACCTAATGGTCAGGGGTCCCTTTACCTTTACTCCTTGAACCAAGAAATCCAAGGCTTCTTAGCTATGACTTTTTTCCAGCCAACTCAAACAGGAGGGGGAAACAGTGGGAAGGAAGGGTCTCCTGCCTCTGCAGCTGACTAGTGTTATATGTATTCCATTTGTGAGCACTGAAAAGAAGAAACTCTTAGGCTGTTGTGAACCAAACACAACACTGTCATGCTTGCAAATCCTGGTGGAAGTCTGAAACCTGTAGATGAAGGTTTATCTAAAAGGGAGATATATCTTCTCTGTTTGCTTTCAGGAAATCATTATTTTTCTTCTTCTATCTGGTTGGTTAATGGTTTTCCATGAATAAGGCTCCTAGCGCAGCTTGTGTAAATGTATAAGGATGATGAAAACAGTGATAGGGGACCTGTGGCTGAACTGCAATCTCCATCAGCCCCGGCAAGCATGGGATGATGAGAGTTGTAGTTCAGCAACATCCGGAAAGCTATAGGGAATTCTCCACGCCTGGTCTAAAAGAGCCATTCACAGCCATTACTTGCAATTAGAAGAAGAAGAAGAGTTTGGATTTGATATCCCGCCTTTCACTCCCCTTAAGGAGTCTCAAAGCGGCTAACAATCTCCTTTCCCTTCCTCCCCCACAACAAACACTCTGTGAGGTGAGTGGGGCTGAGAGACTTCAAGAAGTGTGTCTAGCCCAAGGTCACCCAGCAGCTGCATGTGGAGGAGCGGAGACGCGAACCCGGTTCCCCAGATTATGAGAGTACCGCTCTTAACCACTACACCACACTGGCTCTGTATAATTACCTGTAAAATTGCCTGTTTTAACCACAACAGTGGGAAGAACCCCTTAATATTTTTTTTAACCTTCCTTCTTAGAACCCCTGGAATCTCATACCACTCAGAGTTAGGGTGGTGTGCAACAATACTAATTAATTACAATTATTATTTTCCCCTTTACTGTACTTTGTTTAGTAACATTCCGATTTTTCCGATGTTTGTGGTGAGGTGTGCCACACTTTCTTACCGCTCAGGATCCACATAAGTTCATGAAGCGCACCAGTTCATGCTTCAATTGTGACTCACAAAGGCTAGCAATTCATCATGGGTTCCTCTGCAGCCCTATTTTTGGTCTGCTTTCAATACACAGCCTGACTGAAAAATCCCAGGGTGTCCTCGCTCAGAGAGCAAAGGGAACGTGCAAGGATCGCCCTGCAAAGGAGCAAATGTGCTCATTAAAAAGGATTTCTGGGAAGCGGGGAAGACGACTTGGGGGTTTGCACTCCTCCTCGCTGTAACCTCAGGCAGCACCAATGCACCTGAGAATGATGAACATTGGGTCACCAGGGACAGAGAGGGCGAAGTGGAGACAGGCAAAGGAATTGTGGGTTATGTGAATAGCGCACTTGAAGCAGCTCTCCCAAATTTAATTAGTCACAACCAACTGATATTTTGCAGTCAGGTTCTGTACAGGCTGACAAGAAAATTGTATTTGTGAACACCGGCTAATTAATCAAATTAATGTTAATCCTGACTGCACATTACAAAAAAAAAAAAAAAAAAAAAGGGGGGGGGGAGACTATAAGCTTCTCTCCCCTGCCCCTTATCCCTTTATAATAATTTCTTTCTTTCTTTCTTTCTTTCTTTCTTTCTTTCTTTCTTTCTTTCTTTCTTTCCTTCCTTCTCTCTCTCTCTCTCTCTCTCTCTCTCTCTCTCTCTCTCTCTCTCTCTCTTTCTTTCTTTCCCTGACAAGGTGACCAGATGGAAACAGAGAAGGGCTTCAGTATGCTTATGAAAAAGGGGACTTCGCTTTAGGAAGCCTATCATCCTGGGATCATGCAGGGGTAATTTTACTTTAAAATAAATAAATAAATAAATTGGAGGGGGGACCTTTTAAAATAAGTTCCTATTCTGCTGAAATGCCTATGTCTAGTGGAGGCTGGTGTCTGTTGGAGCTGGTAGGGCAGAAGGCAGGGAGTTCAACAGTAGGTGGCGCCAGAGCCAATAATGGGCAAAACCAACTAATTCTAGGTTTGTCCCCATCTCCTTCCTACTGAGTTCTGCAAGGGAAACACTGAGTCTAAGGAGGAGGAAGCTGAAAAGCAGTGCCATCCCCTAGATTGGCTGTAAGTAAGAAGGGTGGCAATGGGAGCTGGCTGAGGTTGGTGGGGGCTGTGTCCTATTTTGCCCTAATGCAGTGTTTCCCAACCTTGTGCCTCCAGCTGTTTTTGAACTACAACTCCCATCATCCCTGACTAGCAAGACCAGTGGCAAGGGATGATGGGAATTGTAGGCCAAAAACAGCTGGAGGCACAAGGTTGGGAAACACTGCCCTAATGGACAAGCCTCTACTGTCCTTTTCTGTACAACGTTGCTCTTCTTTTCTGGAGGAGCTCTGTTCTCTCTCACACACATCTGGTCACCCGGTTGCTAACCATTTTACTTGTTCTTAGCTGGGCAATGTGGGAAACAAAGGGGCCTTCAAAATGGCATAATGACCAAAGCCAAGGGCCTTTTTGATATGGGATGAGAAAATGAAGTGTCAGGGTGTGAGTATTGACATTGTTTGATCAATATACGCACCCTTGTATGCCTTTGTCTCCCCTGCAAATTGCAATCTCTATGACGCGATCCCAGTGGCAACCGGAAATGTCATCTTGGATGGACGTTTTAGGATAAAAAGCCCTTAGACATGGTAACTGAGAAAATTCTACATGTGATTGGTTACTTGCACTTTGCAATCTCTCCTTTTGTTCGTTATTATTTCTGAATTTTGTATCACTTAGAAAACTTTAATACATAGATGTTTCCCCACACAAATTGGTTGTGTTGCAATTAGCATGGTGTTTTTTTAAATGGCGCAACATACACACACACACACACACACACACACACACACACACACACTGTTATGTACTGAAGTTCTCACCCTGGGCCAGCAGGGGGATACTGTAGATAGTTTTCACTCAGGTCCACATATGCAAATAGGGGATTGAAAGTGACATGCAGTGATTGGATAGTTACAGAAAGTTGTTACAGTTGTGTTGTACTGGAGCGCTATATAAGCAGGCTGCCTGGACCCTTCAGTTCAGTTCTGTTCTGGCCTGTGAATAAACAAGAGCTGTTTGAAGAATCGCTGTGTTGTCTGATATGTTCACCCACAACTTAACACACACATTTAAAGCAAAGAAACAAAGCAACCAACTTCTAATTCCCCAGCTCTACAAGTTTTTAAGTGCATTTAAAGCTGTCGTGCAGAGCAAAGCAATTACTCTCCTTCCATGATCTTCCTTGACTTGAGTTCACATGATACGTTTCTTACTCCCAGCCAAATGCAGAAGATGAAATGGACTCCCCAGGAACAATTCTTCCAGGGAAAGCTATCAGAGTTTCATATTGTGTCTGAAGACATTATGTTGTTTCATCAGGAGGCCAAGTCCACGGTGCATGATATCCAGCATGCTGTGTGTTACCTCCCTGCTTTCTCATTTTACTGCCTTCCTCAGTGAAACCTTCTTTATGCTATCTATAAAGTAATGAATGTTAATGAATGCAATTAATACTGTACCAGGAACACACATGCTTGTAGCTATGCTGACTCCTAGCCCCCAATGTTTTCCTGGGGATAATGCACATTCTTCTGCTAAGTAGGGCTAGCCTTAAGAAGTGTATTATATTTCATTTTGAAAGCTCTCTAATGGGTTTTTAGTTAAAGAACTAAAATTAATACCCCAGTAGGCACATACTTGCTTACAAATGTATTACTATTTGTGCAAGGCTAGAGTTTCTTTTGTACCGAGGTGCTCAGATAAAATACTATTCATGCAGAAGTTGGGAGTTAATCCTCAAGTGTCTTTTCATGGCCCAAGAAACCTCCTTGGGGCTGATACTGCAACTCTTTTTCAAAAGAATGATGCACACGTGCAGGAAATGTGCTCTGAGTCATAGGTTTTTCTTCTGTATCAGAATGGAGGCCCTTGCATGTGTTCCTCTCAAACAATTCTCTCTGGACAATCTAAGCAGAAGCTTTGACAAGATCCAGATGGAGTTGCTGGTAAGCCCGCCTTTCATCCCATACCACTGTGTTTGTTGCCGTGTGATCAATCCATCTCTAACCTCTCAAGACTTGCACCAGGAGACTTACGCAACACGCTCAGAAGATCTGCTTGAGAAGCAAAGTTCCAACATTGCTGGATTCAAGGAGTAACAGGTTACATTTGTTTATCATATTTTAGCTTTGTCTTTCTAACATGGTGCTCACTGAGGCCTACATGAAACTCTGAAGCAGTCTCCTATCCGGTGATGGCCAGGCCCAGACCTAGAATCAAAGAATGATAGAATTGTTGAGTTGGAAGGGACCCAATGGTCATCTAGTCCAGCCCCCTGCAATGCAGAAAACTCAGCTAAAGCATCTATGACAGATGGCCAGCCAACCTCTGCTTAAAAATCTCCAATGAAGGAAAGTCCGCCACCTCCTGAGGGAGACCGTTCCACTGTCAAACAGCTTTTACTGTCAGAAAGCTTTTTCTGATGTTTAGTTGGAAACTTCTTTCTTGTAACTTGGAGTCAATGGTTCGATTCCTACCCTCCAGAGCAGGAGAAAGCAAGCTAGCTCCATCTTCCATGTGACAACCCTTGAGATTGCTCTCATATCTCCTCTCAGATTCCTCTTTTCCAAGCTAAACATACACAGCTCCTTCAACTGTTCCTCATAAAGCTTGGTTTCCAGACCCCTGATCATCTTGGTTGCCCTCCTCAGAACACATTCCAGCTTGTCAACATCCGTCTTAAATTGTAGTGCCCAGAATTGGACACAGTGCTTACCAGACATGGTGTCTGTATCAGGAGCCTTCGAACCCTTACAGCAAGAGGGAATCTTTTTCTGCAAAAGACCACATTCCCTCATGGGCAACTTTGGGATGGAACACATACGAGTGGTGTACATGGCCAGAAGCAAAATGTGGGTGGATGTGACTCTTGCCTTGGCCCTTCTTTACCAGGTTTGTTTTGAGTGGCTACTTTCCATATACATTTCAATTAACTGAAGACCAAGGCCCATCAAGACCTGTCTCCAGGTTTATGTGATATCACAGATGTTTGACCAATGGCCCGAGAGGACCTGCAGAATGAAAGTTAACAGTTAGCCCCTAAAACGGGATTAGCACATTTACTACAGTTGTTGAACAGAGTCAATAAAAGAGTTTCACAAAACGAAGAGATAAAAACCCCCAATTACTTTAAAACATGCCTGAGGACACACAGAAAATAAACTATGATGTGAAGTAGTTGGTCAGGGAAAGTGAGGTGGGGGTGGGTGGCATTTAGCTGAAGAGGTAAATGAAGATGTTACTAGCTTTTGGAAAAGAAGGGAAGAATGCCAGGAGAAGAAAGAAGTTTGGGTAGCAGTTGGTGGGGCTTTGGAAAAGTTTAAGGCAAGAACTATAACAGAGCAATTGCAAAACTTTGGGGTACCTGAATTTAAAAACTTCTGCTTCTGCAAAAGAGCCTTTGCAGGTGGTTATGACTGTTGAAAGAAGGGGAACCTAAAATTGTGGGCTGGGACAACATACATACATACATACATACATACATACATACATACATACAATAAAATAAAATATATGCTTGTGATCAACTTGAGAAAGTCTCATAGGTTTGAAGGGTGAGGAAGAGATATTTTAATGCTTTGAGTTGGACACTTGTTTAATGAGAAGGCACATGGTTCAACTGTTGGTTGAAGAGTGCCAGAATAAATGCATCCCTCATTAATTTAACATGCAGTAAACTAGATGGATATAGACCTGTCTCACAGAGCAGGAGCCATATGCTAGCAGTACCTTGGGTAATGCTCAGACATATGCAAAGTATTTGCACATGAAACAGTAACACCAGATGGAGGTTTTGTGGCTTCACCATCAGTCAACTACAGTCCTTTCTACTCCCTCCCTTCCGCAGACTTGCTCTGTTTATCATCTAGCCTGATGAAGAGTTCTGGAGAAATAAAAAATTTGCACACTATTTTGGGGACGTTTCCGTTGGCCTAGTAAATATATTGTCCTAGTATGGAATTTATTTTTTGTTACACAAAAGGATTGTGTGTGTGTAGACAAAACTATTAAAAGATTTCATGCAAGAGTTTATTTAGCAAGATTTAATATACCGCTTCATCAGAAACAAACCAAAAAACCACTGTTTACATGATAGCTAGCATAAAATGTTAACTACAAATAACGATATAGACTTTAAAAACAGTTGGCAATAAAATGGTCAAAATCCAGAAAAAATCAACAGTATTAAAAACAATTATACATAGGATCATAGAATTCACAGGAATCACAACTAAAGAATCCCTGACAGATGGCCAGCCAACCTCTATTTAAAAACCTCCAATGAAGGAGTCTATTGACATCTAGTTGAAGTTGAAGTTAAATCCTTCGAAGACAGAGGTCCTTTGGATGGGTCGAGATGATATGGGGTTGGGGGGCCAACTCCCATCCCTTGCAGAGATGCAATTAGTGCCAGCGCCTTCCTTCAGGAGTTTGGGTGTAATCTTTGAAGCCTCCCTTTCTATGGAGGCGCAGGTAACAGCTATAACAAAGGCTGTTATAACAAAGGCAGCATTTTTTCATCTCCACCAAGCTAAGCAGTTGGTCCCTTACCTCTGTTGCCCTGACCTTGCCACTGTGATCCATGCGACGGTCACCTCCAGGCTTGATTATTGTAACTCACTCTACGTGGGGCTGCACTTGAAACTGACCCAGAAACTCCAGCGGGTGCAGAATGCCGTGGCGAGACTCCTTACGGGGTCCTCGCCGCAGGATCACATTCACCCAGTGCTCTACCAGCTTCACTGGCTTACAGATTGCCTAAATCAAAAAAGGGTTTAGAGTTCTTTTTACACTAATAGCATCCGTATCAAAGAAACAGTAATATTATGAAAAGAAAAGGCAAAAAAGGGAGAGAGAGAAACACAGAAACATGAACACACACACAGTAGTGATGACCATAGATTTAAAACACATTTAATGCACATGGTTTTCCCCATGTGCATGCATCCTGAGAAATGTGGTTTGGAGGAAGTCATGTTCTTCAAATGTACATTAAATGTGCCTTTATTGTATTGTGTGGAGGAAACTACACAGACACACAGACACACATGCACAGACTGCCAAAGGTTGCCAGCAGCTGCCTGAAGTGAATCTGCAGACATTTGCGCTTTATTTTTCCCCATGGAGAGGATAGGAGAATAAAGGGTAAGGGCACAAAGATTGATATTGATATTTCCGAGTGAGCTATATTAAATAACTAATTGGGCAATTGCTGAAGCTTGAGTAAAAAGAAAACCCCAGAGAATATAATAAACCGACATCTTCCATAATAAATTGTTCCATCCTTAACCTTTCCAGTTCATTCTCTAGTGACTGAAAATTGTCCAAAGACTTTGCTTCTCTTATTTGGAAACACACACAACCTTTAAAAAATAAAATCCCTTTACCTTCCTTCTGCTCATTTGTATATATAAATAAATGTTTTTTATTCAAAGTTTTTCCATAAGTAACAAAAGTACGTTCATCAAATAGCTGCTCTAATGAATCAGTCAACTAAGGGCATATCCAGACTTCCACTTGTGTCCCCCCTCCCCCCGCATCTTTGCCGCTGAATTGGGGTTGCAATATTTTAAGTAAAAATCAGGACACACAAATTTGTTGAGCTTTTTTTAAATACAACCCCCCCCCCCAAGCCCCATACTTTTTCAATTTACTTGCCTAAGATTCAGGACAAAGTACTGCCTTTCGGAAATCGCCCCCCCCCGACATAAATTCTGCCTGATATAAGGGTCAACTGGGTTTTCTGTCGATTGGCGTTTGCAAGTTTTCCCTGGGGGAAGCGGCAGAGCAAATAGAAAGGTGCTCAGACCCATGTTTTCTTGGAATGGGGCAAGCAGAAATGTAGCCCCACATTTTGATGTTTTCAGGATAGTGCTGTTAATTCTTTTAAAAAATAAAAAAGTAATAGCAGAATATCCAGTCCATATGTGGAGCCACACTGGGAGCCAGTGTGGTGTAGTGGTTAAGAGCGGTAGTCTCGTAATCTGGGGAACCGGGTTCGCGTCTCCGCTCCTCCACATGCAGCTGCTGGGTGACCTTGGGCCAGTCCCACTTCTTTGAAGTCTCTCAGCCCCACTCACAAAGTGTGGGGGAGGAAGGGAAAGGAGAATGTTAGCCGCTTTGAGACTCCTGAAGGGGAGTGAAAGGCGGGATATCAAATCCAAACTCTTCTTCTGCTTCTTCTTCTGTGTAATGAACATAAGCAGCAGATAGCCATATTGCAGTTGCCCCATTCCAGTGACTTAAAACCTCCAGTATGAATGTTCACTCCAATACTAAACAGGGAAATTCAGAGCCTTCAAATAATGAAAAGGTGTGTTATATCATCTATCTATCCATCTATCTATCATCTATCTATCTATCTATCTATCTATCTATCTATCTATCTATCTATCTATCATCTATCTATCTATCTATCATCTATCTATCTATCATCTATCTATCTATCTATCTATCATCTATCTATCTATCTATCTATCTATCTATCTATCTATCTATCTATCTATCATCTATCTATCTATCATCTATCTATCTATCATCTATCTATCTATCTATCTATCTATCTATCTATCTATCATCTATCTATCTATCTATCATCTATCTATCTATCTATCTATCTATCTATCTATCTATCATCTATCTATCTATCATCTATCATCTATCATCATCTATCTCAAGGGGTTGTTGTGAGAATGAGACTACACTGGTTTTATTATTATTATAAAACAACATTAGTAGGGCACTTCACGATAAAGTTATACAGGAGCATCTTGGCTATAGCCGCTTAAACAAGAAAACCAGCAACGACTTCACAAAACAGCATTGGGAATATACATTTGGCCTAAATGTTCACATAATTTTTTAGTGTGTATAATTTCTCCCAGCCCAGCAATTTCAGCAATGGATGGGCTACGTGGGTGAGAAAACTGCATTTTCCCAGGCACAAAATAAAATTGATTTGAATGCTAAGAAAAGTGCAATATCCCCTCAGCAGAAATGAAACTTTGAGGGAAGGAGTGAACCACATGCATCAAATGAATGGGCCACTGAGTGTTGCCAAGCCACTCCTTGAAAAGGTGTCTACTCAGGAGCAGATGCTGAAAGGGAGGACCAAACACTTCTGAGAGACAATTCTCCCTGTACCAAAATCGTGTTTGCAGTGTGTATGCTGGTATTAGATTGGTGAACACAATGTGTAAAGGAGAGGGGAGGGGAGTGTGAAGAGAAATGGCTCCCTAGCCCTAGTACACTACAAATATGCACACCCTGTAACAGGTCAGTTGGCCTTGATACTGTTCTGAGGAAGAACAGCAAACTAGCTCCCTAACAGGCTGATATTCTTGCACAGAAGTTGTTAAGGAGGAGTTGTAAAGGAACACTTTCCGCACAGGAAAATCACGTCTCTGCTGGATAGATTGCTTAAGAGATATCTTCTGATACAGTATATTTCTATATCTGCTCCCCAAAGCTCAACTAGGATTAGATTTAATACACAGACTGAATCTCTATGTGCTGCAGGCCAAACAAACTAAATAATGATTTGAAATACAATACAAATGAATTTTCTTGTAACTAACCACCCACTGATTGAAATATTAACAAAAATCATGACCGCAAGAGCTTTTGCTACAGGAGAGTTGGTTAATTAGTCAGACCTGTATCCAATGAAGGACTTCTGCTTAGGTCATGGAATTTCCTTTCTCTTTCCTCTCCTCACATGGAGGGTTGGAGGAACCTCGGATTTAGGGGGCATGTGGGGAAAGAAGAATAAGAGGAAGTCCTCTTGCGCCACCGGACAACTGTGTTGGATATACTTAGGGCCCCCAAGGCAGTTCACAAAAGTTAACATAAATACAAAGTTCAAGCAATAATATGTAACTTGCAAAAATTGGAGACAACAAAATCTCAACAGCTTAGAAAACAACAAACCCTCCAACATTTGTATGTTGTATCCTCCAACATTTCTCTGATGAAAATAGGGACATCCGTTGTTGTTGCTGTTATGCCATTCTAGGCGGCTTCCAACATATTTAAAAACACAATAAAGCATTAAACATTTAAAAACTTCCCTATACAGGGCTGCTTTTACATGTCTCCTAAAGATCGTGACGTGGGTGGCGCTGTGGGTAAAAGCCTCAGCGCCTAGGGCTTGCTGATCGAAAGGTCGGCGGTTCGAATCCCCGCGGCAGGGTGCGCTCCCGTTGCTCGGTCCCAGCGCCTGCCAACCTAGCAGTTCGAAAGCACCCCCGGGTGCAAGTAGATAAATAGGGACCGCTTACTGGCGGGAAGGTAAACGGCGTTTCCGTGTGCTGCGCTGGCTCGCCAGATGCAGCTTTGTCATGCTGGCCACATGACCCGGAAGTGTCTCCGGACAGCGCTGGCCCCTGGCCTCTTAAGTGAGATGGGCGCACAACCCCAGAGTCTGTCAAGACTGGCCCGTACGGGCAGGGGTACCTTTACCTTTACCTTTAAAGATCGTGAAGTTACTTATATCCTTGCCTCGGGGGTTGCCTAATTCCATACCATGTGGGTGTCTGTTGCTTACCAACAGGGAGAGAGGGAGGGGCGAGGGGGTGGGGAGAATTGCATGGTGCAAATGCACCAGTGGGAGCACTGGATTGGATGTGCTATTGCACTTGCACCACAGCAATCTCCTCTCTGGACTTGCCCCTCTCCCCTTGGTCTGTAACGACAACCCACCTGCTCAGAAGTTATTGCAGCAGCTCCAGCTTGTCTCTTGAGCACTGGGTGCCGCTGCAGTAAAATTCACGAGGAAATATCTAGTTCTAAGCATGCTATTCTCTGGCAGATGCATGGAATGTTTAGACTTTCCTCTGTTTGCTTGCAAATTAGTTTTCTTCTTTCTTTCCACTCACTGGACTGAATAGGAAACATTCTCAAATTAAATGCAGGCTTGCTCAAAGGCAGCTATTCCTTGTAGTTTCTGATTTGAAATGGTAATGCATTGTTTTCATGTTTGGAGATTAACTAAAGCTGCAGTGAGAGAGCTGATTTCATAGTTAAATGAGAAAGCACCAAACGATAACCTCTAAAATGAATATTGTTTGAAGCAGACCCATACTATAAATAGTTTCATGTAAAGCAAATGCAATACAATGCTGCGACAAAAGAATGTTGGAAATGTGTGCCAGACAAGTGCACAAGGGCTCGGGATGACTTGTTCAAACGTATTTGTTCATTTTCTATAGCCCTCAAACTGGATGCTGCTAAAGAGATTGGAGCAGAACGCATTACAAATCGCTGATAGCTTCTCGCTATACAAGAATGAACCTGTATGTTTATAATCTTAAACATCTTGCATGGCCTAAGCCAAGTGCTGCCAAGGACCACCATCTCCCATATATTTCTCCTTGTTTTAAAGTGCTCTAGATCACTTTTCAGGAAGCAAACTCTTGTGCTATATGAGGTCAGACCTTCTAGATCCTGGTGTCCTCCAGATGCTTGACCATGCTGACTGGTGCTGACAGCAGTTGTCAGTGAAAGCATTTGGTGGTACCCCGATTGGGGAAAGCTGCTGATGGTGTGTTGATCCATTGGTATCTGTATTGGATTTGAGTTGATTTTATGTATTCACTACATGCTATGTTGCTGTTTTAAACTATGTCTCTCCCTCTGTATGTAATGCAATTGTTTTAACAGTTTTTATATATGTAACTGTTTTATATATGCTTTTATTACATTGTAGAAACTTTGAGAAGGGACGCGGGTGGCGCTGTGGGTTAAAGCCTCAGCGCCTAGGACTTGCCGATCGAAAGGTCGGCGGTTCGAATCCCCGCGGCGGGGTGCGCTCCTGTTGCTCAGTCCCAGCGCCTGCCAACCTAGCAGTTCGAAAGCACCCCCGGGTGCAAGTAGATAAATAGGGACCGCTTACCAGCGGGAAGGTAAACTGTGTTCCGTGTGCTGCGCTGGCTCGCCAGATGCAGCTTGTCACGCTGGCCACGTGACCCGGAAGTGTTTGCGGACAGCGCTGGCCCCCGGCCTATAGAGTGAGATGGGCGCACAACCCTAGAGTCTGGCAAGACTGGCCCGTATGGGCAGGGGTACCTTTACCTTTACCTTTAGAAACTTTGAGATACCTCTAGGAAAGCCATTCATCAGTGAAATAAATTGACATCATTTATTACTTACAGTAGTGTCCTGTTTTTCTTCCATTGTGAAACTCAGGTTCCCCATCCAGGCTCTGTCTAGATCAAGACCTACTTAAGGTCTCAAAGATCCTCTTTTCACCTCAAGAACAGACCTTTCCAAACTTCTGTTTTAGACACAGACACAACTTATTTTCCAAGCTCTGTGTTTAATAGACAGAGTGGATAGAGAGCCAAAAATACCTAACAGAAGCTAACAGAAGCCCCTTTGTAAATCAATATAGCACTGTTTTCAATCAAGAACTGAGTTGGAAAACTTCTCGATTTTTCTTAAACACACTCCCCGCCCCATCCCTTTCCATATCCAAAGTGATTTCTTATGCCCATCCTAGGTTTTCCCACTACGAATCACAAATAATATTTACTGGGTATAGCTGAAGACATTCCAAAATAACAAAATACATAAAACAGAATGAAATGCATTACACAGTTAGAATAATTATTGAAACTGGGTATTATGTCAGAAAAGAGTTTCCTCCCCTGGATAATTTAACTTATCCCCACTAACTTTTCTCTTGCCACTCTAAAAGACCTGCCCCTTAATAAAAAGTTTATCAGATACCCAACTGATCTCTCAACTGGGAGATGTAAATCTTCGAACAAGACTGCCCTTAAGTCCTCATAGATTGGGCAAGTCAGTAGGCACATTACTTCCACATAGGCACATGAGTTCCCAATTGGATCCTTCTCCCCTCTCTTTCTGCCTCTACTCCCTCCACCACTTCCCCCTGAAATGATCCATTTAGTCTCCGCTCCACTTCAAATGAAGCTAAGTAATAAATACCTCCTGTAGTCCAGATTCTCCAGTCCACTCCTGTTTCTCAGGACTCCTGTCTTCATCAGTCAGTTTTCTCCTTGCCTCCTCAGACTTGCTTGAGAAGAACAAAAGACCACCCAGGAGTTGGTGCAGGCAACTTGGGTCCCACTGCTGTTCCTCATATGCTCCACTTTCTTCTGTAGCCCCGTATTTCACATCAGATGCCCTCTCCTCATGTAGAGCTCAGTTCTTTTTCTTCCTCTGCACTCCCTTCCACCACTGAACCCTGGAGATGGAAGTTAATTCGGAGAGAGGCGGAGGGAGCAGAGGACAACCCTCTCTCAAGAGTCTATATGCAATAATTTGCAGCCAGTTCCTGCTGAGCTGAATTTGCAGCCCTTATACAGTGGTACCTTGGTTCTCAAACACCTTGGTACTCAAACACCGAAAACCCAGAAGTGTTCTGGTTTTTGAACATTTTTCAGAAGCCGAACATCTGATGTGGCTGTTGGCTATTTTTTCTGGGGCAGTTGCACCAATCAGAAACTGCACCTTGGTTTTTGAATATTTCAGAAGTCAAATGGACTTCTGGAACAGATTAAGTTTGGCGCTTTTGTTTTTGCTATTTATTTTGTGTTTTTGTTTTTGAGACTTTTTCGGTTAATTTGTTTTTGTGACTGTGTGATCAGTTCAGCTACTGATTGATTGTGTGACTGCGGAAATGGATAAAAGCCCCCCATCCAAACAATGACTATCATCAGTGCTGGTAAGAATTTTTTTTTTTAATCATCTACAATACTGTCTTATTTATTTTATAGTACAGTACATTGATTATTGCTTTCATTTTATGAATTAACGGTCTCGTTAGATAGTAAAATTCATGTTAAACTGCTGTTTCAGGGGTTGTTTTTAAAAGTCTGGAACGGATTAATTTGTTTTGCATTACTTTCTATGGGAAAGCATGCCTTGGTTTTGGAACGCTTTGGTTTTGAAACGGACTTCTGGAATGGATTAAGTTTGAGAATCAAGGTACCACTGTATTTTTAAGTCACTCTTGCCTGCCTGGAGTTTCAAGTCCTCCCTCTGCCACCTGGAGCGTAACAAACCTGGAGACTTCAGATCAGCCTGGGAAACCTGGAAATCGTCCTGTCCCCCTCCTCCCACTGAACACAATGAGAGGGAAATAATTTTCCTGGCTGCAAGGCTGCTATAGTTTTGGGGTACATTGGGAGCATGTCAGGGGGGAAGTGGTGATAGAAAGCTGCATATCTATGACTCCCCCAAAACCCTATTTGGGGCCCCACTGCTGGCTGAACACAACAAGTAGGACATCCATTCTTGCAGAGCTTTTTGGTGTTATGCTTGGGGGCCATTTTGTGGTGTGAGTGGTGTCTTGTTAGCAGGCCTCCCTCTCTGCTGATGGAACATCACTAACATCACTTCCTACGGTCCTTCAGCCAGCCAAATGCTGTATGCAGGCTTGCAGCCTAAGCAATGCAAAGCCATTGGTCTTGCCATGGCCTAGTGATAATCAGCTTGTGACATGGAGGTGAAACTTTTCATTGGTGGAACAGGCTCCCTGCTGAAATAGAAGGTGCTCATCAGTAGTGGCATCCTGCCAGCTTTTGAAGATGTACCTGTTTACACAGGCTTCCCCTTCATCTTGTCACTGGAGTTTCCTGTTTTAAGTGCTCTGTTGTTTTAATATGAATGCTTTATTTCATATTTTAATTAAGGATGTTGCTGTCATTGTTGTTTTTATTTGTTACATTTCTATACCACCTTTTATATTCCAAAGATTATGTTTAAAGGGTTTGTTATTTGTGTATATTTTAATTATGAATCCTTCTTTTTAATGTCTATGTAATTGCTTTTTATACTTGGAAACACCTTAGAAGCCTACTTTAGCATTAAGTGATGTATAAATTAATTAGTTCATTAATAACAAATATGATTTTAATCTTTTTTTTAAAAAAAAAACTGTTTTTCTCAATAATATTATCAGAAGGAGTTAAAATCTACCTCTTTAAGATATCATATGCTTCCTGCAGTTGAATGATACATTCTGTCTTTATGCAAAGCACGAAGTTTAGTAACCAAAATTGATCTTGGGATAAGTTTTAAGTAAGGTTCAAACTCATTTATCTGAATTGCTCAGAGGCACATATAAACTATTTCAGTTATTAGAGGCTGGATAAATAGAAAGGCTGTTTATTCGGGGCTGTGACCACAAGAAGAACACACAGTGAATTCAAATAATTCGTAGGCTTAATAACGCTTGGATAAGATAATCTATTGTATTATGTATATAGAGACACTATCTTCTGCTCTGCAGATTTTCCAGGTGTCCGTCCCCTCCCCAAGCCTTGGGTTAACAAGGTTTTGCACTCCAGAGATCTAAGCTAGAACGACATCCCTTAAATATTTTTGGCATTCTGAATGCTTGAAAATATTAATTGTAGGAAATCAAAAGTGCCTGACTTGAAGACAATGTAAAATCTGCAGCTTCATTCAATGCACCCTTCTTGATAATTATTGTACTGCGTTGCAAAAGTCTAGGAACAGCTTTATGATTTGGCCAGAACTCTGAACTCTGGGCAATTTACTGCTAACAAAAGAAGCATTTAGGAAAATTTAACAGGTTCGACCATATAAAAAGAAGCATAAAATAGCACTTAAAATGTTAATTCAAATTCTTTTCAGATGTCAAATAGCATTCCTCTCTTAGGCTGCAGATTCTTAGTTACCTCAATCATTCCAGCACAGAGTGTCAGCAGAGCGTCTCTCAAGAAATCAGTGAATAACCTCAGCAAAGATGGCTGACCTTGAGGAAAGCTGCCATTGAACAACATCATCTGAAGGTGAGGTGATATCACAAACCCTTGTGCTACAATAGTGTTTAGATTCTTCTGAATTCCTATCCTGTAATGGACATTTCTGTTGCATCTGAATACGGAGGATGTTCTCAGAAAGGGCAGCCACTGTTTTTAGAAGTCTTTTTAAAAGATAAGTAGTCAGTTTCATCTGGCTAGAAGCTTCAGAAGTCCAGAAGGACTCGTTCAATATACACTGGGCCACACAGGGCTTATGTCTAAACAAACACACAGAACAGGCGTTGCAGCATATAGTGATTTGCTGTCCATGACTTAGCATAAGAAGCTGTCTTAGTGAATCAGTGATCCATGTAGTTCTGTTTTGTCTTAACTAACTGGAATCAACTTTCTAGTGGGTAAGACATGGGATGTTCCTAGCTCGACCTGGAGTTGAACCTAGCAACTTCTGCATACCATTTAAATGGGAATGCCCATCAACTTTGTGTGAGCCTGGCCCCTTCAAATATTTTATTGTGGGGGCCGAAGCCTCCACAGCCCCAAGAGTTGGCTGTGTATGTGTGAAATTAATGGTGCTAAAATTATCTTTTGGTTGCTCTTTTGTTAATGTTATGTATTGAAGTTCTCACCCGGGCTACCAGGAGCATCGTGTAAATAGTTTTCACTCAGGTCCACGTCAGTTACTTTAGGTGGGAAACCCTGGGTTGTTGTTGCTACAATGTTGACAGCCGGTTGCCTATAAAAGCAGGCCGGCTGAGCTGTTAATTGTTCAGTTCTGTTCCAGCTTACAAATAAAGAGCTGCTTTGGAGAAATTGCTGCATCGTCTGCTATGTATACCCACTATCTAACAGTTAATGTTGTTAATATTGTTTTATAGATTATACAGGGCTTTTTTCCCTATCTGGAACTCTGTTCCAGAATCTCTCAGGTAGGCACCATTGCCATTATAAGAGTACAGGAGAGGCGTTCACGGTGAGTTCTGGCACCTCTTTTTCTAGAAAAATAGCTTGTTTCTTTAGTTGTTGTTTTGTTAAAAGTGTTTTATAGACTGTATTTGGTTTACCAATGATTTGTTACTTATTCTATATGCCTTATGCTGTATTTGTGATGTTCTATTATGTTCTACCACGTTGTTGTTATTTATTGTTTGTAAGCCACTTTAGGATTCATTTAAATAAAAAGTGGCATAGAAATATAATAAATCAAATTAAACTGGCACTGAAGTGATCTGGAGGTTTCAGGAGAATGCAGCCTACTTAGGCCAGTATTCATATTGTTTTACTTCTTGTTTTGTTCTACAGAAAGGAAATTGGTATATTAAAATGTAAATAGCCCACAACTTACCTGTGGGCACCTAGTAGAGATAATTCAATAGAATTAAGCAAGAATCTACAGGGACCAGTAGCAATTATCCCTGGGGTTAATGCCATAAAAATATAATGCACACACCAGTCCTCGGGGGATTACAAGTTCAGATAAATTAGGAGGCTAATTACATGCAGCTAAACAAGGGAACCTGAATTTCAGGCAACTGTAAATTTAGCATTCTGGTATTAAATATTGTGTTAAATGGGATTTGCTTTTACATAATGGACCCCATCTAATGAGCCCCTTTACTCATGCACACAAGCGTGTAAGCACACTGTCAGCAACCTCCCCACACAATTTACGGATTTTTCTTTTAAACCAACAACTTTGAATCTGGCGTGGGGTGGCAACCTTTGTGGAAGATAAGGAAAAGCGGCACTGTCTGTAAAGATCCCACTCTGTATCTTTCAAGATTGCAGTCAGTCATCCCACTAGTGTGGTGTTTACAGTGTCAAGATGGGGGGGCTGAAGAGGCCCAGGTTCAATCCCCACTAACACATGAACCTCAGGTTGTTGTAGAACGCAGGAGATGGGGGATAAGCATGTTTGCTGCCTTGAGATCCTTGAAAACAGGGAACCTCCTTTCCTTGCTGAGGCTCCCCACGCAATTTGAAACCTTGATTACATAGAGGAGAGCTTTCCTAAGTACATACAAGAGACATCCAACTCCAGACCTTCACCCTCAAATTCTTGGAAGGCTCTAAAGCAACAGCTCTAAAGACATGCCCTGTGTCCCCACTTCTCATGTGCTCGTTTACATGTTTTGTCTACATCGAACACCCAAACAGGACGTAGAGTGAACAGGATGCCGGGTTATGAGAGAAGTCCATCATCCTCTTCAGGCAGTTATCCTTAACATGTGAAGGGGGAAGTGTGTAAGGAGCTATGACAGATGTGTCAGTCCTGCTCCAACATTCCTCCCTGCCCTCCTGTGTTTAGCATGAAGGTGTGATGGGATCTTCTAAGTTCTAAGAGTGTTTGGCTGAACATAGTTGGAAGCCTCTGTGTGATCAAGAAGCTTGCAATACCAGGGTTCCTGATCATGAGGTTTGTAAAGTGGAGCAGCTACCTGCCCTCGCATCTTCAAGCTCAACACCTTAAGAGGGTTTAGGGCCTGACAGAAAAAAGGATCATACGTCACTTGAGGCAGCATGTTTGCACCAGAGATATTAAACAAAAACCACCTAGGCTGCAATTCCATTCTCAGTTTCCTGAGAGGGAGTCCCACTGAACTTGGTAGGTCTTTGTTTTGAATAGACACGTAGTCGATTGTACTGTGGTTTGGACTCTACTGCACTTCTTCATAAAAGGTAAAGCAGTGTAAAAATAAAAGACAACCAAGTCACAGTCAGAAAAAACACACAATTAGGCTGCAACCATTCAGCCACTTGCAAAATTTACTTCTAAAAATAACTCCAGCAATCTATCTGTAAAAGTTATCAGCAACAACATGCAACAGGCAACAAATATTTTATTTCTATTACTAAAAATACATTTAATTCAAAAGTACAATCCAATGTAACCCATGATGAAGTGGCCCATTCAGGAAAGTGATTATAAATATAGCATTTCTACTTTCTTCCATAACCATCCTCTCACACATTTAACAGGTCCACGTCTTAATATTATTACTGCACTTTGCATGTACAAGAGTTTCTCAATGAACATTACTTAAACACTTAGAAACTCTTTTAGGACTATATTGGCATTATCAGTGTCACTTGGTAGTTGCAGCAACTCAGTGTACATTATCATGCATAGTTTTTAAAGGGGTACAAATGTTTAAAAAGACACACCATTTCACAAGCATGCTAATAAAAAATCCAATCAATCCAATTTCTGCAAAACGTGAAGAGGGCTTTGGGCACAAGCTCCACTGAAATGAACATGAGCTGTGTAAAACTACGTTCATGCAACTCCCATTTCAACTGGCCTTTCTTGTTTGTTCAGTCTTTAACCAACTTCTCAACTGCATTTTTTTAAAATTAAAAAATACACTATTTCTGAAGTATACACTTTAGGTTAGAAAGTTATAGGACTTGACTGGTACATCTGAAAACAGAAGAGACCTGCAAGAGCTGATGAAAGGCCTATTTAGGCCAATTTTCTGTTACCCAGCAACTAGTCACCAGGGTCACCATGCCTATGGGAAGACCACAAGCCGGACATGAGTGCAATCGTCATTTCCTGTTGCCCCCTGGTGAGTGAAATTTGGAGGTAGGCAGATTTATCCTCTATTAATATTTTGCCTGTTTTTCAAGCAATACATGTCCAGGTCCAATGAAACTAGAGAAAGCTTGGATGGGCAGAATTATGTGCCAGTCGCAACATAAACAGAAGAAAAATAAGGACAATAAAGTTTGCAGTTCAGTGCCCTTAAACATTCATATTAAGACAGGCAGAAGCCCTACACATACTTACCTGAGAATAAGCCACACTGAACAGTAGTCACCAATATTAGGCTGCACAGGACTTAACTTTATAATTACTTTGGGCATATGCCTGGCTCATTAATCTATGTAGAAGACTTCATGAATACTCTAAATTAAATGCTCCACTACAGGAGTGACTAACCTATGGTACGCCCAGCTCCTCTCAGCCATGGCCAGCATGACCAACGGTCAGGGATGATGATGATCAAGTGTCTTATCTGTTCTTTACCATGAAGTCTCAGGGCATGTGACTTCAATTTAAAAATACAATTTTAAAATATGTTAAAACAATTTACAAATCAAAATAGGGTAGGCCCTAAAACTATGTATCATGGGCATCAAAAGGCCAAAGTAAAGAGGTGGACTCATGGAAGTGTAGAGTTGAAAGGGACCCTGTGGATCACCCAGTCCAAGCCCCTGCAATACAGGAATATGCCATTGTCTCATAAAGGGGTCAAACATACGACCTTGGCATTCTGAGCACCACACTTTGACCCAACTGACCTACCCAGAACCCAGAACCAATAGCTATTGATGGCAGGTGTCTTGTTGATCCTCTCCTCAGACAAGGTCCTATTTAGATGACATGTGCAAGAGGAGCGGTTTGCACATGAACATGAAAATGGCCTGCCATAAACCAACTGATGAAGAACAACATCCCAACTTTCAAGGGCTGCTTCAGTTATCTCATCAGGGCAAATTCTTATTAAAAAAATCTTTAAAACGCCTTTCAAAAGTGCATTATCTAGGCACTTCTGGAAAAGTCCCAGCCCTGCCTTTGCATGGTTGCTTGGGGATAAGGCTGCATATGATAGTGGCAACAATCACGGAGCCAAGAGGAGTAGTGGAAGCCCTTCTGAAGTATCCCATCAGTGAGCCAACTGAAGCCTTCCCCTTCAAGTAGTGTGACTCACAAGTCTCCACTTGTATTCTTCTCTACTGACTAGTCTTATTTAATGGCAGGTACAGTGCAACTGAAACTTTTGAATGGAAAAAAAATCCCGAAAGCATAGTTCTTTTTATTTTGTGCAAAAGCTCAGAGATGTATTGTTACAATTGCATCCATAAAGACATGTATAAAGTTTATCATCCACTCCACAGCAGGTCACACAACAGGTCAATGGTGGTGCTAGGAATCTTGTGTCAATCAAGTAATAATTATTTCAGTTAAGCATGTCGTAATCCTCATTGCTGATAAGGACACTGTCAAGGGCTCCTTTGCAACAGCAAAAACGAGTTCAGTCTTTCTTCTGTAGTATATAAAAAGTAACTTCGAAGCTTGGAACTGAGAATGTTCTCTTACCAGTTCTTATTTTCCTTCATCACATGTACAGAGCTGCTGTTGTTGCTTGCGACCCATTCAGATGCTGAAGAAAGACAAAAAGACAGTTAAATTTTGATCCCATTGCTTTGGCTGAGCTCCTTAAATGCCGTGACTCAAGAGGAAATTAAAACAATATGCATAAACATCTAGCAGCGGTCAAGCCAAAAGCTTATCCCGTTCACTAGCAACCAGATTGAGGGTGGGGAATCAAATTCTGAGCTGGAGATTGAAAAAAATTAACAGAGAAGTTTCATATTGCGAGTTTATAATGAAGCCTTATTAGAAGTCTAGTGCCACAAGGGTTTTATTTCTAAGTAGTAGAAGAGTCGAGGAGCATATGATGCACGGCAGAATCTAAAGGCAGTGTTCCTTTGATCTGAAAGGCTGAAACCTCTAAGTAGAAGATGTGGGCACAATCGCTGTGTGTAAACATGACTTCTATATGCAGTATCTATTATATATTGTATCTATTAGGCAGCTCTAATTTAGAGATCCACTTAGTAATCAGGTGGGTTCAATTACCACCCATATGCTGGAAAGCATATGATCAAAGGCTTGGAATGCAAGTCATTGGCATTGCTCTGGTTACAGAGGAACAAGCCTGGGGAGTAAGTCATAACTCAAGAACAAGTTTTGCCTTGTTTTTGGCTTCTAATATAACAGGAGCCACCATTTCCATCGGTCCTCTGCTTTCCGAGACTATTCTGCAGCAGAATACACAAAAGGCAGAGAAAGCAAGGCAGAAGCATAGCTGGCGATGGATGCGGCTGCCTACAGGTTATTGGTGCAGCCAGAGGGACCCATCATTAGAGAGCTCTGCGCCTTTGCATTGCATGGAGTGGGCAATGTACACCAAGTGTGGCAAAGGACACATCAACTTTGTTGACTATAGGATGTCCCGTGAGCTACTGCATCAGTACAATGTACACCAAGTGTGGCAAAGGACACATCAGCTTTGTTGACTATAGGATGTCCCGTGAGCTACTGCATCAGCTAAGGAGCTGGTGGGTTCAGATTGCGGCAAAGATTTAATTTGAAGATCCAGATAATGTCTACTAAATGTAAATAATTATTTGGCAAACAGAACAAGTTGCTCAAATGAATTGCATGCTCTAAATGTTACCATAGCTAGGCTGGATTCTAGTTGGCCTCAGATATATTTTTCAACTTTATAGCACTGTGATTATAGCATCCGGTGCCCATCACATCACTGGCATAAGTGAGCATATAATAAGATCCACAGATTCTGATGCCTTGTAACTTAAGAAGCGCATTGTATTTGACAATTCCAAATTAGCAAATGAACCTGATTTAAGTTCTCCTGTATAGATGAAATGGTATAAATATTTTCCGATCTATTAAAAAAACCCACAACTCAGTCCCTTGCAGAACTGATGTTATACACCTTATAATCCCTTCTAAGCTCTGTCATCTGTCAAAGAACATTCCCTGTGTCAAAACACACTGAATAGCTACAGCATCAGAAAATACAAGCTCCAGGGGAAGGGGGAAGAGACGAATAAATAATTTCAAACTGTATTTTTTTTGTGTGGGAACTACAAACACATTTTCAGCTGCTATGGAAAATACCGGTATATGCTGTATATTGCCATTCTGCTTCATAGTGAGAATTTTTTTTTTAAAGGACCTCTGTGTTACTCCTCTAAAACATGCACAACACACTAAGCTCAAATATCAGTCCACCTATTGCATGCCAAACAATTCTGGGTGCATATCATTTAGGAAACAATAAAATAAGCCCATGTGCCATTTTATAACAGATGCACAGCAAAGCAACCAACAGAGCGTAGCTCAAGTAAAACAGAAAAGTTCTTTTATTAAACTAACATTGCAGGTTATTTTGGTTCCTTCTGAGATGGCCATTCTCACTTCAGCCAATAAACAGATACAAGAGCACTCTTTATTCATTAGACACTATAAATTTGCTAGGTATTTTAATGGAAGACACATTTGATTCAAGTCGGTCCAAATCACGTATGCATTCTGGAGCACTCAACACTATTCAAAGCCTTCGAACAAGCTCATGTTTCACTGTATTTATTTTCAACATCTGTTCACATATGCATTTGTTTGGCTGGTACATGCTTTACATAGAACAATCTAAAATTTACATGACAGTATTGCTTGAGAGAGGAGTGGAACGGAAACCCAGTAGTGCCAAGTGTTCTCCGTAACAGTTTCTGAAAATAGCCCAGGACTGTCTCAGGAAGCATAGCAAAGCCCTGTTCTTAGAAACATAGATGTGTCTGTGAAAATCCCATAGTGTTTCAAACTGACCCAACAAATACACCATTATTAAAATTATTTTAAAATTGGTACCTCCTGTATTCAAAAATTCAATTGCTGTTCTCATGCACTTGTAATCTTTAAGTTACATTTAGCAGAACGTGATTACAGTTAGAGGAATTATGTCTTTAAAAGCTAACAAGCAAATTGTAGTATAGTTTCTATTTACCCCTGAGTCTTAAAATAGGGGGTTGACTTTTAAATAGGCAAGTGGGGAAAAAAAGCTTGAAGAGACTTAGCTTTACCTAAAATTAGGTAGGGACACTTTAAAAACACCAGATCTGAGGAAAACTGTAAAATTAAGTTCTGCGGGATGCTGAACGATGATAACTAGGCTTCAATCCCTATGCTCACCTACATAGGAATGAGAGCCATTAACACACTGGGATCTGTTTCCAAGTAAACATGCACAATATTGCTTTGCTAAGTTGTTACAGTATTTTATCAGACCTAGCTGAAGTAATTAGATTTCACAAGCAAAACTAAGCATAGAACTTACTACGTGGATTACCAAGACCTGATAAAATAGCTTCGCTTAAAATTAGTTTATGAGAATTCTGTTAAGAGCCAGTTTAGAGAGCGGCATCAACATTCTGCGCAGTTTCCTTTTGCTGCTACTTAAGTTACTGGCCAGAAAGAGCAACATATTCACTTTTGTTTCCTGCAACCCTGCAACATCTGCAGCATCCAAAGTAAATGCGATTTCTGCTTATAAACGTGTGTGACGCAGATCACGTAACAATGTAAAAAAGAGAGCGATGCAATACATGTCACAGGTAGATTTGAAATTTGCCCCACATACCTGTCTCTGTATTTACAGACTTGGCTTCTTCAATACTGCCTTTGGATCAACACTGAGATTACAAGCGACTGCCCAGCCGCAAAAGCTAAATGCATTAATTAGAAACTTCCTTTTTGTTCTCACAAATGCGCAGAGGTGGCAAATGGGGTTCTCAACTGCACCACTTGAGAAACGCTAGCGGTGGGCTCACAGCATTGCATACTCCTCCATACCCCTAGCATAAAAAAACCAGGCATTTTTGGGAAAAGGCTGCTCCACACTTACACACCCCACAGCGCCAATATGCCAGTTTTCTGTATGAGGGGAGTGAATCAAGCAGCACTGATGTGTTCGTGCACATTCACCACCGGCTTGTTTGCTGTTTGTGAGAACTAAGACACAACAATAATTATTTTCTAGCCAGGCTCCAACCCTGTTTACTTAGGAGTAAGCCAGTGTACTTAGTAGAACTTAGAACTTACTTCCAAGTAAACATGCGTGGAATCTGTCTGTACGTGTAGTTATCACAGCAGCCTATCGCTCAAAGCTTTAAACACTTTACCCAAGAATAAGCCCCTTTCAGTCCAATTCATTTCAAAAAGAATGGGCTAAGCAAATGCATGAATTTCCCTCCCGCTGAAATCCACAGAACTTGTAAGATTATGGACAAGTACCTGGGAGTAAACCCTACCAGCCTATATATGTTTTTAATTGCAGGTGTTTTTAATAGTTGCATCACTTTGGAATACTTTGGGGAAAGCAATTCACAAATGAAATTAATACATTAAACAACCCACCCACTGGAACTTACTTCTGAGCAAATATACCCAGGATTAGACTGCAGGAGTGCATGGTTCAGCAGCAATTCCCACCAATTTCAATGAC
Organism: Podarcis muralis; assembly: GCF_964188315.1. Classification (NCBI taxonomy): domain Eukaryota; kingdom Metazoa; phylum Chordata; class Lepidosauria; order Squamata; family Lacertidae; genus Podarcis; species Podarcis muralis. The sequence goes on from NC_135657.1 coordinate 80,860,282, forward strand.
TGTCCTAAGGATCAGATTCAGAATTGTAGCGGCAATTTAATGAGCCCTCACCAACAGAACTATGGCAGTTGAACAGCTGCCACATTCTAGGAACAGGATATGAAAATCAACATTGCTTATCGAAAGAGACGGTTGTTTGCATGCAGTTTAAAATAAAGAAGTGCAAATCAGTATAGCTTTGTACATTCCTAGTCTCTCTGAAAGGTAAATGACAGCAATGGGGGGGGGAATGAATTCAAGCAAATATCTTAACATTTGAAAGCTCCACCATGTTTTGTAATGGGGAAATAATTTTTTCCCCACTGAAGAAACTGTGTCCATTCCATACTGTGCTTCATTTCCAGATCAGAGCATTAAAAACAGCAAACTTCAGCAAAACAAAAGTTCCTGTAAGAGCATTTATTGAATTATTTAAAAGTTCAAACTCAGTTCACATGCAGTTTATAGGGTCCCCCCCTTTTTTTTAAAAAAATCCTGTTTTCATGTAAATTGCAAACACTTGTACTGAGGTTTTCAGTTTCTCCCCGCCTGCCATGTAAATTTGTCAACTATTTGCATGCTCACTATTTTATGTGCTTCTTTATACAAAGAACTTTCCTTTTCCCTTTTTAAAAAGGCATGTTCTAAATGTGCACTACAAGGATTCTTCACCGTTCAGGATGCATAAAAGCAACATGGGTACTGATGGATCAAACATTTCTCCCAAAAGAAGTTGAGGCAGCCTTTGTTGAATCGTACTTTTTAATAAGCCCTCGTGGTTTGAGAACATCAGAGTGGGAGAAGGTGGAGGTGGGGGGAGTGAAAATGTCCTTTTCTTTTTTAGGTGCCAAGAGAGAGAGAGAGAGAGATGTTTCCAAGCAAAGGCTGGTAGCAAGTTGCAAAGCAAACAGGCAGGGAGGCGGTAGCAGCAGCAGCAGCAGCATGTTTTCGTACATACAGCCTGATATCATGCACAATCGACTGTGGATAATAATAATGGCAACTTGTACAGGTAGGCATAATTCTCTGTATGGTGCATGTCAAGTCAGCGATGCCTCGAAGGGTGTATGCCGGGAGCAGAAAGCACACACATTTCAGGGGGGTAAAGCTAAAGTCTACATTCCATGCATAGCTATTGCGCCCCTTGGCCTGCTTCCCTGCCACGCATCTTCAGACATCAGAATTGGAGCTGAGGTTGGTTAGCCGGGGATCTGCGTTGATCTCATACCTGTAGTGATAGCCCTCCATGTGGTCTCTACAGGCGTCCCTGATATTGTACATCCACTTTTTGATCCCTTTGCGGTTCAAGTACAAAACCAGGAGGAAAATGGCACCGATGAGGGCCAAGACTATCCCGAGGAAGACATAAGAGGTCTGCAGCTGAGTCTGGTTATCGGTCGGCTCTGGGCAGCTCAGCTCTGAAAAATCAATGGCCACCAAGGACCTGTTCTCCATCCCTTTGGGGTAAGAGCACTTGAGGGATGACTTGGCCTCCACCAGGTCACTCTCCTTGAGCCAGCTGACCATGTCCTCGATGCCGCAGTCGCAGACCCAGGCATTGTGGGTGAGGTTGAGGCTGGTGAGTCGAGGAAGGCCCCGGAGCTGCAGGAGGGTGCTGTTCCTCAGGCGCTTGAGGGCATTGCCGCTGAGGTTGACGCTCTGGAGCTGACGGAGGTTCTCGAGCGTTACGCCGTGCAGACTCACCAGGGAGTTGTTGTGCAGGTCCAGGTGCTGCAGGCTGTGTAGCGCAGCGAACATGCCCTGGGGCAGGTAGAGCAGGGTGTTTTCGGACAGGTCCAGGCGTTTCAAGTTGAGAAAGGCCTCTTGCTGAAGCAGCTGGGCCACGGCGGTCACATAGCTGTTGTTATAGAGGGAGTTGCGCAGGTTCAGCTCCTCTAGGGGGCTGCTGGTGTTGCCCAGGGCCATGGGGCTGAGCTCGAGGAGGGAGTTGTCGCTGAGGTCCAGCTGCTTCAAGCTGGGCAGCCCGGCAAAGGTCCCAGCCTCCACCCACTGCAGGCGATTACCGCTCAGGTTGAGGCTGCTGAGTTCTAGAAGGGTCTCCGGGGGGAACGAGGTGGACGAGACGTTCTGGATGTGGTTGCCCATGAGGAAGAGGTTCCGCACATAGCGGGGCAGGCCCACCGGCACCTCCGTCAAGTTCCTGTTGATGCACTTCACTGTCCTGGCTGCCTCGGAGCAGTCGCAAGTTCCCGGGCAATCAGCCGTCTGCTGAGCCAAAACCCAACCAGAGAGGACCACCACCAGCAGCAGCAGCGGTTCAAGCCACCCGGCTCCTCTCTTCTCCCCAGTTGGTGTGGGGGGTGCAGAGCCCCAAAGAGAGCACCCCAGCATCACCGCCTCTGCCAGGGGCTGCTCTTTTGTGGCACTCACACAGCGATTTCGGCCGCTTCGTGCAAGGTGGGGAAAGCTGGAGAATGCAAGCCTGCCAAGAGGTCAATCCCGGCACAGTCAAGGCTCCTGGGAGAAGTGGGATCAAAGCAAACCCCTCCTCTTCAGCGCAACCGACTTAGATCGTGTGGCACCAGCACCAGGGTGTGAGCAGGAGCCCAGCCAACAATGCAGAGCAGTTCCTTCCTGTCTTGTTTTGTGGGGGAGCTCTCGGGGGGCCCCCCAAAGTCCTCCGTTTGCTCCTTCTCACATCCAGCCACCCCTGAAAGAAGCCACAAAGAGAAAGTATGAAAGTCACGGAAGCATCGCATGCCAAGCCACTTTCGCTTGCAGAGGCTCTGTTCTCCTTTCCCCAGCCCACCTCTACACAGTCCTTCTCGAAAGCTTTGCCCCTACTCATCCACGTCCAGCCACAAAACCAAGTAGAACTTGAGCATTACTGCAAAAGACAGTCTGGGCTTGTCTTTGGTTTTACTACATTGTGAAATAGGTTGGGAGGGGGACACCTCACGCCTGAAGAATTTTTAACAGCAGACCATGAATCTCGCCTTAGGTTCATTCTGTCTCCTCCTCCTCTATGGAGAGTCACCTTCCAGCCAAGAAGAACACATGCAAAAAGCAGCAACTGTCTGAATTCTAGAGGCTGCAAACAAGAGAGGATTGCCACCACTTTTTACATCCTTCTCGCGATCTTTCCAGGCATCTGACTGGACCCTGCTGGAAACACACCAACCCAACGGGACTTCGCTCTGGTCCAGTTTTTAAGCCACCTTGCCCCCCCCCCAAAAAAAAACTTCCCACCACTTTCCAAGGTCACATATTTCATCCACTCCGTGAGACCAAGTTTCTCTCCTGTGCCTTTTTAGAGACGTGACGCTTTAATCCGCGCAGCTTTTTGGAACTACGGAACTACCCCCCCTCTCCCCACCCCTTCAAAGCGCGCCTTCACCATCACGTTGTATAACCGGGCGATCTTGCAAGTTTTCTTAACTCCCGCCTCTGTTGGAAAAGCGGAAAGTCCCTGCTGCCCCTGGGCTCTTTTCTCAACTTCTCTCTCCCCTTCCATCAGATTCCCGCCAGGAAACCTCGAGATTCCGCAGAGATTCCACGCTCACAAAAGAACCCCCCCTCCTCCCGCGGCTCCTCCACCTCCTTTTCTCCCTACAAAGACTCACTTTGAGAGTCCATCAATCCCATCGAATTTAGTTGGGCTTCACTTTGGAATCTAAAGATGCGCAGAGTCCGGCCGCGCGTCGGGTACCGAGCAAAGCGCGCCGGCTCTGGGCGCAGGTACAGTACAGACAAGAGCGCGCCTGACCTGGATCCAATCCGGACTCGTCTCTCTGTCTGCTCCTTTTCCTGCGCGGATGGGCGACGAGGAGCGAGGTCCTAGCAGCAGCAGCAGCAGCAGGATGGGCCCTTCTCGCACCGCTGGCCGCCCCTCCCCGCGCCTCCTTACCTGGCTGCCTCTCCTGGCGCGCGCGGCTCCCTCTCCAGCCAGTCCCGTGCAAACTCCGCCGCCGAGTGCGAACTACATGGCGCAGGCAGCAACTTTCCCTCCCACTCCCTGGCCGTGCCTCTGGCCCAGCCTCCGCTGCCAGGAGAAACCAATGGCAGGCGCGGCCGCGGGGGAAGCCGCGCGCCACGCCCTCGGCCGGCGCCGGATCCTGCTCGCCGCCGCTGGGCGCGCGGAGGCTGCTGGAGCCGCTGTTGGGCTAGTGGCGAGCGGCGTCTCGGGAGCAGCGTTCCGCCCGGAAGCCTCAGTCCGTTTGGTGGAAACGCCTTCGCGGTTAGAGAAAGGCACTTGGCTTGCTTTTGTTCGCGCCACGGATTCCAGGATTGAGCCGTACCTGGCACTGAGCAAGGGCGCACGCGGTAGGGTGGAAGGGGATCTATCTGCATTACAATCCTAGATGTAGTTGCTGGTAGGTAGCCGTGTTGGTCTGCCTTAGTCGAAACAAAATAAAACAAAATTCCTTCCAGTAGCACCTTGGACACCAACTAAGTTTGTTTGGTATGAGCTTTTGTGTGCATGCACACTTCTTGCATGGACACGAAAGCTCATACCAATAACAAACTTAGTTGGTCTCTAAGGTGCTACTAGGGACTTGTGGCGCTGTGGGTTAAACCACAGAGCCTAGGACTTGCCGATCAGAAGGTCGGCGGTTCGAATCCCCATGACGGGGTGAGCTCCCGTTGCTCAGTCCCAGCTCCTGCCAACCTAGCAGTCGAAAGCACGTCAAAGTGCAAGTAGATAAATAGGTACCGCTCTGGCAGGAAGGTAAACGGCCTTCAATGTTTTGCACCTGTACATCCTTCTCTGTCCTCCATCAGAGCAGGCAAGAAGCATTATCAGAAGGATGCTTTCTAGGGAGGCGTAGACACTCAAGGAAGTTGCAAAGCAGGGCCATTGAATGGCGAGGCCTGAGGAGAAGGGAGGTGACCGAGAAGAATAGTCCTGAGGGCCAGATGGACTCAAATGCCAAAGAAACTAAATCTGTGTTGTTCTGCGTATAATATGAGTCTGTTTGCCGTGTGTTTTTACATACCTGTTGCAGTAATATATTATTTTCTATTAATTATATTTTTCATCTTTATTCGGTCTGCAGACTTTGTGGTTTGTGTGCAATCTGGGGGTGTTATACACTTCACCCTGTCACCATCTGTTCTGAAGTCTTCAGTCTCTCTGGATCCAGCACTCCCAGCCTCCTCACCAGGGAATCCCTACTGTTGCAATCCCTTGCATTTTAATGTTTCTCCAGTGGTAAAGGAGCACCTGAGCTTCAAAAGACAGCAAAGGATCCAGGAGTACCCCCAAGCTATGGACCTTCAGAGGGAGTGTAACCACATCAAGAGCAGGAAGTCTCCCATCCATCCATTCTAGGGAATCGCCCACTAACTGTGCCTCTGTCTTACCTGGATTGAGCTTCAGTTTGTTGGCTTTTTGTTTCAGGGGTTTGCAGCTAGTACCTCCCAACCCCCCAACCCCCTGCAGGCTGTTGCTTGGGTTGCCTGCCTCCCCCCCCCCATTCCACCCCTGTCCTATAGGCTTCTTTGTCATCCCCAAGTAGCCAAAGTGGAAATTTATATCTTAATTAGCTTGCTCAGGAGGTCTATTTCTGCTGCCTGCGAGCTTCTGAAAGATGATTTGGCCATTCATTCATAGTGATCTAGTTATGCCATTTCATAACAGGGTTACAAAACAATTTTATTGACCAATCTTAAGGCTGTGCAATTGGCAGTTTACTGTTCAAGAAGCATGCTTGAGGAGTTAGCTGGTTGTATGCTGACTGGCAACCGACTGAGCTATCCCTCCACCCCACCCTGTTCTGGTGGCGACCTTTAATTTTGATCTGCCCATCTGTACTCACAGACTGGATTCCCGGTTACACAGAAGCCTGTTAATGCTGCTCTGGCAGGATCCTGGCCCACTGATAGTACATTTCTGTACTAAGGGCCTTTTGTGGCTGACACAGAACTGACGCTGGGGAACATCTGCACTGGCAGATTGGGGGCACAGCCTTTGCGGACTGCATTACTCTACTCTTTTCAGGTCCCATAGGAACGATGAGAACTAAGTTGCAAAAGGCAGCACTCCAGAGGAATGACCAGATGCAGTTTAAAGGGGAGGAGGCAGATCAGGATCAATTGGCAGATCTCTGGATGAGCTGTATTACGCCAGCCAGGATTTCCCACTCCCAATCGTAAGAGCAATGTGCCTTCCTCCACCTTCTAAATTAGGCTGGTAGAATAAGATGTACGCTTATAATGATATAGACAGGTCATCCTAGTGCAGCCATCGCTAACCTGGTGTCTTACAAATTTTGCACACTGCAACTCCCATAACCCCCTGCTGGCTGGGGCTGTTGGGAGTTGTAGTCCAGAGGATGCCAGCAAAGGTGGTACTGGGTGTAGAGTTTCAGGGGGCACTGCAGGAGGTGCTGCAGCTATTATGTAAAATTGAAGGTGAGAGGTGTGCGCACCAAATTTTGGCGTTGTACAGGGTGCCGCTGAAATTTGAGACCCCAAGGTCTGCCACTGATGCCAGATGGGTGGAATGCAGAAGGGAACTGGCTTTACCACCTGAGCCACCATTGTGTATCAGGCTCCAACCCCCACACCCGCTTTTTTACACCTGCCTCCAGTTGGTGGACTTGGGGGTTCTAAAAACAGAAGCAAAGTCTCCCCCACAAGCCTGAAGACTTTCCACCTGTGCTTTAGAGCACAGGGCTCCAATAGTTGTGCAAAGGAAGGAATTTAGGCAGGTATGCTTTTTCTCCCCATGGTATACCAAGCAGGACTTGCTGAGATTTCCTCTTCTAGATTTCCATTGAGCAATAATTTTCTTTCTATCTGGTTCCAGGGTCCTCTCAGGCTATTTTGGGGTGGGATTCAAGCACAAACTGGCAAATTCAGGTTGCACAGTTGAAGCTTATTTGGAGCTCTTGTGCAACAAAGCTACTTCTTCAAAAGACTGGAGTTTTAGAGATATGGAAAGTGACATGGAAGGGAAAATGCTGAATGAATGAATGAATGAATGAAAGTGTGAGGTAACACTTGCATTTACACTGTCTCATCTAGCCTTTCTGCAAACAAATCAGAATGAATGCTCATTAAATACCCAGCATCATCTAATATCCCAAATCAGTGTTCAATAAGCATTTGTTTGGAAGGGCTCACAATATGTCAATGAAGTTTGTTTCTTTTACAGAAATTGAGTGGAAGAGGGTCAACTATAAAGGAAACACAAATGTACTTTGAAAGTAGCACAGGGGTATGATTCTGTGTCAAAACTGTTTCAGAAATCCGCTGCAGTTTGGAACACTGCGGCTCTTAAGAAAAAGGACTGTGTTATTTCATTTAAAATGCAATGAACAATTTCTATAAGAGTATTTTTTTAAAAAAAAGAATAATTCTGTTGTATTCTTATAATTTGTAGACTTAGGCTGCAGCACTTTATTGTTTTCCTGATCTCTCTTTACCTGAGCATTTCTGTGTTTTATGTAAACTCTCACACAGTGTAAAAGCCACTTCTGGAAATCTAGTGGAATCTAGTTGAAAGGCTAGCATTCATTTCTGCTTTAATTATTTCCAGGGGGAAAAATCCGTTTGCAACCCCATTAACTTGGAAAATTGTAGAAATTTTGCATTGTAATTCCATGTGCTGAAACTTGGGAAACTATTCTGGCATACAGTTATTTCCCACCATTTAAAATTTAGCATGACATGTTGGTATAGGGATCAAAAAGCCCACTGTGGGAAGTGGATTTTGGAATTTGGATTGAGCCCTCAAAGTCCCAAGCCAGACAATGCAAAACCCCTGAAAAATAAGCTCTGGGTGCCAGTGCTATCTGTTAGTACTAAAAGGTACTAAAAGGTTGTTTTCTCCTGCTCCAGAGAAGCGGACACAGAGCAATGGATCCAAACTACAAGAAAGAAGATTCCACCTAAACATTAGGAAGAACTTCCTGACAGTAAGAGCTGTTTGACAGTGGAATTTGCTGCCAAGGAGTGTGGTGGAGTCTCCGTCTTTGGAGGTCTTTAAGCAGAGGCTTGACAACCATATGTCAGGAGTGCTCTGATGGTGTTTCCTGCTTGGCAGGGGGTTGGACTCGATGGCCCTTGTGGTCTCTTCCAACTCTATGATTCTATGATTCTAAAACCCAACCTAGCGCTGCTACTGCTGCATTAGCAAGGAAAGAGGAGCAGAACAGCCATTTGTGTGCTACCCGCACCAATAGCACACAAACTTCACTAGTCAGCTGTCCAAAGGAGGAAACTGCAGAAAGACAATTCATAGCATCCAACAAAGACTCTTTGCATCAAGAAGCCAGAGAGCATGATGTGTATATTTTTCCTTCAATTTTTAAAAACTTGAATATATTTACTCGTCCTCTGCAGATCGGCGGCCTTAGATATCTGTCTTCCTGGTCCACTAATGAGAGAATAGTAAATGATTCAGTAGGTATCTGAACTAGCTTAACAAATGTCAATATATGCTATAAAAATAGAAAACTATTTCCCAAGTATTTAATGGGGCTTGCAGTATTTACTATGAATAACTCAATTCTGCTGTACATAAATAGAATATCTACTGATTTAACTGCATTCTACGGTTTGAATTCTGTAGAATACCAGCGACAGCTCATCCGACTATAATCTACTTTATAGTGAGTCATTATTTACTCCGTGACATGATAGGGTACAAAAATAAATTTCAGATGTAATATGAAAAGGTGCCTTTTAAATGTATTTTAATTATCCTCAAACTGTTGCATTCAACTAAATGATACTGTATAAAACAGTTATAACTGGGTCATAGCTAATAGACCTGAATCTCTTGCCTTGTTAAAGGTAAACATTAAACAGAAACCAGCAATAATTGACACACTCATTTCCCATATAGTTTTATTTGAAAGAAATGAAGAACACACATTTCAGCCAAAGCTGAGCACTTATAAGTCCCATTGTGTAGCTGTCTTACTTCAGCTCATCGGGTGTGTTTCTGATCCAGATGTTCCCTAGATAGATATCTACAAAAATCCTTAAGGGGATTTTGTTGGTGCCATAAAACCGTTTTGGTTTCCCTAAAACTTCCTTCAAATATTTTGTGTGTGGCAGAACAACCTATTTTGCTTTTTTTTAAGGAAAAGGTGGTGTTTTGGCTGGATTGGTGGGGAGTCTGGTGTCATTCCTATCTACGTGACCTTTTGGTGGGTGGGGAGATACGCCAGTGAGGGGCAGAGCAACAAATGTCAGTTTTTCTTCTTTATCGTTTGCTGGTTTCTACATCCACGCCCACACAGCTTTCTGCCCTCCATCCAAGCAAACAACAGGCATTACCAGAGCTCAGGGACACGTCACATCCACAAACCTTCAAGGAGGGTGGGAAGCAGGGCTGGTTAAAGATGTGGCTGGGGAGGAGATATGGCTTGAGGAGAGGTTAGATTGAGAAGCCGGAGAGATAGGGTGGGCAGTTTTGGTCCCTGGGCTTGAGGTTCCCCACTCCTTTGGCAATTCTTCAGAGAACTCTAGCCCAATGGTTGCCATTAATCTGATTTGAACTGATTTTATAATGAAATGATTTTAGAATGTTGTATCATTTTTCTGTTGTTAGCCGCTCTGAGCCGGGCTTCGGCTGGGGAGGGCGAGATATAAATTATTATTATTATTGTTGTTGTTGTTGTTGTTGTTGTTGTTGTTGTTGTTGTTGTTGTTGCTGCAAAAGTGAATCAAATAAACAGCAAATAACCTGCACTTTGTAACTGTAATAAGGTAATCATAATAAGAGATACTTGGGCCCCACATTTAAAACAGTATCATACAACTTCAAGCAGTCATGCATTTCCCCCAAAGAATCCTGGGAACTGTAGTTTGTTAAGTGTGCTCAGAATTGTCAGGAAACCCCTATTCCGCTCCCAGTACTACAATTCTTCGAGTTCCCTTGGATTGATTGTTGAACCACTCTGGGAATGATAGCTCTGAAAGGAGCTCTGGGAATAGGAGTCTCCAAATCATTCTCAGTGCCCTTTAACAAACTAGATTCCTCAGCATTCTTTGAGGGAAGCCCAAACCGTTTAAAGTGGTGTGATTCGGCTTTCCTTGTCTAGTGCAGATGGGTTCTCAGAATGCTAGAGGGTTTTAGTCAGCATGTCTGTTAAGGCACTTGTTTTATTCTGCTATGTTTAGGAACGCAGGGAGTTAAACTGGACTATTTGTCTGCTCTGACTGATCAAGGTCTTTCATATCTTTTCCCATCCTATCCTGTGAAACAAAACTGCCAGGGATTAGAACCAGGAATCTCCTATGCGCAAAAGCATGTGCTCTGCCCCTGAGCTACTACTACAGTTCCTGCCCCAGTTTTTGAAGTCCCAAACGTCTTTTTTCAAATCCTGTGTTCTTTCAAGTTCCATATAGGGACAAAGTGCTTCATCAACTGTATGAAAGGCTACGGTGCCAGCCAGCTCCACCAGTGCCTCCAAACATCTTGTCTCCGAGCTCCTTGAAGATAGCCTTTTGTGTTCATTTCGGAACATTAAACTACCAGATTTATTTTTATCTCACTTTGGGGCCTGTCTATTTCTAACATAAAGCCTGCAATTAAGATTTATTTGTGAGGTCTCTCTCATTTTTCCTTCTTATTTCTTTCTCTCTTATAAGGCATGAGTGCAGGGAACAAGCAGGTCTATGCTTTTTAATTTATTTTAAATGAGTGAACTTTTAAACCTCTGTATGCTGTCTTTTACTGAGTATAACAGAAATGGAAGTTTTCTTATAGTGTAACTACTCAGATTGACATTTTGTGACCTCCAAAAGTGATGTACTTCATCAGAGGGCCAGCAATAAGGACTGTGGCTGCTGGCACACTCTCCATAAGCTGAATCACAGGCAGAATATGCTCCATAACTTCCTTTACTGCAATGTGGACGGTAAGAGAGTTTTTGGTAGGGCAGTTTTTTTTACCCACCTCAACTTTTCTCTATGATTTCCTTATATGCAGGGACATTCCTCAAAGGACTCAGGGCCACAGGCCTGCAATGCAAATTTACACCTGCTAATTTAAATGCATACAGGCCACTTTGCAGAGGTAGAATAAATGAACTCTGACTCTTATATATTATTTGTAATATAATGTATGTAATTTCAGTATGTTCATATGTTTCAAACCTTTGTATCTTTTACCCTATATTTTGAGAAGGTTTATGTTCATCCATTTTAAATGTTTGATTTTAGCAGTATTGTGTACATTTTGTATTGTTTTATGGATTAAGTGCTATATAAATCTGGTTAAAATAAATAAGTAAACAAAATTTGTAATGTTCTTAGGCTGCTTTTCTAGGCAAATGCCCATTCACATTGGTTTGCTATCAAAAACAAAAGATAGATAAAAAGAACAATGCAAGAATAAAAGTACAGTTGTACCTTGGTTCTCAAACGGAGTCCGTTCCGGAAGTCTACTCGACTTCCAAAACGTTCAGAAACCAAGGAAGCCGCAGAAGCCACGTCGGACGTTCAGCTTCCAAAAATAGTTCGCAAACCGGAACACTCATTTCCAGGTTTGCGGTGTTCGGGAGCCAAAACATTTGAGAACTAAGCTGTTCGAAAACCAAGGTACGACTGTACAATAATGCAAATAATACAGATCTTTTAGAACTTGGAACTACAAGTTGGCAATACTACACATTATTATTATTATTTTTTAAACAATTTGGAGCTTAATTCTTTTCAACAGTCTCATGCCATCAGGAGTGACTCAGAACAATATGGTGCCACTTTGGGACCAAATAGACCAGCACAACCATCATGATAGAAAAGAAATTGGAAAAGCATCTCTTTCCTGACCTACTTTAATGAAAGCTACAAGCACCCCACAGCAGACACTAAGGGCCAAACCTTCTCCTGACAAAATTGGTTCACATAGTTCAGTATTAAATACACTGAAAGGCAGCGGCTCTGCTCTTCGGGATTTCAAACCTGAGGGTTTTCTCAGACCTACCTAGAGATGCTAGGGATCAAAAGTCAGGCTTTTTGCATGCAAAGCCTGCGCTCTACCTTTAAATGATGGCTCCAAGGGTAAACTAAGAATCTATATGCATTGGTACCAAAATGAAAGGGGCCACTGTAGGTGGGAGAGAAGGTCTGTCTGTGGCTCATTACCTCCACATATGGGTTTGCATTCTTTGCTCTTTTTAAATATAACATGTTTGCAAAGACCATTTATCATGCCCACACTAATTAAGCCATTTTTTTAAAGCTCCATCTCTAACGGCAGCCTGTTGTTCCATGTGCTGAAGCAGCGTTGCTAACGAGCTGACCTCCTGAATTTAGTTCTGCCGATTCCTTAATTCTGAATGGCCTTGCTTCTTGGCTTACCTGTGCAAAAGTGCCAAAGGAATTTTTCTAAAACACCTTCTTGCTACAGCTACCTCCTGTGCCCCAAACACTCCAGGAAATGAGAGTAAATGCTCTTGCTGAAAAATCTTTTTCATTGGGCAAATGAGGTAGAGGCAAGGAATTAAAGTAATTGACAAAAGAACATTTCACTGAAATGAAGAAAATACTTTAATGCATGACACATTCTACTTGCATCTGGGGAACCTTGTAAGAGTGGGAGGTTTTTGCCTTTTATTCTGTGGACTGGAGAGCTCAAGAAATCACAGAGGACTGAATGATGGCAATCATAAATCAGAAGCATTTCCCCCCCGATTCCTCTGAAGTATTGGTAATTAAAGCTTTAACGCTGGCTCTGTTAAAATAATAATAATAATAATAATAATAATAATAATAATAATAATAATAATAGTAATAATAATAGTAATAATAATAGTAATAAAAAACTTATGCTGGCATCTAGTTATTCAATGGGGACACAGGTGGCGCTGTGGGTAAAAGCCTCAGCACCTAGGACTTGCCGACCGCATGGTTGGCGGTTCGAATCCCCGTGGCGGGGTGCGCTCCCGTTGCTCGGTCCCAGCGCCTGCCAACCTAGCAGTTCGAAAGCACCCCCAGGTGCAAGTAGATAAATAGGGACCGCTTACCAGCGGGAAGGTAAACGGCGTTCCGTGTGCTGCGCTGGCTCGCCAGATGCAGCTTGTCACGCTGGCCACGTGACCTGGAAGTGTCTGCGGACAGCGCTGGCCCCTGGCCTCTTGAGTGAGATGGGCGCACAACCCTAGAGTCTGTCAAGACTGGCCCGTACGGGCAGGGGTACCTTTACCTTACCTTTTAGTTATTCAAACCATTATTCCAGCTTGGATCTGCTCTAGATAATGTGATGACATACCTACTTATATGTACAAATTTTGGTCTAGGTGATTAAAGGAATCAACCCATAATCTTGAATCACATAAGTGTTTTCCTAGTATTGTTAAACTGATGACAAAGTTTGTTTCTCTCTTTGTATGGTATGCAAATATACACCCACCCCCTATTTCTCAGCTGGGAATGTGTGTTAGTAATAATATCAATATTAAGCAATTACATACCACTTTAGAGTATATGTACAGTGTTTCATGCTATCTCAGTTTTTCACACAACAGTCCCTCCTTGTATATACTATTATTATCCCCATATGGCAGATGTTTGTGACAAAGTATAAAAGCTGTGTAAAACCTGTGATCATTACGGTTCCCATCACTTTATGGGACTGACCTTTACTGCAGTAAATTCAATTTTTAAAATGAGTATTGTTCTTGCTTGAATATCATCTGTGTTTTTATTCAATAAATTCTCTACCTGGGGAGAAAATTAGAGAGTGACATAGGTCAACTCCCATGACTTTATTATAGTTTGTAGTCAATGGCTATTACAATGTAACTCTCAGAAACAAACAAGATAATCAAAGACGTTTGTTCAGCAGATACATTTTCACAAATACAATTTGTTAAAAACTTAAAACTGCAGAGTTTCCCCAAACCATTCAAATAATAATAAATCCCCTTGGCAGTTTCAGATCAAAACAATTAGTCTGTAACTTACTCACTGCTAGAACAAATAATGGTTCCCTGTTGGTAACAGACTTGCCTATACTGACCAGTGGCCATTTAATTTTGAAATCGTCTGATTGACCACCTAGAAAATTCTGAAATGAATAGAAGAATCTATCCTTACGTGAGATGTACAAAAGGCAATACCACAAATTTTTTTTTTAATCTTGCCTGATCTGCATATACGAAGACGGTTATTTGTTAGCTTATTAAAAACATTCAGTGGTCAGTTATTTCTGTGGGCATAAAGTTGAAGCTGAGGGAATACGTTTAATGGCGGGGGATTAAAATTCTAACAGGTAAGCAGCCTTTTTATAGTCAGATTTAATCTTACTACAGTAATCCTGATATTTATGCATACTTTTATTACATTATAGCAACCTCATGCAGGTGTGGTGATGTCACCCATTTAAGACTGGTTTATGGGAATGTCTTAGAACCTCAGAAATAATGAGCTTACATGCAGCTGTCTCCCATTAAGGCTTCAAGGCCAGTGTCACAAAATAAGTGGGTGGAGGAGGTGAACACCCATGGTCTAAGTTCCCATAAAACCTGGATTGGTGGGAGCCAGCAAAGCCGAGGTCAGCGTCTATTTGGGCTTTTGACAGCATCTTGTTCTGTTGCTCAGCCTACTGAGATTTAAGTGTAAGCATTTATGTTAGCTGGATAAGTTAGTGTTTGTTGTTTTCTTACCTTCCAAGCTATTTTAATCTGTGTAATTATTTGGAGCTTTTCTCTCCTGTAGAGTTTAGTTTTAGTAAAGTTTGTGTATGATTTCATGACATTTGGTCCTGTCTGAGTTCCTGAACCCTTTAATTTTGACCATGCTTTTCGGAGCAAGGGTCATCCACCACAGTGGAAAACTAAATTTTAATTGCCTCAAAATGAATGTGCCATAAAAGCATTTTTGCAAAAATTAAGCCCCATGTACTTAAATGAATGACACTGTTTGATGGTATGATCACCCAGGATCATGTTATGTCCTGGGGCTTCCCTAATTCAGCCCAATTCCATCTGTACAGCTAGGGGCACAACACAGCTGAGCAGAGGTGAAATATGAGTGGTGCAGAGAGGTGATGGAAGATTATTCAAGACCCAACAACATTCCTGGGCAGATGTTCAGCTAGGAGTAATTAGAAAGATGAGCATGCACACTATGCCAAAAGGGTCAGGAAGAGCACTATGTATCTTTTTACAGCTGGGTCCTAAACATATGCAGTTGAAAGTTGTTAAAATGGACCTTGCTAGGCCTCTAGAATCAGAAACTACAGCGAACTTCAAGCACACGGTACAGCAGCCATGAAATAGATGGCATGTGTAACACTCTGTCACTTTTGTGCTGCTTAGTCAACTTCACTGCTGGTCACGTGAGACCTTGGCATCCTTCAGGATGATAGGATTGGAAGGTGACCCAAGGCTGTCAGCATTATGACATCTTATCTACCTGAAGAAGGCAATAGCCATGAAACCAAAACAAAGGAGAAACCATGGCATGTTTTGGAAAATCAGTGCTGCTGTGTGTCACAGTTGCCTTGTGTGAAGAACTGCTGATCAAGCAAGGGTCCCTGTTACATAAGTCTCATTCCTGCTTGATTTTGGTAATTCATAGTCTTAGGGCCACATTAAGAATGGCATTAATGCTAAAGATGGGAAAGTCCATCTCCTGGTTCAGTTCCTGATCAATATAAAGTGTATAGAGAATAATTTTCTGTCTCTTCACACTCCTTCCTGCAACCTGCTGCCTAGTCAGCTCTGCTCTGCTTAGGCAAAGAGCATAATATGTACTGCCCCAGACTGGTAACTCTGAACTTTATTCCAACCTGTGGATATGCTTGTGAATTTATAACTTCTATTTCACAACTAGATGGGCTGAAGGGCGTTAGGAGACTATTTTAACAATGTTAGTGACTTTGATTGCTTTGTTAATACAATTGCAATTTTTAAACTAATGACATTACCATGATTTACTCTTATTATTAAACCATACATATATTATTTTCTACTATATTGTTTTAAGTTGCTTTATTTCATGCAGATGTCATATTTATTTATAATATTTGCTTGCTGCCAACTTAAATAAAATATCAAGGCAGTATATAACAGTATATACAATAAACATATAGACAACAACAAATTAAAATAATAATTAAAATGACTGGCTGATCAAGAAAGTTTGGACAACTGCATAGGTCTGTCAGCATAAAAAGATATCCGAGCAACACTTGAAAGTCATCAGCAAGGATGCTAATATCATTATTGTCTCAAAGCATTTTACACCAGTAAAATGACTGATTCGTTTCAGTTACAATTCTGAGTCTGTGGTTTTTATTGCTGGTCATAATTCATTCCATCTCACTGGGCCAATTATTGTTGTTATGTTGGCCAGATATTGATATAGTATGCACTAGTGTTAATTGGATCCCTGAATTAACAAAAGTAATTCCCACTCTCCCAGACCTCTCCATATTTCTGTTAAGATGATAATGATTTTCTTTATACCTCGCCCACTGGGCAGCTTATAGCATATAGAAAACATAGAGCATTATAAACCTCTTGATACAGGGTTGCCTTCAGTTGTGTAATTCTTTATCTCCTTGACTTCTGACATCTTTATCAAGGAGATAAAGAATTGCACAACTGAAGGCAACTCCTTCAGGATGTCTTCATGCAATATCTGCGCAGTTATTAATCTATTGTGTAGGATTCAGAGGACCTTTTCTCAAGCTAATGCTTCTCTTGTGTGGATATATCACATTACCCAACCCTCAATCTCTAATATTTTGTGACAGGGGAAATTGAGATGCTTTCATCCTTTCAAGCTAGCTCAGCAAGTATGGTTGCAGAGAAGTGGTTAAGTGGCAAACATTGCAACGTTAGCATGAGTATGGTGCTAACAGGAAAGGCCACTTTTTTCAATGTATGCTGGAATGGCAAATTAAATGTGTTCATAAATTTATTACTGTATTTCACTGGTGTTTTTTTTTTTTTTTTGCTATAGCATCTAACTTTAGTTCTGCACCAAAAAGTGGAAAACAGGTACTTTTAATAAGCATTTTTAACAATTCCAAACACACTGGTGTGTTTCATCAATGGTGAATTTCAGGACCTATATCTCAATAGTGACATCTAGTGGGGGAAAAAAGAATTTTCCCTTACCAATTGCTTGAGCATCTGTGAATATCCTTCCTTACCTTATTGGCCTTGAAAACTCTGATTAACCCCATTTTTAAACATAAACAACAGTGGGATTTCTTGGCTGGAGGCTGGGCCTCTTCTGATCCAAAAGATGACAGGGAATTAGAAATTAAAAATAATAAAAATGCTGGAGGCTGAATGATCATATATGCAGGTGTGGCAGATACCGTCACTGACAGGTATGAAATTTGAACAACAAAATGAACAGTATTTATTTACTTAGGAAAACAAGACATCAAACCTGCCCTTTTCTATTAACATAAACAAATCTAGATTGATTTAGCTTTAATCAACAACATTGGCCAAAATTAATAGGCTTTATTGAAGGAAGTGATGTACATGCATGGGACTGAACCAAGTCTGCCACTATAGCTTTGATTTTAATATCACAGCAATTGGCACTGCTGAAAAGATAAGCTGAGTAAGATGAATCCGTTCACACATTCGCCTGCAGTCATCAAGCAATGAGGACCTGAGGGATTCTTCCAGTTGTGCATTAACCTAAAATGTACTTCTGTTTGCCAGTAATGTGGTCTATGGCATGAACCGAGTTGCTCTGTGCATGTCTTTCTGTATATAAAAACAAAAATAATTATCACCCCAGTGGTTTTCGCCATGGCTTGATATCTATTGTACTATATCTTTTTTTAACCTTGAGCAAAGATTACCGAAATAGCTGAAAAGGGCCTTTTAAAGCCATCGGAAAAGCACCTCTGATGCAATGCTATACACAGATGCTTCATTTTTCAGATCTATTTCCACCGTCTGTTCTCCTACACCCCAGTGCTAATTCTGACCTCAGAAACACCCTACTAATTTTCTCGTCAGCCTTTTCAAAAGCTCTTGCAGGGGCTCAACACCAAAAGCTTGAGGGTGTGGCCGCTGCGTGCCACCAACGATTTCCTTCTACAAATGTAGTCCGCATTTTGCATGAGTCATGTTCCCCCCCAATAAGGTCACCAAAGAAGTCCGGTTAAAATTAGCAGAGAGCTTATGGTTCCTAAGGTTAGCCTTCCTGGTTTCCTTCGAGTCCAAGCTTGAAGAGCAAGTCCCCTTTTGACAGACCCCGCAGCTGAGCAAACACGCACAGGGTTGCGCTCTCTCCGAATTGCTGCCTGTGCTGCTTCGCCCGGGGCAGTTTTAAGCTATTTAAAGGGGCTTGGCTTCGGGGGAATCAGCCGCCACACGCTTCGCTTGCAACCCGACCGGTTGCGGCGGCGGCGAGGGAAGCCGTCCCTCAGCCCTTTCCCCTCCTGGGGGGCTCTTCGCCCGCCCTCCTGCCCGGAGAGGGCCTATTGCGCGTCAGCCCCTTACAGCTTCTGGCTCCCGAGGCAGAAGCCGGAGCGTTGGCTCCCGCCGGCCAATAGGCGCTCGCGATACTCAGCGCTTCGCCCAATCGCGCGCTCCTTTGCTCCGCTGTCCTCAACCTGCCCTGTTCCGTCTCCTCCTGTGAGGGTTTTGCAGCCGTGGCCGATTCCTTCCCTGGCTGCCTTGGGCTCCGCTCTCTCCCCTCCGCCGTCAGTCGCCCTGGCTCGGCCCGGAGCCCTTCGGAGACACTGAGGATGAGCTTGCGCGGCCCCCAGCGCGTGTCCTCTTGCGACCGTCCCAGCCCATTCATCTAGCGACTGGTGAGGGGGGAGGAGCTGCGCGCGGGGGGGGGGAGAGACTCAGGTGGGTGGGGGGGGGAAGAGGGCGGCGGTGGGAGGGAAGGCAGGCATGAAATAACGTCCCGACTTCGTCCCCCAGCCTCCCACCCCCCACCTACGACCCTCGCCCAGGCAGTGGCCTGGGGGCTTCTGGCAGCTGCATGGCAGGTAGGAATTCAACAGGTGCAGACGGTCCCAGTATGGGCAGGCGTTGAACGGAAGAGCTGCACCGATTGCATTTCTCCTCGCCATGCAGTTTTTTTTCCAGACTGCAGAAGCTCTGCCCGAAAAATAAAAGATGGCAATCTGTGGGGTGGGACACACACACACTTCAGGAAAACTGAAGCTGGGCACCTGTATTTTTATATAGGGGAAAAGAGGCCCTTGTCTCTCTCTCTCTTCCACCCCCTCCCCCCAAAAATAAATTGTATATGGAAATACATTTTCTGGATGCTTCTTCACCTAGTTTGCAGGATTTACTTTCAGGGCCACTACTGTGCCCTGTGGTTCCTTAACATTTTGCTAATAGGATTTGTAATTTGAACTCTGCTGCAAAACTCCATTGGGTAGTGTTGCTTTCATTGGTTCCAAGGGCAACATGCTGAAGGCCGTTTTGCATGACGGTTTATTTCTGACAGATAATGCTGAGGACACCTTCCCCTTGAATGTTTACACTGTCTAGGTCAGGAACACCTTGCTCTCCTTACTTTGATTGTGGGATAACTTATTGCATACGCACTCGCAGAGCAGGTCATCTCTGTTTAATGGAATGTACAGCTTAGAAAGAAAAGTACTGACAATACAGTGAGCAAAAGGAATCTAATATTCTTGGTTGTATAGGCAGAGTTCAGACCTCTGAATCTTGATTGTGTACATCAATCACTCTGAAATGTTCACAAGATGCCCCAAGTCTGTTAATGAATTATGACATCTTATTGTTTTATTTTGTATTGTTGTTTTAATATTGCATTGATAATCAATTTTTATGAAATTGGACCTTGAATTAGACCTGCAATCAGTTGGAGAATAAAAGTTATACATGTCCAACTTGCTGCTCACATCAATACATTGACTGCAGCATCCTGCAGCAGGTCCACATCAAGTACATTACAATGGTCTATTCTGGAAGCTGACGGAGAATGGATACCTGAAGCCATACTATCCCTGTTCAGAAAAGCCTGTTGTAATTGGTGCACCAACTGAAGCCGGACATAAGCACTCTTAGCCATTAAAGTCACTTGGGACACAAATGTCCATAATGGTTCTAGAAGCGACCTGCAAACTACAAACCTGCTCTTCCAGGGGGAGTGCAACTGCATCTAGAGCAGGGTATTGATATCAATAGGGTTGTCCACTTCCCTAACAAATGCCATTAACCAGGTGACCAAGGCAGTTTTGATTGCAAAACCAGGACTGAATGCAGATTTAAATGGGTCTAGTTCAGTGGTTCCCAACCCTTTTTTGGCCATGCCTCACCTAAGCATCTCTAAAATCCTGATTCCCCGCCCCCCATGACATATAATTCTTATTCAAAAAGTGAACTCCTATTCACGTGGAGGAAGCCTAAAAGGCCATTAACTGTTAATAACTCATTCTCAAATTGTCCCCCTTAAAAATCAAATTGCCCCCCTGTGGGGTGTGTGCCCCACATTGGGAACCACAGGTCTAGATACACTGTTTCATCTAAGCATGTATCCCACTAACACCTTATCTATCACCTTGCCCAAGTAGTGATGAGGGTGGTAGTGATTAAATGCAAATTTGGAGACAATGACATCAAACCAGCGTTTTTTCTGTATCCCCCTTCACACCTTGTCTATTTCCTCTTGAGCCATTTTCAACTGCTCCTTACAATGGCCTTCCCCCAAACCTTGTGCACTCCATGCATGGTGGACTCCATCTCTCAGTTCCTGCCAGTTTAGCCAGTAGAAATGATGAGAATTGTAATTCAGAATGTCTTGAGAGTAGCAGCTCAGCTGCAGTGGTGGTTTCAGAGCAGTGATTTAAAAATAACTCCTTGGGAATGAAGACATTGTGCTGATTTTTGGAAGTCTCCTTTTTATTGAACTTGAATATTCAAAGGACTAAAGGCAAAACCTTAGCTA
Source organism: Podarcis muralis (assembly GCF_964188315.1). Classification (NCBI taxonomy): domain Eukaryota; kingdom Metazoa; phylum Chordata; class Lepidosauria; order Squamata; family Lacertidae; genus Podarcis; species Podarcis muralis. The sequence goes on from NC_135657.1 coordinate 80,881,102, forward strand.
CTTGATTATTCCCTAGTCAAAAGCCTAAAAGCATGAGAAGAAAGGAGTAGAGAATTTAATATTGTAAGCATGTCCAATCCAAGATTCTACTTCTTCCAAGTTGGCAACTCAACTGAGCAAACAATCTGAAGGAAGCATAACATAAGCCATATAAGCAAGTGCACTAATAACTACTGAGAATTCAGCCTTAAGGAAACATAGGATGCTGCCCTATACTGAGTGAAACCATAGGTCTTTCTGGCTCAGAATTGCCCACACTGACTGGCAGCAACTTTACAGGTTTTCAAATGGCAGCCTCTCTCGGTCCTACCTGGAGATACCAGGGATTGAACCTGGTACCTTTTGTATGCAAACATGTGTTTTATTACTGAACCATATCTCTTCCTCTGGAGTGTTTCTGCTATAGGACAAGAGCTTGTATTGATAGAAGCTATTTGGTATTGCTTTTTGACTTCCTGGGATCCACAATGGCCTGGGGTTTGATCAGAGACTTCTTTGTTCACAGTCTCCTCACTGTACCCTTGCTGTTGTTTGTGGACATCTGGGTGTTGTGGGGGCGGGGGGGGGCAGAGTCTGTGCCAATGCCTGCTTATATTGTTGTGTTGCATGGTTGTTGACACTTTAAAATTGGGTTCTCTCCTTTAATGGGTGGAAAGGACTGTGGGGCTGGTACATAGCATACTGTTGTTTGGCATTAGAACAAATAAATGATTCTAGTCTTTCTTGCATGACTGGCCACTCCTGTTTTTTTCCTATTACCATATTACCTCCCCTTGGAGGAGCAGGTTTGTAGTTTGCAGGTTGTTCCTAGAACATTATTGACATTTGTGTCCCAAGTGACTTTAATGGCTAAGAGTGCCTATGTCCAGCTTCAGTTGGTGCACCAATTACGACAGGCTTTTCTGAACATGGATAGTATGGCTTCAGTTATACATCTTCTGTCAACTTCCAGAATAGATCATTGTAATGCACTTGATGCCTGGCGTGCTCTGGTCCATGGGGTCACGAAGAGTTGGACACGACTAAACGACTAAATAACAACAACAATGTACTTGATGCTGCAGCCAATGTATTGATGTGAGCAGCAAGATGGTCATGTATAACTTCTCCAACTGTTTGAAACCAGTTAATATGTCTGTTTGTTCATGGGGAAATTGAATTGGGTTTTTTTTTATTTGTAGCTTTAAATTGCCTGATCTGTTTCCTTTGCCAATAAGTTTTGTAGTTCTGTTTTGTACCTCCTGTGATTGTAATAATAGAACAAATACCTGTAGAAGTAAATGAGCTACCTGATACCGTTACCTGCTATAACTATTACAGTTCAGAGATTGCTTTGCTTGCCCCTTTAAATTCTCTTTAAATTTTGTTGGTGCAACTTTACATCAGCATTGGTTAGACCAGAGGTAGTCAACCTTTTTATACCTACCACCCACTAATGCATCTTTCTTGATGGTCAAATTTCCTTACTGCCCACCAGTGCTCAATGGAAGGAGGTTCAGCTTGTGCCTTAGAACCACCTACCGCCCACCTAGAATCCTGAAACGCCCATTAGTGGGCAGTAGGGACCAGGTTGACAACGCCCACTAGTGGGCAGTAGGGACCCGGGGTTACACAAGACCACTCCCATGCTTCCTTCCAGTTTCTCTTCCGAAACAGTCTTTGGAGTGATTTTGCCCAAGAACAAGGGCTCGAGGTTTCCCAGACCTGTTCTGCTGCACAAGGAATGACTTAGAACTAGCTTCTTAAAATCATACAGTTTTTAAAAATCAAGAGGTTACACAAAGTCCTTGCTGTGAAATAGGTGTCTGTCAATCATAAATATAGGTGCTACATTTGGGCCACTGCACAGCACAAGCAGAAAAATAAGTGCTTTGCAAAAAAATGCCTACAGAGCAAATGGCTTCTTTGGTAGTAAGGCACACTGGTTTTAAGAGCTTGTGTTAGTGTAAGTGATTCTACAAGACAGGTTTGCTGGTATTCTTGGTTGTTTTTACTAGTGTGGTAGCAAAAATGTAATTTGGGCTTCACTATTTCCGTGCGCTGCTCTGGTTCGCCAGAAGCAGCTTAGTCATGCTGGCCACATGACCCGGAAGCTGTCTGCGGACAAATGCTGGCTCCCTCGGCCAATAAAGCCAGATGAGCGCCGCAACCCCAGAGTCGGTCACGACTGGACCTAATGGTCAGGGGTCCCTTTACCTTTTTATACTGTAATTTTGTGTACAATGAGCCTTTTAACTGTTTGATTCTAAATGAAAACTTGTTGCTATTGATTACATGTTTAGTCATAAAAGAAGCATTTCCTGATTGGCTGCAATGTGAACCTTGTAGTAACAACATATAACATCTGTGTGATTTTAAAAATATTTTGCAAATATTATTTGTTTGCTTGCAAAACATGAAATTTACTTACTTTGTAACACTACTTGATTGCCTTTTCTGTAACACCATAGTAAAAAGATATTTGTAGATAGTAGTTGAAAAGCAATGTAGGAGATTACCTGTATTTCTTTAAATTATTAGATGCACACTTTCCTACCTTTTGGAAGCATCTGGTGTTGATCATATTTGAGATGAATCATAACTTTCCAGTAAAAGCATGCATTTCCCCCCATGACCTGATCTGCTTGGATAGTCATTTTTGTTTTAATGTTCATGATCCCTTGAATTCTGCTTTGTATTAAGATTTCTTTTTGATGTGTCTTACCTAGAGATTTTTAGTTTTGTGCTCATTTCCATGACAGGTGGATATATTACTGTTAAATAATAACCTATTGCCCACTTCATTGGCAAGGAATGCAGGCTGGCTTACAGTGAAACAGATATGTGAGCCAACATTTGCATGTTGAATTTGTCTATCACTATTACACAACCTGTGAAGCAACAGATAAGAGAGAACTGCTGAGTCAAAAATGCTTCATGATGTCAGCAGTTTCCTTTTTTTTATAGCAAGTTCCTAAATAGTACTCTGACTAATGTTGTCCTGCCTTCCAGTTTGTTCCCTCTGTGCCCTTTACTGTCAACTCAACAAGTTAAGTAAGTGCTGCTAACCCACTTTTGGATTGTGGAGTTTGGCAGTTACAATACATTAGCTGTATGTTTTGTCCCTTCAAACTGCCCTTCCCAGTTGAGAAGTATAGTTTTGAAAGGGAGGCATTTAAGTTTTAACTTGACAGCCATTGAAATAAGTGATAAAATATGCTTGCCATTATAAATCTTAGTGCTGCAGATGTCACAGAGTGTGTGTGAATTATTAATATACAATATAATTCATTGCAAATTGACAGGCTGTCTTTGGCATTTGATAGTTTGGTTCCACTTCAAGTATTTGATGGTTATATAACCAATATTTGATATTCTGCCCTTTTCCTCTAATAGGATGATAAGACTCAGTGGTTCTTTGAAAATATCATAGGTGATGGGGTGAAATATTTCCAAATCAACACTAATTATGAAGTTTGAGAGTTTGTAGTGAAAATTACCAAAATTTATGTTAGCCATGCTTATATATAATGTTATTTCTACATTGCCCATGTTTTTTTTTAATCAAGTGGTTTATAATTTTATAAATAAATACATATAAGCCTACATGGCCACAGGGAGAAGAGCAGAGAAAAAAAATGCCATGGTGCATCTTTAACAGTGAAACTGGACACCTTCATCTGCTCCAGCTGCAATAAAACATCTCTCTCCCATATTGGTCTCTACAGCAACAGTAGGCACTGTAACTCTCTTTGAATTTACCCCCGTTGGTGCGCTCTTCCATTGTCTCTCAAGACAGATGGATGCCAACAACATGCCTACACAATTTGAGAGCTGGCTAGTGTAGTGGCTAACAGGGTGTGGGGGTACAGGTGTCTCACAGACAGATGCACAGAGCAACTTCATTTGCAAGTACACTTTAACATTGAAAAGTAGTGAAGGCAGGTTCTTGTGAAATGCAATCAGTAAGCACACATATCACTTCAAAAATGAAAAGGAACAGGTTGTAGCCCAAGTCCTTTTTGCCTGATTAAACATGAGGCCAGGCATATAAAGAAGCATAAAGAAAACATTACCCGTGTGAGGTTTATGTACTTAGTGTCACATTTAAACCTGTTCGTAGGTGTCTACATGTGCATAGGCACCTTAGTTTAAATAGAACACCAATTGCATGAAATCCCATATGGGTACTCTCTCTGTGTGTGTGTGTGTGTGTGTGTGTGTGTGTGTTTACATGCTGGTGTCATATTTAAAAATGGACACGAGTGTGTGAAATATGAGGCAGGGCAAGTCAGAGACCATATAAAACTTGAAACAAATATGATGATGAGTTGCATCAGGCACCAAGCCACAACTGCTGGTAATGAGCAAGTAAGAAAAGTCCCTAGTTAGAGTCTATTTCTGTTACATGTCTGGCAATAGCCTCCTGGTTGCTTTGCAGTTTTGGTCAATTTTAATTCAGCATTTGAATTTTTGTCTCTTCTACATGAAGACTGGTATTCAGAGGGATACTGCCTCCAACAGTGGGGGCAGAACATAGCCATCATGGCTAGTAGCCATTCTGAATTTGTCTGTTCTTCTGAATCCGTCCACGGTGTCCATGACTATATCTTGTGGGTGTTTAGCTAGCACTGTGTGAAGAAGTACTTGAAGGAAGAGCCATAGCTCAGTATTAGAGCATCTGCTTTGCATACAGAAGGTCCCAGGTTCAGTCCTCAGCATCCCTAGGTAGGGCTGAGAGAGAGCTCTGTCTGAAACCCTGGAGAGCCGCTGATGGACCAGTGGTCTGACTAGGTATAAGGCATCTTCCTTGGTACTTTGTTTTGTCTGCCCTAAATCACTCAACATTCACCTTCATTGGATATCCTTGAATTCTAATAATGAGAGAGGAAAAAAAGACTCCCTATCTGTTTTCTCCATACTGTGCATCATATTTGCCTTTCTATCATGCTCCTCCTTATTTGCTTCTTTTTTAAATTAAGAATCCCCAAATGTTGTAACTTTGCATCATAGGAAACTTGTTTCACCCCTTGATCATTTTAGTTGTCCATTTATGAACTTGCTCCAGCTCTACAGTATCTTTTTTGAAACAAATTAAACATTATTGAGACTTAGGAGTCATAGAGTGAGATACTTTATCAAAGCATAAGATGCTGAGATGGATTTACTTTCTGTTTTCTATAAGTTCAGTTGTATGTTCAGTTATATGTATGTCACTTGTTGCTCAAGTCTGAAAGCCAAAGTTGGAAGGGGGAGATAGAGTTAATATTGCCTGAGCATCATGTGATTTATGAAAATTTTGAACAGTGCAGTGATGAACAAAGTTAACTTGAGGATATAAAAATGCAAACAAGGTATGGATGTAGTATATCTCCAAAAGCAAGTTCATATAATATGTCAGTAAATTAGTTAGTGAATATGTAGTACCTGGGACAAAGATTAAATATACTTAAATGTATGTATAAATAGAATAGAAGCATGTGGTTTAAATCTTGTTTATTTCCATATCTTTTTTTAAAAAAAAATGTGTTGGTACTTATTATTTTATTATTTATTAAATTTGTCAGTCACCTTATCTTGCTCAGGGCAACCCAAAGCGATTTACAGTCAAACACAGACAATGAGCCCCACATTGATACTTTCAAACCAAGAGGAAAGAGAAATACATTAAAAACATCCCACTTCTGAAAGGTCACTGTCACAGATAATTAAAGGCCAAAGGCCTGGTTATAAAGGATGGTTTTTGTCTGGCGCCTAAAGATATATAAAGATGGAACCAGGTGAGCCTCTCTGGGGAGAGCATTCCACAAATGGCAAGCCACTACAGAAAAGTCCTGTTCTTGTGTGGCCCCCCTCCAGACCTCTCATGTAGAGGGCTCACGAAGAAGAAGCAGGCATAGCTTGTGTGTCTGTATGATTTAGTTATTGCTTGTGTGGTACAAGAAAATGCTTGAAGAGTGAGGGTTCCCAAAGAGATGGGGGATAGGGGTAGGTGTAATGGTAAAAACTGAAGTGTCTGCAGAACACAGAAGGCACATCTTTCTGGTCTTAGAAATCCAGTTCAGAGTTTCAGTTTTCTGTCCAAATGTTTTGTGCTTCTTCCTATATCTGGCATAGTTGAACGTAAAATGTCAATGTGATGTCTGGGTGGCATGCACATATAATATAAATTGTCTGTTTGCTCTAGCACAATTAACATAGTATTCTCTTTGCCAGTGAGGAATGGGGGCGGAGTGGAGTTTCACATAAATTCCCAATTTGCATCTGTATTGGAACTGTTTAAGATGTTGTTTTGTTTTTGTTTTATACATTGTTTGCTCCCCTCATCTCCTTTAAGAGGGAGGCCAGGAAAAAATAATCAATCAATCAATTAATAAATCCTTGAAACACAGTTGCTGATATTCAGAACCTTTCCTAATCTCATTTTTCTCCCATTTCTCTTCTTGCAGATCTCCCTTGCAATTATGGATATCTGAAAGAACTAGCCAGTGTGGAGGGGGAATCCCCCTCCTCACACCTTTATTGCCTTTTGGAAATTTTTCTTCCTTGACTATAATACGGTATTTTGTAGATAAAGAAATGAACTCTTGAATTTATATCGATGAAAATATTTATTTTTTTAAGTGCCAAGCCTTAACAGCACAATAATTCCCATGGCAGCTTTCTGCAACTGAATAAAGACTGTACCTGAAAATCATGATTTTCTTGTGAAGAAGGGGCACAAAGCAGAGTTCCCTTGTGTGTGTTTTACAGGGGTTTCTCTTGTACAGTGGAGTAGTGCAGTAAAGCGTAAGATGAGTTCTTTGATGCCTGACTGTACTTTGAAGTGTCGATCACTGCAGCATGCTTTGGATATCGTTTCTGTCATAACTCAAGGGAGTGAAGGCCAAATCAAGGCCTTCCTCACTTCTCACTGCTACAATGCTGCAACAAGCAAGGATATCTTTGGCAGGAACGCCCTTCATCTTGCCTCTTCCTGTGGTAAGAAAGGGGTGCTAGACTGGCTGATAGAAACAAATGGAGTGGATTTGTTGGCAAAAGACAAGGAGTCGGGATGGACAGCTTTGCACCGTGGCATTTTCTATGGTCATATAGACTGTGCGTGGTCGCTACTGAAGGTTGGTATTTTGCAATTCTTAGTGCCGTTATGAATATTCATTTGGCCTCATGACTTTAGAAACCAAGCGCTGAGCAAAATCAGACTGTACTGTATATAAGCAGTTGGATGGACCCCAGTGTAGTACTCAGGTGAACTTTATGTTAATGCAAGCATTTATTCTTGTGCACCAGAACGTTCTTTCTCTGCTGGGGAGGGTATCTGGGGAGAAGCAAGGAAAGTAACTACAAGTGAAAATCCTTGCGCTGATGGAATACCGCCCACTTCTGCCAAATCCCATGTGGTCATTCTTTCAGTTGCACATATCTTTTTATCAGGTTGTCATGGTTTGTTCAAATAAAATCAAACTAGATTGTTCTGTTGAATAATATGTAGGGGGAAAATCTTAACAGGAAGCCTTCTGTATAATGTTTGAGTCTGATGTTAAAACAAATCATTCCCTGCCATTGTAGGCAAGGTGGAGTCAAGGTGAGCTACAGATGGCTTCAGGTTTGCTCTAGGTTTTTGTCTGTTTGTCTCATTGTTTTCTTTGTGATCCATTTGAAGTTGTTTTCAACTGAAGAACAGTTCTAGGTTCTCCTGATTAGTCTTCTCTAAACTGGTCTCCAAATGTTTTGGACTGCAGTTCACAACACAGTTGTGCATTCTGGGACTGATGGGAATTGTAGTACAGTGCATCTGAAGAGCACCAGGTTGGGCAAGGCTGCTGTAGGGCTTTAAATGTAACTAGCCCCAATTTGAATTGTTCTTGCTTCCTTTTTTTGTTACAATTATTTATAGCTCTTCTTCACGATACATGCTCTAACCAACTGAGCTACCTAGCTATCCAAATAATTCCAAGGGAGCTTACAAATAAGAAAATACATTAATGCAATGCAATAAAAATATATACAGATAAACGTAATTATTACGCTCCTTTCCATAGAGCACTCAATGGTAGAAGGCCCTGTGAGAGGAGCAGATCATTCAGCTGAGCCATGCGCAGAGGTGACCTTTAATTAAAAAGTTTTGGGAGCTGGTTTATAATGGACTAAAAAAAATGTTTAAATACACCTTTGTCAAAAAACCTGAAGCTTTTCTTTTGGGGATGATTGGTAATGAAATCAAGAAAGAGGATCAGATATTATTCCAGTATGCAACAACAGCTGCTAGAATATTAATAGCACAAAATTGGAAGACAACTAATGTCCCAACGGTAAGAGATTGGCAAAATAAATTATTCGAATACATAGAATTGGCAAAAATGACACAAAAAATTAGAGACCAGAAAGAAACAAAGCTTATTAAAGAATGGAACAAATTTATAACATATATCGAAGCAGATTTGAAAAATTTAAAGATCACAGTAGGCTCAATATAACCCTACGACGTGCAGATATTCTAAAGTGAAATTGCGGGGGGAAATCCTTTGTTACATAACCCAAAACCGAGGTGGAGGGAAGTCAATTAGTTGTATGATGTTCTTGTTTTTTTCTTTTTTTGTCTTGTCTGTTTTATTCTTATTTTTATTTTTTTGTGATGAATTTGTTCTGTGTGTATCTGTGTTTATTTAATAAAAATCAATAAAGAGAATTAAAAAAAAGAGAGAGGAGCAGATCATTCAGCTGAGGCATGCGCAGAGGTGGCCTTTGCTTGCCTCTCGCAGGATCTTTCTCATAGATCAGTTGCCTCCTCAGCTGTTGTTGGACTACAACTCCCATCGCCCCTGTTTACTAGTCCTGCCAGCTAGGGATGATGAACGTTGTAGTCCAACAACAGCTGGGGACCCAAGTTTGAGAAAAAATGACACAGATCATGTGTCAGTGGACCCCTTTAAGCACAACAGGATATGTGCTCAATGCCTACATAACGTTAGCCTAGCAGCTGCCTTCAAAGGCAGCTCACAGCATATAACACATTAGACCCATCTAAGGAGAACTGGGGGTATATGTAGAGGTGCCACAGCTGGTAGAAGGAGCACCCTTCCATCGTCAGGCTATGAATCTGATCTTTGGAGGGAGTCCCTCATCCCCCAACCAAAACATAAAACTGTTCACCAATAATACCTGTGTCTTGGGAGGATGGTGCTTCAGTTTATGAGTCTATTGGAGGTTTCAGACACCTATAGAAATATGAATGAGGTAATTTAGATTAGAATATGGATGAAATAAGAAAAGAAACCGGGTTATCAGTTTTCACTTCCTCTCCTCTTTCTCTCCTCCCTTTGCTCTCAGCATGGTGTCAACTTGTATATGCAGGATAAAGAAGGCTTGTCTGCTTTGGATCTTGTAATGAAGGACAGACCAGCCCATGTCATTTTTAAGAATACAGGTATGTCACCATAAGAGGATCATTATGCTTACTGATACAGATTTGAACATTAGGAAATAAATATATTTTGAACATGCAGAAAAAAAGCTATATTTTAGAAAATGTATGCTTTATGAAGTGCAGTGTAATGTTAGGTGTTGGATGCTGGGTTTGCCTCTTCTCTGAATCCAGAGGGGCCTAAATCGTACCTTAAAACAGCAGGTTGAACCTACATTTATTGAAACTGTGTGTGTACATGCATGCCTGTTGGTACTTAAGCGATGTTCAGTGACTTAGTTCTCTTCCATATATATCTTGAGAATGTTGGCATTATGTTATTTTATGTAAATGCTCAGGTATGTAATTTTGTTGTAATAAAAAAACATAGTCTTGAGTTTTCTAGGCCTTTTGCCTAGTTTTGCAGGATATCTGGAAAGAATCCATTCAACAGAAAGTAGAAGTGCATTTAAAATAATGCATCGTGTGCATATGTGAATGAGGATTCAAATGGAAGTCATGATTTTGTCTTAGATCCCACAGATGTCTACACCTGGGGAAACAATATAAATTTTACTTTGGGACATGGTGGTCAACAGAGTAAACATCACCCTGAGCTGGTGGATCTCTTTCCTAGGAATGGCGTTTATATTAAACAGGTAATTAATATATATACACATGCCGGGCTAGCATGGCAAACTCCCTCAAGCCCCTTCAAAGCATTTATTTCAAAGCAAATATAGGGCTTAGTCCCAGGTCTTAGACCTTAGAATCCCAGTTTATCATGTGTCTTTGCTTCACTTCTGTCCTCCATCCTCTTCCCCTCTTTTTCTGTGACCTACAAAGCAGAAACAGCCCATTCCCTGCTTCTGTTCTTCCACCCTCTCTCAATACACCTGGCATTAAATCTCAATAGCTGGTGTGGGTGGGGAAGCAAGCAGCCTCGGCATCTTCTCTACTCTAATCAGTTGGTTTGTTAGCGTAAGTACACGCCTTTCAGCATTTCCCTTTCCGAAGAAAATCTGGTTTAGTTATTGGAATTTTCTCTGTTCCTTTTGTTAGTTCGTTATATATTACTTCATGGTGATGATAATAAGTAATGTTAATTCATGATGCAGCTCAAGTAACATCATTAAGGACCTTTTCCTCTCTCTCATTTAGGTGGTGCTCTGTAAGTTTCACTCGGTGTTTCTTTCCCAAAAAGGACAAGTATACACATGCGGACATGGTCAAGGAGGACGCTTGGGTCATGGTGATGAACAGACTTGCTTGGTATTTTAAAACAAATTACTAGGTTATGAAAAAGAACTGGTTTCAAATATTGTATTTGGTCCACTGAGCCATCTTTTGTACATACACAGGGTTTTAAATTTTTTATTTATTTTAAGTAACTCCCCTGCAATGCTTCAAAAACTCCTTTTGACATACTGTCAGAAGTAGCTGCTACTTTAGTGCAGCATGCAGCAGCTGTTTTAAAACAAGAGAGCTAAAAGCATCATTGTCTGTGCAAATTGTTCCATGTTCAGATCTTCTGCAGAGTTCTGTGTTGCTGAAAATCATATTGCTTATGCATTTTCAACTGAGTACCCTCTAAATTATGCCATATTTAAACCAAATTGGAACAATGCTCGAGGATAACATATTGTTTTAATTTCACAAGAAATAAACTAAATTCTCCTGATCCCTTGGTTAAGGGGGTTGTGTTGGTTTTGAGTTTAACCATGAGTGACTGAGGACTCAGCTAGATTGGTAAAGAAAAAGTGATTTATATGTGTAGATTGGTAAAGAAAAAGCGGTTTATATGCGTTGTATATGCGATACAACATTTTGTCACCAGATGGCACTGTGGAGTCCCATTTTTCTCTTCCTGTTTTCCCTGTTTCAGTTTACAACGTGTTTAACTGAACACTTCTTTGATGTGTCTAGAGCCAGCCTAAGTGGCTTTGATTTTAAATGGATTCAAACTTTTGCCATCAGTTGAAGCATGATTAGTGGAGACCACAAATTTTGAACAGCTATAATGGCCAGCTGAAGTGTATAAATATTTCAAAATGGAAATAGTTTTTTAAGCCTGGAGGATTCTAGTGCATATAAATAGTAAAGCTTCTGGATCTTTTTATTAGAGGCATTTGTGTGTGTCACCTAATATATTTTACGAAATGGTTTTGCTTTGTTCCTGACAAAGTTGATGTAGGTCTTGACTGAGGGAGGCATGTCTGAAACACAGGTGCAATATTTTCTTAATCCCTCTTAGATCCCCAGACTTGTGGAAAGCTTGATGGGTCACCAGTGTTCTCAGGTGGCAGCAGCGAAAGATCATACCCTTGTTTTAACAGAAGATGGATGTGTGTATACATTTGGCCTGAATACTTTTCATCAGCTGGGTGTTCTTCCTCCTCCCCCTAACTGTAATGTTCCCAGACAGGTAAAATGGTCTTTTTAATAATTGGATAGTTTTGGCATGCCTGTAAATTAGGGATGGATGTGTGCACATGTTCCCATGTGTACATGCTGGTCTGTGCTGCTGCGTGATACATGCTATCTGTTGCTGTTGCTGGGAAAAAATATTTCAGATTGCTTAAGAGAAACATCAGACAATTAATCACCTGGATGACTCCATAGCAGTGACTTATTCATAGCCTACACAATCCTTTAAATGAGGAATGTGCATTTTTCAACAGTACTTGGCAGCATTGCCTGGCGGTCTAAACTAGGAGCAACCTGAAAGTTTCTGGATTACAATTCCTACTGTCCTTCACCACCAGCCATGCTGGCTGGGGATGATGGAAGTAGTAGTCCAACAACACTTGAAGCACACCAAGTTGGTTACCCCTGGTCTCAGCCAAGAAGTGGCTAACTAGCTGACCCCTTGCTGTCGTTTATTTCTACCTTTTTCTGTGGGACTGCAGCAATGAAAGTGAGCGGTGGATCTCTTCCTAAGCTTAACTGAAACTGCAGGTGGAATTTCCAAAGAGAGTGAGAATAAAAATTTACTGTATCATGAAAAAGTTACCCAACTAATGATTGTATTATCGATCTCAAGCTCTTGGGGCAGGGGCAACAGTTCAAACTAACACAGTTTTAAAGTGTCTTCAAGGCTATAGGATACACACTCAGTATTTTTTACTGCACTGTCCTATTCTAGTTGCCAAACAAACCTTTGTGTACTTTTGATTTCATTATTAAAAGTGAGCAGATCAGGCGGCTAAAACAAAACATTAAACTACAAAAAAATTGGTGCTTGCAACACTGTGGCAAAGCACATATGAAAACTGCCTGTAACAACTTAAGCAACCTGAAGGCCATTGGAAACTGTTAAAAGCCAAGTAGAAGAGAACCATTTTTATGTCACACCTGAAACTCAAGAGACATTGCCGAGTGACTTTCACTGAGAAGATGGTGGAGAGTCTCCACTACTTGTTAGTTTGCTACTAGACCAGGACCAGGTTTAAAGTTTGGGTATTAACATTCAGGGCTCTGAAGAACTCAGGACCTGCTCTGCCACTGAGATCATCATCAGTGGAAGCCCTCCTGGTTGTCATGGCTTTTTCCGTGATGATGCCATCCTCTGGAATACCTTTCCTCTAGAAATAAAACATGTGCTGACTCTGTTACAGTTTTGGCACACGCTGAAAAGCATTTTGTTCCTCTTGGTGTTGAATGGCTTATGATGCTGGCCATTGTGGTTTTAAGTATTTTGGCACTGATTATGTTGTCGTGTTTTTAACTGTAGTCTGTATTGTTACATTGCTTTTATTTCTTTATTTTAAATAAAAACATTGCTGTCTCTTCTGTCAATAGCTAGAGCATAGTAGTAAATACTTGATAATAAAAACTAACACCTGTGTATGTTTGGATTTTTCATATAGGTTCAAGCAAAAAATCTTAAAGGCAGAACAGTGATTGGTGTGGCTGCAGGCAGGTTCCATACGGTTCTATGGACAAAAGAAGCGGTATACACAATAGGACTGAATGGTGGACAACTAGGTGAGAGAGGGAGTTTTACATCTAAGGTGATGGCAGGGGGAAGAAGATTATTTTAAACAAAACATTGTCATTCCTTTAAGAAGCAGCTTAAAATCTTCTTGTTGCTTTACTAAGATTAGCTCCCTCTGTCAAACCAACCTTTATTTTGCACCAGTGACTATTTAGGAGTTCATATATGGATGGTAAAGTTAAGTGTATTTGGGGTACTAGGGATTCAGACCTCAATATACAGCATCCATGTGAAAAACCCACTGTTATTTGTCGATACATTTACATTATTCAACAAGAATAAGTGAACTTAGCAAATGCATCCTCTGTTACAGTGGACCACCTAAGTCCTTTTTTCATGTCCCTTGGTGCTAAACATTTTAGAGGGCAAATGATGTGAACTTAAGTTTTATTCCTTCGGAAAAACCAAGGGACATCTTAAGGGGAAAGTGATTATTATCAGCTCACATGGCTATCTCAGAATTTGAGACAAGGTCTAAATTTATTAGAATTCAGAATAGGTAGCAAAATATCAGGATGTTGTCCTATCTGTTAAATCTGTTATGCTAGCTTATATTGTAATAATTGGCTTTATTGAGCATGTGGCTTTGTATTTTATACTTTGCATGGTTGGTTTGCTGACTAGTAAATGCTGGAATGTCAGTATTGCTGATAAAACACAGAAGTTTTTTTTAAAAAATGCCTTAAAGCGGAATGGATAAGTCAAACTCTCTCACACAAACATGCACGCACACTTGCATAATCCTGGCATTTCTGCCCCTCACCATTCTAGTCCTGAGTGGTGGTGGAGGGGAAATCCTGCAATGTACTCTCAGAGAGCCAAGTGAAGAGCTTTATCTCAGATTTCAGTTCTGTGGTGATTAGCACTCAGAGAAAAGATTGACTGCTTTCTCAAATCAGCCAGAGAGATCTTTTATCTCCAAAACAGGAGATAAAATGCTCTCTGTGTTCTCTAGAGATCATTCTCTGCAGAACAGAGCGATTTATCACCCAGAATGAAACCAAAGCTGTGGGGGTGGAGGCACTGCCTGTGGCTTGCTGAACTGAATCCAGACCCTACCTCCCCTTAGTCTAAATGATGCTGTTAAAAGCTCAAACTGGAAAAAGATTGGACAGCACTCTCTGTTCCACCCTGTGGCAACTTGCTAGCTCTCTTTATTCTCTCTGTCTCCACTGCCGATACTGAAATTCTTTTTTAAAATGCATACACGCAGAGGCCATAATTCGTTTTACAACAAAAATTGCACGGTGTAATTTTTATGCACAATGTGAAAATGCTTGGTGTGAGGACATAGAGTCCAATCTTAGAGTGAAATGTTCTAAATTGGCTTTGGCATCTGAACTCACCAAATACTCCTGAGTGAGCATAGTAGTCATAGAGTAAGAGGTGAGGTCCTCTTGAGGATTGGGAACTGATTAAGTAACAAGAAGCAGAGAGAAGGAATAAATGGACAGTTCTCGTAAGTGGAAGGATGTCGAAAGTAGAGTTCCCCAAGGACTGGTATTGGAGCTGTGCCTTTTAAATTGCTTCATAAATGATCTAGAGTTAAGGGTGAGCAGTCAGGTGGCTAGGTTTCCTGACAATACTAAACTGTTCAGGGTTGTTAAAACAAAGGGATTGTGAAGAACTCCAAAAGCACCTCAAGGCTGAGTGTATAGGAGGTAAAATGGTAAATTACTTCAGTGCAAAGAAGTGTAAGGTGATGCATATAGGGGCAAAAAGTAAATCTTCATTTCATGGGGTCTGAACTGGTGGTGAGTGATCAGGAGAAAGACCTTGGGCTCATATTAGATAGCTCAGTGAAGATGTTGACTCAGTGTGTGGCAGCTGTGAAGAAGGCAAATTTCATGTGAGGGATCATTAGGCAAATGCAAACAAAACTGCTGATGTACAGTTCTTGTTGCCTCACCTAAAAAAGTGATATTGCAAAATTGGACAAAGTTCAGAACAGGGCAACCAAAGTGATCAAGGGGACAAAGGAACTTCTCTATGAAAAACAGTTACATTTCTTGTTTAGAAAAAAAAGGTGACAAAGAGATGACATGATAGAAGTGTATACAGTGGTACCTCAGGTTAAGTACTTAATTCTTTCCGGAGGGCCATTCTTAACCTGAAACTGCTCTTAACCTGAAGTACCACTTTAGCTAATGGGGCCTCCCGCTGCAAACTGTTCTCATCCTGAAGCAAAGTTCTTAATCCGAGGTAATATTTCTGGGTTAGCGGAGTCTGTAACCTGAAGCCTATGTAACCTGAAGCATATGTAACCTGAGGTACCACTGTACAATTATTATTGACATACAAAAAAAGGAATATGCCCTCCCCCTCATAACACTAGAATTCTGTTGAAGCTGATTGTTGGAAGAATCAGGACAGATAAAAGAAAGTACTTTTTCACACAGCACATAGTTAAACTATGAATTCACTCCCTGTAAGAGGTAATGATGGCCACCAACTTGGATGGTGTTATAAGAAAAAACCCCCTGCTCTTTAGAATTCTTATAACAATGGCTTTAAAAGAGGATTTGAGAAATTCATGGAAGGTAAGTCTATCAGTGACTGCTAGCCATGATGGCTATACTCTGCCTCCATGATCAGAAGCAATATGCATACCAGTTGCTGGAAACTGCAGGAGAGGAAAGTGCTGTTGCATTTAGGTCCTGTTTGCAGGCTTCTGATGGGCATCTGGTTGGTCACTGTGAGAGCAGAATGCCGGACTAGATGGGCCAGTGGGCTGATCCAACAGGGCGATTCTTATGCTAACTCAAGATGCTAATAATCAGTGGCATGCGGCCCCATCTCTGGAATCATTAGCAAGATTCCTTTTTAAAAAGTGCTTTATGTAGAATGGATGAACCCCATGACAACTGATTCAGTCTTGTAAAGCTGTAATCCTAAGAAAATCCAAATAGAACGAAATTAAGAATTCATTCCAAGTAAACATGCACCAGGATGCTATGTGTATGTTTTATGAATCAAAAGTATTAATTTTCTATGTAAAAGGTTTTAACTGTTTTAAATCCTCGCTGTCACATTGTCTTTGAGTTATGTGCTAGTTCAGGTTAAATTAAGTCTACATTCATTCATATATTTTGTTGGTCTTTCTGCCATGCACCCCATAAATCCTCCAAATTTTCCAGTGTTCCATTTCAATGTTCTCTTTTTCGCAAATTATCTGTACTTTGGCAGGGAATGCACTGATTTAGTGTAAAGCAGCTTCATATGTTGACCTACATTTATAAACTAGTTTCTGATGCTCCAGAAGTTTTAAGTGTGTGTGTGTGTGTGGAAATATGAATTGACAGCACTTGTTTCTGTCATTCTTTTGAGCAGGAAAACTATTGGGCCAATTAATTACGGGTCTGAAAAAGTTGGCATTGAAAGTGTTCTCTTACATTGTAGGATACTTGCTAGATCCTAACGGAGAGAAGTGTGTAACTTCACCTCGCCAAGTCTCTGCTCTGCATCACAAAGACATTACTATGTCCTTTGTCGCTGCAAGTGATGGTGCCACAGTTTGTGTTACTGAAAGAGGAGATATCTATTTGCTCACCGACTATCAATGCAAGAAGATTGCTTCCAAGTGAGTGCTTTTCCTCAGAAAAAAAAATCTATGAATTTACCCTTGTTAGTTCAGCCAGGACACTGAGGTCCAGCTCTGAGGGCCTTCTTGCGGTTCCTTCATTGCAAGACATGAAACTACAGGGAACCAGGCAGATGGCTTTCTCAGTAGTGGTGCCCACTCCCAGCTTAGTATGTTCCTCCTTTTTTGCTTATTTTCAGTGCTTCTTTATAGATTATGATGTCTTACAATGCAAAGCGGGTTTTATTTTTGTTCTTTATGAATATATCTTTCTAACATATGTACGTGGCAAATATGTTTCACATGTCACATGGTTTGTATGAACTATTGGGCAACATGTTAGTAAGAGGGCAGGGTAAAATCTTGTGATGAATCTTGTCCTAAGGTCAATATAATGGTTTTAGCATCTGTGATAGTCTGGTAGCAGTTGCTTGTTTGTAGCTTCTTTAACAGTAAAGTTGTTAGGTTTTTTCTTTATGTAAATGTTTCATTTTCTTTACACTTTTGATTTGTGTGTATTTTGTGTAAATGAAGTTCTACTTGTATTGTGATTGTCCAGGCAACTAAATCTAAAGAAGGTTCTTGTTAGTGGAGGCTACTTGGACTACAGAGTGGCTCCTGAACACCTTAAGGAAAACGGAGGCCAGAGGATTTGTATCCTTGCACTGGACCAAGCGGGAAGAGTAAGTTGACCAGTACTGTGCCGCCGCCGCTGCCCACTTTATAAAGTGTAAAGGCATACCTTGAATGCCTCTCCAAGGGATGAACAGATCAGTCTATTCAGTCCATATCAGATTTACAAATGTTTATTCTTAAGTCCATTCTGTTTCTGCATCTTCTGCAAATGATAAACATAAGCACACACAAAATTTAGTATTTTTGTATAGTTTTCTACTAAATAGGTATTTTTGAATGAATTTTATCCTAAAATATACATTTTATATACACAATTTTTCAGCCCATCACTGTGTTTTGATCTGATTAGTCCAGGAAGTGTGATTCAGGGCCCTTGACTTAAATGGACCAAACAAAATTATCAAGCGTTCCTCATATGCTCTGGCTTTTTCCTCACACAAGCTTGTCTAAATGTCACTAATGTCACACACAGTTCGGCTCTTAGATCAAGTCTGCATCTCTGTCTACCGAAAACCTTTTGCTGTTCAGCTGTGAGGCAGTTTCATCACTTAAGACTGAAAAAGCAAACAAATTTTGCAAACTTTCAGGTAGTGGTGGTGGGGGACTTGCTGACAAAGCTGCTTTCTTCGAGGATCTGATGCACAGTAGAGTTTAGCATGAGGAAGTTGGCCACCCAGCCAATCCAGCAGCATCTTTACCTGCCCCATACCTCTCACGAATGTCATCAGGTGTGGGCCAGGGGGGCATGGTTAGGGGAAATTCAATTTAGGACCTGTTCCAGGCTAAATTTGGCTCTTGGGCCAGAGGTTCCCCAGCCCTGCTTTAGGGAAGCAGAACAACTCTCGCTTAAAATTGTTTAAATCTGTATGAGGACAAAACAGATGGTGAGCAAATCCCCAAATAGGTTGCGGAAGCAGGAGTAGGCGCTTGTAGCTTCTTGGTGCATAAAGAATTTAGTTTAAAGCAATTAAAGAAGGCAGGGGGATAAATTATTGCAGAAATGTGTAAGCTGCTCTCATTCTCTCCTCTCCCTACCCCACACTCCACAAATCTTTAGGTGTTTTGCTGGAAATCTGCCAACAATCCTTTGAAGCAGTGCCGATGGGTGTATGGCCGCCAAGTCTACATGTCTGATATTTCTTTAAATAGGAATGAAATTATGTTTGTTACACAAGACGGTGAAGCTTTCAAAGGAAAGTGGATGGAGGGGAACAAAAATTCGGAGAAGAAAGGTAAGTTAAGTAGATTTTTGAGTGTGCTAACTTTGGCTGAACGGAAGCAGTTGAGAGAGCAGTTTTGGGTCAATCAATGTGAATGTGAACACACAACATTTTTTTCCTGAGTTAAGACATAAAAATAAAAAGGAGAGGTCTACAGTTGTACTACTCAAAGGACACAGGAATTCTAACAAGGGGCTACAGAGGTGCAGAGTGGCTGACCACTGCTTCTTGCACTGGCCAGGACAGGAAGCGGGGGGGGGGGGGGAGCAGTTCTTTGTTTTTGATCTGCCAACTTTAGGTTGACGTAGCTTGGACCCCTTGGCTTTGGATCCAAGGAAGCTGTGTCCATGTCCTAGAATGCCCCTTTTGCAGGGATTTCCACTGGCCAACATAAAGAGAATTGCTGACAATATTTCCCCACCCACGCTCCTTCGCTGTAGTAGAGCTTCCCTCATCAGTAGCATTCGTCTCTGCCAGCAGAAGATGGTGGGGAGAAATCTACACACGACACATACACACCCAACCTTAACATGGGGGTAGCGGAAGGATCACATTCTACATCTAGCACAACTTGTGTTGCTTTCCCTTCCTACTCCTTCTCCATAACAACTATGAATAAACACGTCACTGAGTATTTTGGTTGTCATTTGTACCTTTTGTAATGGAATTTTAAAAACAAGTTTCTATAGCACTAGACAAGGCCTCTGTGTGGGCATGGGTTTTAGAGTCTTACCAAATTATGTTGTTTTGTTTTTTTATTAAAAAAATGTTTGACAGGATCTTATTACTTGTGGGTTTTGGGGGGTCCTTTCTTTTGACTTTCTAACAATAGAAGCTTGTGGCCTCTAAGACCCACAGACAGAGGACTAAGCTAATTGTTGTGGGGGAAGGCAGTAGGACAGTCCCATGCCCAGGAGTTAACACCACGAAGAGGGGCATTTAATTTCTTCTCCTCCAACAAAATTGTCAGCTGTGAACCTGAGTGCCATAACGCTGTAGCACTGCAAAGACTGAAGTATCAGGACTGGCACAGGTCCACTTAAAACATGCAAAGGGAGGAATTAAAAAGCCTGAGGTTCAAAAATTTTATTTGCAGTAGCTACCTTCTGTGCCTTTTCCAGGCTAATAGGGAGCTTTTAAATATTTTCTCTTGCCTGCTGTTTTCACTGATTTAATCTTCCATCAGGTTATTTTATAAGTATATGTCTTCTTTTTCACCCTGTCGAAGCAAATTAATTATCCAGTAGACTTTTTGTAGCACTAACAGGGCTTTCTAATGTTCTGTTCCTATGGTAGGTGCATGTGCATGCACGAAAGGATTTGAGGGTATTCTGTTCCTTTTCTTTTCTTTTTTTTTAGCCAACAGCAACATTTTTCTTTCTCTATTTCTCAAGAATTTTCAGAATTCTCTATCTCGTTTGGAGTGTTTAGTTATTCTACTTGCTGACACTGGACCACCAAATCTGCTATTAAAAGGAAACACTGTTTTCCGCAGAGCAAATACTAGTAACTAGTGCCATCTAGTGCCATCAGAGCAGTATGCAAGCTTACATAAAAATGTCAGGGAAATGATATTCTTATTTAAATAATGATAAAGACATGGGGCAGGCACACCAGCTTGTGGTATCAGCTTTATTTTACTAGAACCACAAGATTTACCAAAGTGAGCCCACTGCAAAAGGTGGAATAGCTCTGAGCAGTTGCCGAGAAACAGATTTTTGTGTGTCAAAATGGAGCTCAGCTCAGCACCCAGTCCTTTCTCACACAAATCCATTCTAGGTTTCCCCAAGCTTATTTAGTTCAAGGCGCATGTTTGTGAGGAGGGGATGTATTTCAGGGGTTTCTCAACTTCCTCAAAATTGCTGAGGGTCTTTGCAGACTGGCAGTTTTAATGTTTTTTCCCTTACTAGTTGTAGCAATTGGAATTCCATAGACTTCAGATTGTAAAACACTAAAATACAAGAAGCAATAAAAATACAGTTTAAATCAGTTTAAATATCCAGTCCAATGGATGTGCCACCTCCTATTTTTAACTACAAATCCACAGACACACGACAGACCACCTGATGAAACTCGTGGTTCATGAGCCACAATTTGAGAACCCCAAATCTATTGCAAATCACCCAGAGATCTATCAGTAGAGTAGTTGGGCTGATGAAATTTAAAACAGTGATTGCTGCATATGAATACAACATTCAGGATGTTTTATAGTCTTCAGTAGAGCTGGAAGTTCAACTGAATGATGTTCTGTACCAAAATATTTTCCAAAACTTGTAGAAAACTTAAAATTAGTTTGGAGTTTAAACATTTTGTGTATGTACCACTGTACAGACTTCAAACTATATGATTGGTGGATTTGTATGATTCGATTAACAAAACATTTTGAATCTTTTTTAAAAAAGGGATATAAGATTCCACTCTAAGATGATGAGATTATTTTTTTCACAGGGTCTTTATTCATGGAAGCTTCAGTTGTAACTTTTTCCTATACTCATGCTGCAATTAAATGAGATAGTGTTCTATATTATTTTCCTACTTGTAGATGTTTCTCTGATCCAGCAGGGCTCTTCTTATGAAATTAGTTGTACTGTCTGGAAATCACATCAAGTATGAAGTAGTCTTCAATAAATGTCTAACTAAAGCCAAATACTTGCCTTTCAACCTTAGTGGAATTAGTGCAATGCTTCCAGCAAAACATTTTCCTATTTGTTTCCTCAATGGATTATCTAACTAGTTAATCTCTCCAAATACAGCAGAGATTGTGACAAATGTTCAGAATTCCTCAACCGAGGTCTCATCTTGCGATACAAACAACGTATATGAACGAATACGACTTGAGAAGCTTGCTTTTGTTCACAGAGCTGTTAATGTTACAACTGATCCTAACGGGTGCAACTTTGCTGTTTTACAGTCAGATCCTAAAACAAGGTATAGTTCAGCTATTTATGGGAATAATTTACCTGAAATTTATGGGAATAATTTACCTTTATGGGAATGATTTACCTGAAATTTATGGGAATAATTTACCTAAAAGCTTTGAAAACAATATTTTTATTTTATTTTAAAACAATTCGGTGTTGTTTTCCTGGGCAAAGCCCATCCATACTAACTGATAGCAATACAAATTATAATTATTGAAAAACAAAAGAATAAAACCCGTTCAAATCTTCCCATATCATTATCCACTCCAGCCTCAATTCAGCAAACAGGACCAAAGTAACTCAAGGGAAGGCCAATGGAAACAAATAGGTCTTTTAAGCCTTATGAAAACTTACTGGGAAGGGAGTTCCAATGCCATGAGGGCTCCCACCTCACAGACCTTAGGGGCACACACCACAGGGGCCTCTAAAACTAGTGCCTGGATGCAGTGCTCTTTCTTTTGATCTACTTGTACTTTTGGATACTCTGGTCAAGCCAGTCCTTTACTAATATTTAACACGTGAGGTTATGATGGAGATGTTCTTGCCTTCCTGAAAAGAGGGATGACATGCCCAGTCTTGCCTTCTGCAAATGGAACACCATATGCTACATTAAACCACAGCTATTGGGAAACCACTGCGGACTGGGAAAGCATTGCTGGTACTGTTAAAAATATACAGGCATGAATCCAATATATTTACGAGTCTACCACAATGGGGCTCTACATACTCATGTGTGATGATGCATCTTGAGGGCTTTCGTTTAATGTTTTGAAGAAGGAAAGCAAATACTGCTTGGAACCAGGGGTGGGGGAAGCTGCAGCTCTCCATATGTTGTAGGACTCCCAACTCCAGTCAGCCCCAGCCAGTATGGCCAGTGGTTAGGGACCATTAATGTTTTAGTCCAACAGCGTCTGAAGATCTTCAAGTTCCCAATTCCTGCCTTAGATACTTGCTTTTTCTTTTCTTGCATGGAGCATGAAGATGAAATGAAATGAAAGTGAAATGAAAGCCAATTCAAATAATTCTTATAACTCTCTTCTTCCAGTTTGTATGAAATCCCAAGTGTCTCGACTTCTAGTTTTTCTGAGGATTTTGGCAAATTGTTGGGAGAAGCAGACATTACGGACAACATCCATGATGTGACTTTTCAAGTTGGCTCCAGGACTTTCCCTGTGCACAAGTACATTTTGGCAGCACGCTCTGACTTCTTCCGGAAGCTCTTTGAATCGGATCACAATTGGATAGATTCTGCTGATATTTATCGTAAAGATGAAGATGTTGTTGGCTGTGATCTCTTTGTGATAGAAAAACTCCACCCAGATTTGTTTATGTACATTCTGCAGTACATTTACACGGATACATGTGATCTCCTCATTCATGGTCACAGGCTCAAAGCGGTGTACAAAGAAAAAATGGAAGAGAATGAAAACACTTTAATTACAAACTTGAATAAAATAACTATCAATGGAGATGTTAATAAGAAGTCTGCGTTTGAAGTTTACAGAAGTAACCAAGTATACATGGGAAATGAAAAACAGAAGAGCAAACCAAAATCTGCTTCCAAGAAATGTAAGAGTGTTGGGGAAGAAGTGAATCTCATAAAAATGTTGCAAGTTGCTGCAAAGAAATTTGGAATTGGGAGCTTAAGTTCAAGGTATGCGATCACTAAGTCTTTTATACACACACACACACACACACACACACACACACACACACACACATGCTTTTGCTTTTTCTAACGGGTTGATCCTCAGGTTAAGTTGAATAAATATCTATAACTCTTCCTGTCAACTAATCCTGTTGCATTATTTTTTTTACAGGGGAGCGTTGTTATCACTTTAAACAATTCATTTTCCTTGCAGGCTAGATGGAGTCAGAATAGAAAATGGAAGAATAAACATTGCCAACAGAAAAACTGGCAACAAGCCAAAGCTAAACCAGAAAAAATGGTGAGTTTCAAAAGGTGCAGTATGGAAGCTTGCAGATTTCTATAGGGTATAATGAAAGCCAATTCAAATAATTCACATAATTCTGTCTTCTAGTTTGTATGAAGTCCCAAGTGTCTCAACTTCTCATTTTTCTGAAGTTGTGTTTTTTTTGAAAACCATGTAAAATAAAACTTCATATTATACATTCAAAAATTTCTCTTAGTGAGAATAATTGTTGTGCATTTTATCACATGGATAAAACATACGACATGTCTGTGACCAGACCTCCATGAATTTAAGCAGGAAAAATCCTTGCTATTCCTGTTCTTGTAAAATGCTTACTGAGCCATCACTTTAGTGTATATACAGTGGTACCTCTGGATGTGAACGGGATCTGTTCCGGAGCCCCGTTCGCATCATGAGCAGAATGCAACCCGCATTTGTGGGTCGCAATTCACCGCGTCTGCGCATGCGTGTGTCGTCATTCTGAGCATCTGCACATGCGTGAGCGGCGAAACCCGGAAGTAACTCGTTCCGTTACTTCTGGGTCACTGTGGGACACTACCTGAAAACCTGAAGCATCTTTAACCCGAGGTATGACTGTAAATGTGTCTGAATCACTACAGAACCAACCAGCTGGCCATATGCTGAACTGTTACTGACCATACGCCTCTATGTTCATTAAGGCCACTCCTCTTCACAGAGGGGCGGGGTTGCTGTCGGCCCTCGCACATTCCCGTGGTCAGTGGGGATGTGTTGAATCCTCCGTGTCATGGGGGAGTTCCAGCCTGTGTCACGCCCACAGCCAGCCAATCTGGCTGGCTGCCCCCCCTCCGTTTATTAATACCCTTCCCCATATGTACTAACCTATATAAACTGTTCAGCTTCTTAACTCCAGAAAAAATCTGGTGATTATCCCCCTATTATCCCACTGCATTACTTTATCCTTGATTGTATTAAACCACATTTGTCATTTTAATGTCTTGTTATAGTAGGTTTTTTAATTGTTTTGCAGCTCGTACCTCTGCGATGTGACCATGAAATCTGTAGATGGAAAAGAATTCCCATGTCACAAATGTGTGCTCTGCGCAAGACTTGGTAGGTGTAATGTAAGGTACTTTGGCCACGTTGTTAATAGAGATCTGTCTTTTAATGCATGTCAAAATGAGGTCTCTCTCCTTTTCAGACTATTTTCACAGCATGCTGAGCAGCTCCTGGATTGAGGTAAGTGTGCCTATATAAGTGCTTGGATGCATTGCCCTTCGTCTTTAATTTGTGCAAAAATATTTACTCAGGCATTGTGGGGGAGAAAGTAATTATTCACGAAAGAGAACTTTGTAATGGCTTGCAAAGCAGAAGGCAAGAATATAAAAATTATCCAGCAGTGAATTCTACATGTGCACCCTTCAATTACATAAATGATATTGAGCATAAGGGGCCTTTTATAGTAGCTGTGTGCTATGCTATGATACATTAGTTGGAATACTGTTTCGATGATGGGATTTTAATTGTGGTTAATTTATGGCAGCTTAATTAAAAGAAATGGGGGAAAAAGGTTAGAGGGACTATAGAACAAATGTTTTGCATTCAGAAGGTCCCAGGCTCAGTCCAGACACCTGCAAATAGAGCTGGGTTTGAGTTTGTTTTAGGCGATGGATAGATGTAAATGACAAGTTTGTGGCTTGCTGTTCTCTTTAATGGTGGACACATAATACTAGAGTTTGAAGTATGTAACAGTAACCCAGAAATTGGTTCTTGAAATTCCTTCCATGTTACAGCAGTCCATCTGAAACGAGATTTTTCCAATAAACGTTGAAAACATTAAGTCGGATCAAGTCCTCTTCAAGTTTATGCATATTGAAAGTGCCAGAGGATGACTAATAGCTGTGAATAATCTAATGGAACCTCTTACTACTTTATTTCCCAAATGGGGCGTTTGCCAACAATCTTGAGATAATTCTGTTATGACTGCAGAATGCTATCTTCATAAGAAGTTTTTCCTTTTGTTTATATTTGGCTGGTTTGTTTAGAGCAGTTGATTAGGGATGGATGCTCTGTGTCACTGTTTCCCACTCTTTGTGCACCACGAGAAGTTCAAGGTTTTTTATAAGCCCAGCACGCATAAATGCAGAGGAGGTTACCCTCTACATCTCAGCATGATGTACTGTTCTCACCTGTCTCCTAATCAGTTTGTGTTGGGAGTGGGTAATTGGGTCAAGCTCTCTCCATTGTGTGCCATTGTATCATTCCTAGCATGGGCTTTCTATTCCATCATCTTCCAAACAAGAGGCGTGCTCAGAACTATGACCCATGCAGAAACGTTGGAGGTGTGCTTCCTTGAGGATTGGTCACTCATACTCATACTCTAAACCCTTTAGTAAAATGTGCATCTGAGGTCATTGAAGGGGGAAAGTGTTCACTGGCTATTGGAACCTTTGGAAACACTGCTCACCCACCCTCTTAGTATGTTGATTTTTATGAAAGCTACCAAGACACTTAAAAAAATATATATATAGTAGAATACAGAAGAGTAAACACAATATATGGTGATCTGGATTATTTGGAAAAGATTGAGATTTATGTATTCTGCTGCTGCTGCTGTTGTTACTACTACTACTATTAGTTTTTCTAGTTTTCTGTTGCATGCACTATTTGTAATGGCATATATCATTTTTAAAATCTGATGACTTCCCTAAAGGTTCACAAGGAGCTTCTACTGGATTTTAAAGTGGGCTGGCATTTGAAATGTTTGTTTAAACCCGCTTCCATTTAGGCATCATGTTGTGCTGCTCTGGAAATGCCATTCCCTTCTGACATCCTGCAGGTCATCTTGGATTATATTTACACTGACGAAGCTGTTATAGTAAAAGGTAAGGACATTGATAGAATGGGAATAAATTACATGTTTGGGGATCTGGGAACAGTAGGAGGAGGAGGAGGAGGAGGAGGAGGAGGAGGAGGAGGAGGAGGAGATGAAAATAGTACCAGTAGCAAAATGCCAGCTTAATGAATTAAATTACACAAATAGTATAATGTCATGTAAATCCAACAATTAAAATGTAGTATTACACAATATTAAAAACAGTTTGAAACAAGTGTAAAAAGCCAGGATAAAGATGTTTGTCTTCAGCATTTGCTGAAAGCAGTGCAATGAAGGCACCAGACATGCCTATGTGGGAAGCGAATTCCACAACTAAGGGACTGCTACCACGACTGCCCTGAGCTTCTGAGGGCAATGGAGCAACCAAGAGGGCACCCTCCACTCATGTTAGCACCTTGAGAAGTTAGGGAAGGATGTGATCTTTCAGGTATTTGGGGCCTGAGTGGCTTTAAACATTAAAGTGAGCACCTTGAATTTGGCCTGGAAATGAACTGGTAAGCAGGGCAACTATTTTAAAATGGCATGTATGAGACATGAAGGAGCCCCACCCAGTCACCTGGCTGTTGCATTTTGGATCAAGTTTCTGAGTCATCTTCAAGGGCAGCCCCACGTAGAACACATTACAATGATCCAGTCTGGAAGTTACCGGAACATGGAGCCCAGTGGCTAAGTCATTTCTGTACAAAAGGGGCCACCATTGTGGCTGAAAAAAGGCACTCCTAAGCACCTGAGCCTCCAGTGAGAGTGTTAAA
This sequence comes from Podarcis muralis, assembly GCF_964188315.1. Taxonomy (NCBI): domain Eukaryota; kingdom Metazoa; phylum Chordata; class Lepidosauria; order Squamata; family Lacertidae; genus Podarcis; species Podarcis muralis. The sequence goes on from NC_135657.1 coordinate 80,908,399, forward strand.
TCCAGGAGCACCCCTAAGCTGCCGGCCATCTCCCCACCTCCTGGAACACGAGCAGTCGGGACACATAGTACCTCTGTCTTTTCAGGACGGAGCTTTCTCCAAGCACTGCTCTAACACACCAGCTGCCTCTCCAGGTTTAATTGGAGCAGAGATTTAGAGCTGGGTGTCATCTGCATATTGACAACACTTTACTCCAAATCACCTTATGACAGAGATGCAGATGGCTGATTATGTAAAAATGGCATCCTGTCTTTCCTAAACCAGACAAATATGAAAGGGTAGAAGAGGGTTGAGGCAACTACTAGATCTATTAGGACTAGAACAAGTACTGGGAAGTTGCGAAGGCACTGGATTAATGTTGCAGAAAGCTGAGATCTGCACCTTTTTCGGTAGCCTCAGTATGGCGCACAGAATAGGGATAGTTTTTTTCCTAGAGAGTGACTTGCACATTCCAGGCTAACTAATCATCTGAAGCTGTTTGCAGTTGAGTGGGCTGATTCATACTGTGTTATGTTAGACTGTAATCTTGGCTGAGTTAACAGATAGACAATAAATAGAGAAAGTTGGAAACTAGGCTCAAGATGCAATTTTCCAATGATTTCCAGAATCTCAAAATGTGGAATTCATCTGCAATATTCTTGTGGTAGCGGATCAGCTCCTTACGTTACGACTGAAAGAAATCTGTGAAGTAGCCATTACTGAAAAACGTGAGTTGTTACTGGATTGACCTTGTAGTAATGCTACTTATTGTTTTACAGCTACACAATAGCTCGCATGAATGTCAAAACATGATGTTGTTTATTGCACATCATTGTAGTGTGCCTGTTAAAATAAAATGTTTAGGCCCAATGACATTCAAATTGTTCTCTAAGGAACCCTAGTAATGGTGGACAAACTTTCTGAAATAAAGTTTCCATTATAAATCTTTCTTTGCAGTATGCACCTGTGGAGCATGAATGGAGGAATTTTAGATAATGCATTCCATTTGTGCAAGTCCAAATGGCTTTGTTAGTGCCCCAGATGATCTATGCACATACCCCAGAATTTTCTGCAAAGCACTATAAATTTATATTGTGGATAAGTGGCATTTTAACAGAAATGGCTTGGGAAATGTATTCTCTTCCTTTCCCCCCAATTTCAGTTACTTTGAAGAATGCTGCTGAGCTTCTGGAGTTTGCAGCTATGTACAACGCTGAGCAATTGAAACAATCTTGCTTGCAATTCATCGTTCTAAACATGGCAGCTATACTTGAAACAAGGTAAAAGCAATCCCTGGCACTCCATGCTCAACTACTGTCTCAGACCATAACCCACAGGGAAATGAGTAGTATATTAACATGCATTGAGAGTTTCCTGCTTTGACATCAACACACCAGTTTTAAAAATCAGTTTGAAAATGTAACACATGAACATTTTAAAATAAAAGAGCTGGCAAGCAAGTGACATTGATAAACACATGCGATTTAAAGAGAATACTTGTGTCACATTTCAAACAGATTTTCAGAATGGAGTGAGGGAGCCATTATTTAAAAGGTTTTGGAGGTTTGGCAAAAGTAACTATAGCTGCCTTCGGGCGTTAAGGCTCATGTGCTGAGTAACAGGGACACGCCAAGTAGTGTACAGTGGTACCTCTGGTTAATTTGTTCCGGAGGTCCGTACTTAACCTGAAACTGTTCTTAACCTGAAGCACCTCTTTAGCTAATGGGGCCTCCTGCTGCTGCTGCGCCGCCGGAGCACGATTTCTGTTCTCACCCTGAAGCAAAGTTCTTAACCTGAAGCACTATTTCTGGGTTAGCGGAGTCTGTAACCTGAAGCGTATGTAACCCGAGGTACCACTGTATAGGGCCTTTGAGTATTCAGCTGTGTACAGATAAGCTTTGTCAGCATAGATAGATGTGCTATTCATCTGAAGGCTAGTGGATGGAGTTATTCATGGTTTTGCCACTTCCTGCTGCCATATTACTCAACACAGGAGCCTTAATGCCTGAAGAGGGTTTGTGCCTGTACTGGATCCCTGTCTTTCACTACATCAGTTTCAAGTTACATGGGCCTAGGCTCTAGATTTCCCAGTTCTGTTCCCTTAAGATTTACCACTCAGATCTTTTGCCTGTTCTCAGTCTTCTGCGCTCTTCTGTTTGATCCATTTTGCTATTGCTGCCTTCTGAATGACAGGCTGCATCCCATGTCTAAACCAACCTTCCTCATCCTTCCAGATATTTTGGACCACAACTCCCATTAGTCCCAGCCAGCATAGCCAATAGTCAGGTTTGATGGTAATTGTAGTCAAAAACATGGAGGGCACCAGATTGGGAGAGGTTGCTCTACATAATCTCTGCTCTTGTCTGTTCTCTTTCCTTTCATCATTTCTCCTTGCATACTTCACCCGCAGATTCTCTTTTCTGTACCGTCATAGCAGCACCTGTAGTTCTCTGCTTGATTCCTGGTCTTGTGAAGTTGTTATCTGGAGAGCTGTTGTACCATTACTCTTTCCACCCACTCACACTTGTACCATTAATAATAATAAAAAAAGATTACCTGGAAATTCTAGAATTGGGACTAAGCCAAGAGACAGTTCACAAGCAGACATTTACAGGTCTAAGGTCTGTAGCAACTCAGTCGACCCCCAGCACTTTAGAATCTTGTTCTGTTATCAGTACACCCAAATACTTTATGAATTAAGTAGAATTTATCAAGATTGCCTTCTGCTTGGGCACAACTAAATGTTGAGTGTCATCAGCGAGCCACTCTTGAATTTGCATTTAATGTGTGTTTGTCTTAGGGCTCTAGATGTTTTAAGTGACGACGTTTTGAAGGACCTTTCCGTTTCCTACAGAAAAATGGTAAGTACTATTATTCGTTTAAGTAGGCTACATTTTCAAGCAGCTTGACTGATGAAATGTCTTGATACGTCTTTTGTTAAAAGAAATTCTGACCAATTTATTTTCTAATTGTGCAGCATTGATAATCTGTCTCATGGTTTAAATTGCCATAATAGAAAAAGAGTCCCGCAGATACTAAAGCAAGACTCCTCCAGAGTCTGCTGAACTATCGTTATAATGAATAAAATATAGGTTTAGAAACTTTGTCAAGGCTTCACCAGGTATTTACAACTTTACTTGGATTATATTACTCCAAATGTTTTAGGTTACTTTATGAATCGTCTATATATGCCAACACATCCTTAGATTAATCGTATGCAGGGTTTCTCTACCATGCCATACTTTAAACAAGGGGTGGATGGATGTTCATTTTTGGTGTGAGGGCCACATTTACCCTGGGGCAAGCCTCTGGGAGCCATATACCAGCAGTGTATGTGGCCCTTTTGACTGAAATAATCAGTCCAATGACCTGGGAGCACTGGGCTCCATCTGCAGCAGTGCTTTGTCACCTTTAATGTTTGTTCTCTTTGCTGCCACCAAAAATAGCAGGGTCTGGGTGCAGGGAGACAAAAAAAAAAAATGTGGGAAATGAGGCCCCCAAACGGGGGGTTAGTCACTCTTCTTCCAAACTGGATTTTATGGGATTTCAAAATGCACAACAGCACAGTTTTTAAAAATATGCATTCAATTCCTACCTGTTTTTCCTAGTGCACAGCTTAACAAGCATTTATGATGTTGTAGATTCCTGCTATGGTCAGAAGGGTAATTACTCCATACCAAGATGGCCCTGATATTAGTTCCTTGGAGCCTGAGGAAGGAGAAACCTTTGTCTTCCTGAAAGAAGAGCTGAGTGCAGAGCAAACTACTCAGTAAGTGTCTGCCTGCCCTCCACCTTCTACTGCTGTGAGTGACAAGGCTTCTAGTGTGGCGGTAGCTCTGTTGCTTCACAGAGCCTCAGCGGCAGGTTTGCATTGCTCTGCCCACCTCTTGCCTGCTGTGTTCCTATTTGTTTTCAGTTATTCTAAGCCGCAAATCTGAAGCTAGAATGGAACAATGTGGATTGGTGTCAGTAAACACATTCCATATAAAAGTTTTTAAATGTCAGAATTTTCTTTGGTAAGGAAAAACTACTGCCCATACATCTTTTGCTTCAAATAGTAAGGGTGACTGGGGTGGGATGGAGAAAGGATTATGAGAGTAATTCACTTTTAAATGCACTGTGTTACGTTCCCTGGGTATCGTAAATCCCCAGTGTGAATCTCATTATCCCTATTCACAGCTGAGCAAGAAAAGATGGAGAAAGGGTATTTGTTAAAGCAGGGGATGATTTGTAGAGCTCAGACACTTAAATTTAAGGAAACAAATTCTTGTATTTTTATTTTTTAAAAAGGTTTGTCTAAAATAGCTTTTAAAAACTGGGTTAGGAAAAGACATGGTCCTGATAAGAAAAGTTGAAATTCTGTTTGTCACAATAAAAAAAGTAAGTGGAATCTAAATAAAAGTGTTTTGCTTTAAACCAGGGAAGCTCTTTTCAAAAAAGCAAAAGCAAAGGCGAAGAAGAAGCCACGAAAACGGTCAGACAGCTCAGGAGGGTATAATCTTTCTGATATTATTCAGAGCCCACCCTCTACAGGTTAGTGGCAGATGAGCTTTGTTTTCACTACTGATTTGTAGATTGCTATTAAAGTGGTTGTCAGTTAAGTAAATAATAGTAATAATCTGCATACTCACAAAATAGTAGTGTACTAGGTATGGTTCTCAGTTTCTATTAGTTCTGTAATGCCAGAATTAGCTCTGGGATGCATGGATCTCAACATGGTTGAAGACTAGTCACCTAAATACATTGTGAATATTGTATGGATCATGTGGGAAGCAATTAGTATGCATGCTTTCTTGATACTTTGGTTGAGTTATTTGTGGCTATCTACCTGTTCCTCTAGAGCCCCTCCCATCTGACAGGATCAGCGGAAGGTTTCTGATTCACATGTGTCAGTTGCCACTTTGTTTTTCATGTACTATTGTAAATCTGTTGTAAATCTGTTGTATCGTGTGACAGTCATTTTCCAGGCTGAAAAGTTGTTGGTGTGAGTGACTTGCTGGGGCTTGTTGCTACTTTATTGCCATTTGTTTTTGCTTTCATTGTGGCTGTGGACTTGATAATACATAATGTTTTGATTAAGCTCTGTAAATTGTACCCCAAGGCTGCAAAGAGCTGTGCTGAAATGAGAGAGGGCTTTCCCCTGACTTCTGAAGACAGTTGCAGGCAACTTCATTGCAGTAAAAGTGATGAAGTTCACTTGTGCATTCAGCTGCTGCTGTTTCTCTCTGTCTCTGTCTCTCTCACTCTCTCTCCATTATATGCAAGAGTTTCCTCTCAATAGTCCATGACAAAGTAGAGCAAACTGAAATCTTCAATTGAAAAACACGTTACGTTATTCTGTATCGCAAGATGGCTTGTTTGTATCATTATTACAGTACAACTATACAATGCATAATAGATAACCCGATCACTGGTGTTGACTCCCAGAGCCTCAACAGGACCTTGCAGAAACAAACAACTTCAAGGGATGTCAGAATACATACATGCATATGTATTCCTTAGCGTCCAGTTTGGCTGCTGCCCCAGCACAGGCAGCAGTAGCACTGGGCATCAGGAGAAGCAGAAGAAACTCTTCTGTTCCTGCACAGGGCTCAGTTTCCTTAACAGGAGCCAGTAAAGGCATTGGGAACAACAGACAGGGCTCTCCCCTGGCCCCCTGTGCCTCTTCATTTCCCAGAAAGTACAGTGGTACCTCGGGTTACAGACGCTTTAGGTTACAGACTCTGCGAAACCAGAAATAGTACCTTGGGTTAAGAACTTTGCTTCAGGATGAGAACAGAAATCGTGCTCCGGCGGCACGGCAGCAGCGGGAGGCCCCATCAGCTAAAGTGGTGCTTCAGGTTAAGAACAGTTTCAGGTTAAGAATGGACCTCCAGAACAAATTAAGTTCTTAACGGTAGGTACCACTGTACAGATAAGTAAAGGACCCCTGACCATTAGGTCCAGTCGTGACCGACTCTGGGGTTGTGGCACTCATCTCACTTTATTGGCTGTGAGGGAGCTGGCGTACAGCTTCCGGATCATGTGGCCAGCATGACTAAGCCGCTTCTGGCGAACCAGAGCAGCGCACGGAAACGCCGTTTACCTTCCCACCGGAGCGGTAACTATTTATCTATTTGCACTTTGACGTGCTTTCGACTGCTAGGTTGGCAGGAGCTGGGACCGAGGAACGGGAGCTCACCCCGTTGCGGGGATTCGAACTGCTGACCTTCTGATCGGCAAGTCCTAGGCTCAGTGGTTTAACCCACAGCGCCACCCGCGTCCCTGTACAGATAAGTAGTGAAGAGTAAATGCTGAGATTGGAGTGAGGAAGCTATCTGCTAAACTGGCTGATGTAGCAAGTGTAGCTGTTGGTGGTGTGTGCATGCACCTGGATACAAGGTTGAGATCAGGGCTGGATCTTTTGAAGTCAAGCAGATGGGCTGTAAGGCATAGATAGGATAGCAATCCCCACCCCAACTCAAACAACTTTTGCAAGCTTAAATGCCATAGACTAATCATTTCTTTTTTCCTTCCTTTCCTAATACTTGTAGGGATACTGAAACTAGATAAAACCAACTCCATTGAATCCCTTCCTGAAATGCTGACCTCGGATTCTGAAGGTAGCTACGTAGGAGTGAATAGCCCCAGAGATCTGGAGTCCCCTGACTTCACAGCAGGATTCAATGCAGATAAAGTTGAGGTTAGAGCATTTTAATTCCTCTTTTTGCCTCAGTGTTTACTAATCAAATAAACACACATCTAATCAAATAAAACACAGCATCTAATGTTTTTAAACATGTGTGCCAATCTTTTCGTTTTTTTGCTTTTGAGTTTGAAAAAAAAACAAAACCCAAAAAGAAGAAGCTTGGGGATCTTCTTGAACAGCAAAGAAACCTTGATGGGTCTTCAAAATTCTGGTGTGGCTGTGATGAGACACATTTAATGTATATTCATTTGGTAACTGAATAATGCAGATATTATGTCTCTTCTTTAGTTGGCTTCTTTCTAATCTTTATGTATGCCACATAACAGAATACCTTCTATGCTTAATGTAGCATAAATTTTAAAGGAGCAAAATGGCTACATTGTTGCATTTAATTGAATAGTTGTATTGGATGCAGTAATATGAATAAGTTATAAAAGGATTCTCTTAAAACTTGAAGGACTGTAGCTCTTATAAATACCACTTACTGTGAACATGATTACACTCTTGAAATACATTCACAGTGCAGTCCAGAGCACCATGCAGGGGTTTTGACATGTTAAGCCACAGACCTTCCACACTGTGTTGCATGGCAAACCATTTCTAAAGCTGAAGGGTGTTGAAAATCCCACAGAATATGAGATTCATGCCAAGCTCTTGGGCATGCCTGAAGTAGCTCTCTGGATCTACTTTGGATTAAATGCAGAATCTGGTGTTGTTCTCATCATATTTGTCCGTAAATGCACATATTGTGTCTTAAAACTGTGTAATTTTAGTGTGCTTTGACTTTAGGTGAAAGAGAAAATGTGTGCTTCCCGTGCACACGTTCCAAATGCTAAAAAAGAGGTGAAAATACCCGAGAGAACATCGTTGCAAAAAATATCTCTTCCTCAGTGCATTCCTAACAACAAAAACACCTCCGCAAGCTCTTCCAACTGGGTTATCAGCTCTTTTAGGTATATATTTTGTTTGTTCCCACGTGTGTCATGTGCTGAGTTATTAACAGTATTTGAGTCGGTTGCTGATGCCATGAATTAGGTAAGTTAAAATGTGAATTGAATTTCTCCTCCATCCTAGTGAGTCTTCATTGTGGAAGGGAAGTTCACATTCCAGAGGGCATTTGGCCTGCATAGTTGTTGACATGTTTTCTGACACATCATATGACCAGGTTATTTAGTGGTAGTTATGCACATTAAGTTAAAAGCAATTATATTGACTCTGTGTTGAAAGTGCTACTTTCCCCTTTTCATTGGGAGTTACTACGACTTTAGCTGTGTAAAAGTTGCAGCCCAAACATGCTGGCTTTTAAGGATCTACTTCATGGTAGGCTTTGAAAGAAAAGTCACCAAACTTCACACAAGCTAAAAGTTAATGTTATTGGGCATCGTCAGTGAAACTAAAAGTGTCCCTGATGTTTGCATGTGTTCTCTGGAAAATATATAAAACATTCTATTTGAGGTTTGCCATAATTGAGGAAGGAGACATAAATTATACATCCGGTTACAAAATATATGCAAGATATAGAATATTTCAGTGGTACTTGGCAAGTAGAAGATAAGTAAAAATGGATGTCTTGAAAAGTAACAACTTGTTGTGGTGTTGTTGTTGTTTCATTCAGTCCTGCCAGTCCCCCTGCTATGGATTTAAGAACTATTATGGAAATTGAAGAAAACATGCAAAAATGTGGAAGCATGCCAAAGATAAATTCAGGGTTGGTAAAAGAAAATGATTTAATAAGAGAAATGATAAGATCTACTTGTGTTAATTTAAATTCTTAACTTACTTATAAATTCCTAATTTTTGAGGGGGGGGGGCTTTGAAACTTTGGAAATAATTTTATGGGGCTCTGATCTACCTGATGATATAGCACCTGTCTTGCCTCAGAAATATTGTTTATTAATTGCATGATTGTGTAAAAACAGATCAGGAGGGATTTGATAGGCTGTAGTAAACTACTTCACGTTTCTGTTTGTAATTTTTAGTAGGCCCACTTCTCATGGAAGTAAGCTTTCTCAGAAGCAAAGGAAGCTGATTGCTATGGCTGCTAAGGATAACAGCCCAGAGATTGGGCCAGAGGCAGCCATGCCACCAACACCCCAAAATGCTGCAAAACCAGGGAATGTATGGTATGTTTCTTAGTATGCCTTAGTGTTAATGCTTGTGGAGATCTATTTCAGTCTTTAAAATAAGCTTTGTTTCAGCTGAGCAGAACACCTAAGTAACTTATTAAGTAGTGAGGAATTTACCTGAACCCAAGTAGTATTTTCAGAATTGTCTCTTTTCTGGTGTGGGCAAGCTTTCTCAGGGTTCATGAACAAACCTACATATACAAATGACCTACTGCAGTGCTGGTTTTTAATCATGCTATTGACCCATCTAATTTAGTGCTGTTCACCCTCTTGCCAGAATTCTTTCCTTCTTTTCTGCACCTTTCTTTTTAACTAGAGTTGTCTTAGATTGCATCTGGGGCCTTGTACAAAGTAAGCGAATATTGCATTTTCCAAAGCATTTCAAAAGTTTTGTAGTTTTCCACAGTAGTGCAAGGTGAGGGGCGAAAACACACCGGGCACCTTTTAAAATTGCTGTCATGTTTGTATCCTGTGCTTCCTACCAGGAGCTCAGGATACACGACATTTTCCCACTGCATATTCTCAACAGCCCTTTGAACTTGGATTGGCTGAGAGATGATGACTAGGCCAATATTACACAGTGAGCTCCATAGCTGAGCAGACATTTCAACATGGTTGGAAATTTATTTTTCTTTCCACTACAATACATTACACTGGCATACATTGGTGTACTTCAGCTGTGGAATGAGTTTTGGTTTAATTTTAATGTGGACATAGATGGCCAAACTTCCTTCATAAAATTCCTTTGGCTGCAAAAAATGGAAAATGGCAAACCCCCTAAAAGCTTTAAGCAGACCATCAGTGTGAAATCTTATAGTATTTTTTTCTTTAAAAAGAATTATGGCTCATTGGATAATGGAATTTATTTTAATGTCCTTTTTGAATATATACACACACACACACACACACACACACACACACACACACTACTGCTGGATTGATGACAATTCCTCATTAACAAACATGGTTCTCATTAAGGATTCTTGACTTAACTAATTTAGAGTGACAGAAAAGAGTTTGCATTTGTCTTAAGCTTGTTGAGTTCTGGTATAACCCTGACTGCTTTGAAGCCCAAATAAACTCACATGCATACATTTGGCACCACGTTGAGGTTTCCGTGCTTGCAGTATGTGGCATTATCCAGAACTTTTGTTTTGCAGTGAAACAAGATCCTTGTCTTGGAAATTCAGCAGCTCTACTGGCAAGACAACATGCCAGATGGGTGTGGGACCTTCTGGAACTTTCTTCTTCTTCTTCTTCTTTTTTTGGTTGACATGGAGACTCAATATATCTTAAATCATGCTTGCCAAAAGAAACTTCTAGTTTCATGGTTTGCGGGGGGGGGGGGGAGTTAGGACTGTGGAGTGTTCTTTGAAGATTAATTAATAAAAACAAACCCAGCGTTGAGCATTTTTGGAAGCACAATTGTTGGCAAGCAAATAAAAGGTTGAAGGTAAACTAGCACACACTCCCAGCAAAAAATACCTCTGACCAAGTTTTCAAGGTGCACTTATTATACAGTGGTACCTCAGGTTAAGTACTTAATTCGTTCCGGAGGTCCGTACTTAACCTGAAACTTTTCTTAACCTGAAGCACCACTTTAGCTAATGGGGCCTCCTGCTGCTGCTGCCGCGCCACCGGAGCACGATTTCTGTTCTCATCCTGAAGCAAAGTTCTTAACCTGAAGCACTATTTCTGGGTTAGCAGAGTCTGTAACCTGAAGCGTATGTAACCTGAAGCATATGTAACCTGAGGTACCACTGTAATAGTATTTGGTGGGGGAGTGCAGTAATACCTTTGCTGAGAGATGCTGCATTCCCCCACCAAATACTATTACAGTGGTACCTCAGGTTACAGCCCTCAATGATCTTTCAAGTCTCATGCAAAAGCTTTCCCCAGTCCATAGGAGCCAACTTCTAGGGGCCAATGTCCCTTCACCCCCCCATAAAATATTTGAGGGCGCCGGAGCCCTCCAAAGTCAGTGGCCATTGTCATTCAAATGGTATGTGTGCCATGTCATGTGATCGATTGTGCAGGGCGAGGCTTATCTAGCCCGCCCAATATTTTATTCAAGTTGGCACCTCTGCCCCAGTCCTGAGTTCAGCAAAACAATTACCAGTAGTCAGTCTAACTTGAAGCCAAGTATTATTCTCAAAACGAGAGTTGCAAATCAAATTTTGTTCCTTTAAAAAAGAAGTTATTTATAGACTGTGCTCAGAAGAGATCTACAACAATGTTAAAAATGCTTGAAAGGATCTCTCCAATGGGCAACAATGTTTCAGTGTAACTAATGGTAAGGTAAAGTGATGCCTCACTGTTTGTGAATAGTTGGGGAATAACCAGATCTTCTTTTACCGCCTGTTCCCAATTGCATTAGTACTAGAGTATGTGTCTGCAGCCTTCATCCATCTTTGGTCTTCAGTTGTTGTTGTTGTTGGACTACAATTCCTGTCATCCCCAACCAGTCTCTATGGAATGTGTAGTCCAACACCTAGGGACTCAAGTTTGGGAGTGCTGGGTGAGGCAAGTAAGCACTTTTGCCTAGTAACTTCTGTCTGTTTTGTAGGGTCTTCAGTATACTTAAGATGACTCAATACCTCCAGTTGGTTGGTAGGATATAAATACTCTTAAGTAAATAATAAACAGCCATGGACATGCAACAGATTTGTGTTAATTAGGATTTTCACACAATTTTAGTCTGTTGGTAAAATAATTTTCAGACAGAAAAATCTCTAGGATCTTCTGGAAGTTACAGCATAGCAGTGTTTGATTCATTTAGTTTGGTGTGACTCAAATATGGCACAAAAGGTACAAGGGTTTGAGACTTTATCCCTCTTTTCTGCTAAAGGGCTTCTTCATTGCAATCTGCTTCGCCAAAGTCATTCCGTAATCTCTTGGAGGAAGGGAAAAGAACAGTTGGTGCCAGTCCTGGAAAACATTGTGCTAAAGTGATGGACGATGCACAAGATCAAAAATCTCTGAGGTGAGAAAGTATAACATTTATTTGCACATTTCTGACAAGCACGGAAGTTGTGCACATCAATATAAAAAGCTATTTAAATACTTAAATACAGAGCATCTCATTTTAGTTGAATATCTGTTCTGATAGCATGCTGTATTTCATTGTTTTAAATCTATCATAAATTACTGAACAGAATAAATGATAGATCACTTACGGTACTTCCATAATATTGTATAGATATGACTAATTTGATAGCTTAATCAGTGAAGTGGCTTAAGGAAGCTTATTCTCAGAAGCAGTTCAAGTGCGATGTGTGTATAATGTTACTTCTTTGGGTTTGCACACCAGTTTAATGTAAATGAAGGAGTTGGCGGGAAGAATAGAGAGAGAGGTATAGTCTACTTTCCGCGTGGCTGTTAAAAATAATAATCTCTACCCTGAGCCATGCCATCCCATTAGTGAAGGGAGGTGGCTTCTATCCCCACTTTTCATAAATAGATGCCCTGGTTTCTATAGATAAATAAAACTTGCCTTGTTGTTGTTTTTAATCAAAATGGGAAATGTGGGATTTATTTTTTAAAAAAAGAAAACAAATTCTAGTCAAAATATGTATTCCTCATACTATTCCAGAGACCAGAATTCATGTTGGCTGGCAACCTTTTTACTTCCTTAGGTGGTGTTTTTAATCAACAGTTCTTCTGTTAATATTTTATTTGTGTCTCTAGATGCTCAACTGCCACTGCTGTCGGGGCTGAAAATCAACATTTTAATGAACCAACACTGTCAGAAAATCTGAAGTAAGTTGGATTTGTAATTAAAAGTATTTGTAGGAAAATGTCTTCTGCGATGTGGTGACATCTTTCATTTGGTAATCTACCTTGCAGCCCTTGGTTGGCAGCATCCGTTATGAGTCCAGTTGTAGCAACAACTATCACATTTGCAAAAATTGTCGAGGAAGAACTCCAGCAAGAAGCTGCTCTCATCCGGAGTAGAGAGAAACCTTTAGCTTTGATCCAGGTAAGGCAAAATGCTCAGTACAATAAGTTAAGAGTGGCTGGTTACCATTCTTTTTATTTTATTAAGTACATTTTTACCAAGACCTTTGGCCCCAACAAGCTGTTTACAACCACTTTTGGAAAATACAATCAGATATAACATTCTGCTATGTTGTTTGTGATATGTTGTGTTATTCACATGCCTTCAAGTCAAGTATTTTCTTAATGCCAGTTCAGTATTATTTGTTTATTTCTCATTTCATAATTCCGCCACCTTCCAGGTGTTGTTGGACTACAGCTCACCTCATCCTGACTGTTGGTCATTCTGGCTGGGGCTGATTGGAGTAGGGAGTCTAACAACAGGGCTGGGAATGTCCCCCCTGAATCCAATTTAGGGCCTGATCTGGCATTTCAGAGCATCTCTAATCTAGTCAACTTAAATCTGAATAGAGCGAATCAGGAGCCTTGAACTGTGTTTAAGTAGGGTACTAAAGCCTAACTAAGCATGCAGTTGGGGCAGGGGAGAAGGAGATGCAGGCAGACTTCCTGAATCCTCTGCATTCTGTCCACCCCCCAAACTCACAAATCACCCAATGCCTTAAACTGCTCCAGGCCCAGTTTGCTATGAGATTCCGCTGGAGCAGTTGCACAGGCCAGTCCAACAACAACTGGAGGCCCTTCCCTTGATTTAACTAGTTCTAAGCAATAGATCTATGTGCTTAGTTGATTCCCTTGTGCCATGGTTCAAGAGAAGTTGGATGTGTTGTTTCCTTAATGGAAGAATCTGGGAGAATGTGGGATTACAGTTAATTACTGGTACGTCTTGCGAGGCTTTGCCGTGCTACTGAGTTTGCCAGAAGATTTGGGCACTTTGAGGCTTAAGGGTCTGGTGACGTCCGTTCTTCTCTGCTTGTGTAAACACCATCCTTAGCCCTGTCAGATTTCAAAAAATATCACCCTCCGCTTTGTTACTCTCTTCTTCCAGATAGAAGAACGTGCTATCCAGGACCTGTTAATCCACTATCAAGCAGTTGGCAACCCCGATGAGTTTGTTGTGGTTGAAAGGTCTCCACAAGGGCCAATAGCAGCTCCAATGTGGAACAAGCATTGATCTGGACTAATCTTGGATTTTATGAAGATGTGTGCCCTAAGATTGAGGATAGTAACGTGTGTCCGTCTCTTTTCAACATAATACCTGCTTTGAAAATGTATCTTCCTTATCCGACTGCATTACTAATTGTTCATATTACGAAGGTTCATATTATGAAGATGGAGAATGAAGTCTGCATATACTTAAAACTAAGTGTATGTAGTTTTAAGTAGGGCTGTATGAGCTTACCCTTTTAGTAATTAGCAAAAGGTGGAAAGCCAAGTGTTTTTTCTCCAGTTAACAACAGCTGAACTGTCAATATCATGCATACATGTTGAATTAATGCAAATGAATGATCAGCCAGAATACCACAAATTTTGATTTCCTAAATTTTGTTACTGTGTGTGTAATAAGAGAAAAAGAAAAAAAATGCTGTCTGCTGAAGCAGTGGTATCCAATGTCTGGTATGTTTCGGTGCCTCATTCTTGCTATTCTGGACAATGCTTGTTGCCATCATGCCTTATACAAACAAGTCTGTACTGGGTAGGCATTTTGTGCTGGTTTAAGTAGGTATTCAAGTTCTTCTGAGACTGCCCTTGTAATAATGCAGACTTTACTGTTCTGGGAGTCCAGCTCAAATAGAAAAAAGGCATATTTTGGCTTGTATGGCAAAAATGGGATGGGGGTAGGTAGCAGCATGCTAAACTGCAAAATGTTTCCAGAAAAGCACATGCTATTAATTAAGCATTAAAACTATTCATACAAATGAGCATTGCATTTTGACAATTTTCACTTGTAACAGATGCATTGGTACTCTGTGTTCAAAACCCTATGCCTGATTGTGGATGATTTTTCTTGTCATTGGAAAGTCTTATAAAAGAATGTTTGTTAACTGTATTAAAAGTGCTGTTGGTCCGATCAGAGTTTGTGTATGTGTGGGTGTGGGGAGGCCAAATTTCAGTTATCTCAACATTTGTTGAAATGATGGGGAAGCTTTGGAGATTGTTGATCTCCACCTCCCTGATGTGACTGCAACGTCTTTCACTCCTTTGACTTGCAGGGTTGATTTGACTGGTCTGATTGACCAGGTGGGTGTCCCCTTCCTCATTCACTACTCCTTGGCCAAAGGTATGTGATAGCTACACTTCTCTGCTAGAACCTCCAAAGTCCCATCAGCCACAGTCAACATGGCCAGTGGTCAGGGATGAGATTAGTTGGAGCCGCAGTTTAGTTACCTGCAGTCTACATTAAATGTAGTTGTATCTCATGGTATGCAGCTGAACACCAAAAATTACTCTTTAAACACAATAAAGAGCAAGTGGTGGTTTAGCAGGAGTTACCACAGGATACGCAATTAATTAGCGGGTTATTTTTGTGGATTAGCTGAATTATTTTTATAGCACCCTCTGTTGTCACATTTTAATAACACACTTTTAATGTCCTAGATGACTAGTGTAGATCCGCCCTCTGTTCCCCCCCTCAAGTTAAGGTCTTTCATAATGCTTCATATATACAACAGGTGTACCTATGGCTGATTTTCTCATGTACTGGTGAAGGCTCTCGATATAGCCCTTTTTGTGTGTGGGAAGAGTGAGGAAAAGACTGCACTGCACAAGGAGTTTTCAAAACACCAAGCAAAAAGACAGTTGGCTAGACAAAATTCTTATTATTGCACAAGAAAATAATGGAGTGTATAACTGATAATTCCTAGTAGTTAGTTGAGCAGTATGTTGTGGCTATAATAAGAATAAACTGATGAAGGAGGACTCATGACAAATATCATGGATATAACATAAATCTTCCCCTGTGTGACTAAAATGACTAACCTTGGTGAAGTTCCACGATTAGAGTTAGTCCTTGGAACATCATCTGAGCTTTGTTGACACTATTGGGGAATCACAGGTAGCTGCATTTTCTTGTTCACTCTCGAGTAGTAATTTCAAACATGCAATGAATATGCTTCAACTACATGCCTGTCGTATTATGGTCATTTTATTTATATATTTTTTAACATGCCTGCTTCTCCCAAAGGGACAAATCAAAATTTGGAGAAGGTGCCAACTGTGAGCTCCTGACTTTGCTTTAGGTCCAGATTTAATCCTTGCCTCCCCCTCCTCCAGTTTGTCTGTTATAATTACAAAGCGAGTCCTTTGCCAGCGACAGTCGCAAAATAAATTAGCGCTGTCTGGCTGTTAAACTGTTCCTTCTGTAAACTCTTTACAAATGGGCAAAAGTCCATCACTTCATTATTTTGATGTAAATGAATTTTGTACCCTTGAACTCAAAAAAGTAGATTTTGCAATATTACGTACAAAGGAATTGTGTGACACACTCTCAGGATTGGTGCTGCTTTTAAAAAACTTGTTCTAGGTTTAAATGTAAATATTAGGATTCCCTAAAATTTATTTATATATTTTCCTGTAAAACAAGATGGCTTATTATGGGGAATGACCTCTTTTTTTGAAGGATTGCCAACTACTCCCCAAAACTGATACCTTTACTGGAAAAAAACAAAACAAAGCACAACTGCAGTTCTGAATACTGTAGGCGGACAGTTAATGGCGCTGTGTGTGTCATCTGTGAAAAGTGACACTGCCAGTGTTTACACGAGAGTCATCTTAAGCACTCATCGAGGAAATGCAATCACCAGCTATGATGTTCTCTCCTTTGCAACAGTATCCTAGCATTTTGGAGCTTTTAGAACTTTTTTAGCCTGCAGGCTGTGCACTCATACTTGGCAGCTCAAAAATTGCACACCTGCTTATGTGTTATTAAAAAAAAGAAAAATCCCTTGCCAATGAACCCAATTCTCTCCTACAAGGCAATTCCCTTTTCCCTTCCTGTTGCCAATCTGTTACACAAGAATTCCACACAGGACCACTGTCCTCTATTTAAAAAATCCTGTGGGAGTCTTGCACCGAAGCTCAAATACAGTGTGGGAAAGCCATAAATGCACAGTCCTAATTACGCGCAAAGACTTATTTGTGTTGCCTTTCGGGCTGTGGCAGAGGAATAAATACGGATATAAGCCCAACAAACAGAAACTGTATTAATGCTACATCAAAATGCCATTGCAAAACTGAGAGTTTCTGCACCTGCTGGAAAACAACCATGACATATTTCTTTAAAGAGAAACACAAAATATTAAAAAAGAAGAGGAGGAATGCACAAGGAAAATGCCTTCTCAAAATGGAGGTGGCTTTCTGGGCTTGACCCATTGATTATTGGATGCCCTCTAGTAACGAAATAAGGAGAGAGAGTATGCAAGCAACTCTTACAGGTGAACCCCAAATAAAATAGTTGTGTGTGTATATCTTTGTGGTTGCCTTGGCGCACAGGTGGGAATAATTTACTTGGGCTCATGTTAAAGTCCTTTGAATCCCAATATTTGTGTTAACCTCTAGGCATTTAGGTAGAAATGATCCTAGCAAAATAGTGGCAACCAAACTATAGATAATAACATCCTCAAACCATCAATGTTGACGTGATCCTCAAAGTTACCCATGCTGAGATCTCTATCAGGGTCTCCCGTTCACTCTACAAATACTCCATGTAATTTAGGACTTAACCGCAGCATTCCTAACCGCTGTAGCTTAACATATGATGTTGAAATGCAACTACTTAAATGCTTATTCACCTATGATATAGTTAAATGGATTAAGTAGATGTATGTGGGTACAAACTGAGGGCTGGTTACTTATTGCACATGTCTGTTTTGCACAGTTTGAAGACCTCATCCAGTGCTTGTAAAAGGCTCCAGCATTCCAGGTGAAGCGTCCATGACTTGCACCTACTATTTCAATGCCTACTATGACTTTTACCACTACAGTGCTCTTTTAGGAAGTGAACCCTCCACAGTTGCTAAAGCTACAAATTCTACAAAGTTCAGCATATCCCATGCAAATCAGACTGTCCTCGATTGTAAACATGTAGTTGATTTTTCCATAGTGTGGTGTTGATTGCATTCCTTACAGTTATATACTGCCTTTTCCTCCAAGCAGTACAAGGCAGTGTACATGGTTCACCCCTCCCCATCTTATCCTCACAACAACTCTGTGTGGTAGGTTAGACAGTGGCTGGCCCAATGTCACCCGGTAACCTTCATGAATGAGTGAGGATTGGAAACCTGGTCTTCCAAGTCATAGTCCAATGCTCTAACCCAGAGCTTTCCAAATGTTCACGTTGACACACTTTTTAGACATGCATCATTTTGTGACACAGTAATTCAGTTTTTTTCAGTAATTTCAGTTTTTTTTTAATTCAGTCTAGGGACGCGGGTGGCGCTGTGGGTAAAAGCCTCAGCGCCTAGGGCTTGCCGATCGAAAGGTCGGTGGTTCGAATCCCCGCGGCGGGGTGCGCTCCCGTTGCTCGGTCCCAGCTCCTGCCCACCTAGCAGTTCGAAAGTACCCCCAGGTGCAAGTAGATAAATAGGGACCGCTTACCAGTGGGAAGGTAAACGGCGTTTCCGTGTGCTGCGCTGGCTCGCCAGATGCAGCTTTGTCACGCTGGCCACGTGACCCGGAAGTGTCTCCGGACAGCGCTGGCCCCCGGCCTATAGAGTGAGATGGGCGCACAACCCCAGAGTCTGTCAAGACTGGCCCGTACGGGCAGGGGTACCTTTACCTTTACTTTAATTCAGTTTTACTAGCAAACTGGAAGTTAAACTAACCCCTTTCTAGCACCAGGAGAGCACAGGGAGCATTCGCGTGACACACCAACACACTGCAGCCGACACACTAACGTGTCGCGACACAGTTTGAAAATCTCTGCTCTAACCATTACTCCATTATTAGTAAAATCTGTACTATCTATACACTTAGTGTCAGATGGTCACCCTCAGGTAGGAAAGACTGAATGCAGCAGAGGGACTCTGTGGCCCTCAAAGCTTTTCCTAGATCATTTTCCTTACCCAGGTTGCACTTTACACATGCCTTGGTCTATGCGCTCCTCAGGTTCTTTGGACTGGCTGGAATATGTCCTAGAACTATGTCATGATGCTTCTTGCTTGCCTGAATGGAGGATGCAGAGGATGGGTGGATGACAAACCGGGCTTTTCCACAGGTGGGATGGAGTAACAAAGTCATTTGCCACTGGCCCTGCCCACATTTTGCCTCTGGCCACACCTACTATTGGCTCTGCTCCTGTCCCAGCTCCTGCCAACCTAGCAGTTTGAAAGCACACCAGTGCAAGTAGATAAATAGGTACCACAGTGGCGGGAAGGTAAACAGCGTTTCCGTGCGCTCTGGCTTTCATCACTGTTCCATTGCACCAGAAGCGGTTTAGTCATGCTGGCCACATGGCCCGGAAAGCTGTCTGTGGACAAACACTGGCTCCCTTGGCCTAAAAGTAAAATGAGTGCCGCAACCTCATAGTCGGCTTTGACTGGACTTAACTGTCCAGGGGTCCTTTACCTTTACCTTACTGTTAAAAGCTAAGTGTTCTTTGAAATTTTAAAAGTCCTGGTTTTCCCTTGCAAAATACAACAGCATTCCCCACCCCAAGTGCTGCTGCTCAAACCCCCCCCCCCCACTTCATACAGTTCGAGATAATAATGATCTCCTGCATTACATCTGTTTCAATCCTAGTTGTTTACAGTGAAATTGGCATAAGACATGACTGTATGTATCTGCAAGATTCTCTTGCTGCTAGCTTTTCCCACCCGAAAGCAAACAAAGGCTTTTGATATGTGCGGTACACAATGGTATCTAAAATGCCAAGTGGTTGGCTTGTTTGAACCAGGCTGACCCAAGTGATTATGTTGATTTTCTTCTTTCATAGGCCATTTCTGTTTACCTTGACTTTTGCTCTATCTCGAAAACTTCAAAGCAGCCTACATTATTGTCTAGCCCTTCCCCTAATCAAACTATTCCTGTGGCCTTCTTGCATCTTCAAGCTGCTGTTAATTTCCTCCCAGACTGTACTGTACTTATAACCACCAGCCATAAATATTCCTATTGTCTTGTTGCTTAATGCAGATGTTCTTATTTACGGAGAGGAGATCAAAGAGCTGCCAATTAATGGTTAAGTCTGTAAATGTTATACAAATATTCCTTTGGTTCTAAGCACAATCACTTGGGAACAAGTTCCTAGGAGGACCAAACTTAGTGTTGGGGGTGGGATTTCATTAGGATTGTGTATGGGGGGGGGGAGGTTTATATTCCCACTTCCTGTTCATTTTGATCTTGATCACAACCAGTGATTATTTGCATTTTTTAACCATGCACATGAAATGTAGTTAACACACTTAAATTTACATTTAGTTTGGCCATGCGTTTTAAAGTACAACAGGCATTGGATCTGACACGTTTTCAAGTTCTGAGAAAGCGGAGAGCAAAATACAGCTACAAATTGTAAGATGTGAATGCTAAACAGCCTTGCTTACATAGGAAGCTACCTTGCACCAAGTCAGCCCCTTGGTCCATTTAGTTCAGTTATTTCCCACACTGGCAGGAGCTCTGGAGAGATTTGGTCTAGTAGGGGGTTGGACTAGATGACCCTTGTGGTCCCTTCTCACTCTACAATTCTACGATTTCATGACATTTCCAGTCCTACCTGGAGATGCCAGGGGCATGTGTTCTTCTCTAGTCCTGACAAGGAGCCACCTTCTGGAACTGGGTGTATGTATATAGACCTCCCCCAATATATGTCACTTTCTAAATAAGCTACTCAAGTTCAAGAGAAGGGCTGTGGCTCAGTGGTAGAGCATCTGCTTGGCATGAAGAAGGTAGACATACGAAGGCAGCCCTGTTTCGGGAAACCTGGTGTTTTGTTCTGTTCCATTATACAGTGGAACCTTGGTTCTTGAACTTAATCCATTCCGGCTGTCTGTTCGACTCCTGAAACATTCGAAAACCAAGGTGCAGCTTCTGATTGGTGCGGGCGCCCAGGAAACAAGAGCCGACAGCCACATTGGACGTTCGGCTTCCGAAAAACGTTCAAAAACCAGAACACTTCCAAGTTTTCGGCGTTCAGTAGCTGATTTGTTAGTCAACTAAGCCAAGCAAGAATCAAGGTTCCACTGTATTTCATTGGAAACTGCCTAGAGTGGCTGGGGCAACCCGGTCAGATGGGCAGGGTACAAAAAGTACATTATTACTTTTCATTATTATTATAAGGTATCAGGTTCAATCTCCAAGTAGGGCTGGGAGAGACCCCATCTGAAATCCCAGAGAGCCACTGCTAGCCTTGTAGACCAGGGGTAGTCAAAGTGGTGCCTTCAATATGCTGTTGCATTGCAACGCCACCTGCCTCCGTGGCCATTCTGGCTTGGGCTGATGAAAGCTATAGTCCAATAACACCCATAGGGCCAGTGGCGTAGCGTGGGGGGTGCAGGGGGGGGGGCCAGCCGCACCGGGCGCAACATCTGGGGTTAGGGCAAATCCACAGGTTAGGGGGCGCAAATCCACGGGTTAGGGGGCGCAAATCCATGGGTTAGGTGGTGCAAATTACTTGCCTTGCCCCGGGTGCTGACAACCCACGCTACGCCACTGCATAGGGCACCACAATAGCTATCCCTGGTGTAGATGAACCAATGGACTGACTTTGTATAAGGCAGCTTCCTATGTTCCCAAGTCAGTTTATGCTGTAATAAGGGTGTGGAACCTTTGGCCCTCTAGAAGCTGCTGGACTACCTCTCCCATCAGCTCCATACAACGCTCAAGGCTGATGGGAGTTGTAGTCTAACAACATCAGGAGAGCCAAAGGCTCCTACAGAAATAAAAACTTCCAGAAAAAGAAGTTGCCCTTCATTCTTCTTGCAGATCTTAACGGGGAGGTGCTTCAAGTTTTAGAAAGTGACATAGGAGAAAGCCTCAAGATGGCAGGAGGCGGGGAGAGAACAAAAATGGCTGGCTACAGCAGCAGATCCTGCGCATTCAGTAGACAGTAGGACATTAGGAAAGAAATGTGTACAGTGGCACCTCGGGTTACAGACGCTTCAGGTTACAGATGCTTCAGGTTACAGACTCCGCTAACCCAGAAATAGTACCTCAGGTTAAGAACTTTGCTTCAGGATGAGAACAGAAATGGTGTGGTGACGGCGCGGCGGCAGCAGGAGGCCCCATTAGCTAAAGTGGTACCTCAGGTTAAGAACAGTTTCAGGTTAAGAACGGACCTCCAGAACGTATTAAGTTCTTAACCTGAGGTACGACTGTATACTGGAGCCTCAAATAACTTTGGAATGACCTGCAGTGAATCTGAGCATCGTGAAATGTTCCAACAGCAGTGAGGTCTAGAAACTTGCCACGCTCTGTTTGCTGTATAGAAAGATTGCCAGGATTCTTTGGTTGTTGCCCCAGTTGAGCCTGGGCGCTCAATCTTTTCACAATTGCAGTCAGCTTGCAGCCCAAGCACCCCTGGACGTCCAGGCCGAGGCGAAGTGTACCTGCTCAGGTCCTGCCTTTCTCTCTTATGCAGAATACCGCCAGCTGGTTCTGAGAGCCTTGTGGCTCCCACTCTGCCTATTCCGGTGGGCTCTGGACCAAGCCTCGCTAAAGCAACAACTTTGCATTTATCTCCACATCTTTCAGTTTTGGAAGCTCTGCTTTCGGAAGTATGCGGCAAAAATGCAGGGGGGAAACCCGTTGTAATTGCTTCTTAAAAGTTTCTTTTCTGGTGCATAGCCTCCTCTCCTGACGCATAGCCATTACGGTGCTGTGGTTTCATGTGCCTTTCTCTCTGTAAAGTCAACCCAGTTGAAATCTGCGATCGTAACAAGTGAATTCCGCTGAGAACACAAAGCGTTTTTCCTCTAGTTGGGGGTGACTCATCAGCTCTGCCGTCTTGCGCCGTGACTCATCCTTGAGGGCTATTTTCTCCCTAATGTAATATGGGCAGCCGCTTGCCACATCTGCTAAATGTCATTGAGCAGAGCATGACACTTCATTAGAAAGCGGTATGCTTTCTTCACCTGGTAAAAGCGGCTGAAACAATAGGCGGAGGGGGAAGGTGGGAGCACTAATTAAAAGTTCAGATTGGAAAGAGCTGTCTGTTTCTCGCGCACGTCAAGCCGTGTGCCTCAGAAGAGGAGAAAGGAAGGAAGGGGGGCACCGATGAACGTTATCTTCATTGTGAAATTCAAATCACTCCTTTGCAGCTGGTGGCTTTTGGCAACGGGATTTGCACCAGGAGAGGGAGCTGAATGCTTGGCAAATCTTCGGGGATTAAGATGCACTTCAGAACACCCCTGCTTGGGTCCATTGTGGCACATAAGATCATGGATTTTGGTTTAAGAATTGACAGATCATTTTAATCCAACTCAATGTCTCCACCAGCCAGATGCCTCTGGGAAGTTTCTAGGAAGCATAATTGAGAGAATTGTTCCCTGTTTCTTCCTAGCATGTTGTAAAATGGTTGCTGCCCAGGAATATAGAGATTTGATTTTTTGCTGTTATCAGTGCTTTTTTTATCTGGGGGTACGCAGGGGTACGCATACCCCTAAACATTTTGTGAATCTTTGTACTTTTGTCCATTTGCTGCCTTTATTTTCCCCGATTTGAACTATAAAATGGTGATTTTCTTGAGTCAAAATGAGAGTACCCCAAAACATTTATTTTTTCAGAAAAAAGCACTGGCTGTTATGGCTAGTAGCTCTTGACAAGAAAACCTCTGCCACGATGAATGGGGTTATAGCTACTCTTGGTCCTGCAAACTTCCAGCTTGGGCCCCTGCCTACAGCCACAGCAGCGTTGGAACTGCAAGTTAAATTAGTGGCCAGGAATGCTCTTGACCATTTCACTTAGGGGGGGAATTTTGTTTGTGTGGGTTTGGGCAGTACCATTTCAGACTGAAGCTGAAGGATATGATCAAATGCCTCTTCATTAGGCCAGCTAGTTCATGAGAAAGTGTCATGAACATGAACTGGCAGGACTATGGGGAGAAGGAAGAGGATCCCAGCAAGGGGTGTAGCCAGGACTGGGACACACTGGGGATGGGAAAGGAGAGGTTGGTGTAGGAATTACACACGGGGTAATTGGCAAGGTGATGGGAGTCAGTGCACAGGAACCAGATCAGCAGAGGGACCCATAACTCCATGAACATGGTGGGTTCTGAGGTGTAGGGAGAAGTGGCCGGGTGCTCCAAGAGGCTGAGGCAAGCAAGGGCCCACAGCCCAGCTCCCTAGCTGGCCAGGTGGGGCTCGCTAGCTCTGGGAGGAGGTCTATGATTCCTCAGCTAGAGTAGGTTCAGAACAGGTGAGGGTCACCTGCCTCGTCAAGCCCAGATTCTGCAATCAGCGTGCAAAGTATAAAAGGGAAGCAGAGCTGAGGTGCTGTGTCTGCTCAACTGCCCATGTTGATGGGACTCAACTTGGATGTTGAGGATCTCTGTGGATCTGTACGTGGACACCAAATCCATTGTCTGTGACCAAGGCCTACAATACAATCACATCTGTTGAGACTCACTGGACAGAGATGAAAAGAAATACACCAGACATTTTTCAGGCTACAATAACGAAGAAGCCAAGTGAAAAAAGCAGATCAGCAAATGGTAGTCTAACACAGTGCCTAGTTAAAAGTGCTCAAAAGTATCACATGCTACACTATCAAGGATATATAGCTGTGTGTGTAGGCAGGAGTGTGTGTTTATACCTGTGTATATGGGTACATTTGTAGCTTTACGGCTACATTTGTGGTTTTTTGAGGGAGGGGCTTGGGCTAGGTGACCACAAGCCTCTCAGTTCTTATATGGGGGGAATCGAAGTGTGATTGGGGCCCATGGCTTTTTCATAGAGTTCTACATTTGCCACAGGCCCCCAAAGGTTGGCAAACCCTGTGACTTATACATTTGTTAATCTTTAAGGTGCCACAATACTTTTTTTTTCCCCTGAGAGAGAAAGAGATGGTTACTTCTTTGGGAATTCATTATTAACAAAGCACAAGCTTATGAGGCGGAGATTTGCAGTACCCAACTCTGAATACTTAACTGTAGTAAATTGTTAATAGCCATATTGATTCATTATTCATCTAGACAAATAGACTTGATCCCATTAAGAAAACCGACATGCCTCATGAGGAGATGCTTCTTCAGGATGATATATAAAACCCAAGAGAGCTATCTAATCGCCACAAATCAATCCTTCAAGTGAAATGTATTAGAGGCATATGCGGAATAGTTAAATTTGACTGGCACATCAATTTTTGCTGTTTAATGATTAATTTTGCTCTAAATCATTTCTGCTTGTTCTTTGGTATTAGTTTGGGGGTGGTGGGGGTGGTTCGTAGTACTTGTTCATCCACGTGGAAACTACTGGCACTGTCAAGTTCAACTGTGAATGTATCACATTGAACTTAGAAGCTCTGGCGATGAAGGCAGAAGATCTTGGGGCTCAGGCAAGGCTCTTGTCAGTTCTTACAGTAGAGCAGCACCTCTGACAGCAGGGACTGCTTCGACCCCCTCAGTTTAGTTTGGTGCAGTTTATTAAATTGCAGTGCTTATGCGTCCATAATATATTTTCAATAGAGAAGGATGAGGAACAACCTGGCCACCACTTCATGACCTCCTAGCAGCCCCACTGGGTCTTTCAGCTGCTCCTGGTCTAGCTTCTACCCCAGGATCAACATTTTTTGCACCCTCCAAAAATGGTTGGGTCAACATCTAGATTTACAAGTGACAAAGGTGTATTACTGGAAGTTTGAGACCGGCGAATTAGCTCCATGGAGGCTAACAAGCTGGATGATATACAGTTTTTATTATTCTACATAGGTGGTTTGAATAGGGTTGTGCTCTGTTATGGTTGGGGTTTTTTTGGTGATGGTTTTGTGTTGCATATTCTTGCTTTCATGGGAGCTCCCAGGCCAGAGATTTTACTTTTAAAGCATATACATGCTTTACATAAACAAGGATTGGGGCTCTCCTTGTCCCAAGACTTGCTCTTGAATATTCAGGTAGTGACTGTCATCCAGAGCACTTATCAGCTGCCTGTGTCTGTCCTTTGTACGTTGTCAATGTCCAGATTAGAAGGTATCACATCACCTGTATACCGGTCAGATTGCATCAAAACATTTCCTTTAGCATGATACAGAAGTAGGATTAAGATATCAGTGTCATTGGCAACCACAGTTATGTGTCTATATCCTGTTCAGCTTGTTGAGGGTGTCTATAGTAGCATGAATCAAAGTATGACCTTTGCAAGTCATTCCCAAGTATGGTTTCCTTCCCCTTCTGTTCCTGGAAAATGAAGTACTCTGCTTAGAAAACCTGGGGGAGCATTACAGTCACACATGAATGCTTTGTGTGGCATTTCCACAGCAGAGTGAGGCAGCAGGTGTGCTGGTGGAAAGCAGCGGTGAGGTATTGAAGTTGTGTGGATTATATCCTAAACCCACCTCCTGCCCTCAGGTGTGATACTGTCCCTTCTCTTGCCAGTTCTTAGAGTCCTCCAGAGGCCTATAAGAAGCCCACAAACAGGACATGAGCAGAGCATCTCTCTTTGCACTTGTGATTTGCAGCAACTGGTACTCAGAGACATATCCCCTCCTCTGGTGGAGGTAGAACACAGCCACCATGGCTAGTAGACACTAATAGCCTCATCCATCATGAGTTGATCTAAACCAGTGTTTCTCAGACTTGGGTCTCCAGTTATTTTGGATGACAATTCCCATCATCCCTGGACACTGGTGCTGCTAGCTAGGGATGATGGGAGTTGTAATCCTAAAACTGTTGGAGACTCAAGTTGATGGAAACCTTTCCAAATGCCATTCAAGTTATGTTTTGCTTGACCAAATTGAGCCGTTTTAAATATGTGCTATGTGAAGAAGTAGTTCCTTTTGTCTGACTCCCCAAACACTGAGCTTCATTAGATGGCCATGGGTTCTAGTACAGCGGAATGTCGGTTTTTTAATGTAATCCATTCCGGAAGACCGTCCGAAAACCAAAAACTCAATATGGAAGCCTCAATACAATAGGGAAACTCAAAACGGAAGCCATGTGGCACGTTCAGCTTCCGAAAATTGTTCAAAAACTGGAGCAGTTACTTCCGGGTTTTGGGCATCTGAAAGCTGAAACGGTTGACTTCTGAGATGATTGAAAACTGAGGTTCCACTGTATTATAACAAGTATAATAATATTTATTCCATTTTGAATGCCATGCATAATTCTATACATCTCTTGCCTTGTTTCTAAACCAAAAAGCCTCAAATAGTGTAACCTTTCCCATCCCCATTATCATTTTGGCTGCTTTTTCTTAATCTTTACTAGCTCTACAGTATCCTTTTTGAGGTGCAGCTGCCAGAACTTATTCCAAATGCAGCTGCATCATAGGTTTGTATAATGGAATTGTGATACTGGCAGGTTTGTTTTCAGTTCCTTTCCTATTGATCCCTAACATGATGTTTGCCTTTTTCTCAGCTGCCGCGCACTGGGTTGACCTTTTTCATTGAGCCACTGAAATGTACTCGGAGCTGAGAGTGGATTTCATGCTCTTTATTCAGCTCATAGTGGTGAGGAGGAATGAATGTTCCCCCAAAACATCTGCTTTATATACATTATTTACACAAAGGGCTGCACGTGATTGGCTAATTCCGGGATTCTCCTGTAGGCCAATCAGGTTGTGGATTCACTTCCACCTGGAGCTGGATTGGGTGGCTCCTGCAGACCAATCACACTGCTGCATTCTGAATCCTATTGTTCTAGGACAAATCATACTGCTGCATTTTGGATCCTATTGTTCTAGGACCAATCAGACTGCTACCTTTTGGATCCTATTCAACTCAGTACATAACAGCCACCCACTCCAACCCCAAAGTCACTCACTTTTCTACTCAGTCACCATCAGTTCAGATCCCATGCATGTGACATTTGCCCCAATAAGCATCACTTTACACTTGCTTATACTGAATCTAAATCACACTTCTAATGCTCATTCAGTTTGGAGAAATCAGGAAACTTAACCCCCTCACCCCTCATTCCAGGTTGTTTATGAGCAAGTTAAAAAGTACCAGTCCCAATACAATTCATTGTGGGAGTCTACTTCTTGCATCCTTCCATTGTGAGAACTGACCATTTATTCATGTTCTCTTTTTTGTTTATTGTTCTTAAACTTGTTACCATTCTGTAAGAGGACCTACCCGCTTATTCCATATTTTTTAGAGGTATGTGTTTGGTGTGTATAGCTGCTGGCAGATGAATTTCACAAGTGCTGTGAAATTAAGGTTTGAGAACCAAGTTCTGAAGATGGTATACTTAGTCAAGCCATTGGTCAAGCTAGCTGAATATTGTCCACAACACCTGGCAGTTGTTTTCTAGACTTTCAGTCAGGAGACTTTTACAGAGACCTACTTGGAGATGTTGGGGGTTAAACCTGGGTCCTTTTGCATACCAAACATATGATGGTTCATTGAGCTAACAGTCCTGCAAAGCAGTGGCATTTGAACTTTACTTTTGAGTCCTGAAGTGCTCCACCTCATTCTACCTAATGGCTGGCTCTTCTCCCTTTCTGGAACCTTCTTTTCCATGGGTTTTGCCAAAGGCTGAGCCTGGAAAGCTCTCAGAAATGATATAATTCACTTAAGGAAGCATTTAGTGGCTAGGGATAAGTGTGGGTTTGTTTTAGTGGCATGTTTTCTATGTATTTTTGTTATATATTTTATGTACTTTGAGGGGTGGGGAGTGGGGCTTGGCGTTTTTGTGACTGAACCCGAACCTATAGAATATGGCGAGTTAAAACTCAAAAATAAATCAGCAAGATTTTTTTAAAAAATCACCCTTAATGGCAGGGGTAGGATACTTGTTGCCCTCTAGATGTTGCAGGACTACATTTCCCATCAGCCCCAGTCAGCATAGCCAATGATGAGAGATGATGGGAATGTTGGTCCAGCAAGCAGCAAGAGCTTCAGAGGTTCCCCATCCCTCCAATGCAGGACAGTTCATCTTGGTCTGTGTTGGTGGATGGTTGGAATTAGTTGCAACCCCTACAATCCACCAAGTACAAATACTACTCAATAGGTATTCTGTTTACTAGAACTGTTTTTCTTTTCTGCCACATATAACATAATTGAAATGTTTCATCTTGTCTAAAACATAAACTCAGCAACCATCTTAGAGTAAGTACTTTGCTATGGGAAACATATCTCTCCCCCCCCCCCCCCGCTACTAGGTAAGAGCCAAAGAATTAAAACTTGTCATTTCTGTATGTGGTGGCATAGAGTTTAGGCTTCCCAAGGTATAATAATAGCTGACTTTGTAGTGACCTTTATATCAAAACCAACAATAAAGGAGAAACCCTCATCTAAAACACAGTGATCAACTTGCCATCGAGCACTGTAGTATTTTTAGTTCTTGCGGCAGTGGTTCTCATGACACTGTTCTGAACCTGAAAAAAAGAAGAAAGGAACAGTTAAGCTAATCTATTAACATAATATGGGAAAAATAAATATATTTGGATTAAATATTTGGGTCTAAAATAGTTGGCTAAATAGCTTTTCCAATATGAGTGGCAGAAGCCAAAACTAATTTGCTATTTTCTAAAGAACTATAACTGTTCATTCACAGAGAGATTCTTCCCTGCTTTTATTATATCCTGTGCATTTACTCTGAAGGTAACTTAGGCAACTTGGAAAGAAGACAGAATGACTGAATATGGTGGGACATCGCTTTGCCATTTGCTTGCACTAGGTAGTTGGATACCATCCTCTGTCTGTAAATAGAAAGTGGCCTTTTTGTTTTGTTTATAAATGGAAGTGTGACTGGCAAGTATCAATGTTTTGATTCGAGTTGCTCTGTGGTTATGTGAATATATTGCCTAATTCTTTGCATGAAACTCAGTGGTGTGAAACTTGCTCTCTTAAAGCCTACAGACATGAAAACTTATTTCTCTTGCCGTTTTTTTTTTTTTAAATTTAAAGTAGGCCAGCTGCCCTTTCACTTCTGTGGGCTTTTATCTAGCAACTAATTTCTTAAAGCTTTGGACCAGAGAATCATTTCAGCCTACAAAGGTTACATTTACAGAAGGAGTCTGGAGCTTTTCGTTAAACCAATCCACTCCCCGCCCCCCTGTCACCACTGTTCTTGATTCAATCTGAAAGAATATACTCACACAGCAAACCAAGCAGGATCAGTCCATGTCTTGGATATAATGAAAGCTATAAAGATAGTGGTAATGTCATTGAAGATACTTCAATGGGACATGAGTGGGGTGATGTTGTTGTTTAGTCGTTTAGTTGTGTCCGACTCTTCGTGACCCCATGGACCAGAGCATGCCAGGCACTTCTGTCTTCCACTGATACGGTGGCAGAAAGTGTTGAGGCGGATGGTGAAACAGCCAACACAACATATATCTCCTATATACATGGGTGTACAGTGGTACCTTGAGTTACAAACGCCTCAGGTTACAAATGCCTCAAGTTACAAACTCCGCTAACCTAGAAGAAGAAGGAGAAGAGTTTGGATTTGATATCTCACTTTAGTACTACTCAAAGGAGTCTCAAAGAGGCTAACACTCTCCTTTCCCTTCCTCCCCCACAACAAACACTCTGTGAGGTGAGTGGGGCTGAGAGACTTCAGAGAAGTGTGACTAGCCCAAGGTCACCCAGGAGCTGTGTGGGGAGGAGTGGCGATGCCAACCTGGTTCACCAGATTACGAGTCTACCGCTCTGAACCACTACACCACACTGAGTTGAGAACTTTGCCCCAGGATGAGAACGGAAATCGTGTGCTGGCAGCACAGCAGCAGCAAGAGGCCCCATTAGCGAAAGCACACCTCTAGTTAAGAACAGTTTCAGGTTAAGAACGAATCTCCAGAACTAATTAAGTTCGTAACTAGAGGTACCACTGTATGTGTTAATGGCTATGCTCTTACAGGCTCTTCTGTCCTGTATTGCATTACTGAATAGAAGTGTGCCTCTCTAAGCAGAGACTGGATGACCATCTCTATCATGGATGCTTTAGTTGCAATTCCTACATTGCAGGGGTTTGATTAAATGACCCTCAGGGTCTCCTCAAACTCAACAGTTCCATGGTTCTATGTGCTTTCTCTTGATACAGTGCATGAGCTATAAAGAGGACTGTGATGTATTGCTCAGAAGGATGAGGGACTTACAATGAGGTGATGAACTGCGAATGAGTCAGCAAAGGGATTTTCTAACATAAAAGTCAAAATGTGCTAAAAACGAATGTCAAGTATATGGCTTTTCAAGCAGATAATAAATAGGCATTTGTGGCAGGAGATCTAGATATCTTTTCTCAAGGTAGCACTTCTGCAGTGGAGGTACCTAATTTTTCGTGACACTAGGATAGCATATTATTTTGTCACTGGTGACATGTCATTCTCGCCTGAACGGACAGCTGTGTCAGCCTGGATAGTGATAGCTTTGTGGAATGTAGTTCCACAAAGTGTCACAGGCATCTAATGCATCATGCCTGTGATTGCATATTATTATTATTGTTTTGAATGCTATTTTCACGGAGATATGCATTTTTATGCACATTTAATATGTGCATTTTTGTCCACTTTACTTGGCTGGAGAATGGCAGTGCAAAAAGAAGTGGAATTTTGAGGATTGTGTTTTGATTTTTGTGTTGTTTTGGAACGTGCAAGTTAGGGAAGTTCGCCTTTAAAGGAGAACTGAATCAAATTTCTCTTCCATCCCTAGCTGCAGCATAGAAAGTTGAAGCATGAACATTTAGTTATGACTCTCGCAAACCTCACTTAAACACACAGACATGCGCGCACAGAAGTAAACTCTGGTTATGACAGCTCCCCCAATACATTAGCAAAAGTTGTCCACAGAAAAGATTGTTATACTCTGCAACTTGCTGGCTATAGGCTAGCACTTGGTATCATACAGACACAGCATAGGGAAGGCAACAGCTGGAGCTGGTTTGGGACAGCAACTTTTGCATATAAATTGAACAGAATTCCAAGGAGAAAGAAAGAAAATACAGAAGATTTGCAACCCACCACTGAACAATTTCATTGAATGAAGTCCAGTATTGTGGGGAAAGCACATTCATTTTTCTCTAGTTGCTCTCTCTTCATACTTCATGGCTTTATAGACCTCTATCGTGTTTCTCTTATTCTTTTTTCTTATTTATCTTTAGGTTCACGGTACTATATATCATACTACTATAACCATAGTGGTTTCTGTTTCAGACTGAGCACAGCCCTTCAAGGTTTACGAGGTTTTTTCCCTGTGCGGCGGGGAGTTAAGGAAAAAAAATATATTGTCATGATAGGACTTTTTATTCCAACTTAGAAAATATTGTTTTGAAGAGAATGTGTGTCATTTCTACTTGTCAGATCAGATGTCATTTAAACTCAGTCTTTAAAAGGAATTTGTGGCTGTACATATTTACAGGGGGGAAAGAACACAAATTCAAAAATTGGGTTCTACCAGAAGGGCAAAAAGATCAATATTACCTCCACTTGCGCTGCTTATGTACACTAAGTCCCTTAGGCAGTAGCAGCTTGTGCTCATTGAGACTGGTGGGGCAGAAGGCAGATATCCCAACAGTAGGTCGGACCAACTAATTCTAGGTTTGTTCCCATTTTCCTTTTCACTGAGTTCTACGTTGGCAGCAGTGAGACCAAGGAGCAGGAAGCTGGCAGGCGATCTCAACCCCTCTAGTCTGGAAAGCAGGAAGGCAGGCAGGCAGGTAAAGGCAGGTGCAGTTGGTGGAGGCAGCAGACCTGCAACTGGAAGCATAAGTAAAAAAAGATCAGCAACTTCGGCAAATAAACGAACAAAAAAACTTTGCCATATTTCACTTTTTGAAATGTCAACCCTAATTCACCCTAATGGGCCAGTCTGCACTGAGATGTTTAAAAAAGGAGTGTAACAGCACAGTCCTAAACATGCCTACTCAAAAATGGGGCTTACTCCCAGCTAACTGGGGTTATGACTGCAGCCTAAGAAGCTAAACCGTTAACCAAGAAACCCCAGGCTCAAATAATGATTTCTTCATGGTTTTTACCTTCTGTCTTGACACCAAGTCACAGTTTGGTGCTCCAAGGCGATCATTTTTGCACTCTTAAATTCAGTTCTACACATTTCCACAACAATTTACAATTAAAAAATCCTCACGAAAATTCACCAGTCTTTTAGTGCAAATTTCTCAACGAAATTATATTTGTATACAGTTTTGATTAATGTACATGTATTGGCAAGGAATCTCTCCCCTCCCCCCCCCAATATGTGCATTGCTCTGGCCTTTTTGCCCCGATTTATGCAGTTTTGTGCCCATTACATGTCTATAAGGATGCAGTGCAAAATTCAAACAAGCATGAATTTAAAAGGATAGCTGTGCTTCTATTAGTGCATTGTTTCAAAAAGTGCAAATTTTGTAAGTTTGCCTGTAAATTTGAAGTGAATTGAATCTCTGTCCCATCCCTAGCCACAGAATACTTGTTTTAGGTGTTGGATCATGAGCATCAAAGTGATGGTGTCTTGGGAAATGCTTCTGAGCATCCCAGATACTCCTAGTAGACTTACCTTTGGGACTGCATGCCTGAAGGTGCTTGGAGCTGCTCAATTACATAAAGAAGTGCAAACCACTAACCCTTACCTAGGCTACTTACAGTGCTCTCACATTTCATGGCTCAGCAATGGTGGAGCAAAGCAAGTTTTGGAATAAAAGGAAAGTATCTTCAGTTCTTTCTTAATACTCCCCAGCTGTCCTCTGGCAACTTCTTTCTGCTACCAGAATCGGTAGCAGAACAAAAGAGATGCTGTATATGATTTGGCGAAAGAAATCCCTAGCGGTCTTTTTCCTCTTAGTTTATAGAATCTGCTTCTGAAGAGATAATTCCATAGAGGATTCCTGGAACTTTATGGATTCTTGAAATGGAAAAAGCTAATGGTTTCAGACTGTCAGCCCACTTCTTGGGCAACAGCTCTGTTGGACAGGCTAAGAGAAGCTATCTATTAACCAGCTTATTTCATGCATATGGAACTCTGTTATCTTGGGGATGGAGGGAGAGAAAGAACACTTGGAAACATCTTTAACTGTCCCAGGCATATTCGAATTTCAAACCTGTCTATTAGCCAGACCAGTTTAATATTCTGGGAGGAGACAAATCTTGTACAGAATGTGCCTTTGCAAAATTCCTTGCATGAAAAAGAAATTGCCTTTTTGGTTTTACTGGCATAAAATATTGCAACTTTCTTCGTCTTTGCCTAGAGGTGGATTCTTTCAAATCGCATAAGCAGATGTTAAGCAAAGAGAACAAAAATCGTTTGTGTTTTTAATGTCATTCAAATTAGAAAGCACTTGACTGCACCATATTCTGATTAAACTTGGCGCAGGCATCCTATGTTTATATATGGTAGAAACAACCCTCAGCTTCTGGAGTGTGGCTTCACTTCCAGCTCTTAGTGATTCCAGTTTTCAAACTTGAACAATTAATGATAGGAATTATGCATAATTTGTGTGCGCGCACAGAACAAAAACAGGGTGAAAAGCTGCTTCCCATTTAATTTTTTGATTTTTTTACCCATCCTTCTCCATGAGGTTTCAGGGCAGGTTACAACAATTTTAAAATACAATATTAAAATCAGTTAAGACTAATTTCAGTCAAGAGAATAGGGTGGGTCGAAATATATCTGTATCTTTCATCTATCTGTGTCTGTCTGTCATTCTCCTTCTCTCTTGATAGATATTAGATGGGTATCGGATCTGAACCTGAAAAATAGAGCCAGACTGGTTCAAACAAGCAGGCATGCTGTTTAATTTCTGATCATGTCACTACTCAGCACTCATTTCTGCTGAAAGCTCTTTCAGCAGCACTTGATCGGCGATGGTCATTCACATATGCAAGTAACCACTCAAATCCGTATTGTGAACAAGCATTCAGTGTTGCATGGAGATTTCATCTTTATCAGGCATTTTGCAGGTGTTGTAGACAATCAGGAGCACTTTAAGCCTCCTCTTGAAAGTTCCTTTGTGTCATTTGGTGTGGGGCACATGACTGTGGCTTGGGGGAAATGGCCCCACAAATCAGCTTAGGACTCCTACCAGGCCTAGTATGGTCCAGGGTCCAGGGATTACGCCGCTGTAGAGATTGGGCACGGGAGTGAGATACATCTGGCAGAGTATTCTCCTTTCCATGTCTGAAGAGATTTATGATGCTGCCTAGCAGGGCTTTTCCCCCAGTTGGAACTCACTAGAACTCAGTTTTGGCACCTCTCCAGTGGGTGCCATTATAAGAGAACAAGGGAGGTGTTTATGGTGAGTTCCAGCACCTCTTTTTCTAGAAAAATATAGCACTGCTGCCTAAGAACTGGACGTGAGAGCGAGTCAGGCCCGTGAAATGTTAGCTCTTACTTCCCCATCTTCTGCTTCCTCTTGCAAAATATAAACAAAGTCCATCAAAGGTGGAACAGTTAAGCATGAGGAATCTAATTCCCTTGGTTTGGACGCCCTGCTATGGTTATTTAATTGCAGCCACTGGGCTATTTTATTGCAACAACAATATTTGAAAGAATTCAGAAGCCTTCCTGTGCACTCTAAGCAAGAGCAAATTCAAGGCAGGTGGAACACTAAAATACGAAAAGGAGAAATGGCATAAAATGAAATCAGAATGAATTTACAGAAGAATAGAAACAATGTAAGGAAGGATTGTTGGATCTTCAGACCTGGGGGTTCGAATTTGGCCCTCCAGATCTCTCCAGCTGGCCCTCAGTATTCTCCCCAGGACATAGCCTTCACTGGACCTGCCTTGCACAATCCTTTTCACATTTTCCCTGGTTGGAATGTGCCCTTGAATTCTGAAAGGACTTTTGCTTGCCTAGAGGGAAGACAGAGAGGGCTGGGCAAGTAGAAACTAGCCTACTGTACAAAGGTACAATTTACATTGATTGCTCTGCCCATTTTTGCCACTGGCCCTGCCCACCGGTCTCATGTGTGTCGCAGAAAGAGAATTCTGCCTAGCAGGGGATTCACCCCTAAGGCTGAAAAAGGCTCTCTCCCCATTCCTGATATAAGGTATGATGGATGCTAGAACCATGTGCGAACCAAGTACAGACCAAAAAACCCCTTCCTAAATACAAACAGATACACAGGAAATCAGATTAATCTAATTAAAGAACCAAATTCAAAACCTTTCACAGTGATAATTAACTCTGGTTAACTGAAATAGGATTCAGAAAGAAGGGACTATAATTCTTACCGGTTGTCTCGTAGAAGACAGTCTGGGTCTTTTTAGCATGTGGCCTTCGTTAGCGAGTGGCAAATTTGTTGAATTACTTTTAACGTCCCATCATTATTTCCAGTTGGATTCCCAAATACCAAATAGAAATGGAGAAACCAGTAATTGGCTAATTCGTTTCACAACTGTCTCTGTC
Organism: Podarcis muralis; assembly: GCF_964188315.1. Taxonomy (NCBI): domain Eukaryota; kingdom Metazoa; phylum Chordata; class Lepidosauria; order Squamata; family Lacertidae; genus Podarcis; species Podarcis muralis. The sequence goes on from NC_135657.1 coordinate 80,944,513, forward strand.
AATTTGTTACTATGGCATTCGTAATAAAAACGTCTATTGTGCAACTCAGTGGTATCTCTAATGAGCGTTGGGATTGGTTCATGTTTGGATGCAAAGTCAAGATCTTTCACAACATAAAATGATACTCAAAAGAATTTAATGACAATGCTCCAAGTCAGATAGCCCAGTTGCATTTCTCTAACATTAAATCGAAAGCAAACTTCTGGCTCAGCATTTCCACATTTCAAGTCATACCTAATGCAAACTGATACAACCAGGCCTCATGCTTTAGTCACTTGCAGAAACAAAGTCAATCAGAAAAGACACAAGTCTTTGAAATTATAAAATAGAATACTTTGGGTTATCCAGACAAGTGTAGGATGCTGCCATAGAGGATATCCTAGAAAGCTGTAAATCTAAGTAATAACCACAGCTAACTTTACAGGCTCTTTAATCTTATTGAGTACCACAGAAAGGCTTGAAACTGTTAAGATCCATGGACTTTCAGCCACTATTCAAGGAAAACAATTTCTGCTTTCAGGCATTCAGTCTAAAGGCACACACTGCAAATGAGACTGGTGGTGATATAGCTAATTCATGTTGTTCCTTTATTTCAGTTATCGGCTGCAACACCACCCACACACCTTTTGAACAGAATATATATTGTAGTGAGCTTTGAGAGGTGCGGATGCTTTTGAGGCCTATGGCTGGCTGTTAATCCATAAGAGCATGAAATGTCCATATGCATTCTGAGGGAAGCTGAACAATAAAATGTTCACAATAGTTCAAGGTCCAGTTCTGATGAAACAGAAAAGTATGGTTAGTAATGGTGGTGAAGAAACAAACCAGGATATCAAACTATGGTTTCGTACAATGGTTTAACTAAGCATACCACAGTTTCCTGGTTTGAGACATAATAGGAAACTGTGGTTAGTTCCAAGGTGGATTTTTCTCTCTCTCCTTGCATGTGAAGGAGGAGGAGGTAGAAAGTCCATGAAACCAAGTCTCATGTGGGCTCATTCACATAATGAGAAAACATGAGAAAAAGTGTTCATTTGGGCCTAATGGCCAGTAGAAACTCTGTTGCAAATGCAGGGAGACTAAGACCTGGAAAACCCTGGGAAGAGATACAAGGAGCAGTAACCCAATAAATAGGATGGTTGGAGTCTGGGTGCAGAACCTCGGAAGAGCAGGAGAACCTGAAGGAAGACCAGAGGCTTGAGCTGATGAAAGACAGATCAGACAGGGAACTGAGGAATAGACTATTGTCCATTCTGTTGCTGATAAAATACTAGCCCTGTTTTGAGATTGGGGAGGTATTGAGGCTATATACACATGGTACCTTTGAAGCACATTTGAAGCACAACCCCCCCAATAATTTCCAGCACTGTTGTTTTTCTGTTTTCAGGGTGTAGACCCTTCTTTAATTTTCTAGTAGATTAAAACTCTGAATGGGAGGGTAGTTACATCTTGAGTAGTATACATGCTTGATGCATGCATGCATATGACCACAACATGCCAGCATCATACTTGTCTTCCAGACCATCCATTATCAACTTTTTTGCCCCTATTTTATGTGGGTAGTCAGGCAGTGAGATTGTCAGTGCGAAAGAAACTGGTCTGCAATGTGTGCAGATGAATGTCCTCAGCCCAGTTATTTTCTGTGAAACGTTGGCGGGTGGGGGCTGTATGAGAAAGGTTAATCAAAAAGTCGAAGGTAATTATAAGAGAACCTCCCAGGACTGAAGACAGCAGAGCCTTGTGTGTTTTTGACAGCAGCAAGCGAGTGTGTGAGACAGGATGGCTGAGAAGCAAGGTTTTTAAACTGTGTGATTACCTGGACAAAATAAGGTTTGGCGCCTGCTGCTGCTGCGAAAAGATTCTAAAGCACAAGGCCAGAACCTTAAACCAATCTATTTTGTGACATCGGGAAAATGTTCTAAGTATGGAATAATGGCTGCAGATATAAGAAAGGAGCAAAGGCGATAGTATTTGGCCTGCGATGTGGAATCCAAGAGTATGATCTTGTGAGCATTCCAGTGTGAATTTATTATCTGTGGGAGATATGAAGCTGGCCATTTCCCCCCTTTGCTTTTTTGTAACATTTTTCTTATAGAGTCGCAAAGCTCGCAATATCTATCCCTTTCCATTTCTGCAGCTGTTCTCTGTACAACCTGCCCCCTCTCTCTGAGGGGTTAGAATCATGGAATCATTACACCTCCTTCCTATGCTTCTATCAATGGTTAGCTAGATTTATTCCTAGGAACCTTAAGGTAATGCTCAGAGCTGGCATGAAACATTTTACTGCCTGCCTGAGGTGGGGGACAAGATGGTGTCTACTCCCTGTTCCACATACACAATCCAACTGGAATGGCAAGCTGAATCTTGCTTCAAAACTAGTGACTGGATGCCTGTGGCAACAGGTTGGTTTAGGTGGTCCAGGACAGGATGTGCAACATACACAGCTTTGCTGTCTAGCAGAGAGGTACAGCTGGGGAGATGGCTCAGGAGGAACAGCCAGGGCGCCACTACTACCTCTCAGCATTTGCTACCCAAAGCGATCACCTAATTCTTATGTATTTAAAAACAATAGGCATAAAAGATTTATGGTCAGTTTTTTTGGTGCTATAAAGGAAATGAATCTATACATATTCATGCATTTTTAGAAGCAAGCATTTAAATATCTTCTACTCAGGTTTTAGAGCAGGCATAGGCAAACTCGGCCCTCCAGATGTTTTGGGACTACAACTCCCATCATTCCTAGCTAACAGGACCAGTGGTCAGGGATGATGGGAATTGTAGTCCCAACACATCTGGAGGGCCGAGTTTGCCTATGCCTGTTTTAGAGAGTTGTTAAAGAAGAATAGATTGCTATTTAAAACACACACACACACACACACACACACACACACACACACACATACACACAGTTTATGCAATTAAACTATGATATTAAATGTTTTGTATTAAGACATAGGAATATTGAAAGGTTTATATAATGAGTTGTGTTGCAGTAAATTATATTCTTAATAATATTTTTTGTTATTTAGCCTGTTTGGCCTGTGTAATGTCTATGTTCATTAAATAAAAATGTGTGTTAAAAATACAAACCAATTAAAAGTGATCTCCATATCAATAGTTTTAGTTTAAGGTGGGCCCTCGTCTTGAAATTTTTTTTGAAGTACTATTCTAGCACATGGTTCTTCAGCTTGGGTCCTCGGATGGTGTTGGGCTACAACATCTGGATCCTCATTGGGACCACTGATGGAGGTGGTGGGGGGTAACTATAGTTCTAATTTAACATCTGGGAATCCATTGTTGAACCCCAGAACATAATGTTGTGTGATGACAGGCAGCCCAGTGAGCAAATGTCTGGGTAAGGAGAATTTTTAAGCTGCTTCAAAATAGAATAATTTGAAAAAGCTCTCTTTGTTCTAAATGCAACTTGTTTTGGCTTTGTGCACTAGATTTAATTTATTTCTCTGGAAGATTGGCCCAGGGTTGGTGGGAGAGACTTTTCCTCTGCCTTTTCTATGAGTAGTCAAATCAAAGAAACAAAGCAACAAAATTGCTGAAGCTTTTCTTGTGTGTTTTTTTTTGCTCAGTAGGAAATCTTAGCATTGCTTAAAATGCTTTCCTTTTTCTTTCAAAAAACCTCCAAGCAAACCTTCTCTGCTATCCTATAAACTGTACCGCAGAGCCATAAATCTCAAATATACATCAATACACTTCTGTGCATGGCAAACAGCCATTCATTCAGAGTGAAAGCATTTATTTCAAAAGCAATTTGTCCTCCTCGGTTGCCAAGTCTGGAATGACAGAGTATATGAAGTTGATAGGAAATGGGAATTCCAGCCCTGCGTTGTCTTCTGAATGTTTCTGTCTTTGTTTTTTATTCCCACTGAACTACTGAATGGTCAAAATTCAAAGCAGAAGCTATTGCTGAAAGGTAATTTATATAATGCATAAAAATGTACTGAACAGCATTTCCCATCAAATTACTCTAGCAGCTTCTTGGGGAAGTCAGCTGTTGAAAGCGCACACCCAAATTTCTCAGTTGCTGTTTGGAAGGTGGGCCCATCCACTGAACAATATGAACAACCTGAGGGAAGTCTGTGGTGCTCTGCAGCCATTGGCCAGAGATATCTTGTTGCTACACCAATGGTTCAATAGCTGGCTGAATGTTTTGCCAACTGTTCTGGAGAAAGGAGTTTTGCTGCAGTTACCTAGCAACCACTGCTCTCACCCTTTTGCTGAGATTGGTGTGTGTGTTTTGAATTTTGTTAGGAAATTGAAATGCCATTTCTCTGCCTAACATGATCACTGCCCAATTACTGAGGCCTTGGGGAACCTCCCATGACTTGCATCCACCAGGAGTCATGCATCCAGTTTCATAGCTTCAATTCTGTGGAACTCCCTTGTGGCTGAGATCAGCTAAGCCTCCTACCTGTCAAACTTGGTGACTGCATTATTATTGTTATAGTTATTGCGTGTCGAGGTCCCCTAGCCACCCCTCAAAATAATTCACAATTCACACATAATTTTTGTTTAAGATTTTTGGCATAATTTTGGCCACAACTTTATTAAAATACATAATCTGTGAGTGGTTGTTTAGGCATGGGTTAAGACTATCTGTCCCCCCGCCTGGGACAGAACTGACTTTCCGAACTCCCTTGGAAGCCAGTGAAGGGAAAACAATATTGGGGATCAGTTGAGCTGAGTGACAGGCCCTCACCGCTCACCCAACCTGCTCCCCAGGGCTTGCCCACCCTGGTCCCATTTCAGGGATTGGGCGAAATCGTGGCAAGCCCCTGGATTCCTTTAACGGAATTCCCTTCCACACCACCATTAGAGGGGCAGGCCCAGCCTATCCTGACCCCTCCTCCACCAATTTTTATAACCAATGCCTAACCACAACCTTACAAGTTGTGACGAATTGCTAAGTAGTAGGCAAAAACCAAATGGCACCAGCCAAATGGACAAAATTCCTACTAGGCCCCTGCCCCAACGGCAGACGACCCCACGACAGGCATAGTAAGGTCAACCGGAACTCAGGGTGGGCGGGAGGGTGATCCGATGCACTCAGCGAAAGATAAAGCAAAAGCTGAGTGCCCCAATATTTAAAGCCTTTGGTCCCACCCACCACATTGCAACATGCAATTTGCCCCAGCAACCCGGCCATCCAATTGTTGCCCCAGGCCAGCTCACTTTTACCTGCCTGGCAACAGAGGGTTGGCTTGGCAGACCCTACCGCAACACGCGCTCTCATTTCAGGGAGAACACGCTTTATTATTATTATTTATTAGCAGACAAAGAAATGATAAAATTAACCCCTCTCTTTTGTAGCCTCATTGTATACTGCTTAGAAACTATGGTGTTAAATGAAATAGAAATGGTTGAAATAATAAAAAGAATGATATCAAGCAAAACGGTATTAGAGCCAGATCTTAATCTTCCTGATCATTCCAAATTCATTCACTTGAGCCAAGTGAACAGAACATGTGTTTGTATAACAGCTTGCCTTGTTCTGGAGAATGCAAAAGCTACCTACTATTTTGTGACCTTTTGGTTGGTCCTAAAAAAAGCTATTTTTAATCATTATTTTAATTTGTTTCCTGTCTGTCACCCTAAGGTCCCAGGGCAGGTGTTGCCCAACTGTAGATAAGAAAGAATGTGCTTCTGAGCATGTGGCAACTGCCTCTCTGATACAGCTGTGAGCAACAGCAACTGGTCTTCAAATATCTGGGCTGGGTGAAATGAGACATTCAGCCAGATTCAAATCTTACCGTATCTCTTTTGACAAATTAGGCCTTGCCTAGCTCTCTTGTCCTCATTTGTTGATGGCATCCCACAAGGCCTGTTCCTGTTCCTTTTTCTAATTGCCCTGTTTTGCAATTAGTACTAACTGCTTCTCAATTAAGCAATCCTTATTTTTGCCAATGCTGAATTTTGTGCCTACTGATTGAAATATGATTTATGGGCTCAGATAAACAGCATTTGCATAATTCATGTAAAATATACACAATTTCCCCCCCTGGCCACAGTGAACTCCTGTGATTTGGTTTGAAGACCATGTGTGCTTGAGAATATTAATCCAGGCTTTAAATGATTTGACAAGCTACTTCTGCTCCTCTCCTTTCTGCGTTAGCCTCCCTCTTTCCTGGAACCCTCAGCAAGCACTCTCAGACAGAGAGAAGATGCTACAGTATATTATTTAATAAGTAGGAGAAATAAAATCAACAGATGAACGGCATAGCCCTCTGTTCTTCTTCCATCACAACTATAACATGAGCTAAAATGACAGACTCTTAAAAACAACCAGCTAGTTTTTTCAGGTTTCTTAAAGCCAAATTTTCTCTAAATGCTGCACATTCTCATGCTAGAACTGCAAATACTAATCTTATTTTTTTTTAATCCCATCTGCTTTCTACAACAGTGTTGTTATATGTGTCCTACCACTGCTGAATTTGTATACGTGGTATAGTCTGGCATTGAATTTTCTAGGCATCGCATTATGCAGAAGGTAACTGCCAAGTCCCTTTCCTCGTCTATCCCTGGGGTATAAATTTGGTTGCTGTGATGGGTTTTGTGAAGCTATCAGGGAAATGTCAAACATTCACAGCAACATCTTTGCCATGACAGATGGAGTCCAACAACACGAAACAGGATGTGTTTAGAGATTCCACATTCCAGCCTCACCTTGAAAAAGCTTTTGACATTTCTTAGGCTTGGTGAGCATGTGCCAACTGAAAACATCTGGTATCAATAAATGGGTTCTTTGCAAATCCCAAATTCTTGTACTTTTGGATCACTCTTCTTATTCTGTTAAAATGGTGGCCAGTTCAAATGACCCGTGTCACATCACATGCCAACATTGTGAATTTAGTATATTCTTGTTGCAGCAGGGAGCACGGTAAAGCAATTTCAAGCTGATTTGCGTGCTGAACAGTAGTAAGGGCAACTGGTGACATAATCGGATGACAATTAAGACAGCAGTCCTAATCCCACACATACCCATTGGGCTTTGTGGGGTGCCGGAGCCACTGTTGCATCCAGAGCCTGATTGCTCATGCTGGCTGTAGCAGAAGGAGGGGACAAGATGATTGGAACCAATCCCTGCACCAGCTCCAGATGCCTTTGCCCAATGGCAGTGCTTCAGGGCTTTCTGCTGGCATTCTCACCAAAGGGAAAGTTGGTGCCAATGGAGTGACACCCAGAACCATAGAACTGTAGAGTTGGAAGGGACCCAAAGGGTTATCCAACTCTGCTTCATCCAAGAATCACAGCTAAGAAATCCATGACAGATGGCCACCCAACATCTGTTTGAAAACCTCCAATGAAGCAGAGTCCATCACCTAGTGGGTTCCACTGCTGAACAGCTCTTATCAGGAAGTTATTAATGTTTAGTTGGAATCCCCTTCTTTGTAATTTGTATCCTTTGGTTTGGGTCCTATCCTCTGGAGCTGCATCGGTCCATTGGCATATGGTGGGAGGGCAACTTAGCTGGTAGAGCTGAGTGAAGGGGATACCTCTGCTCAATCCACAGCCTCCCCCCAAGGCCTAATGCAGACCTTTCCAAACTGTGTGTCGCGACACGTTAGTGTGTTGGCTGCAGTGTATAGGTGTGTTGTGCGAGTGCTCCCTGCACTGCTCCCAGGGCTGGAAAGAGGTTTTAGATTTGGATAATTTATCACGGTCAAAGACCAGCTCACATAACATAACATAACACAATAAAAACAGCATTCATAAAGATAAAATATACAATTGAAGCAGATTGCAGCAATAGCTCATGAGTTAAAATTGAGATATATACATACACCCGTACAACTGAGATTTGGGCAACCATAAAAAATTGACCCTGAGGCGCCCCAAAGGGTGACTTCAGCATTTCCCTAGTAAGCTATTTTATTCTAGAGGATGATCTGTGCCTACAAATCTGGGTGCAGAATCTGGCTACCAGCCAGGTCGTCTTGTGATCTTTGCCTAAGAGGAGAGAATTAAGTTTAGACTTGCCTGAAAGATCGGCGAGCCTCTCCAGCAAAGGATCAGTGGTGTCTCTACAGATCTCAACATAAAAAGGGCATCTAAAAAATATATGTCCGGGGCTTCCTATTTCCCCTAATGGGCAGGCGCAGAGTCTCTGTGCGTACGGGACTCTTCTATAGGAGCCTCCCAGAACCGGTGAGGGCAAGGCCAAGCTTCTAGCAAGAGTAAAAGCCCTTCTTGCATTTCTGGATCTGAGGAAATAGAGATATGTTGCTGGAGCCGCTATGTATCTCCCATTTTCTGTGACTGGAAAGAGGTTAGTTTAACCTCCGGTTTGCTAGCAAAACTGAATTATTGTGTCACGAAATGATGCGTGTCTAAAGATTGTGTCACCAATGCAGCGGTGGAGGAAGCCGCTTGGGTGCCTGGGGTGAGGCGAGCCACCTATAGGGGTGGGGCACACTGTGGGGCCTCAGGAGTTTGCCTGCCTCCTCCCACTCAGCTGCCCTATAACTGTGGGGAGGGGGTAGGCAACAGGCAGACTGGGCAGCGCAGAGCCTGCGTGCGTCCAAGCCATTGTGTCTCTCCCAGAAGAGACACGTGGCTTGGGAGCACTGCAGGCCCTGTGGCATTTTGTCACCCCCCTCAGTGGTGACACCTGGGGAGGCCTGCACCCCCCTTCCTCTGTCCCTGCAGCAATGTGAAAAGTTTGGAAAGCTCTTGCCTAATGTAAGGGCATTCCTCTGTAAAAAGCCATCTCTTATTCCACCAATTCTAACTACTATACACCACTGTTCTGAGTGATTCATACACATAATCTTTGCAATCATTTCAACAACCTTCTATGCTAAACTAGCGTCATTTTACAGATGAGGGACTGAGAAACAGTGGCTTGCTTAAGGCCAACAGCAAATAGCAGGTCATGGCTGAGATGATGACTCATAGCTCATGCTGTTGATCAGGTTTGTTTATTTAATCTAGTCCTATCCAGAGTTTCTACCTGGACTTCCAAAGCAGCAAAGCAAGGTTAATTTAAGCAATTTCTAAAAATATAATTGCAAACTTAAATTGAAAACACATTGAACAAGCAGCAGCAGTACACCATTTCAAAGTTCCTTGCTCCACAAATGTTTGCCTCATTGGGTAGAGATTTGCAAAGCATAGGCATTTCTACTGAGAAGTCTCGGTCTCCAGTCACTATTGGGTTAATCTTTGATGGCAGGGGATTCTGAGCAGGTTCTCCACTAATGATAGCAAATGGGCAGTTTCATTTGAGAGAAGATAGTCCTTTAGTTCTCCTGTTCTCTCTCTCTCTCTCTCTTTCTCTCGCACACACACAATGCCTACCTCAATCCAGTTGATGAATGAATTTTCAGTTACACAAGGTATCTGATTGCCCTTTTGCAACTCAGCAGAAAGGCATCTGAGATCTGCTTTATGGCCCAACTGCTCTTCATCTGAAGAGGAATAGCTCCTATTCTTAGCATTTATTTATTTAATTTTAGATTATTGATACTCCGCCGACCAACCTTGAGGTGACTTATAATAAATATATTAAATACAAGAGTAGAATAAACACACACACACACACTTACCATCTGTATATCAATGTGATTTCTCTATGCATTCGGTTTACACCATCTAGTCCATCATCATAGCAGTGAAGAAATCTTAAACTCAAGCTATATTTGCTTTTATATGGCCTTATGGGATGGTATTATTTCCTGAGCAGAATTCCACCATTTTGCTAATTGGGCTGCCACTTTAGCATCCAAATGTATGTTGCCATTTCAATGTGAAGTTTAATGTATATTTTTTTAAAAAATGGTTTCACCTTTACTATGAAAACATTCTTTTGCTCTCTTCTTAATTAATTCAGCCATTTCAATCTTTACCCATGATGAGTAATTATTTTTCCATCTGTAGCACTTGGGCAGCCTGGTTTCAATTTCTCCTTTCCAGTCCATAACTGCAAAAAACAGAGCAGAACTGCTGTACTCCTTCCCCCTTGTTGCTTCTTTTTGCTGATTCCCTGGTATTTCTAGTACATGAAAAGTCTGACAGCCAGTTCTGCATGCTAGGCTGAAAGAATGTTACCCTTCTTCCTCTTGCCCTGTTTCCTTTACAAGGTCGGCCAATGCAAACCCTGCGCAAAGCTTTTATTAAGGAAATCACTCTTCTTCAATAAAATAAAATAAATTGTTAATTCTATGCCACAAAAAGCTGAATTCTACCACCTCTGTAAATTATGCAAATCTAAAGAAAATGTAAATGTTTGCATATTGTACACAATCATTCCTACTAATGCTGAAGTGATTTCCCGGGTGTTGAGCCTATAGCAAAATGGCGACATCCACACACCCAAGAAGGAGGAATCAGCAGGTTTCAGTTAATCTTACAAGTATGCAGAAGTAAATAACTTTTTTGGGAGTGGAGGAACCTAAAGGGGGGAACCCCCAAAACTAGGGATGCCATATTTCAAAAAGTGAAAATCCAGACACAAAGGTTTTTGAGCTTTTGGGGGGCAACATTGTTGACAATGACATGGCCGACATGGTCAACCCTACTGTAGCCAAGTAACATCAAGTCAGCTGGAAAGAAACATGGAGATAGGAGTGTTAGAATTCCTGCTCCATGATTGCAGTCATGGGATTTTTGTCTATCGCATGACGGTGTATGTTTTGACTCCACAGAGTGGGAAGTGATGGAGACAGGATGTTTGTGTTACTGTGTTCCGTGAAGTGGGACTATTGTCCTTTGTTTTTTTCTCTTTGCTGTCTGATGCTAGAGAGAGAGGAGCCATGTTGCAGTGCTCCATGTGTGTTTATATGTAAATAAAGTAGATTAGCCCAAATGCTGAGTTGCTGAGGTCTGTTACGCTAGGTGCGCAAACTCTGCGGATCCCTAAGTGTGCTGGTGTCAGTTGGCATCGGTCGCTGTGATGTTTGGGCAGAAGAAAGCTTATGAAGCTCCCGAACAATAGACCAGGAGGGAGGGAACATGCCAGTCGGGCATGTGTCTCTGCCAAGGTCCTACTCAAGTATAGGACGAGCTCCTGAGAAGGAGTACCTGGAAGGGCAATAAGAACATAAAATGGACCTGCTGGATGAGGCTAGTGGCCCATTTAATCCAGCATCCTATTCTCACAGTGGTCATCAAAGTTCTGGTAGTTCTCTAGAGTCCTCCCCCTCATTTTTAATTCTCTTAAGATTTTACTATATTTTCATTAAGATTGCTGTACTTATTCCAAATGCAACACAGCTGATGCATTCTATTCAGGCTTAAACAGGTGTTTTGTTTTTAAATTTGATGGCATTTCAGGTATAAATGCCATGGAATTGCTTTTTCTGTTCTGTTTGACACTAATACTGCTGACATCGCTGTCTGTTACTTCTATGATGAAAGATTTTTTTCAAGATTTGGATTCATTAACATCATTGCCAAAGCCAGGATGTTTTCAGTCTCCCTCTGTCCAAACTAATTTTCTTTTAAAACAAGTTTTTGCACATTGTTTGGAAGGAATATCTGACAAAAACCTGCCATTCATGGGGATTGTTTCACACTTCTAACATCTGTTGGTTTAGGCATGTCAAGAACAGAATTTATGCTTCTCTGCCAAGCTCTTCACCCCTTTCCAATACAAATACCCAAAAATTCAAGATGTCTTCCAGCTATTGGCACTTTCTCCATTCAGTTTAATTTCTAGTTTTTGTTTCTGTTTTGTTTTGGTGTGTGTTAATAAGTTAAGATATGTTAACACAGATGCTTTTGGTATTACTATACAGTAGTATTATCAAAATATCACCTATGGAGCCTATGGAACGTAATAGGGCCGGTATTTAATTTATTTCCCAGTGTATTGTCATTCCTGCATAATATGAATGCAAATTGCTGTCCTGTTAACAAGACATATCTGCTAGCAGCCTTTAGGCAAAGGTTTTGACTGCTAGTTTCAAATCAATATGTAAAATTTAGCCTTCCTCGTCTTTGCAGCTCCTGGCCATGTATGGCTCATCTCCAGTGAAATATTCATTTTGTTCCAGTTGTTGGATGAGGTTTAAATACACCTGATACCTTTTTTTTAAAAAAATGCAGGCTTTCTAGAAGAGAACCAAATCTTTGTATTTGCATATGTACCTCAAGCGTTTTTGACTGGAAACACCAGTATTTGGCAAGCATTCGTCTCTCCTGTGAAGAAAGGCCTTGCCATATAGCCCAGGCCCATTCTCTGCCCTGCCTCACCTCCAAATTTCTCTAAGCAGTAACAGAGAAACAAAAAGCCAAAATGACTTGGTTTTGGGGCATAGATAGTAAACTTTAGCCTCACCATATGAACTGATGGTACATAAACATCAACATGTTACAGCTAGGAAAGAGCACGTTCCCCACTTAGCAAATCACGCTGGTGATGCTAACCATTGCCATAATACCACAGGCTCTCTATACTAATGTACAGTGTGGGAGACAGGCAGTGTGGTGTAGTGGTGGTAGTGTTCGAGTAGGGCCTGGGAGACCCGCTCCAAATCCCCACTCAGCCATGCTCAGTGGGTGACCTCAGGCCAGTCTCTGCCCCTCACAAGGTTGTTGTGAGGATAACGTGGGGACAAGGAGAACCACAGGCTTCTTGGATGAAAAGTGGGATCTAAACATAGTAAGATAGATAATAAATAAATAGATAATGGAAATGAAGAAAGATGGATTTAATCAGCACAGGCATCTAAACTATGCTTACTCCAAGTATTGGCCATCCAAAGTAGCATTCTTAACGCCACAAAAGCATATGTCAAACAACTTGTGTCATTTCGTGAGAGATGCTTTTCAGGGCCCTGAAGCAAGACTGGGCACCTCTTGGCACAGCGAGAAAATGCTGGCCCTACTTGTGGGACACACATGTTTGGCCTCCGCTTCAGATAGCAAAGCAAACTGAGCCGGCAGTGTTGATTTAAATGCTTCTTTTAGTGAGTACTGAGCATACAAGGCGTGCACCTCTGCACACCTCATAAAAGCGTAATGTGTGAATTGCTAGCAGATGGATCCCACCTGCTGCCAACAGGATGCTGCTGCCGCTCCACTGATCTGATGGCAGCTTTGATTCATATGTCAGCGATTCTCACATTTTTATCAGGTTGAAAAGGCACAAGTGGTTCCTATGCTGGCAGTACTTTAAAAAATGCATTAAAAAGGCAGACTTTCCAGATGTTGCCAAGTCTGCACCCTAAAGCATAGCCGCTGGCCTATAAGCTCTTCAGCTCAGTTAGAAGTGGGCAACAAACAAATTGGGCCAAATCCTAACAGTTGCACAATCTGTGTAAGGGAACTAGAAACTAAGGTTACCAGACATCCCTGCTTCCTGGGGACAGTCCCTGGAATTACAAATCAGTCTCCATACAAAATCCATTGAAGTCGAAAAGCGTCCCTGGATTCATTGAAAAAAATCTGGTAACCTTACTGTAAACCACCATGGGGACGAACTGACATCTCAGTTCATGTCTTGACTTTTTCTGGATGAACAATTTGGGCTTGGATTATTTTTCTGCCAACAACATTATGCTGAAATGGGTACACTACTTAAACAGGGCAAGAACCTAAGGCACCGCAGGTGCAAGGTATGGCAACACAAGCTAAGATGTTGATCCAGCAAGGGGACATGCCCCCTGGGCTCCTGGGCGGCCATGACTATTGGGATAACAGGGTGAATTACCCATAGTATGCAGAGTAAGCAGCATCTGGCTATTATTATTACAGCTATGCCTTGCTTTTCGAAGAGCTTAGTTCCCAAACGTTTTGGCTCCTGAACGCCACAAACCCAAAAGTGACTGTTCCGGTTTGCAAACTATTTTTGGAAGCCAAATGTCCAATGGGGCTTCCATGGCTTCCGATTGGCTGCAGGAGCTTCCTGCAGCCAATCAGAAGCCGCACTTTGGTTTCCGAACGTTTTGGAAATCGAACGGCACCACCCGCGTCCCTTACTCTATCCATCTTAACTCCAGGCAAATCCCTTTACTGCAAGGTGAGTATAGATGTCCACAAATTCACTGCAGGCTGAGTTTGTTGCCAAGATTCCTTTCCCACTTCTATGCAGATGTGTTCACAGTTTTTTTTTAAAAAAGGTTCAGTCATCTTGGTCGAAATAAATAGGCTCAGCAAAGGCTTTGTGTCACATTGCTTGTGAAGTGCAGAGTAACACTCAAACTTTGACACTGCCATTACATCCAGGCTAGAATGCCTATTAGCTCACAATTTTATTACTTTTTCAAAAGGCGCAAAGCTCAAAAAGAGTGTTGATGGAAAGATGACCATCACAAGATTCCTTCCAAAGGTAGAAGTTCATAAAGTTCGAATGTAACTGGTAGGCAATTTCCAGAAGGTAAACAGGTTAGTTCGTTGTAACAAAAAGAAGAAAATGAATTAATTTCAACCCTTTGTTGGTTTTGGTAGGCCATTGCATTCCACAAAATGGGGGGCAAATCAACATTTTAAAATCATGACATTGGTGCCAAGGATAACAAACAAACTTCATAGGTTTCTGGAAGGTGAAAATATGTTGTTAGATTGCTACATAATTAAATGAGTTGCCCTTTACACTTGCCTCCAGTACAATGTCAAAAGGTGACCATAGACCATGATGTATAGTGATAGCATTCAGATAGAAAGAAATATGATCTGAGGAAAAAACCTGTGGAATAAACAGAACTGAAATGTTACTTTGAGACTTTCCTTAAGGAACCAGAAGGCTCAGTCTGATACTGATAAGACCCTTTGATGTCCTTTATTACTAAAGAGTAGTAGCTGTAAGGAGTTGCACATCTCTACAGTAGCCTAGGACCATGGCATAAATTCCACAAATAAATGGACATTTAGTAAAGATACTGAGGCAGTTTTGAAAAGGGCAAGGTTTAGTTAAATATAACAGCTGAGAGACAGTGGCATTCGATGTACGACTAAGATGTTTAGAGGTGAGCTAATTTCTGCATTCAAAATTTCTCCTGGAAAAAATGGAATAAACCCATGCAACTCCTGGGAATTCCAGAGGCTGTTGGTGGTGGTGAGTGTGACGGGAGAAATCTTGTTCCAGACCAAATTTCCATCTTATCATTATTTATAATCCTCTCAGTAATGTTTATTTACCTGCAAAATTTCGAGAGCTTGGGAATTGGCTCGCAGCAGGGCATGTTAAACTAACACACTTAAAACTGTAGAGTTCTTTGGTGAGGCCTCCTAGTTCTTGATTGCCTGTACTGACCTAAGGGTGGAACTTTCTGATTCTGTGGATTTGTAGGTAACTCTTCCTTATAACCTCAAGTCAGTATTAACATCTGAAGAAAGGGGCAGCAGATGTGGGAAAAGGGTTTGAATTAGATCCATCCTGCAAGCCCTGGATACAAATTTCTGCTCACTTCTTAATTGGTGCTGGGTCACTACTTGTGGCTCCAGCACCCACACTGTACACAGGTTTTCACAAACATAATCCGGTACCCCATCCTTCCTTCCATGTATTTGGGATAATGGGTGGGGCTTACTTGTTCTCCATACATTTCTGAAAGCTGTCCCCTAGCAGTGGCATAGTGTGGGATGCCGGTGCCCGGGGCCCACGTGAAGGGTGGGTGGGTTAACAGACGGAGTATGCATGTGCGTTCAACTGCCTAATGGTGCCCGCATCACCCAGGAGTTTGCAGCTGCAGATGTAAGAAAAGAAGAGTTGTGCTAATGTCTGGAGCTGTCACTTCTTGCTTCGCATGGAGTAGCCATTTTCAATGGAGCCCCACAATGGAAGTGTGCAGCTGTATTGAGGCAGCACTGGGTGTTGAAATTCTGTGCCCCTAACAATTTTGTGCCTGGGGCAACTGCCCCTGTGGGGCCCCCCTGCTATGCCACTGTCCCCTAGTTTTAATGCCTTAAAATGGCTGACTTAAGAAAAAATGCACTTTAATATTGTTAAACAATGTTAACAGGCATTAGCAAATGCATTTCACTTTGCTGTAGTTGCAAGAAACCCGCAAACGAGGTATAGAGAAGAAAGAGGGACTCCAAGTAGTGTGGCAGCTTCTAAGAAAATGGCAGAAAACACAGCATGGTAGAGCCCTTGATTTGCATGTAGATTTCCCAGGTCAAGTCCCTGGCATCTCGAGGTAGGGTAAGGGAAGACTCTGGTATGAAACTCTGGAAAGTCACTGGAACTGTCAGCATTGCTGGGAGTTGTAACTCTGAGCAGTGAACTACAGTGTTCAGAATTCTTCAGGTGTGCTTTAGAGGTATACACAGCCTTACAGAACCCTTGACAGACAAACCAATAATTTGCTATGCGTTTTCCCCCACCCTGGGGTTCAGTGTGACAGACTTTGAGAATTCACTGCAACCTTTGAAGCCCCACTGATTTCAATTAAGGGAATTAAGCACATGGATATTTTCCTCACATTGAATCAACAGAGACTTCAATATGCTCAGCTTTGGACAGATCATCCCTCTCCACCTTGTGCTTAATTTCCTTGACAGGTGCTTCCACACAGCATCATTCAGGTACTGCGAGTAAGTTGTTGGCAGCAAAGTAGTTGTGTGTTGTTGTTTTTTAACTTCTCAAATTGCCCCTGGAAAGGATAAATATGGATTAAAGGGTGGTGGGAGGATGGGGAGAATATAGGCTGGTGTTATGATGCCAACCATATGTGGATGCTGCAATTTATTTTTTGGATGCATGTGGAACACCTACCCTATGATAAACACCCGGCCGGAAGCATTCTTCATTTCCATTTCATTTTCTATTTATACCACACTTTACTTTCCTCCTGGAAGTCCAAAATGGCTTTAGTGAAAAACAATGGTCTTTTAGTTATCATCTAGGGCCCACAATATAATTACTGTGGGTTGCAGCAACGTGACTAATTGATTCTTCCTGTCCCGCAGCATTTTCTTCATCATTGAGGAATATATTTGACCCACAAACCATGAAAATCTCCATCTTTCTCAATGCGCTGTGGAGAACCAGCCACCCAGCCATTTGGGCCAGACAAAATAATTTAGTGCTGGTCTCCTACTGTTCCCATAAAACATTTTATCCTGCATCACAAAGGGATGAATCAGCAGTAGTGATAGCAAGGGTTGCAGTGTGGCTGGAAAATATGAGTATCTAGCAAAAAATATCAAGCTTCAAAGAGATTTTGTAATGCATTTTCCCCTTGTCAAGCACACATTGAATATGTGTCACCCACCAGAAGATTAGTTTTTTTTTAAATGTTATTTTCTATGAGCTTTCAGTAAAGCTGAGCAGTTTAGCTTACTATGAGCTGTCTTTGAAGATTTTACTGATATGTTGTTTTATTTCCTTTAAACATGGGATTTTTCTAAAGCACAGACCCATTACTACAAACAAGAGTTTCCAGAATAATTACCTATTTATTTTCCACGAGACAGGAAACTTAATGTATTCACACAAGGTCTTGCCCTGCATAACATGGGCCAAATATGCTGCTTGGAATGAATGAGAATCTCCAAGTCTTACACCAGGGGTTGGGGAACCTGTGGGCATCCAGGGTTTGCTAACTACGCCTCCCATCATCCCTACCCATTGGCCATGCTGGTTGGGACTGATGGGAGCTGGAGTCCAACAACTTTAGGAAGGCCACAAGTTCCTTGTCCATGTCGTATAAGGGTTTGGATTTGTGGACATCATGTGGAACTAAGCCACTGAAATATATGGGATTTATTCCCACACAGGGGCAGGGGTCGCGATTTAGCAATTATGCTCCATGCACTAAACCACACTTAGGAAGGACTTTGTGATTATTTACATGGGGGTTGTAGCAGGGGGCGACGATTTTTTTGGACTAGTGGTCACTTTTTAAATTTTGGGTAAATATGCCTTCATTACCATTTCACATACAGTGGTACCTCGGGTTAATAACTTAATTTGTTCTGGAGGTCCGTTCTTAACCTGAAACTGTTCTTAACCTGAGGTACCACTTTAGCTAATGGAGCCTCCCACTGCCGCTGCGCCGCCACAGCACGATTTCTGTTCTCATTCTGAAGCAAAGTTCTTAACCCAAGGTACTATTTCTGGGTTAGCGGAGTCTGTAACCTGAAGCGTCTGTAACCCGAGGTTGTTGTTGTTGTTTAGTCGTTTAGTCGTGTCCGACTCTTCGTGACCCCATGGACCAGAGCACGCCAGGCACTTCTGTCTTCCACTTCCTCCCACAGTTTGGTCAAGCTCATGCTGGTAGCTTCGAGAACACTATCCAACCATCTCGTCCTCTGTCGGCCCCTTCTCCTTGTGCCCTCCATCTTTCCCAACATCAGGGTCTTTTCCAGGGAGTTTTTTTTGATGTTGAGCTTCAAATCATATTTTGCACTCTCCTCTTTCACCCTCATTAAACCCAAGGTACCACTGTATATAAAAGATAAGGCATGGAGAAAGCCCTGAGAAATTGGGCAGGGTATGTATTTTCGCTAAGGGGGCACAGAGAAACATGTTTATAAACTATGGTGAGTCCTCTTGGATGGCTTTAAAAGAGGATTAGACAAATTCATGGGGGATCAGTGGCTACTAACCATGATGGCTATGTTCTACTTCCACTGTTGTAAGAAGTATGCTTCTGAATACCACTTACTGAAAATCCTAAGTGGGGAAGAGTGCTTTTGGGCTTAAGCCCTGCTTGTGGGTTTCCCATGAGCCTCTAGCTGGCCACAGTGAGAACAGGATGCGAGTCTAGATGCCCTTGTGTTCTTACATGAACCGAGTCCAACATGACTTCATACTTTCTACTGGGTCAAAGGGCTCTCTGCAGAATTTCTCAGTTTCCAAAGACCTCTACAGATCATATCCATATGGACAAACATCTGTCAGGGGTGGTTGAGACTGGGTAAGTTTGATTTAATGCAGGCAGTTGAAACTGAGGACCCTGAAGTTTCTTCCCAGACCTATGATTCTGTGATTCATGTTCAGAATTAGTCAGAAATGATGGAAATAATTAAGCCAGGCTTGGTCAAAGAAAGCGAAGAATGTAGAAAAACTGTGTGAACTCCAGAAGGCCAACACTACCAGTGGGAATTTATAGGTTTCTTATGGATTTGTTTAAAAAGAAGAGAAGATCAGGCCTTAGACCCAAGTAGAAAGTTAGTGTGCTGTACTGTTTGCTGCCTGCCTGCGTTCTAGTTGTGATGCTGCTCAGAGAGATGTTGGCTTACTAGAGGAGACCAAGCCTGACTGCAGTTTCAAGCTAGCAGCCTGCTGTCTGTATCTGACACTGGGTTCCCAAGACAGGGTAGGGATTCTTCACTGCCAAACTATCTCCCTAAAAACATCTGGTAAAATGTGGATGTATGGCAACCCATGTCGGCAGTGTCATTTTTGCTGATCTTCCTTAAAGGTAAAGGGACCCCTGACCATTAGGTCCAGTCGCGGACGACTCTGGGGTTGCAGCGCTCATCTCACTTTGTTGGCTGAGGGAGCCGGCGTACAGCTTCCGGGTCATGTGGCCAGCATGACTAAGCCGCTTCTGGCGAACCAGAGCAGCGCACGGAAACGCCGTTTACCTTCCCGCTGGAGTGGTACCTACTTATCTACTTGCACTTTGATGTGCTTTCGAACTGCTAGGTTGACAGGAGCAGGGACCGAGCAAAGGGAGCTCACCCCATTGCGGGAATTCGAACAGCTGACCTTCTGATCGGCAAGTCCTAGGCTCTGTGGTTTAACCCACAGTGCCACCCATGTCCCCGATCTTCCTTAAAAATAGCTTTAAAAACTTCCCTTTTTTTTTGCAAATTTGCCAATAAAGGTCAATAACTTTGGCCAAACAAAGCTCTACAACTTTTCCATTTGGATTTTCACTGTTTGAAATATTGCAACCCTATCTTAGCGCTAAACACCACAGTGCTAAGACAGAAAATAAAACTGCCTGCCTGCTCTTTAAGAGTAAAGGCAACATTTCTGCCCATCCCACACCTCAGCACTGCTTTTGCCCAGAATGATCTGTCAAAATAAAAGGTAGTATTTCCAACCCACACCCCAGCTCCGAAGTGAGGAGGGCTGGGAGTTATTTTTTATTTGTATCATTTATTTCAGTTATTAATGATTTAAAGAAAAGAAAAAGTCTCTAAATGACTTGCCAAAAAAATAAAAAATAAAAAATCAAGAGCCAAATTGCTTAGCATAAAAACAGACAACAATCTAATACAATAAAACCATTACAAAACCTGTAACACAGACCCAACCATATGAGGAAATTTCAGCAGTGAAATATACTCGGAGTTGAGAGTGGATTTCATGCTCTTTATTCAGCTGATAGTGGTGAAGAGGAATGGAATTTCCCCCAGAATGTCTGCTTTATATACATTATTTACACAATGGGCCCCACATGATTGGCTAATTCCAGGATTCTCCTGTAGGCCAATCAGGTTGCGGATTCGCTTCCACCTGGAGCTGGATTGGGTGGCTCCTGTGGACCAATCAGACTGCTGCATTCTGAATCCTATTGGTCTAGGACCAATCAGACTGCTGCATTCTGAATTCTAGGACCAATCAGACTGCTGCATTTTGGACCCTATTCAACTTAGTACATAACAAAAACGTTCCATCAATAAGCCGCTGAGCTATTAACATGATCTGTCAAATTGAAGGCCCATAGCTCAGTGGTAGAGCATCTGCCTTGGAAGCAGAAGGTCCCAGGTTCAGTCCCAGTATCTTCAGGTAGGACTGAGAAAGACTCCTGCCTGAAACCCGGGAGCGATGGATTAGTGGTCTGACTCACAATAAGGTGGCTTCCTAGGTTCCTAATGTCTGGGAGAAGAAATATTTCCCCCCCAGCCGCTCAAAAGATGTTAATGATGATGCTGGGGGGACCTCAACGGGAACTTCTCTCAGAGGAGCCATATGAAGGAAGCAAGAAGATGAGGACCAAAGGGTCAGGGTAAGTTCACATTGGGAGAGGCACTCCAAATGATACTGGAGGCCTGAGCTAAAATGCCCAGTGTGTTTGAGTCTGCCTGTGTGTTTGTGTGTGACAGTGTATGTATGAGTCTGAGAGAAAGAACAAAGTAGACTAGGTTCCAGAAAAGATTATGGCTATATATAGAAGGTGCCACAAGACTCTCTGTTGTTTTGGATGCAGTAGACTAACCTTCCAAAAAATTATACAATCTAATAATTCTCTTGAAGCAGGTGAAGACTGGCAAAAGAAATACTGTGTCAGAGATGGTAAAATAATCTCTTTTCTTGAAAAAAGGCACACCCTACTCATTCTGCTGCTGTTTAGCTTTTACTGCTTGTAATTCCTGGTATCTGCCAGACAACTGCAAATTGTGGTGCTGCTCTGTAGTGTGTGGAATATTCTTTGCGTTCACCTCAAGGGTGAGATGCTCTCTCACTAAATAAGTATTCGGTTCATCCTCCTGTGAAGGAAACTTGTCTTAACCATTCATAGCTAGGGAAGGTTGGGAAGAAAAATAATTTAGAGAGCATAACTCTTTATGTAGTGTTATTATGTTTGGAGACCAGTGTTCTGTGTTTCCAAAGTGCAGGTCTTCGCTGTCTGCTACAGAACTAGTCTGTAATTTAGGTCAGGAAAATATATGAGGTGAAGTATTCCACTTTTATCACTGTCTCTCACAGAGTATCTTTCCCCTCGTGCCAAAGAATCAGTGCTAGAAAACTCAGCTCTTGGTGAAATCTGGATAAAAGTTTGAGTGTCTGCAGCATTTCCACTTGAATCCTCAACCTTTAAGAATCGCAAAAGTACAGTAAGAGCTTGTTTAGCTAATAGGTGGCACTTGACTGGAGTTTCCTATTGTTCTGATTATATTTAAGAGAGACAAGGCTTTGGGAATCCATCCAGATCTGTGCTCATTGATGCTAACTGATATCGCTCTTAAGAATGTAAGAACCCATCTAATCCTGCACTTTCTTCTCACAGTGGCCAACTAGATGCCCATGGGAAGCCCAAAACCCAAAGCAGAATAGGACCTACTTGCAATTCCCAGAAACTGTTATTCAGAGGAATTCTGCCTCTGATACTGAAAGCAGAGTACAGTATAGCGATCGATAGTGTTATCCTCCATGAATTTGTCCGTTCCTCTTTTAAAGCCATGCAAGTTGGGGATCATCCCTTCTTGTGGGAGTGAATGCTGGGTTTAACTGTGTTTAGCCATCTTGACCCCCTCAGGGAAAAAGGCAGGGCATAGATTAATAATAATAATAATAATAATAATAATAATAATATAATTCATAAGCTTATAAATATCCCTGACCCTTGGAAATGCATGTACACATCCACATGATTTGACCATTAGTTACCCAAACACCATGTGTTTCTTTCCACAGAGGTGTGTTTCTAGTTTTGAGGGTACAGTGAGTTTGGAGTTTTTCTAAAGCATCACCCCTTAAATGCTGCTTTTGAAAGCCAGGGGAACATCATAATTTGAGTGTGAATGAGTGCATCTAGAAGCTATTATGCATAAATTGCTTTCAGGATCACAGTCCTTGCTTCTTCCACAGCTCTTTTCTTTTCTTTTTATAAACGGTCTCGTTTATTACCACATTCCAAATGTTTTGGCTTTCTCTGTTTGGGAAATCTCTGTTTTCTTGAAAATTAGGCTACAGTTTTGAAGAAACGTTCACGCTTCCTTTTCTTTTGGGCAGCTCTGAGGAGGAATGTAGTCTTTTGCCTGGAAAATGCATGCTAGAGATTTCACATTGTGAAAATCAGTTTAAAGCCCAAAGGGGCAATTTTCACACTGAACAATGTCAACCCCAAAACCTCATTACATGCAGTATAGCTAGGCTTGCTAACTGGCCAGAAAAAAAACAACCCCAGACCAAACTGGCCCGGTCTCCTCTTATCCTTTGGTTTGATATACAGAAATCAGCAGCAGCTGGAGCTTTTTCCACAGCTTAAGCATGGTCTCCTGCTAATTGGTACAGAGCAAACTGCTGCTTCAAAGACTGTCAAACCTAGACAGAGCTAATGAGTCTGTTCAGGTGCAATAATATGTTAATGCAACATAAAGCTGAGCTGCTCAGCAAAAGATGTCAAGGAGCTAAAACGGGAAGAGCGCTCCATTGCGGGGAAAGTCAAGGAATCAAAAGCACTGCAAACAGAGAATATAGCAACCCTAGCAGCCACTTTGCAGAATCCATGGTGAGACATCAATCAGGGAACGATGTGCTGACAAAACACTCACACCAACCAGGTATAGAAGGAGCTGGCCATGTCCAGCGATGGCGAAACATTGCATGGTACCCTACCCTGCCAGATGTGCGACACAGAAGCCACCTGACACAAGGGCCCCACAATGCCAGTGAGCTGCTATTTATGAGGCCAGAGAGCTGTAGCCATGACTAATCCACTCATCCGTCTAATGTCTTCCCCTTGACATAAGAAACTGCCTCATACAGAGTCAGACGAAGGGTGCATTTAGCTCAGGGATAGCCAATGGGGTGCCCACCAGTACACACGCGCGTGCGCGCACACACACACACACACACACACACACAAACATCATTTCCAACAGTCATTTATTTTCTTATCTTATACAATGCTTTAGACTTCCATCAACCGCATCTGAAGATTTTTCAGTATTTGTCACTTAATCTACATTTCTTAATTTCTCTATTACTTTTAATTATCCATAACTAATAACTCTCTTCATATTCTTCATTGCAATATTTCACATAGTCCTCCTTACAAAACTTCTTGCAGTCCTACTAGTGTAACCTGTTGCTTTTCAAATAATTCAAATATTTACTGCAGTCCTCTAAGAATCTCTGGTCCCGCAGGTTTCGGATCCTTCCCATCATCTTATCTAATTCTGCATAGTCCATTAATTTCATTTGCCACTCTTCTTTTGTCGGCAATTCTTCTTGTTTCCATTTTTGTGCCAGTAATATTCTTGCAGCTGCTGCTGCATATAAAAACAATTTACTATCCTGTCTGTTAATATCCTCCCCTACAATGCCAAGTAAAAATGCTTCTGGTGCCCACCAGTCATTTTTAGCCTACAAATCCCATCATGTCCAACCACTGGCCGTGCTTGCTGGGACTGATGGGAATCAAGAGTTCAACAATACCTGCTGCTAATCTTACTCCTTGTTTGTATATTCAATAGGCAGGAGCTCTCCAGTGGTTCATGATGGGGTCTTTGCCAACCCTGCCTGGAGATAATAGGGATGAAGTTGACAGCATGCACTGTGGAGAAGGGACACACCCCAGTGACAGAGTATTGCTGTAGGTGCAGCACTTATTGTGGCTGAAGAACTAGTAGGGATCCTATGGTCTGTAGTGGCTGCATAGAAGGAATGGAAGGAGATGGGAAGACACTGTTTCTTAGCTCTTCTGTTAATTTCAGTGAGGGTGTTTTAACACTTGCCACCTCTTTTGCAGGTGCAGCGTTAAACCAGCATAGGAGCCATAAGCAGGTTCTGAGGGATTCTAACCATAACTCTCCTAATCTGGGATTAAGCCCCCTAAGGACTTCTTTCTGAGTAGATGTGGCTCTCCTAATAACTCCTTACCAAACTATAGCTCCCATCACTCTTTGTGGGACAGACATGGCTCTTTAAAGTGGTATGCTACTGCTTTGAATGTATAGTGCAGATGAGGCTATTAGAGATTTTCAGAAGAAAGATTGCAGTAGTCAGCTATAAAAAGCTGCTTGGATATAAATTGATCCCATTGTGCAGAAGCATCTCCTAACCTGTCTATTTCCAGTAGAAGAGGAGTGGCATAGATCTCCTCTGGGGGGAAATTGACTGGATTAGAGGAACTGTAGCTGCTTGTACTCTGTACAGGAGCAGGGCAAGGGAGCTCAACTCACTGGGGATGGGATATAAATATCAAGAAAACGGGAAGAGGAAGACGTTCCAAGGAGTTCTACAGGTTGCAGTGGGGAATGCTCTCTGTTTTAAATTAACATAGAGCTTTTATCTAGAAGCCTCTTTCTGTAGTAAATTCCTTTTTAAATGAACATTCCCTCCTATTATATACATTTTGGTAAACACTGGTTGGTTGGAGAACTGCATTGCAACATTTGGATAAATATGAATTTTGAAGGAAGGCTGCATTTCAGTTCCCATATTGTTTTGGGAAGTGCAAGTTTGATAGATCTGGCTTTAAATGCTAACTGAATTGAATTTCTCCCCCATCTCTGCCATGTACCAAGTCAGACCAACTGTCTATCTAGCTCAGCGTTATCTACATTGACTGACAGTGGCCCTCCAGGGTTGCAGAGAGGGAGTCTTTCCTGGCCCTATGTGGAGATGTCAGGGATTGAACTGGGAGTCTTCTGCATGCAAAACAGATGCTCTACCACTGAACTAAGGTCTTGTCCCAACGAGGAGGAGTGGGGCCAGAGAGCTGCTGCCTATCTGCAGCTTCTTCCTCCCAGCACTTTTCTCCTAGCTGGTCTCCTTAGCAGCTCAGTTGCCTAACTGATAGAAGAGCAATGCCTGGGGAAGTCAGCAGGGAGGAGGTTAACATGCAGGATGTGGTTTGGGCCTTTTGCCTGTACATCACCCCTTTTCTTCTTTAAATTGGATTCCACTGCATTCTGCATGTTTGGATCGATCCAGGTTTAAACAGAGGTCTAGTTCGGCTCTTAAAAGAGTCATCAGTGCTCTGCGATAACCAGGACCTCCCGAGGCCTAGACCACATTTGGACAGAGTGGGTTAAAAATGTAGTATGGCATTTATTACTTCTGATTTCACCCTTTATGATGCATTTAAGCAAATAGTCCACACTCTCATATTCGCCTGCTCCAATGTATTTCCTTTTATTGTGCTTGCTGATAGAGATTATTTTGTATGGTGTTCTACTTTAAACAGAGTTGCCAACTGATCAGGAACTGGCCTAGCCTGTTCTTATGCTGTTAACAACAGCCCCATCTGCAGATATACAGAGTTGTATCCATCTGTACTCAGATAAGTTCCATTGAAATTAATGGATTTAAATTAGACATGTCTATTCATTTCAGGGAGTCTACTGAGTATAATTGCATACAATCCACAGCTAATAAAGCTTTTCGGAAGATGGAGATCAGCATCACTACCTATTAATGTCTTCAAATCAACTTTCTGTTAAAGGCATTTCTGCAGCAGCTGGTTAAAAAGTTGGGAAAACATTGCACAGTTGTCCTTTTCAATTAAAGCCTGTCCCATACACATGTCTTGCTGTGTCTCAGAATTATTTAAAAAACCGGTGAAATATAGCTACTTTTCACTTTTTTCCTGTCAAGAATCTGGACAGATTAATTATAGCTATGGAAAGCAAGTCCCTTCAACAACGGTTATAGCATCATTAATTTTCCTCTGAAATGATGCAGTACATGCAATAGTTGTGGGAGATTTAGCTCCATGTTTGCATAATGTGCCCACTACTTTCTCTGCTATTGATTGCTTCATCTGACCAGTTGGTGTTATCATTTAGATAGCACATTTCTCCAGAACTTCGTATTTATATCCTGCAAATATTTACAGGGTCAGCAACTCTCCTCCCCCTCGTCTCTCACATATTCTTTGCTTAGCCAGCTCTGTGTACTGTATTTATCTCTTTTAATCTTTCTCCTTGCCGTAAGTCAGCGCCTTCACCCCCTTAATCATGTTGGCTGCTCTGAAATGAAATCCCTCTAATTTGTCTACTGAATGAGTCACTTGATGCATGCTCTATACTGAAGGCAATGACGCAAATGAGGAGGGTTTCAGACCCAGAGTACCCATATGGGTTACTATGATGCGGTGGGGGTTGGGCGGGATTATAGGGAATATCCCCAAACCTCAAGAGAATGAGAAAAGGTTTATATAAAGACTCAAAACAGCTCTTGGGTTAAGCTATGGTGACAAGGTGCAAAGGAGGACAGGGAGGCGCCTATAGATCTTCAACAGTTGTCTCATAATTGTAGCAGGTGAAGGAGGGAGACATATGCTTCAGAAAATGAGGCGAGGAACTTGTGGTCCTCCAGATGTTGCTGGACTCCAAATCCCATCATCCCCACCCATGGTCCATGTTGGCTGGGGCTAATAAGCTGGAATCCAACAATCTCTGGAGAGCCATAGGATCTCCACCTCTGAAGTCCAGCTCTTTTTGTTGCATCTGAACAGATCATTCTTGTTACTACTAACCATCTGTGGTGGCTGGTGCCTATTAGAACAGATGTGGAAGTAGGAGGAGAGGCAAACAGCAGGTGGAGCCAGAGCCCACAAGAGGCAATTAAATAATTCTGCTTTTGCTCCTCTTCCTTGTTCTACAAAAGCAACACTCAGACTAAGGAAGAGGAAGCTGACTTCTGGTGAGAAGGTGGGTAGGTGGGAGCTGGTTGGTGGGGCAGTGCCCCATTCTCCCCAACTGACCAGGGTCCACTGCTTATGATGTGAATTTTAGGACTGCCCTGCTCCCCAAATCTGATTCAGGCCCCAGTCTGATCCCTTGAGGAGGCCCTGATCCAACACATGACAATCCAGGGTTCATCTGACCCAGACCCCAACCCGAATTTTGTATATATGTGCTATTGCTACTCCTCCCCCCAGCACAGATTTAATTACAGTTTTAAACTTACAGTTCAGGGGGAGAAGGAGATTGCATGAGTCTCTTTCCTCACCTCCCAACCCCCCCTGCTTATGCAGTGTTGCTTCCCAGTGCTCAGTTAATGATCTCAGTGCAGGCAGGGGGAGGAGACACATACAGGCAGCTAAGTGCGTAGTGTGTGGCAATGCTTCTGGCTTTTCTTTCATTCATTACTGTTGTCCGTCTGTGTGTGATCAGGACTGTAGAATATGGGGAGGAGAGGGTTATTTTTTCCTTCCTTTTCCCAGCAGGGATCTGGTTGAAATTGCCCCTCCCCTGCATAGTACGAGGGTTTAGGTTGGGGGCGGAGTTTCCATCAGTCAGCCTCCTGTGGCCAAAGTGCGAAGAGGAAAGAACAGTTCATTTCATAACTCTGACTGTCTTGGGGTCAAAAGCATGTCATGCTGGGAGATCTGTGATCAGTTTTTTTTTTAAAAAAAAATATTAAATGACTATAGAGAGAAACAAGGACTGACCAAATGGTCCAGGAAGGAATATGCTTGTGGGATGCTTTCCTTTTCAATTCCCACCCAACTCCTATTTGCTCCTGTGTGGGTCTAGTTCAAGTGTGACACAGGCATTTTGATTTTTCTCCCCTAGGGAGAAAACAGCTTGTGGAGTGTGGGAGTGTGCGTGCACAATTTAGATCAGGAAATGACTGGAGAGGGTGATTTAGATCAGTAAACGGCTCTGGCCCTGATCTGCATCTAGTAAAAATTAAAAAGGCAGGAGTTCATTTGCAGGCCCCTTGATGTAATGTGTAGTTTGGCTCTCTGTTTCTTCTATTCTTTCAGAGGTGAGGTGACTATGTGTGGAAAAGTGGAGAAAAGAATACAGTTGCTTTATAACAGCAAGCTGTAAATTTGGGGCAATGGGGTGTCTGAATCTGTATGTAGGCACCAGCCGGCTCTGCTCCTGTTTACCTCCCATGCTTCCCCAGTGAAAGGATGGCTGTGGGTCAGACCCAGCATGAATAAACAGCACCAGTCTTCCTCACAGCTGTCATGTTGCCCTGCAGTCACTAACAAACACAGGACAAACAGCGGCAGCTATATGAGAGGAGGGGCGGAAGAGGAGGTGTGACTTCTGGTACAGCAAGGTGAGAACCTCCTTCCGTTTGCAGGGCTGTGTGTGCATGCATGTTGAGATACAGGGACTGTTGAGTCTTCCTTGAACTACTTCAGGGTTCAGCACAGGAACTGGAAAGTTAGGCAGTGAATCCGTTGACCTCTCACTGAAGCAGGCATCTTGCAGGAAACATATCCCACCAGCTACCATCTCCTACAGCACACCTGAAGGAAGGCTAGCCTGAGGCAATCCATTTTCTCCCTAGGCAGGCATCTAATGGTTGCAACATCTTCCCTGCTTTTGTTTGTTGATGCCTTCTCTTGAAAGCTGTAGCCCCCTAGGAGCCACTGAATGTGTAACAGGTCCAGTATTTTTGTTACCCGTTCCCAGTGTGAATTAAGCAACCCCTTCCTGCAATTGCTATGTTCTGCAAAAAACTAACATTACTTCCTTTAAGTGGGGCTCTCTACAGTTTAGTTCCAAAGAACTACCCACATTCCTTTCCTTTCTTTTGTTGAGCCTACAACATTCAAACTGGACAAGATCCTGGGTTTTCAATTCCAGCCTGGATTTTGGCAGGTGCTATTTGTCTACCTGTTGACAGTTTCTTTTATTTGCAGTTACACAAGTGGCCTCGTATTTCTTTGCTCCAAATTCAGAATAAAATTCTACTGTATTAGTTTGTTACTTAACCTTTAATACAGTTAACCTTTGGGGCATATTTGCAATTAACTTGAAAATGCTTGAAACTCTTGAAATAAATAGGTTTTTATTAAAGTATTCTGTAGAATATGTAAACACAGGGCTTTTTCCCCCCAGCGGGAACTTGCAGCTTTGGCACCTGTCAGGTGGGTTCCATTGCCATTCTAAGAGAATGAGGCAGGCGTTCACGGTGAGTTCCAGCACCTCTTTTTCTTCAGGTTGCCCTACGTCCAGAATTTCCTGGACATAGCCGGCAATCGGCTGTCAGAAGCAGTGACCAAATCACTGAAACATCCAGGAAAGTCCAGATGTAAGGCAACCCGTGTCAGCAGTGTCGTTTTTGGCAATTTTCCTTAAATATAGCTCAAATCTTCATTCTAAAAAAACCTATTCTATCCGGATTTTCACTTTTTGAAATATGGCAACCCTACTTTTTCTAGAAAACTAGCACTGCGTAAGGTTAATTGGTGCACTCATTTCCATAGCAATGATGTACGATATGCAAGCAAACAGGATTTTTTTTATTTTTTATTGCTACAAATTAAGCTACGCTCCACTATGCAGCCCACCACAATCTGGGTAAATACACAGATGTGAACAAGACCTATGAAACAGAAGCCTGCTTAGCCTTGACAGAGTGGAATGTTTGAGGAATATTGGCTTAAAATAGCAAGTCAGCTTCTGAGCAGAGTGAAGTGAACAGTAATTACCTACATTCCAGACGGCAAGACCAGGGCAGCAAGCTGATTCGCCTATTTGCAGAAGTGAGAAGCCTAGTTTTCTGTTTACAAGGATATCCTGTTATTTCATGTCCTGACGACTGTTTACATAGAGCCAATATACCTGGCTGCTTCCCAGAAGGCAAAGACCTTTCAGCCTGCACAACAATGGGAAGCTCTCATACGGCAAAATCTAGAGCTGGGTGGAGCAGAGGTACTTAAAGCATGGCTTTGAAGTGATAGATAGCGATGAAATGTTTAATTGCCAGGCTTTTGATCTGCAATTATCATGCCAATTTATTGCAGCCGCCTGGCACGATCCACCCCCCCCCCCCAATCTTGCACAGCACATCATAGCCTGCAAAACATACTAATGTTGTTTTGGAATTGATAGGGAATTCTCAAGCAAGCAGGGAACTTATTTATTGATGATACCTGCACCACTTCTTCTAATTTTACAATATGTTTTCAATATAAAAAAACACAAAGTTCCACCACCACCCACCCCAGACAGCCAGGATGGTGGAGTCTCTTCCATGGGTTGGCTGGACTTACTTGCTCAAGCTGGCAATAATGTCTCTTGTGACTCTTAGCAGTAGAAGGAGAGGAGGCGTGAGGCACTGGGGAGGACAGAAGATTTGCAAGCGTCTCCTCAGTCCTTAAATGTTTTCACTGCCACTTTGCTACTGAATATCTGAGTGCTTGAATTACTGGAGGTGATAGAGGACTCTACCCTCCTACTTTCTGCATAGGCATCAATAGCTGCTGCTGCTTCTTCTTCTTCTTCTTCTTCTTCTTCTTCTTCTTCTTCTTCTTCTTCTTCTTCTTCTTCTTTTAACAAAGCTCCTGTTGTGGAGAACATACACAGAGGAGAAGACGTACCTCTCAGCCCTGGCTTTTAACACTTGAAGTGTATATTTTTCTGGCCTGCCTTATTTATCTGATTGTAAGTTGTTTTAAACTGCTTTTAATATTGTGCTTTAATGTTGTAAAAGTAGTAGTAGTAGTAATAATAATAATAATAATATTAATATTGAGAGAGTCAGGAACAGGGAAACAGGGACTGGGAATTTAATTAAGGACCACCTTTCTCTTTCACTATAATTTGAGCACTGATAGCTGTGCCACAGCATACTTCATGGCTAAATATGACTGCTGAAGGACTCTCACATAGGACTCAGCTGCACTGGTGAGTTATAACATGAAAAATACATTATAAAAACGTGACACCAGAGGGCACTGTAGAGCAGTGATCCATCGCCAGTGGAAAATTGCACTGAGAGCTATTTTTATAGTGTTTTTCAGATCAGTTTAGGCCTCCAGAGAAGTGACTGCTGAAATATTCAGATTTTACAGTCCCTCTTGAGATGGGGCTTCCTTATCTGGTCTGCAGGAAATGTCCCTTCTGGCTCCTAACTCCCTCTGCCATGTAGCAAACTGCCTCAGTTTATGTCAGTATTGTACCTGCCTAAAGGGGCAAAGCATCTGATCTGGAATAGTTGTTAGGCGGAACTCTCTTTGTTTGCAAAAAAATTCCACGTATGATCCCAGCCCTCTTCAGGTACCTCTGAACATGTGAAGAAATTTCATAAAATAAAAGTTTTGTTTTTTTTTGGGGGGGGGGGAGAACCTAATCTTTGAAGCAGAATGAGAACCTTTAATAATTTGCTTCATTCCTTTTGCTAGATGGTAGAAATGAAAGCAGTCACGTGACTTCTTGAAATGTTGCTTTCTTTGAGGTTTAGGGTTGCTGAATACCACACGTTTTCCACAAATCTCATAGCCTAATGGTTGTTATCTCAGGCTGCCTTTCAATGCTATTTCAATGCTGAGTGACGCTGAGCAGAAGTAGTAGGAAGCAAGCACCATCTTCTTGAAACAATTAAGCTTTTTACTACTGTAACAGTTTTTGATACTGGATTAGAGCACATTTTAAACTAACTGCTCAGGTTCCTTCACTGTTCATTGTGTTATACAGAAATGCCTGCATTGTACTTAGTGAACTTTTCATAATATCAAAGGCACCTGAAGGTCTACAGAGTGCTGGCCCTACCGTAAGGCAGAGTGAGGTCAGTGTGGCCACATCCATGCCATACATTTGAGGCTCTATTGTACTGCTTTAACACTCATGGTGTTCCACAAAGCACCTGGGAACTGTAGTTTGTTAAGGGTGCCAAGAGTTCCTTGGGGGTCCTATTCTCACAGAGCTACAATTCCCAGAATTTCCTAGAAACAGGGATTGGTTGAACCTAGAAACAGGGACTGAACCACTCCTGATTCTGTAACTCTGCAGGGGAAACTGGGGTTTGCTAACAACTCTCACTACTCTTAATAAACCATAGTTCTCATGATTCTTTGTGGGAAGCCATGACTGTTGAAGTGGTATAATAGAGCTTTCAGTGTATGGCAGCAGATGCTGAGGTACAGTAGCACAGCTCCAGGCTGCTACCCTCTGCTGGAGAACAGAGGCAGCTTGCGATGGACCTTCTATCCTTGCTTGCTTTCCTTAGGGTGCAGTGGAAGATGCTATTGCCAGTGTTAAAATAAGACCCACAGTCTGCCCAGTCAGCTTCAGTATGCGGAATTGGGCAGCAGCGGGAAGGGGGCATATTGTTCTTCACCTCTGGCAGCAAAATGTCTTGGGCCAGTCTTGTAGCTGGTATTCACAGATACACAACTGCTTCTGAAAACGAGGGGCATGCAACATTGTGCAAATGAAAGGCCAGGTCATGCAGTGGATCTGTCCTCTCCCCTCCTCACTCTGCAACTTCCTATACCCACCCCACACCCCCAAAAGCCTCTCCTGATGGTTGGGGAGATCCTACCAAACATTATGAGCTGCAATGTTCAGTGACGCAGTGGGAGAAGCAATCGCCTTAATTTGGGCAGAGAAATCTCAGCTAGTGAGGCACAAGATGTCCCTACCCAATCATGGCCTGCCAGGGGGTCAGATTTGGCCCACAAGGCCATTTTTAAACCACGCCCACCTGCCAATTTGTTGAGATCACAACTACGTGGGGTGGTTGATTACGTGTTGGCTGGGAACACGCAGATGCATCCGAAGCACAGTGTGGGTTTTTTGGAAGACCTTTTGCAAACAGCCCCACGCTGTTCTTTAAACTTCTGATTTTCAGAGGTTAGAAAAGCAGGACAGGACTGTTTGCAAAAGGGATTTCAAACAGAGGGCTGGCGTTTGAGGTCCCGGCAGCCGGGGCTTCAAAGCGCAGCAGCACTTGACGTCACAGTGCAACAGATGGCTGACTGCTCACCTGTCACATTTTGCCCTCCAGGGGTCGGGAGATAAGGATCTGGTCCATTGGCCATATACTGTTCTGTACCCCATCTATATTCATATAGTTGGAAGATAAACCTCACTGATGTCATTTTACTCTCACAATTACACGCACTTATCTTGGTGATTTCACTGTGTGAACACCAGACTTTGGATAAACAGACAGGCACAATGTTTTCCAGTTAAACAATAGTGCTTGCTAGAAGTGACTCTATAATATTCTTTCTCAACTGCCAATGTTTTAATTACAGGATTGGGTTGGCTAAGGGAGCTAAAATTAGAAGGGGTTGAGTGGATTTTGATATGAAGGGGCAGTTTTTCTCTTTTTTTATTTGAGGAAATTACATTCTTGGGAGAAATGTGAAACCAGAGGCTTTCTATCATTTTCTTCAGCTACAGAGGGTGGAAGAGCACATGCAAACCAAAGGTCATACATACACAGCAATCTATTTATAAGTGAAATAACACAGAAATTACAAAGGGCTGTGTGTTAAGATGGAGTGTTGCTTTTTGTTTTTTAAAAAAGAAAAATCTGAAAAAGCAAAACATTGCTTAACAGAATGGATTCAGGTTTTTGTGGACCCATGAAGAAAGGAACTCTAATGATACCCTTCCTCCAACTGCCTTATTGAAGTCAGATCAACCATCCATCTAGCTTATATTGCCTACTCAGACTGGCAGCTGCTCTCTATAGTTTCCGGCAAGGATCTCTCCCAGCCATACTTGGGACCTTCTGAAACAGAGACATGCCCCTTCTTCATAGCTATGCGCATTCCTCATCATCCTTCCTCTTGCCCTTCCAGTGACTTTTTGTCTCTTCAGCTGCAGCAGTGCATCCCTGCAGATAAGTAGTTCTTCCCAGAGGACAAAAGTTAGGAAATGGCGGTTGGGAGGCAGTAAAAATCCTCCCCTTGAATTCTCCTCTCTATCCCTTTGCTGTTTATGTTATTGGGGACAGGCTCGAGAAGGCATACGTAGCAACATCTATCTATCTATCACCTTTTCTCTCATGGAATACTTCTCTCTTCTCAGTCAAAATGGTTTCCTCTTGCCACCATGGCCCCAAACGCCATGCCTAACACACTCCTTGCACTGGGCCTGAGCATACAGTCATACCTCATGTTACGTCTGCTTCATGTTACGTTCCTTCCGGTTACATCCCGCGGCGACCCGTAAGTACCGGAAAGGGTTACTTCTGGGTTTTGCTGCTCGCACATGCACAGAAGCGCAAAAATGACGTCACGCGCATGCGCAGAAGCGGCGAATTGCAACCAGTGTGTGTGCAGACACGCCACTGCAGGTTGCGCTCTTTTCATGTTGCAAACAGGCCTCCGGAATGGATCCCGTTCACAACCAGAGGTACCACTGTATTTGTTTCTTCAGCGTGAAATAAACAGATGTTGCTCTTTGTTTTCAGCATCCAAGTGGGTCCTCAATCAGGGTTGTATTTGTGCAGGATCCCCCCCCCTTGTCAGTTTTATAGCCGAATAGATTCGTGTAGTGGACTTTTCTGAGTGACTGGCCTTGAAAGGCACCTGCCAGAAACCACACCATGCAGGTGGCTGATGCTGACTTGCTTTCAAGCACTTCATTCAAAGACACTGATGTGAATGTATGCCAAACCCACCTTGTGCACACATAATAGCATAATAGAGCCTTATTCTCCCAACCTTTAAAGATGTTACAGCTACAACAGGCTTCAAGTGCACTTCAATCCCCTGGCAAACTGATTTGTTCAATGATTTTTTTCTGAATGCCTTAGGAAGCGAATGTTAAACACTGAGCTTGCCAACCTCCCTCAGAAGCCCACTTATCTCTACAGTGATAGATGTCTGCTTGTTTTTGT
Source organism: Podarcis muralis (assembly GCF_964188315.1). Taxonomy (NCBI): domain Eukaryota; kingdom Metazoa; phylum Chordata; class Lepidosauria; order Squamata; family Lacertidae; genus Podarcis; species Podarcis muralis. The sequence continues at coordinate 80,979,647 of NC_135657.1, forward strand.
TTCTGTATAACACAGTTACTATTTTTCTTAGTGCTATGCTAAATGCACTCCATAGTCTCAGGACCCCATAACACTGGTCCTGAGAGATCTGCTTTGGCTCCCAGTACGTTTCCGAGCACAATTCAAAGTGTTGGTGCTGACCTTTAAAGCCCTAAACGGCCTCGGTCCTGTATACCTGAAGGAGCGTCTCCACCCCCATCGTTCAGCCCGGACACTGAGATCCAGCGCCGAGGGCCTTCTGGCGGTTCCCTCATTGCAAGAAGTGAGGTTACAGGGAACCAGACAGAGGGCCTTCTCGGTAGTGGCACCCGCCCTGTGGAACACCCTCCCATCAGATGTGAAGGAAATAAGTAGCTATCTTATCTTTAAAAGACATCTGAAGGCAGCCCTGTTTAGGGAAGTTTTAAATATTTAATGCTGTATTGTTTTTAACACTCGATTGGAAGCCGCCCAGAGTGGGGAAACTCAGCCAGATGGGCAGGGTATAAATAATAAATTATTATTATTATTATTATTAGCAGTAGTAGTAGTAGTATGTAGTCACAGACACACCGGCATCTGGTAGAAATTTTTGTATAGCACTCATCCTGATAGTTCTTGCTATATATTACATGGGTAGGACTCTGGTGCTCCTGGCTTAACATTTATTCCAGGAGTAGCCAATGTAGTGCACTCCAGATGTCATGGAGCTCTAGGCCAGGGATAGGCAAACTCCAGCCCTCCAGATGTTTGGGACTACAATTCCCATCATCCCTGACCACTGGTCCTGTTAGTTAGGGATGATGGGAATTGTAGTCCCAAACATCTGGAGGGCCGGAGTTTGCCTATGCATGCTCTAGGCCCATAATTCCTGACTATCAGCCAGTGCAGGCTGGGGCTGGTGAGAGTTATTGTCAAAGCACCTGAAAGTCATGAATATAGGCCAGCCCAATCTACTCTGTCATGGACTGTGTTGACTGATTTGGTAACAGGCACCACTGCAGCTCTCAGCCATGGAATGAAGATGCTGGCCACTTATGTTTTCAAATTGATCCAACCCTGGTTTTAATCCAAGCAACTTCAGCTTCATTGGATTGTTGGCCTGCTTTGTGGGAGAAGCTTTTCCCTACCAACTGGAAAGCAGTGCCTAAGGTAAAAGTTCTGGTGGCTAATTATTTAGCGGAAGAAACGAGGCTTCACTCAGCCTATTGGCTCCAAAGGGTCTTTCTCAGAGAGTTATAATGGCGTCTGGCAAAGAGGACGACAGTAAGTATGTTTCCAATGCCTTTCTCCCAATTTTTTTATTGCTTGGAGCTTTCCCTAATGAATTCCTTTTGGGCCGAGCTCCTTTGGACAGAGAGGTGATTATATACATATAACATTTAAATGAAATATGTGAAACCGTTTAAGCTTGAGGGAGGGGATGGGAATTCAAGTGTGAAAAATAATGTTTTCACCTCCTGGTCTGCTTACAAAACCTCAGATTTAAATCCCCAGCTGCACAAACCCATCAAGATCTATCATGCAAATCCTGCTTGAATATAAAATACCTCTCATTAAAAGAAAGAAATGCTCCCACTCTACCATTCCAGGTGCAACTCTCGTGTTCTAAGTGCTATGAAGGTCTACAGAATGGTGTGGCCACAGGGTCTCTTCCCCCTTCCAATCTGAGACTCCTCTTTCCTCTTCTGCTGTTCTTATCCACAGACAAGCTGGTGGAGGAGGGAGGCAATAGCCATTAATAGTGCTAGCCAAAACCAATATCTGCTGCAATGAGCGAGTTTGGAATAGGCAGAAGGGATGTCCTGGCTGAGCTAGAGCTCAGGTGGGGATACACCAGTTTAACTCCCTCCTCATGGTTGAGCCAAAGACATATCAGCATAAGTCCTTCAGCAACGCTGAGCTGGGGCTATGCGTGGCTTATAATAGGTCCCCCCCAAAGGGGTGTGGTTGGGCAGGGCAAGGAGGGACTTATACCTATTCCAATCCTGTTTTGCTCATTCATGTGACCTGGCCACCCAGTAGAATTTACACTGGCCAAAGGATGGTAAAAGTCAAACTCTGGTCATGTAGCACACAATAACTGAAGCAACTTTAAGGGGCAATAGATGCTCAAAATCAGGGGTCAGCAAACTTTTTCAGCAGGGGGCCGGTCCACTGTCCCTTAGACCTTGTGGGGGGCCGGACTATCTTTTGGGGAAAAACATATATGAACGAATTCCTATGCCCCACAAATAACCCAGAGATGCATTTTAAATAAAAGGACACATTCTACTTATGTAAAAACACACTGATTCCTGGACCGTCCGTGAGCTGGATTTAGAAGGTGATTGGGCCGGCTCCGGCTCCCGGGCCTTAGTTTGCCTACCCATGCTCAAAATGAATGAAATTCTATGCATGTCTATAAAACAGCTGGCTTTGTAATTCACATAGTTCCACATTAATCAATGAGAGTTTCAATGAGAATAAAAGATTTGATTAATATATATATATATATGCAAGCTACAAGTCAGTTGGCTTTGGAGTCTGGTCTGCTGAATGCCAACTATACATGTAAGAAGAACATTTGGGGGAAATGCCACTCAGCTGAGCATTGTGAGTGAATGAAGTTGTCTTCCTAACTAGGTAGTTGTGGTCTTCAGCAACATCAGTATTGGAAAGTGCTGCCGCTGTATGTGTGTGGCTATGGCTGGGAGCTCTTCCAGCAAGAAACTCCCAGACATATTTTTGTTAACATTGTGTATCCCAGTTAGTTAACTGACACTTATCTGCAGCAACAATATCTTAGTACAAAAAGCTGAGAATAATTTAAAAACCAACAAACCTCTCCTGGGGTACCAAAATATATTGAACTAGTCCTGATTTACTGCTGCTGCCAAACGTTGAGTCTGTTATGTAAATGACCATGTACCATGTTCATGATGCATCTGTGTTTCCATCAATTTGGTTCTTTACATGTTTATACATTTTAAAAGACATCATTAATAGAGATAAATAATTACAATAACATTCATAATTTGTTGTGTCCAAAAAGCAACAGGCTCCTAACAAAAAGAAACATAAAATTCTTGATTTACACTTAACACATCATATGGTTGCAAATGATCCTGCAGCTTTGAGTTCTAGTACATAACAAAAACACTCAATTTTCCAATAATTGTATCATTCATCTGCCTTCCTTCCTTGACTTTAACAAAGTTAGTTCATTTGATCATAAACTTAATTGCCTAGAGTTGCATTAGCTGTTCAAAAATAATGGGTATATCTTTCTTTCCCCCCCTTGAAAACTAACAGACATTCAAGCAGCTGTCAAAAGATGAACAATCATTTCTGGGTCTCCTGTGGGAATTACTAATCTTACATAAAGAAAAATAATCACTGGGCAGTCTAAGGGAAAGTACCACTTGAAATTTATTTATTAGATTTATATACCGCTCTTCATCATAAAATCTCAGGGCAGTTCACAGGATATGGGCAAGACATAAGCCCTAGGCGGTGACAATAGCTCTTCCCCCTTCATAATTGTTCCCATTTCTTTGTCACAAATGGTTCTTTTAGTGTGGCAGCAGTCTCAGACACATTTCCGTTTGCCCCACCACTTTTCCCTGGGAAAACCCGTGGTTCAGCCCTGAGTCAGAAGAAATGGCAATTGAGTTTTTCTTGGGCTGCCATTTGTTCTAATTTAACACTAAAAAGTGGGGTTTGAGGGGGGAAAGTGGTGGGGCAAATGCAAAACCTGCTAGAAAGCACGGGATAAGTGGAAAACTGCTTGATGAGCCCAGTTCTTTGGCACTCCCTGCTCTCTTAGTACCAGGCAGGTGCCTTCACCACATTATTTTTGGCACTGTGTAGACGCCTGCTCCTTGGGAGAAAGGCGATGGCAAGCCTAGAGAGCATCTTAAAAAGCAGAGACATCACCTTGCCAACAAAGGTCCGTATAGTTAAAGCTATGGTTTTATGGTTTGACCACAAGAATGGAGAGGTTTTAACCCTCTCCATTCTGAAGGAAATCAGCCCTGAGTGTTCACTGGAAGGACAGATCCTGAAGCTGAGACGCCAATACTTTGGCCACCTCATGAGAAGAGAAGACTCCCTGGAAAAGACCCTGATGTTGGGAAAGATGGAGGGCACAAGGAGAAGGGGACGACAGAGGACGAGATGGTTGGACAGTGTTCTCGAAGCTACCAGCATGAGTTTGACCAAATTGCGGGAGGCAGTGGAAGACAAGCGCCTGGCGTGCTCTGGTCCATGGGGTCATGAAGAGTCGGACACGACTAAACGACTAAACAACAACAACAAACGTGTGTGTGTGTGTGTGTGTGTGTGTGTGTAAGCCTATCCAGACATGTAGCTTTAATCTCTTTCTAGTTCACTGCTGTTTTTAATTGCTTTTAATGTTTGTAGTTTCTTGCTTTTAACTGTTTTTATTGATTTTTTTAAAAAAAACTGCTTTAGAGGTTTTGTTACAAACATGCAGTATAATACATTTTGAATAAAAACCAACCAACCAACCAACCAATCAATAATTCAATCAATCCATGGATGAACAACTGTAGGGGGTGTGTGCACTGAATTTTGGCATCAGACACAGTGCCACTGAAATTTTAAAGCCCGCTATCTGCCACTTTGGGCTAACTGCATTAACAAGTCAACATGAGTCATAGCCTCTTGATGCCTAGCAGATTGAAAGGGCTTTCCAAAACCACTGAATTAATGTGTCGTCTTCCCATAATTGACAAAATCCAGAGTGCGGGAGCTGAACATTCTGCACAAATCTATTGCCCAAATATGGGGACATGACCATAGATTTATCTGTGAAATTCTTCCGCTGGTTCTATGCATAACTTTATTTTTCAAATGCTGCTGTCAGCAGCTAAAACTGAATGTGGATTCTCTCCCCCTGCCGCCATATAAAATCCCACCCCCACCTTGCAAAATGCCTTTATTCTTCTTGTTCAAATTTTAGTTCATTTGTTTTCCATCTGGGATCGGTCCCTCTCATAAATGGATAGCAAGAGCATATGGAGACTTGGTTTCACCCCCCCCCCCGAGCTGTGGCTCAAACTTGTAAAAATTCTTTGCTTCTTGGAACAGTCCTGCTTTCTTCCTTTGTATCCCAGACCGTGTGCAAATAGGAAAGATGGAGCAAAATTTTGTTTGCGCCCACATTTTAAAGCAAAGTGACCTTATTTGCAATTCCTGGACTTATGCATGAATCTGACTACCAGATTCTGCATTCTTCTGAATTTTGCAATGCAGTTACAGTTTTTAAAAGCGTGTTCAAAATGAGTGTTTGGTGGGGGAAATATGTGCAAAAAATGCGTGTTTTAGGGGGAAAGGCATACAAAATGCAATTTAGGGGAAAGCATTATGAAAATGTGTATAATTTAAATCACGTTTTCCCCACATATACCAGAAGCAGTCTTCAGTTTGTACGTACGTGAATCTGATGGGGACAGAAATAGGTTGATCCACCTGACCCTAGCATGTAACCTATCTCATTTTTAAAATAAGCCTTAAGCTAAACAGTGATCTTGAGGAAATGCTGATTCCTTGATAAAAGGTGACTTTCAGAGGTACACAACTTATCACACAAGGTGTCCTAGGAAGCCCATGTTAATTGCAGTAGTTGGGAAAGGCAGAATGGAATGATTTTTTTTTTAAGGAGAAAATCATTCCTGTGAATATTTATGCATTTATTTATTTTGAGTTTTATTTATTTTGAGTTCTTTTCTTTTTTAAAAAAGTACCCCTAGAGCAGTTTACATATAACAATCACCACAGCATCAACAAAATCCATTGATTTATTTTCTTAAACTAACCATAAAACAATAACAATCAGCACAACAATGCAAAGAGGGGCTAACGACTGAGAATTATCTAAACACAGGCTTTTGAAAGCATGGGAAAACAAATGTGTCTTCCCCATGTGATAGAAGGCCACCAGTGTTGTGGCCGTCTGTGCCTCTAAGGCAGGCTTCCTCAACCTCAGCCCTCCAGATGTTTTGAGACTACAATTCCCATCATCCCTGACCATTGGTCCTGCTAGCTAGGGATCATGGGAGTTGTAGGCCAAAAACATCTGGAGGGCTGAGGTGAAGGAAGCCTGCTCTAAGGCAGGGGAAGCTTCAGCTGTTGCTGGGCTACAGCTCCCCTCATTGGCTACCCGGCTTTAAGGGAAGGTCATTCCACAAATAGGATGCCACTACAGAGAGCCCAAGGGACGCGGGTGGCACTGTGGGTTAAAGCCTCAGCGCCTAGGACTTGCCGATCAAAAGGTCGGCGGTTCGAATCCCCGCGGCGGGGTGCGCTCCCGTTGCTCGGTCCCAGCGCCTGCCAACCTAGCAGTTTGAAAGCACCCCCGGGTGCAAGTAGATAAATAGGGACCGCTTACTAGCGGGAAGGTAAACGGCGTTCCGTGTGCTGCGCTGGCTCGCCAGATGCAGCTTGTCACGCTGGCCACGTGACCCGGAAGTGTCTGCGGACAGCGCTGGCCCCGGCCTATAGAGTGAGATGGGCGCACAACCCTAGAGTCTGGCAAGACTGGCCCGTACGGGCAGGGGTACCTTTACCTTTACCTTACAGAGAGCCCAGGGACACGGGTGGCGCTGTGGGTTAAACAGTTTGTGCAAAATATTGTTTCTGTTCTGTTCTGTGTGCCATGTCTGGCTCCTCGATCATAGAGAAAAACCCAGGAGGACTCTTATGAAGTGGACCCATGATTGTCAAGCTACCAGACCATAAGGTATATCTTTTGAAAGAAGAGGATTCTGCTCTGCAATAATATGGCAGTGATGGTGAGTTTGATGTAGCATTGCAGGTGGCCCAAATCTGTTGGTGCTTAGGAGAACATACAGTGCAAGTGAACTCTTGGTGATACCTAGATGAGGCTTTGCAGTTAGAAATCAACTGTATGTTGTTTAAAGATCCCATTAGCTGTTTACTTTGTTCCAGTTTTATACCACCTTCATGGCTGTCCTGTAGGTTCCACACCTAGGAATAATTGCATACAACCAGACTTCACTGGGATCTCAGAAACAGTCTCTAAAAGTGAGGAAAATGCAGTGTGCAATTCTTACCTTTTCCTAACCAAGCTGGAAGGGTGGGGCAAGGCAGTATGCACAGTTCAATACCCCACATCTGAGTTTGCCATCTGTGTCATTACTGATGTATTATAGGACTTTTTGTGTATGAATTCTGCATCTCCAAAAATGAGTGATTGTTTTTCTTCTTGGTAAGGACTGGGGTGGGTGCTTCCTGCAACACTTTAACAGTTTTTAACAAACAAGATTCCTTATTATCTGAAGATCAGGGAAACGAACTGATTGTTGTCTGCATGTACACTTTTAAAAAAATGGTGGTGATTATGGGTAACTGCACTGTATAGATAAACTCTGTGTTTCTTCTGTGTACGCTTGCCAAATTTTCATTGCGTGTTCCACCAAAGGCAGCCCTTCACTGCAAACACATTTCTCACTGACTAATTTATGTCGTAGAATATCTTAGTTAATGTGCCAGGCAAGGCCATTTGTACGTAGAGGTGGAAGGCTCATTTTCTATGTTTCTCAATCTTAAATTCTATTCTCCACTTTTTTGCCTCAACTGATAAAAATCAAGAGTACATAGAAAAAAGGAAAACCAACCAAATCATCAAACACCAAAAGACCAGTAAAACATAATCAGTAATAGCCACAGTCCAGCCAATTAAAAAGTACCCAGGGGAAGTTCCTTCAAACAAGCTGAATCTTTAAAGCCTTCCAGAATCCCTGGAGCAGAGTAGCCGGTCTTGGGTCTACTGGGAGGGAATTCCATGCATAACTAGGAAAGGGGGAAAGGGGGTAAGTGCTTTGTAGAACCTTGTGGAGCTTTTGTCTTCTGTTGCTGTCTTTATTTTGATTTTATTACACACACACACACACACAAAGACACACACACACACACACACACACACACACACACACAATTCATGGTTTATCAGTCCTGTGTTTTTGTAATGTACGGTTTTGAGCTCTGCTTTGTAAACCATCCAGAAAGCTTCAGTTATTGGGTGGTATGGAAAATGAAGTTAATAAACAAATTAGGGATGGAGAACATGTGGTCCTCCACCTCCTTCTGAGACACCCCATAATCCCACTCCCACCCCTGGGCTTGTTGGTGTATGATCACATTGATATTCTTATTTTTTCAATATTTCCATGGGCTAGTAGTACTTGCTGTTTCACAGTGGGTTCTGATACGGAAGGAACAGGGGGGGGGGTACCCATCCTTCCCTACCGCTCCCTGAAGGGGTCCGAGGCGATGGCCCCTGCAGTGCCCAGCCGGCCTCGAACCCTCAGCCCCCGCACCATTGCATAGGCACCACACTGTACCCCTGCCTTGTAAATAAAAGGCTCTCTTTCCTGTCTTCACGCGGGCGGAATAAGCCCCATCTTTCCTATGCCTTTCTCTCGCCCTATTCCTAACGTGAGTCTGGAAAGCATTGAAACCTTTAGAAATTGATATAAAATCAACCACAACTCCGATTTTCTCCATCCTGGTGACATTCAACTCAGTTGCCTCTGGACTCCATGTTGCTACCCCTACCTCCATAATCTTCAAGACGACAAGTCACGTACACAGGAACTTCTTAATCCTGTCAGATCGTCCTGCCTAACCCTTCCTCCGGGCAATACCAGGTGGCAGACGATGCATATCACTGTCCCATTGTCCTGCCACCACCGGTACTCAAGAAATGTTTATTTATGTATATCCCTCACTCTGCACATTCCCCCCTCCCTTGTCTTAAATGTTAATCAGTGTAACCCCACCTCTCTGTAAACATATTCATGACGTGTGTAATATATTCATGATGTAATCCATGAAACCCAACCTTCCCAAAATGTATTCATGACGTTTCGTGCACTGTATTCTGGGACTTGGAGGGAACTTTTAAAAGTCTATGTCGCCCCATTCTCGGGGTTCAATCTCGCCTTGAACCTGTTGCGCAATAAACTTGGATCTTCTACAGTTTGCTCCTGCGTCCGGCTGAGCTCATTTTCTTCCGCAGGGACCCACGGACTTAGTCCGATGAGCTGGGTGGCAGAGCAGCCTCGCACCCAGATTTTTCCGTAACAGTTGGCGCCCAACGTGGGGCTTGCGGTTCTCCCGAGCTGCTGACTGGGGGCCCCGAAATCTTCAGCCGGCTCCGGGCCATTTTGCCTGGGAAGACCCTTTTGGACCCCCAGCCATCTCCCGGGCGGTAATCGAAAGCCCTAGGAGTTCAGCCGGGGAGCAAAAGAGGGATCCAGCCGGCTTATTCATCGATCCCGGGATCATCATAGAAGACGCGTGAGTATAAGGAAAAGGAAAAATCCAGTGCACTGGTGGGAAGGGGGTGGAAGTCTCCTGGCAACTGAATTCTCTGCCCTCCTCTCTATCGCTCCTTCTCGCCTGTCTCTTGGTCCAAGTGGTGAGAGAGACCGTGGACCGCTGCTCAACCCGAAAGGGGGGTTCTGAGCTCTATCTCTTTTCCTTAAATCTCCAGCCAGCCGCACCAATTGGGAGCCCGAAAGTAAGACGGAGAGACCCGACTTGAAAGATAGCCGACTCTCCGCAACGGGCATCCCAGTTGAAAGCAAGGGGTTGGAGCTCTTTTTCCGATCTTCCCGAGCGTCCTTCCTAGGGGGCAGGAAGTGGTCTTGCTTTCTATCCCAATCCCAGCCGCACTGGTCGGAGCCACGTAACACGTGTATCGTGCGTGAGCCCGCTTCCAAAAGCAAGGGGGATTTTCAGTTCGAAGTTCTATCCAGGGATCACCCGATCTGGCACCGCACGGCGTGGGCGTCCAGTAGGGCCCCTTTTCCTGAGATTGTGACGATAGATAAGGAGGTTGCCAGGAGGGATAGCCCATGAGGAATTGGGCGGGATCGGCAGAGTGGAAAGGGACCCCAGGTTATTGATTAAGGAAATCGGAAGGAAATATGAAATACCGGATAGCTAGAGCTCTTTAAAAACTCTCTCAGAAAGTTGCCAAGCGACTGATGACCCCTCTTTTCCTATAAATCCTCATGTTAAGTATACCAATCTCCTAGACCTACCAATCCTCACCGACCCCTTCTCTTTCCCTCTTTCTGTCTAGACACGCGTGAAACATAAAGGGGTACCCCGTCAACCAAGCGTTGTGAGCCCTACCAGTTTGATTAACTGGTGGTGTGTTTGAAGAGGCAAGGAGGCTCATAAAACCATGTGGGACCTTCCTACTAATTTCACTTAATGAAGCCAAAGGTAGTGGCCCAACTCCTTGCAATAACCAACTAAAGGATGAGAATATATATGTTTACATGTTGTCTGTTATGTGTGCTGTCTGTTAATACATATATGAGAATATGTATGTTTACATGTTGTCTGTTATGTGTGTTGTCTGTTCCTTCTGTCTCTGGCAGACTGCCTTTCTTAAGTGTGCATAGTTTAAACTGCAAGCTTGCTTCAAAAGTTAAATCTAAGGAAGCCATGCTGGATCTTAGCAGTCCTAAATAAGACAAGATGAGAATGAAGTGTGCAAATGTTTACCCCACCTCTTGCTTTGCTCCAACTTTTGAGATCGTGAGTCTACCGTCTTATTTTGGAAGGTGCTGATAACCAAATGTTTCTGCTGCAAAAGCCTAGTTGAGCCAACTGCTCTCTCAAGCTAAAATGCAGTGTATGTACTTCATTAAGCATATGCCTATGAAGGTATGGTGTTCCTTCTAAGAAAATTATGTGAGTCCAGTTTTAACTTTGATTTGGTTGGACAGAAGAGTTATTGTAAAGCTCCTGATATCAGTCTCTATAAGACGTCCTGGCCTCTTTTCTTAGAAAATGCCCCCCTTGTTTCATTCTGTCTCTTTCAGGTTTTTTCCCTTCTCCTTCTTATTCTGTGCCAGGTAAATTTACTCCCGAGTAAGCTTCCTTTAAAGGAAACTGCAAAGGTGGGGGGGCATAGATTAGGCTTACTATTCCTCTGCAAGTTCAGGAAAATTGTTCACTCTTGTATTCCTTTAAATCAAATCTATGGCTGTTTAAACTATGCTTTATAAGAGATCCTCTCCCTATCTTAGGAAAAATGTTCACTTCAGTCTTTAAAGATAATTTATCTAGGAACTTTCACTCTTTAGTCTAAGGAAGTAAACTCTCACTCAAACTAGTTGGGTACTTTTATTTTCCTCTTCCTTAGTACATAATAGGCGCATGGTTTGTGATAGGCGCATGGCTTGTGATCTCTTCCCCAGTTGTGTCTGTGTACATAAGTATGTGTGTGTTTCTGGTAGTACAAATCTTGCTATGAACCCTGTATTTTAGGGTTGGACTAGATGACCCCAGGTCCCTTTCAACTTTCCCAATTTGTGGCTGATGAGTTGAAATTCAGCCCAGATTTGCTCTTTGTTTTTTTAAAAGGTGTGAGGTGAAGCCATGATGTTTGAAGCAGAACTGGTGATATCAGGCATTTAAGTGATTACAGTGTTTATCGTTTTGTCTATTATTTACAAAAATCAGACTTAAAAGTCCACTCAAAGTTTAAGCACATACAAATGAATAATCAAGTAGAATTAGCCTTGACCAATCCTGTAAATAAAGGGCAGGAGAAAAATTTGTCTGCGAATGGTAAGGCTGAACTGACTGAGAATGTTTAAAATCCTATGCATTCTGACTGGCCATTTTTACTCATAAATAAGAGAGCGGTTGATTGTTCCGCGAATGACCAGATAAAATGACCAATAATGATAGCCCTTTCCTGTACATAAAGGAAGCAGTCCCTTTGCTTGGGCTGAAATTGCTAGCTTTGGTGAATACTTGAATTGCTGAGTTTCTCTTTTTTGCTTTAAAATCTAACCCTATTTTTTAAATCTACTCCATACCCTTCCCTTCCCTTATTCAAATGGTAATTTAGCCAAAGGATGCAACATTTCAATAGTATAACAGGTTTGCTGAGACATGAACTCTGCACATGCACAGAGGCTAGATCAGTTTGAAGAGAGAGAGAGAGAGGAGGAGGGAAAGAAGGGGGGGAAGAGGAGGTTTGGAGAGCAAGTACTGCAAGAAAAAAAACCTATCCAAATTTCCTTATGTAAAAAACCATTGAGGGAAATCACCCTCCCGGAGCTAGGTAAGACAAAAGAGTAGGTACTGAACCCTCAAAAGTCAAGAGGTTGCCAAGTTTCAAATCTTAACATGCCAAATTCTTTTCACAGGTAAATATCAAAGCACTCCCACTGTGAGTTCCTCTCTTGAGCAGTTTCCCAATCTAACATGCAAAATTCTTTTCACAGTTTTCCCACTGAGCTTGTCTTTTATCTCGTCTGGTTTTGTGAATACTATATACCTATGCATTATAGGAACAGCATTCCTGACAGATTTTCACAGGAAATAAAAATTTCCCTTTCAAACAGGATAGTGAAGAGAATTCGGACCCACATAAGCAAAATGTTTAACAATTTGCCAATTGTGTTCAGATTAACAAAGGTTTTGTCCCTTCGTTTCTTCCACAGCCAAACTAAGTGAAGGAAATTAAATGTAAATGATCATAATATTCAAATAGATAAAATGCTTAACTATGAGTTTGTATTTACAGCATCCCAAGAAGAAAATTTCAGAATATTCTCTCCTTTCTTGACTATTATCTTCCTCCTTAAAAAAAGAAAAGAAGGAAAAAACAACAACTAATTATGTCTTCAGATCCTACAGGCCTATTTCCAAAGGATGCTTTGCGGGAGACCAAAATACTAAGACCATCTCCTCACCAGCTAAGCAACCTGCCAATGCATCACAGTGGCCACAACAATTTCTTCCCATAAAAGACTTGAGAAACTGACTAATTAGATTTTGAAGGAAATGCCCTTGCGCCAAGTTTGGAAATACATGTAAAAGCAGCAAGAATTGCCTCAAGATCACATTATTGCCTCAAGATATAGTGTAGAATTAATAATTTGTACGTTTTGGGTATTATGTGTTATTATGTAGGAATGCTGAAGTGTGTCTGATAATGTGTTATCTCCACAAAGAAAATTTCTGTGTGTAATTGTTTCTGTATAATGTAGGATACATAACTATGAACAGCAGAAGGATATGGCTTACACCCAAGTTTTCATGGAGGATTCCCATATATTACAATGCTTTCCAATAGAGCACACTATATTTAGATTAAGTCAACTGATGATCATATTTCCTTGTCCCACCTGGCACTCTGCAGAGTCCAACCTTCCCTACCTATTTATTTATGTATTTAATGTTTTCCTATACATGAAGTTCCCAGATTTTACTATTTCTTTCTTTCTGTTCCAGAAAACTATTTCAAATCTTTTCTATGATTTCCCTGCATCTCTTGCAGATTCAGTACTGTCTTCAAGTAGCAATTGTTCTGCATTTATTTACTTATTAATCTTGGTTTTCATCTATAGCTGCGAAATTAATCTACCCCAACCAAGTATTATTATCGGAACCATATTTTATCAGATAGATTTGAAGCAACACTCCTTATTATTATTTGAGATGTTTTAATTAGGATGCCAGATGAAATTGGGTGTAGATCATGTCCCAAATTTTATTTATTTATTTGAGGACACGACTACCATACGTAATATTATTATTGGTAACAAGAAAATTGTATATGCCTTGATGTAGCAAGAATGGTCCCTTATAGAGTTAAATTGACTCATTTGGACAAATGCCCCTTAAGAATGGCTTTGGTTTTAACATATTGGTTTTGAAAAGTTGAGAACCACGGGGCAAGATAAATTCAAATTGGACTCTACTGGAATTGGGCACGTGTATCCAGGCTGCAACTAGCTTTTGGTCCTTTAAGAGCAAGTGGACAATTTTCCAGGAGTGCGAGACCAGAGCCTGCAATAATGAAAAAACCCATAGAAAGACCAAGGCGAAGACATATCCCTCATGATGTGTCCGAGCCTGTGCCAGCTATGGTGGGTGCCAGGCGACATGGTTAAATGAAAGCCCTGAGGGGATTCAGCAGGATGTGTTACTGTACCACTATGCCGGTGTGAGACCATAGAAGAGCTAGCTTGACACCTGAAAACACAAAAACGGTGGGGCTAAAAAGCAAACTGCATTTTTTCAGTCAGTAGTGGACCTTCCTGCTAAATGTAAAGCATACACCACTATTGAAAGTGTTTGAAAGAGCTAGGGTGCCACAAGTAATTTTATTCGTCCGTGTTGTTCCTGTGTTGTTCCCTCTTCTGCTGCCCACCCACCTCCTTTTCCATTAGAGCCTATTCCCACTCACAGGGCACCCCTACATTCACCGAGATTTAGGGTGCGGAGAAAAGATTTGCAAGTTCTTGCAGAACTTTAATGCAAATCTATCTCCGAATGGGGGACTGATACGGAAGGAACAGGGGGGGGGGTACCCATCCTTCCCTACCGCTCCCTGAAGGGGTCCGAGGCGATGGCCCCTGCAGTGCCCAGCCGGCCTCGAACCCTCAGCCCCCGCACCATTGCATAGGCACCACACTGTACCCCTGCCTTGTAAATAAAAGGCTCTCTTTCCTGTCTTCACGCGGGCGGAATAAGCCCCATCTTTCCTATGCCTTTCTCTCGCCCTATTCCTAACGTGAGTCTGGAAAGCATTGAAACCTTTAGAAATTGATATAAAATCAACCACAACTCCGATTTTCTCCATCCTGGTGACATTCAACTCAGTTGCCTCTGGACTCCATGTTGCTACCCCTACCTCCATAATCTTCAAGACGACAAGTCACGTACACAGGAACTTCTTAATCCTGTCAGATCGTCCTGCCTAACCCTTCCTCCGGGCAATACCAGGTGGCAGACGATGCATATCACTGTCCCATTGTCCTGCCACCACCGGTACTCAAGAAATGTTTATTTATGTATATCCCTCACTCTGCACATTCCCCCCTCCCTTGTCTTAAATGTTAATCAGTGTAACCCCACCTCTCTGTAAACATATTCATGACGTGTGTAATATATTCATGATGTAATCCATGAAACCCAACCTTCCCAAAATGTATTCATGACGTTTCGTGCACTGTATTCTGGGACTTGGAGGGAACTTTTAAAAGTCTATGTCGCCCCATTCTCGGGGTTCAATCTCGCCTTGAACCTGTTGCGCAATAAACTTGGATCTTCTACAGTTTGCTCCTGCGTCCGGCTGAGCTCATTTTCTTCCGCAGGGACCCACGGACTTAGTCCGATGAGCTGGGTGGCAGAGCAGCCTCGCACCCAGATTTTTCCGTAACAGTTCCAAATTGGATTTGCCTACTTGGCTTTCCCTCCATACCCTCCAGTTAACTTTTTTTGGGGGGTTATCACATTCAATCTGAACAGTTTCTCCGGCCTGTTCTGAATTTTTGAACATTGGGGTTGACTTGGTCTGACAGGTTTGAAAATGTGTGGTTATCTAGATGTTAAAATCCCTTGGTTGCGTCCAATTGAAGGGACTGAAATTAGTCATGCCAATTAACTTCAATGGGTCTACCCTGAGTAGGACTAGTATTGAAAGCAACCCAAAGTGTGCTCCCCCCTTTTAAATGGAGGATTAAGGATTAAGGGATGGTCTATCTCCATGGGTGTAGCCAGTATTTGGGGGGTGGCAGACCTTTTGTTGGGGAGGGGGGCAGAACCTCCGTTAAGGGTAAAGGGACCCCTGACCATTAGGTCCAGTCGTGGCCGACTCTGGGGTTGCGGCACTCATCTCGCTTTATTGGCTGAGGGAGCCGGCGTACAGCTTCCAGGTCATGTGGCCAGCATGACTAAGCCGCTTCTGGCAAACCAGAGCAGCACACGGAAACGCCGTTTACCTTCCCGCCGGAGCGATACCTATTTATCTACTTGCACTTTGATGTGCTTTCGAACTGCTAGGTTGGCAGGAGCAGGGACCGAGCAACAGGAGCTCACCCCGTCGTGGGGATTCGAACCGCCGACCTTCTGATCGGCAAGTCCTAGGCTCTGTGGTTTAACCCACAGCTCCACCCGCGTCCCTCCGTTAGCTATGTATTTTTATTGATTTAGGGAGGCAGATGCCCCCCCATGTATATCTCATTGTTAAGATCCTGTAATTCTTTACTAGAAAGATTGCTCCAGACTGTTTCTCAACAGCCTGCTATAATAAATTACTCCCTTGCCACATCCCAAGTCTTTTGAATTAATAAATTACAATTTATCTGAATTAATTCACTGCCCTCTCCTAACTGAAAAAGATAATATAGTGCAGTTTGGGCAATACCCTTGGGTGAGCTTCCTCCTTTGGTGGTGGGGGTGTGGTGAACTGAGAGCAGGTGGGGGGCACAGTTGTCTGAGATGGTTTGCCATTTTAATTCCCCACAATGCCTTGGAGCAATGCTACCTTAAGGGCATTGTGGGAAATTAAAATGGTGGCTTGACCCAGACCCCATCAGCAGAGGCGTAGAAAGGGGGTGCGGCGGGGGGGGGGGGCAGACCACCCCAGGTGTCATTTCTGAGGGGGGTGACATTCAGCTCGCTGCCTGCCCACAACTCCCAAACCTACCCTGAGCAGTTGATGTGGGGGGCGGTGACAAAAAAATTTTCTGTACTGGGTACCACTTGACCTTGCTATACCTCTGCAGCCATTATTACATATATTAGGCACATTATTTTAGCCATGTGACGGCTGCTTTTCCATTCTAAACAGTGAATGTGAGAAACATTTTCTTTCTGTAAGTGCACCACCTAAATTTTCTGCAGTCGGCGGCATAAGCGTGCCTGTGTTTTTGTATCACAACAGAGCTTTGCGTTTAAGCTCAGTTGCCTTTGCAATGTCAACATCCCACACCAGCCAAGGTAGTGGGACAGTCTGTCATCATGCAGGTAGACCATAAAAATATTGCATTGACATCTATATGCAACATTCTGAATATCTTTCTCTATATTTCATATGGACCATTGCCACATTTTGTCCCCTCCAAAGTCTGTAGGTCACGTTTTCTGCTTAATTTTATTTATTTATCCCCTCCCCATACTGTTTTGGTTTTCACAACACTTTGTTGGGAGAGATAATAGATTTCAGACACCATCTGGTTTGCCACTTCCTTTGTCTTCAAAACGATTGAAGACTTACCCGACCAACAGTCAGTTAATTAGGAAACCTAGTGGTTAGCTTTTTTTGTAGACAGACCATGCTCAATTTGTTAAGTAAGTCAGGCTTTAACTGTAACAGTCTACTCTGTGGATTTTTAAATGGGTTTTTGCTAAAGCCCCACTTCTTTCAAAACCTACTTCTTTTGAATTATTTCCGAAATAGGGCTTTTCCTGGACATACTGACCTTTTAAAAAAATTGCCACTGCTGCTGCTTTTGTCAGCTCCAATTGTCAAACATATTGTGTTTTTATAATACTGAAGGATGTTTTGGGTGTACAATGCCCCCCCCCCACCACAGTGGGAAATAAATGCTTTTATAAACCAGCAAATGGCTTTTATTTCTGTAACATATACAAAGTCCTGTGGGATGGTATCCACTCTTTGCCTTTTGTCGTATTATACCCCATTTTTGTCCCAGACCCATTACATTTTCTAAACCTGTTCCCCTCTTCTCCCTCTTCTCCCTCACTCAATCTCTTTATCCCATCACCGTTCCTCTAATGATTAAGGAGACTGTCTTAAAGCAAACATGCTTTAAAGTAGTCCCTCCCCCCCCACTTTAATGATCTACCCAGTGATTTTTAATGGTGTGGGGTGGAAGACTGCTTCAGAGAGTCCACCTGTTTCTTCATTGCAAGCTTAAGAAACATGCATTGCAAATCAAGGAGATCCCTTTCTTCGAGTGGGGGAGGCCACCCCACGTGGATCCTTTTCAGAGGTTGAAGCTTTCAAAAGAGGGGCAAGCTTTCAAAAACAAACAAGCCAAAAGTCCTGCCCATCAGCATCTTGTGCCACCATGGGGCGGGTGGGTCTGGTTTGGGGGAAATGACCTTGTGAGCCAGACTAGACCCCCTGGCAGGGCCAGATTGGCTGACAGAACCACGTTTCCTCATTCATGTTCCAATCTTCCTAACCTTTATTTCTCTTCATACCCCACAGTGGCAAAAGAAGGTGAAGGCAGTGGAGTATCAATGTGATATGCATTGGCTTGTTCAGGGGGAGTCAACATGTAGTCCTGTTGTATACAGAAAGCAGCGTTTTGTTGCACCGGGAGTGCCTCCTCCTTGGCAGTACATTGTCGAGGCAATGCAGGAAACACAGTGGAAAGCAGGGCTTCTGTGGCTGGTTATTATAACAGACAGATGTGTTTCAGAGCCACAGAAAGGGCCTGTATCAGTATTTGCTTGTTTGTGAGTGGGTTTCCCTTGTTCTCATATGAAGGGGTCATGTTACAGAAGCAATTGCCATCTTTGTGGGAGCTCACTTCAGCTTCTTTCTGCTTTCAGAGAGCTGTTCCCAGGCTGATTTACCGGTAACTTGTTTCCTTCCCAGTTGGTCAGGCAGAAGAGGAAATTGGCTGCAGGGGAGGATGAAGGGTGGCGCATGTGAAGCACATGAGGAAAGGCAGCCTAGGCCAGATCTCACACCAGTGATGACACAATACTAGCACACAAGAGCCCCCTTCCTCCTACCCTGAGGCAGAAAAGCTGCTCTGACAGCAGATGGATATAGATCAGTGTTTCCCAGCCTTGGGTCTCCAGCTGTTTTCAGACTACAATTCCCATCATCCCTGACTGGTCTTGCTAGTTGTAGTCCAAAAACAGCTGGAGACCCAAGGTTGGGAAACACTGATATAGATAGTAAGAGCTAGCCCCCGAGGTCCTAGGGAACAAAGCCAAACCCAGTTTTTGTCTGTGAGCAATGCTTTCATTTTACTCAAAATGCTCTGCTCCCAAGGCTTAAGAGTAGGGTATATAGGCAATGGCCCTTCACTTTTAAGGGTCTCAGGGTGGCACATAGATCTGCTGACAAAAACAGCAGTGAGTCATAGCAGATGATCAGTTAAGGTGTGTCGAGCAGAGTCACTGTTAGTAGGTCTTCTGAACAATATATTTAGATATCAGTACTTAGCATAACACAGATTTGTTCCTGCTGTGATTCCAGGTCCCGCATAGAATTATATTTTATCCCACGCCAGATGTTTTTATTTAAATAACAAAGAAGGATTGCAGCCAGGCAGACAAATTCAGATTTTTAAAGTTCTTCCACTACAGAACGCAACCAGAGGAGCTCATAAAATTGCAATGCGTCCCACAAATTAGTCATCCTAACCCTAATTGTTAGGAGGGGGCTGATCGCTGGTTGAATAACAATACAGAATTAATACAGTGTTTTTTAAAAAAAATATAGACCATGCTGGGTGATTGTGTTATTGTGCTGTTTACAAACTCTGATTAGGCTGGATTATCCACCAAGACAAATGGCAACATGAAATTTCTTATTAAGGAATAGAATGTGCAGACCTTAACCACATTATGCATTGTAGTTTTAAACACCGCATTGTCTGAAGCAAGTGTATTTAGGAAGCAAACACGTAATTTCCTAAGTGGCATCAGCAGGATGTATGAAGATAATGACTGTGCCATCATGGCATTATTTCTCTGGTTCCTAAGCATTAATTTTAATTGTTATGCTGTTTGCATAAACAAGGGCATGCTGTGTTTGACTGCATCGTGTTCATGCTGTGCAGACTCTCTGCATCCTTTGCAAAGCTCTTATTTCCTCTTCCTTCCATCGCTGGACATGCCCTGGAGTTCTGCTGCATTTTCAGATCCCCTGTCAGCCAGGGAGGGCAAAGGTTCTTAATCTTAAGAAACATTCATAGCAAGGACTGTGAATCTCAAAATCACAACAACAACAGCAACAACAGCAACAACAACAACTTATTACTTATGCCCCAGCCATCTGACTGGGTTGCTCCAGCCATTTTGATCAGCTTCCAACATAATAAAAACACAGCAAAAATCCAGACATTAAAAACTTCCCAATACAGGGTTGCCTTCAGACGTGTAGTTGTTTATCTGTTTGACATCTGACAGGAGGATGTTCCGCAGGGCGGGCGCCACCACCGAGAAGGCCCTCTGCCTCCTTCCCTGTAACTTCACTTCGTGCAGTGAGAGAACCACCATAGCAGGTCCTCATAGCAGATTCTTCCTATTATTCTTTTCCTGTTCCTTCTTCCAGCTGCCCTGACCTAACAGTAGAACCTTCAGATCGCAGCATAGTGAGAGGTTGGTCTAGAGAGGACCACCATGTAACTTAATTTAGTTATGTTAGGATACTAAGAATGCTATGTTTGTGAGTTCATGTCATGCATGGAGCCGGTAAACAGGATTGCACAGAGGTTAGAACTGGGTGCTAAGAATGCCAAGTCTGCAGGCCCATTCCTTCAACAAATAAAATCTTAACATGCTGGTAAAGTATGATACCAGTATAAGGGAAAGGGAGAGAACGCTATTCTTTCCCCTTCCAAACATGTAACATCCTTCTGGTTCAACTCAGGACATTATTTGGTGCTGGAGGACTAGTTCTCTTCCTCTTCTAATTACATGTTATTTCCTGTCTGATCAATATGCACATGTGCTTGTTAATGTATACTAGAAAGTTAATCTTGAAACATTGGCTTTCCTCGGATTTCTGAGAACTTGATAATGCTTTGTTTGTTGGAAAGAAATGTTTAAACTGCTGGTGCATTTTGGTTGTGAGAGTGAAGAATGAATGCCTGAAATGGCAATTTGCATAAGTTATTTGGTAGATGACTGATAATGAATAACGATACTATCGCAATGACCCTTGGATGCCGCACATTGAGTTACAAGCGCATAAGCTGCTGCGGAAGTCAGTTAAGCTGCAGATGTAACAATGATATTGAAGCTGGCCCTTTGCCTCTCAGCAAAATTATGGCACTGCATTGAACTGTAGAGCAAGAGAAGTTGATAAAAACATCAACTTGAATACTGCATGTCATTGGTCCGTTAATGGTTTTTGTGGTTTCCAAATGTAGCAACCCAGATGCATGCTGATCTGTCTAGATGCCCTTCCGTTATCTCAAAATACCCCAGGGTGTATTCTAACGTGCTGCTTGGACACATTTTGTGGAGTGTTAATAAATTGTGCCGTGTGAAATAAGTTTTTTGTGTGCAGTTGGTCATATGGGATTTAATAAGGAGCTAGGTAGTTTCTAAAAGAAAGAAATAGAGAAGAAAAGAAATAGAATATGATGTAAATTTTGTGCTTGCGCTAGGCAAAGTGGAATGGTTTAGGGTTCAGCAGCCTGTGGTCCAAAAACTGTCCACAGCAACTGCAGTTCTCCTCAGGCCCTGAAGTGAACCTTCAGTAGATCTGAAGCTAGTGGTGTCGCAATGGGGGGGGGGCGTGGTATGCCCCAGGTTCCATGCCTGCAGGAGTGACCAGAAGTCACCCCGCGGGGGCTTGTGGCGGTGCGAGGACCCACTGCGCCGTCACAGCTGCCTTTGGAGGATCCTCTGCTCGCGGCTGCAAAGGATCCTGCCTTTGGAGGATCCCGGCGCTGGCAACAAACTGCTAAGTACAGTGCATGTGCGGCGTCACACACATGCGCTGTATGTAGCGACGCCACACATGCTCTGTATAGTGGTTTGCTGCCAGCTCTGCTCCAGCGCTGTACGGATGGTGCCGGGATCCTCTGCTTGCAGCTCTAGCGGCGCTGGAGGGATCCCGGTACTCTCCGTACGGTGCTAGAGTGGAACCGGCGGCAAACCGCATGTGCGGTGCCGCTACATACAGCGCATGCATCGTATGTAGCGATGCTGCACATGCAGCCTACACGCCGCCTTCCTTCACCCCTGTCTGAAGCCTGTCAACAGTGGCTTCTCTCTCTTTCAACAGGCAGTTTAGCAGGCCCCTGACTCTCATTTCAGCTCTTTATCCTCCCTCCTCCAGCCCCTTTCCTTTCCTCATTTGCATATTCTCCAACATTTCTCTGATGAAAATAGGAGCATCCTATGGAAAAGCTGGACATTCTGGGACCAAATCAGAAACTAGGACGGCTTCTGTAAATCTGGGACAGTCCTTGGAAAACAGGGACAGTTGAAGGGTCTGCATGTATAACACCAGCTGCAGCATAAGCACAGGTACCTGCAGCAGCTTATAACTCCATGCTTATAACTGGGCTTACTTGCAGTTGGCATTGCAGCCAGCGCAGCTCCTTGCTCTGTGGTTGTAGGTATACAATACATGCAGTGGTTAAGGTCTGGGTTGTTGTTTTTTTAAAGGCATACAATGAAAATATTTTGTTTGCACACATCAAAAACTGTGAAGATTGGGGGGAAGTGGGCACATCACAACTCTGCTACCAATACTGGGATGTATTATTGCATCTCTCTGTGTGTACTGTTCAGATTTCTGTGGTCAGCTCTGCAGCCATGGTAACATGCTCTCCATGCGTATTCCCTGCCTCCTGCTGCTAGCAATGAAGGATAAAGAAAGGAAAGAAGGGTAGACTGTCCCTTTCTGCAGCTCCAGTTGCAAGTCCCTTTCTTGTTCAATTAGAGCAGCTAGTTAAAGCAAGCAGGTATTTCTCTCTCTCTTCCTGCATGGGTCATAAATGAGAGCCGGAAGCACATTACAAATTTAGGTGGGGGCTGGGGTTGGAAGCACTGGACTAGTTGTCTTCATTTGTGACCTGTGCACATTCATTTCATTGACTGTGTGGAGGATACCTATGAGCAGGTATACATGTGAGCCTGGACCACACAGCAAAATAATGGAATGGCCATGGCTTATGAGGAATGGCTGGAGAAGCTGGGTATGTTTAACCTGGAAAAGAGGAGACTGAAATGAGATATGATAACCATCTTCAAATATCTGAAGCGCTGTCACATGAAAGATGGGGCAAGCTTGTTTTCTCTCTCTCTGGAGGCTAGGACCTGAACCAATGGCTTCAAATTATAAGGAGATTCCTACTGAACATCAGGAAGACCTTTCTGACAGTAAAGCTGCCTTAGGAGGAATTGTGGACTCTTCTTCCTTGGAGGTTTTTAAGCAGAGGTTGCATGGCCATCTGTCATGGATGCTTTAGTTGAGATTCCTGCATTGCAGGGGGTTGGACTAGATGACCATTGGGTCCCTTCCAACTCTACAGTTCTGTGATTTTATGATTACTATCTCTATATTGGAGTGCGGGAACCAAGGCAAGACTCTGAAAAAGGTGATCATCTCTTGGACAGCTAGAAAACTAACTTCATGACTCAGTGTTCATTGCACTAAACATGCAGTGATGGAGCCTGTTTCTCTGCCTCAAAGTGTGAGGTTTGTTTCCCAAGAAGTCATGGCCTGTTGTCAAGGGAGACGCAAACTCCTTTCTCAGTTGTTGTAAGTGCTTTAACTGGGGTCAGAGGTGAAGATTCGCTGTGACCTTGTCACTCTATCTCAGACTCAGTTTCCCACCTATATAATCTTATCTATGGTATACTATTTAATCCTTCTCCCATTCCGTTTTCAAGGTATTATCCATGCACATTGTATGTTACAGACAGGTTGGGCCCAGAAGCCTGGGCTTAGAAATTCCTGATAAATTTGGAGTTAAGATGGACAAGTCAACCCCAGTTGACCCATCTGTAAAGGGGGAATAAGCAGAACACACTCTTATTTTAAAAAGTTGTTGTGAGGCTGAGAAAGAAAGAGAAAGAGAGAGAGAGGTTGAGGCTGGGAATGAAAATTTGTAAATTGGAAGTGTAATATAAATAATTGCTTCATGCTTGTTTGCGCGAAGGAGATGATAGAAAGAACGTCCTCAGAAAATACTGTCTCTGCAATGCCATCTTAATTCGCCATTATACACCAATTGAATAATGAAATTGTTAATAATTGTTGAAGAAAAATGGGTCGCTTATACAGCATTCAAACAGAGCCTGACTAACTGGCATATTTGAGGGATGGGATGTTGTTCCACACAAAGTAGATGATGGAAAGCAAATGCCAAGCGGTTTCTGAAAGTAATAAAATCAATAACTGCTTGCAGATGGTGGGTATTTGGAAACAAAGGCAAAGAGGAGGGAGGAGGGATAATGCCCTCTTTGAAGTGGTATCCAGTTCACTTGTAGTGCTATGGTCAGAGCTGGGCGCATCGTGCACGTGATGTGACCCAGTGGGATCTGAGACCAGACTTGGAATCTGAGCTTCGAAAGGCAGCTTCAGGCATTTCAACTTGCTAAATTGAGACGAAATGCTGCAAAGGATATTGTAATGTATGAACCAATCCTCAGGTCAATGCCTTTCATTGTTGTTGTTTTTAAAGCAAGTTCCTAGCCTTTATCAATGTAGAAAAAGGTGGAATTTGCATAGGGACAGTATCTGTGGCTCATAAGTGAAACAAAGTCCAAGATTGTAGCCTGTGGCTGCTGCCAGGATGCTGGTAGGACGAAAGGGGTCATCTTTTCATGGTTCTTCCTTTCATGCATCAGTTGCACTGATTACCAATTAATTTCCAGACTCAAAGAGCTGGTAATAATCTATTACCATGGCCTCAGAAGAAATTATTCTTCTGTTTAATTTATTATTGCATTTTTACTGCCGGGAAGGGGAGAGGCCCATGGATTTTTCTGCCTCACATGCTAAAATGACTCGACCCTCCTTGGGTCTTTAATACTGTACCTTGAACACCATTAAGAAACACCATTTGATGCTGTGCACCAGGAAGCAAAATGCCTTGGCCTGGTGATTGACAAGATGGTCAATCACCATTGCCTATTATATAATGAGCAGGCTTCCAGTAAGGGGTGTGTGTGTGTGTGTGTGTGCAGTTGGCCTGTATGGTTAGTGTGTGCTGTGTAAACAGTAGTGCAGGAATCGCTTCAGAGCTTGCAGCAGGAAGAAGGCAGCTTCTTTGTCAGGACTGTGAACGGTTCCTCATGTTCAAAGCATTTTCTCAGCTTAAGGAGTTCTCTCTATAAACAGAGCACCTTCCTCTTATCCTTTGCCAACTTGAACGTAGCTGCATATTCTGCGAAAACATTCAATATTTTTTTTCCAAAGTTTGCTTTCAGTAAAAGAGAATGGTTTTAGGCTGCTTTATTCTGATTTACCAATGTTTCCCGACAATTTCTGTATTTTAAGTGACCTTTCCCATGATGCAAAAGCCACCTCCAGAAATCTAGCAGAATCTAGTGGGAGTTTAGTGCTTGTTTCCAGGATATTTGCTTCCAGGAAGGAAGAAAAAAACCCTGCTTGCAATGCAGTTAGCCTGGAAAACTGTCAGAAGAAATCTGGGGTGGAAAGATACCTTTCTTTCCTGCTGATTTCATGGGGGAACAGATGCATACATGAGCATAAAGGATGGATGGTAGTGACATGCCAGATGACGCCTGCAATTGTGTTGTACCACGGCCACTGGTGTGATTGAAATTTATTGCGACAAGGCCACTGGCCTGATTCAGCAGAGCTCTTCTTGCGCAAATCCCACCATGTGGTTCTACATCTACAAAGACCCAGCCCTATAAGCTGCTTAGAGGAGAGAGTGCATGGAAATTCTATATAGGCCACTAGGAGGAAGAGCAGGAATAAAACCTGATATCAGGAATGTATTCTGCCATAGGTGTCTTTCAGGTTACTCAGAGCAGCGATAGTTTGACATTTCCTTGTGTGAAATTACAGCTTGAAAAAAATGCCCTTTGTGTTTAGTCTGGGTAGGTAGCCTGGGGATGTTCGCTTTCTCTCAGGTTTGTGGCTGTTACTCAGGAACAACTTTGAGACAGCAACAATTAAATTTATATACCTCTTTGATTATTTAGCTTCCTGTAACCAAAAGCAGGAAATGACTGCCTTCAGGCTCTCCTGTCCCCCACAATCAACATATTGTGTATATATGTGGGACCTTCCTGAAAGTTGAGCTGATATAGTCCAGTGCTTCAATAACAATTACAGCACGGTGAATTTTACATCCCCAGAGCAGGAGTGCCGTCTAGGAACACATCTCCAAAGCCTGGTTTTTGTGGGGGGTTTGCTTAATTTTTTCCTATTTGTATTCAGAAATATAGGGTTTAGTCCTGCACTTGCAACTGCTGGTTAAGGGTGTGTGTGTTAGAATTAGACAGAAGCCCTGTTGTGTAGACAGAACAAAATATAACTTCCCTGCCTTGCAAAATACGTGGGCAGAACACATCAGATACACACAACAGCAGAGCTGTTCTGCTTGGAGAGATACTATTACTTGCACCCTAGTCTCTGAATGGCAAGAGACTTCGCTGTTGCCAGGACATATTTTGGAGTTTGCTTCTTTGGAAGTAAACTGTGGACAGGAGACTGTGGTGTCTTTGTGCTATACAGTGGTACCTCAGGTTACATACGCTTCAGGTTACAGACTCCGCTAACCCAGAAATAGTGCTTCAGGTTAAGAACTTTGCTTCAGGATGAGAGCCGAAATCATGCTCCAGCGGCGCGGCAGCAGCAGGAGGCCCCATTAGCTAAAGTGGTGCTTCAGGTTAAGAACAGTTTCAGGTTAAGTACGGACCTCCGGAACGAATTAAGTACTTAACCCGAGGTACCACTGTACTGTTTCATTTATGCAAGATGGAAGGCTCACATCACCTTTTTACCTTGCCATACCTTCCAACATGTTGAGTCCCAAAACTGGGACATGTGTCTTCCCACCCATACTCCCATGCGAGTCACATGACATGCATGAGGTTATGGAACCCAAAATATGCGCTTTGGGGGTGTGTGTCTTGCTCTCACGGCACACAAAGCACACTTTTCGGGATGCTGCACATGATCACAGTCCAAAAATCGCATGAGTTCATGGTGCCCAAATGGCTGCCATGTTCTTGTGGGGAAAATGGCATGTTCCAGTTTTTGCAGGACGCTTGCATGGTATATCTTGCTTCCTCGTTCAGTTTTTAGGAGAGCAGCTCTGGGAATAGCTTTGGTTTCAGCACAGAAAGCAATTCAAGCATCTGCGTCATTCCACCTCCAGACAAGATTAGCCCTGGCCTATGGTGCTCCACTCCCTAGGATGATGTGAACTCCAGTCAAGTGAGGGAGAGGGATGTTTTCTCAAGATGTATAACCATGCATATAGGGCGTTCATTACAGTCATGGCATAGGGAGGAAAGAGATAAGCCTCCATTGCCCACACACTGCCTTCCTGATAAGGATCCCACCTACCCGCTTTCCTGCAATCAAGTAAGAATGTACTAGATAATACAGACACATGCTATGCTTCAAGCAAATGTCTAGTTTTCTTGTTACAGCTCACAGGGGCTAACAGTGGTGATGGAGAACTGTGGAGGAAGGGCTCTTTGCACACCAAGAAACCATTTCCCACAAAACAGAAACCCACACTTTCCAAAATGAAACACTGCCACCCTTCAAAATTCACACTTCTTCACATTTTTACAATGCGGTTCTCTAGTCAAGCAATATATTAAAAAATGCAAATACTAAAAGTATGCAAAAAATGCATATATTAGTGAAGATGTCATACAAAAATGTGTTATATAAGGGGAAATGGCTTTGCAATATTGTGTACATTAGGCGAAATTGCGTACAGAAATGTGTATATGAGGTCAAATTTGCAGTAGAATGCTGGTGAATTCTTGTGAGGATTCAAAAAACAAAACTGGAAACTGAAGTGGATATGGAGAACTGAATATAACACTGGAAAAATGAGAAACTGAAATTGACAGATGTGTCTCTCCATACTCAACACCCAGGGGACTTGAGAACATTGCTAATAGTTCTTTGCTTAGAACCCTAATAGTGCATCTTCTCAGGAGACCAAGATCCACCCCTCTCTCACTGGGAGGGTTAGGATGCAGCTGCCCACACAAATAAGGAAGAGAAGAAGGAACACATGTTGTAATCTAGATTACATTAGTGCTGCAGTGTCTCGCATGTCTTCTCCAAGCTTTTCACTACAGGCAAATACTGTCTTGTCAGAACTGCATTGCTCAAACAACACAGACCCTTCCACGCAACACAGACCCTTCCACACAACCACACAGAGATAAGACATTCCCCCCTCCCATGTGCAGAAAGCAAACACTCCAACCATTGCCACTGCAGGCCAACCATTCATCACCACCATAATACACTGTCCTGTTTTTGTTGAAAAAGGCTAACATGGCTACCCCTCTGGAAATTGCATTCCCTGTGTTACACTACAACCCTCTAGGAAAAAGTAGGCTCACAGTTACTGCATGTCCCCAGTCCCCACTAGGAGAGGGTGTCTGGGACATGAGCACAAGCATACCATAGGTGGTACCACTCCATCTTCTGCATTACACCCTCAGAAGCTGTATTGCACCTATGCTTTTTCCTGCCCCGACGTGGAGTAATTAGCGTGTAATTAGAGTGTAGGATTGCTCTGCCTGTATTTTTATTGTGATTTAATTCATTGCTGTCATTTTCTGACAAAGGACTTTGCTGCAGCGTTGTTGATCCATCAGAATAATCCACAGGGTACCACCACACTCTATTCCACAAGGACTCCCTTTCACAGACATCCAAAGGCATCTTGTTCCTTTCTGGTACTTGAATCCAACTCTGCTCAGGAAAACATCCTGTGGCATTTTCTGCCTTCTTGCTTGATGCCATTTGCTGACCTGTCCACCCACTCTGCAGCTCAAACCAAGCAGGGACTAATCCTCTGGCAAAAGACCTCAGCTGCAACGAGGAGAGAAAGAATACGAGGCAGGGAGGATTTTCAGCGAAGGAGCTGGCTGCAGAGTGGGGGCTAAGGAGGCCTGGGTGGTGGCGACTGAAAGTTTCAAAGCAGCAATGTTACCAGTAGCCCACAGAATTCATATACCTATGCAGTAGGTCTTGGGCGAGAGCTTCTTGGCAATCACATTCCCATTGAGAATACAAGGAAGATGCTCCTGTGACTTCAATCACTTCTTTACTGGATCGAGAAGACTATATTTGATTGTTGGACAGGCTTACAGACATCTCTTGCCTTCCCTAGCAGCCCCAAAGACCCTACAAGATGCCAGAAGTATGAACACCTGGGACCTACATAAAAGTGTTACAAACTACAGTGGTACCTCGGGTTAAGTACTTAATTTGTTCCGGAGGTCCGTTCTTAACCTGAAACTGTTCTTAACCTGAAGCACCACTTTAGCTAATGGGGCCTCCTGCTGCCGCTGCGCCGCTGGAGCCCGATTTCTGTACTTATCCTGAAGCAAAGTTCTTAACCTGAAGCACTATTTCTGGGTTAGCGGAGTGTGTAACCTGAAGCGTATGTAACCTGAAGCGTATGTAACCCGAGGTACCACTGTATGTATTTATTTAATTCATATGATGCTCCCCATTTGTTTTTTTATGCAACTCAAGGCTGAATACCAACAGTTTCCAGACGGTTTTCCACCCGTTGGTGCAGTCAAGCCACTTAATACTCTGGACTTAATAGTCCTATCTTCCTCTCCCTCTTTACATGGTAATATGAATTACCTCAGTTATCACAGATGGTCTTATGAGAGTGGGGAGAGCAGTTCTTCAGGTGGCACTTCAAAATGTGGTATACCGTTTGGCGACCCACCTGCTCATTCTGCTAAGTTGGGCCCTGACTTCTGACCCAAAGCCCTGTTCTGATGGCACCACTCAGCTCCCATCCAAGTGAGGACCAAACCCAGATCGCCTTCGCTTCAGCAAGGTGGTGGCGTCATGTGCCTTCAAGCTACATCTGGGGACCTGTGACTGTTCAGGGAATGGTCCATTGTTTATTTTATCCACAAAGAGCTCCATCTGTTCAGTAGTTTAGACTGAGGCTTAAAGATGAAGATTTTTTCAGCAAACAGTATCCATGTATAAGTTTTGTATAACCTCAGTTTTATGATTCAGCATTTCTGAGCTCAATAATTTACAGTAATAAGCAGTGGGGCTGACACCAGGTTTGTGTGGGCTGAGTTAAATTTGGGTTTAAAAAAAAAAGGGAAAGAAGAAGAGAGACTTAAGCAATGCACCTTATAATTAAGCAGAATTGAAATGGCCTGTATGTTGAGGAGGGTCTGGACAGGCCTTGAAGTGCAAGCAATATGACAGGATTTCTTTACTGAAAATTGGCTGGCCTTGAAGCAACTCTGTTTTAGACTGTACTTTTTCTGTTCCTTCCAAGAGTCAACAGAGGCAGCAACAGAAATCTTTCTTCACACACTCCCCCAATCCCCACAATGTTTCTTAACCATAACCTGAAGAAATAACGTCTCTGCAGATTACTCTGCCTTGATAAATATTCAGCCCTTGGCTTTGGATAAGATCACTCAGTGTTGGGTAAGTAAAAAGTGCCCGTTGCTACCCACAGATGATACTAGTTCTGCAATCGTTGATTGTCAAACTGTTGGGTGATAACTAGTCTGAAGAGCATCCTTTCATTTTGAACTGAAGTTTCCAGTGTAGCTTTACCTTATCATCAGTTTTTTTTAATAATAATTTTTTATTGGTTTTTACACATATTTTCCTGCATATCATTCTTTTAAACATCATTTCAAAATCTTTGACTATCACAGCCTAAGACTTCCTTCAAACTCAAGTGATGGTTTTCTAAAATCTTTTCTAATTATGCATTTTGTTACTATAGTTATTGCTATAAATTCAAATCTTAATACCTATTCTTAATTCTTTTCACAATAATTTATATATTACTCCTTACAAAACTTCTTTTAACCCTACATGCAATGTCAATTGGTTACAGTTGCTTTCCAAATATATCGCAAACGTCTTCCATTCCTTTAGGAAAGTCTGGTCTTGCTGGTTCCAAATTTTCCTGGTTAATCTCGCCATCTCAGCATAGTTCATCAATTTCTCTTGCCACTCTTCTTTGGTTGGAACTTCTTCTTGCTTCCACCTTTGGGCTAACAATATCCTTGCTGCAGTTATTGCATAGAAAAACGTTTTTTTTATCATTCATATGAATTTCTGTACCCACAATATAGAAGGGCTTCTGGTTTTTTACCAAATGTATATTTCAACATTTTTTTCCAATTCATTATAAATCATTTTTCCAGAAGTCCTTCACTTTCTTACATTCCCAATCTTTTCATCGGTTTTTGTTTTGGCTACTCAGTTAGCAATTTTAAACTGTCGTGCATTGAAATGCATAAAAGATGCAAAATCGCACTACATCTTCTCCAGATCAGACAGTTTGGGAGATATATTCAACTATATACTGTCTTAGTGTCGTATGCCTGTGTGTGGGGAAAAACATCTATATCTCTTCCCTGTAACCCATTATATCGCCTGATACTTTCCTCCATTCCTCCTTCTGTTAACCCCCCCCTTTCAATTATGAAACCTGCTGTAGCCAATTTTTATTTATTTATTGTGAATTGGCTTCAGATAGAAACCAAGCTTTCCTTGCTAATCAGGGGCTGCCATGGTGTTGACATATTGTACTCCATCTGTCAGGCTAGCAAGAGTTGCTAATACAGATGTGCTTCTGACACAGCTCCTTGTGCTACTGCAAGACAGGGAGCCCATGTTTGGAATCGTGATCCAGTCTGCTGTAGAGCAGGATTTGCCACTGGAGGTATCACTCTTCCTTTTCAGACTCATATTTTATCTCTTTCATTGTGCTGATTCATGACAGCTCCTGTCTTGTAATGCTTTTCTTGTTTAAATGCTCTTTTCTTTATTAAAAGTGCTTTTTTAAATGCTCTTTTCTTTTTTAAAGAGGTTCGTGGGGGGATCACAAATGCATGGAGAAGTTGTGGTATGTTAGGCAGTAATGAAGAAGTTAAGTATGAAATGACAGGAGAAAGACTATTTCTGCAAAATGAGAGTGCAAGCTAAAGGGTGTATTGACATAACTGATGGTTAAGAAGAAGATCTCCCAGACTTCCTTATAAATAATCCATAGTCGCCCAATACACCCCAAGGAAAATGGGCTAAATTAATTCCTCCTGCTGCTCCAGTAGGCTCAAGGGAGCTTTACCAGACAGCGATAAATTGTAACCTTTAGAAACTGTCACATGTATTCCCACTAAGTATAATTCTGCTTCTCTATATTTTTCGGTCTTGAAATAGAATGGGCTTGACTTTATAGTGTGATATGATGCCTTTCAGACCTGTTTAATCATTTTAATACACCCTTTATAATGTTATGCAGAATCATAAATACTAATGCTTCAGGGATATGCTAATGATACCTTGACCTTGAATAGTACCATTAACTCCAACAGCCAGTCAATAAAGTTTGTCTTCTGGAGATCAGCTGCTATTGTGCTTTAATTATTTCTTTAAAAAATTATACCCTGCACCCTTCAGGGCCAGTCATCCTTCCCAGGGCAGCTGTAGAGTAAGTTATACAATTAAGTTACAAATAAGGAGCGTGACCCAGACAGTCTTTCTCAACCTTGGGTCCCCAGGCATTCTTGGACTACAACTCCCATCATCCCTGATCACTGGTCCTGCTAGCTAAGGATTATGAGAGTTGTAGTCCAGCAATGTCTGGGGAACCAAGGTTGAGAAAAGCTAACCTGGAGAATAGATTACTGCAGACTTAATTTCTTGCTATACTAAAATTTCCCGCATAAATTTGGGCCAATAAATTTAAGGGTCTAAGTATTATATTAGATTAATGACATGATTAGCAATTAAAGTATCATTTTTTTAAAAAGATAAATTAAATTCCAGGTGTACAGGAACATGTGAGGAGAGGAGGTTTAAGCCGTCCTTCTTGAGTCTCAGTCTCCTGGGCCTGCCTCAGCTTGAAAATTAGGTTTTTGTAAAGTTGCTGAGGTAAAATTTCAGAGACTATGTCTTGGGCTGGGGCTTAAATCCCCCCCCCCCAATACGCTGTAATCCTGATAATCATGTTCCCCCCATGCCCAGTATTTTTTGATGTAAAAAACAATTGGGATTGGTGGTCACTAACATCATGTATAGTTAAGCCCCATGTTAACCTTTTTCATCCATGATTAAAACTTTCGGCAGGAACTTTCTCTTCTAAGATGTTGGCATTCGTGCCAACGATTGCATGTAGTGGAATTCTGATGCAGTCTTCTACAAGAGCCCTTTGCATCTCGTTTTGGCCTACCAGATATATCGTTCATGTTGTCACTGCCTGCATATACATGGACACACCACCATTGTGAATTCTAGCTTATTTCGAGAGCTGAGAAAAAACTTGCCATGGCAGATCAACTCTACGCCAGATTTTTGCATTTTATTTTTTTACTTTCAGCATGAGCTCAACCTGATTTCCACTGCAGTGGTTGAGGCCCTGTGATGGCATTCCATTTTGTCTCTTAGAAATAGCCATATATATTTTCACCCTGTTTACAAAAGAAATAAAATGCACCGCAGATGAGCAGAATCAAATAGATGCTGCATTCTTTGAGCAGATGAAGGGATACCACATAAAGGTGTCTGCCCTCTGGAACAACCTCAGCCGATTCACCCTATACTTTTCGAGCTAAGTAATGGAATGGGGAGAAAGAGAGAGAGACTATGAGTGAGCATATTCCTTTTATGCCTTTCCCTTAGCCGTGCCGAAAACACAATATGCGCTTCTGGTAGAGAAGAGTGATCATTTTTGTATGTATGGATAAATCAGGCCCCGAAACCAATAGTGAAAGCTAGTGATCTTGTAGATGGAGGAAACACCCTGTAATTTTCTATTGGCATCACAGCTCCTGGATTTTAATCTTTATTCAAAAATTGTATGCATTTGAAAACACAAGCATTATCACAAAGAAGCGGAGACCACATGTAAACAAACAGTGGTGAGACAATTTGCCACATCCTATCCAATCCACAACTTGAAAAGCACTGAAGCTGCTCTTTTAGATTCTGTATCTCCCCCCACCCCCAACCCTGAAACTCTCTACTTACTGGTTTAGTAACAGAAAGAAGTTTGTTTGGGCATGAAGTCTAGACATAGCGATTGTAAAAAGAAGAGGCACACTAGCTAATCTGTAGACTGATAGAGAAAGCTGTGCATGAAAGGGAAAATTAAGACAAGTTTAGTCCAGGAATGTCTGTTCAGGGAATATAATGAGTGTCAGTGTTTTCTTGGTTTGCTTTAAAACGAAGTGTGAAAATCTCATAAGGAAAGGTAGTGAGCAGCCTTGTGTGGAGACATGGATCCTAATTTTTTCTTGTTGTCTGCAGGAGAAAATAAGTTGAACTGAGATTACCTCTGAAAATTGCCATTGTGTTGATTCTGTATTATGCTGTGATGTGCTGGGGATCTGACAGTCAAGCAAGTAATGACAACCGTCCACCATTGATGATGGAGTTATGACATCACTTGAGATGATCAGTTCAAATTCCATTTCCTCTGGTAGCTGAAAAGGCCAGTCCTGGTTCAGCATAATCTTCTAAGAGTGACACATTTGGAAACCTTCAGCAGATGAATCATCATAACTGGCTTTCTGCTTCTTAGGTTCATGCTTTTTCTGGAGCCTGTTGTCATCAAAGTTGAATCTGTGATGCTAGATATTCCTATCGCTTACCAGGCCATGTTTACAAAATGTTCCTCACCCTGGAATGTATGATGACTCTTCTGGCTAGAGATGTCTCACCATGTAGGGTGTCCTTTGAGATGTTGCCATATGGTGTCCTGTGCCATGTTTTTAATCAGTGCAGCTGTTCTTGGAGGAGAATGAGGATGCTCTGTAGCTAGGCTAAGACAAAGCCTCACACTTTGGTGTTTTCTGCCTTTCCAGGAAATGCCAAAGATGTAGCATAAGCAGCAAACATGGAAGCTGTTAACTTCCTTTTCTTGACACAGAGAAGGGCTTTATGTCTCTCTGCTGTTGAGCACAGAACGCTGGCTAGGAAACACAACATATTTTGGCTTGACTGTTGCATTGCCAGGGGCCTGTGAAAAGCCAGAGCTGCTTTCTTTATAAGAGTGTTGAACGCTTCTCCTAGTGACAAATTATTATCTGCCACTATGGCTTTGAGGTCAAAGGATTTATTAATAGCTGCAGGAGGAGTGTTATCTATGGTTATGGAACACTTTTGTTCCAGGCTAATGATTAATCTGTGGAGCAAACATGTGAAAGATGGTTGCATTTGTTTGGAATGATAGACATGGTTGTCAGGCCCCACCCCTTCCTTCTACTGGGAGACTCACTCGCGTCTGCATTTTTATGTGAATTGTGGGGTGTGTGCATCAGAGAACACAGCCAGCCCATTGACATTAGCTAGATGAACACACAGTGTTTTCTCCAGCGCTACAGTTGGTCTTTCTGGCAAGATAACTCACCTTATCATCACATATCCTCCAACATTTCTCTGATGAAAATAGGAACATCCCATTCCATAATGATGACTTTACAATTTATACCCCACACATCTTACTGGGTTGCCCCAGCCACTCTGGGCAGCTTCCAACAGATATAAAAACATAATAAAGCATTAAACTTAAAAAGACTTCCCGATACAGGATTGCCTTCAGACAGCTCAGGGGTTGGATAACTCCATACCCTCCAACATTTCTCCAATGAAAATAGGGACATCCTAAGGAAAAGTGGGACATTCCGAGATCAAATCAGAAAGCAGGACAGCTTTTCTAAATCAGGGATGTCCCTGAAAAATAGGGGTACTTGGAGGGTCTGTCATCAACTGCATGAGTTGGAGTTTCATATCACACCTGCAACATACAGTTAACACATCTTGATACCACCTTCATAGTCATGGTTCCCACCAAAGAATCCTGGGGATTGTTAGTTTACCCACCACAGAGCTACAATTCCCAGCACTACAGTTCCTGGGCTTTTTTGATGGGAAGCCATGACTAGGTATGAATGTGTTTTGAACACACTGTGTATATGTGTTTCTGCAAGCAGGTGTCCCATGTGTGCTGTCTTCTCCCAATGTGCTGTATTCCCAGCATCTTCCTTGCCTTGTTCTCTGACTCCACTTTATTTCCCATCACCAAATGAACAGGGCAAAGCCAAGAATCTACCTGTGGCTGTGAATTACGAATTGCAACTCCCTCTTTGTCCTTACATTTTTACCAAGCAATATTGAACTGTTGTAGTGTGAACAGCAAAATGCTAGAATTATGATATCCCCTCTTATCTTGGCTTAAAGTTAGAGTATATAAAATACTGACTTTATATGGGGATATCAAATTCAGGGGAATTTGATGTGGAATCCATATGTTGTTGGACATCAATCCTTGCCTGCAAGACCAGTGATGGGACTTGTAGTCCAGCAAAATCTGGAGGGTCACAGATATACCACCTGATTGAGCAGTTTGAAATATTTTTAAAGTAATTGTGCTTTTGGGCTTTTGTTGTTGCTGTTAGTCTAGAGTTATCATTCTTCTACTGCAATCATGCAACAACATTATCAATTGAACAAGGAAAAACCCTCATGGAATCTCTTCAAGTATTAATAATTGATTCTGGTTACAAACAAGGAGATGGGTTTTAAAGGTATTTTTTTCAATGCTAAACATCTTTGACTCCTCAAAGCAACAACACTCTTTAAAAGCCTACTGTTCAAACCATTTAAATGGAACTGTGACTGAACGCTTAAGTGCTGAGTGAAAGCCAAAGAATGATTTTTCCCCTTGTCAGCCCTTTATTGAACCAGTCATATTAAATAATCCCCAGCAGACATGTAATTCAAGAATGATTTGACCAATTTTGAAATACACTTTCTCCTAAGTGGAAGAAGTGAATTATGCCCAGATGCCCATAAATAAGGATAATTTGATTGTGTGACAGAAAGCAGTAAGAGATACTTAATAATAAAAAAATGAGGTTGTCTTGCAAATGAATAGCAGAAGATTGAATGTCATGAATCTGCAATGTGGAGAGCATTGATTATTCATAGAAATTAAGGACTGTGGCCAAAAAAGAAAAAGAGATGACAGCTAGTGATCTTTATGGCTTTCCATGCCATAGTACCAACAATCCAGCAAAAGTTCATTGTGACCAAGTTCCACAGAGAACAATGACATTGGACTGAGAGTCCTGACTAACTGGAGTGTAAACTGATTCTATCATGCATACTCAGGAGTAAATCTCACCAAGTTCAATGGGGCTTACTCCCATATTGTGCCTGGGATTGCAGCTGAACAGCAATCTAAACCCCTGCTGCATCCACAGCCTGGCCAGTCATGGTGGTAGAAGCAGAAGATGGCAGGTGGCAGGCAGATTGGGCCTGATCCCTGTGGCAGGCAGATTGGGCCTGATCCCTGTGGCTTGAGTTAGCACAGCAGTCAAGCCTAGATCAGGGCAGAAGCTTGGGATTTAGCAGACCTTGGGCTGGCTCAGCCCCACTGTACTCTCTGAACATCCCATTTCTTGGCCTACCACCAGGCTCTGCCAGTGAGGATATGACCAGTGAGGAGCAGGAGGAGGAGGAGGCCTCGACCAATGGCATCATGCATTGTTGAGTCAGCAGAAGTGACAAACCTTGCACAGCCTTGTGCGAGGCAGGTTTGGATTGCAGCCAAAGTCATAATTAACTTGTGCTGAGTTGTCGTCATTGACTGGCTGGCTACAGAGGAGTGGTGGGAGGTACAACTGGGGAACCCCCAAGGGAAGAAGGCTTAAAGCCAGGGGATTGGTGGTGGGACAACGATGAGTGGTCAGAGGGAGAAGAGGGAGCAGACTGGGAGGAGGAGGTGTTGGATGCTGAAGAGGTAACTGGGTTTCATGAGTAAGAAGAGGCCATGTTGAGTGAGATCGCGTGCCTTGCATCTTTTCTAACATGTTGCTGCAAAAAACTCAAATGCAAATAAATAGTCTTGAAAGAGTGGATAATACAATCCTGAATCTGTGTTACATGAAACAGTTAATTTTACTGTGGCCTGCTGTGAACACAGACATCTAAGCTGGCTGAGTTCCCCTGGCGATCCCACTAGCAATGTTTATTCAGTGCAAAGGGGGGGGGAGGGGGTCAAAACCCCTAATACAGTGCATAGTTAACACTTGAAACCCAGAATTTTTAGTGTTTACATTTTTTTTTTAAAAAAAATCAGTTTTCATCTAACCAGCTGTAGCTTTCTAAAGCAGAAAAGCCTTCTAGATGAAATGCTGTAGTAATATCAACTATTCTTATTGGGAATAAGAGAATATATGCCTGGTAGTACCTCAGTCATTTACAATACTGAGTGAAAAAGGAGTAAAAGATGGGAGCAATAATGTAAAGAGTTGAGATCTGAGTTTTTGAAATCTTGTTGACTCATCAATGGATTCATTGGGCTGAGCATATATAACATGCAAACTTTATACCAGCAATTCTCTGCCATATAAATCATTGTAGAGCTGGGAGGGTCATCTAGTCCAACCTCTTTCAGTGCAGGAATCTCAACTAAAACATCCAGAACATATGACCATCCAACCTCTGAATAAAATCCTCCAAGTGAAGAGAGTTCATTACCTTCCAAGGGAGTCTGTTCCATCTCAAACAGCTCTAATCATGGAAAAGTTCTTCCTGATGTTTAGTCAGAATCTCCTTTCTTGTGACTTGAAGTCATTGGTTCGGTGCCTACCCTCTGGAGCAGGAAAAACAAGTTTGTTCCATCCTCCATGTGAAAACCCTTTAGATATTTGAAAATGGCTATCATATCTCCTCTTAGGACTCATCTAAAGGTAAAGGGACCCCTGACCGTTAGGTCCAGTCGCGAACGACTTTGGGGTTGCAGCGCTCATCTCGCTTTACTGGCCGAGGGAGCCGGCGTACAGCTTCCGGGTCATGTGGCCAGCATGACTAAGCCACTTCTGGCGAACCAGAGCAGCGCACAGAAACACCGTTTACCTTCCCGCCGGAGCGGTACCTATTTATCTACTTGCACTTTGACGTGTTTTCGAACTGCTAGGTTGTCAGGAGCAGGGACCGAGCAACAGGAGCTCACCCCATTGCGGGGATTTGAACCTTCTGATCGGCAAGCCTTAGGCTCTGTGGTTTAGCTGCAAATAAAACATTTTAAATAGGTTGTAGCGTGCAATATACAAATGTGACACTAGATAGCAACAGTGAGCTATTCAAAATTCAATGTATTTTTAAAAACATTTCCTAAAAAAGCATTTTCATAGTGTGTGTAGATTTCACCTTGGTGTCCTCTTTTCCATGCTATACACACCCAACTCCCTAAATTGTTCCTCATAAAGCTTGGTTTCCAGATTCTTAATAATCTCAGTCTCCCTGCTCTGCACACTTTCCAGCTTGTCAGTATTCCTCTTAAATTGTGGTGCCCAGAACTGGACACAGTACCCCAACCATGGTATAACCATGGGAGAACAGAGCTGTGCAATTGCCACCAGAGCCTTTTCACATGTACTACTAATAAGCCAGGCGTCCCCCATCTTATATTTGTGCATCTGGTTCTTCCTGCCTCAGTGTTGAACCTTACATTTGTTCCTACTGAAATTCATTTTGTTAGTTTGAGTCCAGTTCTCTAATCTGTGAAGGTCATCTTGAATCCTGAATCTGTCTTCTGCAGCATTAGCTACCCCTTCCAGTTTGATGTAATCTGGAAATTTGATGAACAATCTCTTCAGTTCCTTCATCCAAGTTGTTTATAAAGACAACAACGGGTCCAGGACAGAACCCTGAGGCACCCCACCTTCCAATTCCCCCCAGGATGTTAAGGAATCATTAGTGAGCACTCAGAAGTGTACAAAACAACAGCTTGTTAAGCAGCTAGACCATGTGCAGTCTGAACAAATAGGTAGTAGTATATTCTTGTTGTATATGTCATACTCCCTTCTCCAAGGGGTGACGAAAGAAAGCTTTACTTGTTGCATTCATGTCATATGGTTAGTTTTTAAAAGCAAAGAGACCATCTAGAAGCATGATGGCAACACTATAAAGTACTTAAATGTTCCAAAAGGAATAGCTTGCTGTGGGAAGTAGTAGTAGTAGAAGAAGAAATTAGGCTTTCACCTGCTGTGTCTGCTCCCATCCACGATGAGGAAAAGTTGGTTTTGTGTGGTCCCAGGTGGTGGGGAATAAAGTTATCACATAGTGGTGTGACCCTTTAGAGAAGGGATGGGGAACCCTCCTTGCGCATTGGGTTCGCAGCAGCTGCCTGAATATGGCAATTCCTGGTGCCAGCCCTGAGATTCATGGCTACAAGAACAGGGTCCTTGTAACCTGTTGAAAACCCACAGTCTGAGTTTGACCCTAATGAGTGTAGACATCCCCTGCCAATATAACCAGCTGTGAATATGACTCATTTCAGAACAAATGAATGGCTACAAGGGTAGCCATTTATGTATCACCAAAAAGGAGGAAATGCTTCCGCCCAAAAGGAAGAGGACACAGATTTCCATAAAAATGTGCATATTCTAATTTATGTCTGTAGATGCAAGTTTAGAAAGAGTTTCTCAAATTTAAACGGAATGCAATTCATCTCATCATACTGGGGAAGACTGTAACCAAGTGAGTCACATTATTGCTCTGTCTGCTGCTCAGGGGCAAGTTCAAGGTCCATCTCAGGGTTCTTTACCTTTAAATCAGACTCGGACTTGCCAGCGCTTCAAGCAGAGGACGCCATCATGGCTACAAACCTCAAGCTGAATCCCACTTCCATGTACTTAAAATACACAGCAAATCAAAGAAAAAAAGTATTATATAATTAGAAACGATAACAGCGTACTTAGGCAGGTAGGCCATCTTCTGTCCCCAAACACTCAGCATTTTTGTTGGGTAAAAATAGCACAGAAAAATTTGCCCTAGCTGCTGCATATACATCACTAACTTCCACTGGCTTCCACTAGATCTGTTCTTTTGTTGGGTCAACGCAGGTGATGAGCACCATTCCCTCCAGAGAACTGAAATTGTAAATGTGCATATGTTTGCCTTAGGCAGCAGATATCCTTCGTTTTATCCTCAGGTAAACTCCAATCATTCCGGAGCCTGGAGACCGCACAACGTCAAAGTGCTACACTAACCCTTTTAAAATCAGAGTAGGGTTGCAGCTGCTGATTGTATGCATGAGTTATTTCTATTTCAATGGGGACTTTTCAGGGCACTGTCTATTTATAAGAGCACAAAAAAGACCTCTCGCTCGTTGCATGCTGGGCAATGATAATGGCTAGAAGCTCCAGTTATTGTAATCATTAGATCAACCAACTGTCTGTGTGATCCTATCCCTGCCTACTCAAAAATAAGTGAATTAGACTTATTCCTGGGTGAGTATAGGACTATAGCCTAAGGCTGCAGTCATATGCACACCTTGGAAGTAAGTCTATTTGAAGACTGTAGGACTTCCAAATAAATAGGCACTGGACTGTCCTGCACAGCAGTAATTGACTGACAGGTGGTGGTGCAGCATTAATTATTGAGGGAGCAAGTTTTAATCAGAAAAGCCAAGAATGAAGAGTGCACTTGCTTATTTTGAAACCATTTTGACTCCACTGTATTACAGAATGGAAAAAGGGGGAGAGGATTAAACATGCCCCCATTTTGGCAATGAGGGGTAGCTTTTGGGTGAATAGCAAAGTTATCTCACTGCTCCCCTCAATGCCCTTAAGAAGGAGCTTAAACCAGGGTTATGGCAGAATGTAAATGCAATCAAAATGGAACTGAGTAATTCATTGTCTCATTGGTTAAAGGCGTAGGTGATTAATCAACCACAAAAAAGCTGTAATTAGTGAGACGCTCTAGTCTGGCTTCGGCTGGGGAGGGCAGGATATAAATAAAATTTATTATTATTATTAGTCATATTGCACCAAAGGAATAAAATGGAATAGCTTCTCATCTTCTTCCGATTCTTTTTTTTGGGGTAATGTATCCTCTAGTCTCTTTGACATATCACCATATATACATATTTTCCCCCCCAGAATGCAGTGAATGGAAAAGTGTCATGAGTAGGATCTCCAATTATTCCATCACTTTTGAAGACACAAGGGTAGGGCAGGAGGAGTTAGTAGGACTAATTCAAAAGGGCCAGTATTTGAATGTGTAGGGGAAAGGAGAAGGGGACGACAGAGGATGAGATGGTTGGATGGTGTTCTTGAACTCAGCATGAGTTTGATCAAACTGCGGGAGGCAGTGGAGGACAGAAGTGCCTGGCGTGCTCTGGTCCATGGGGTCACGAAGAGTCAGACACGACTAAACGACTAAACAACAACAAAGGGGAAAGGAACTTGCTAATAATGATTGGGAATGCTGTGCACACTTCACCTTTTATCCAGTTAAACTCAATGGAGTGTACTTCCTCCAAGTCTCAGAGACTCATAGAATCATAGAGTTGGAAGGGATCCTGAGAGTGATCTAGTCCAGCCCCCTGCAATGGTTGGGGAATCCCAGCTAAAGTATCCATGACAGATGGCCATCCAACTTCTGCTTAAAAACCTCTAGTGAAGGAGAAACAACCACCTTCTGAGAGGACTCTCCTTCACTGGAGTTCTCTCTCTAACTTCCATCCTCTTCTCCACTTACATGCAATATGCACAGGTCAGCCTGTAAATTCCCTACCTAGAAATGACTGCTAAATTGGAATGTATTAAATTTGTCCTTTAAAAAGTGGAAGATGATTGCATCATGTTAAAAAAAGAGGGAAAGTATGCTTGTTTCCCCCCCAGAACTATTGTTTGTGTATGCATAGTGGATTGAAATGCGTAG
Source organism: Podarcis muralis (assembly GCF_964188315.1). Taxonomy (NCBI): domain Eukaryota; kingdom Metazoa; phylum Chordata; class Lepidosauria; order Squamata; family Lacertidae; genus Podarcis; species Podarcis muralis. The sequence goes on from NC_135657.1 coordinate 81,022,068, forward strand.
TGGTTTAAAACTTATAGAGGTAATTGACTAAGATTTCAGGGTAAACAATCATCCTTCTGATGGGGATGGAAAAATTAGTGGTACTCTATTTATATCCTTTGCAAAGGAGCTCCATTTAAACCCAGTTAAATCTTGGTGAACTGGATTACTAGGTCTGTGGAGAATGCTTTGCCACTGGAAAGTAGGAGCATTTCATATATTTATCTTAAATGCAAGGACTTGGCACCATATAATGCCAGCATTCTCCGCAGCATGTTGCCTTAGCACAACGGAGAGACTTTCCTGCAAAGAAAAAGGCCTTTGAAATCCAAATTGTGCTTACATTTGTTTTAAATCATCTCATGCAAATGTTTCTTCCCTAAGTTGTTACTCTGTGGCAGATGGCAGCCAGATGAAGAACTGTGGCCAAAAAATGGAGGCTACAAAGAAAGAAGTTGCACAGTGTGAATGATCATAGCAATGTAGGGCTTCGTCCACCTGCACTGAGACCCACTGAAATGAACCCAGGCCGTGTGGAATTTGCCCGTGCTCAGTGAACTCTGTAGACTCCCGACAACACCACGCCTTGAAATGTTGGCCATGAGCAATGAGGCCGTGGTCATGCCTCAGATGAGGGATGCAATGCCCCTCCACTCTTTATCTATTTGATTGATTGATTGATTGATTGATTTCTCTCCTGTCCTTGGCTGCAGAAGGATCCTCAAGGTTGTTGGCATCCATCTCGAAAGACAGTGGAGTGCACCTTCAGGGGTGAAGTCAAACTGCTGGAGAATCACAGTGCCCGCAGTGGTCACAGTGATGGGTATCTCCTAACTGTTGCCTCCCATGTTGTTTTTGCTGTTTTTGCATGTTGTTTAGCAGCACCAAAGTGACCTCTCTGGGGCACAAAACCTGGACAGCGTGTATGGGCTGCCCATATGACTTCTAGCCTTGCTGATATGGTCCAAAGGAAAGCAGAACTATATGTTTGGCACCAGCGTGGTTGCTGGAGTTGCCAGAAAGAGGGGTACAAGACACCATCCAGACGTCTTAGGGACTCCCCTCCAGATTTGGCCTTAGCCCTTTCTTCTCTCGAAGAATCCTACAAGGCAGCAGACGTTTAGGATCAGAGTTTTCCTTCTTCTAGATGGGCTATTTCCCCAAGTTAACAAACCCCATCTGCATCTCCCAAACTCCCCAAGGTAGCTAGAATAAATGAATGAATGAATGAATGAATGAATAGCACACTACAACAGGGGTAGCCAACATGTTGCCTTCCATATGTTAACTCAACTCCCATCCCTTATAACCATTTGTCATGCTGGCTGGGGCTGATGGGAGTTGGTGTTCAATCACACTGGAGAGCAGGGCAACATGTTGGCTACCCTGGGGCTGCAATAACATTGGGAGTGATTCCACCTATACTCTAGCACACAGCATTGCTCTGCGGTAGGATGTCCTCCCTTCACCCCAGGACTGGAGGTCTTTTCACTGTCCAGGGGCAGAGCCAGATGCAACAGCTTTGACTTGGGAAAGAAAACAGGATTTACAAGCATTATTTGAAACAGACCAAGTTTTATAGCTCAGTTGAGAATTTAGCACAATTCCCCCCCCCCCCCAAACGACACAGAGTTATGGAAAGTCCAATAAATGCTTCTGAGGGGGATCTATCACCCCTTTTCTGATCCCCCTTAAAACTGCTCTGCAGGTCACCTCATTTTTCAAGTCTTAAATTCTTCACATTTTCTGATTAATTTCCCTTTTTTAAAAAGACAAAAAACCTCATTAAAATTATCAGCATTTTAGCAAGAATCTCTCCTAATATTCACATTTTTGCAAATGTAAAGCATTTTTTAGTGTTATTTTCACTAATATGTGCATCTACATGCACACTTCACCCCAGTGTATGCATTTTTTATACACATTACTTGGCTGGAGAATCGCACTGAAAAATTGGGAGAAGTGTGAATTCTGAAGGATGACTGTGTATAATTTCAAAACAAAACCACACACGAATGAATTAGCTTCTCCTTTAAATGCACGACAAGTCGAATTTTTCCTGATCTCTAGCTGCACCACATAAGAAGGGCTTTGCTGCCTTTGAACTGCATAAAAAATGAGATAAAATCCAGAATGGATTTTACATGTAGCTTGAGGATTTGATATATTCTGTTGATAAGAGGGCACTCCCACCCCAAATTGTGGATGCATTTACTTTTCTAGGCTTCAGTTAGCATTATCTATCCATCATTCAGCGCTAATGACAGCAGGATTATTGCCTCTCTGTGGAAAATTGCCTCTGACTCAGTATTAATTGGTGTACCCTCTTGATGGAAGTGGAAGGAATCATGGCAAATACAGGACCTTATCGCTACTGACATTCTATTCCTCGTCATAAAAGGCCATCGCTATAACCTGTGGAGGAGTCAGGTGGACTTTCACTTAATGTTGGCTTGACCCAATATTTACTCTAAGGAAGCATAAAGTCAAAAGGGAAACACAACCCCCTCCCTTGGTAAGCACTTTTCTCTAGGCAGCGCTCTATGCTGACACAGCACCACTGAAAGTGAAATTATCCGGGGGGGGGGGGGAGAGAATTTACATTTTTTAAATATAAAAACAACTAAAGGAAATACTTCCTGCGCCGACTGTTGCTGAATGTGCATGCCATTATTTGTGGTTTTGCGATCATGCTTTCCTCATGATTTTTTATCTTGCTGTGTGCAAGATCTTAGCAAAATAGACGAAGCAGCATAGTCAAATACCATACTTTTCTGTGTATAAGACTATTTTTTAAATTCAAAAATCATGTTCAGAATTAGGAATAGTCTTATACATGGGTAGTGCCTTGTGGGGATGTGGGATTGGTTCCTTCTGCGAGTTGGAGATTGTTATTGGTGGCTGCGACGAGGGCTGGTGTTGATTGGCTGTCACTGCTGCAATTGGGGGGGGGGGTCTATTTGCTGCTTTCTGTGATGGGACAGAGGATAGGTTGTTTTGGCGATGCATGTCAGTCTGGCGGGTGAGCTCAACAAATTCTGGACCAAAGCTCAACAATTCTGGACTGTCCTCCCCCCACAAAGTTCTACAACTTTGGGGAATCTCTCCCCCCCCATTGTCTGAATTTTGAGTCCCCCCAATTAGGGGACGTGTTATACACGAGGGCGTGTTATACACGGAAAAGTACGGTACATACAGTGTGATTGGGGATATTGAAACAGCTCAGTAAACAGAGAAGCAGCGTTTCTGCAACAACTCTTCATGTGATCTCTTCTTGCCTCCTTTCCTTATAGAGACTTCTCTATGCTAGTTAAGCAATGGAGTTTTGGGTGCTGAGTGACCACTGTCTGACTACGTCAAGAAGGAAGACCCTTAGCTCAGGGACAGAGCACCTGCTCTGAATGCAGATGGTCACAAGTTCAATCCTCAGCATCTCCTGGACAGCCACTGCCAGTCAGGATAGACACCACTGAGCTAGGCAGACCAACGGTGTGGACTCAGTAGAAAGCAGCTTCCTAACTTCCTAGGGTTGATGGGCTGAACCCAGTGTGAGAGGATTCCCTGATGGCTGGGAATGCTTTCTTTCAATGTAATAAATACCCAGTTTGGGAAAACGACGCCCTCAGTGTCTAGCTAGTGGAAGGTAGAAAAGAGACAGTCTGGATCAAGTCTGACAGATTTGAATGTGGAGATGCCAAAGGGAATGGGTGACAGGGATCTGGGAGCTGGCTTGAGGTGGCAGTATGGTGAGGACATCTCCTCTCGAGCAAGCTGATTCTAGGGTGGTGGCTTCAGTTCTTGAGCACCGACTTGCCATTTTTCTTCCAATAGTTTCTACTGGTACAGGCTGTGACCATTTCATCTGCTTCCAACTGATGTACAATGGCCGACATGCGGGTCCTTTTGAGTCCAGAAGAAGGCAGAATGGCGGTGGGGTGTGTTTATATGCACTCTGCCAACACACACAGGGGTCAGGAATGGTTACCCCAGGCAAAATGGCCGCCACCTGTGTTTTAATTCATTGGTGGACTAATTAATGATAGTGTTTTGATACTGCCCTTCAATCATATTCCCAAGGTGTTTTACAAAAAGGAATAACAAGCAAGGTGAATTCAAAAAGATAATGAGCTATTTACTGAATTCATAAATAGAATCAATATTATGAAGACCTTATAAGCGTCTGTGCTCTGTTATCCATGCTGGTGTAGCACTCTTCCTTGAAGTTCTCAACTCTAGGGCAAGTGGCAGAGCAATCTGTAGCAACAATGTATTTTACTGACCAGTGGGGCAGTTAGAGATGGGAACATGGGAACATTGCCTTCCACCAAGACAATCTATGCCAGTTTTGCCAACACTGACTGGCAGCCCCTCTCCAGTATTTCAGACAGATGTTCCCAGCCCTGCCTAAAGATCCCACAACTGAAACCTTATATCTAGTCTCTTAAAAAAAAGAGAGAGAGCTCAAGGTGACTAACAAATTCGTATAATACATCGCAGGAATTGATCCCATAGCGGTTGCAGAATTGCTTAAAAATATTACTCTAATGGGTGCTGGAGAAACTCAGAAATTTTCATTTGACTAATAACCTTAGTGACCTTTGGACAGCTGAGCATTCCGTTTCAAATGTCGATGCCTCAATTAGCGTGTAGGAGATTTTAAAAATGCAGTTGATCTAAAAATACTTAACAGTGACAGCCCTGAGCACTGAACCTAGGCAAAGCCAGCTCCTTTGCACAAGGTAAATTGGTCAGAGACATAGAAATGCAAATGAAGGTGGAGATGGAGTCTTCCTTGCAAACCAAGTGCCATGAGAAGATTTGGAAGCAGCGGTGTGTTAGGGGTGTCTAGGGATATATTTATTTAATGTGACCCGTATACCACTTAATCATCAAAACTTCTGAGTGGATTATATAAAATAGATGTAAACATTACAGATAAAAAGAGATGTTTAAAAACAATACATGCCAAAATGACTTATCTGGGTAGGCTTGCCTAGAGAAAAACATTTATAGCTGGTGTCGAAAGCAATACAGGAAAGGATGTGAAATCAATGGGCAGGGAGTTCCAGAGGGAAAGTGCCGCCAACGCTGAGTGTATTCTATGGTCCATAGATTAATAAGGTTACATTTCACTTGATTGCATTCCTGACATCAGTTAATAAAAGATGGGCAGAAATTAGAGTGCCTTTCATCCAAGCTTTCCTATAAAACAAATAAAGATTCCAAGTTTTGTAGTAGAAGACAATGCTTGAAATTATGGCTCAGACATGTGCCCTGAGGCTCAAAAACCAAAAATTCAATTTAATCTGTCTCATTGATTATGTATAGAGTTTTCTGCCATGCTCCCAGCTCCAGTGTCTCATAGCCTATTCTGGTATCTCCCAGAGGAGAGCTGTGGTATTGCAGAGAAGCCTCAAAACAGGAAGGGTGAGCTGGGCTTCCTCTTTCCATGCTTCCTAGGAATATGTGAAGTCAGTGTTGCCAGGTCACAGTGACAGGGAACTTGGAGCTCTCCAGATGTTGCCACACTCAGTTCCTCATTAGCCCCACCCACCATGGCCAACAGTCAAGGATGATGGGATTTGTAGTCTAGCAAGATCTGGGCTGCCACAGATATCCTGTCCCTACAGTAGAATTGCAGGGGTGGGGGGTGGGAATCAGGCAGTATCAAGAGCAGGCTTCCTCACCCTCGGCCCTCCAGATGTTTTGAGACTACAATTCCCATCATCCCTGATCACTGGTCCTGCTAGCTAGGGATCATGGGAGTTGTAGGCCAAAAAACATCCGGAGGGCCAAGGTTGAGGAAGCCTGATCAAGAGCTTTTACAAGGCATATATTTTAACAAACTAAATGTGCTCCCTCACCTCCTGGGTAATCAGCAATCATGCAGCATTTTACCATTCCATTGGCCCTCATTACTGTGACTCATTGACAGGTGACATCATTGCCACTCATTGATGCAGTTTGCCCCAGGAACTGGATTTGAAACTGCTGTTGTTTTTGAATGGACCACACCGGGAGGGCGATGGCACAGTGAGTGCAGCTGTGACTCCTTCTCTCACCCAGAAGAACCCTCAAAGAGGGCCATTAGTAAAGATTCACTCTTGCAGAGAAAGCTGAGCAGACTCTCCTGACAATTGCAGAGCACACCCAACCTGTTAAGTTGTGGGTGAACATATCAGACGACTCAGCGATTCTTCAAACAGCTCTTGTTTATTCACAGGCCAGAACAGAACTGAACTGAAGGGTTCAGCCAGCCTGCTTATATAGAGCTCCACTAGGATGCAACAGTAACCATTTTCTGTAACTATCCAATCACTGAATGTCACTTTCAATCCCTTATTTCCATATGTGGACCTGAGTGAAAACTATCTACAGTATCCCCCTGCTGGCCCAGGGTGAGAACTCCAGTACATAGCACAACCCTTCCAGGCCAACAGACCCTCTGCCCCTTCACTGTGGAACACGGTCATTTCTTTTTGCTCGTGTAAAAATGTCTGCTGAGTCAACAATTCTGGCAATGCTGTGTGGGAGGGGAGAAGCCCTGCATTTCTGCCACACAGATGTCCCTGAGGAACCTCTGCTTTGGGGGATATCAATGGTAAATATCTTAAGTTTATCCCAGCAATCCAAAAATATACCTGACTACCATGAAAACTCCGCTGTGGAGCATGTGTGTACACAAAGATTAGAACAAATATTGATGCTATTTCCTTGGCACTGCTGATGTGTGGCCATGTTTACAAGGAGTTCATTGTGCAAATGCCATGGACAACCCTGAGGGTGTTTTGTGTACGTGGGTGTGGGTAATTGATTGCAATACTGTATTTGACCTTTCCACTTGCTGCAACCTTAGAATATGTACCCTTCCCTCTTCTTCCTCCTCTTCCTCCTCTTTTTCTTCTTTAAAAATATTATTTTTCAGCTGATCTTTCCGAGGGGTTTTCTGCAAAAGACAGCTGCTGTTTCGTGAACTCCTTCTGACACCAGGCCAAATCTGAAGGAAACTTCTTTTGTATTGTTGTCAACTTAATGAGTCACTTTAAACTTACCCAAGGAGTGTGCTGCAGGTTACGCAGATCCTGCGCAAAAAGACCTGTGCTTGCATTTCCTATCCCGCTGGAGGACCTATGTGCGTATGTGCATCGTAAAACGGCTGGTGAAGAGCAAATGAAACCTTTTCACGTCTTATCAGAAGGCAAATTGCTGCTGCAGTTCGGCCTATTTAAAAAAGGTGTTCCCTGGTTTAAGAAAACCTCCAAGAGGTCATTGCATCTCTGGTTACAGATGTCTGGAGATTAAGGGTTGGCTTAATCTGCAAAATCTTCAACAGGTTTCAATGGGGACATTGTCAGTTGTGTTATACTGTACAGAGAGCTTCCCCAGGATTATAGCTAAGGAATTCGAGGGAAAACATAGCAACAACCTCTTCTCCTCTGGAAAGATTAGATTGTAGGTACCAGGAATGGACTATTAGCTGTTTTTCCTGACAGGTCCTTTTGAAGTGTGCCTGAATTTGGCCTGAGGCAAAAACTGCAAAGATTTGGCCTTCTCTAAAGGTGCCCATAACAGATCAGCAGGAAGGATGTACTGTAAAACAAGGAGCAGACTGCAGGGCTTTCAATACATACTGCACAAGGGATGGAAGGGAAAATAAGAAATAAAATTTTGTTACTAAGCTGAACGAAGGTGGCCCAGGGACATTGTGGGAAAGATGAATGATTCCAAACACTGTGCTTGGCAGGATATTGTCTGGGGAGAATTTAAAGCTACACCAGCTGCAGTCATCTTTAGACTAGCACTTATTCTGTCTTAAGTCAAGGCCTTTCTTGCATGTGTAATACTTGAAATGAATGGTGCTCTGTAAAGAGCATCCCCTTTTCTACCACACAAAGACTGCCACTACCTAGGGCATATCCACTCTGCCCAATTAAAGCACTCTTCTCTAAACAGCGTTTCTGTGCCCTCTGGTACTTGTTAGGGTGTCCCGTTGCACCAGGAGCAGTTTAGTCATGCTGGCCACATCACCTGGAAAAGCTGTCTGTGGACAGATGTCAGCTCCCTTGGCCTGAAAGTAGAGATGAGCGCCACACCCCATAGTCAAATTTGACAGAACTTAACCGTCCAAGGGTCCTTTCTCTCCCACACTAAGCTTCATGGCTTCTCCTGAAGAATCCTGGGAGCAGTAGTTTGTTGTGGGCTGCCTAACAACCCCCAGCATGTGAAATGTGTAATTACATTTTGTAGCTCTTTTATTTGGAGTAAATAAAATGCAAGGGGGGGGGGCAATAACCAAGATGGCATGCAGGAAGAGGGGTTAATCCTTTCATTCCCATGACCAAAACTGCCCTGCAAAAACTTCATTTCTCCCAGGAGGGTAGTATTTGGCCTTTCAAATTACAATTGTGCTAAGGCAATTGTTCCATAAGGGCAAGTATTTTGGCTTGCCAGGCAGAACAGAACAACCCCTCTCTTCTTCCCCTGCATGTATTTCAGAGGTTCTTCCACCCCCACCCCAGCCAATTTATGCTGTAGAGGGAGAAAAGGGTAGAGGAACCCCTATTGTGCAAGTGGGAATTCTAGCACAAGGCTTCTGCTAAAAGGACTTGTAGGTTGAATCCTGCTCTCAGCATCCAGCACTTCTGCATATGGATTGCTTTCAACTCATTTTATTACTTTATTGTGTTGGCTTTTTAAATTTGCTGACAGCTTCTATGAGCCACAGGTGTCAGCATGTGATAGCAGCCTCACCCCAGGAAATGTCTTTGACCAGCTGCCTAAATCAAGTGATGGTAGCCGATGTGCCTCAAACCCTTGATGAGTTAGGGGCTTCCCCTGAATGTGAAGGTGGGCTCTGGTGGATTGAGCAGACAAGACCAGTAGTGTGTTCAGTGGTCAATAAGGTGGTTTCTGCAAGTGCTGTAGAGGGAGCTGAGGGGGAGATGGGTCTCATCAACCTGGGAAGGTAGATCATCTAGGAGAAAGGAAACTCTGATCCTAAACCTGCACTGACCTCCTGAGAAAGCCTTCAGGAGTAATCCTAAAGGAAAAATCCATACCCACTGCCTTGCGTGACATCTTTGACAGAGGAAAGGGTTAAGTGAACCCTCCACAAATATAGAGTGGAATCCCTAAGACAGTTGGATGGTGTCTTGGACGCCTCCTTCTGGCAACTCCTGCAGCTGAGCTGGTGCCAAATGTCTTGCTCTGCTTTCCTTTGGAGCACATCAGCAAGGTCCAGAGGGGGGTTGTTATGTATTGAAGTTCCCACCCTGGCCACCAGGGGTATCGTGTATATAGTTTTCACTCAGGTCCACGTCAGTTAATTTAGGCGGAAAACCCTGGGTGGTTGTTGTTACAATATTGACAGCCGGCTGCCTATAAAAGCAGGCCGGCTAAGCTGCTTGCTGTTCAGTTCAGTTCCAGCTTACTTATAAAGAACTACTTGGAGAAATCTCTGTGTCGTCTGCTATGTCCACCCACTACTTAATAGGGGTCTTGTTGTCTGGGTATCCCAGGAAATCTATACACATTGCTCAGTCTTGCACCCCACTTTGGTGCTGCAAATGCAGCAAAAACAACATGGGAGGCAGCAGTTATGGGTTACAGTGGGACCTTGCTTATCAAATGGCTTGGCTCCCGAACAAATTGGCTCCCGAATGCAGCAAATCCAGAAATAAGTGTTCCAGTTTGCAAACGTTTTTTGGAAGCTGAACGTCTGACACAGCTTCCGCAGCTTCCGATTGAGTGCAGGAAGTTCCTGCTGCTAATCGGAAGCCGCACCTTGGTTTTTGAATGGTTCCAGGAGTCGAACAGATTCCCAGAATGTATTAAGTTTGATAACCAAGGCACCACTGTACTGGTTTCTACAGCCACAGCAGGTGCTGTGGTTCTTCAGTGGTTTGACTTCACTTTCAAGACTGTGGATGCCAATAGCATTTTTTAAATTAGATGCTTAACTATAAACTTCTTCGGGCAAATTAGCTAAATGAATATTATTTGTTTTAAACTATAAACTGTATACTATACTGTGAAAAATTTTGGATGTGATGTGATGTGTGTGTGTGTTTGTGTGTACATATAGCATCTTTGTACAATGCGTGGTAGCCTTTATATCTTAATATAATATCTGCAGGCTGTTGAATAGTAATATTACTGTGTTTTCCAGGATCCTGCAGAGTCAAGTAGAACTGTAGTCCCTTTTTCAGTGAAGAACCTTTTTTACTTTTAAAGGGTAGGGATGAATTATTTCTAGAAATCTGTTAAAAGAATGAACAATAACAAAGTTTTATTTGTCTGGCTAAGACAAATGACACTGTTATGCATATCCCAGTGAAAAAGTTGTGATATGTTTCTCCCCCCACAAAAAAACCCAGTAGTCCTCATTAAATCAATCCAAAGAAAACCTTTGCATTTCCAAAGAAATGACTTTCTGGGCATTAAGTGTTCCTTAAATCAGGAAATTATTTTTTGAGGATTAGATTTATTGACATGCACTCTAATTTTGGCCCTTTTGTGTGATTTTCAAACAAGCCTGCTCATTCTGAAGTCTTGGATGAAATGTTACGAAGCAAAATAGGATAATCAGCATTTGCTTTTGAAAGTGTTGATGGAAATTAATATTTTTTTTCAGCCAGTGCTAAAAAGAGGGGTGTGGGATTTGGGAACAAAGCAAGTGTGTGCTACTTTAATATCTCACATTACTTCCTCTTCACATACCTTGCGGGGCTCATGAGACGTATATTTTTAGCTATTTGTAATATAGACATACAGCAAACAGCCCCCTTCAAATGGTTGGCCTTGAATTGTAGCTGCTATGACCGCAGTCATTGTATGTTGCCAGACGTCTTTGCAATATTATATCTGTGCAGACTTGCCAGATGTCCATTGTCTGACATCTGTAACAGCCAGCTTCAGCCTATATTCTGAAACAGTTTTCAATTGATTCAATTGCAAATAATGAATAAGTATCCAGTTTTCCTTAAGAGTCTGTTTAAAAGGAAAGGGATCGTGTGTGCTGTAATAACATGTTTGTTTTTTAAAGAATCGTAGGGCTAATATTAGGTAAATCTTTTTTTTTTTAAACAACTTTGCTTTTTTGTTTCTTCTGGAAATAACCTTCGGGCTTTAAAGATTTCCAAATAGAGGAGGCAGACACTGGCACTTCTGAAACCCTGACCTCCAAATTCTGTTCATGATTAGATTGAACTGAGAAGTTGCCAGATGAGTAATGAAGTTGTTACAAAATAGCAGGTCTTGCTGGAGAATTAACTCTCGCTTTATAGCTTTGACTCAACGAAGTGTCTGGAATGTTCTTAGCTTAATAGGGACAGATCTGTTTAAGATTTTCCATTGCTACTTGCATGTAATTGAGGAGTATGTTTGTAAAACAAGCTCTTAATCTTGGCTTTGAAGAGATGGTGACCCACTGAATGGCTTATGGGGGTGTGTGAAAGCCACTGCTGGCATTGTGTTGTGTGTATGGAGTGGGGATGAGGGCAGGAGAGAAGGAAAACGCCGGTGTCAGAAAGATGGAAACCAAATCTTTCTGAACAGCAGCTTGGACTTTTAAAGAGGATTAGACAGATTCATGGAAGATAAAGCTACCAGCAGCTTCTAGCCAGGATGGTTATAGTTTACCTCCACCACTGGAGGCAGTAGGCCACTGAATAGCAGTTGCTAGGAATCACAACTGTCAGCTCCTGTTTGCAGATTCCCCAAAGGCCAATCTCAAAACCAATTGGCCAATGTGAGAGCAACATGCTGGACCAGATGGGTCTCTGCCATAATCCAGCACAACCTTTATGTTCTTAATCACTGTTAGAATTTCTAAAATTGCAGATTACTAGAAGACAAGTTGACTTACAAGGAAATTCAGGTACATCTGCCCTATTTATCATTGTGGAAAGCTATGGATATCAGGAATGCTCTAGCACTTAAGGCATTTGAAAACTTCCCAATTAACTTTTCCTGTGATGAACTAAAATGCTATGAAGCAGTCCCCTCCGCAACCCAGAGGTTTCCTAACATAATATTCATAACAAATATGAGAAGTTAAGATGATCTGGGATTTGTTAAGGTGGTGGTCTCCATCAAATCTCCTTGTAATTTTTTTTTTGCAGGTTAATTGGCATTTTGAAACAGATGCTTGCAAGAGACCAAATGCAAGTAAATTGAGATGAACAAGTATATACAAAACATTAGCCCTATTGCAGATGAGCCAATGGTTTGTTTCTGAATAAATTTAGAATGACTTTTTATATTCTGCTGCAGAGCACCAAGAAAAGATGTGTGAATAGCTTGTTGCATGACAGATATGGTGCGTTTCTCCAGTTTTGTAACAGCATTTTGCTTCAGGGCAGACATGTGCATTTGTAATTAATCAGTTAATGTAGCCACTGGTGAATTAGGGACTTCCCCTGTATGCAAAGAAAGGCTCCGGCAGGTTGAGCGGATAAGACCAATAGTGGGTCCATTGACCAAGGGGGTGGTTACTGCACGTGAGGTAGAGGAAAGAGAGGGGCAGATGGGGCTCATCAACCTGGAAATGTAGCCCATCTAAGAAAAGGAAAACCCTGATCCTAAATCTCTGTTGTCTTGCAGGGTATCTTCTGGAGAAGAAAAGGCTGAGGAGTAAGATGGTTGGATGGCACCATGTATGCTTCCTTCTGGCAAGTCCTACGGCTAAGCTGGTGCCAAACATATTGTTCTGCTTTCCTTTGGACCATATCAGTGAGGCCATGGGCAGGATCTTGTCATCTGGGCAGCCCAGGTCCTCCATGCACATTGACCAGGCTTGCGCCCTGGAGAGGTAACTTCAGTGCTGCTACCACAGGTTTGACTTCACCCCCAGAGGTGCATTCCATTGTCTCTCAAGACAGACAGATGTCAACAAAATCCTGATTTGCTTGTGGAGTGTTTACACCTCTTCCTTCTAGTTTTCATTCATCTGACACTTTTTAATGCTTTTGCCCTTCACTTTTCAAATCATAAAAAGTCATTTTTTTAAAATGTAGATTTGTGTGCTAGGGTGACAAAGTGTACCAATTTACTTTGAATGCATAAAGTTAAAGTTCTGGTAGGTGATTGATTCACTTCCCTAAAACACTGACAGTCTGGAGGTGCCCTAACTGATTGCCTTATTCATTTGGCAAACTGTATTGTTCATAGTTAGATGCAGGGCAAGGTGAAAACTGCACCTAGATGGTTATTGCAAAAGCACACATCAAACTTAGCATCACCACAGTATAAAGGACCAGCAACATTAGAGCTGACAGAGGTTTAGTCAAATAAATAGCAGCTCAGTGTGATAACTAAGTTTAATTTTGTAATTGGTGTAATCCACTGCTTCTCAAATTTAAGTGTCAGATGTAGTAAAATGTCCCCCCCCCCCTGTTCTGAGTTACGAATTTTTAAATATACTTTTCAACTTTTACATCCATGTACTTTTCTTTTTGCATCATTTTGATTCTCCCTTCTTCTAATAAACATTCTGGACACAGAAACCCCTCTTCCTGAGAAGCACATGAGAAAAGTCTGGAGAACACTCACACACGGTGCTTTGTAAAACACCCCTTTATGCACGCACGGACACACACATGTGCACACACAAACACACACACACTTGCGTGCACACACTTGCTGAAAGAGAAGATATCATAATTCATCTCTCGAAATTTATGGTCAGATTTTGAGCATACTGCATGGCAAATACTTGGTCAGGGGAGACTTGATTTTACAAGGGGTCACAGCTGAGATGGACTGTATGAAGAAGGCCCAGTCTGACTTCTTCAGTCTGGAATTTTGCGTTTTGCCTGTCCATAAAAATAACTGAGAAAGTATCTGTTACAATGACCCAGGTTCTGCCATTCAAATCTCCCTAAATTACAGGCTTTCCCTCAAAGATAATTTAGAATGGGGCGTAATGCATGGCTGTGTTACACTCTACCACTCTCTGAATTTGCTGTAACTTGTTATTACCACACTAAACTGCAGTGGTCTCTTCAAAGGCTTTTCTATAAATAAAGAGCCTCCTGGCTGGGCAGTTGACAATCCGGACCAACAACAGCTCTGGCATTATTGATTTCCCACTTTTCTGTTGCTGCACTGGGAACTGTTTTCTGTGGCTTTGAAACGAGAAGCATGTAAGCCTTTGACAGCTACAAGATTCCTGAAAATCCAAACCAGTTAGGCTTCAGTGATGCTATTATGCAGCCGGCTCCTCTCTTGTTGATCATTTTGCTACAGGAGTGAGTGCCCAAGCCATTTGGAGGAAGAGATGTGAATGCTGGGTTTACATTAAAAGCTGAGACAGTGCCGCCTTCTGCTTGTTTCACACATGGTGGTGGATAAGAATAAGATTAAAGTGCAACTTTCATTGCAAGGTCCTATAGACCTAAGTCATTTTGTGGATTAAAGCTTATGAGAGGTTGGCATTTAAGAATAAAAATAGTCAGACTGATAAAGAACATTATTTAAACAAACTCCCATTTTATGTTTCAGTCCTATTTATCTAGAAGCCCCACTCAATGAAAATTGTCTTCTTCTTTGCTTGAATATTACCAAGTAAGGTTCAAATAAAACAAGGGTAGGAAACCGTTTTTAACCAGAGGGTCCCATTACTTTGTGGATAACTTTTGGGGGATCACATATCTGAGGTGGGCAGGGCTAAAGGCAGAAGTGGACAAAGTAATGGATGTGAATCATACCTTCGTAGAGGAGCTACATTTTTGCCATACAAAAGCCAGATAATTCTACACATCCACATTCACTTCACCATTATCCCTCTAGACATTATTATACTTCTGTGACACATTCCAGCTGGCAAAAGCACTTGAGGGTGTGGAGCAGGGCCTGGAGAGGGACATGACCTGGGTGGGGTCCTGAGGACCAGAGGGATGGGCCTGGGGAGTTGCATTCAGCCCCCAGGCCTGAGGTTCCCCACCCTTGAAATTTCAACATTGTACCAGTCATCACACATTCATTTTTTTATTTTTTTACTATGGCATTTGTGTCCTTTTATCTGTAATAAAGAGCAGCACACCGACGTGGCTTCAGTTGAGGCCTGTATGTCATTCATTCATTTTTCTAAAACAATGATAGCCTTTCCCTTTTGGATACCAATTCCATGGTACAAAAAAGGGGTGGTGGTGAAGCTATGACAACCAAATCAATAAAAAGATTGGTCGAAGTACAAACTGAGGAGAAAGCTGAAACATTTGCTCACGGAGTACAATTAAAACACGGCCTGAGGGGACAGGAAAGCATCACAACTTGGTGCCAAAATGAAAGCAATGCTGGCAACTGTTGTGCTTGTAAAAGGAGGCCATTCCACAGATGGGGTACCATGACAGCAGAGACTTTATTCCACACCTTCACCAAACAAAGCTCTCCTACCCAAGGTGTGGGCAAAGGAAAGCCTCCTGCACCAATCTTAAAGCACATGCAGGTTGTCATTGGGAGAGGTGTCAGACAACTGCTAAGTGGTAAAGGTAAGAACCAGCACCTGGATCTGGGAATATTACCACTGGGCATCTCAGTCTGTGAGCTTTCCAAACCAGTATTGAAAGTCACGAGGTAGGTTTGTGTTTAATATGTCACAAGGCATCTAACAAAGGCAGAAAGACGTGTCCTTACTTTGTGGCATATATCATCCTTCAGAATATCCAGGGGGAAAAGAATATTGAGTAGTATTCAACTATGTTTTACTCAGAGTAGACATACTGGAATTAAATGGCTTAACTTAGTTACCTTCATGAATGGGTCAACTGTGAGCAAAAAATAGCTGAACACCAACCATTGAGTTTTAACCATAGCCATGCTCAGAGGAAACCCACTGACATGAATGGATATGACTAACTCCTGGTACATTAGCTTCAGTGGTGGACATTTCTTGGATATAACCCATTGATTTCTCTCTGCCCGTCTGATTTACTTTGGGGAAATGGATGCCTTAACTGCTCTATCCATACTTACATTGACTCGTCTTCTACATAAGGTCCAACAGTCTTCTGCTCATATCACTGAGAGCTACTGCATCTCTCTGAAAAGTTCACTGGAGCCAGGACACAGCTGGTCCTGCCTATGCAGAACTAAAAACTAGCAGGAGGGAAAGTGAAGCTGAATAAATGGGGAAGGACATTAAGGGGGAAGAAGTTTTGTGGAGATTAGGTGGGAGGGCTTGTTTATTGCTTCTCCTGCCTTTCTTAATCAGTGCATTGGGAAATGAAACTTCCCATTTGTTGCTGCTTTTTGTGGTTTTACTGACTAGCAGTTTTATTGCAGGGCCTTCTTTTACTGTGTTTTGTTTACTTTTCTATTGTGTTAGTTTATGTTGTCAGTTTGATTTTGTTGCTTGTGTATTTCCGCCCCCAGACCCTTGGGTGAAGGGCAAGCTGGGAATATTTTTCATAAATGACCAGATGGCTAGAGAGTCATCTTTTCAGCTGCAAACTAACCTCACAAAGGGTTCATTTCATCCCTTGTCTGATGAGTAAAGATGGGAATAGATGTCAATAAGGAGTATACAGATGTATATATCATAAAGTAATGTAGAATGATAGCACCAATAGAGAAACATACTATTTTAAAAAGACAAGTCCAAAATGGTGTAAAGCAGTAGTTATGCAAAGTTCCCAGTAAGTTTTGAACCTCATAATTTATTCACAGGGATTCTCCCCCCCTCCAAAGATGGGCTTGTTCTCTGGGGATATAAATGGTAATACAGTGGTACCTTGGGTTAAGAACTTAATTCAATCTGGAGGTCTGTTCTCAACCTGAAACCATTCTTAACCTGAGGTACCACTTTAGCTATTGCGGCCTCCTGCTGCCGCTGTGCGATTTCTGTTCTCATCCTGAAGCAAAGTTCTTAACCCGAGGTACAATGGTACCTCAGGTTACAGACGCTTCAGGTTATAGACGCTTCAGGTTACAGACTCTGCTAACCCAGAAATAATACCTCAGGTTAAGAACGGTTTCAGGTTAAGAATGGACCTCCGGAATGAATAAAGTTCTTAACCCAAGGTACCACTGTCTTATTTCTGGGTTAGTGGAGTCTGTAACCTGAAGTGTCTGTAACCTGAAGCGTCTGTAACCCGAGGTACCACTGTAAGTATATATACTCTTTACTTAAAGAGTATTATTGGAACTATTTTGGATTGTTGTCTTTTCAATCTGAACATCAGGACTAAACTTAATTAAGTCACTAAATCAAGGATGGGGAACCTTCAGATTCTGTTGGATTCCAACTCCAATCAGCCCCCCGTCAGCATAATTGATGGCCAGAGATGAGCGGAGTTGTTGTCCAGCAACAGCCAGCAGGCCACATGTCCTCCATCCCTGCACTGCATGGGGACCATCTTGCCTAACACTTCCCCTTCCTTTTTGTTTGCCCAAGAGATTTTTCTACTTGTATAACATACGGAACTCATCCAGGGCTGACTTTGTTTTGTATAAAAGCATAGGTGGAAGGGGTCATCCTGTTCCTTCTCTGATTGTCCCGATGAGAATTCCTACATTGAATTAAAGGTCATCACCACTTAAACTCTTGGATGTGGCTATATAGAATTGAAACTCGTCCAAGGATTACGTTCCCTACTCCTGGACAGTGTCTTGTGATGTTTTGTGACCACACAGGCTTAGGCTTTCCTTTAGGCTTTCCTCCCAATCATTCTGTAATGATATGCAATAATTTGTAATGCTTTTGTTTTTCCACCTGATGTGTTTATTTGGCAAAATTGTATGTTAGGAGTAATGCATGTTAAAATGTGGATGAATTTTCATGAAAACATTTTTTTGGCATTGGCTTCCATATTGTTTTAAATGCTAAAAGCCACCATGGGAAGACTGTGTTTATTTTTATTTACTATTTAATAAACTATCTTATTTCTAATAGATTTCTTAAATGAAATAAAATGAAAATGTTACTCCCTCCCCCACCCCCAAAAGAAAGACACCCAGAAAAAGAGAAAACCCAGAAATGTGTGCTTGTTAAGGGGTTGGGGGGCTTTTTTAAAGAGTAAGTAGAAGGAGAGAGGCATGTTAGTGTCTGGGGAAGCGAGCTCTAAAAGAAAGGCAGCTCAGAGTCCCTTGAGACACTTTGGCTTTGTATTCTGCCCATCTAAACTGGTTGCCTGGTTTAGCTGCATTTGCAGTAATTGCTGCAGTTTGTAATTGCAGAACCGTGCACTGCCTATATACCCTCTTATTATGGTATATAGGCAGAGCATTTCCAGTAATTCCGAGTCGGCTAAAGCTTCAGGTTCCTTGACAGGGTGGTGGTGCCTGTCATGTTGCAGCTTTAGCAACGTTCTCCAAATAGGATAAAAACCAAAGTGAATGAGCTGGAGTTCTTGCACAAAGAACTGGTGTCTGCTACAAGCTTTCCAGACCCCTACCGAAAACCCACATGCAGAATTTCAAAGAATGTCATGACAGGCCTACGCGGTGGTTTAGAATGTCCTTGCTTAGTCATTTTAATAATTATTTTGTCTTGCTTTTTAAATGGCATTTTATGTTCTGTTGAATACATATTTTGGGTTATTTTATGATAATTTATGAAATACTTGCATGAATACACACACACACACACACACACACACACACACACACACTAGCATTCCAGTCTGGGACTGAAAGCAAGCCTACAGCAACACTCACCTACCACAAACAGAATGAATCTGAAGGACATGAAACCAGTAGCTTCTACAGCTTTTGCCTTTGTGGAGAGAGATGGAGTCCAGCAGGAGCAGCACCAACAACAAAAGCTTTCTGCTTGTGCATGTGGGCAGCTCTGGTAGGTATAGTGAGTTGTGGTCCTAGTGTGAGGGTGAAGTAGCTAGGAAGGAAGATTCCACAGCTGCCGCTGTCTAATTATCACACTGTGAATGGCGATTAGCTGTAGATCAGGGATGGGCAACCTGTGATCTTCCAGATGTTATTGACGTCCATTTACTATCCGTCCCAGCCGATATGGTCAACAGTCAGGGATAAGGGAAGCTGCAGTCTAACAGTTGCAGTCTTAAGGTTCCTTCTCTCTGCTATAGCAGAAGGCGCTCTGCGGAGGAATGCAACCGACACATTTATTTAGCCAGTCTCTCATATAAGGTAAAGGTAAAGGGACCCCTGACCATTAGGTCTAGTCATGGCTGACTCTGGGGTTGCGGTGCTCATCTTGCTTTATTGGCCGAGGGAGCCAGCGTACAGCTTCCGGGTCATGTGGCCAGCATGACCAAGCCACTTCTGGCGAACCAGAGCAGCACACGGAAACGCCATTTACCTTCCCGCTGGAGTGGTTCCTATTCATCTACTTGCACTTTAATGTGCTTTTGAACTGCTAGGTTGGCAGGAAGTCTCTCATATAGCAGACTACAAAATGGCGCAAGTGAATTTTCACTGTTTCAACAACCTAGCTTCTCAAGTCTGCCTGTGGAGGTCACAAAGTACAAGCATGTGTACTGTGAAAATGCTGATGCTGTCTTTTACCCAAAACATTCCAGCATTTCTCAAAAAAAATCTGGCAACCAAATTCTGGCCTTTTTACACACGCACGTGCATGCACATCTGGCAACTGGGTGGAATGAGATTAGTTGGTTGGCAACCCAAAATGTAAAAAGATATTTTATTTTGCCCATGTGAGCTGGAATAAAACTGGTTCAGGTGAGCCAAATTGATGTCTAAACATTTACTGGCCTGAACCAAAACCAAATAGAAACATCTTACTTCAAGCTGGATCTCATCCAGGCTATCCCGAGAATATTTATTAGCATGGCTTATACAAATCGGCCCTTTTCTTCCTTTTTCCAGAACGACACTTTCTTTTCACCTTTCCATTCTGGAAGTCTTTTAGGAGTTTTAAATAGAATTCACGTCAAACATATTTATATTTTCTGACAGTTGTGCTGTTTATGACAACTTGTTTTGAATCTCTGTGAAAAAGTTTTTTGAATGTGGAGATAGTTGGAGGAAATTAATGGTGACAGAAATGGACAAATTTGTCAATTTTGGTTTGTCTAACTTCCTGATTTTTTTCCAGTTGTCTGTTAACCACATTTCAGCACCAGTGTGGTTTATTGGTTTGTTTTTTGAAAACAAAAACAGACCCTTGTGAACATTCTTCAGCATTTTAGTGCACATTCCTCCTGATATATTTTGTTTGAAATTTTGCCTAATAAACACATTTTTGCAAGTAATGCTCCCTAATACGCTTTTTGCATGTTTTTTGTTTTGCTTCCCCTAATGTAAACACTTTTATGCACATTTTCTGGCTGGAGAACAGTGCTGCAAAATTAGGAGAAGTGTGGACTTTGAAGGATAACTGTGTTTCTGGTCACCCATTGTTTCAGTAAGAGCAATTTAGTTAGGCTCACGTGAGCATGTGTGACAAATTTCTCCTCATCCCTAGTGGGAAGCTACCATGATCTCCAGTAACTGACCTTTAGCAATAAATGCCTGCTTCCTTATCTACAAGGCAAAGCCTACTCTGCCTGTCTACTACGAAGACATTAATTAACGCTTACCTGAACCGTAGGTAGAGCATAGAAAGCACAATTCACAAAGCATAATCAATGGCACACCGGGATCTTCCTTCATTATTGCTGGAATGTCAGTAGTGCCTAAGGGATGATGAGGAAGAAAGGATAGCTTGTAGTCTCAGGTCTGTGCTGGCGCTCAAATAGAACCACAGCCAGACATGCTATATCTTATTGCCTTGTAATGTGCAGGGGATAACCATGTTATGGGCTATCCTGTTTACTGCTTTAATTTTTTTTTAAAGAAAGCAGAGACATCTGCTCCAATGTGCTGTAGTAGAGAATCAGGAGTGTACTAGAATCACAGAACTATAGTTGGAAGGGACCACAAGGGCCATCTAGTCCAACCCCCTGCAATGTAGGAATCTTTTGCCCAATGTGGGGCTTGAACCTAAGAACCTGAGATTGCCTCATGCTCTACCAACTGAGCTATGTATGTAGCCCTCAGGCTTCCAGTAATAACAGACACTTAATTATGAAACTTTTAACTGTTTATTTTAATGTATGATATACCTCGGTTTATGAACTTAATCCATTCCGGAAGCCCGTTCTTAAACTGAAACTGTTCTTAAACCGAGGCACACTTTCCCTAGTGAGGCCTCCCGCCGCCGGTGTCCTTCCACCATTTGGATTCTGTTCTTAGACTGAGGTAAAGTCCTCAAACCAATACACTATTTCCGGTTTTGCAGTGTTTGTAAACCAAATCGTTCTTAAACCAAGGTACCACTGTACAACCAACAACTGGGAGTACTTTTTCCCATACTACCTCTAGAAGTCAGATCCCTCCTTCCCACCACCTAGAATGATTAATTCTTCGCTCTCCCAGGACTGTTGCAAGCACCTTCCCACACAACGATGGGGAGGGAAGGCACTAGGCCTCCAAAGAGCTTTTAAACGGAAAGAAAATGCTTATGGAATGGTGTGGCACCACTGCTGGGGAAGAGCAGTAATCTTGACAGTGTGTTTCTAAGAGTTTGTTTTCAAGTTCTGAATAGGGGCTTTGTGCTCAGGCAGAGTGGCTTCTAAATATAACTCCCCCCCCCCCCGCCCAAGGCGCAGATGGGGGAAGGGCAGAGAGACGCTCGCTCATCCCACTGCTATCACAGGCAATGTCCAGAGTGCTGCCCTCTCATGCAACCACATTTGACATTTCATTCCTTGTCATGGATGTCTCTAACATGGCAGCCAGTGCTCCCTTTGATCCAGCACCATTGCCAGGTAGGCTAGGCCAAATCTGATACTTTCAGTTTCTCCCAGCTTTGGACTTTTGCAGCCTTAAGTTCAGTTATCTATTCCCCCCCCCCCCCTACATATTTCCTTATGAAAATTCACCAGCATTTCAGTGCATCTTTTTGCACTCAGTTTTGCCTTAGAAAACCACATTTCCGCCAAAAAATGATTTCCCCTGATATGATGCGTTTTTGTAAATTATTTTTGCAAATATATGCACACTTTACCTCAGTATATGCATTTTTATACACATCATTTGGCTGGAGAATGACATTGCAAGATTCAGAGGAGAGTGAATTTCGAAGGGTGGCTGTCCTTCGGTTCTTGTTTTGCTTCAAAATGTTTAAATTAGATTGGCTTACTTTTAAATGTGAACAGAGCTGAAACTATTTTTTTAAAAAAAATAATAAAACTGTACATTTAACACTATTTAACTGATCAAAAGCATCATATACATATATTGCCTGTGAGATAAAATCCCACCAGATAGGTCAGGGGGTTGTGCACACTTATTTCTTGCTTTAAATGTATTACACACATGCAGCCTGAATCCTAGTGTTCATTTCAGGGATTGCTTCCAATGGAAAGCAAACAAATAAATAACAAATTAATAAGGTGGACTCATCAGTGAAGCCCAGGGCTCATTTCAGCAATTGCTTCCAATGAAGAGCAAATTTGCAATCTAGTCAGAATTGTATCCAAACTGTATCCAAAGGCACTTAAACTGTATTACAGCATCACAGTTTCCAGCAATGCCATATGGAAATGATACTTAACTATATTTGACCAAAAGTAAGTATATACATTGTGAATATATCACCCTATTTTTCCAGCACTTTCAAGCCAGGAGAGGGTTTGCTTAGGTAGAGATTGAAGTTCGATTCAAAGCCCTCTCCCTGCCTAAAATTAGATTTTAAAAATGATGTTTTCCACTGCATAGTACAAACAAGACTTTTCCTGGACCTTCTTACCACCAGCTGAATGTAGTAGCTACTTGCGGGACTCATGAGGACTGCAAAGTTTATATTTATACGGAGTTTCAAATTGAAATCAGCAGGCCAATTTTTGCACTTCTGTTTTTTATTGCTGAACTTTCTCTTATTCTAATGGGAGACGTAGTCATGTGGCTGAACATTGCTTGGCCGGCCCCCAGAGCTATGCCTTTCGTTCAGATGTTGATAACATATTGACAGAAGATGGCTTCTCTTGGCAATTTCTGGGTTTTGCATTTCTCCATCAGGCCATCTATAACTGCCAAATATATCTCAGTGGGCACTGGACAGCCATAACTGAGATAAATAAGTTTTCATATACATAAACATTGCCTATAACAGTTTGGCAACTCTAGGAAATTGTTCTAAATCCCTGAAGTCCTCTAAAAGCTTTCACAGATTTATCACATACACATATATATGTGAACACACATACAAACACACACACACACACACACACACACACACACACGTGTCCCCCCCCCCTTTGGTAGAAAAGGAAATACAGTGGTACCTCAGGTTAAGAGCTTAATTCGTTCTGGAGGTCCATTCTTAACCTGAAACTGTTCTTAACCTGAGGCACCACTTTAGCTAATGGGGCCTCCTGCTGCCGCCATGCAGCCGCCGCACAATTTCTGTTCTCATCCTGAAGCAAAGTTCTTAACCCAAGGTATTATTTCTGGGTTAGCGGAGTCTGTAACCTGAAGCGTCTGTAACCTGAAGCATCTGTAACCTGAAGTATCACTGTATATTGGATTCATACATGCTTTTTTGTTCATGGTGATTAGTGATGCCACCAAAACTCAAAATTGGTTTAAATTTAAACCCTTGGTCAGCTCTGGTAGCCACCACCGCAACCATGACTCAGGCAGCCATAGTAGAACTGGCAGGGAGAAATGTTCCCTCTGTCATCTCCCAGGCTGATGCTGTAAAGAGGCCTGGACTGGGCCCCTTGGCCTTCTGTAGCAGCAGCATGGTTCACTCAGGATCTAGTGTATTCTGTGCTGGCCCAGTTCCACCGCACTTTGAAGGATACTGCTAGCAG
Source organism: Podarcis muralis (assembly GCF_964188315.1). Lineage (NCBI taxonomy): Eukaryota > Metazoa > Chordata > Lepidosauria > Squamata > Lacertidae > Podarcis > Podarcis muralis. The sequence goes on from NC_135657.1 coordinate 81,045,842, forward strand.
TAGCTTGCACCCACCATGAGGGTGAGTGCACTGGGGTGCTCTTTACTGGGGGGTTCTTTCTTGCTGTTTGTGGAGCTCCCCTGTTGGCAGACACCAGATGATCTGGGCAGAGCAACACATCCAACTCACCCAGAACCCTTCCAACATGGTGCGTGAGAGGTTTTGACTGTGCTGTGAATCCGGTAGGCCAAAATATGGCCTGATGTGTACTGATTGGGTCTCTCTCTAGCTGCCTCTACAATTCTCGGAATTCAAAGCAAAATTGCTTCAGAGTTATTTTCTTCTTCTTTGAGGGCATGCATGTTCAGCATGACTTAGCGTAATCCTATACATTACAATTCAGAAGTAAATTTCATTGTGGTCAGCAGGACTTATTCTTAGGGAAGTGTGGAGAAAGAATTGTTCTACCACAACTGTCACTGCACAGCCACTTATGCAGCCTTCTCCCAACAGCACAGCTGCTTCCTTAAATTCCATTTCATCACAGATATATATATTTTAATGCACAGGTTTAAACACAGGTATCTTGAGAGTCCCATGGACTGCAAGAAGATCAGACCTATCCATTCTTAAGGAAATCAGCCCTGAGTGCTCACTGGAAGGACAGATCGTGAAGCTGAGACTCCAATACTTTGGCCACCTCATGAGAAGAGAAGACTCCCTGGAAAAGACCCTGATGTTGGGAAAGATGGAGGGCGCAAGGAGAAGGCGACGACAGAGGACGAGATGGTTGGACAGTGTTCTCGAAGCTACCAGCATGAGTTTGACCAAACTGCGGGAGGCAGTGGAGGACAGAAGTGCCTGGCGTGCTCTGGTCCATGGGGTCACGAAGAGTCGGACATGACTAAACAACAACAACAACATCCATGAAACTATCAATCAGGGAAGGGAGCATAGGTTCACATAAGACAAATATCATGATTGCAGAATGCAAATAACACATTCAAAATTTGTACTTTTTGCTGTGCACATTCACAAATTGCACTCTAGTTGTGAGATCTTAGAAAAATGTTTAGCTGAGTTTATACCATGGTAAATAATGAGACTATTGATACCCATGCTAACAGAGCATGTTTGCCTGCATGTTGCCAGCAACAAATTAAAATAGAGATAAAAGTCTAAACTGGGCACAAAAAACTCCAATTGGAAGGCATAAGCTTCTCCACTTTGGGCACATTCTCAGGTGAACACATTTCAAACTGAAAGGGAGCCATTAAGTGAACATGCAGCTTAAGGTTCTGCGACAGAACTAAAGACAACTGCATATTCTTTCTTTGGAAGCACACGGAATGAGGACTTCGTCAATACTCATAAACTAGAGGACAGTTGATTGTTTTGGCTGTCACCCAAGAAAGCTGGGAAGTGAAAACTGAAACTCAACAAAACTATTCTAGGCCCAGAGCAGAAACCAGGGGCATTTGTTCTTTGCTTTCAGCCTTGAGAACTTTCTGGGCTTTCTCTGGAAATGCACTTGAGACTAGGCAGCACCGTGGTTTAGGGTAACAGCCATGTATTTCTTCCTTTCTGTTCTCTACCACACACTTGACACTTCAGTTTGGTCTGCCAACGGCCACAGGGACATCCTGTATTGCAGGGTGCCCCTTAGCATCTATACACATTGTGCTATTGTTTGTAGCTAATGGTGCCAGCCCTGTTGTTTACTGATGGCGGCTAAGGTGGGGAGAATGAAATTGCTGTTCTGAGATTAGAAATCTGGGAGCCAATGCTCAGCCCCACTCACTTGCCTCAGAAGACGTTGGCAGGAATTCTTACCTGGCAACTCCCAGGGGCCAGCGAGGGAGCACTGCATCCATTGGGAGCTGAGCAAGGTCCGGCTGTTTGCTCCCTTGTCTCAGAAAGACCTGAGACAGGGCAAGGAGATGCTATATGAATAATCCTGGCTCCATATCGACACCTTGGAGTGTGAGCTCCTGTACTAAAAATTTCACCAACCTGGTGCCCTCCTGATGTTTTGGACGGCAACTCCCATCAGTCCCGGGCAGCACTGGCAAAACTGGGTTGCAGAATTAACATTGAATGGATGCTCTTGGGCAACACACAGCGTAAACTGTAGAACTTGCTCCCATGGGAGGCGGTAGTGGCCACCAACTTGGATGCCTTTAAAAAAGAGGATTGGACAAGGTTCTCAATGGCTACTAGTCGTGGTGGCTGTGCTCTGCCTCTATGCTTCTGAATACCAGTTGCTGGAAATGGCAGCAAGGGTGAGTGCTCTTGAGCTTGCCTCCTGGAAGAACCAGGTGCTGGACTAAATGGGCTGTTGGCCTGATCCAGCTGGCTCTTCTTTTGATCTTAAGTTCCTCCCTCTCAAATAATAATAATAATAATAATAATAATAATAATAATAATAATAATAATAAATTATTTGTACCCCGCCCATCTGGCTGGGTTTCCCCAGCCACTCTGGGCGGCTCCCAACAAAGAATAAAAATACATTAAAATGTCACACACTAAAAACTTCCCTGAACAGGGCTGCCTTCAGGTATCTTCTAAATGTCAGGTAGTTGTTTATCTTTTTGACATCTGATGGGAGGGCGTTCCACAGGGCGGGTGCCACTACTGAGAAGGCCCTCTGCCTGGTTCCCTGTAGCTTTGCTTCTCGCAGTGAGGGAACTGCCAGAAGGCCCTCGGCGCTGGACCTCAGTGTCCTGACAGAACGATGGGGGTGGAGACGCTCCTTCAGGTATACTGGGCCGAGGCAACAGCAACCCCATTCAGACTTTCTGCGATAAATGAGTGAAGGCGAATGTAGTGGAAAGTGTGAGATAACAATTGCTTTGCACAATATTGTACAGCCTCCCCACAAAGAAATCACAATGAATGCTCAATCAACAAACAAAAGTGTCTAACCTACCCACAAACCCCATGCAAACAAATCAGGAAGAATGCACAATAAGCAGACCATCTGGATTTGAGCTGTCAAATGGACACACCCTCGTATCTCATCTAGATGTTTAATTCCTCCATAATATGCTGCCCTTTCATGTGTTATACATGGACGACATGCAATCTGTGCCTGTGATTACCAACTTGAATTACCTCCTCTGTATATATGTTTGTCTCTTGCTTTGCAGCCCAAATTCTGTTAGATTGATCCCTGGTGGCCTGAGATGTTATGGATGGTATTGTCTGGTGACAAAGACGTGAGCAGGCGAGCGAGTGGGGGGACATGTTACGCACATGCAATAGCTGTATACCACAGATGAGCAGTGTTTGTTTTCTGTGGCTTTCATTTTCAATGTTGGCAACTCAATAGGGAACAACAAACAAACAAACAGAAGGGCTGCATGTGGTTCCATGCAAAAGAGGAAGCAGTCCAAAGATGTCATGCTGTCAAAATGTTTATTTAGAGAGAATTATTAGGGTGTGTGCGGAAAGCTTAAGGAAGTGTCTGCATGACTTGAAATGCAAAGCCCCTTGGGAGTCCTATCCTCCTTCACTGGAACCCCCAAGAAACTCCTGTTTTCTTTTTGGCTGAACTAGAACATTCCATGTTCATAGAACGAGAACACTCATTTTTAACCAGACCACATCTCCATCCCCCTGTAAATATCCAGCCACTAACTTGAGGTCCTTAGCACAATTTGCTCCTGTGAAGTGTGTTGTCAGCCTCCTATAGCCATGGCATCAGTGGCGTAGCGTGGGGGGTGCAGGGGGGGCCGGCCGCACCGGGCGCAACATCTGGGGGTTAGGGTTAGGGGGCGCAAATCCACGGGTTAGGGGGCGCAAATCCATGGGTTAGGGGGTGCAAATTACTTGCCTTGCCCCGGGTGCTGACAACCCATGCTACGCCCCTGCATGGCGTTACAGCAATGCAAGAGAGGAAAGGGTTATTTCCCTGTGAATGCACTAGGAATTAAACTACCTCCTAAACACAGAAGTTTGATTAACCTGCTCAGATTTCTTTGGGTCCATCTGAGGCCACTGAATCAACCTAGAATATGTTTGGGCGTTTCTGATGCTTTTAAATCATCCCATCCAAGGCTAATCCTTTGGGGATTACAACCTTGTGCATTTTAGAAAAGCCACTCTCTTTCAGAACTGTATCTCCCTGTGCACAAGGGCTCTTTCCCTTCATTTCAATGAGAAGCTTTTAAAATCTTCTTAGCTTCTGGAATTTTGTTTTGTTTTTGTCTTTGGTTTATTTTGCTCCGAGCTGCAGGAGGATTAATTCCTGTTATTGTTTCAGATGTGGCTTTTTGTGACATTGTACTTTCATTTTGTTTGAAAGCCACTGTGTGAATGCCGATTCACATTGAAGGTGCAGGGTAGCGACTTTAGAAAACAAACAAATGTATGAAAGGAGAAGGGTAGCCTTTCTGTCTGAGGAGATCTGGACGTGGGCAAGAATGCTGCTCTTTTCTAAGATGGACAAGCCCTTACAAAAGGGTATATGAATGGCACAGTCACCCCATTGAACTGAATGGGGAAGCCTGTAGGAGTGGGAGAGTTCTGTGAAAGTCTCATTAATTTGATTTATATCCCACCCTCACATCCTCCAAGTGTCCCTATTTTCCAGGGACAGTCCTGGATTTACAGAAGCTGTCCTGGTTTCTGATCTGATTCCAGAATGTCCTGCTTTTCCTTAGGACTTACCTATTTTCATCAGGGAAATGTTGGAAGGTATGGTAGGATGTCCCTATTTTCACCAGAGGGTATGGAGTTATGTGACCCACAAGCCATGGAAATAAGTAACTATACAACCTTTAGAAGACATCTGAAGGCAGCCATGTATAGGGAAGCTTTTTAACGTTTAATGTTTTATTATGTTTTTTATCTATGTTGGAAGCCTCCTAGAGTGGCTGGGGTAACCCAGTCAGAAGAGTGGGGAATAATAATAATAATAATAATAATAATAATAATAATAATAATAATAATGATAGACTAGGACATCCCTATTTTCGGGGGAGAAATGTTGGAGGGTATGCACCCTTCCTTCCAAAGGATCCCAGCATGGCAGACACAGCAATGATAATACATGAAAAATATAGTAACTAAATAATTTCAAACATTCTTTTAAAAGAAATAGTTAAAGGAAATGTCTGGGCAAACAGGAATGTTTTTAATTTTTTCCTAAAAGTCAACGAGTGAGACAGACACATCTCACTAGGGAGGGCATTCCATGAAAGGAGAACCACCACCGATAAGGCCATGTCGGGTGGGGGGGGGGTCATTGCCAACTAGGCAGCACCCAGTTGCAGTGCCACCAGCAAGGCCTCACCTGTCAATCATAGGGTCCAAGATGGTTTCCTGCACCCACCCACACACCCAGTCACAAGGGATTGCTAGGCAGAAATTTCTCTATATTTTTCATTGGAAAGCATTTGTGCATTTTTAGGGGGTTTTTTGGTTATGCCTGAACCAATTAAGCCCTTGCTGGGCAGATTTTCTGTCATCCTCTTTCAACAGGAAACCCTGGTGTGTGCTATATATTTGAAGTGAATCAGAGGCAGCAATTGCTCAAAACATTTTGGGTCAGAAGTGCAGGTCCAACTTCATTTAATGTTGTTATTATCCCCATAATGGATGTCTTTTTGTAAAACAACAACCCGCTGTGCTACCTGACCCTTTGATAATGTCCGACTCCTTTGACCAACAAAGGGGGTGGGGATTTTCAAAGCGACAAAATTACATTTCTCCCTCAAAATAATCCAGTCAGGCTAAACGAACTCTGTTTATGCAGTTTGTTCACAAGGAATTAAATATTATTCATACCATGATTCAATATTTGTGAACTAGCTATTTTATGATTTTTAAAAAATAAATTAAAAAGATGTATTCGCACAGTCTGAATCATGGATGTGTTCTCCACCCAGCTGCCTTCTGAATCTGAACCTGCATCCATTAAAAAAGAGTATAAATGCAAGATGACACAAAAACACATATCATGGGGCAGTACAACATGGTGGGGCACATTTTGTTAGAAGATCTAAGACATGTTAGGGTTTTCATCCATGCCTGGGTGCACACACCATACATTTAAAACACATACACACCAAAGCATAGTGGGAACTATAGCTTATTACGGTGCTGGGGATTGTAGCTCTGTGTGAGGATAAACTATAGTTACCATGACTCTTTGAGGGGGGGGGTGTTCTTTAAATGTACAGTGGTACCTTGGTTGTTGAACAGCTTGGCTGCTGAACAAATCGGCTCCTGAATGACACAAATCCGGAAGTGAGTGTTCCAGTTTACAAATGTTTTTTGGAAGCTGAATGTCTGACGTGGCTTCAACAGGTTCCTGCAGCCAATTGGAAGCCGCGCCTTGGTTTTTGAATGTTTCCGGGAGTCAAACGGACTCCAGGAATGGATTAAGTTTGACAACCAAGGTACCACTGTATGGTGTGATCACTGTATGGTAAGAGCCAGTGCCATATAGTGGTTGGAGTGCCTGACTAGGACCTGGGAGTTCAGGGTTCAAATCCTCACCTGATCATGAAGCTCACTGGGAGACTTTGGGCCAGTTACTGCTTCTCAGCCTAGGTGTCGCCACATACATACACATGATACACTCCATAGTCTCGAGTGGTCTGCAGTCATACCACCTTGCCATTTATCCTACTGCTTAGCTCCCAACTCTTGTCTAAACTCACAACGTTACACAGTTAACTGGAGACAGATTTCAGGTGTTTCTCCTGGGCCCTACACCCCTGGTGGGGACTGGTTTCACCAACCCCTAGGTACATCTCTGATAGTTTAGCACTATACTTGCATCAGGGCTAACTATTGCGAAAGGTAATTTCAATGGCATAAGAGAATGGTTTGTAAACCCTTTTCAAACCACAGTTTTGAATCATGGTTTTGAGGCTATCCTTGCTAGGTCTCACTATAGTAATTGCCAAATGCCAATGTAATGTGGACCTATGGGAGATAAGATGGGGCCCATGCTAGGGAGGTCCAGTGCTATATTCCTGATAATTTTGAGACTGGGAATGTGACTTGAGCCACTTGCCATCTAGAGAACTTCATCAAAGTTAATGGAAATCTGCCACTGTGATCATGTACACACTGGGATGGAGAACCTGTGCCCAGCCAGATGATATTGAACTCCAGTTTCCATCATCCCTGACCATTGGCCACGCAGACTGGGGCTGATGGGAGCTGTAGCTCAGTGACTTTAGGAGAGTCACAGGTTCCCCACCCCTGATCTGCACTGTAGGTTCAGCCATATCTAGCAACTCCCGGCTAATTATTAACCTGAACAGATAACCAGCGAAGCAACTATTACAACAAATGCTTTTATCCATGCTATATTACTTGGCTTTGTTTATGTATCTGCATAGTTCCGGTCCTAGAATCCCACTAAGCAAGAATTGTGTGTGCACCTGTGTGATTTTGCCTGTAGCCATCTGTTCACTCCATGGTTACAGCTGTATACTTGGCACATCCAGCAAAGGCCTAGCCTGAAGTTTGCAGTGTTTATCTTTAATATTTCAAAAATTAATACTAACCACATTGCAGAGCAATGAAAAGTTCTATAAAAATGGGATTTTTCCTCCCCCCTAAAATGTCACTATGGAACACTGTGTATAGGAAACACTACGTCATTTTATACCTAATATATTGTCAAAGCTCAGTGAATGGAAATTATGAGTTAGCTGTGGTGTTGTGAAGATATAAAGGCTGCCACATTCGCTGGCCATTCATGGGGAATATCTCCCCACGCTGTGCCTACACTGATGCAAATCCATGACTCTGATGCATATCAGAATGCACTACTACTAGTAGCAGCAGCAGTTGTTGTTATTATTTATATACCGCCCTATACCAGGAGGTCTCAGGGCAGTTCACAGAACAAAATCAAAATATAAAAGTCTTGCTAAAAAGTCCTGGGGTAAAAAAAAAAAAAACACCTGAAAGAAAACTTAAAGCCCTATGGTTATATCTGGGACAAGATGCCTTTCTAGAGGTTTAAATTTACTGTTATAATTGTACTTTACATGTTATATTAATGGTTCATTGTATTACATGTGTGGCACTCAAACCGCTGACATGGATTGCCTTAACTAGTGCGGTGGCCCGGAATATTTACTTATTCAGGGAACTAAGCCCTTTGTGGCCCAGGTTCTGTGATGGAAAAAGGAACTGTGAATTTGCAGGAGAGCAGAAAGAATCCTGCTCAGCACCAGAGGTAGTTGAATGCTAGCAAAACTCAATCAAATCAAAACCACCCAATCCCATGTATAAATCAGTTCAAAATGGACTCTTCCTTCATGTTTATTCCAGATGCATTGGCCCACTTTTTCCTGTCATGAATCCTGTTGTGTGTGTTTTTCTGGGGCCTGTGCCGTGGATTGGCAACCTATGTTTTAAGGCAAACCAACCCCCCACCCTCCCACCCCGGAATACATTTAGTGTACGAACAGGAAAACAGACAGGGTAGTTAATTTTAAAGGTTCATAGTGATGCGTCAGTTTTAGATTTCATTTCCAACAGGAGAAAGGGGAAGGAAGAAACCAAGGACAAATTGCATTGTTGGGACACTTGTCAGATGGGCGGGGTAGAAATAATAAGTTGTTGTTGTTGTCATCAGAAACATCACTAACATGGCCCATAGGCTTCTCTGGGATTCTCCTCCTCTTTGAAATGGAGGTTGTCATTGTCTGTCGTGGTACAAATGAAAAAGACTATTTCCTCCCCCCAAAAAGGGGGTGGGAGCAGCAAAGAAGGGAGTGGTTCACCCTGTCTTATAAGGTTGGCAGGCTCCCCAACTGGCGTACAGTGTACAGGGCCCTGGAAATCCTGTTGGCAACCCTGTATTTAGAGATCACTGTAGAAGGATGGAGCATCATTTGCCACTGCTAATATTTATCTGGAACAAGTACGTCACTCGCTAAAGCTAACATTTGTCTAGACATAGCCAAAACGTAGAAAGAGTGGGTGGAATGTTCTAAGTAAGATGATGGAATACAAATTGACACTGGAATTACTGAGGAGGAAATATAACACTGAGGAGGAATAACAGCTAGAACAAAACACACACAAGTTATTTTCCTCTTCACACAAAGACAAATCAAGTTGTACATATTGCTAATATTTAAATCTTCCACGAATCGCTTTGTTAGCTGTGGTTCAGGGAGGTTTCTTTGTTTGTTTTGAGGGAGTGGCATTTCCATTGTCTCTTAAATAATCCTCTCAATGGGCCCGATCAAAAACTCTTGTGAACAGAATGCATTGGTGGAATCATCCCCAGTATTGACATTAATGTGTGTGTGGGGGGGGGGGAGGGGGAGTCTTTGCTTGCCGAGCAGATTGCAGGAATCAGTCCTCTCATGAGCATAAATTTGGTTTCTCTTTAAAGTTGTACCAGGCTGCAAATAGTCAGCTACTTCCCTTAACACCATAGGGCTTGCCAGCTTTTCAACCAACCCATGTAGCTAGGTCTTTAACAACCCCTTGCCACATAGAGAAATAAGCATGTAATCGTGTTTATCACAATGCCATCAAAAGTGTCCCCTGGTGATTTCTGCTAAGCAAGCTGCTGTTGAAAGGCGCAATAGCACTATAAGGTTGTTTCATATATACAGGTTGATTCATAATGGAAACTGTATACTTCATTATGAATCACCCTGTACATACCTTACCAGATGCAAGTTCTCAGATCCACTTCCACCTGAAATTTTATCATTTCCCCTGCAGAGATGCAGAATTGGCTAACAGAAGTGGAAATTGGATTTTGATCTCAAACCCACTCAGGTGTACAAAGAAACTCCTGCTAGACACAGTTTCCGAGATCAGTAATTTAAATGAAACCAGGAAACACATTTAGGCACTGTATTTTTCACACTATAGGGTGCACCTGACCATAGGGCGCACCTGACCATAGGGCGCACCTAGTTTTCAGAGGGGGAAATCAAGGAAAAAAAATATGACACCCCCCCCCAGCTCTGGGAGCAGTGGACTGGCTTCTCCCAGACCTTCTCCCTGCTATTATGGAAGGTGGGGGACCAGGAGGGAGAAGGGACTGACACGGCCAGTCAGTCCCTTGTCCCTCCACGGGGAAAAGCCCCCAAGAGCGGTGCGCTCTTTAAAGGGTGCGCGGCTCCTGCGGGCTTTTCTACGAGGTGGGGGAATTCCTTTAAAGGAATAAAGCAGGCTTCGGAGGCTTCGCGTTGCTATTGCTGAAGTCAAGGAGCCTGCATTCGCTCCATAGGACGCACACACATTTCTCCTTAATTTTTGGAGGGGAAAAAGTGTGTCCTACAGAGCGAAAAATATGATACTTGTTTATGTACAACTGGTTCATGAACGTGTGCGCTATTTCTGTGCTGATGTATACATGCTGAAAGGACAAGAATACATAATGGTGTTTTCCCCATTGGGGGGGATGTCATGGTCAATGAGGTCTTGTGGAAATATCCCAGAATTCTTCTGCGTTACACTGCCTACACCACAGGTTGCCAACACCAAGTGTTCCCAGTTGCCACTGTGCCTACCGGTATTTGCTATGGCATCAGCAAATGGCCTCCCTATATATACCCTCAAAAATCCTCTTCTGCTCAATTCCTGTTTACACTGTCTCAGGCTCTCCTACATTGAACATGCCCCCGTAAACATGCCCACATTTCACTGGAGGCCAGGAATCGACACTCGCCTGTCACTCTTTTTTGAACATAAGAGAGATACAAAGACATCTCTGTGAGCAGGAGCATTGTGGCTCTATCTTTTTGTTGTTGTTCTTTTTAATACTGTAGCCATCATGGCAGCCATTTTGTAACTGTTGACCCTAGCAGGTTGGCAACTCCTCACCTACACTGTAAGCAGCTGTACTTTCTAGACAGGGTGAGAATAGGCCCTATTCCTGTAATGGTTGCTCCTTTGTCCACACCCTTTTTTTCTTCCTCAACATTTCAGGACTAGTTGGTACAATGCTGTTTTAACAATTTCAAGTCTTGTGGGTCATTCATGGGGAGAATGATTATGTGGGAACCACTGGTGGTTTCCAGGTATGGTCAGCATCAGTTGTCATGATTGTGGCGGCTGGAGAAGCTCAGCTGTGATAATGAGAACCTCTACAATTTTTTCCAAGATCCATCAATCCATACATTATATTTGTGCATTCAAGCATGTACCAAGAGAAAATGGGAACTGCTAGTGTTTATTGTGCAAACCAGTCCTTAGTGCAAACAGAAGAGACACTGAAAGACTATTCAAGAGACACAAAAGTATGTTTCCTAAAATGATAAAATTGCCATGTGAAAATGGCCTGGGATGAGGAGCGCATATGAGACATGTTTTTATCTTTTATTTTATAAAAAGTATACTGCCTGTTACAATCTGTCTAAAGGCAGTGTAGAAGTTAAAAACAAAATGAAACAAAGCTACAATAAAACCACAATACTAGAAAATAAAATGAAAAGGCACCTTTAATGAATTCCTTACATTAAACATAAGAATGTTCTGTCAGAATATCATCACAGTGTTGGTGCTTCTCAGATCTCTGAGGAGTGGCGATGCCATAGGAAGGATGCCACCACAGAGAAGGTCCTCCTTCTGGTTGCCACCAACCAAGATTGTGGCACAACCAGGTGGTCCTCGTAAGCTGAACATGATGCTCAGGCAGGCTGGTAGGGAAAGAGGCACTCTTGCAGGTATCCTGCTCCTAAGTTGCTCAGGCTTTAATAGATTAAAACCAGCACCTTGAAGCTGGCCCAGTAGTTTATTGTGAGCCTATAAAGCTCCTTTAGGAGCTATCTAATGACAGGACACTTGACCTAGTAACCTTGCTGCAGCATTCTGCACCAGCTGCAACTTCCAAACCAACCTCCAGGGGAGCCCCAATAGAGTGCATTGCAGTAATCCAATTTAGAGGTTAAACAATGTGCGAGTCTCAGTGGCCAGGCTATGCTGGTCGAGGAACAGACACAGTAGGTGCAGCAACTGAGATGCATCAAGCAGCACTTTCAAATGGCACACATGTTTCTTTAGAGGTATTGGGACCCTATCCAGGACATGCACTAATCCAGGAACTACCTGCCCATGGCACTCCCATCTTACAAAGTTTCTATTCAAGGTGATTGGCTCTCCAGAAACAGGCCCCAGACAGGATGCACTGCATATATATTAGTGCGCCTCTTGTCTAACTTCCCAATGGGGGGAAATGAATGCAAAGGGGACGTTTTAAGGGGAGGGGAGGATGTTCATGGTGCCTTGTGTGTGATTTGCATGCCATGAAAACCCATTCACGTTAATTCAGAAGAACTAGATCCCACTGTGTGCAATGCGGCCTGCTCCCAGGAAAGGGCACAGAGAACTGCCTTGTTGAAATGGAAGCTTCTCGTTTCTGAAAAGGAAATTCATAAAGAAATGTTAAGTGAAAATTGGTAATAAATTCAAGTATGAGAAGACGTTGCACGGTTTGAATAGTTCGTGCTAGCAGTCCCATCCAACGCTCCTTATATGCAATTGCCCCATTGATAGCAGTGTGACTTACTTCCACCTAATGCGGAAGGTGCTCAGAGCTTAGTTTTCTTCACCCAAGCTCATACATATTTTCCAAAGGAGTTTCAGATATGCTTGCTAATAAATAAGCTCCCATTACATTAACAAGTGCAAATCAGGCTCTTTCAAATCAGGCTTTTGAACACGGTAAAAATAAAAGTATTTTTGAGACATGCTTTTGATTTGTCACACATATGGAACCATTGCTATGTTTATGATTTGAGGCTTGGCAGGAGGACAATAAGTGTAAATTGGGTTACACTTTTCCTGGGAAAGATCAAAGATGTTAGCAACTGTTCTTTCTTTTCCTATGCCCCATGACCACTTTGAAAATGGTTTTAAAGCTGTTTCTTTAAGTTCGTTAAGCAAGTTTACAAAAAGAACTCAATCAAGGCATTTGGAAACTAACATAGGTATCGGAGACCTCTTTTAAAGCCGTGTAAGGGAAAGGCTCTGTCAAATGATCCCGCCGACTACCACTGCCACAGTTTCAGCATATAAACTATCAAATGCCATTTGGCCAAAATTCCTGTCTTTGTCTTCAATATTAAACACCAGAGGTGGAGAATCTGTTTCAGCCTAAAGGCTGCATTTCCATTTGGACAACTTTATGGGGGCCACATGGCGGCAGTGGGCAGGACCAGAGCAAAAAATGGACAGAGAAATATACAAACTTCACATTTGCACAGTTCCTACATGCACTCACATACCTACTCCATTCATGAAACCAGGAGGATACATTCCTGCCAGGCAAAAACATTCAGAGAGGCTGCAAGTGGGTGTGGCATGTGGAAAGTCCCAAGGGCCAGATAGAGAAGCCTGAAGGGCCACATTCGACCTCTAAGTCTAAAGTTCCCTTCCCTTGCTACACACAGACATATGTGGAAGTAAATCCTATTGGATCCTATCGGATACACTGGGATTCACTTCTACGGAAATATGCATAAGATTGCACTATTAAATTCTCATTTAAGAGACCCAGATGCAAGCTACTCCTGCTAAAATTCCCTCTTCTATACAGAGCCCTTTCCTCTTTTGCATATGGCCACCTTAGCCTTCCAAGCATATTTCTTGTGTCAGAGATTCCCAGGATCCGCAACTGCTTCTTCCTGCTATCCTTTCCCATTCTTCCTGCCCCTCCCATCAGAGGAGATGGGTTGGGGGGGGGGACATCAACCCCATAGTTTGCATGGCTGACCTTGCCTCATATGGGGCAACTCTTTACAACTCCCTTTGCACTTCAAAAGTTTAGAATGAATTTATGTGGCAGTCTCTGCCCCCTGCTCCTGGTTATCTGAACTTCATTTACCCAGATGCACTATTTGTTCTCCATTTATGGAATATGCAATACACTCAGAAACTTGATCAGGACTCATTTTTTGTTTATTATGGAAATAGTACAGGCTTCCTCAACCTTGGCCCTCCACATGTTTTTGGCCTACAACTCCCATGATCCTGGACCAGTGGTCAGGGAAGATAGGAACTGTAGTCTCAAAACATCTGGAGGGCCGAGGTTGAGGAAGCCTGAAATAGTAGTATAAGAGTTTCAGGTGCAAAAGAATGGCAATTTGGGGAAGGGTGTAGAACCCTTTGCCTACTTGTACAGTACATTCTGGTTGTTCATTCTGATTGGCGGCAGCTGCACCTCTTCCAAATTGGATTTTCTTCACCCTAGTAATAGCTGTCCTAGTCAATCAGGGATGACATGAAGTCAATTCAGAGAGAGTTCAATGTTTTCATGGTTTTTTTGTGCAAGATTTTTGCAGTGGCCCATAGCTTTCTCAAAAAGTAGTATTTGTGTTAGACAACATACAGCTGGAAATTCAAATACACATGATAATTTTCACAGTTATGTATGCTAGGCTTTTAAGTCAATTCCCTGATATTTAAAAATTATATTCAAGTCTTAAATATTTGAAGTTCTAAGCTGTTACTGAATTACTGTGTTTGCTACCCGGGCTGTTAATGGTACTGAGATCATTTCCCTCCCACCCGGGTTTTTTGGGCAGATGTTCAAAACATTCAGTAGTTAGCGCAGTAACTTCAGAAATCAAGGGTTTCTCTGATCTTCTATGTTCGTGAAATAATGATGAAGAGGGCACACAAAAGCATTTAAGGGCAAAAGGCCTGCATCAACAACTTCAGAGGAACTCAACCATAATGCTGACCGTGAGAGCTTGTGCAAAAAGTATGAATATTAAATAAATTTCATCCATATGTGGACAATGTAAACAATTTGACGGCTGCATCCCATAAATCAGTGTTAGTGGCTGACTGCTCTGCACTTAGCAATTTTTTGCTGCTGCAATTTCATATACTATTCATGCTGAAGAAGTCCTTGCTTTCTGGGAAGCCCTGACCCTGACTATTCCGCATTGAATTGAGTGGATTTCCCCCTTTCATAGGAAGGTGTATTATATTGAATCAGACCTTCGGTCCATCTCCAGTTGCTCTGCAGGGTCTCAGGAAGGAGCTTCCCCCAGTTATACCTGGAGATGCCAGGGATTGAACCTAGGACCTCCTGTATACAAGACAGATACAGTGGTACCTTGGTTCTCAAACTTAATCCGTTTCAGAAGTCTGTTCCAAAACCAAAGCGTTCCAAAACCAAGGCGTGCTTTCCCATAGAAAGTAATGCAAAATGGATTAATCCATTCCAGACTTTTTAAAACAACCCCTAAAACAGCAATTTAATATGAATTTTACTATCTAACAAGACTATTGATCTATAAAATGAAAGCAATAAACAATGTACTGCAGTCACATAATCAATCAATCAATCAATCAATCAATGAGTAGCTGAACTGGGTTCCACACAGTCACAAAAACAAAACAAAAAAGCCACAAAAACACAAAATAAATAGCAAAAACAGACAGACCTCAGTGTAACATTCAAACAGGTGTGGCACTCAAATCAGAAGCATAACACTCAAAACGGAAGTGTAACACTCAAAACGGAGCACGTTCAGCTCTTACTTCCGGGTTTGCAGTGTTTGGGTCCCAAGTTGTTTGAGTACCAAGGCGTTTGAGAACCAAGGCACCACTGTACTCTACCACCGATCTACAGCCCTCTTCCATTTAAGCATCCTAAGCATACTTCAGTCAAAAAAATAAGTCTCTCTGTATTTACCTTGAACCATGAACTTGTTTATACTCAGGCTGTAAAGTAGCTTAGGGGCAAGCAAGCCACTTAAAATGTTTGTGGATCTAACATCTGTGAATCCAAAGTAAGCAAACAGTGTTATCACTGGGACCTTAAGGTCACCCCTTTCTCTAGAATAGGCATAGCTGTTTACCTACAGGCATAGCTCCACTAATTTGTCCATCTCCGTCTTGAAATATTGTTTGACTTGGCAAAAGTAGACTGCATCTTTGTCCTTAGTGTTGTCCTTCAGCACAAGCTCCATTCACTGAACAGATCACAGCGTTGTCACACAGACTGCTTGCAAGCATCAGCTGCCAGAAAATAATATACATGCCTCTTGTGGTATGAGAGGGTGGGGGAGATATATCTCATTGATATTTGCCTAAAGGCAATATTGCTATGGAATCAATTTTCAACATTCAGTAAGTATCTGCATACATTTAGTTTATGCCTTATTGATTTTAAAAAAATGAATAATATATTGGATCTATGTAGTCTCTGTCATCACCTTAATATATGAAAAACTGTGATTCCCTTGTGGATAAAGGCTAGATTTTTTGTTTTTCTGCTGTTGTATCATCTTCACAACTGAAAATGCTATAGTAGTGGAAAAACTAGTAATTCCACTTGTTTTGTGTAATAAATAGTTCCTTCTTGCGGAGACTTATTTGTGCAGCTTTTAGATAAAAGTAATGTAATTCAAAAGAAAACATTAATATCTAAGGAGCAGTTAAGTTGCAATCCTACTATAACTACTTACTTGGGAATAATTCAATAGGACTTACTTCCAAGAAGACATATATAGGTTTGTGTTGTTGAATGACATTTTCGGAATGCCTAAATTAGCAGTAATAGGTTACTAAAATTTGAGGCATTATCTTTGCTTTTTATATATCTTAAGAATCCCCCCCCCCTCTATTTTATTTGATTAGCACATCTTAGTTTAAGAGCTTGAAGTACTTAATATTTATATAGTGGAGTTGTATGTTTCAGTATAGATTTATTGCAATTCCTCTGTCTAGAGCAGTCTTCCCTTGCCTGCTCTCTAGATGATTTGGACTACAACTCCCATTGGCCCACCAATGATCATGGATGATGGGAGTTGTAGGACAAAATATATGGAGGGCCCCAGTTTGGGGAAGGCTGATCTAGAGCAAGGCAAGAATCAAAAGGCAAGCAGGAGGCTCAATCATCCTCCAAGATCCATGTTCATCCTCAGGAACAATAACTGCAATTCATCCCTCAAAAGGAGAGCTCTGGACACATTCCCAGAATGAACAGATGCCATTGTTGTCATCCAAATTGGAGCAGATAGGAACCATTTTTCTCCCTTCAAAGTGTTTGGTAAACATGCCACAGTGTGGTTCTGAGTGTTTTTAAAGGTTTATCTAGATGCAACTCAGAAAAGTGCAGTTCTCAGGATGGACTGGGATTGGGAAAGTACTCTTTCTTTGCTCCCGTCCCAACCATGGAATAGACTCAATAGTGACTTCATAAGTTGTGGTCGATTGCAATTCTAGCCCCTGCCGCCACCACAAGTCTGCCATGTAGCATATACAGTCCCCTTGCTCTGGTCAACCAGTGAGCTCACAATATTTGCAAAATGTTTCCTGCGCTGATGCTGTTGTCCATATCTAGACGGGGTCTTAATCATTCCCATGTCTTAGTAGTGACAAGCAGTGAAGCAAAGGCAAAAACTAAAAATCTCCAAGGTAACCAGGGAGCTTTGCAAGTCTTTTCACAGTGGGGATTCTATCAAAATGTGACTCTCCTGGACAGCTGTATGAGTTATAAGGAGACTGGCACAGGTACTGTGTGGCTTGCAGGCCCTGGTGTGTTAAGATGGAACATACAATGAACATGTAGTTGTGTGCATGGCCCAGATGATCACCTTTAAAAAATAAATTATCAGTTATCAAATCCATACTCAAAGGTCACGTTTTATATGAATTCTTTGGCAAAACGTCTTATTCCTTACCTCACCTCCACTCCGCAAACTGTAACCAAATGCACTTCACTACACCTAGGTAAAAGGTAAAGGACGCCTGGACAGTTAAGTCCAGTCAAAGGCGACTGTGGGGTTGTGGCGTTCATTTCACTTTCAGGCTGAGGGAGGTGGCATTTGTCCACAGACAGTTTTCCGGGTCATGTGGCCAGCATGACTGAACCACTTCTGGCGTAACGAAACACCATGATGGAAACCAGAGCGCACGGAAATGGTGTTTACCTTCTGGCCACAGCGGTACCTATTTATCTACTTGCACTGGTGTGCTTTTGAACTGCTAGGTTGTCAGGAGCTGGGACAGAGCAACAGGAACTCACCTACTCATGTTTGTTTATTGCTTTATTTGTCTCTCCACCCGTTCTTCCCCTTTCATCTGCCTTGCTGTCGAAATTTAGATTATAAGCTACTTGGGAGAAGTTACCTGGCTGATTTTGCTTCTGAAACTCTTTGAAAGGAACATGTCCACTCAAGGTTCTGTATAACAAGAATGACTATTGCCTCCACCACCACCACAGCAACAGCAGCAGCAACAACAACAACATTCAAATTTTGCATCAATAAGGGAATGGCAGCCTGATTCCTACAACGCTGCTTCATCTCAGGGCTTGAGGTCAGTCAAGGTGAATTTATATAACAAAGTTAGGGGAAAGGATTGAATAACTTGCCCACAATGAATGGGAAAGCATTGTGTCCACTGGTATTTGAACATTGAGATGCTGCAATTGTTTGTTTTGGAATGCACAAGTGATTCTGCTTAGGAAAAAATGCTATTTTAAAGACTGAAATCTTTGTGCAGCATAAGAAATCTTTTCTTACCCTTTAACATTATGATATCAGTTGATCTTTCAATGACGTTATCTATTGCTTGACTTTGACCTATACTCTAAATAGCTCTATTATTTTCCAGTGACCTCGTTCTTATTGGGTTTTACAGGTCAGCAGCAAACTAACCAGGCAGCTTCCTGCTAATTAATCCTATTTAGCTAAAGAACTGTTAGCCTGCATTATCTTATCTCCATTAAAGGGAAGTTTTTATGGAGACTTGGCATCAGATTACTACAGTGAATGGTAACTCCTCACTCCCCTTCAGATATACAGAACGTTAGTTGGACACAAGCGTCATACTTGATGTTATCTGATCTATCTGAATCTTTCATAATATACTTGGCTATCATAAATACATCAAAAGCCAGATAGCTTTATAGTTACAATGCTACCCACTGTTCACATTGAAGGGTGAAGCTACTTAATTCAAACTTCCTGAAACAGTGCACAGCCATCCTTTGAAATCTGCATTTTCCTGAATTTTGTAATACAATTATCTAACCCAGCCTTTCTCAACCTGTGGGTCCCCAGATGTTGTTGAACTACAACTCCCATCACCCCTAGCTAGCAAGGCCAGAGCTCAGAGATGATGGGAGTTGTAGTCCAACAACATCTGGGGACCCACAGGTTGAGAACCGCTGCTAGCCAATTAATGTGTTCAAAATGTGTGTGCTAGGATAAAGTGGGCCTAAAAATGCATATGATAGTAGAAAAAGCATATAAAATTGCATTAAATTATTGGAAATTGCTTGTAAAAGCATGCATATTAGGTAAAAATGCACAGAAAAACATGCTTAGTAGCAGAAATTTGCACTAAAATGCATATGCAGATGAATTTTCATGAGAACCTTTTTTTAAAAAGGAATTTACACAATGAAGCATGGGGAATGGAACTTCAAATTTGAAAAATGAGAAGCTGAAAGATTCACCAGTTCCTAGGTTGTATAATAAATGGCATCGTACCTGGACATACTTGTACACATTTTTAAAAGGCTGAAAATCTAGCACATGTAATGATATGATTACAAATGGAAAAGGAACCAAACAAGCACTGGTCTATAATGCTTGCCATTCCTGCTAAAGATTAGTTATAGGGCTGAGCAAAAATGGCTTCCTAAAATTATCCACAGTTTGTGGGTGGTTAATGTTTTCTTGGTGGGGATTTTGCTGAATATTTTTAGGTGGTGAAAATGCCCAACAGCATTTCTAAGAAAACTCTTCTGAAAATGATTGGCTGACTGAATGTGGAAAGAAGTTCTATTATTAGTTCAGATTGGTGGATGAAGGAAATAATGGTCTAAGAGAGGAGGGCTGGAATGAGGATAAACCAAGTCCATTGCTTCCTTCATCAGCATTAAATGACATTAAACAATGCTAAAAACTGGGCCAATTGTTGTGCCAAAGGTTCTTCAGCCTTGAAGCTTATTGGGTGACCTTGGGGTACTCACCACCTAACCTAGCTCACAGGTTTGTTGTAAGGATAAAATTCAGGAGAACCTGAATTGAGCTCCTGGAATGAAAAGTGGTCCATAAATGCAGTAGTCAATAAAAATATTTCCCAGTGGGGCAAAGTTCCTTGTTCCATGAGACTGGGGAAATGTCAGATTGTATGTGTTTGGGAATTGTGACTTCTTCTTCCTCCTCCTCTGCCTCCAAAACCAAATGACGCTGCTACATCTTTGAAAGACTGCTTGTTCAGTCCTGACCCTCCTCTCACACTTCAGGCAGGCTGCAGGCTTTCCAAAAATGTAAAATGTTACATATTTCTGTTTATCTATTGCCTTCTTTTCTATTAAAAAAAAAAAACCCTTCTCCCCCCTCAATCCACAAAAGAAACTCAGCAAAAGAATTTAAGAGTTTCAGAATTGCTCCAGAAATAGGAAGGAGGAAAGAGGTGCATTTAGGAAATCTTTGTTGTTGTTTAGTCGTTTAGTCGTGTCCGACTCTTCGTGACCCCATGGACCAGAGCACGCCAGGCACTCCTGTCTTCCACTGCCTCCCGCAGTTTAGTCAAACTCATGTTAGTAGCTTCGAGAACACTGTCCAACCATCTTGTCCTCTGTCATCCCCTTCTCCCTGTGCCCTCAATCTTTCCCAACATCAGGGTCTTTTACAGGGAGTCTTCTCTTCTCATGATGTGGCCAAAGTATTGGAGCCTCAGCTTCAGGAAATCTTAGTATCAGTCAGTATGGACCTTGGGCAGAAGAGGATTCTTTGTAGAATTGGTTTCTTTAAAAAAATATCCATTGGAAGTTAAAGGTTTACAGCACAGCAAACCGTATTCCACCACTCATAGAGTGGTAAGTTTGCACACACTGAGAATTTGCATACTGCAAGAGAGTTTCTTCCTCCATTACATTCAACACAGTGTTGTTTATAAAGCTACTGCCATGCCTAGATTGACATACTTCTCAATTTCATGGCGTTTCCTCATAACTTACTGTTACATCTCCACAACATCTTTGTGGTTTTCTTTATGTAGCTTGGGAGAGGAAGTTCTTTTATGTTATGGTTGGAAGATCTCAGTGCTATGGTTATATAATAAATAAATATAAGTGTGGCAATAGCAGCGGCAGCAATGTCAAAAGAAAGATTGCTTTGTATTGAACGCTGGTAAGTCCACTGCAAATACAGAAGATCTGCCATTCTGTGTCACATCACTGGTCCTGCTAGCATAGTATTTTTGCTTCTGATATGCCATCTGGCCAAATGCCACAAGGAAGCAGGGCATGGTGAGCATAATAACCACACCCCTGTGTAGGGCTGTCAAAGATATGCTATCTGAGAACATGGAGATTATGCTGTTGGCTATTGTGCCCAAGTAGCCTTGGACAGACCTCCCTTTCATGCATTTATCTAACCCTTTTAAAGGCAAGCTATGTTGTTGGCCACCACAACGTTCTGTGACCACTTAGCTCCATAGGAACTATTCTCTTACACCTTTTATCAGTTCCTGCAGACAACCCAGGGTTTGATATACTGTATTGAGATTTTGGAGGGAATCCAGAGAAAGTCAGGTTCATGCTTAACTGAAAACGGACAGCTAAGGACTGAAATATCCCACTGATTCCTACATAAGGGGGGTGGGAAACCTCAGATCTATGGCCCTTTAGAACACTCCAGCTAACTCTTGGGACTCTTTCCCAAGCCACACATCCTTTCTGCAAGTGGCCCTTGTCTGTGCCATCCTTGACTGCTTTTGCATGTCTGGAAGGTGTTGTTGAACCTACTGTGTCTGGATGGGGCAGGGCAGAGAAGCAGCAAGTTGTGTGAGTGTACTAGCATGAGTGCTAGATTTGCTCCACTGGGGCTCATGCAGCCACAATCTTGCCACCACCTTGCCCCAACCCCACACCATCTAGGAAAGCAGCAACAATGCCACTGCTGGGAGTGTGCTTCCATGGCACAATCCCACTATGCCAGATGCTCCTGAAATGATGCTTCTTGCTGGCCTAGAGCAAAGTATCTGTTTAGGTGTGTGTAGACTTCTACTTTTTGCATGCCTTGAATGTAGCCTACTGTACAAAGAGGGATGCGGGTGGCGCTGAGTTTCTTGGGCTTGCCGATCGGAAGGTCGATGGTTCGAATCCCCACAATGGAGTGAGCTCCCGTTGCTCTGTCCAAGCTCCTGCCAACCTAGCAGTTTGAAAGCACACCTGTGCAAGTAGATAAATAGGTACTGCTGCGGCAGGAAGGTGAACAGTGTTTCCGTGCGCTCTGGTTTCTGTCACGGTGTTCCATTGCACAAGAAGCAGTTTAGTCAGGCTGGCCACATGACCCAGAAAGCTGTCTGTGGCTCCCTCGGCCTGAAAGCGAGAAGACGCCGCAAACCCATAGTTGCCTTTGACTGGACTTAACTGTCCAAGGGTCCTTTACCTTTTACTGTACAAAGGTAAGAGTCACAACCAGTTCTCCAATCTGTTAAGGTTATATCGAATCCTGATTCTTCTGTGGCATTGATGAATAAAAATAATAATAATAATTTTATTATTTATACCCCGCCCATCTGGCTGGGTTTGCCCACCCACTCTGGGTAGCTCACAGCATATATCAGAACATACTAAAACATCAAACATTAAAAACTTCCCAATATAGGGCTGCCTTCTAATGTTTTCTAAAAGTTGGATAGTTCATTTCCTTGACATCTGAAGGGAGGGCATTCCACAGGGAGGGCACCACTACCAAGAAGGCCTTCTGCCTGGTTCCCTGTCACCCGGATTCTCACAATGAGGGAACCAGCAGAATTCCCTAGGAAGAGGACCTCAGTGTCCAGGCTAAGTGATGGGAGAAGAGACGCTCTTTCAGGTATACTGGGCTGAGGCTACTAACCCTCCCAGTTTGGTTTCATCTGCAAATTTGATGAGCACTCCCTCAATTCATTCATCCAAGTAACTTATAATGATGTTGAACAACAAGAGTGCTTGCTAACAGCCCCTCATTATCATGGAAAAACGTGACAAGTGGGGCACCACAGAGTTCTGTCCTGGACCTGTATGGAGAACAGGTGAGGTCCTTGCAGACTGGAGGCAGGCAAATGTCCCCTTCTTCAAAAAGGGAGGAAATGAATGACATGGCATAATGCAATGAAAATGTAATTACCATACATAAAATTCTGCTACAGAGGATAAAATGATGGATGATGTATTTTTTGTCAGAAGCTGAGCTGCAGCCGAATAAAAACAGAAACTGGTGCATTCTTACCTGCCTTTTTACAACTTCTAAGTTTTCTATTCCAACAACACAAATCTTTGAAGTACTTCTCTACTCCTTCAAGGTATCAGACCAGCCAAGTTTTAGACAGATTGGAACAAGGATTTTAGAAGCACACATTGTAGAAGCTTGCTTTTTATTTCAGTTACTCAATTTCAGTTACTCAACCACATTCCTCATCTTTGTATCTTCTGTATCCTCCATCCAAACATCATAAATTTTTCAAGCATTCCACTTCAAGGCATCAGACCTGTCAAATTTTGGACAAGTTGGGAAAGGGACTTCCCAGTGAACAGCCTCCATCTTATATGTGTCAATTATGGCTATCTTCCACCCCTCTTCCCGTAACCTTTCTGCAACCTGCATAGGCTGTTCCAGCGTTTTGCCGTTTTATTTTAATCCCTAAAGAAACTACTGAAAAATTGATCAAGCAAATCAAACAAATAATTAAATAATGAATGGGCTTTTCATGAAGAATTCATTAGTCTAAATTCCCATTTGTTTCCATCAGCAAGATCAATCTTAAAATAGCGCTCATACATTATGCTCTATTTTACAGTACAGATTATGCTGTATTTTGGCTACAGATTCTATACATGGTTTCCCAGCAGTAAGCTCCGCTGAATTCAGGGTTGGTGGGTGGGTTCACTTCTAAGTTGCCATGCATAGAACTGTATTTTTAAAATTTGGAATTTCCCTTTGAAGTTCCGTGAGTAAAATATAGTTTAGCTACTGATGTATATATAAGTAGTAGAGGCCCCAGTTCAAAAGAATGGTTAGCACCTAATATTGTTTCACTCTTCTACAGTAAGAATTGAACAATCCATTTGAGAACCAGGATTGCTATTGGAGCCAGTCATTTTGATGCCCCTCTCCCCTGTCACATATGAGCCACATAAATCAAAGGACTCAATACACAAGCATTTTCCTCAACTTCCTGCAAGCCTTCCTTGGGCAGAAATAAAATACAATCCTCTCAAAACCATTTCCCCTTTGGGGGTTCTTGTCTGTAGAATGGCCAGCCTACCTGCGTGGTTTGCACTTAGGGCAAAAAGTTGTGTGTGTGTGTGTGTGTGTGTGTGTGATATGTTTCATTTGCATGGTACATTCTCTCTAGGAAATTCTCTCCCTCATAAAGTCTAATAAAATCTATTTGTGCTCTCTTCCTGATGCACTATAACCTAAACTTTGAGGCTGCAGGCCTATGCATATTTAGTGGGGCTTACCTCTGTGAGGACCTGCATGAGATTGTATTGCCATTCACCTAATTTAAACTCTCCTTCACTCAGTTACAGCTGCTCCTCACTTTACAAACTACCAATAATCTCATAGAGGATCAAGTGGGATGAGCAGGTTTAAACATTCTAGGAAAGAATGACACAAAGTCAGTAGGCAACGGATAGTTGTTCTCTGGCACAAGTGTGATTTTGGAAGACAGCCATGACCTCTTTAAGCCAATCACGTTGGAGATTATAGTTTATCAGACTTGAAGCATCTAAATCATTTCCAGCCTTTTTGACCTATTTCTTTAATTTTGGCATCGCTATTGACTAACGACTCTTGTCTAACATCCTCAGAAAATATTGCATTTTAGAAGGTATTTGCTACACTAGTAATTTTATCAGGCAACCATCTTAATTTTAGATTCTAAGTAATCTGCAGAACCTGATCTATGTAAAGGTAGTTCAAGGTCAAACTAAAGATGGTAATAAACAATGAAAAGTCATATGCTACAATTAACTGAAATAACATGTCCTATTTGCCTGCGGGGCTGGTTTTTAAATTATTATTTTTTACTGTTTTACTTAACAAGGATAATATAATCTGACACAGATGCTACAATAATATATGACCTAACAATATTTACTGGAATTTGTTACTTAGAACCAACCAAACTGAGATTTCTTACAGTAATTAAGTGCAATAAAATATAAAGTGGATGTTTATCAGCTGGGATTTATTGAAAAAGATTGTGTTGGAAAAGGAAACGAAACCTATTTTGGAACTCGAGGGGAAAAACCTCAGGAAAACAAATGATTTAAGCTGAAGCTATTCTCACGCTGATCTAGACCAGAGCAGCAGTTTAGAACCTGGGAGACAGCTCAATTCATTGTGGTGCCATAATTGATAGTTTGCCAGCTTTTAATTGTCTTCTAGAATCTGCAGCGGGTGGCGCTGTGGGTAAAACCTCAGTGCCTAGGACTTGCTGATCGTATGGTCGGCGGTTCGAATCCCCGCGGTGGGGTGAGCTCCCGTCATTCGGTCCCAGCTCCTGCCCACCTAGCAGTTCGAAAGCACTCTTAAGTGCAAGTAGATAAATAGGGACCGCTTTATAGCGGGAAGGTAAACGGTGTTTCCGTGTGCGGCGCTGGTGCTGGCTCGCCAGCTGCAGCTTCGTCACGCTGGCCACGTGACCCGGAAGTGTCTTCGGACGGCGCCGGCTCACGGCCTCTAGAGCGAGATGAGCACGCAACCCCAGAGTCGGACAAGACTGGTCCGTACTGGCAGGGGTACCTTTACCTTTACCTTTAGAATCTGCAGTCTTCTGCAGTCTACTATGCTTAAAGATAAACCAGCCCTGAAGAAATGGATGGGGAGAGCTTTACACTCCATTGGCAGAACTGCTGCCACAGCCACAGTTCTTCTTCTTTTTTTAAAAAAAGAACTTCTCTAGCTTCTTTTACATGCAGAGATATAAAAGAAAGTGTGTAGCCAGTACGGGTGGCCTTATATATTTTCCAAAGTGAACACGGGTGATTGGGGTGGGAGCCAGTGTGGTGTAGTGGTTAAGAGCGGTAGACTCGTAATCTGGTGAACCGGTTTCGCGTCTCCGCTCCTCCACATGCAGCTGTTGGGTGACCTTGGGCTAGTCACACTTCTCTGAAGTCTCTCAGTCTCACTCACCTGGGGGGAAGAAGGGAAAGGAGATTGTTGGCCGCTTTGAGACTCCTTAGGCTAGTGATAAAGCGGGATATCAAATCCAAACTCTTCTTCTTCTTTTTCTTTTTGCATGCCCAAATCATATTGCACCATTAGTCAGATCTGGAACTCCCTGAAGTCCCATTATTCTGTGGAGTCAAGTGCCCAAGAAACATTACAATCAAAGTGATTTTGGTAAAGGATGTTGAATAATTTTTTTTTAACTGCCTCTGTTTTTCACATGAATCTATGCTGTTTTTCCACCACCACCCCTTTCCCCAGTGCAGAGATAGATCTCTCTCCCAATGAGAATTGGCTGTGGCCCCCCAAATCTGTCTGTGTGGGAAGGAAGCCCACACCCACCATCAACTCTTGGAGTAACAGGATACTTGTTAGGGAGTCATGTTTTCCCACTCCAGTCTTTCCTCTTGAGTGTAGAGAAATATTGTGGCCAGCGCATACCCCTAATAGTCAGTATACTATCCAATTGCTTGCTCAGGAAAAAAAAAAAAAACTTTCAACTTATTAGGCTATCACTATATTCCAGCCATTCTGCAATACTCTGCCAGTCCCTTAGGCACACCCACCATAAAATTTCTGTTTTTGCCTGCCCATGGGTGAAGATGGGACACACTCATAATAGATAGGCCATCCTCAGGAACATTGATCCCCAATTTTCTTTGGTTCAGGATACCAAGAGGTAATTATTATAAGGTAATTATTGTTAAAGCACCCTGGACCACTGGCCACAGCTCTTGTTGACCTTCCCACCCTTTCTCTGTGTCTCCCAGTTGTGTTCCAGGCTCTCCTTACAGCTCTTATTCATGTCCACTAAAAAGGAGCATGGAATGAATGCTGGAAGGGGACTAATGCCCCGAAGGATGATGATGATGATGATGATGATGATGATGATAATGATAATAATAATAATAATGATGATAATAATAATAATAATACCCTGCCCATCTAGCTGGGTTTCTCCAGCCACTCTGGGCTGCTTAAAGCACATAAGAAATTGTAAAACATTAGACATTAAAATTTTCCTGATACAAGGTTGCCTTCAGATGTCTTCAAAAAGTCAAATAGTTGTTTATTTCCTTGACATCTGGTGGGAGGGCGTTCCACAGGGCGGGTGCCACTACCGAGAAGGCCCTCTGCCTGGTTCCCTGTAACCTCACTTCTTGCAGTGAGGGAACCACCAGAAGGCACTCGGGGCAAAATGCTAAACCACTGGTTAGTGTTATATGCAAATGCAGCCACTGAGCTGGACCATTGGTCCGTATCAGTAGTGGATGGGATGGTGCCAGTGCTCACCTGACCTCCTGGCAGTGGAGTTGTTGCTGCTTACTGGTAAGCAGAATGGGGGATGTGAGATAGCAGGGAGGTGGTTGCTGATCCATATAGTCCAGTATTGTCTACTCTGGCTGGCAGTGGCTCCCAGGATCCCAATGGCCTGCTGAGTATTTTAACTAGAAATACTATAGATTGAACCTTGGATCTTCTGCATGCAAAGCATGCACTTTACCACAGAGCCATGTCTTCCCAGTGGGATATATGCTCTGTGTTGGCATTGGTATGCTAAACAAGGATTACAGGACTGGAAAAGGCAGGAGTTCCCCCTCCACCAGCTTAACAGTACAATTGTTCAGCAGACCACACTTCTTCCTGCTCACATAATAGCTACCTGTAAGTCTACACCTGTGAATAGGTATGCAACAAGTGCCAAATGAAGTCAAAGGCTATAATGACTGGCGTGCACTAGATTCACTTCTCATTTCAAATTTGCCATGTGGATGCACCCAGATGGTGGGGAGATTAGCCCAACAAACTTATGAGGGTTTGAGGTGTAATGAGAAAAGGTACAGGAGGATGAATTTCACTACAATCCATTCTTTATCCTTACCCTTGTTTTTAACCCTGACTAGTCTGTCCACACATTTCAAAACAGATGTAAACTGACCCAGGCACATGTTACCACTACCTGACCTGTCTGATTGAGATGAGGCTCCATTAGAATCAGGGGTGATGTTATAATGGATCAAGCAAGCCAAGATGGTTGGTACAACCATCGGAAAGCAGTTGCGCCATGGGTCAAGATTTAATTGAGGGAGAGAAAATTATTTCAAGTGGGCCTAGGCATTGAGCTATGGTGTTAAGGTTGTGCTCTCCTTAGCTTTAATTGTTCTTATGTGAAGAAATGAATTGAATTATGAGTCCTGGGGGAAATGTAAACTTCTAGACCAAAAAACATTTCACATCTCTTTACAAGACTCTTCCCACCCTCCCCCAATGTAAACTTCCTCTTCTTTCTGCTCCCTACTCTTGTGACAGTTGTCTTTTTTCATTATACCATGTTGGGGGAAGGGGATATTTCTGGAAGCAATGATTTGTCGTCTTGTTGCTTTTCTTGGTGACACAAATAAGATAATAAAATAACTATTTTCTATGCTGACTTGTAATAGTTGCAAACTTTGACTTGTTGCTTTTTGTGTGTGCAGATCATCACGCAGTTTAAGTCAAAAGAGACAAGGAAGAGTTCCTTCAGTTCAGCTGAGCTCAGCTCTGTGACACTACACTTTGGGAGGTGCTTGTGATAGCTTTGGATAATGTACAGTGCAACTTTTAAAAGCTGTGCCACTCTGGAAACTAATATTAGCATTGTATGCAGGAGGGTAAGTGAAGTATTATTCGCCCCATCCTGAAGGGAAAAAAAAATCATTGCCAGAAAGAAGAAAAGGAGAAGCAACACAACTGTACAATACTAATTTATACTTTTGTTTCCAAATCTCTCTGATTTCCATTCTAGCCAATGAATATTCATTTTGAATAACTCTTTTGTTTGAAACTATGTGACACTGCCTTTCCCAAAATAAACTGTGGCCATCTTTTCTGATGCTAAAGAAGGAAGTGTTTTCAGTCTTAATGGGCAGACATCAAACTAGGAAAATATCAGAGGACGCCTTCATGCAAGAGACAGAGACGCAACTGTGTTTGAACTGAAACCAGTTTCAAAACAAGTTTTGAGCACAGTATGTGAAAAACAATGTTAGCGTTCACAGTGCAGATCATTGAGCGAGCAGTGGGTTGTATCCCTTGTTGGTCCTACTCAGAGAAGACCCATTGAAATTAATGAACTTAAGTTAGTCATCTAGACTCATTTCAGCGAGTCTACTCTGAGTAATATTAGCATTGGATACAACCCAGTGTTCAAAACACACATGAAGCCTGATCCAAAGCCTGATCTAGCCCTGCTCTGTTGAATGTGCCTTGCCTGCAGGTGAGTGTTCAGAGGATTGCAGCCTTGGAAAGAAGCATTTATTACTACATTAGAACTAGGCTTGTAGAAGCACAATTTCAGCACATCCAGAAAGAAGATGTATGCTTGCTATAGGCAGCAATGCACATCCCTCTATGTATATAAGACCAATTAAAATCCCATGCAATCTTTCAAGTGCACAACAGCTCACCTACCCATGAAGGCTTCCAGCTATGGAAGTCCAACAGAATTCATCATCAATAAGTCTTTCAGTATTTTGTTCCTGCCATCAAGTTTTGAAACAGCCACATTGCATGGAAAAGCATTTAATTGATATTATATGCAAAGAAGCTCATTTGCTTCCCTCCATTTCCAAACCATTGTTGGTAGACCCCTGAAGAGTATTGTGTGTTTTATGAGATAAATATGTTTGACTCTGATTTGGTAGAAGTGTTTCCACTTTATCTGCTGTCTTTTCCTCTCTATTCTGATCTCAGAAAAGAACTGACCTCCTCAGCATTGAATAAAACACATGGGGCACCTGTGGAGTTCAAGCCTGGGTTGTGTGTCTGGAGGTCCTGGGCTGTCCAGAGAACAAGACCCACTTCTCAGCCTTGCTGATATGGTCCAAAGGAAAACAGAACACAATGTTTGGCTACATGAGTTGCCAGAAGGAGGTGTACAAGACATCATCCTACCATATTAGGGACTTCGCTGTGGATTTGTGTCGGGTTTACTCCTTAGCCCTTTCTTCTCCCCAAGATGTCCTGCAAGACAGTGGGTACAGAGTTTCCCTTGAGGTTTACTCCAGAAACACATCTCTCATGGATGAACATAGCTGCAGGGCAATGGAGGTTTGGGATAAGAGCATTTCTTCACCTAGATGGGCTACCTTCCCATCTGCCTCTCACTTCCCTCTACAGCCCGTACAGAAACCATCTACTTGACCACTGAGTCCACTATTGGTCTCATCCAGTCAATCTGCTGGAGCCTGTCTTTACAGGCAGGGGAAGTCCCTAACTCACTGAGGGTTTGAGACCCATTAGCTACCCTCACCTGGTTTAGCCGGCCAGTCAAAGCCATTCCCAGGGTGTGGCCACTGTCACATGCTGACAGCTTCTAGGAGCCACAAGTGAAAGCTGAGTGCAGGGTGGAGAGCAAAGATGGACAAACTACCCCAGAAGCAGCATGACATGTTCCCCATCAGAGATACTATCCCTCCTATAACACTCCATACACTCCATGCATGATGTTGACAGACCAAAAATTACAGTAAAACCTTAAACAAAATCTACACCAAATGTGCAGATTCACTATTATAATAATATGACATCTACATTTCCCCCCCTACGAGACTGATAAAACTTTTAAAACTAAACAGAATACAAGTTAAGAATCCTGATAAATCATTTTTCTCTTAAGTACATGTATATTCCATATTATGATATGAAATACGTTCATGAACTGAATTAATGTTCATAAGAGCAGTGACGCCAGCAGCAGCACACAAGTATAACCAAGAAGACCTGTTTAACCTATGCAAATTTCCCCACAATTGCAGCAATATAATTACCCTAGTTTAAGTTACTGATTATTATGCTTAAATATTTCGCTTCATTTGGGCCAGCATAAGAAATTGGAATGCAGGTTCACATACTTTGCCACCAGAAGCTTATACACACGTTATGTTTTGTTCCATTTCCACATGACTTGCCTCCATAAATAGCTTTCCGTTTTTCTCATGAGCTGCAGGGTAGTCCTGCACCAGGTGTTTTAATGTGAAATTAAGATTTGTTGCCCAAGGTAGAGTGAGTGGCAAAGTGACATGGTGAATGACAAATGGAAAGTTATGTCGCTTAGTATGCAAAAACAGTGAGTGGGCAGGATTCAAAGAACTGTTTGCAGTAGTGCAAAGGTTAATGCTAGCACAAGGGGATTTTCTCCCTCTCTTCCATGCAAATGCCCCCTGCCCCACCCCGCCCCCCAATCTGCTTTGGAAGGTTAGGGAAAATCCCTGAACAGATTTAGGGGGTGCAGGAGGAGGTGGATAATGTCCTGTCATGCAAGGAGAATCCTTAGCGTTGTGTTGAATTCAACCTTCAAACTTGAAGCACCCAAGATCTGAATTCAATGCCTCTGTTGCTGAAATGCCCTCTTTTTCATAGCTAGCCATGGGTAGATGAAGTTGCTAGCTCTGTTTCCTAGAAAACAATCGGTTTCATTGCTTCTGGACATGGACAATATGATTCCATTTTATGGATGGGGAGTGGTTCTCTTCAGCTGGTTCTTGTGACAAATAATATCTACTTGCTCCCTATGTGTTAGGAAATGTAAGCAGTTTCCATTGCTTCCTAGCTAAGATGGGCGAAAGTCCTTTTTGTCTCTCAGGAGCTGCCTGATCCCTATGTGGAAAAAGAATCCATAAATACTTTTGGAAGTTGAAAATGCAATTTTGTAAAGACCATGCAGATTTGCATAAGTATACACATAGATGTGAAATACAAAGACCATATGTTGCATCTTTAATCTATTTTGTGCTTGAAAAGGCAGGGTTGGGCTGGATTTTAAGTGCTTCCTTACCACAAACCAGTAGATCTGATTCCCCCCTGTGAGAATTGTGGTCGGCAACTTTAAAAAGACTGGAATAGTTTGTTTGATTTCTGCTAAATTGCCCCATGTCCATGAGAAGTATAGAGAAGCAAGCAGTGTGCAAGTATAACAAAATATTGGGTTTCTTCTGGGATATGCAGCATTTCAAAAGTTAAGAGCGTGTTTGCATGGATAAATCCTATTTGTAAATCACTTCTTACAAATTTCTTAAATAACTGTGTATGAAATATCACTAGTCCCATACTTCAAGTAAATAACCCACCTTACATGATTCCAAGGTCCCACTACAACAGCAGACTATACTTCCAGGGCTAATGCAGGTATAACATAGCTATGGTCATCTGGTTCTATCATATGAAGAATATTCTAACCCATTTAGTCAGGGAGTCAGTGCTACTGAATTAAATAGAGCTTGCTTCCAGATAGACACAGGTACAACTGCAGTGGGCAGGCAGTAAGTGGCAGGGAAGCCAAATGCTCCTCCACGATACTATCCCCACCCCTGATGTCAGACATGTAGAACATCCCCAGGAAGTGGTTTGTTGTATGTACCTGACATTCACTATTCAAATAGTTTTGAAATCAGAATGATACTGGCTTTGGGGATTTAATGTCACATGCATTTTTTTAAACAACAACAACAACATTGCAAACAGAAGCTGCTAAAGGCCCTGGTTAGGTTCAGGACCATGGAGACCATGTTTGCCATTGTGCAAACAAATGCGACCCCTCAGGAGCTTCTATTTGCATTTCATTGGCGCCAGTGAGAGCTTCTCTCCTAAACCAAATAGCAAGTTAGAAGGGACAATTTTTGTGGACACTGTGGGAGGAGGTGAAAGGGCTGAACTCTACATTCCTCGGTCCTGATCCTAAATGGACCTCCAGCAGCTGCTTTTAAAAATAAACACAAAATATTACATCATAGCTTACCATTTGATATAGATTGGGCCTAAGAGAAGAACTGAGGTGTTCACACATTTCTTCACACACCAGAAAACATGAAAATGGTAAGTTAAGGCAGCTAGGTGGTTTAAGTAGTAAACATGTGGAGTCTCACATATTCTGCTCACTTCCAACTTAGTCTCCATGAACCACCCTTTCCAGTTGTCTTTCAGCCTCAAATCTCTTCTTCTGCAGAGTATTTCCCCAATGTGCTAGAGTTATGCTTAATAACTGCTAACCGAGCAGTTTGAAAGCATACCAGCACGAGTAGATAACTAGGTACCACTGCGGCGGGAAGGTAAACAGTGCTTCAACGCGCTCTGGCTTCCATCATGATGTCCCGTTGCACCAGAAGTGGTTTAGTCATGACCTGGAAAAGCTGTCTGCAGACAAACACCGGCTCCCTCAGACTGAAAATGGAGATGAGCGCCGCACTTCATAGTCAAATTAGACTGGGCTTAAGCATCCAGGGGTCCTTCACATTTACTACCTATGTTTAATTAGAATTTAAAAGCACCATTCCCTCCATTTCTGATGTTCAAGCACGAATACCTCTGCTAATGTAGTCAAAGTGACAACACACATGAACAAGAAGGAGGTATGAGCAGTCTTGGCGGAATCCTAAATTTTGTAGAGGTATAGAAATCTTGTGCATAAAAACTCTTAAGGCAGGGGAACACCAAAACAATTTGACTAGGACAGCAGGGGCAGACTTTGGTAATCTTTCATAATATGGTGTCCTGTGCAAATTTGGCACCTCCAAATAGATCTTCTCAATTATGCACCTTCTCAGTTTTGTGCCTTTTCAGCTCAGCACCCTGTGCAGGGAATTGCTCTCAATGCTCTAAATCCAGCTCTGAGGACAGGGCATGCTCAATAGCAATGGAATACTGACTGGGATGACAAAGCAAAACAAGGAGGAGGAGGAATGGAATGGGGTACCCTAAAGAAGGGTGTGGCTAACTGCCTAGCTGGAACAGTAAATGGGCACTCCCCACTGCAGCAGTTTGTTGTAAATCATAATCTATATCATAATTCTTAATTCCAGTATCCAACTTCTCATATCCACATTACTTATAATTTTAAAAATATTAGCTTTTTTGCAATTATAACAAAAAGAAACATTGCTACCCTACATGAATAATAAAAAATAATCCAGCACTCAGAAATATATTTTAAGTTGTCCATAGATCCAAATAGGTGTTCAAATTCAGAAAAGGTCTAAGAACTTCAGACCACTGAATAGTAGATGGTGAGAGTTAATCCATCCAGCCTTGAAGGATAAGTCTCTTTGCAACCATAAGGGTTTGCAGAGCTTATTTTAAGCTGCAGGGCACAATCCTATTCCTATGAATGTTTAACAATATTTGGTCCACTGTGGACATAAAAGTTTAAAATTGTTCAGCTTGACAACCAATATATCACAAACTTTACCTTAAGCTCCAGAGTGCAATCTTTTTGCACATTTTACCAATAGTAAAGTAACTGCTTAGGCTTTTAACACTCATTTGCAGACTTGCTGTGCTCTGCTTATAAAAGTTTATGTTTTAATTAATTCATTTCAAACTTAGCCAAAGTGCTGCAAAAGCTATGCATGTTTAGTCATAAATATTTTGGAAATATGCAAAGTTCTACATCCACAATTTTCTTTTTTAAAAAATAATTTTTATTAACAGGCCAATCACATCACATTATCCATATCACATTAATTCCAAATTATACAGCCAGATTTTAAATTTTGTTGAGAGTACCCATACATCAAGCTCCGCACGAGTCCAAAACAGGCATCACTTATCTTCCTGCTTTAATTAGTCAGTTCTATCCAGTTTGATCCCGATAGTCCTTTGTTACTTCCTTTCTCTTCTTGTTGTTATCTTATATTCCTTTCTTTGCGATCTCTGATGATTTTCACAAGCAGATCATAAACTGGTATCTCTGTGTGGGTTTTGTACTCTTCCAAAAATCATATCGGTCAGGGACGGACTCTGTTCAACGCTTCCATAAACAAAACTAATCTCTGGTCTGTCCTTTATTTTTCTCAGGCTTACCAAATAAATCAAATGAGTCAGGGGGCTCTGCCAGGTCAAACTTGCATTCCAACATTCCTTCTCATTCTAGCGATCCTGGTTCTCCTCCCCCTGCCCTTCTTTCTCCGGCAAGCCTGTCTTGGCGAGAAGCCATTTTTTAACTGCGTCATAAAAATTTTCCTCTTCTCACCATTCACCAGTCTTCTCTCCTTTTATAATCCATCCCACACAGTTCTTAAAATCCTGTTTATGCTTAATAAAAACACGATGATCTTGTTTCTATCTGGGGTGAAGGGTTATTAATATCACATCGTGCAAAGAAAAAAAGAGTTTTTTCCTCCACCCCCCCCCCCCTTCGTTCCAAACATGCAGTCCTACATCCACAATTTTCATGGTTCTGTCTATCAACAAGGATATGAAGAGTCATGAGATGGTGGCTTTTGTACCATAGAACTCTGGGTATGCGATGTTTATGATGCAATGGACAAGGAAGTGAGATGTGACTATGGTATAATGTAACTCATGGTAGATCATCTGGTGGGGTCCATCTAAGAAACCAGGTAAAAGAGAAGATTCCTGGGTTTGCACCATGGTGACAGTATACAGCACTGACTATGTCCCATTGCTCTGTCCCAGTTTCTGCCAACCTAGCAGTTCAAAAACATGCCAGTGCAGGTAGATAAATAAGTACCAATGTGATGAGAAGGTAAACGGTGTTTCCGTGCACTCTGGTTTCTGTCCTGGTGTTCCGTTGCGCCAGAAGCGGTTTAGTCACGTTGGCCACATGACTCGGAAAGCTGTCTGTGGACAAATGCCGGCTCCCTCAGCCTGAAGCAAGATAAGTGCCGCAACCCCATAGTCGCCTTTGACTGGGCTTAACCATCCAGGTGTCCTTTACCTTTATGTAGTAGTGTACTCTGTGGTAGACACATAAATAAGCTGTGATTTGAGAACAGGTTTTTTGGTGGGGTTCTAAGCCTCATGGCTCTAAGTAAGCGCCGAGGGCCTTCTGGCGGTTCCCTTGCTGCGAGAAGCCAAGTTACAGGGAACCAGGCAGAGGGCCTTCTAGGTAGTGGCACCTGCCCTGTGGAACGCCCTCCCACTAGATGTCAAAGAGAAAAAAAACTACCAAACTTTTAGAAGACATCTGAAGGCAGCCCTGTTTAGGGAAGCTTTTAATGTTTAATAGGTTATTGTATTTTAGTGTTCTGTTGGAAGCCGCCCAGAGTGGCTGGGGAAACCCAGCCAGATGGGCGGGGTATAAATAATAAATTATTATTATTAGGATTGCTGTAGAGTCAAGTTCTCCTAAATTTACCTGCTGAGTTAATGCTATTTGAATGCTGGTAATCAGTAATTCCTCCACAACAACCGCAACAGGGGATCCGTCCATGATCTACCACTGCCACAAAAACGTCCTCCTGAAAAACGTTTGAAATGATCCTTAGGTTTTATTTTATTTTATTTTATTTTATTTTATTTTATTTTATTTTATTATTTTGTGATCCTACATTCCTCCCCGCGCTCCAATTTTCCTTTCCTCCCCGATCTATCCTTGCTGCTGAAGCTACTTCAGAAATGATCCACACAGGCTGGCAGGCTCCTTAACCAGAATTATTTAACTGTGGCAGCCGCCCTCTGGCCGTTCTCTCTCCACACCGCTGGAGGAAAAGGAGAACCCAGCCCGGGACGAGGCAGTCGGGACACAGGGACCCCCTCCGCCCGAGGAAGGGGATGCACCTTGCTCCTTAGCCGGCAGGGGACGTCATTGCCACGCAAGGCGCGCCCTCGCCCACAAGCCTCCTCGGGGAGAAAGTCGCAGGTCGCGCTCGCCTGAGCCCTCTCCGAAGGGGCGGGAGCTGCGCGCGCGAGGAAGCGACGCCTCCCCCTCAGCTGCTCAGCGGAAAAAGGGGGTGGGGAGAGGGGTTGGCAGTTCCCAAAAAGCAGCGAGTGCTACCCCCACCTTCAAGGAAAACCTCAGTGTCTTTTTAAAGTGCAAACAAAGTCTGGATTTTATTATTGCTACTACAGTACTACTATTATTAGCTCTATCCTATTCACACGACCAGCTATCACTTGTTGGAAGTTCCTACTTCCCCCCGAAAGCCCCTCCTCCACCTCTCTCTCTGGCATCAGCGTAGCCAGGATTTATTTTAGGGGGAGGCATGCTTTATGTTAGGGGGCAGAAGCGAGATATCTGTGACACAATTGGTCAGTTTGTTAAGTATTTTTATTTATTTATTTGGTTTAGGGGGACAGCTGCCCCCTGGCTGCTCCCATGCTCTTAGGCCTCCTCTTCATTTTGTTTTGTTTTTTCTCCAGGGGTGCCGTTTAAGAGATGGGGTCCTTCGAAGCACGTCCCATCCCATTTAAAGAGAAGCCTCTCATCACCCCACTCCAGAAGAGAGCGAGGAACGCTGGCTAGGTTGGCGGAGAGATGCTGCGCTTTCCCCATGACAGCCACGTCCGGATGGGAGGGAAGGTTTGAAGGTAGCCCCCCGCGCCGTCTTGTGCACTCCTCTCTTTCCTCTCGGGTAGGAGGAGGGAGCTGAGGGGGTGAAAGTTTCAAAATGAGAAGAAACGCGCGTGGGAAAGGGTCTGCTTTCTCCGCGTTAAAGGCCCGCAGTTGGGACAGTGCTTGCGCGTTTTTCTTTCCGTTGAGAAGAGGGAAAGAGTAACAAAAGACTGAATGCAAACTGAAAATTCAGAGGCTTCCTTTAATTTTGTAAAAATAATCATATTGCATTGATATCCCCGCCTTTTTCTCCAAGGAGCTCAAAGTGGCACACGTGGTTTTCTCCCTCCTTATTTAATTGCCTCCCCCCCCCCAACAATCCTGTTGTGTTGAAAGGCAGGGCTGACCCAAAGTCAGCCAGTGAACTTCGGGGCCCAATGGGGATTTGAACCCTCGTCTGCTAAAGTCTGACCACATTTGCTCTCATATATAGAGTGCCCCCTGCTTCACTGCTCTTCCTTCCACAGGCCAACAACCCCTTGGCTGCAGCTATTAAACTATGTTTTATGCTCAGTCCCAGATTGCGTGCGATTGCGTGATAGGAATAATGCCATCCCTACGCGACCACAAACTCTTCACATATCTAGCAGGGCAAAGGTAACCAATATGCTGCCATCCCCCGACACTGTTGGCCACCATTCCTGACCACTGGCCATCATAATCAGGATGGGGGGGGGACGCATCATCACATTGGACTAGCCCTGGTTTCGGGCGTGTGGTCCAGGCAGCATCAAGTCATTAAGCTGTGTTGCCACAGCAGTTTGTAGTCCACTACAAACGCAGGCGAACTTTCACAGCGAAAGCCTGCAGCTGCCTCGCAGTCAAGGCCTCCTATTAAAGACTGATGTTGCCCATCTCTCTCTGCAGCCCCACGGCTTTTACAGAGAAACCTTCCCGGAGTAGCAGCCCGAGCTTGCGTTGCCTACTACAACCTAGTCCCAAAGGCAGCGCTTCCTCCCGCCGACCGCTGCTAATTGGGAAGGGGGGAAAGAGAGGAAAGGCCTTCTTTTCCTTCTCGCCCCGCAGCACAACGAGGCTCCTAAGACGCAGGATCTTCTCGCAAGCGCCTGTGAATAGGCAGCTCTTCGGTGCGTGGGCGTGTTTACTCTCCCCCTCCCTCCTTCCCTCCCACGGCTCATTCACTCGGAGCTGGCACGCTTACGCTGCTTCTCGAGCCCTTCTCCGATTGGCTCTTCACCCCAGGGGCCTGGAGGAGGAAAATAAAGCGTCACGGCCAAACCGGCGCTGATTGGCCAGGCTCTTCTCACATCACAGGCTTTCGGAATAGCCCTGCAGCTGTTGCTGGAACGTCAGTACCTGTGACGTTCTATCTGCTCCATTCCTATTATTGCTCCTCCAGCTGCTGCCGCCGCTGCTGTTTTCGCTCACCCCCCCCTCCGCGCCTCTCTTTAGCCTTCATATTCCTGCGAGAAACGTGACAGCCACCTCTTCGACCATGCACGAGTCCTCGGCCACCAATCCTGCTCTGTCATGCCTCTAAAGTCCTACGCACCAAATATATAAAGAGGAATCGAATCTGCGCAGGTGGAGTCTCTGGGAAATCGCGCTTTACCCCTAGATTGCTCAGATGTCAGATTATTCTGTGGTCACGCACTGAAGAATTAAACCGCTGGGAGAGAGAGAGAGAGAAAGAAAGAGAAGAGTGAGTTTATATATATATATAAGTGAGTTTATATATATTTATATATCTATTCCCCATTACCCATTGTGCATGCATGATCAAACGCAAACTTTTTTTTCCAGGGACATTCACAACTGCGTAGCTAACCCTCGTTTAACGACCTTTTAGGTTTTTCCAGTAGAAAAAAGAGAGTCTAGCAGCAATAAAAGGGACTGGTTCTCCAAGCAGACAACCTTTGCATTATATCGTGTGTATTTTGCTGTGTGTGCTGTAGAATCCACGGGAAGGAGAATCTGCTCCTTCCCCCGCGCGCGGCTTGTGCGCAGTTCCATCTCATAGCTGGAGCGGAAGGCGATGGTTCTGCCATTGGGCTGTTAATCCACGGCGCACTGGGGAGCTACTTTCAGAGAATAAAAACAAGAGGGGAGTAGGTGACAACATTTTGGATTAGGCCAACTTCTTCCTGTGAAATGACGTGCTAGCTGCACAGCACTACGGATCTGGCCAAGTGGAAGGTGGTCTAATAAAAAGCTGGCACCGCTATTTTGCACTTACTCCTGTCCTTCGCAGCAACAGGTGGTGGTGAACTCTGGATTTCTTCCTAGCCAGTTCCTGCAGGCATTTTATTATTTCCAGCTGCAAATCACGGCTTTCTTTGCCCAGGATTATTGCTTCGGGTATATCCAGAATCCAGTCCCAAAACGTCTTGACCTCCCCAATCTTAAAAGCGTCCCCCCCCACTCCACCGGGGTATTTTTAAGGACAGTACTTGGAACGGGGGTTCTGATTGCCAGGCGCACCTGCATTCTACCTTTTATTCCGAGCGGGGGAATAATGTCTGGGCCGGGGTGTCCCCCGCCACTCCAGCTTTCTTTAAACGCCGCCTGAGAAGCTGTTTCCCACTTTGTCCCGTGCTTTACAAATAGCTTCAAAAACCAGAAGGCATCGCTGCTTCACTAGCCTGGTGCAGTTGGATCATTCTCAGGTCCCCCGGGCGCTGTAAAATACTGAGTACGCCGTGTTCAGATGCCTGTGACCCCCCCCCCTTTGGCAGTTTCTTTTGTTCCATGAACATCCACGGGAATCTTGCCGCTTAAGGTGCACAGCGCAGCCATGCAGTGTCGCCTCCTACTCCTTTCCGGACTGCTCTCCTGACAATTCAATAGAGAGAAAGGCGGCGGGGGCGCTCTCTGTAGAGTAAGCGCTTTGACAACTGAACGCAGTTAAAACAGAGCCAGATCTCAGGATCTCTAGATACCCACAGAGCTGTTTTCAAAATGTTTTTTTTGAAAAAGGAACCACCCTTTCTCAGAGACCCCAGGCTGGCTATTTATGAGTGCGAAACGTCCCCGGCTCGGCAATGGATTCCATCCCTGGGTGAAAATGTAACCTACCCCTCCCTCTCGGCCTCCCTCCCGTTTCAGCTCGACACAATCGCAAAGCACAGACTCAGCAGGGAGAGCCAGAGAATGTTCCACATGCAGGCTGACATAACTCCCACCCCCTGTTCCTGATCGAACGCCCGCGGGTCCCTAGTTGACTTGATTTTTTTAAAAAATAAAAATAAAAATTGCAGCCCTCTCGCCTACAGAGCCGCCCACGCCAAACCCTCAGTGTGCCACTTTTTTTTTTTTTTTGCCAGCTCCCTCCAGGATGTTCCAGCAGGATCCAGATCCTTCCAACTTTCACCTTTCTTCCCTTTCCAGAAAGGAGAGGATTTGTTTGGCACGGGGGAGGAGGAAGCGGCTCTAGAAAAGCGGCTGGGGAAAGCATAGGGACCAGCTGTTTATGCAAATATGAAGGGGCGTGTCTGGAAAGGCCTGGGCGAAGGGGGGGTTAGGGAGGGAAGGAGAAGAAGTGTCCCTATGCAGATGAGAGGGGCGTGGGCAAGCGGAGGGTGGCTCGGATCCCCGGAAGAGCGAGAAAGCCCATATAAAAAAACTACAGAGGACATTCCCAAGCAGAACCAGCAAAAGCTCTAGAGGCGACCTAAGGCTGCGCAGGGCGAGCGGGAGCAGCTCCGGGGAAAGCTCGACGCCTGCTAGCTGGGCGGAAGAACCGGGCAGGATTCCGGAGGAAAGCTTTGCACCAGGCGGCTCCAGTGGCGCAAGGGGTGCAGGCTGCCTGCCCTCGCCATCCTTCGCTGCTATCCGTCAGGAGGGCAGCTCGATCACACGCGCGCGCGCCACACGGCAGGTGATCAGGAGCAAGTCCCCAGGTGTGTATACTGGAGCGGGACGGTGACAACACACTTAAAACTGCATCCTGTTCCTCCGAAACGCTGAGTCCACTCCGGGAGTCGTGGCTTCACTTGAAAGCGCCGCTTAGCTCAGCCAAAGCCGCTTTCCGGGAAGGGAAGGGGGAGCAGGGAGCGCCGGAGAGCTGCTGAGATCCTCCAACCACTTCAGACCTGTCAAGAGGAAGGGGCTTGAAGATCCAGGGCCATAGCTACGGGGTGGGGGGGACTAGCCGGGTTTTTTTTGCCCCGGGTGAAGCCTCTAGAGGGGCGCCACTGAGACTCCCAGCGTATGTGTGCGTAAATACGCGCGCGGGGTGTGTGTGCCAAACTGGGTGAAATAAAGCTTACTTTCGCCCCTGTGAGGATCGCAGTCTTCGTCATAAGCTATAAATTCCTGATTTTTTGCTTGCCTTTTTTTTTTTAACCCCTCCCCCCGTCCCGCTAGGAGTGGAAGAAGAAGAAACTCCAGCAAAGGAGGCCTCTCTTTCTCTCCATCTATTTGATCCGCTCCAACTTGCAAACGGCGCTGGACCATGGCAGATGAGGAAAATATTCTCAGTAGCAGCACTAGCAGCAGCTCCGACGGCGCCGACGGCGACTGCCCTCGGCAGGCTATTGCCGAGCCGTGCCTGGGTTGTAGCGAGAGCAGCCGCTGTAACGTGCTCAGCTGGGAGCAAGTGCAGCGCCTGGACCGCATCCTGAGCGAGACCATCCCGATCCACGGCCGGGGCAACTTCCCCACGCTGGAGATGCAGCCGCGCCAGATCGTGAAGGTGGTGCGCAGCCGCCTGGAGGAGCAGCGCATCGGCGTGCGCGATGTGCGCCTCAACGGCTCGGCGGCCAGCCACGTCCTGCACCAGGACAGCGGCCTGGGCTACAAGGACTTGGACCTCATCTTCTGCGCCGACCTGAAGGGAGAAGCCGAGTTCCAGACGGTGAAAGACGTCGTCTTGGACTGCCTGTTGGATTTCTTGCCGGAAGGAGTTAACAAGGAGAAGATCACCCCGCTCACCCTCAAGGTAAATGGAAGGCGCTCGCAGTCCCCGGCCGGCTGGGAGAACCTCTTTTCTCGCTTCGCTTCTGCCTCTCCAAAATGGGCCGGCACAGAGCAGCGCAGGCGGACAGAATGGAGAAGGCGCAGCCTCTAGGACAAGCTAGCCCTTATTTTAGATTGCAGTACAGCTGAATACAAATTTTTAAAAAATAAATTTTTAAAGGGGGCAGAATACACCCCCCCCCATTGCTAAAACCCCAACCCCAGGATTATTCACGTACAGGTCCTCCCCTTAAAGCTTATTGAAACTTGGCATGGTTCCTTAGAGTGATTCCTAAGTCTCTATATGTGTGTACATGTGTACAGTATGTACAATGTGTATGTACAATATTGATAGGCAATTATCAATTAATTATTTTTTTCTTTGTAAATGCACCCTGAGCCAAACCGAAGTACTTGGATTTATGCTAACTTAGCTCCATTAATTTCTCATCAGGCTAAGCCATTTTAAATACAGTTACTTTCTTTGAATTGGTTTGTGGCTGGGACCGCTAGAGGGTCACGGTGCTCCTCTGTCTCCTTGCCCTGCAAAGGCTGGATTTGCTGTCAAAATACTCTCTTAATGCTGCTCTGCAACCTGTCTTAAGTATGTGAAGAGCCCAGCTTTTTCTTCCCAAAAAAATGCGCTTCACTTCACTGCTTTGTGTTTAAACACCTTTGCAACGCTGATTAATTAGCTTAATTAGCTATGGGGAACCCGGATTGCCTTGAATCAAGTAACTGTTTTAACCAATGGTGCAGTAAGGGCATTTTAGATGGTTTAAAGGACCCTACTCCCGTTCCCCTTCTTTAGATGGCAGTGTGGAATGAGCCAGCCCTGCTAAGTTTGGGGGCTGTCCTGCTCATTGTGTTGACATCCGCCCCAAGGCCCTGCCTTGGTGGCCCCACAAATGTTATTCTAGATCACAGCAGGGGAAGAATGGGTTGATTTCCCTCTCTATACCTGCTCTGGTTTTGTCTTGCCTTGTCTTGGGGGTGGGCAGGAGATTATGAAGGTTGAGATAATGTTGAAAGTTCCCAGAATATTGGTGCAAGTTTATTTTTAAGGGAAAGCTACTAGTGATTTTATAAGATACAATCTGATTATTATTCTCCTTTGCATGTATGCTACATTTTAACCGTCTGAAAGAGTCCTGTCCCCTTCACTATATCTCTGTGTGTGCATGTTTGTTTAGCGTGCATCAATTCAATCTCTTTGGAGGAAAAGCCTTAATAAAATCCTACAGAATATGTCCTTTGTGCAGGACCATGCTACAAGCACTCCCTCGCCCTTTGGTCCTATGCAACTGCAGGTCTGCAAAACCGCATGCTAAATCTGTCCACAGTGTCTCTTTCTTACGCCTGGGCTCTGTAAATTTGCTCTGCTGCAAGCTAGGGCA
Source organism: Podarcis muralis (assembly GCF_964188315.1). Classification (NCBI taxonomy): domain Eukaryota; kingdom Metazoa; phylum Chordata; class Lepidosauria; order Squamata; family Lacertidae; genus Podarcis; species Podarcis muralis. The sequence continues at coordinate 81,089,569 of NC_135657.1, forward strand.
GGGTGGAGCTGGGATCAAATGCAAATGCAGACTCTAAAGAGGAGGTGCTTTTATTGGTTTTCTGATCTGCTCCTCCCTCCTCTCTCTCTCTCCCCAACCCCGTGTGTTTCAAATTGTAGGAAGCCTATGTGCAGAAAATGGTGAAAGTGTGCAATGATTCAGATCGGTGGAGTCTCATCTCCTTGTCCAACAACAGTGGGAAAAACGTGGAGCTGAAATTTGTGGACTCCCTGAGAAGGCAGTTTGAGTTCAGCGTAGATTCCTTTCAGATCAAGCTAGACTCTCTCCTCCTTTTTTACGAATGCTCAGAGAACCCGATGACTGAAACTTTTCACCCAACTATAATCGGGGAGAGTGTCTATGGGGATTTCCAAGAAGCTTTTGATCACCTTTGCAACAAGGTCATTGCTACCAGAAACCCGGAAGAGATCAGGGGAGGTGGTCTCCTGAAGTACTGCAACCTCCTCGTAAGGGGCTTCAGGGCAGCCTCGGAATCCGAGATCAAGTCTCTCCAGAGATACATGTGCTCCAGGTTTTTCATTGACTTCTCGGACATCGGGGAGCAGCAGCGGAAGTTGGAGTCGTACTTGCAGAACCACTTTGTGGGCTTGGAGGACCGCAAGTATGACTATCTCATGACCCTTCACAGTGTGGTGAATGAGAGCACCGTGTGCCTGATGGGACATGAGAGGAGACAGACTCTCAACCTTATCACCATGCTGGCCATCCGTGTGCTAGCTGACCAGAATATCATCCCCAATGTGGCCAACGTCACGTGCTACTACCAGCCAGCCCCGTATGTAGCAGATGCTAACTTTAGCAATTATTATATTGCCCAGGTTCAGCCAATGTTCCCGTGTCAGCAGCACACGTACTCGACTTGGTTGCCCTGTAATTAGCAGATTTAATAGGCTTGGTGGAGAGTTTGTTTTCTGTCAAGCAGATAAAGGGGGGGAAGGCAGAACTCCCCCCTCTTCTCCTTTTTTTCAAAACAAACAATGGGGTGTTTTTTTGTGTGTGATGGTGGTCTGCTCTGGCTTTTCAGCTTGAGGGAAGCTGTCGGTTCTTCAGTCTAATGAAACAGAGAGTGATTTAGAAAAAGAACCGAAAGACAAAAAACCTCATTGGATTCTCTACCCCAAAGCACAGAGGCCTGTCATGAAAAGCATTTAGGTCCCCTTGAAGGAAACCAGGGAGGAGGAATGCTTGATGACAATATGGGTTGGTGACGCCTGCTCCCATAGCTATGGCAGAGTGAAAGTTGGGAAGCCTTTATTTTTTAAATGAATCTGCAAAAAAAACAAAACAAAACAAAAGACAGGGGAGGAAATACGAGTGGGGAAGGGAAAGGAAATATGCGTTCAGGAATTTTAAGTTAGATTCATAACACAGAGATATGTTGGAATAAGAGATATTTTAGAATTACTGCCTTTGGGGCATGTATTAAGTGCTGTCAGTGGAATGAACCCATAGAATGTATAGCTTGCTTGAATAGAAAGCTTTAAGAGAACCAGCTTGCTCCAAAATGGGGAAAAAAGAAAAAAAAGCAGTTGTAGGTGGGTACAGTTATTTTTTTAAAGAGAGAAACGGGGGGGGGGGGAGATTATGACAAATTTCATCATTTCCAGCTGTGTGTGTGCTTCACATTTTGTAAAAAAAAAATGTGGAAAAGCCAGAAAACCAGCTGTAGCAAGCATCATATGCTTCAGGACCAAAGATTTCTCAGATAAGTTATCCAAGCAAGTAGAAAGCAGAGTAGACTATTAAAAAAAAAGAAAAAAAAAGAGGAAAGATAAGATATTACTATATTTGTACATGCTAATGTTAAACAAAAGTGCCTGATACCTTTAGAAAATTTGAAGTGAGAAAAATATAGTTTTGTGGTTTAAACTTGCATTTTGTTTTTATCAGGGACACAAGAAACAAACAAACAAACAAAAAAGCTTGTGAATAAATGGTGGAGGAAATGCCTATTTTTTTCACTGGCAAATACCTATATAAAGTTTCTATTGTTGGCGTGATGTTATCATAGGTACATGTGTGTATGTGTGTATATTGTGTGTGTGTGCGTGTGTGCGCGCATGTGTATGTATGTATACATGCATACACACATATTTTCAATATGGTCTGGGAAAATGTAGCAATTTTAAGGAATGTTTTAAATAAAATACAGTGTGTTTTCCAGTCTGCAACAGGATTATCATAATGCTGTGGGCACTTTGCAGAGAGTTATCCTGCACCAGAAAATCTGAATAAACAAACTATTCATAAGCAAGATGGGATTCAAAGGATGCATTTGGTCGCAAGAACATAAACAAATCCATTGGGTTACTTGTGAGCCATACTAGTTTCAAACATTTCACCCACTGATCCTTTTGTCCCCTGTTTTGTACTGTAATATGGTTTTGACAGTTAATTCACTAGTACCATGATTGCATGCCTCTCTGATGTACAGACAACCATCGGAATGTGGCTCAAATGGATAGCTCCCTTGACAGCTAAAGAATATTGTATTTGAATAATAATTATTGACATTTAAAAAGAGCAAGCAGAATGCACTGTGCATTCCAGGACCACTAAAAGTTAGTAAATGTGAAATTGAACCATTATGAAGACTGTTGCATGGATTTTGGAAATCTATATTTTATATTACACACACACACATTTTTATGCAAGTATTAAACAACTTTGGTTGTCATACTGCGTTTTCCAGTTTAGTACTGTACCTTATTTAAAATGATTAATCTTTTGCATTGGGACAAATAATTTAATTTCCTTTCTCTCAAGAGACTTAGGGGAATGCTGGGAAATCATTTTACTGGGAGGGTTTTTATACCCTCACCACTGTAGTGATGATTATACAAAAGAATTTAACCATTTCTTCTTTTTTTCATCCAGCCACTTTTTTTTTAAAATTAAAGCAAACAAAATCTAACTTAACACCTCAGTCACAATCAAACACAGCGTTAAGTGCTCTTACGTCCGGAAACGTAAAAATCTTTGGGTTCCAGTGCTCCAAATCTGTGTTGGATTGCGGCCTACACCTTGTTTTATTAATGCTAAGAAAGGAAGCCAAGGTTACAGTTTGGGAGAGGAAACTGAACTAAGCCACCCACCACTGCGGAATCAAAGGGAGAGAAATACACGCTGCACGGGGAAATGTTCAAGCAACATAAAATATTTAAAGGGGAGGGATTAGTAAACTGCTAACCAGGCAATTTAGCATCCCATTGTCCTAACAAAGCTACTGGCAATACATTTGTCCCTTCCCCCATTATCCATTACTGAAGCTTTTCTATTCTTAACCATCCCTTTGTGTCTGAAGGTCAGTTTAACAGGACCCCAGCTTGTTTACTCAAGTCTCTTCCTTGTGAATTCTGCAGGAAATGTAAAATTAATTTCCATCTTGGCAGTCGGTCCCCCAGTCGTCACTTTTTGCTCGTCTGTTCACTACCCACAGCCTGCTTAGAAAATCGCAAACCTCACCCTCATAGCAAATACACATCTAGTCAGTGCTCAGTTGCGAAAATGAAATGTCCTCTTTCCATTGGCCCAGCGAATCAGCAGGGAGATGTGCTTTGTCAAAATTAGAGTCTAGCCTGTTGTTGCTCAGAGGGGATTTCTGAGGGAAGCTGAGCAGAAGGCTGGAGCAAGAGGATCAGCTGGTAATGTGGTATGTCCTTTCCTACCACAGCTATTTTGCTGCAAATAAATGAGTCATCCACTATTGAAAAGGGTTTGGGGTATCTGGCAGTGCTTCAGCCACAAAATGCTGATAATACAGTATAGACATTTTTTCCCCTTTGGAGCAGCCTTTCCCCTCTTTTAAGAAAACCAAACACGGCTATTGTTAGTCTGAGGATTACAGGGTCACTGTCTCTCTTCTCCTCCCCCTTCCCTCTCGTAGTTCAGGTAGATGCATCTCATGGCAAGCAGCAAATGGTTGCCTTGCATCACATGCCCCACAAACTCTGTTCACTAGGTGAAATAGCTCTCTCTCTCTCTCTTTTTCTCTCTGCTTTAAGGAGCCAGCAATCTTCAGCCACTAACAGGGCTTTGTTGCATCTGGCTGGCAGTGGTGGTTGTTTTTAAACCGTCTGGTGATAGTGATGAGAAGGTGCTTTGACTCTAGGTCAAAACTAAAATAACAGCATATTTTCAGAACGTGTTGGCTTCTGTGATTTGCAGACCTAGTCCTTCATATGGCCAAACAGCATCCCCCCCCCCGATCCTTCTCCAATTTTATTAAACTAGCACATTCATAAGAAGAAAATGTTTGTTACTCTTAGGATCTAGTCCTTCTATTCATTCAGCAAAAGCTTCAAATGCATTTTAAAGAAACTAGGTTTTAAGCAACTAGCTTAAGATGTTGTCTTAATTACAGTCCTATGGTTTGTGTTACTGTTGGGTTAAATGTGAATCAAAGAGGAACTAAACCTCTTCTGATATGTCATTGGGAGATGAGGGCAAAGACATCAGATTCTTTTTGAAGAACTAGTAGAATCCGCAGTTTGTTATCGTTCGTTATTGTGAAAATTCAGTTGTCCGTGTCTGCTATGTGGACCTCAGGTGATTGCATATCACTTTTATCCTTATGTAAATATCACTCTCATTTATCCAAACATTTCATTCTCAGTCCTGGGTCATTCAGTTCAGATAAATTGAATCATACTGTGTATATATAATCCACAATATGCAAAAACAAAACAAGAAAAAAATGGGGAGGGGGGAATAAAATGGAAGCAGGATTCATATTTTCATAACTTTTTTTATTTAAATGCTTTAAGACTTGTTTGCTGCTATGTATTGCACAAAGTTTCATGCACAGCTTATAAATGCCTGTTGTAAGTGCTTTATATGTGAGTTGTATTATATTGAAGACTCATCCATTCTGAGAAAGCTTTAAATAGTTTGTGGAAAGAAAAACGTGTAAAGAAAAATGAAAATGAGATGGAGAGAAATATATCTATCTAATGACATATTAAGCACTTTTTGGTTTTTTTCCCCTTGGTTTTTTTGTGTGTGTATTGCTTTCTGATTTCCACTGCGATGACAAAAATCCAAAATCCATGTACAGGTGTTGTTGTTTTTTTGGGTTTGCTTTCTTAGCAAGCCGTGATTATACCTAGTTAAACATCAGAAAGGCCTGCAGACTTCAGGACTGGTTGAACGTGGCACCACAAACTCTTGCAGTCTGTGGGAAGTCAAGTGATGCTGAATTTGTTCTCCTGTGGCATTCCGCACAACTTTAGTCTTCAGCGAGACATTCTGCTGCATCAAACCGCTCCCCTTGGACTGTTCCTTTAGGAACTTTTTGACTCTGGGTTCTGTTGGAGGCTGAAACAAAAAGTGGATGGGAAACAGACACTTCTAACCAAGTAAAGCATTTGCTCCAGTGCTAGCGGGAACAGATTGTGAATTTTGTTTACAGCATCCAATATTTGGATTTTTTTGTAAATAAAAATGATGTTATTTTTTCTATTTATCTGTGTCTGGTGTTTTCAGTTCCTCAGATAATTTCCGCCTTTTTTGTAATTAATGTGGCTTGACCTCCATTGGAAAGAGCAATGGTAGCTCATTTCTGAAAAGCCGCTTTTTCATTGGGGACAGTATAAATTTGGGTTTCATCAGAAACAATTGAACCTTAGTTCCAGAACATTGGACAGGACACTGAGTAACATAAATATCAGAAGCATGAGAGTCCCAGTGGGCTATGAATCCTCATGAAACAGTTGGAAGTTTTAGAAATAACACTGTACTTCATATGCAATGCAATCCTATGTTTACACATTTATTCTCCTCCACTGTTATTTTCCTACCTTCATTCTGAGTATATTATTTATCCTTTACATCCATTAAAATGGAGAATCACTTCCATGATGCCAAGGATTTAAGGAAGGGAAGCATAATGATGTAATCCTGCATGCACTCTCCTGGGGTTAATTGCCACAATCTTACACAGGTCTACTCAGAAGTCAGCCGTCATGGACCTTTTTCCGCATGGGAGGGGGGAAGTAGGCTTCTGAACCCACCATCCGAGCAAAAGAGCTGCCCAGTCAATAACTTCAAAGAAAGCAGGCTGAAAAAGAAATAAGACCAGTGTTACTTACCATGAAATGCTTTATAAATCAGAAGCATTTTGAGTCGTAAGCTCTTCTTCAGGAAATTTTGCATTAGCGTTTCCATAGCAAAGCTCTCAGTCAAATAGTTTGGACAATTCCCTATAGAAAAGACTAGAATTGTGTTGGATGTATAAGGATTTACAAAATCAATGTTTTATAACACTCTTGGATTCCGCCCCACTCCTTTGCTTGAGGCTTCTGAAATAATTCCAAGTCTAGACACATAAAAAAGAGAGGTTTTCCAGTCCTCAAAAACACTTTGGCTCCTTCTGACATCACATTCACAGCTCAAGAGCTGCTGTAACATGGTTCCTCCCCAAACTGCCAAAAAAAGCCCAAGTCATAAAGAGTCCAAGTTGTGGCTTTTTCAATGTCTTCTGCACAATCTATATTTAAAACACTCATATACCACTTCAGCAATCATAGCTTCCCCCAAAGATTCATGGGAACTAGTTTGTTTACGGTGCTGGGAATTATAGATCTCTGGAGGAAACTACAGTTCCCAGCATTCTTTGGGGGAAGACATGTGCTCTAAATGTATGGTGCAGATGTGACCGTAGGCAACCAGAGGCATATCTAGGGTCCCTTGTGCCCTTGGCAAGGTGTTGCATCGAAATCTCCTACCCCCACACTTTTGATTTTGCTACGATAGCAGCAGCACATCACTGGTGCAAGGAACCCTAGGTAGACCTCTGGAGATATAGAAGAACATACAAAAGAGAAAATAAACCTAATTCATCCCATTTCCAAAGAGACAGTTGACATAGTGTGCTCAAACTGATGTGAACACCAGAGAGGCTAAAGCAACTGAAGGCTGTCAGAAGAGAAGAAGAAGAACAGGGTTATGGTGTTTCAAATGACATTTTCTTATCTCAGGTTGTACTGAGAAGACCCAAGGAAAGGTGTCACGTAAGTGAACTCTCAGTGGGTGGAGTGAAAGTGGATTCTGTCACATTAGCACAACAAACCCACTTTTCTTTTCTTTTTAAGCATCTGGAGTTTTTGCAGCAGTTTGGAAAGTGCCAGGGAAATGCATTGACAAGTGTGGAATGGACAGATGACTAATGAGAAGCCATCTAAACACCCCGTAAGCAAATCAGGAAGAATGCAGAACAAATGCTCACAGTCATCTAACAGCTCAGTAATGGCCGGATATAATCTAATGTCTGTGTAAGCTTTGTGCAAGCAAATCAGAATGAATGTTCAATAAGCAGGTCGTCTGGAGGGGCCAAATAACAGGGAGAGTTTGAGTCTGAAAAGAAGAGAGGGGGAGGGGGGATTACAGCAAGAATAATAGAGTTGGGCAGGCACAAAACGGGGGACAGCGCCCCCTTAGCACCCCCACAATACACATAAACATATTACATATTATTACATATTACTGGCAGGATCGATTCTGAGTTCTCCTACCACCTGGCAGGCTGTCCACCCACCTGTCAATCATCTGATGCCAGGTGAGGCATGTTTACTTTGTAGGGTGGCCTGAGTTCAAGTCATGCTGCAGACAAAAGATGTGCGTTGATTCAGGCTGAGCTTGAGGACCCTGCAGCGTGCAACTGGTGCATATTTCAAGCCCTGCTTTTGGCAGGGATCAGTTGTGCTGCAGTGTTTCAGATGGAGGAACTGATGGGGAACTTCATAGCCGAGTTGAACCCAGCAGGCTTGATGTCAGTGCCTACCAGCTGGTCAGCACTGTTAGCCAGCCTACTATCACACTTTAACCAGGTCTCTATCTCTCCGGCACCTGCTGTCACATGTGTGGTGCAGTGGGTGGGGTTTGAAGGAAACAGCATTGCGGGCTCAAATGTAACCCTGGCAGGCCTACTTAGGCCATTGAGCCAAAGGTTCCTATCCCTGTGATTGAGGCTAGCTACTGAAAAGTCACCACCACACATGCATTGCATGCCTCCAGCCAGCAGAGGGCAGGGGTTTTCCTACCAAACCCTAAACTCTATCCCAGGGTGTCCCAAACTTGGGTCTCCAGCTGTTGTTGGTCTACAACTCCCTTCATCCCTAGCTAGCATGACCAGTGGTCAGGAATTATGGGAAATGTAGTCCCCAAAAAGCTGGAGACCCCAATTTGGGAAACCCTGATCTACCCTCTATCCTCTTTCTCCCTCCTTCCCTCCTGCAAGAGGCAGCCGTGAAACCAGCTTTCACCATGTGGGCTTAGACTCTAAAGCAGCGGTTCTCAACCTGTGGGTCCCCAGATGTTGTTGGACTACAACTCCCATCATCCCTAGCCTTGCTAGCTAGGGGTGATGGGAGTTGTAGTTCAACAACATCTGGGGACCCACAGGTTGAGAAAGGCTGCTGTAAAGCCATACTTTCAAATTTTTTTAAAAAAAATCCAACAAGTTCCCTGTGTGTTTTATTTACCTTTTTAAAGCAATGCTAGTGATGTTTTAATGAGACAACAGGTGATGGAGGGGCAGGCTAGATCCAGCTTCCAAGCTATTAAATCTGCTATTAACCAACCCATTTTTCTTTAAATGCAAGCTTCCATACCAGCAATGACTGCAGATGTATAAGAGGTTATCCCTCACCCCACTTATTGGATTTTGTACAGTAACGGGGAATCCAGATTAAACACACACACACACACACACACACACACACACACACGGAGAATGGCCTGACATTCTGATGATAACAACATTACGTAGACACTGCAAAAGAACTTTTCTACCTGAGCAGCACTGATTCCACAATGAAATCTGATCTGTAAGCATCCTAACTTGTAAAGCAGTGAGCAGAGAGAGTTAGAATTTGATGCTAAAGAGTGTCCCTGAGAAAGAACAACTGTTAGAAATATATTGTGCCCAATAATGATAATTTAGACACCTCACTAATTTTCTTTTGCACCTGGAGGCTGCCTTCCTTTTTCAAACATTTAATACACAATTAAATTAATGTGAGCCATAATCTGCCTGTGTGATTACTGATTGCAGACAGGCTAAAGTCCTATGGTGCTACAGATATAGCTCACAAAAGTGATACAGAATTAGGCAACTATATTTTGCGCTCAAGCTAGAATTAATCATTTGTCTAGCAATTTATCTCTACATAGCAATCTCAGTCTTGAAAGATCTAGTTCCCTTAGCCAATTAGGAACCAATCTAAATTTAGCCAATCTAAACTGGAGGGTTCCTAGTTTTCTTTCTTTTCTTTTAAAAAAATAATGTTTATCATAGATCCATTCCTTGATCTTCTTAGAGACACCCTGGTTGCTGCAGGCTAATCCATTTCAGTAAAGGATGTTGTACAACTTAGCAGGGATTATTTAACTAAATGCCTGTAGAACTGAATAAAATAACTCAAATAACTGGATCTAGAAAGGCATTATCTGTTCTCAAAAAACCAAAAAAACCCTCCAAAAACGGAAAACTCCAGGATCCTTTTTTTAAAAAGGGGGAAAATGAGTTCTTTTGGCATTAAAAAATTGGGAAAGTTTTAAACTCAATTGTAAAAAAAAAAGTGTTTGGATGGAGAACAGGAAAGACAGCATGAGTCTGTAAAAATCTGGCAATGGGGCCATGAAAATTTGGCTGCAGATAAATGTTTGTGGCTTTCATCAAACAGTATCTAAATGGCATTAATAAATGAGAACTGTAACAGTACACAGCACACAAGTAAAAGTGCTCAATAAATATTTTTGCATATGTGAACATAGTTTTCAAATATGAAAGAAAGTAGAGGGGAAAAACACAGACAAAACCTTCATTCTATTGGTACAAATCTTTTATTAATTTCGGGGGTTTGGGAAACTCAGCCCCCTCAGTCCAGAAAGTATTTTCTGCATGCAGTTGGGATGTTGCATGCAGGGAACAGCTGTTCCTCATAGAATGCATTACGGGGTCCTACAGCATGCAGAAAACACACAGGCAGATCTGCTGGCCTGCCTTCTGCATGTCAAAAGCTCCAGAGTATCCTGCTTTGTGTGCACCATTAACACTGAATGTACACATCTACAGGTGGATCTACAGGGTGGATCTGCATATCCATGTCAGAGTAATCACTGCACACGTTACTAGCTTTGAGCAGGTGTTATGTATTCAGTGGTCTGTTTGCCTGAGCTTGAGTCTGGACCAAGGATTCTGAGCCCCTGTGTTCTGATTTGATACATGATATCCAATCACAGAACATTTCAGGATTTGGGCCTCTGCCATTGGCCCTTAAACTCCGAGTCATGATTCGCAGCTTGGAAGTTTAGACAGCCAATCATGTTGTGAGTGGGAGTGGCCCAGGCCTTCAGAAATGTATATAAGCAGTTGCTTTGCCCCTGTTGTTCAGTTATGTTAGTTCAATAAAGGTTCTTGCTAATAATAATAATAATAATAATAATAATATTTTATTTATATCATGCCCATCTGGCTGGGTTTCCCCAGTCACTCTGGGCGACTTATAACACTGTGTTTTGCTTTGTGGGAACCAACTTACACTTCAGTACCCTTCTGTTGACATGTGGATCAAGCTCTTTGGTCTTCTACAGCTGCTTCAGTATTAACAATGAGCCATTTATACCAGATCCACACTATACTTTTCAAACACTATTATACCACTTTTAACAGCTACGGCTTCCCCCAAAGAATCCAGGGAACTGTAGTTTGTTGAGGGTGCTGAGCATTCATATTCCATTCACAGGGCTATAATACCCAGAGTTCCCTGGGAAGGGGGATGTGGCCTCAGTGTAAACCATTGTGTATGGTCTTTCGGAGATCAGAATATTATTTGAAGCTGAAATTCAGGTTTACATGGGTGTTAGCCCCATTATACTCCATGGGACTTACTTGTAAGTAGACCTGCATAGAACTGCTGCATTAGACACTACATATAGAGTTCAGTTGGTTTTCCCCAACATAGTTCTTTAAATAATGGATGAAAGAGTTAATAAGGCATCATCCTGCCAAAAGCGTAATGCTTAAAATCCATTGGGAGAAAATTCCGCTCATGGTCACATAGGGCCAGACTCAATTAAGATTCAATTATGCACATAGGGCCAGATTCAATTAAGCTCTGGCAGGCTAGTGGAAGCCAGTGCAAGGGCTCCCACTAGCTTAATGGGGCTTCCTTCCTCTTGTTTACCTGTGTACCCCACTCCTCCCCCCAAATACACAATGGAGGGTGAGGAGAAGCCCCCCACTACAGCATGCAGGGGGGAGAAGAGGTGGGATCATTCCAGCTTGGCAAGTGGAAATATATACTGGGGAAAAGGCAGCAATTCATGTGTGCTGGTGGTCTTGCACACATAGTTTATTCAGGAATCAGCTGTCTGGTTAAAAAAAATATGTATTGCTTTAATAAAGATCCAGTTTTCCACTTAAAGACTTCAAGGAATGCTCTCGAAAACATTTTTTCCTGCTATGTGTAGGGCAAAAGATGGACCCAGAGCTGGGTAGATGTTTTATTTCAGAGCCTTCAGTTCTTCTTCACAATGAGAGGCATCATACATCTGTTTTCTTCTTTGTTTGTTTTTAAAAAGCCATGTTTTACCATTATGTGTACCTGTGTGCTCATACTAGACACCTACAGTCCCTGTCCCTTTCCTTTCATGGACTTATGATTGCTGGGTGATGATAGGATCACTTCCCCTGCACAAATGATCGGATCCTACTGAGGCCCTTCTTCATGTGCCTCCTCCTTGAGAGGTCCAGAGGGTGGCAACACGAGAAACGGCCTTCTCTACAATGGCTCCCCATCTGTGGAATGCTCTCCCCAAGGAAGTTCACCTGGCCCCTTCATTATACACCTTTAGATGCCAGGCAAAAGCATTCCTTTTTAACCAGGCCTTTGGTTGATCTGATTTACATCCTATGCCCTTTTAAAATGTGGGGTTTTTTTTTGGGGGGGGAGCCTATTGGGTTGTTGTTTTTCTTTTTATTATGTATTTTGTGGTTTTATATTGTGATTTTATTCTGTGAACCGCCCTGAGACCTCCGGGTATAGGGCGGTATATAAATTTGATAAATAAATAAACAAAAAATCACTCAATGAGGACGAATGTTGGATGATTCAGGAATACATCTTCAGACAGAGCATAGTTAAAGTACATAAAATCTTTCCCACAAGAGCTAGGGATGGTCAACCACATGGAAGACTCTAAAAAAAGACAAAATAATGGAGTTTAAAGCTATCTGTGGCCATTAGCCCAAGGCTGTGTTCTCTCTCCACTGTCGAGGGAAATGTGTCTCTGAATACCAGTCTACGAGGAGTATGTAGTGCTAAATTTAAGTCACTTTTCAGTATGCTTGTTGCTCTGGTGCAATATTGTTGCACGAGGGAAACACAAGATGGGTGTGCAATGGCTTGCACAACATGAATCAGCTGTTGCACGACAAACTTCCGCTAGCGCAATGAATGAGTAGCATTGCTTTGCTGTGCCATCTTTAAACTCTGTCTTCTCACTGAAAATATTGAACGTGGCCCCCGACATCGATAACTTCTGCTTACTTGGGCTGTGGGCAAGAGTTGTTGCGCAATGCGGCTTGCCGCTATCACCAAGCTTCTTTGTCTGTTTCCAATGGACACAATGTGGCCTCTCCCGCTTGATGGGGGGAGGGATTTTGAATTTAGCCCTCCTGTGAAATTGACCAATCAGGGAGGCTCAGGAGACTAGCCTAGTGGGGGTGGAGCTGTCCAGAGACTCCTGCAGGGACTTCATTCTGATCTACTTCCCAGGTATATATTAGTCCTGCCTTCTTGCCCTTTACCACAGTTGGATCTTTAGAGAGTCTGGCTCAGGTGTCAGATAAGGCATGGAGTAGGATTCTTAGTCTTGAATGGTGGTAGTGGAGGTTTATATGTATTTGCCTCCTCTTCCAAAAAGGGATATCCCATTAGAAGAAGAAGAGTTTGGATTTGATATCCCACTTTATCACTACCTTAAGGAGTCTCAAAGCAGCTAACAATCTCCTTCCCCTTCCTTCCCCTCAACAAACACTCTGTGAGGTGAGTGAGGCTGAGAGACTTCAGAGAAGTATGACTAGCTCAAAGTCACCCAGCAGCTGCATGTGGAGGAGTAGAGACGCGAACCCAGTTCCCCAGATTACGAGTCTACCACTCTTAACCACTACACCACACTGGCTCTCATTAAAGGGGAGTTGTTTTGTCCATATGGCCAGAGGGAGGTGAGGGGCCATAGCACTCCCCAAGGTGATGATTCTGATGGGCTGCTCCTATTTGATGTATGTCACAGGACAGTCCTATTCCAGAATCAACCCCCAGGTTAGCAGTCAGCAGGAGGCCTGACTGAATCTGGAAATACCCAGTGGCGTAGCGTGGGGGGTGCAGGGGGGCCCGGCCGCACCGGGCGCAACAACTGGGGGGGGGGAGGCGCTCACTCACACTCGCAGCTCTCTGCCCCTACCTGGCAGGGGCGCAAATTACTTGCCTTGCCCCGGGTGCTGACAACCCACGTTACGCCACTGGAAATACCCAATGCCTTATCCAAAACATACTTACAACTATAATCAAAAAAGTTGTGGCTTATTTCTATCCCAGAAGTTGTCTTGAGATTCTTTTCCTTCTCCTCACATGGTACCCCAATGACGGGCTCCCTGTGTCTTGACAAGCAATGTGTGTGATCACCAATGTGCAGTGTTGTGATTCATGAATGGAAAAGTCACAAAAGAGGCTGTGTGAGTGCATGCTATGCAATCTTTTGTCTTGCTTTCTACATTGCTGCCAGGAGTGCGTACAGTTGTGACTACTGCCGGTTCCAGGACTACTGGTGTCAGGCTCCTAGCAGATGTGGAAGAAAATATAACCATCTTGGAATGCTGCTATGAAGTGGAATGATGAGGATGAATTAATTATTTGCATTCCTCAAATGAACCTTATTGCAAGGAGTATCACATATGGCTCCCTCTTCAAAATGCTATTACTACGACTACTATTTTTGTCCTATTTTTCCTCATTGGCTTTGTAAACACCTACATGTTGACATCTCACATTTTAACAGTATTGCAGGGTGGTAGGAAAGACAGTCCTAACTTTATCATTATCATGCCGAGGGTGATGAATTCCTTCATAACGTTTTGCCTATTTTGTACTTAAAAAAAAGCATCTACAAAGATTGAACGGAACCTTTACTGAACCATGCTCAGAGTGCGGTGACATGCTGCCTGTGTGATACGAGGGATTTATGAGTTTGGGGATAAGTTATTTCAGAAACCCAAGTGATGGAATGTTCTATCCAGAATCTCCTATGCAAGCTATAGACTGATTTTCCAGGACGCTGTGTACCTCTCGCTGGTGCCAAAATTTTCCGGTGGATCTGCTGCCAAAAACTGCCCCAAAATGTGATGTTATAGTAAAATTCAATACATTTGGCTATATTTATTCCTGAGGATTGTCGGATACGATCATCTGCAGCAGCAGTAGCACTGACAATCCTACAGATGGGAAAAGGCATCATTTATGGGCTTTGAGATGCATATCAGAAGCTGTGTATATAGTCTGTTAATCTGCAGATAGGTGACAAGAGCACTATAAAGCCGTATTAACGTTTCGTGATGGAAACAAAGCTCTAACCAGAAAGGCCTTATAAAGCACCCAAAGTAGACCACGACATTTTATTGCATGTTTACATATCTTCAGACTATTCAGGGGTGATCTAAGCAGGCTTGGGGTAAGAATGCAGAATTCAAGTAGTAAACCTCAAACTGCTTTGTTCCAAGTGTTGCAGTGCAGTCCAATGGAACTACTTCAGAGTTTGTGGTTTAAGGCTCCCTGCCTATGCACATAATGTTGCATTCCTAGGCTCACTTGCCTGGCACTTATCTCCCACTGAACTCAATGGGACTTCTGCGCAGACATGCATAGGATTGCACTGCAAATTCCTAACATTCCCATTGCTCTCTCTTTCTTGATGCAACAAATTTATATTTATGCACATTACATTACGGAAATCAGTTGGCTGAGTTCGATTCCTACAATAGCATCTTGTCCTTTTATTTATCTCCTTTTCACTTAGATTGATTCTGTCCCTTATCCACATCATCTGTCAAATGCACACTATTTAAATCCAAATGCATTTATGCCTGCAGTGTTTTTATTTTATTCCTGAGGATGCTGCCCCTCTCATTCATTTAATTCTACCCCCTTGCTTTTCAAAGCAGAAATCAGGACGAGGCCCAAACAGGCTAGTTTGGAAAGTACAGTAGGATGTCCCCCCCTAAATGACCATTCAAACAACTAATAGGCCATGTCTACGCTACCTAACATAGTACTGCCCAGCCAAATATATATGCCATGGGTTGCTGATCACCAGATTTTCCCCCAACACAGGCTGCACACAGCTGTTAGCAGTGGAAGAAAGACTCAGATTCATGGTTTGCTACTGCTAACTGGACAAAAAGATCTTGTACCACAGCTTTTGAACAAACACTATAGAGCTGTAAGATTTTTTTTATTTTACTAGAGAGGTCAATCCACAAACATTTTCTATTTTATAGCTTCCTGGGGGGATGCATGTTAGACTGCAGTCCTGGGATGATGACAATCTTATTCCTCTTGACTTTTACTGATAAATAGCAAAACAAAAACAAACAAAAACACAAAAAATAAATACAGAATTTAAAACAAACATGCATAATTTAAAATACAGAATGTAAAACAAATGAAACCCCTTCCATCCTCTTATAGCATGCCAGTGCTATATGTTTCTACTTACCTTTACAGTATTGCTTTCTACACAAGACCAGAATGTCTGTACAGTGGTACCTCAAGTTACATACGCTTCAGGTTACAGACTCCGCTAACCCAGAAACAGTGCTTCAGGTTAAGAACTTTGCTTCAGGATGAGAACAGAAATCGTGCTCCAGCGGTGTGGCGGCAGCAGGAGGCCCCATTAGCTAAAGTGGTGCTTCAGGTTAAGAACAGTTTCAGGTTAAGTACGGACCTCCGGAATGAACCAAGTACTTAACCTGAGGTACCACTGTATAACAAGCCAATGATAGTTCCAGATAAGGGTGTTAGATTGTTGACAAACAAATTAATGATGGCATAAGTTTTCATGGAGTAGATGCCATAAAGAACAAGGCATGAAGTATTATCCTCAAATGACAGGGTAATCCATCTCCAAACATGATATATGCTGTCACCTTCCAACAATGCCCTCCTTTCTACCACAAGGAAAATGCTTCAGTTTTTCAAGGCACCCGGCTGCTGGTCTTAAAGTTGGCATTTTGAAATGAAGAAACTTTAAGGGGCGACTCCAGTACAAACTTGCTGAATTTAAACTTAGCAATGTGTTTGGATCTCTTTGCTTAGCCTTGAATCAAAGTACTGATTTCCTCTCCCTCTATTAAGGATGAAGGAGCAACATATGAACCAAAACACAGCTATCCCGTGCGAGTCACACCTTTCTGAATTTTGCAATGCAGTTCTCCAGCTAAGTAAACTATACAAAAATGCATATACTTGGGTAAAGTGTGCATAAGAAGGTGTATATTAGTAAAATAACATCCAGACATGCATTCTATTAGAGAGAAAAAAGCTCTGCAAAAAATGTACATATCAGGCAAAATGGCATGCATATTGGAGAAATTCATTGATTAATTTGCATGAGGAGTCTTTTAAATAAAATTTACAATCCGGTGTGGCAAGAAGAACTGAATTTCAGACTAGGAAAAAGGATAAGGTTACCAGATTTTTTTCATTGAGTCCGGGGACACTTTTCAACTTCAGTCGGAATGATAGGATTTTGTCAGGGGACTGATATGTAAATCCGGGGACTGTCTCTGGGAAATGGGGACATCTGGTAACCTTAAAAAAGGAGAAACTGAGATAAACCAAAATTGACCAATTAAACCATCTCTACCCACTACATGGAGTTTTATAGACTTAAAGGTAAAGGTAAAGGGACCCCTGACCATTAGGTCCAGTCGAGGGTTGTGGCGAGGGAGCCAGCGTACAGCTTCCAGGCCATGTGGCCAGCATGACTAAGCCGCTTCTGGCGAACCAGAGCAGCGCACAGAAACACCGTTTACCTTCTCGCTGGAGCGGTACGTATTTATCTACTTGCACTTTGACGTGCTTTCGAACTGCTAGTTTGGCAGGAGCAGAGATTGAGCAATTGGAGCTCACCCCGTCGTGGGGATTTGAACCGCCGACCTTCTGATCAGCAAGTCCTAGGCTCTGTGGTTTAACCCACAGCACCACCAACAACAACGCACATATAGAGAGCTAGATTATCTTTTTGAATCTGTTTGATGTCAAGGCCCAACAAGGGTGAAAGCAAAGAATCTGCTGTGAATGTAGAAATGACTAGTTATGGCAATGAGAAATGGAATACTGCAAATGCTTAGCAAAGCCACACGGCGTCCACAAGCAGCTCTCTGGTAAAATAAGAAATAAAAAATTAAGCTAGCTGTGCAAAATCCACTTCTCAGCACTAAACTGGCAGAAGGAAATCATTATGCTGGGACACAGAGTTATTCCATGAGCATTATCTCTTTTAAACATATATCCGATTGCAGTATTTTGAACATCACAACTGGATAAGTAGTTTATGGGGGGAAAGTTGTCACAAAGTGGAGTTACTCAGGCCATCGCACTGCAAGCGATGTGTTTAGTGGCATTCTAATAATAGTCTTATTGGTAATTTAATAAAATAATGTAAAACTCATGTCAAAAACTTTAAGTAATTGTGGCACCCACAAGAGCTGTTATCTGCCGGCCAAGGGGTTGCTGTTTCCCTCATATAAAATCCCTGTTTTAGAGATTTTATTATTTGGTCCAAAATTCCCTTAGCTTCAGCATTTGGTGAGTCTTGGTGTGGTTTCTGCATCCACAAAAACAACACATTCACAAACAGGATTGCAGTTCCACTTCATGTGTCCCTCTTTGGGCTAACGTGTTGCAGAACACACTGTGACTTGACAATGCGTGTGAGATCTTCCACTTTACAGGAGGCAAAACCCTTCATAAAATATAATTATGTCTCTTGAGAATATTGAGTTCTGCATTTACAGACATTTGATCCACATCTCTGCAACTTCACCCCCACCCCCCCAAAAAGAGCCATCATAAAAATGAGAAACTTAAGAACTTGTGCAGAGCAGTAGTTAATTAGTCTCTAAATGTGGTCATGGAATTCAAGAGAAACAGTTTGCTCCATATATTTTGCAGCTATAAAAACATTGCCTTGAACAATAGCACTGCAATCATCAACCTATTTTCGTTTCCGCTCCAAACATGATTGGACTATAGTGGGAAATGGCCAATAATGTCTCTGATCAGCCTCTTCCACTCTGCAAGCACATATTAAAGCCTAATTCTCCCCAAATTTCAAAACGGCCTTTTAAAGTTGTCCAAATACTGTTACTTATGAAATATCTAGTTACAATTTCGCTTGAACTATAGAGGCTTGAATCCCCGGTTGTTTACAGCCTGCCAGCAACTTATATGATAATTGGATGAAGTACTTCCTTGTGGTGAAAGCAGTTGTTTCAAGGCTTGAGATTGAAGCTCCAGGCCCAGAGCTTTGCCAAAAATAGACCCAGGGCAGAAAATACCCAATTGAGGGGGATGGGGTGGGACAAAATGTGCACGCTTCTCATTACAGCTGAACAGGGTGGCGGCGGCTGTTCAACTGCAGTCATTCTTGGAGGAAATGGATCATCTGGGACCATTCCAATCTGGATTCAGACCTGGTTTGAGGTCTGAATTAGCCTTGGTCATGCTTACGGATGATCGTTATCTGGAAAGGGATGGTAGGAGTGTGACCATATTAGTTCTTCTTTATTTCTTTGCAGGTTTTGAGGCCACGGCTGCCCATGGCATCTTGCTCTGTGGGTTGGGACTGGAAAGCACTGTGCTATGGTTGCATGACTCCTGCCTATGGGGTCATCTCAAAAAGTGGTACTGGAAGACTGTACCACAGCCCCCTGGACGTCATGCTGTGGGATATCTCTGGTGAAGATGAACCTGACTCCTGGTCCCTGACAGTGAAATCGTTAATCCTGAAGAACACTTGTGACATGATTTTGGGCCCAACCAGCCTGTAGTAAGCTGGAAGGTTATTGTCCTCAAAGGCAAAGGAGCCGTAGTGGTGTCAGCAGTAGCAAGTTGACAAGCACCCATCATTCAAAGTGTTGCAGGTGCTTAATTTTGCACAGGAATGGATCACATTTTGGGTTCTTGGAGAGCAGAAATATGCTTCTGGAATTTATTTTTACTTCCAAATTATTGAAAGGGGAAATCGTGCAAACAATTCTGACCCAGGTGAATACTTAGTTAGCATATCCTTTGACAACAACCCTTCCCACTTGTGTGGAGTAACATTGACTACATACACGTTCTACTTAGAAATACTTTTGTCTCTTCTTTGAGGGTGAAGGGAGTCAAGTCAGCACTGGACACATTCTGCTTCTAGCTTGGATTACCCATTGATTATATTCACAATGGCAAGATAGTGTCATTTCAAATTAACTCTCCAAGAACTGGCAAAGGGAAAGAGCAGCGGATGTCAGGAACTAGGGAGAGATGTGATGAATGGAACATTGAAAAGAATACAGAAAGCCTTACCCAGCTGAAAATGAGAAAGCAAACACAGTTCCATCTGAAGACGCATGGAAACCATCTGCTGCAATTTTCCCAGGTGGAGCCTCTAAGTCAGGATCTGCAAAAAGAAACATCTCGGCAGAACGCAGCTGTTTTCAGGTAACCATAAATGCGGACTAACGATGTTTCCTTTATTCACCCAGTTGTCCTATATTCGGAATCTGTTCAAAAGCAATAAAATATATCCCCCCTGCCCCCTGTGTGCCTGTATTTACAACCGGTTTGGGAAACCCAATTTGGGAAACCTCTGGGTCAAATGTTGCATGGTTTAGAAAGGGGTGAGCTAAAATGCCATTTAGACAGACAGTTAAATAAGCCCCTCCAATGTCAACCGTGTTTAAAGGACCTGCAACCTTTTGACAAAATCTCCTCAATGCAATTGGCACAATGGAAGGCGTTATTTCCAAAGGAGGGGAGCAGAGAGAGAGAGAGAGAGAGACAAAAGAGGTGATAAACGTTACAGCATGCGACTGGATTGTGAGTCATGGCATTTCTCTGCAAATCCTTTAAAGAACTTATCTGGTTTACTCCATTGATTCAAATGAAAAGCTAGCAGCAAGGAGGGCTCCTGGATGGAGGCCTTACACGTGTGGAGAGCCACAGAGCTCGTCATGCCAGGAACAAGGGAGCAGGGTGATTGGAAATCCAGAAATTTAAAACTGAGCAAGGGTGAGTAATTTAACGAAAAGAAGGTACTGGCGACATGCCTCGTCACACACAAATCTAACACTAACAAAGAGAGATCTATTGTGTGTGTGATTTTGCACCTTAGGGCCATAAACACTTTCTACTGTGGCAGATGTAAAAATGAATAGTACTCATAGACACGGTACAGAGTTAGGGAAATCCTGTCTTTCTTTATACCTGCAAGAAAACTTTGCTCAGGTACCTTAATATTTCTCTTCTTTTTCTTTTTGGTTAGACATCAATCCAGCTAGGATGGATGGAGGTCAGTTTTTCTAATTGTACAAATGCTGTCTTTATAGAGAAGCTTTATTATTTTCTTAAGAAATATAGGTTAATGGATGGTCTATTTTACCGACATGGGTCCAGTTTTTGCAGAACAACCAGGAACGTGTGGTGTTTATCATTATTTATTATTATTTTTAAGTTTTATTATTATCCTTTATTAATTATACAGTGATGAATCGCAAACTAGACTTCAAAGTTGCTTGCAAAGTATAAAAACTAGTTATGCACACCTTAAAATATCAACATCAATAATAAACTATAAAAAGTGCACTGAAAATACAAACAGCATCTAATTCAGGAAATGCAGGAGTGGAGTGGAGACATTTGTGTGTGGTTCTACATGCACATATCACTCTACCCCAACATTCCAGAAATAATGTACAGTAACTGAATAAATTTTCCAGAGAACATCTGGAACATTTAACTCTGACGGTGCAATCCTATGCATGTTTACTCAGAAATAAGTCTCAGTGAGGCATTCCGTGAGGCTTACTCCTATGTAAGACAAGTCTCTAGGGTTGCTGCTTGAGAAAATATACTTATTCCTCTTCCTCCTTTTCAAGAAAACTTATAAACAATGAATGAATCTGTTTTCCTTCCCTACCAGGTTTGTTTTAAAAATCTGAAGGATATTATCTCATAATAGCCAACAGGAAATGGATTCTTGAATTTAGTGTTTAGTTTTTAGTTATATTTTAAATTGTTAATAGGATTTGTAATGTGATTTGGGTGGGTGG
This sequence comes from Podarcis muralis, assembly GCF_964188315.1. Lineage (NCBI taxonomy): Eukaryota > Metazoa > Chordata > Lepidosauria > Squamata > Lacertidae > Podarcis > Podarcis muralis. The sequence goes on from NC_135657.1 coordinate 81,110,966, forward strand.
ATGTTTATGTTGTTACAGTGGCACCTTGGGTTAAGAACACAATTCGTTTCGGAGGTCCGTTCTTAACCTGAAACTGTTCTTAACCTGAGGTACCACTTTAGCTAATGGGGCCTCCCACTGCCGCCGCACAATTTCTGTTCTCATCCTGAGGTAAAGTTCTTAACCCCAGGTACTATTTCTGGGTTAGCGGAGTCTGTAACCTGAAGCGTCTGTAATCCAAGGTACCACTGTATTTCTATGCAGTGTAAATGCCCTTGAGTCCAGTAATGCAGAAAGGAGGTATACAAATAGGAAAATAAAATAACATATGTGATCTATGGTCATGATGACACCATAAAGGCAATGCACATGGTTTCCACCAAATAATCCTAGGAACTGTGTTAAGGGTGCTGGGAACTGTAGCTCTGTGAAGGATGAACTACAGCCAGATGGGTGAGGTAGAAATAAGTAAGTAAGTAAGTAAGTAAGTAAGTAAGTAAGTAAATATTCCCAAGACTCTGGTGGAAACCATGTGATTTAAATGAGCTTTAAGTGTATGATGTGGATATGATGTCGATGCGTTTCACATGCCTACTTTTCTCGAGCTCTAAATTTTCGCCAAGGGCAGAAGGAGGTTGAATCTGACAGAAAAGGGAATGGAGAGTCATGTTCTTCTGACAAACTAAAGGAAAGGACCATTGGATCAGCTTCCATAGAAGCTGGGGAAATGGATGTTCTTCATATCTGATGCTGCAGGCCTCTGTGAGTTAGGTAAGTCCCCACCCTACAATTATCTCCTGCAATCAGATCAATGTGTCTTACATTCAGTGAAGATTCAGTGATTTGAATTGAAACTGAAAGTTGGATTTATTTATCTTTGGAGGGGGGTGAAAACTACGGATCCCAGTTTTGGAAGGGGCTATTTATTGAAAGTAGATGCCAGAGGCCTTGCTAAGTCCTTAACAATCTAGGGGTACAATACAAATTTGCATATCCTAACTTAGATGCATATTTAGGCCAACTTTCAAAGTTGCCTCTAAGCAAAGCGATTTTACAAAGTTAAAACAACAGCAAGAACAGGGGCAGGGGCAGATAATCAGGGGTCTGATAGAAAAGACTCAGCCACTACCATACCACGTCTCTGTTGGATGACCGTTTTGGCTCAGGTGTAGGGTTCTTTTCTTTTCAAAAAAATAGATTTGCCAATTCTACAATTGGCAGATGAATTAACTGCAGATGAACCAAGTAGTCCAGAAAGCTCTACAACTGTCCCAGGATGACACCCATACACTACTCAAGGCAGCTCAAAGGTATATATTGATGCAGGTCTAGATAGATATCTGCACAGCCGATCAGTTCTGAGCCTAGTGATGTGGTGTGTGCAGCCCAGAGGGTCCAAACGCCAGCCAACATAATAACCTAATTACCTTCCTATGGGGGGCTACAAGCTTGGGGGCAAGGGGCAGGGAACACCTGGATTTTGTGTTATATATTTCTCAGGTATGGTTGATTTTTCCCTCTTGCGAAATGCAAACTTATGCAAACACGGACCAGCAATTTTAAGGGGCGCCTTTCTAATGTGTATTTTCCACTTCTGTGTTTAACTCGGGTACCTAAAGCTTCACATTGTGAGGGAACTGAAACAAAATGCCAAACTGCTCTTATAGATGTTATTTTTTAACCGTGATGTCAGTGTTTTTTCCACATTAATCCCATGGTAAAGATATCGGGCGTCTGTTCAGATTGTGACAATATCTAATGTCTTTTCCACATTCCCTTTCTAGTTAGAAGAAGACTTCCTTTTTTGTTTTCATGGGAATTTTGTGAATTTTGATATCTGTATATATATTTTCCAGCAGTGGTCTTTTGTTTTCAGTTGGAAATAGCCAAATGAAATATATAGATATATCTAAGATATGAAAAAGCCGCTAAGGCAAAATCTTTTGCAGTTTAAAATTTATCTCGGATGCTCCGGTTAGATTGTCCCATATGAATAAAGCAGAACCTTTCACTAATACCCTGGAGTGATTTATGATAGGCGGTTCTGGAATTTATTTATAGTTAAATACAACACTCTTCTGATTGATAAAACATTGATGTTATGTACTTGTATAAGGTCATTTGAGGTACGCTTTTGTCTTTAAGAATGGCTTGCCTGACTGAAGCTGGGCAACTGGGTCTTTGGCGCAGAAATGTGTATCAGCATTCTGTGGATATAATTTGCTTTGCACGTGTTTTGCTGGGAGCAAATCGTTAACCTTGTCTCCAGGTCTCCGCTGAAGAAACAATCCATTAGATCTCTTTAAATCAATTGCCAGCTGTTACCAATATTCCACAAAGGTGTCTAGAGATGCTGATGATGTTATTTAGCAGCTCAGGCTGTGCCGGCATATTTGTACAATCCACCCTTCCACTCCTCATTCTCCTGCCTATAGCAGCTTAAAAATAAATGAATTATCAGGGCTATTTTAATAAGCCTCATATTTTCCTCAGTTTTGCCATCACATTTTTGTCAAATAGCACACAAAGAGAAGAAATGAAAAGAAGTGTTCTGTATAACTTGAAAGTCAGGTAGCCCAACGATCTTAATAATAAGAATATAAGAATAAGAATATTCACTTAAGAATAGTGATAGGCAAAACTAGGTGCCACAATTTAAGAAGGATACTGACAAACTGGAACACGTGCAGTGCAGATCAAGGGACTGGAAACCAAGCCTTATGAGGAAAGGTTGAAGGAACTGGGTAGGTTTAGCCTGAAAAAAAGGAGACTAGAAGGAGATAGGATAGTCTTTGAAAAGCAATTGTAATCAACAGATTATGCTAGTAGGACTACAAGAAGTTTTGTAAGGAAGAATATATGAAATACTGCAAGGATGGATAAGAAGAGAGTTATTAGCTAAGATCATTAAAAGTAATAGTGAAATTAAGAAATGTAAATTAAGATTGGAAAATTTTTGAGATGTGATTGGTGGAAGTCAAAAAAATTGTATAAGATATGAAATTGCGTTAATTGATTGTTGAAAATGATATGTTAAAAATTTTATATATATATATATATATAGAGAGAGAGAGAGAGAGAGAGATAGGATAGTCATCTTCAAATATCTCAAGGGCTGTCACATGGAAGATGGAGCCAGCTTGTTTTCTCCTGCTCTGGAGGGTAGGGCCCGAACCAGTGGCTTCAAGTTACAAGAAAGGAGATTCCGACTAAACACCAGAAAAATCTTTCTTACGGTAAGAGCTGCTCAACAGTGGAATGGTCTCCCTTGGGAGGTTGTGGATTCTCCTTCCTTGGAGATTTTTAAGCAGAGGTTGGCTGGCCATCTATCATGGATGCTTTTGCTGAGATTCCTGCATTGCAGGTGGCTGGACTAGATGACCCTTGGGATCCATTCCAACTCTACACTTATTGACTCTATGACTGCTGGATGATCTTTACTCTTTATAGAGGCTATGTACAATTTCCCCAAATGCAAGAGTAGACTGCAGAATCAGGAATGGGTTTCAGGAATGGGTTCTCTCTCTCTCTCTCTCTCTCTCTCTCTCTCTCTCTCTCTCTCTCTCTCTCTCTTACTCTCTGTGTGGTAAGGTCTTGTATGGCCTGAAGCCATCAAAGCACACAGGCTTTCAGTGTGATGAGGAAGTCATTAGCTATGGGAGTGTGGTGCTCTGGAAGCCTTGGAACATGAGCAGTGGTCTGAGTAAATAGCATGATTGACCATGTGAAGTGCTACCAGTAGCTTCCACACCCATTCATTTAAGGCCTACAGGTGTGATGAAATGCCACTGAATCACATGGGGTTCCATTGTTTCACATGGGTGCCACCGAATTAAGGAATGTTCCTTTTCCATGACAGTCAGAATGCAGAAATCAGACACTCCTTCTGTTAAGGATTAGACCAGGAAGTATGCTCCACTGTACGCCTATATATTCAAGAATGCGGATTAATAAGCATATGATATGAAGACATGGGCAACCCAAGCTGATGGTCCTGGCAAGATGGCCATGGCTGTGCAGCTCCTTATAGTGGTGCAGGCCTAGCCCATATCTTGTGTTCACTTCACTGCAAAATGCTTATCTTATAGGGATGGATGAATTTGCCAATGTTAGTTCTCTTAGCTTCTCATTTCCTTCCAAACTTAAGTTCAGCTCTCCACATTTCCACATCAGTTTGTGAAATCTGTTCTTTTCTTTTTTAAAAAAATTAAAAGGTCCTTTTGAAAGTTCAATATATGAGTGAACATTTATCCTGATATACCTATTTTTGTATGCATTTTTGCCTCGTATATACTTATTATTATTATTATTATTAGTAGCAGCAGCAGTAGTAGTAGTAGTATACTACCTTGCACCTGAAGATCACAGGGTGGGTCACAACATAAAAATACAAAACAAGAACAATAGCTGTCAACGTTTCCCTTTTTAAAAGGGAAATTCCCTTATTCCAAATAGGATTCCTCGCAAGAAAAGGGAAAAGTTGACAGCTATGATGAGAACACAAAATACACAATAAAAAACAAACAAATCAATAACCTTCCACTTCCACAAACACAGTTAAGAGGACATAGAATGTTAATCAGCCAAAGGCCTGGTTATAAAAAAATATTTTAGTCTGGCTCCTAAAGATATGTAATGAAGATGTCAGGTGAGCCTCCCTGGGGAGAGTATTCTACAAAGGAGGAGCCACCGCAGAAAAGGCCTATTCTCTGGTTTCCACACTCCAGATCTCTCGTGGAAGAGGCACACGAAAAAGGGCATCAGATGATGATCACACATGTTATTTTCACTAATATTTTCATTTTATGCATGCTTAACCTAGCACATGCATTTTTGTATATATTACCTGGTGGGAGAACTGCATTGCAAATTTTGGGAAAGTGTGCATTTGGAAGGATGACGGTGTTTCAGTTAGCGTATTGTTTCAGGAAATACAAATTCAGTAGACATGTCTTTAAATGTGAATTGAACCAAATTTCTTCCCCGTACCTACCAGCTTATATGAATAACAGATGTGGAAACGACGACTTTAAAACTTCTTTTTTTAAAAAAATCCAAGAACTCCTGTGCTTTTGAAACCTATAGCATTTGATTGTTTTCTTCACCGTAAATATAAATAATGATTGTTTTAAAAACTGCATTTAGAGAAGTTTTAATTATTTAAACAATGAATCAATATTGAAAACATTCAGCACAATGTTTATACAACCCCAGTATTAACTTCTGAGTTCAGAGCTGGCTCCAGGTCCCAGCTCACAGAGGACCCACGCTAGCCGGTAGTAATGTACAAAAGTCTTTATTGAAGTACAGTTTCCATTTCCAAGCCGCAGCGCCCCAGCTCTACGTCTTAGAGGCTAGACCGGCGAAGCTCCATCTGAGTCTCCACCCCCTGTACACCAGTTTAAGACTCTAACCTTACTCCACCTCTTCCGTCTCTCCTTTCTCCTCTGGGTCCTTCTGCCCCCCGGGGTCCCCTCCTTTCTGGACTCTTCTGACGCTGACGCTGACCCCCCTGACTCCTCCCCCTCCTTTCGGCGGGCTTTGGGACCTGGCTCCCTATCCGGGCTGCCAACTGCGCCGCCCTCCTGTACATTTGAACTTGGCGTGCGCGCCCAGCCTCCAACCTTCCTCTTGACCGTTTCCTCGCTCTCCGATGGAGGCGTGGCCAATCCTGACTCCTCTCCTCCCGCTGGCGGTGAGCCTCCTGATCCCGATACCTGGGACTCCTCCCCCCTACTGCGCTCTGGTGGGGAAGCTGGTCCTGATTTCCAACTGCTGCTCTCTGAGTCCCCTCTGGCCCCTTCTTCCTGGGGTGTCCCCCTAGGCACCCCCCTTGCTCTGACCATGGGAGCCCCTTTCTGTGAATCTTCCGATTCGCTGGAAAGACTCAGAGACCTCGGACCGCTGTCATCGCTAACATTTCCTTCGGATTCCTCCCCCTCGCTCTCTATTTCCTCCCTTTCCTGTGCCTCTGCTCCTGAGCCCCTGACAAATGTGTTTCTGACAGAAAAGTATATGTTGATGAGAGGTCCTTGTGGAGTGCCACATTTATATATGGCTCTCTCATACATTTGAGTAGCTGTGCAATGAGAGAAACCTTTCATATCCAATGCAAAGAAATTGGGTACAATGCAATAAGGAATTCTGACTAAATGGCACTTTTATGCAACAAATATACTGCAAGTACAGTAGGAGTTGGACTTTTTGTAGTAAGAAAAGTGACGGGAAATTAAAGTGGAAAATGCAAGATAACAGAGATGTCTTTTAACTTCTCCCACAGGTTTTGTGAAAAGAAATCAAGGCATTCACTCTGGGTGGGATTCAGCTCATGAGTTTTGTCCACAGAAGCCCTTCACAAGGACTTCTGCTTGTGTAAAAGGGATTTCCCCCTTTTCCTCCCTTTATTTGTCCCTGGATATTGGCGAGGGCAGTTGTCTGGAGAAACCCTTGGAGGGAGGAGAGGTGGAATTGTTCTGCCTGGCAAGCTGAAACGATATTGCTGATGGAACGATCATAAGAGCATGATGTTGAATTCATCTCTTAAGTACCCTTTTGTCAATAAGGGAATATGTTGTTGGTTGGATACGCAGGTGCACACACACAATCCTTGTAGCTGTTTTTCACTTTAGTATTCAGAATGGCTTTGCTTATGTTGTTCTTGGACCCTTGGCGTCAATACATTGGAGCAATGGCTTTTGAAACTCTGCTTGTATTCTTTCTGTTTCATGCATTATTACCGAAGTTTAAAAGTGCAGAGCTGGTTTGTTGTTAGTGATAGAGCATGAGATGAAAACACAGAATGTACATAACCACTTTTTTAAAAGGCCCACTGGTGCCTTCCTTGCTTCACTTCTAGTGATATATATCTATATATCCCCACAGAGATTAGACGTATGATCTGAGAAACAGACTATATACACACACTGCTTCTGCTTTGGCAGTGAACTATTATTCTTATGGGGAATGATCCTGCACTAGGTTCTACTAGCAGACTGATAAAAATAAGAGAGATTTCCCTGGAAATCTATTGGGGCTATCACATCTATTACTAAATGGAATGGCTGATGACTTAGGTTTGCCATACATCCCAAATTTCCCTGACATATCTGGAATACTGCAGTCGGCAGCAGTGTCCGGGCGGGAATTGGCCAAATGTCATGGCAGCCCATGTTGGCAGTGCCGTTTTTGTTGTTGTTTAGTCGTTTAGTCGTGTCCGACTCTTCGTGACCCCATGGACCAGAGCACGCCAGGCACCTCTGTCCTCCACTACCTCCCGCAGTTTGGTCAAACTCATGCTGGTAACCTCGAAAACACTATCCAACCATCTTGTCCTCTGTCGCCCCCTTCTCCTTGTGCCCTCCATCTTTCCCAGCATCACTGTCTTCTCCAGGGATTCTTCTCTTCTCATGAGGTGGCCAAAGTACTGGAGCCTCAGCTTCACGATCTGTCCTTCCAGTGAGCACTCAGGGCTGATTTCCTTAAGAATGGATGCGTTTGATCTTCTTGCAGTCCATGTGACTCTCAAGAGTCTTCTCCAGCACCATAATTCAAAAGCATCAATTCTTTGGCGATCAGCCTTCTGCCGTTTTTGTTGTTTTTCCATAAAAACTATTCAAAAATGGCAATTTTTTAAAAAGAGATTTTGACAAATAAGTTCAACAACTTTGGCAAAAAAAGAAAAAAAAGAAAGATGCGCTGTCCGGATTTTCACTGTTTGAAATATGGCAACCCTATATGACTAATTCACAGCCTCAGAGTTGCATATTCAGAAGAAGAAAAATCCTGATAATTAATGGGAAGTATTGCTTGTCCTTCTTCTCTCTCCTGTTTCATATCTGAAAAGTAAAGTTGCTAAGGTGAAAGACAGAAAGAAACTCGTGCTCTTGATGCTTGATGATTTCAAGTTCTGTTAATTCCATTGTGAATCAGCACAGCATGGACTAATGTGCAGATCGGAACATAATTACACTTCTTACATCACTATTCTTTGAATTTTGCAATATAGTTTTCTCTCTTTAAAATGTGTATTTTAGGATAAAACACATTTAAAAATGCACACAGTCACTCTCAAAATAGAATTTTTGTTGGTAAAATAAGTATTCAAATTCAGATTTAATTCAATTTTTTTGTGCAGATTTGGACTATCTTTGCAGATTAATGTCAGAAAAAAGGGAAAGGACTTGTGAACACATGCACAATGGACACGTACTGGAAATAACCTGATTTGACCATCTCATACCCACCAACACCTGGGTGATTCAAATCAGGATACTCAGATTTTTTGGTTCTGAGTTCTTGCAGGAGCCAGCTGACTTGCGCTAGAGCACCAGACCCCAAAATGGGACATTCCAGGATTCAATCAAAAGCAGGTCCTTCTTACCTCCCCCCCCCCCCCATGTGGTAGAGTAGGCGAAGTAGCAGGAACATGAAAGCTTGCACAATATTTTGAGATATTTTGCTTGACCTTTAATAAAAAAGCATTTTATTGTTGTAATGTGGCTGTTGGATTTTTTCCTTATGGGTCAACATGGCTGCCTTTACGTTTTGGCAGGCTTATAATAATGGTTCACAGCTTGAAGCGTGTTGAATGCAGCGTGTCAGGAGCAGAAACCTAGCAGTTTGCCTTTTTCTACGGGTTTTGCTATAATGCTTTGCACTGAAAGCCAAAGGGCTCAGGAAGATTCCAATTAAGTCTATGCCTTTCTAATCTGTCAGGCTAAGAACATTTAATGCATGCAAATTTGTATGTTAAATAAGAAAAAGCTGCCCATTAGTCATAATGAAAATTGTCAGATATAATATGCCCTCTGCAAAATATTGCAAAAGGAATACAACTCAGTCGGCGCCTAATGCTTGATTAAACTGTACAAAAGTCTGTTTAGCTTCAGGCAAAACTAAACCCCAGTGCTTGGTTCTTGTGGCAAAGCAATGGAGTTCTTAAATATAACCCGTCATTATTAACACACAGTCGCATCGGGGAAGTTGGAGAGCTGTTGGGCCAAAGCATCACAAATAGCCATGTTCTCAGAGGGGAATGCCTAACCAAATCCATTCGTTATATAACACAGTAAGTAGGCCAAAATCACAGGATCTGATTACCAGCCAGCAGGAGAGAATTTAAGGGTTTTTGTACTGATTATGCCCCACCAATACATTCAGTTAGGTCCTATTAAGGATGCTGCTTATAGTTGTAACTGTGGCTGTGCACGCACCATACATTTAAAGTACCCCACCCCCAAGAAATCTGGGAACTGTAGTTTACCCCTCACAGAGCTACAATTCCCAACACCATTAACAAATGACTGTTACCAGGATTCTTTCTTTTGTGTGTGAGGGGAACGTGCTTTAAATATATAGTGCATACACAGTCTTAGTGAGTTGTTGTTTAGTCGTTTAGTCATGTCTGACACTTCGTGACCCCATGGACCAGAGCATGCCAGGCACTCCTGTCTTTCACGGCCTCCCACAGTTTGGTCAGACTCATGCTGGTAGCTTCGAGAACACCATCCAACCATCTCGTCCTCTGTCGTCCCCTTCTCCTTGTGCCCTCAGTCTTTCCCAACATCAGGGTCTTTTCCAGGGAGTCTTCTCTTCTCATGAGGTGGCCAAAGTATTGGAGCCTCAGCTTCAGGATCTGTCCTTCCAGTGAGCACTCAGGGCTGATTTCCTTCAGAATGGATAGGTTTGATCTTCTTGGAGTCCATGGGACTCTCAAGAGTCTCCTCCAGCACCATAATTCAAAAGCATCAATTCTTCGGCAATCAGCCTTCTTTATGAGTTCCCCATATGCATTACAGTCAAACCTTGGTTGCTGAACGTAATCCGTTCCAGAAGACCATTCGACTGCCGAAACGTTCTGATTGGTTGCAAGAGCTTCTTGCACTCCAGGGGAAGTCGCGTCGGATGTTCGAGTTCTGAAAAACGTTAGAAAATTGGAGCATTTACCTCCGGGTTTTCGGTGTTTGGGAGCCGAAACGTTCGGAAACAGAGCCGTTGGAGAAGGCCTCTCCTCCTCCCAGAGGGGAGGTGTTGTGAGCGGGAGCCATTCCCGCGTCAGCAGGGGGGTGTACTCGGCCGCCTGCATCACTCTCCCAGCTGCCATGCCCCACCCACCAGGCCAGCCAATAGGGTTGGCATGGGGGTGGGGTCTAGCTGTATTCAAGTGGCCATGGCAGCTCCGCGCCTCATTCTGCTTCCTTGGAGTCGTGGCCTGTAGTCGACTGGAGGTTTGACTATATGTTAACTTTCCTTGGGGTTAGACCTGAGCTGTGTTCCACATGTCCTGAATTCCAGTTTAATAAAGAGAACTTAAAAAGTTCCAGACATGTGCAGGATGCTATTACTTTCTTTGGCTCCTTGGCTCCTTGGCTCCTTTCTCCCCTCTACATTACTGACGTGTGTGTGTGTGTGCATTGATGAAACTTTGCAACAAATAAATTGTGTGACTGAGGTTCCTTTATGTGTTTTGTTCCATTGATGCATTTTGAATTATGGTGCTGGAACTACCAGCATGGGTTTGACCAAACTGCAGGAGGCAGTGGAAGACAGGAATGCCTGGCGTGCTCTGGTCCATGGGGTCATGAAGAGTCGCACACGACTAAACGACTAAACAACAACAACCATTGATTCATACATGATCTCCTGCTCATTGGTAAAATAGAGAGAACCTTAATAGTACTGAACAGTCATGCCAGGATCAGATCATTGCTTTGTATAACGTTCTGCCGAAGCCCATATGTGCACAAACAAACTGGAGGAAATGAAAGCTGCAGAAAACTCTGCATGCACGGTGTTCTATAGAAAACATGCATCTTTTCAAAACTTAGAACAATGGAGGCTTCTGAATGCACCGATTCCACTTCAGAAAGAAGACCAGATGATTCAGAGGTCCAGAAGCTGATGAGAAATTTGGGTGCAGATTTTTGAAACATCCCTAGCTGCAACAGGCTCTAACGTGTTAACAAGAACAGCTAAGTTGGCCTGGATCAAGTCAAGAACCGGTTATATTTTACATCCCAACGAATAGCAGAGATGATGGAAATCCACTGGTGTAACTAAGACCAGAAATCTGGCATTGGAAACATCGGGGAAAACAAAATCAATCTCCAGAAATGGTGAAATAATCTGGAACAACTGCATCATGGTTTGGTGTGATAGACGGCAACGTGATTGGGAGGTGCAGCAGCAGAAGGCTCTTCAGGGATCGTGCATAAAAAAATAATCAGATATTAATCAGAAGGAATGATGACTACTACCTCACTGCCAGACATTGCCTCATACTCACTGTGTTTTCTAGCCTATAGAGTGCTAATGTGAAATGCAAATGAGACCCAGTGCACCCAGTGCAGACTCCTTTGTATACCCCGTTGGAAACCACCCAGAGTGGCTGGGGCAACTCAGTCAGATGAGCAGAGTACAAAAAAATTATTATTATTATTAATTTAAGCATGACTCAAGAGGTGAATGGTTTAAGCAATATGCCCTTATTCATGGATCTGAATGAAAGTCAGTCAAACAGCTGAAGCACTTCTGAAACATTTGCTTTGGTTTTCATCGCTAAATGCAGAAGTACATAATATTTATTTATGTGGAACAATTTACATACCACTCCATGTTTCAAAGAATGGCTTCCAACATCTTAAAAGTATCACAAATGAATGAAAAATAAACACCCAAATACATCTTAAAGCAGCTCAGAACAACGAGATATCCTCTTAAAGCATCAGTATAAGCTAAAACCACTCATGTATGTATGGGAACCATAAGAAATGTGAGCAGATCCAAAATACAGAGACAACCTGCCTACCCACCAAGTATGCAAGCATACATTGGTTGCAGCAGCACAGTCACTTCTGCTGCTGTCTCCCCAACTTAAACACACAGCACTAGGCATGAAAGCTTGGAGGTCCCAAGTCGCAAGGTGGTTAGATTGGTCTCAACTAGGGCCAGGGCCTTTTCAGTACTGGCCCCGAGTTGGTGGAATGCTCTGTCACAAGAGACTAGGGCCCTGCGGGACTTGACATCTTTCCGCAGGGCCTGCAAGAAAGAGCTGTTCCACCTGGCCTTTGGTCTGGACTCAGTCTGACCCTTGTCCCCCCCCCCCCCCGTTTATGGTTTTGATCTATGGGCCACTTCTTAAATGAGGCTGCATTTTAAATTGCATTTTAACCTGTTTTTAAATTGGTTCCCCACCACCTCCGCATTATGTTTTTACTGTAATTTTACTGGTGTTAGCTGTCCTGAGCCTGGCTCCGGCCGGGGAGGGTGGGGTATAAATAAAATTGATTATTATTATTATTATTATTATTATGTGACACAATATAGGAGAGAAAACTCTCTTGTCAGTTTTCAGGTCACCCCTTCCACTGTGATTGACAATCCCTGTTTCTGGTGCTAATAGGAGTATATTTAGAGTATAGGGTGCAATTCAGATCTCAAAATGTGGATCAACAGCAGGGGGTATATGATATACCACTAATATATGAGCAGGGGTGCCAACAAATGAAATATTGAGGAAGCGGCAGATCAGCCCCATCTTGCATAATCAGTCATATGTGTCACACAACACACCATTTGAATGGCAATGCCCATCAACTTGCGGTGCCCCTAGTCCCCTCAAATATTTTTTGGGGGTGTGTTTGAAGGGACCTCAGCCTCTAGGATTTGGATCCAATTGGTATAAGAAAACAAACAGACTCAGGTGGTCAATGAAAACCAATCTACCATATTTTTCACTCCATAAGACACACTTTTTCCCTCCTAAAAAGTAAGGGGGGATGTGTGTGTGTCTTATGGAGTGAATGCAGGGGGGAGGCAGGCAGGAAAAGCCCCCAAGAGCCGCACACAAGCTCCGCGCAGCTCTTGCGGGCTTTTCCCCAGGAGGGAGAAGGGACTGACACTCCCTCCTCATAGAAAAGCCAGCAGGAGTCGCATGCTTCTTAAGGGTGCACGGCTCCTGTGGGCTTTTGCGGGAGGTGGGGGGTATTGCCATAGCCATGCACAGCCCCTCCAACAGGAAGCCAAGACAGCGAGCGGGATGGATATTAGCTTCTTTGCTCTTTGGGGCTGGGGGGGGGGATAATATTTTTTCCCTTGATTTCCCCCTCTACAAACTAGGTGCGCCTTATGGAGCGAAAAATATGGTACATGCTTAGGGGAAAAGCAGTATCATAGTGTCCCAGTTTAAAATGAAGGTGAAGAACAATGCCCAAGGTTCTCACATTGGAAGAAACTGGAACTGTAGAATGAAGACAGGACTTGGCTGCTTCAGGTAGAAGCATATGGTATAGCCTGCCAGGGATTTCACATTAAAGAGCTGATGTGGAAACACTTCTCCCTGGAAAGAAAAATGAAACTCACCACGCATAGAAAACTAGCATGTTGAAGGGGAAATGTATTCTCCCTGATGTGTTTGTGCAATGTTTTGGACTCTATCCAGCATCCTCTGTCTGCTAGTGTAGGTGCTATGGTGCTGACTAGTGGATGGCAGAGTTTTAGGGTTGTACAACACAGGAATCCAGTGCAACACTTGTGTTAGTAGTGGAAGCTGGTTGCACAACCGTTGGCTCTTGTTGTGTACTCTGTTGCTCAACAATCTTTGGTAATGTACTTGTGTTTTCCCTTGCCAACAATGTTCTACCAGCACAACAAATATACTGCTAGTGCTACATTGTATTCAACCCTGAGAACCAACCCTGAAAACCAAAACTTAGCCTTAAGTGATTGAACGTTTCAGTATTTATGTAGTTCATGCCAGAAGTCTCTATGTGTGTTACCTTCCAGTTTTTCTTCAAAGTTTTTGAAAGTAAAAATAAACACTTGTCATAATTTCTGGCCTCAGTTCCAGGGCTTTCACAATAGGAAATCTTTCTCCTTAAGGAAATTACAAAGGAAAAATTAAAATAAATCATTTTAAAAGCATTTAAAATGCGTGTTAAAACAAAATGTAAATGAAAACAAATTGTAAATGAAAAGCTAAAAGAAAGCTTTCAAGTACATGAAGAAATTGGCTGAAATTCATCCAAAAATAAGAACAGGCCATATATTTGAAAATGTTCTGTGCCAATGGAACAAGTTCATTTATTGGTGTATAAAAGTCCAATTCATTAAAATATATTTAGGTAGGTGCTGATGTGGTTCATGTATTTAATTCTTTACATTTGTGTCAAGATGGGGGTTTTCTGTGGTAACAAAATACAGAGGAAAGGAAATTCATTTGTGACAGCATACAGACATAGATTAGATGTGAGTTCATTTTAAGTATTAACTAATGGTTCTTATATATCTGATTGAAGAATTATGTCTACAAAGTCATGACTTTGAGGCAGCTGTATGTTTTAGGAAGGCGATACTTTATGAAGAGGGCCATTGGCTTTCAAGGCTGCCTCAAGATTCTATTGTTACACACTTGTCAACAACTGCTGGGAGATGACAACTGGAGTAGTTTGAGCTACAGTGTAATCATAGGTGGATGCTACTCAACTCTACCTCTTGTTTCCATCCTTTGATCTCAAGGAGTCTGTAGAAATCCTAAACTGATGTCTGGAGGTAGCCCTGGGGTGAACATAGGCAAACGGGCGGATTATGAATCCAGACAAGATGGAGGTACTGAGGGTAGAGAGGTCAGCTTCTCTAGAAGGTGGTTTGCAAGTTATCTTATATGGGATTGTACTGCTCCATATAGGATGGTCTTTTTGAAGTGGTTTGACTGCAAGAATATTGCCCCTAAAACAACAATTGCTGTGACCTGGTAATCTCACTCCTTGCGTGTACATACACCCACCCACACCCACACACAAATGTATCCTTATCCCCTCCTTCCAACCTCTTATTTCCCCCTTTTCCTTTGTTTTTCTTATCTTCCTAATTATCTGAATGAAAACAGAAAACTGGATATTCAGTAATTCCACTGAGGCCCAGAGCTGTAACAGAGATACAATTTAACCCTTAAATGCACTCTTTCTTCCCTGTGCTGCATAAGTTTTTGAAATCCTTTACGTTTTTATTCTAGTTTGTCTATTACAGTGGAACTTCGGTTTTCAAATATAATCTGTTCCAGAAGACCGTTCGACTTCCAAAATGTTTGAAAACCAAGGATCAGTGGGTGGTCAGCAAAATCCATTGAAAAAATGGGAAAATTTGCAGTGGAAGCCGATCGACTTCCGAGGCACGTTTGAAAACGGAAGCAATTAGTTCCAGGTTTTCGGTGTTCGAGTTCTGAATTATTCATCAATGGAGACGTTTGAGAACCGAGGTTCCAATGTATTACTTATTGTTGTTGATGTAGATAATAATGCATTACGGATTCTGCCTGGCACACATATTTCCAGTCATTCTCTGGAGCTGTGAAAGAGCTTCAGAATCTCTCCATCTTCTCCACCTTCCCTCCTCCCTAAACTCACCAGGCAGCCCATCAGGAGGTCAAGTGCCATACACTGAGTGTTCCTACTCATTTCAGTTTATTTCTTTTAGTCACAGTGCACTCACTGCAAAATATAAAATAAAAACCATCCAAATTTGCAAAATAATAAAATGAGAGACATTTGTTAATGCCAGACTTTTATTTGTTAAGGACCAATAGTTTCTAGGAAATACAATTATTCATCTTGATATATACTATGGCTATGGTTTTTTCTATCAAGGGTACATTTTGACCATGTGCAGAGCTTGAACAGGGAAGATTAGATGAATGGATGAGGAGGTTGTGGGGCAGGGTGGACTAGCCTCTATTATCTATCATCTGTCTATCTATCTATCTATCTATCTATCTATCTATCTATCTATCATCTATCTATCTATATCTATATATATCTATCTATATCTATCTATCATCTATCATCTATCATCTATCTATCTATCTATCATCTATCTATCTATCTTCTCTATCATCTATCGATTGATCTATCAATCAATCTATCATTTATTGATCTATCGATCTATAATTTATATACCATTTATATGCTGAAATGACACAATGCACCCAGAAGCCACCCACATATTTAGTTTGCATATCAAACCATCCACATTGACACAAGAGGTATCCTGTACCAATCAGACTCCCAGCTAGTGTTGCTGAATATGTTACTAAAATGTGGACAGGATGTGTGGTTGCCAGGCATGCCATTATCAGGCAGACCTAGGCTGCATTGCCCAGTAATTCCCTCATGTGTTCAAAGAAGTCAAGAGGTGGCCATCTGAACCTCTATAATCTTGCTCTGTATGAAATCGCAATGTGGCTTTAGGCCAAGCTTCATTAACTACGAACCCCAAAATCTGGGATCCCCTCAAAACTGGTGCCAAAGTTTTGCAATCGTTTTGTAGCATTTTGTAGTGAAAACCCTGCATTTTTTGGTGCCCCACAAACGAAGCAATTGATACGTCAAACCCGGGTTCCCCAGAACCGAATGTTGGCTGATCCCCTTGAAACTGTTGTGAAAGTTTTCTAATCATTTTGTAGTGCTTTGTAGCAACCCCCCCCCCATGTTTTGTAATGCCCCCCCTCCCACATGGAGCAATAGACACTCAAACCCATGGTATAGCCATTTGGCCGACAAAGGGCTCTTGATTTGTTGAGTTGCTTGCAGCAAGTTTCCACAGAGCATAGGCCATATCTGGTCTTCATGGAACATCCATTCTGATCTCCTTTCAAAGAGCCTGGGCAACAAAGAACATTCATTCTGATTTGCTTGTGGGGTGTTCATATGTCTCCCCATTAATCATCCGTCCCACACTTTTCAATGCATTTAGCCATCACTTTCCTTACTGGGGAAAAAATCAGTTTTTAAAGAGTGTATTTTTTGCATTGGGTGACTGAGTGCTTTAATCTAATTTAATGACACAAATCTAAATTTCCCAGTATGCACTTGACTCCTTTCCATGAAATGCTGGCCCCAAAGAAATCACAAGAGCTGAGACTGAAGAAGGGAACACATAGCTGTTGGGGAAGGCCTGGCCACAACACTCTGCTACTGACTCTACTACTTTCTCATATATATATAGCATTCATGTCTCTGAATATATTCCCAGGGAAAACCAAAGTTCATTTCATACAGAGATATTAAAATGGTGCATATAACTCATCTATACTTCATGAGTACATTTCATAACCTTTTCGTCTTGACTGCAATATGTTAATCCAATAATTTTGAAGGTTTAGAAACATCCCTGAGCCCTGCAAAATTATGATTTGTTTCTGTTATGAACTGTTATTGAATAGGATCAAGTGTTACATCTATTTCTGAAGGCAGTGACATTTTCTTCCTGGCAGTAGATAGATAAATATATAAATCAGAGACATGAAATGCATGTACACATTTTTTTCCTCAAGTAATAAAAATCTGGGACTTTCCTACTTGCATCTTGTTAAAAAACACACCAAGCTTTTTAAAAGAAGTATTTCTTAGTGAATGCAGATGGAACGTCCAACCTGTGCGAAGTACACAGTCTGCATTCATAGTAACTGGGCCATGTTGACAGGTTTCTGTGAAAGGGGAGGTGATATTGCTGACTAGAATGGAAGGATTCAAAGGATAACATTTTTCCAGTACTTCAGTATTTCAATAACTTTTGAAGGCTACTTGCTTTATGACAGCAAAGGTTTGGATCCTGTCTGTGAATAGATATTTGGTCTTGGTTAGATGTCATAATAGAATATTTCTTTTTTTCTTTCTATAGTTAGGACTCTGTGAGATTACAGCTGAAGTATATTAGTGTCATTGCTGGGTGAGCTTGAGTTGCATAATGCTAGAATGACCTATCATTGTTGAAGTCCATGTGGGCCAACATCTTTATTATTGTCTAGAAATTATTCGAATTTATACATTATTCTAGTGTATAAAGGAAGGCCACTCACACTGTCTTCCATGTAGATAAAAATGAAGTTAAGAAAAATAGGTCATGAAAAATTGAAGTTGGTTTGCTTTTAATGGGGCTGTTCTAAGCATAGCTTAAGTCTGGATCCACCTTTGGGATAAGAGAGAAATTCTGAGACAATACTCAGACCAAAACACAGCCACCCTTCAAAATGCGTACTTCTCTGAATTTTGCAATGCAGTTCTCCAGACACGCAATGTGTACAACAATGTATATACTAGGATAATGTGTGCATATAAATGCATATGTTCATGAAAATAACGTACAAAAATGCATTCTGTTAGAGAAAACTGCTTTGCAAAAATATGGATATTAGACGGAATTGGTGTATATTAGGAAAAATTTCCAGTAAAATGCTAGTGAGAACTTTAAAAAACAAATAAAATAAAATTGCAAACTGATATGAAAATGTGTTTAGAATTGGAAAAATGAGAAAATGAAATTGACAGATCTTCCTATCCCTAATCAATACCACTGAGTATACCTGAAGGAGCATCTCGATACCCATTGTTCAGCCCAGACATTGAGGTCCAGCTCCCAGGGCCTTCTGGCTCTCACTGTGAGAAGTGAGGTTACAGGAACCAAGCAGAGGGCTTTCTCGGTAGTGGCACCCACCCTGTGGAATGCCCTCCCATCAGATGTGAAATAAATAAACAACCATCTGACTTTTAGAAGACATCTGAAGGCAACCCTGTTTGGGGAAGTTTTTAATGCTTGATATTTTATCATGTTTTTAGTTGGGAGCTGCCCAGAGTGGCTGGGGAAACACAGACAGATGGGTGGAGTATAAATAAATCATCATCATCATCATCATTAATCTTTTGTGACATTTTACAGTCATATTCTGAACCAATATGAAGGAATCTATCTATATCTATATCTATGTAAAATAGATAAATAGATATTTTTGACAACAAAGAGTCTATATTGTGGGATCCATTTGCAGTAGGTAACGTCCACATAATTGCAGATTAGAACCATGGCTCCCTTCTTTTGGCCAAAACCAAATTCATCTGTGCCACTAGGATATGGCACATGAAAGTACACCCCCCTCCTCTTGTTTTAATAATGCTAAAGCAGCTGAACTATTCTTGCATGAAATTTAAGTAGTTTATATTTGGGGGTTCTGAACTGGAATAAAATAAGTTCCTATAGTTCATACAAGCTATAGCCACACACCCCTCATTGTGCTGGTGGTATCAAAAGGATTTTTTTTTTAAAAAAGCTTCATTTTGGCAGCATGCCCTTAGTGCCACAGACTCTTGTCTTCTTTCCCACTGAATTATGTGTCATGTCAAAATAATATAAGTTTGCATTATTTAGCTCTTGGCTTTTGTGTAACAATCTCTCTTTTTTGGTGTGTGGCTAGAAATGAAAGCTGGCATACAACCGCTTTGCCAGTATTCATGTCTAAATTATGTTGCTATTTTGTGGAGTAATGTTTTTAGTTGAAAATATTATGTCACCTCTCTAGGGATTTCATCTCAGTTTGATGCATATGCAGAACTGCCATCTGTAATGGATGCATAAAATGATTCCATGCCACTTTCCCACTCTGTTCCCTAGTTTTAGGGTTTCCAGAGATTTTCATGGTTCTGCTGCCTGGCAAGGGAAGAAATTGTTGAAGGGAACTCTGTCACAGTTTCAGAATATTTTATCTCCCCTCTTCTTCATTTCTTGGTCTCTAAATTCACTGAATTTATAGGTACATATAAGATTTATATATGTAATTATACAATATATAATTTATGGGTGATATCCAATTTTAGTCATACTCAGAACAGACCTAAAGGACCTAAGTACCTACAGTTATTTAAGTCCTTTGAAATAAATGGTTTTAAGTTACTTAAGTCAATTGATTCCAAGGGGTCTACTTAGAGTATAGTGTCATAGAGTTGGATGCGAACCCAGGGATCATCTAATCCAAATCCTTAATATTTAGGGGACACATGGAGGGTGGAGAGGTGGAAACATTCCACTGGGTGAGGGGAAATCATTGTGCTGATGGCAAAGAGTATTATCAGTATCTTGGATTCCACCCTATACACTTAAAGCACATCATTTCCCTCAAAGAATCCTGGGAACTATAGTTTATTAAGGGTTATGGTAATTGCAGCTCTGTGAGGGGTAAAAACAGTTCCCAGGATTCCTTGGGGAGGGGGAGAATGTACTTCAAATGCATGGTGTATGCAAACAGCCTGTGTAATTTGTTTTTAGCTGCCACAAATGCTTATAGCCAGTGTGGTGTAGTGGTTAAGAGCAGTAAATTCGTAATCTGGGGAACCGGGTTCGCGTCCCCGCTCCTCCACATGCAGCTGCTGGGTGACCTTGGGCCAGTCACACTTCTCTGAAGTCTCTCAGCCCCCCTCACCTCACAGAGTGTTTGTTGTGGGGGAGGAAGGGAAAGGAGAATGTTAGTCGCTTTGAGACTCTTTTGGGTAGTGATAAAGTAGGATATAAAATCCAAACTATTCTCTTCATATGTCAATTTCTGTCCTGTCACAGAGAGGAACATTGAATTTCCCATATACATCTTATTGGGAGGATTCTGGAAGGTTCCAATAGCTGTTGTACGAAATGGAGCTGACAGAACTATAGTTTAGGGAGAAACTACTGCTCAGCATGCAGTAATAACATGCCACCGTTTTTGATGGCCCAGACTTCATGAGATAAAATGTCTATGACATCCTTGTCGCCAGTGTCTAATTTTGTAAATGTTTTATATTAGACTTAGCATCAAAACATTCTTTAATAAGTGAGAATATACCTTCAGTTTTAGACTTTTGAGTATTCTATTTCAAATTAGAAATTTCTATTAAAAGTATTGGCTGGTTTAGTCATAACTTCACATATTACTGTTCTGCTTTATTGGTACTGAAAATTTTATAATATGTTTGGGATTCATTTATATACTTACCATGGGAAATTTTTTATTAGTTTGGAGCTGAAACCCTTCAAGACTGCATTGCAATAGGCAAAATTTCCTGCTATATGTGATAAACTATATCTTGCTTTTCTGGAATTCCAACCAAAAAGTATTTTTTCCTGGTGCATGTGAGCCATAAAATATATGAAAAGTGTGGGATGTTATCACTGTTTCAAAAACCAATTACACAACATGTGTTAACAGGTCCAAGCTGATTCAGGAGCCAATCAATTTGTAACTGCAATTGTAGCACACTGTGGGAATTTAACAGTGTGAGAGAGACATACAGTTATGGAACAAAATAAACAGCAGTATCCAAGAAATCTTGCAGAGTTTGGCTTGCATACAAGGTAAAAGTCCAGCAATGACCTGAAGTGTTCCTCTTTCTTGGGCTGGTTGACTAGAGGAATCCTTTGCTGACAAATAAAACCTTTACCTGCTTAAATTGTGCTACTTACGAGAGTTATGGGCAACACTCCCATAGGGTCAATTCCATATAATTGACAGGCTTTGAGTAGAACACCAAGACTGGCAAAGAGTCCTGTGGCTGGCAAAGATCCCATCACCCCAAGAGCATCTCCAATCTGTGCACATGACTTTGCACAGAGCTCTCAAGAAGACACAGTGGCTACCATTGGATATCCTATATTGGCTCAGTTCGCCAAAGTATGATGAATGAGCCTTGTGTCTCCACTTTGCTTCTCCCTCTTTGCTTGCAAGTAAGTGAACAAGCCAGGAAGTATTCAGGAAGTATTCAATTATCCATAGTTTCCCATTGCATCTGAACTAAATAAATCAACAAACTGGGAAATTCACTAATCAACACCTAGGACCCAGTGCAAAATGTAAATGTTGTTGAACTGGATGGGAACAGGGACCGTAGTGCTATCAAATCCACCAATTTTGTACACTGACAACCTCCAAAAAGTCCAATACAGTCACATATGACTTCAAAAGCAAAAGCTTTCGAAAACAACACAAACAATGAGGGAATTGGTAAAAATGAAGTGGGTCAAATCTTTACATAATTTGAAACCACAGAAAAGAAGATTAGTTTGGCCTGAAAGGGCAGGATACCCTTGCAGGATACCAATGTCCTTAAAACAGAAAGTAATTCCCAGGAGCTCCAAAAGGGATCTCTTTAAACTAGCTGAATGAACAATAAAATGACAAATGCAACCTAATGCAGGCAAGTGTAAACTGCTGCACATTGGGGCTAACCCCCCCAATTTTACATATACCCTTATGGGATCTGAAATGACAGTGACTGACCACAAATGAGACCTGGGGGTTGTATTTGTCATGAACTGGCTGGATGCAGAGGAATAGTGGGAGGCACTAGTTGGGGAACCCCCAAGGGAAGAAGACTCAGAGCCAGGGGGTCGGTGGTGGGACGACGATGAGTGGTCAGAGAGAGAAGAGGGAGCAGACTTGGAGGAGAAGGTGTTGGAAGCTGAAGAGGTAGCAGGCAGAGAGCAGTCCAGAAACAGAGGTAAAAGGTAAAGGATCCCTGGACGGTTAAGTTCAGTCAAAGGCGACTATGGGGTTGTGGCACTCATCTCGTTTTCAGGCTGAGGGAGCTGGAGTTTGTCCACAGACAGCTTTCCAGGTCATGTGGCCAGCCTGACTAAACCACTTCTGGTGCAACAGAACACTGTGACAGAAGCCAGAGTGTACTGAAACACTGTTTATCTCCCCACTGCAGCGGTACCTATTTATCTACTTGCACTGGCGTGCTTTCGAACTGCTCAGTTGGCAGGAGCTGGGACACAACAATGGGAGCTCACTCCATCATGGGGATTTGAACAGCCAACCTTCCGAAGGGCAAGCCCAAGAGGCTCAGTGGTTTAGACCACAACGCCACCCGTATTCCTAGAAACAGAGGTAGAAGCTGAAGCAAGAGAAGAGGGAGGCCAAGAGGCAGGGATGAGTCTGGCAGGTGAAGACTCACGGGTGCCTTCCCCTCTTCCCTGGTCTCCCAGAAGCAGGAGAGGCATGAAGAGGGCAGAGGTTAAATTATGGAGGATAAATCTCTCATTAGCTATTAGCCATCATGGCAGTGTTCTGCCTTTACAGAACCAGCGGCAGTATGCCTCTGAATACCAGTTGCTTGGAATCACAAGTGGAGAGAGCATTGTTGCACACAGGTGCCGCTTGTGGGCTTTCCATAGGCTTCTGGTTAGTAACTGCAAGAACAGGAGGCTGGACCAGCTGAGCCTTTAGTCTGATCCAGCAGGCATGGTTCCAGATGTCATATAAATCCATTTCTCAGGATATGAGATATAATATTTTTATATATTCTTAGTTGCAAGAGAAACAAAATATATTTAACCTTGCTGCGGATAAATTATATTTGCATCTCTCTTTTTTGGGGGGGGCACCCTTATTTTCCATGAGCATATTAAAAAGCAGAAAGAATTCATGCTGGTATATTTTGGAGTATGTATTACATTTTTAATTAATTGCATGTTTGCACTAGCTGTACCTGTATCATTTTCTTTACTTTTTGGTTGACAGAAACACATATGGAACAGAAGCTTGATTCCAGGAGAAAGCTAGCCAGCCAGCCAAGTATTAGAAATGTAACTCCAAAGGAGGAATTGGGTTCTTTCTTTCTTTCTTTCTTTCTTTCTTTCTTTCTTTCTTTCTTTCTTTCTTTCTTCACAGTAAAAGAAAACCGACATTTTCAGACTGTCGTCTGCCCCACCCAATGGGTCAGTATTTTTATAATCTAAAATTGGCCAGCCTACATGGAAAAGCTACAAACATATGAACTAAAACAAAGATGCTCCACTTTAGCAGCCATGATCTGAGTTTAAATGTAGATTACTGTCTGGGTGAAGGCAAGATGTGCTACAGAAAGACGACTCACATCAGTTTACCACCTAAAAGGGCAGGTGTGCCTCCTAGGAAACAGAATGCTAGTCTGTCAGCCTTGGCCCTACCAGCTTGCCGCCTGCTGCCTCTTTTTAATATTTACCTTCATTGTTTTTGTCACCTATGGCTTTAGTTTAAAGCCTCAAACTAGCTTCTGTTATTCATATTTTTTTGACTTGATCTGTATTTAAGGCCTTAAATGCTTTGTCCTCCACATTGGCATAGATAGTTGGCAGCTGACTGCACCTGGGATAAGGGGCCGGATACCCTTGCCATATGCTCATATAATGGCCTTGTGGTTCTGCTAGCTGACAGAAAAAACACTGAAGGTCACATTTGTGAAATATCACTTTTGCCTGGAAGCACACTCACTCTTTAATTCTTTCATTCAGCTGGCAGAGTGGTGGGGAGTTGAAATTTTGAGGTGTTTTAAGAATGTAAGAAATCTCTATTTCTGAAAGATTTCTTAGGATTGCTTCAAAAACCAGCAACATGGGTACAGTGTACTTCCAGAGTTAGACCAACTTCAGACACTACAAATCTGCATAGGAAATTCATAATGTTCAAAACAAACAAAAATAATATATCTCAGGCCTGCCGGAGTACATTCTTGCTCAATACCGAACACAAAAATATTTTAGATAGTCTGGTTGGCAGGGCTAGGGCAATAATTTTTTCTGCTTGAGATGAAGGACAAGATTGTGCCCTCTCCTTATTTCAGGTACAAGATGGCAGTCTCAAGCATCTTCAACTGCACCTGAGAGCACTGGTCAGTTTAAGCTGCCTTGTGCACATACACCTCTGTTCTCCAATGGAAGGGAATAGAAGGGGGCCTCATGAGATCTGCTGCTGCTGTCCTACTTCCCAGCATCCACCACTTTGCCTAATGGTAAGATTGGCCCTGGAAGAGGCAAGGAATTGAGAAAACAAGCACAAGGTCTAGTCTTCTCTAGATTGTACCAGTTCACACTATAAGTCAGTATCTGTGAGGCTGTATGTTGATTATGCGAATGGTTGGCCATTGTTGTTGTTGTTTTAAACAACACTACATTTTTGCAGTATATGGAAAGCTAGCATGCCAGGAAAAGGTCTAGGTTGAAATACTACCTTTCCATGTACGGGAATATAAGCTTAGCAGAGGGAAGTGTACAACAGTGATTTCTCCACTTGTACCCGGAAGTGCTATAACCCAAGGACTTCAGCTCCATATTTGAATAACATGACTCCGGTCAGATGGGCCCACATTTATACTGACTCTTCATAGGGCTTTATAACAGTTGTTGATGAAAAGGGAAAATGTGCCTACAGGACATGAGCGGTGGCATCATAAAAGAGAATTTTTATCCCCCTGATTAAACATTTTTAATGAAGGAAAAGAGGGCTGGTGTTCTCATGTATGGACACTCCTCAGCATGAATAACCTTACCAACTCAGAAAACTGGGTCAGCCAAATTCAAGCTGCATCCTTTAACTCTCTCCCACACAAAATGCTTTCTAAATTATTAATCCAAACCTGACAGTTGTCATTAGTACACAAGCCCATCATTTCTTTTAAAAAGGGTAACACACTTTGCTCCGGAACACTTGTTAAAACTAAGTTAATGTTCTGTAAACAATGTATGCTCTCAGCTGAAATGTTGTTTTTCTTTCTTCAGATTTACTTTTTTCCCCCCTTCAAAAAAATCAGAGTATGAACAGAATTAAGATTTGGTTTCAGTCCAGCCTTGGCAGTTGGCACCTGCCTTTGTGGTAAGCCAAACCATCTGGGACTAAATAGCCTTGGACTCTGTGGAATTCCTACTCCTGATCTCATTTTGTGTCTGTGTGTCTGTGTGTTGGTTAAGAAGGATGCAATTGACTTGGCTTACGTTAGGCAACATGACAAATACCTAACATGGCTTTCAAACAATCATCAAATGTTGTATATACATTTCTTCTATTATTTATTTAAGTTAAAGCTGCCTATCTCTTGTAGCTATCAAGGCAGAAATGTCGATAATGCTGTTATGAAATATCTGTCAAAATGCTTTGGTCTTCTAAACAAAACCTATGCATACTTTCATCTGTCAAGTAGACTGTACTGCAGAAGGCCCAGATGTCTCAAAAGGAAGTAAACCAATGAAACAACACAAATAGATATTGTATTTGTTCTTATCCTTGTCAGGAAAATTGTTTTCTAAGCAATTTTGTCTAAGAGAAACATGGCAGAGAGAAATGTGAGGACTATTCCTCACAGAATTTATTCACAAAATGTTTATAATTCTATTTGATAGGTGTAGAAGGAAGACTGTAAGAAGAGATGTATATTTTGCGGCACACAAGATGTACTCTAGGTAGGTTCCCTTGTGGTGAGGTCATCCATCACCTGGGGTGGTGATCTCTCACCGCAACAGTTCTCCCCTTGCTCAGAATCTCCTGCATTGAAAGAGGTATGTATTTTAAATGACCTCTGAAGTGCCTTTCCAGTTGTTGTTTTTAATCGAAGTAAAGGAAAACCAGTTATGTTAACTGAGAAAATTTATGGGAGAACTGGATGAGGGCATATCCTGGAAAAGAACAAGACCAGTTGGTCAGCTGGAATATTGAACAGGAGCACTGCACACGGCAACATTTTGCCTCCATGGACAGAGGAGGCAGGAATGCTTCTGAATACCAGTTTCTGGAAACTGGTTGGGTCCTGCCTGAAGGTTTCCCACAGCCATCTGGGTGGCCACTGTGAGAACAGGATGATGGTCTAGATCAGGGGTAGGCAACCTAAGGCCCGGGGGCCGGATGCGGCCCAATCGCCTTCTCAATCTGGCCCGCGGATGGTTTGGGAATCAGCGTGTTTTTACATGAGTAGAATGTGTGCTTTTATTTAAAATGCATCTCTGGGTTATTTGTGGGGCATAGGAATTCGTTCATTATTTCCCCCCAAAATATAGTCAGGCCCACCACATGGTCTGAGGGACGGTGGACCACCCCACGGCTGAAAAAGGTTGCTGACTCCTGGTCTAGATGGACCATGGAACTGATCCAGCAGGCTCTTCTTGCATTCTTAATATCTTGCTGTAGTCTCCTCATATTTTGAACCATTTCCAGCGTAACATTCTATTTCCTTGCACGTAGAAAATCAACTTGGTCCAAGGTGTGGTAGGTTGCATCCCGTTTCACAAATATGCTCATTTTCTTCTTCTTTTTTTCTTTTTAAATATATTTTATTGAGCTTCGTACAACCTGATTGGTACAATAAAAAGGAACAAAAACAAGACAAATACAGATGTATTGTGGAATATGCACGCTTTCCATTGTTATTGTGTCTACAGTGGTACCTCGAGTTAAGTACTTAATTCATTCCCGAAGTCCGTTCTTAACCTGAACTTGTTCTTAACCTGAAGCACCACTTTAGCTAATGGGGCCTCCCACTGCTGCCGCGCCGCCGGAGCACGATTGCGGTTCTCATCCTGAAGCAAAGTTCTTAACCCGAGGTAATATTTCTGGGTTAGCGGAGTCTGCAACCTGAAGCGTATGTAACCTGAAGCGTATGTAACCCTAGGTACCACTGTATTCTGACCCTTATCTGCATTCTGAGGTGCTTTTGTCCATTCTACTACAGTGGTATCTTGGTACTCGAACAGCTTGGCTCCCAAACAAATCGGCTTCCAAACGCTGCAAACCCGGAAGTAAATGTTCCGGTTGTCAAATGTTTTTCAGAAGCTGAATGTCCAACGTGGCTTCTGTGGCTTTCAATTGAGGGCAAGAAGCTCCTGCAGCCAATTAGAAGCTGCACCTTGGTTTTTGAATGGTTTTGGGAGTTGAACGGACTTCCAGAACAGATTCAGTTTGAGAACCAAGGTACCACTGTACTTTGCTTTGCTATTTGATTGTACACTGGCCAGGCCTGCATATTCTTAGGGTTTTTCTGAGCCTGGCTGAGATTTTGGATGCTGGTCTCTTCAGTGCTTTTTCCTTTAAAAAAATGTTTAGCACTGGGTCTCTTGCCATGCGTTGCATACCTGAGCAGCCAAACCTTCACTCCCACCAGAATGAAATGGATATTCCAATAATTTCCCTAACTCTGTGAGTTCTTCTCTGTTTCTGTTCATTAGTCTTTGCTATTTCAGTGGGGGTCACAGGGGAGGTGGTTACAGCCTGCGTTATGAAATGTTCATTTGGAGTGGAGGCCATAACCTCTTATGTCTATGTGTGTATGATTTTAAATTTTTTTTAGCATCTGAGGTTGCAAGGCTAGGAGTCTGTTAAACCTTCAGAATCCCCACAGAGTGTTAATGCTGGCAAGCCTTGGTTGCAATTAAGTGCCTGTGTGTCATTTTTGGTGTGTAACCTTGATTGTCTATTCACAGCTAATACTCAAGCCAATGAATAGCTCTTCTGATTGTATCCACTGCTTATTTTGAGTCCACTGAAGAGAAGCACAGAGTCTTTATCTCTGCTAAATATTTAAATGAGACAAATCAGCCATAACTGTCTTGGATGATTTTCATTTTCTGTTTTTGTATCCCAGTATGAACCACAACAGAATAGCTTTGATAATGATAATAGTGATGATGATGATGATGATGATAATAATAATACTAATAATAATACCATTTGATGTGGGGATTTTTTATTCTAATTGTTCTATTGAAAAAGAGTTTTCTATCAGTGAAATAGCGTATGGTTCACACGCACCTCCAACTCTAGGGATGGAAGGGGTCTGTCAATTTCTGTTTTATCAGTTTCTTGGTTTTGCAGTCTTAAATTCAGTCCTCCACATTTCTGGGGGGGGGGGAACCCTTATCAGCATTTTAGTGCCAAACTGCCCTAATGAACACAATTTTAAGTGCAGTTTTGACTAATCTAACCTTTCCCCAAGCAATTCTGCCAAATGTAATACATTTTGTATGCTGTTTCCACTGCTATCTTCATTTCTTCACAGACATCCAACACATCCATTTTGTAAACACTGCTCAATTGCAACTCAGTTGCAACTCCATTGCAAAATTCAGATATGTGCGAATTTCAGAGGATCAAAGTTGTGCTTTGGTTCGCATGTGGTTCTGGAAAGTGTGAATTTGATAGATCTGGTGTTCGATGCATACTGAATCTAATTTCTGCTCCCTTCCCACCACTTCCCAGCAGTGACCCTGTCAAAACTGGTGCCTCTTCAAGAGCCCTTGAAGCACTGCCTAGTTTCGCTTGCAGCTGTTTATTGGAGAAGAGAAGATGAAAGGTAGACAGCCAGGATTGCTCGTCAGTATCCCAGAACTTTGAAGCCAGTTTAATGACTACATCCTGCACAACTATTCTCTTTATGTTGAGCCCAGGGGTTGAAAGGAGGAACGCTGGTGTCACACAGCTGCATGAACTGCACATGGAGCGCATGACAAGGTTTTCTTTCTCCGTTGTGTTGCATCAAGCACAAGCCTCACGCTGTTGACGTTCACTGAACAAAGGCTGTATCTGTATGACCCTGTTTCAGAGGGACGCGGTAGAATATGCACAGAGCAGCTGTTTATACCTGTTAAGGGTGCTGCTTTCACAGATGTCGTATAAAGGAGCAAATGCGGTAAATAGACTGCCGAAGCTTGAAAATAGTGAGCTACTAATTAGCTTTCAGAGGCCAAAGGAAAAGGGAGTGCTTTTCAAAGGACTTCTTTCAGTGTGTCTCATAGGCCAAATAATGTTCTAAGGGTGCATTTTCAGTGGCTTGTGAATAATTGGAGCATAAGATACACATAGGCTGCAGATGATTTTCACTGATTGCCAACACGCATGCACAGTAGAAGTGGGGGGAGATGCCCCAGTGATCCAGTTTGTGATGTGGACATTTGGGTTCTTCCAAGCCTGTCATCCTCACTTTTTCAGGACACATTGACTAAGCACAGACCAAGAATGGGGATGACATCTGTACAGATGCCCACTGATGCCTGAGCAGAACTCCCAGAAAACTCATCTTGAAATATTTTGTCTCATGTTGACAATGACAATGAGCCTTTGAAATGCTCACCCGTGTGGGAAATAGAGTCTTGATAGAAAGTGTGGTTGCCAAGCTAACGCTAAAGAACTTTGAAATATGTTCCTACCAGGGAACAAGATAATGTCGCCAAGGCAGCAGGATTTAATTCCCCTCTCAGCTGAGTGGAGATTAAAGCCTTGTGCAAAAACGCCACTAATATAAGCATTTTTATGCACCCTTTCCTCCCAGTATATGCATCTCCACATACATTGCTTGGTTGGAGATAATTGTGCTTCAGTTCACATATTGGTTCGAGATGTGTGGCTTAGGTTGTTTCTCATTAAAATGCAAGCAAAATCAAATTCATTCCATCTCGGGTGATAGAATGCATGCTTTCTACGGAGGAGCTCCACAAGTCAGGGTAGACAAAAGTATGACATGTTATTAGGCAATTTTGTCAATTTCCCCAACACATCATTTGCTGACCGGGATGCTTAGATACTCAGTGTGATAGGCAGAGAGAACGTCATAAAGAGATGACAATTTTGGTGGCAGCTCTGAGCTTCTTGTAACAAGTAGCTCTACCCTAAGTGCTCAGGTATGGACAGCATACTGGTGGCTATAAACAGAAGAGTGTAAACACACCATTATAGCAAGCCCAAGTTGTTTTCCTTTGTTTTAACAGAAAAAGAACTTGAGTAATTGGAAATAAATAGCTGACCTTTCGTTTCTGTTTATTCCATGCCCTTAGTCTGAAATATTCACTCAGCATAGCAATTAAAATCTGCTGATAGGTCTTGCTGTCACTTCCATTTCGTTGCTGTTGTTGCCTCAGAGTTTTATAGTTAATGAAAGGTACTCCTAAAAGTATACTGGTGGTTAAAAAAAATCATTACCAAAACTTATCTCAATAGTTATTGGTTTTGTATAACGATGTGCTAAAACTATTACCTTTGATATTTCAGTAAGCAAATTTGACTGATATTTTACACTTTAGTTTCTTTCCCAACAAAAAGAAAAGGCGACTGCTTTAAGCTGATGATGTTATACTATTAGAATTTGTATTTGTTTCTTTGGGGAACACTATATTCACAATCAGAGGCATTTGAGTTCTGCATTTGTGCCACTGAATCAAGAGACCACCTGTTCTTTAAAATTGGTATACAGTCGTACCTTGGAAGCCGAACGGAATCTGTTCTGGAAGTCTGTTCAACTTCCAAAACATTTAGAAAGCAAGGCACGGCTTCCGATTGGCTGCAGGAAGCTCCTTCGGAAGCCACGAAAGCCATGCCGGACGTTCAGGTTCCAAAGAACATTTGCAAACTGGAACACTCACTTCAGGGTTTGCGGCATTTGGGAGCCAAACGTTCATGTGGCAAGGCGTTCAGCTGCCAAGGTACTACTGTATCAGACCATAATGTCACAATGCACTGATTCATGTTTGGTACATCCTAACCTATGCAAGATTTAAGAACCTAAGCACTTAGGCTTCATAATGGGGCTGTAGATTTGATGGAGATGCCACTTGCTAGTTTCGTTGGGAATATTCAACATGTTTTTACTTTAAACTACAGGTGAATAGTTTGGATGACACAATAAACAGTGTGAAGTGTATACTAGAAACACAAGTCATGTGTACAGTAAGAAATGCTGCACCAGCAATTTAAAATCCATTCCACACATTATATCAAAGTCATCTGGAAACCTCCCCCCCCCCCCAACACTCATGTACACAAAATGGGTGAATTGGTAGGTCATAGATTTGTAGCTCCCTTCGCAAGCAAACACAGCCATGTAGAGCCACGGTTGTGATATGTGTGTGGAATATTATACCTATATGGAGTGGGCCACATCCCAGGAAAGAGGGTGCCAAGCCACATGATGTGCCTCACCCTTACAATATGTCCAAAGCATGTCTGTGATCTCCAAGGCATATTTGGGAATATTGCAGATTGTGAAAGTTCTTTCTAGACACAGGACATAGGGAAGAGGAAACTAAATCAGCAATTCCTCATCTTAGCTCCCAGAATGGGGGAACTTTGTATGTGGAGGGCCATATTCTCTCAGGGTAAATATCTTGGGTACTGCACGCTGAAGGGAAGGCAGTGAGGACTAGATTTAGTGATGGGTGGGGCCAAAGTCAAAGAGGATGAGGTCAGAGCAGCCTTATCCGCTTTTGGCTCTGCCCCAGCCTGCCCCGGACAGTGCAGCAGGCAGTGGACCACCAGTTTTCTTTCTGCCACCCCCTTCCCAACCCACCATTCTTTCTCTAATGGTCTCACTCTACCTTCCCTACCAGAAAATCCACCCCACATAGTAATTTCACTTAGAAAAAAAGGTCCTGTTTGCACAAAAGGGGTGAGGCTTTTTTCTAAAACTAATTACTGCACCTGGGAGCTGAATTTGATTTTAGTGGGTTGTGGTAGATGGGGAGGGGAGGTTTAAGTCTTCCCTTCTCAGTTGCCACCTCAACACCCACCCACCCACCCACTCTGCATGACAACTAGACTTAGAAAAAAATGGGGAAGTGGCATAAAATAAGGCAGCGTCCACAAATCCTAAAATAATTTGTTATATTTTTTTCCCAGGGGGTGGGTCTATGAGTTTTCAAACTTAGGTCCTAAAGAAAAATGCATTGCTTGAAAGCTATGTACAACTTTATTGAGTGTAGTGGCTGACCTCTTGCAGCTTCACAACTTATGATGAACTCCAGCCAAGTGTGTGAACTTTTTCCACTGAAATGTTCTGTGTTTGGTGGCTAACCCTGAAGGGCTGGTATGGAAATTAGTCTGTGGTGGCTCATTCCCTTCACGATTGTTGCCCGCTTGATGTTAGATGGGCACAAGCAATGGGCATCCCTTCACTTGTTACAGTTTTGGGCAAAGGTGGCTGAGGCGAGTATTCCTCCTGCTTTTTGAGTGTGGCATAAACAAAGATCATACATGCCAAGAAAGCTATTTTGCAAGAGAGGAGCTGTGGGCAGGGGACAGACGGCGAGCTAGATTTGTTTTGCATTTTTGTGGCTTTGTGGGTGGTATGGCAGATGGGCATGTATGTGTGAGGAAAGGGGCAGAGGGGGAAAGGAAATGACCTAAAAGAGGAGGAAAGAGCATGCGAGCATCTTCTCCCTGTGAAATGTTCAAAAATATCTCTGCATGTAATACCAGTGGGTTGTTTCTAGACTCCAGACATTGGAGCTTCAGCTGTTTCTACTTAATGCTCAGTGACTGTAATCCTGAAAAGTCAGGGCACGTTTTACATTTTCATTCTCCATCAGTGACTCACTGAATTTTTTAAAGGCTCTCTTGTGAAGTGAACAGCACTGAACAACAATCTGGAACTTCTTTAGAGGAGCCTTAGGCTCAAGGCGGTTATCCAGGACTACAGCTTCCGGCTGCGATCCTCAAAAGCACAAACAAATATCTGGAAACAGTTTTGACTCCAACCCT
Organism: Podarcis muralis; assembly: GCF_964188315.1. Classification (NCBI taxonomy): domain Eukaryota; kingdom Metazoa; phylum Chordata; class Lepidosauria; order Squamata; family Lacertidae; genus Podarcis; species Podarcis muralis. The sequence continues at coordinate 81,144,006 of NC_135657.1, forward strand.
ACTCTACAAATGCAAAGCACAGCTTCTTTTATCCATAGGCTTCTTTTATCCCCTACCCACAGCTCCCCCTCCACCTTTGGAATATTTACCAACTAACTTGGCTTAAACTCGCCCATTGGCACAAAGAGAATCCATATTGCTCATGTCAAGAGACTCTGTTTTATTTTGGCTCGGGTTAGGAAACTGTGGAAAGAATGAGGGTGCAATAAGAGTCAATGTGCAACAAGAACTCACATGAGCAGTTTTTCAGCCATCAATGCCTCTACAGAACCCTGATCTCCATTCTGTCAATAGCAATGGGTCAGGTGCCATGAAGTTCATTACTGCCACCATTGCTTGGACGAGGGAATTGCAAGCATGTCAAGGTCGGAGACTTAACACCATAGACAAGAATCCTCCTGGCTTTAGGAATCAGGTGATTCTGGAGAGCCAATCCCACTCCACTGGCTTCCACAAAGCCCCAAGGCTTATTTCTTTTCCTTGCCTCTGTAGCTTGATTTTCTGCTTCCCTCAACTTCATGTACATGCTACCTTTCAAGTTGCTGATGGATAAACATTGCTAGAATTTAAGATTATGCCACTTAACACCATGCAGTGGGCAATCAAGTTACCGTATTTTTCCCTCTATAACACGCAGATTTTTTCTCCTAAAAAGGAAGGGGAAATGTCTGTGCGTGTTATGGAGCGAATGTGTGGTCCCTGGAGCCAAAAAATCAAGCAAAAGTCAAATCGCTCTTCACGGAGAAGGGAAACCTGAAAAGAGGAAGTGGCAGCTTTCCTGTATTCTGCCTCAGGGTCTTACTGCCCACCCTCCTCTGTTTCGTTGCTGTGATTGCTGAAACGGAACAAAGAGCAGGGAAAGCCCCTCCCCTCCAGGCAAGCAGAGGGGAAAGTGTCGTCTCTGTGCTCCGGTACTGCTGGGGGAGAGGGAGAGAGAGTGGGGGAGGGAGAGGGAGAGAGAGAGAGAGAGAGAGAGAGAGAGAGAGAGAGAGAGAGAGATGGCTGGCTTGGGGGGGAACTTTTGCCTCCCACCCGTTAAATCCCTCTCCAGCATTCTTAGCCAGCTGCTTCTCTGCACACCCCTCTCATGTCCCTTCTTTGTTTTTCCTTCGCTCCCCACTTAAAATGTGGTTACAAAGCATAGATCAACATGGATCCTCAGGATCTTTGCATTGGGTCACCCCAAATTCACCATCAGATCACATAGCATGTCCATGGCTACAGCCTGCACCAAAAAAATCACGCACCCACTATTGCCTGGGGCTGCAATGGCGCAAAAACGTGGTTAAAAAGCATGGATCCACATGGATCCTCAGGATCTTTGCATTGGGTCACCCCAAATTCACCATCAGATCACATAGCATGTCCATGGCTACAGCCTGCACCCAAAAAATCACGCACCCACTGTTGCCTGGGGCTGCAATGGTGCAAAAACGTGGTTACAAAGCATGGATCCACAGGAATTATCAGGATTTTTGCATTGGGTCACCCCAAATTCACCATCAGATCACATGTCTGTGGCCACAGCATGAAGCACAAAAATGATACATCCACTGTTTCATTCAGAATGTTTTTTCCCTTGTTTTCCTCCTCTAAAAACGATGTGCGTGTTATGGTCAGGTGCGTGTTATAGAGCGAAAAATACGGTAGATGCACAATATTTCCAGCGATATCAATTCCTAAATTCATTGCAGGAAAAGGGTAGATTTTTCCATGGATACTTGGCACTCTCCTAAAGAACATACCATGCTTATTGTTTTAGCTAAATAGTCTTCCATGGGACAAGAGTCTGGTTTGTGTGCTTGGCCATCTGAAGGTGCCATATGTACTGTGGGGCAGGGAAGTCACATGGGGTGGCCACCATTTTCATCCTGTGCTTATGAGCTTCCCAGAAGCATCTGGGTGGTCACCGCAAGAAACAGAATGTAGGGTTTGATGGAAAGCCTTGCAGTAGCTATACAGATCAATGGCAATTGTGAGGATCAGGTTAATTTAATTTATTCCTGATGTTCAAAATTCAATTGCTTTTGAAGCTAAAACTGCACCATTCGTCTACCAAAGAGTAGAATTAGTAGACTAGTAAAAGCAAATTGCAGAAGTACAAGATCTTTAGGGGGAAACCCTCCTGCAAACCAGGCCAAAGGAAGTTGAGCATGCTAAGGGACAAAAGAATGCTGACTGGCTGTTGTTGCTGGAGGACAGGCAGAAAACCAACAGGAAGAGCAAACAGCGTGTTTTGTTACAGTACCCACTTAAAAATATATATACTATTCTCACTTGACAAATTGGCAACACAAATGCTAAAATAGCTACCTAATCTTAAATTGATACCTCAGTATTTCATAATGATTGATATGGTGTCTTGGTTCATGGGCATGATTCCAGCCTCATCAGCTTTGAGGTAAAAAAGCTCAACAGTTTTACCTGTCATGTAGGTATGTAATCCTCTTGATGGGCTACCTACTGAAAATGTTCTAGGGTATGAGGACGCACCCCCAGATTATGAGGAAGCTGTCTTTTATTTTTCTGAGTGCACCCTTATCCTTCCCCCCCCCACATGCAAACACAGAGAGAACTCTGTCATTTTTTGTTGGAAACCAACTGGAATTCTCCTGCTGTGTGACCTGTCTCTCCCCATTAAATGGATGACATGAAGGGCACCTTTATCATATTTATGATATGTGGAAATTACCTGAGTGATTCCCAATTTCCTCCACTTCTTGATATGACAAGTTTTGGCAGATCATCTCTCAGCAAGTCATGGTATTAATGGACTCTCTGGGAGGTGTTTTTTTTTTAATGTTATGCAGTTGCTTTGCTGCTGGTACAGTAGAGAGGACTGTGTGTGTTTAAGGACACATTTATTTGAGGGGAATGGCTTGCAGAATTAGCAGCCACTTCATTGTACCCCATTTCCATCTCCAGACTGCTCTCTGGCAAGTAAGCATAGGGTGTTTGCACTGGTAGGACGCCCATTTCTGTCTGGTGATAAAAACTAGTTTTGACGGCAATCTCTTGGATGACGCTGCGTCTCTGCAGCAAGTTGATAAATGCTATGACTGATGAAAGCAAGCAAGGATTTAGCTAGAGGACATTCCTGAATTTTGATTTTATAAAAATCCAACCAGCTTTTGGTATAATTATCTGGAGCAAGTAACATGCAATAAATAACAATGGCAGTCCAATTCTTAAAGCTTTACAGGTAATATCTATTCAAAAGTTTAGGGAATATCTGAAATCGCAGCTATATTAATCTGCCTACCTTTTCCTGGTGTGCAATTTTCTGTTCCATCTTTACCTCAGGGGTGGGGGGAGGGAATCAGATTGTGTTTGGCCCAGATGAAGAGGAGCATTCATTCCATCCTCCAATCCTCCTTTTACAGAGGCTCGGCGGAACATCACACTAACATTCCTGATATCAAAGAACATAGACTGGAAAGCTCCTCTCAGCCATAAACACTTACATCAAGAGAACTGTTCATTTCCAACATATGGTGTCCCAGAAGTCACAGGCTTTGGAAAATATGCAAGGGCCAAATTCTACCTTACTGATATGGAGAGTAAATGAAGTTGAACGGAGGTGGGAGGGAATGGTCAACCATATCTCTGTGGGTCACAAAACTGGTGTCTCACCACAGACCCTCCAAGTGTCCTTATTTTCCAGGGACAGTCCCAGATTTACAGAAGCTGTTACAGTTTCTGATTTGGTCCTGTAATATCCCACTTTTCCTTAGGATGTCCCTATTTGCATTAGAGAAATGTTGGAAGGTATGGAGCTATCCATCTCCTGAGCCATCTGAAGGTAGCCCTGCATAGGGAAGTTCTTTTAAATGTTTAATGTTTTACTATGTTTTTATATATGTTGGAAACAACCCAGAGTGGCTGAGGCAACCCAGTCAGATGGGTGGGGTATAAATAGTAAAATTGTTATTGTTATTGTTATTGTTATTGTTATTAAATAGGAATACCCGATTTTCATCAGAGAAATGTTGGCGAGTATGTCAGCACAAACCCTAATTTTTTCATTCTGCTCTCAAAACACTTCCTAATGGTCACTTTCTGACAAGCATTTGCATACACCACCATTAACCCTGGTTTCTGAATATTTCAAATAGCACTTCCAGCTGACACTCTCTCCTCAGGATCTACTGCTCACATGAGCAGTTCACCATAAATGCAGTTTGAACCCAGACAGAAACCAAGCCAGGGTTTGGGCTATTTTTTTAAAAAAGCAAATTTCCCCCTACACAAATTCCCTGTCAGACCCCTCGCCCACAAAAGCTAAATGAACACAAAGCTTGCTTTGCTCCTTGCTTACACACCATATCAGCATGCAGTTTCTCCCTTGGAGTTAGTAGTTCTTACCTACTATACAGTAACTGACAGGACAATTCAAGGGGCCTTGAACAGATACCAACCCAGGGGTACTTACACTGCTGCAAGGGCCATTGGAACATGCCGAAAGTTATCTCTCTGTTCCATGTGCTTACAAAACTTGTGCTGCCAAAATTGGTACCTGTCAAAACTGGTATACACTTTCTAAGAATAGTGGTACGGGAACAAAGGTGGAGACAATCAGCTCCAAATTCACTCTTACAAATGTTGGATAATGGTGATAAAAATGACATTTCCTATCTCATCATGCTGTCCTAATTCCAGTTTCGTTTCTGCTCGCAAAACCTCTACAGTACTAGGGGAAAAAATATGTCCAAATGGTCTAACAGAATAACAGATGCCTGGCACTGGTTTAAAATGAAATGTCAGTTTTTAAAGTCTGCAGGCCAGAATTTTTTTTCCTATTGAAATGTATGGGAGAGGCACAACTCCTACTCCTCTTGAATCAATCACTGCTCATCAGTAAAGCACATCAGGTAAGCACAGTCAGTAGAATGCTAGTGGATTGGGCCCATTTGAGCCCACTGTTTAAATAAAATAGGAGCAGCCACTGGTGATCTAATGCCACAGTTTGAGGGCTGGGAGAGGAGGAAGTTCCAAACGCTCTATTCCTTCATGTTCCCTTCCCTTTCCCTCCAAATAAATTGAAGAGCGAGTTTAGCTGTCAGATCAGGGTTGTCACTGATAAAGTAAAATGATATGGGAGCCACTGAGCCTTGCTGAAAAGTAGAGACTAACCATCAGGATTACTCTAGTGTGGTAAAATGTATTTATCTTCCCACCATTTCCTGTTCTCGCCTGGCTAGCCAACAAACGGCCCCCCCAGCCCACCCCCTGCTGATTTTTCTGACGATCTGTTTGGCTTACTCCATAAGAGCATCAGCCTATACTGAAATCTGAAAGTTAAATATAGGCATTTCCATTCTGACTCCCTCCGCCCCCGTTCAGCCCTTTGAAATGCACAGGCCTGTTTTGTCCGACTTTCCTTTAATTCATGCAGAACATGCCTTGGAAATTTCGGGCTTCTGTCCACAGAACAGCGATTCTGTGCCAGAGGGAGCCTCTGGCCATTCCCAGACATTGTTTATGACCAGAGTTCAAAGGGAACTCAGCCAGCTGTCTTAGCTGTTTGTGCCATTTATCTCCCTTGCCCCCCATTTGATTTTTCACATTTTCCACTCCTTTTGAGAAACACATCCTTCAGGCATCCTGCTACGCAAGCCCTGTCCTCAACTCCGCTTCCTCTCCTAGCGAGCGTTTCCCCCTCCCCACCACCATGTGACAAATGGAAGCCATCAAGCCTTTCAAGTATGTGAGGCTGTCGGCCAAATTTGAGACTCACATATTTCATTTCCTTTGGGTGCATTGTGCTGTCCTCGGACCCTCGCAAAGGGAATCCCTCTGGGAAAATGTGCCTTGGCACAGGCTGGTTGCCCCGAAGCACACTGTAGTCTGCGTTCCATAAAAAAAAAAAAAAAAAAAAAATCAGCATTCATCACGTTTATTCACTTTTATGTCATTCCAGGCAAACATGGTTGGCCTTTGGGTTTCACCACCTCCAAAGGAAGCATCTTTATCTTTTCAAGCCTGAGGGAAGCGAAGGGTAAAAATAGACAGCGTTCACATAGCACACATCCAAATGTTCAAATCATTTCGTACATGTTATTCTAGGAATTCTCACAACGGCAGTGTAAAGTAGGCCAGTTTTATCATTGTCATCATTTTGCCAATGGGGGCGAGGGAGGCTGAAGCTGAAATACAGTGAATTGCTTTTGCCTACTGATTTCATGGCTTTGAACATGGGATGTAACATTATAATGCTACTATGCACTTGCCACCTCAGCTGCTATGGAGGTGTTGCTCAAATTATTTCAGTTTCATCAGTCATCCTCATCATCAGTGCTTTTTTCTGGGGGGGGGGTACTCAGTTCCGGCACCTCTTCCCCCCCTAAAAGGTTAAAAGTGTGGCACATAACTGTAACAACTTGATGGCTGAGTATAGGCACATTTTTTCTCTTTTTTAAAAAAGCACTTACCTGATTTTGGGTTGAGTGGCAGTTGCGACCTGCTGCACAATATGCCCCGTGCAGCCTTGCCATTTTGTTTGCGGCCATTGCAGCTTTCCCCAGCCACCGTGAAGCATTGTGGGCAACTACCAGGCCCACTGTTCAAACACAACCTATCTGCGGGGGCCTGGGTGGGGCGGGGCTTAGGGAGCAGACCTAGAGGCTGCAGGATTTTACCAATTTGTTGTTGTTTAGTCATTTAGTAGTGTCCGACTCTTCGTGACCCCATGGACCAGAGCATGCAAGGCACTTCTGTCTTCCACTGCCTCCCGCAGTTTGGTCAAACTCATGCTGGTAGCTTCGAGAACACTATCCAACCATCTCGTCCTCTGTCGTCTCCTTCTCCTTGTGCCCTCCATCTTCCCCAACATCAGGGTCTTTTCCAGGGAGTCTTCTCTTCTCATGAGGTGGCCAAAGTATTGGAGCCTCAGCTTCACGATCTGTCCTTCCAGTGAGCACTCAGGGCTGATTTCCTTCAGAATGGATAGGTTAACCATGGATAGATTTAACCAATATAATATCCCAACCCTATTTTTTTTTTTAATGGGAAGCAGAATGCTAAATCATTATTTATTTTTCAGATGTATTCCCCTCCACAAAAGGAATAAATAAAAAGGAAGGGTGTCCCAATTGTTAAAGCACAAATGGTTTAAACAAAAACAGCAGCAGCAAAAAAATAAAAAATAAAAAAGGAGACACCACAAAGAATAGTACCAGCAACCATCACACTAATAGCAGGAGAATCCAAAGCTTTAAAAAGGAAAATGGTTTCCAGTAGCGGTGGAACACAAATAAAGAGGAAAGTAACCTAACCCCCAGGGGCAAGGAGTTGCAAATGCCCTCCTGTGTGCTTTTAGCAGTCCTGCGTTACAAAGATTCAATTTACAGGTAGGTAGCCATGTTGGTCTGCAGTAGTCGAAACAAAATAAAAAAAAATCCTTCCAGTAGCACCTTAGAGACCAACTAAGTTTGTTGCATGCACACTTCTTCAGATACACTGAAACAGAAGCCACCAGACCCTAATATGTAGTCAGAGGGTGGGGAGGGGTATTACAAAAGAATTTCAGAAATAGACTGGAAAGAGAAGTTGCTGAATTGCAACTTATTACCAAACTTAAAACTTTGGAGAGACCTGGTCTGAATAAAGACACTGGATTCTTATCTCATTATACATGATAAAGCTATTTTTAGCCATCTTACCCCTTGCTTTTTCCTGTAAGACCAATTGCAGTAGTTAACAGTCGTCAACAGGTTTACCACACCTATCAGCCAATCACCCATTCCCACCACCCTTCTGAGTAATACCCTTCCCCACCCTCTCACTATATATAAGGGTCTGGTGACTTCTGTTTCAGTGTATCTGAAGAAGTGTGCATGCACATGAAAGCTCATACCAAGAACAAACTTAGTTGGTCTCTAAGGCAGTGTTTCCCAACCGGTGTTCCGCGGCACACGAGTGTGCCGTGAGACGTTGCCTCGTGTGCCGCGAGATGCCTGGAGGGAGGCGGGCGAGTCGGGCGGCGAGAGGCGGGGCGGCGGCGGCGAGGAGAGGCCGCGCCTCCTGCTGTTGCCTGGCGCTCCTCCTCGCAGCCGGAAGCGCTGCCTGGGCGCCTCCGCGCGACTCTGCCTCGCTGGGTTTGGTCTCCCAGCAGAGACGGGTCACACGCGCCCCTCCCTCCCTCCCTCAGCCTGCGCGGAGGGAAAGCCAGAGAGAGGCATCGCTCCTGCGCGGCGGGAGAGGGAGCAGCCGGAGCGATGCCCCAAACGAACGCATGGGACCGGAGGGGAAATCCTCTCCGAGGCGGATTGAGCGCAGCTGAGAGAAGCCTTTCGAGGAGCTGCCGTGTCCCCTGGAAACCCCCTTCCCAGCTCTGCCTCAGCCGCCGCCGCCTCAGTTGCCGCCGTCCCTCAGTCCCTCGCTCTGCTGCCTCCTCCCACCCCCAAAGCTTGGAGGTTCCCCAGCAAGGGGGAGGGAAAAAACTTTCACTTTTGTGCGTCCCTCCCGGCGTGACGCTGCGCGCTGACGTCACGGGGCGGGGCTTTAATGGTGGTGTGCCGCGAGATTTTTTTTCAGTAAACAGGTGTGCCGTTGCCCAAAAACATTTGGGAAACACTGCTCTAAGGTGCTACTGGAAGGAATTTTTTACAAAGATTCAAGTAAGAGATCTTTCAGGGAGCTTGTTCAGGGCTTTACATGTACCAGCCAGTACCTTGAATGACACTCAGGAATAGACTGGGAGTCAGTGCAGATCCCAAAACTATTGTTGTTTAGTCATTTAGTCGTGTCTGACTCTTCGTGACCCCATGGACCAGAGCACGCCAGGCACTCCTGTCTTCCACTGCCTCCCGCAGTTTGGTCAAACTCATGCTGGTAGCTTCGAGAACACTATCCAACCATCTCGTCCTCTGTCGTCCCCTTCTTCTTGTGCCCTCCATCTTTCCCAACATCAGGGTAGTTCCCAGAAGTATACCCAAGTCAATATTTTAGCAGCAGCCAGTTGAAGTGTCTGTGTAGTTTTTCAAGGGCAGCACCACACAGAGAGTATTACAGTACTCTGGTCAAAATGTGACTAATAAATATAGGACCATGACGTATTCTGACCACACTAGAAGTGGGTGCAATGTGTTCACCTGATACTAGTGGGATCCAGCAAGGAAATTATTTGTTTGTTGTTGATGTTTGTTTATTTGTATAGATACAAATATTCCACCATTTTCTCCTTAGGAAGGCCCCACCCCAGCAGCTAACAAACTATATTTTTTTTAAAAAAATATTAAATTAAAATGATCAAACTGTTGGGCCAGATGGAAGAAGCCAAAGTCAACAAATCCTCTCCTCTCTGCCACTTCCCCTGCCTGTAGGCTCTGTGAAAGAGAAATGTTATGCTGGAAAAAGTAAATAAATACCTGACTAACGAAGAAACCTTAAGCTATTAAAGTTGATACTACGGGGAAGATGGTGTTGCACTGAAAGTCCACTTAGTTCTTGCTAACAAAATGAAATTTTGCTAAGGTTGTGATCCTAAGGGTGTGTACACTGTGGGAAGAGACAAAGACTGCTTTTGTATTTTCAGATTTTTGTTAAAGCTTTTCATAATGAAGTAAACACTGTTGAACTTATCCAGATCCAAAGTCCTGCAAAGTTCCCACAGTATGTTATGGCAATGGGGGCAGCTTTGGATTCAGCCATTTTCTGGTCTTGCCCCAACAAGCCCAAGATGCTTCCACTCGTCACCTTGGTCTTACCAATGTTGGTAGGGCCAGGCGCTTAGGTGCTTCTGCAGTTGCAGGGAGACAGGATCTGACATCAGAGCTCCCTTTCCCACATTAAATCTTTGTTTCAAAAAATTGGAAAGAGAGTGCCAATATATCCCATGGCTGCTAGGGGGCACGGGATTGCCTAAGTCTCTAACAGATATATGGGAATTAAGTGGATAGGTAGCAAAGTGAATTCTGGCTATATTCCCCCATCTAAGAAGTGAAGAGTGTCTACAGAAGTTATCAGAAATAAGAACTGGCTTGGCTTGGTTATAGAGCTAGGGCAGCTCTATCAGGAGAGGAAAATGCTTTAATTACCTCCACCATTAATATACTGATTAAAGCAAATATGTGAATTGTTAAAACAAAAAACAAAAAAATTCCTTCCAGTAGCACCTTAGAGACCAACTAAGTTAGTTCTTGGTATGAGCTTTCGTGTGCATGCACACTTCTTCAGATACGCACTGAAGAAGAAGTATCTGAAGAAGTGTGCATGCACACGAAAGCTCATACCAAGAACTAACTTAGTTGGTCTTTAAGGTGCTACTGGAAGGAATTTTTTTTTGTTTTTGTTTTGACTATGGCAGACCAACACGGCTACCTATCTGTATGTGAATTGTTGTAAGTGTTCCAAATCTCTGGACTAATATTTTGGGCTTATGATTACAAAGCCAAATAGGGCTTTGCTATCAAACCTAGATGTGGGTCAAAAGTTTACAAAGGTGGGCAGTTGACTGTTGAGGGTGGGAGATCTCTCTGGCTTGGTGTTCTTCTCCTGGCAGATTCCAGCTTGTGGTGGCTAAGCCTCAAAATGATGTTCATGACCACACCGCCTTCCTCTTAATGGGGTGTTATGGGTTGGTTCCCATTTGTTTTTTAATCTACATCCCCCTCAATTTTATGCAAATGCATTCACAAACTTGGGAGGAGGCATTTTGGGCCATTTGTAAATTTGGCACCCAGCACTGGTTTATAAATTTTATACCCAACAGAGATATCAGAGTAAAACTCATTCTCCCTGGGGTCTCTTCTCCCTTCCTGTTTCAGCCCTTCACATTACTTAAAAAGTCATTCTTGGCTGTTAGGGAATTCTCCAGAATGGTTCCACCCACACAAGGGGCTCTCTGAATCCCACCCACATTTATGCTTCATTGCTTCCTGATCCAGAAAGCACATAATCTCCACGGGTATCCCTGTAGGAATGAAAATGAAATGGCTTCTCATACACCAGTTAGAAAATGGACTTTGGAGCACAGCCCGCACAGCCTACTTCTGTTTTATGATCCTGATATACATCTTTTGTTGCAAAAGAAATGTTTTGGGAAAGGTTAAAGGATTAAGGGAATTGAGTATTCTTTACGCTACAGGAACTTACATAATCACTGTGTGCTTGCTAAGAAAATAATGCCTGATTTTTTGTTTGTTTGTTTGGAACTGCTGTGCCAAATCATCTGTTCTTGAGATAGGGGATAATAGTATTTGAAGGAATCTTTGACCCAAGTGGGAATCTATTGGATCACAAAGAGATATGAATATCCAACCCATAAGCATGCTGATTTTATCTGGTAGTCTAAACATTGGTAAGGATCTTGGCAGTTTTAGCCTGCAGCTCAAAATCAGCTCAAAAGAGGAACAGTTTTTAAAGTTGCAACACAATACACTTCTACTTACTTGGGTTGTATATAGGCTGCACTGCAGGGGTGGGCAGAAAAAAATAAATCAGGATCTACTAGTAGATTCCTGGGTGATTTGCTGTAGATTGACAAGGATTATGGGCATCTCCAGACTGCAGTGTTTTTTGGGGGGAGAATTCTCCTACATGCCACTGATGCAATAACAGTGCATGAGTGCGAGATTTTTACTGGATCAACCACACTTCATTCCACTTCAGTAGTTGTTCTGTGATGCTTCCCCAATGTTATTACATTATTGTTGTCTGGAAGGGCAATCTTGCACTCTAGTTCAACAAAAGAGGGACCCCCCCCCCCTTTTGGAACATTTGTGGTGTAAAAATTTACAGGATTTCAGCAGGAAGCTATGGTACATGTATTGACTGGAAATTAAACAGGATAAATCAAGCAGGGTGATAATCACACTCGGCTTGTCACCTCCCCAGAGTTAACAAGTTCTTTAAAAAAGTAATCAATCAATCAATTATTTATTATCTGCCCTTCACCCTAAGGTCCCAGTGTGTGTTAAACCATTAAAAACAATATCAAAAACAATATAATGTTGACAAAGAATACCTACATGGATCCGTGTTGACCAGACAATGTGCATATTCGTAGTTAACAACTCAGTTCTGTACGGAAGTCCTGTTGACTTCAATGGCTTAGTTCTAGGATTGCGCACTAAGTATTGCAGAGACCAGATCTTTCTATCTGCCTCTGTTCATCCATGGCGCTCACAATGTTACAATTATTACATAGTATCCAAGAGCCAAGCTGTTTATGTGGTTTGACAGGAAATGTCAGGCGATAAGCGCTTTGCCTACATTCTGAAACGTGGTCTATTTTGTGTCAGTAAACGTCAGTGTAATTGAAATGGCAGTGATCAATGTCCATAGTTTTTACAACTCTCCTTTAAACACATAAGTGTTTCCTGTTGTTCCTCCTAATCATGCCCAGGAGATCTGTAAGTGTTTCCTATTATTGCATTCCCCTCCCCTCACTTCCTTCTCTCATCTTAGTCCAAATTGTCTCAGCTGAAGTAAGCAGGCTATATTTATGTAAAGCTCTTGTGTGTTGCTTTATCTTCCTGCCCTTGTTCAAAGGCTTACACTGAAATGTATATATGGTACAGCATAAACTGGCCTGTTGCTGGCTTGTTCTGCTCAGAGTTCCCCTCCCCCAGCTGCTTTTGCAGAAAAAAGATGGTGGGGCATTTTTGAGCGGGAAAAATCACTGGAAGGGAAAGGGTTAAGCACTCCCACATTCATTGTTTCAATTTGCAGTCTTCATAGGTACCTTCCATTTTTTAAAAAAAGGCCGGGCTCATACTCCTTCAACCCCATCCCTTCAGAGCTCCTCCATCCCCCACAGTTCACTCAAAATTCCCCTTCCTCACGGTTCACCCCAAAAGCCCCCCACGCATTCCCTCAACGCTCATCCTAATCTCAAGATCCTGCCGCCACTCAAAGAGGAGAGGGAAATGAAGAGGAGAACATCTTTCTCCCCTTGTCTTGCACCACCAACAGAAGGAATTTTTGATGGAGCAAAGGGGAGAAAGACTTTCTCTTCTGTAGAACCCTCTTCTCTTAGAGTGGCTGCTGCAGCAGAATTTTGGGATTGGGGCGAGCCGTGAGAGGATAGGAGGGGCAGGTTTAGGGCAAACTGTGGGTGGCAGCAACAAAGATGGGGTACATTGGGAAGGCCCACTCACTCACTGCCCTGGACTGCCCATCCATTTGCTTCCTCTGCTGTGTTACCTGCTTGTTTGGACCCTGGGCTTCCTTTGGCCTGTTGGGTGTGCATGGAAGTGGGCAGGCAGGTGGCTGCAGGAGTGACAGGGGGAATGTGGAAATGCCTGTCTGCCTGCTCACTCACTCACTCCACACATTTGTGCCACACTGCTGTTTGCGAGGCATGGCTTTTTTTCTTACCAAATAGACGTGTCTAATTTGACTGTAATTGTGACCTTAGTATTTACATGCAGACAACCAATGAGTCTGGGGGAGGATAGTACAGTGGTGCTTCGGGTTAAGTACTTAATTCGTTCCGGAGGTCCATTCTTAACCTGAAACTGTTCTTAACCTGAAGCACCACTTTAGCTAATGGGGCCTCCCGCTGCCGCCGGGCCGCCAGAGCACGATTTCTGTTCTTATCCTGAAGCAAAGTTCTTAACCTGAAGCACTATTTCTGGCTTAGCGGAGTCTGTAACCTGAAGCGCATGTAACCTGAAGCGTATGTAACCCGAGGTACCACTGTAATCTTCTGGGTGTAACTAAAATATATATTTGTCAGAACATAGGAAAATGCCTTATACCATGTTGGTCCAGGCAGTTCAGTACTGTCCACTATGCTGCCTGGTAGAGGTTGTTCAGCATTTCCGGACATTACAACAGGACATTACTAGTCCTACCTGACAATGTCAAGAATCAAAACCTTTTCGTTGCAAAGCAGATGCCCTCTCAATGAGTTCAACAACCCAAACCCAAAGTGGCCTTTGTTTAATGCATGCATGCATGCTTCAGCCAGAAGGAGGCTCTCAACAGCCAAGTTTAATAGTCCAAGATGGGCGGGGTTTTTTTGTTGTCAGTGAAGTTAGGTTGGATTAAATGGGAACGATTGGAGGAAAAATAAGAGCAACATGGCTGCAACTTCTATACAGTATAGATGAACAAAGCTCATAAAGAAAAGAGGTTTTGAAAGCTGTGAAAAATAATTGAATTCCAGTCCAACAGAAGGATTGTATGGCAAGAAGATAAGAGGCAACTAGGCAGAGTACCAGTCAAATATTTTTTTATAAAATAAATCCCCTTTTTGCCTCAGGTGTTGAGGCTAGAAACCGAAAAGATAAGCAAGACACTGACAAAATTCTGGCTGCCCTCTATATATCTTCAGCGAAGTTGTGCATTGCCCAATTTCATGTGGAGTGTATACATGTCAGCACTGATGCTGCTGCTGAAGGAAATGGTAGGCATTCATTTTTTTCAGTTGGATTGAAGCAGATAACAATCTCTGTAACATGATAACCATGAAGGATTATTTGGTGCTGCTCAGATGGGAACAGTACTATCTAAAGCGTGAGGTAAGTGCTCATTCATATGGGCATGTATGCTCTACTGCTCAGCTGGAAAGCATCCATATTAAGCTAACAATCTATAAAGTCCAACACAAAGGGAAAAGGGGATAGGATGGAAATATAAAAGCAAATGAAGCCAGGCTCCTTTGTGTGTGTGTGCGCGCACGCGCTTGATATCTATTGTGGGACATTTCCAAGCTTTGCAGCTGTCATCTTACACCTTGGAAGAGATTGGGGTCCCCCCCCCTACCTTTTTAGTGCAAGGTTTGTGGCAGTTCAGAAGGCACATTGAGCATATCACTGGGCCCACTTCAAGGCAGGCTGCTGAAATTTCTCCAGTAGCAATACATTCCATGGAAAATCAGAGATGTCAGCAAGAATCTAGTTTGCCAGATTTTAAAGGCACCTCAAATTTATTTATCCATATGCTGTTGTTGATCAATTTGAAGTTTGTTTTCTAAAAATATTTTGCCTCATATTACGGTATTATCTTCTGCGATCTTGTCCACCAAGAACATTTGTTATGTCAGCTTCGATCAACAGCATGCAAAGCGGAAAATGTTCCTGGAGACAACTTGCAAATGCTTCTGCCTCTTATTTTGGTCACCTGATATAGGGTGTCCCGTCCTGCTTCACACCTCTGATGATACAACAAAGTCTATAGTTCTTGGTATCGTGCCATTTAATACAGAAGAGCCTGCCAAAGCATGACTTTTGCTCAAACCTTCTGACAGAACGGCCCTGTTTTTTGAACTCAGATATTCCTGCAACTAAACAAACAAGTTGTCTTTCCTATGGAGAGGCTGACTTTTACTGTACTTTGGAACTGCAGCTGAAAATGGCCATGAATTGGGCTACTTGGCTTCAAATATTTATTTCCCATAGAAGTGGGTTAGCCTTCCCCACCTATTCAACCATAAATAACTGGGGACAATCACCTTGCTGATTACCAAAGATTACCAGGGATTTATTTTGGAATCTAAATTGAGACTGTTTAAAAATCTCCAGGCCCTGGTCTGCAGCAACCACAACATCACCTTCCATTATTAGACCTCAGACATGCCATGCCTCAAATCTTGCAGAGGTCATGACAGGTTTGTGGCTTGAATTCTCCTGTGGCATGTGCACTACGTCAAGAATAGCTTGGCTTCATCATGGGGAAGACAACTCCAAGATGCTCAGTTGCCTGAGATTTGCAGGGCAAAGGGTACTGCAAGGTCTGAAGTCTTCAGGATGTTTAGACATTGAACAAGTGAGGCTGGGCATTTGGAAATGGAATATTATCAGACACATGGCAAAACCAGTGATTTGTTTCTAAAATACAAGGAGCTGGATGTAAGCTACCCATTATCGTTTCTGGACTGAGAGCTGTCCTATAATCATGTGGTATGAAGGGATGGAGAAGAAATTCATTTCAGTTCACATTTAAAGGCAAACTTACCAAATTTGGTTTCCTCCCCCAAATGTGAACTGAAACACAGCCATTTTTTGAAGTGTGAACTTTTCCGAACTTTGTAATGCAGTTCTCCAGGCAAGTAATGTGTACAAAAATGCATCTGCTAAGGTAAAAATGTGCTTATATCTCTATCTTTGTATCTACGCACCCACAGACACATGCACATGTGTGTGCACACACCATATATTAGGAAACATTGCATTCAAACATGGGTATACTAGGAGAAATGGGGAGTTTTTTCACATCAACTGATGTGGAAATATGGAGAATGGAATTTCAGGTTGGAAAAATGAGAAATGGAGAGAAACTGAAATTGACATTTTCCCCGATCCCTAGTGGAGCAGCTGACGAATGCAACTAGCACATATTTAGAGCCACATATTTATTATTAGTTGATTCCTGATGTTGCATGTAAAAAAAAAAAAAAAGACCCACAAGACCACATAAATAGGGGAAATATTATTTTCTATGGGTCCTTTGCTTTTCTATGAAGAGCCTTGGAAAACTGGATTTCCCATGCCTCCTTGCAACTGTTGCAGAATTCCAGGAGCAATTCTAGGAGAATACGCCAAAGAAAACATTGGAGAGAGGGAGGAAGATCATTGAGAGAGAGGTAGGGAGGGAAGCAATGGGGCAGGCCCTTAATTTATTTCCAGGTAAGTTTGGGCAAAGAGAGTGTTAGTTAGTGGTGCTGGTGGCAGTGGCAAGTGAATCCAATAGGAGGTAATGCAGAATACTGTAGTCTGGCTTTATCTCTTATTGGGGTGAGACATTTCACACAATGTGTGTGTGTTTGCATTGTATTTTGAGTATCTCCAGTTTGAACATGGCCTCCACCACTATCTTATGGTGCAAATTGGTTTAAAATGTTTCCAGAGCCTTTTAAGGAAAATGGACAGGTGATACTCATTGTTTGGAAAGTAGATGGTGATGGTAGAGTTTGAGAACAATCTGTGCTACGGACTGATGATGAGTAATCGCATTAGCTTAATGGAATTATTTTCATACTGTATGCTATATATGTAAGAATTAACAGATTTCTTAATAGAAAAAAGCCTTTGGGTGGTTACAGCATTGGCTGCAAGAGGGAGGCAGATGGTTAGCATAATCCTTGCTGCTCAAAACAATTAAGTTTAACAAAGATCCCAGTCAATTAGCAATACTTCCAATGTAATACTGCTGGATCAAGCGGGGCGGGGGGGCGGGGGGATAAGGAAGCAAGAGCAACAACAAAATCCTCCAAAAACGAAGCTTATGCAGGCAGTACTTAGCACAATCCAAACCCAACATCCATCAGGATGTGTGAGTTTGGAATAGGGAAGTCTTGGACTGTCCCAGCTGAGCTAAAGGTATGCCAGCATAACTCCAACATCCTGGCTCAGCCAGTGATATCCTTCATCCGAACACAGCTGGAACTTACTTGATTCATCTAGGGCTTAGCTGGCATAACTTAAGCTTGGTGGCATGGGGGTATGGTGGGGGCAGGATGGGAGCAAGAAGAAGCTTACGCCATTTCTAACCACCTTTCAGCTTGGTCACATGACCTAGTAACCCAGAAAAATCTACACTGGCGAAAAGGGTGGGGTCAGTGAAAGACTATTTTCAAGGCTTGTTTCCCATCTGCCGACTCAGCTGGCAATAGCCCCATGCTCAAATGGAATCTGGAATAGGGGTAA
Source organism: Podarcis muralis (assembly GCF_964188315.1). Lineage (NCBI taxonomy): Eukaryota > Metazoa > Chordata > Lepidosauria > Squamata > Lacertidae > Podarcis > Podarcis muralis. Next base: position 81,161,600 of record NC_135657.1, read on the forward strand.
ATTACACTGGCTTAATTTAAGATGGAATAAATTCCGCTGGCTTCCTGTACTTAGAGTTGCTGAGTTAGCACCCTTTTTATTGCACCAGGCAATTTGTCATCCTTTTTTTTTTGCTCAGATTCATCTTGGAAAGTTACTCTCTTGATGGCCATTCGGTGAACCACACAGGAGTTCAATGGGGGGAATTAAACAACAACAACAACAATCACAAACAGACAAAAAAAAAAATCCAATTTAATTCAGAAATTATGTGAATATGCTAAGCTGGGGGAATTGTGCTCATGAGAGAATCTGTCAGGGCCGCCCCAAGTACTGCAATCCCTTTAACTATCACACACACCTCTGCAAGTATTTATTTAAAAAATGGAGACCTATATGCATGTCACATATAGTTTGACCTTCAGGCAGCTTCCTTATTCTGTCTCACGATAGGGCTGGCTCCAGAATTGCATATGAACTGCATGAGAGCCAAAAGCCGAGTAACATGTTCTATTTGCCTTGAGGATATCACGGAAAATTGTATTCTTGTAGCATGCTTCCACTTTCCTTGTCATAATATTTAACATCTACCATTGTGTGAGTAGTCTACATCAGAGAAAGCATTCTTGATTCTGTTTCACAGCAATGATAGCATAAAAAGGCTTTGTCAGGTGCAGGGATTGTATCTAAATTAGGTTGTTACTTAGAATAAATGTGATATGAAACCTTGCTCAAAATGGAGGATAGATTTTGAGAATGGAAGTTGGGTGAAGTCAAGCCTTGAAAGGTTTGTGCTCGGAAACAAACTTTCAAGCCACCTTGGCCTAAGGTCAGGATGTGGTTTAGGTGTAACTCTACGTAAGGCATAGAGTGGAGGCGAGATGTGAGCCAACCAAGGATGCGGTTATGAACTGATGAGAGTCTGACGTCAGCAAGCTAATGTCAAGGCCTTCTGACCTTCTGAATTGCCTGTTATCTTGATGTTCCCAAATACAGCTGGATTGGTTCTCAGAAATGAGACTAATTTGGTTTATTTTTGGCAGTTATTGTACTTTAACATTCTAGATTTGTGGTTTTGCCCTCTAGGAAGGGCAGTCGGGCCCATATTCAATTAGCTTCACTTGAACCTGTATTGGTGATTCCTCCTCAGCTGAGAAAGGGAGGGGGAAACCACTGTTGCTTTTGATAATGTATGAACAGATTTGACCAAGTTAATAGAATATTTCCTGAAACTTTAGCGTAAAATGAAAACCATTTCTTATTTTTAACTGAGTTCCATCATTTCTGTTTGCTAAGTGGATAATATCTCTCCAAGAACACACTCAACCAAACCTTCAATCTTAGAAGGTTTATTTAGAACTGCAACTATTTATATTCTCTTTTAAATGCTAAGCTTGATTTTATCTTGTCAATTATTTCTGTTTCTTGAGATATTTAATGCTCACTTTTTATTTGTAATAAGAACCTTATTTGCTGTATTAGTCCGTTCCTTTACATGTGTAAACTTCATTCTTCTTGCATATTATTCCTTGATTTTTCATCCTTGAAAATGTATGGACCATTGAAAAGTGTTTGAAGTAGTGTGGGGACCTCCTTTTCTGTGAGTGGCACCCATGTGGGTGGGGGACATTGAAGGACAAACAAGATAGCACATTTATTATGTTAATACAATTAACATGTCTGCAGCAGCAGGGTGGCCTGAGTAGCATCAGTCTTGCTCATTCCCTCCCCATCTCATTTCCCACCTCTCACAAAATCACCTTTAGAAATTTACTATTTACATTTCAGAGGAAGCCTCCGTTGGTTCCAAGACCCAAAATTAATTCTGAAACCTTTTATTTTTTTGAGGGGGAGGATGGTGCAGACTAATTTATGAAAAATAAGACACAATTAAAATTAGGCAAATTTGCTAAAAATTGCATTATTCACATGGATTGAAGAGTTTGGATTTCCTTTGACAGATTTTGGATTGTCTGGGTGTAAACCCCGCTCCTGCCAACTGCATTGATTGATGGGAATTACTGAAGAACAATTGAGTGAACACAGCTTCTCACATACGGTATAGTCAGCTTTGAAATTGGCAAAGCAGTGGTTTGTATCCACTCAACAGAAGCTCTGCTTCCCATGTACACCTTCCTTCTGCAGACCCTAAACATCAGCTCTGGAGAGTTGGGATGGGCTGGGGGAATCCTCTGGAACAGAGTTGCATGTGGTGCAAACAACTGCAGGATGGAAAGGGAACAATTGAAAAGTAAGGGCACCCTCCTCTTCTTGAGTGAGTGGAAGTGTCTTCTACAAGAGCACCCAAGGCATCATATGTAGTTTCGTTTTTTTAAGGACTATACAGTCGTGGCAACTTTTTCAAACCTCCTGGTAATTAGTGAAATGTTATCAGCACATTCCACGCTCTCACTATTTACATTTTAAGCAAAGAAATCTGGCAACTAGACCCAAAGCAAACCTAACTTTGTGCCTGACACCTATCATTTCCTTGGAAATAACTTTTATTGATTTTAAAAGGAAAATTACTTCCATATCAGGTTTTTTATTATTGTTGTTCAAATACTCATCTGTATTGAACGAAAGTCAAGAATCCAGTGATATAATGCATGAATGTTCACATGACTTCTGGAAGGGAAATCTGATTGCCTCAAACTGATGTTTCATATAAATAATTTCTCTGGGAAAAGTTGAGTTGCGGAAAAGTCAACAGTAAATCAGTTTGATTTCCACGTGTCCTGATTTTGTGCCTTACATGGAGGAGGGGGTCTCTTCACATTACTACCAAGTTATGCGCTAGCCATGAGAAGCAGTCCAAATCCACAAAGGCTGGGTTCTGAGCCTAAATGAACTCTTATTCTCTCTTCAATGATAAACACTCACTCCGAGCATATCTCATTGGCCTAAACAAGAAAACATCTGTTTGGACTCATGGGCTGCTAGTGGGCCAATTTATGCATCAGAGGGGCTAAGCTAGAATGCACACCAGTCTTCTCCTTGTTTTTAAGCAACCAAACATTACCCTTGCAGACATTAGGATGCACCATGGAGAGTAGCTGCCATGAGAACAAATGAACTGAGCACACAGTCATAAACAAATGTTAACTGTAAGCTATGTGGGGCCAAAGCAAATGTTCTTTTAAGAGTGTGACGGCAGTCAAAAATTGTTTATGTGTGGTTGGGGCGTCACATCTCTGCAAAATGGTTCAAATGCCTCTTCTCCTGCAGGTCTGTTGGATCACTTGGGAAGTCTCCATGCCAACAACAGGAATAGGATTTGTTTCTCCCTCAGCTAAAGCATGAGAATTTTATTCACCATTTCATCTCTCCTGTGTACACGGATTAATAAATCTGCCTCTTATACATTAAACTATTGACTACATGTGGCATGTAACACAATGGAATACAGAGTGATTTTATTTATATTCTAATGGAAGAATCTTTCTAAATGTATAAATGATTTGCATGACATGTTAATAATGAACAACTGAAATATTCAGTTACTTCCACCCTCTAAAAAGCATCTTGTTTCTCACACCCATGTCTTGTAACCCTATTGATGATCCCTTGACATGCTATCTGAGGGAGGGGGAGCTAGGAGTGGGTCGCCTTGTTTTGATATTACAGTGGTACCTAGGGTTACAGACACTTCAGGTTACAGACTCCGCTAACCCAGAAATAGTACCTTGGGTTAAAAACTTTGCTTCAGGATGAGAACAGAAATCGTGCAGTGATGCAGCAGCAGCAGCAGCAGCAGGAGGCCCCATTAGCTAAAGTGGTGCTTCAAGTTAAGAACAGCTTCACGTTAAGAACAGACCTCCGGAACGAATTAAGTTCTTAACCCGAGGTACCACTGTACTGTTGGTCTTTAATTACCAGGTTACAGCCTAATCTAAGGTGGCTCACAGCAGCCACAGTAATGGCCACACAGTGAGAAGGGCCACGACTCAGTGAGAGAACATCTGCTTTGCCTGCAGAAGGTCTCAGGTTCCGTCTCCAACATGGCCTTCTGCATGCATGTGCTCTGGGGTGCCGCTTTCAGAAAGGAACATTGCACAGTTTAGCCTCAAATATTAACTTTTACATCTCTTGTGTCTATAGCACAACATTGCTAAGCATTTTAGAAGTGACCTTATGAGGATGACCTGACACAGTTCCTGAAACATTCAGAGAACAAGCACAGCTTTATTATGTCTTCTTCTCGGAATTCATTTCCCGCCTTCAAAATCCAGTGGGCTTTTCCATCGCTGCTGGGGAATCTCTTCCTTACTCTTTCTAGGCAGGATGTTTCAAAAATAAAGATCAGTGTTTGTTTTTAAATAATTGGTGAGATAAGTGTACTTTTATTGATCCCTCGGGGGCGCTGAATCATATGTTCTGAATGGGTTTGCCAGACAACAAGACAGATATTCCTCCCTATTCTTTCGCTTCTTAACTGCTTTTTATTCTGGTTATAAACTAGGACAGGAGGGGCCCAAGGAACAAGAAGTTAAATGGTCTTGTGGTTGTTGTGGCAAGGACTGCCAGAATGGATGCTTTTCAAACACAAGTCAAATGATCATGAGCAGAAGCAAGCAAGCGATGCCTTTTAGTTTCAGAAATGAGGGAATTTTGTAGGCGGTTGCTTATCAGGGTGACATTTTAAAACAGATCTTTCTGTCATTGTTTCAAATCATAGAGAGAAGAGAGTTGCATACATTATTTGCTGCCCTCTAAAAGGGGGTTACTTTCCATGCGAGTACCAAAGTTTGTATAATCTACATATTTGATATGTGCTAAAGACAGTTCATTAATTTCCATGGTTCTGCTCTGAGTAGGACTAGCATTAGAAACAACCCCATGTCTTGGATCCTAAAATTTTGCGCCATGAACAGTTCTATTAGTGAAAGGAAAGTTACTTTTAAGAAAGGGGTGATCAGAAAGTGTATTTCCACAAGTGCTTGCCTCCTTCCACAAATGGGAGATCCTGTCAACCAGCCTTGGGAGGGCCTTCTCGGCAGTGGCATCCTCCCTGTGGAACACCCTCCCATCAGATGCCAAGGAGATAAAGAACTACACAACTTTTAGAACACATCTGAAGGCAGCCCTGTATTGGGAGGTTTTTAATGTTTGGTGTTTTACAATGTTTCTATATGCACTGTAAGCCACCCAGAGTGGCAGGGGTATAATAATAATAACAACTATTATTATTATTATTTTCTGGAAACCACTGCCATTTGGTTCCTCCTTTCCTCATGCTTTCCCCATGCTGGTTGGCTGTTATAAGAATTTTTCAGCATTAAAAATTGGTGCCTGAGTTTGCTTATTTTCCTTCTTCCCAATTACCTCTTTTAGCTTAGCATGAGGTCAGAGACTTGGTTGTTACTGATCTTATGCACGCGATTCTAACAGCCCTTTTGACTGAAGGGCAGGGTAAATACAGTGGTGCCCCGCAAGATGAATGCCTCGCAAGACGAAAAACTCGCTAGACGAAAGGGTTTTCCGTTTTTTGAGTCGTTCCGGAAGACGAATTTCCCTATGGGCTTGCTTCGCAAGACGAAACGTCTTGCGAGTTCTTGCGAGTTTGTTTCCTTTTTCTTAAAGCCGCTAAGCCGCTAAGCCGCTAATAGCTGCTAAGCCGCTAATAGCCGTGCTTCGCAAGACGAAAAAACTGCAAGACGAAGAGACTTGCGGAACGGTTTAATTTCGTCTTGCGAGGCACCACTGTATCCATAATGAACAAACAATGGTGGCATATGCAGTGGTCTGTTGCAATCATAACACTGATTCTTGGATTCTCTCATTCCTTTCCCAACTTCTTCCTGGCATGGTTCAGAGTGACATCATGGTAAATCGTGGTTTAGTGTCATGGGAATCAACTTGCCTGACCTCCAGGCTCACGTTCTCTTGTTGCACCCACACTTTCATTGCACAAGGAGAAGACTGAAAGCTTCTGCTTTCACTTTAGAAATAACCACAGTTCCATCTGTTGTCTGAAGTCAGCAGACTATTTATGGTGTTAGTTAAGACAAACCAGGATCAAACTTTTGGTTCATAGCCTGGTTTGTTAGCACCCAATGGATTGTGCCCTTGACATATCAACTCTTGCATTGGGATTTATAACCTTCCTCTTTAGATGTTTTACCTCCCACCACCATATAAAAACATTCACAATAAATATTTTAGGATTGATTGTATTGCTTTAAGATGATGAATCTCCACTTTGGACCTACAGAAAATGGAAAATTTGGTAATAATACTGTATATTAGAAGATTGATGGTAGATTTCAGCTGCCAATCCTTCCTTTTCTTTAAGCAGTTTTGAAAATGTTCCTTTATTGAAGTCTTGAAGCAATTAACATTGCTATAATATTCCCAATGCTTTTTATTATTATTTTAAAAAGCCTTTTCCTCTTACCATCTTGTAGAACAAAAAAACAAGAATCAGAAGTCATTTCCTATGGAAAAAACAGAGGGGAACGTTGGAGCTTAGAAGTATTTAATAGGTATGGCTGCATTCAACATGTAGTGTTATGCAGCATATTATTCTACCATACCATTCCAGAGACTGTTCTGGGCTGGGTCGGCCTGACCATGAGGTGAGGTGACACAATTGCCCCAGGCAGCAGAACTGGCCTCCAAGGAGCTCACCACCATGGCAGGCATCTTCTCTGCACCTGCCTTCCTCCTCCCCTGTGCCCAACCAATGGCACCTGGCCCCACCTACTACTCTCCAACCTCAATTCACTGTCCCACACTGTGGAGGAAATAGGGGCGGTGGTGGGAGTTGCAGAGGAAGAGCTGGGGACAGGGGCAGCAGTTTCTGTTTTGCCTGAGGTAGCAAAATGTCCTGGGCCAGCCCTGGCTCTGGGCACCGCCTGTACTCAGAACTCTGAGGTGACTTTTTAAGACTTACAGATAAGTCTAGGCTGAATGTGCTCACAATGAAGTCTGACTAGATACTAATAAAATGCTGACAGATTTATCGTCACATGAGCTTTCATAGACCGCACTCCACTTCATGCATCCGGAAAAATGTATACCATAGTACATTTGCTGATTTCTAAGGTGTCACAAGCGTTGTTGGGTGAGATTCACCCAATGGCACCCATCAGTTTCCACTGTGCAGAGACTTTCACTTGCATGCCCCTGTGCTCCCACCAAATTGGTTCTGGAGATCAGGAGAACCCCCAGAACAGCATACGGATGAGGAATCATTCCACTCGACAAGCTTAAATGCTTGCTCAGAAAGAATGTTCATCATAGGGCGACGTTGAATTCCACCCATTGTTTCCTTTCCTATAGACTAACATGGCTATCCGTGAGGAAGTAACTCTGGATAGTATCACACACTTCTATATTTTCAGGTAAGAAATTCCTAGGAAGTCCCAGCCAGAATTTAGCTGATGCATGCCTCCGCCTATTAGAAAATAATTCTAATTCTGCAACCAGTTGCTGGGAATCACAAGTGGGGAGAGTGCTGGTGAATTCGAGTTTTGCTTGCTGGCTTGCTATAGCATCTAGTTGCTCACTGGTAGAACAGGATGCTGGACCAGAAGGACCCTTGGCCTGATCCAGCAGGGACTATTCTTATGTTCTTAATCTTCTACTGCATACCTTGCATGTCTAGTTTTTGGGTTTTTTTAAAGATCAAGTGTCATGTGATTCAAAAATGTGGCAATGCATTATAGGTGGAAAGAGTTAGGAGAACAGGGGCAAACCAGTAACTGTTAAATATGAGTGAGTTTTATTCATTAAAAACACGTTATCTATGCATGTCTGCATGGCCTTGAATAACATGTATCATTGGATTAAGATTGATCAAGCTCAAGGCCTCAGGAGGAGCAACATGGCCAAGTTGGCCAAACAACGTGATTCTTTCTAGCATGACATCACCTGGCCCATGAAGACGAGTGATGATGAGAGAAGTGACTGAGACATATAATTGATGGGTATGGTTGTTCCTTAGAGATGCTGGAGGAATTATGTGGGACTGGACCATGAGGAAGTATCACCAACACTGCTCAAGGACGTTTAATGCACAAAACAGCATAGCAAAACATAGCCGATAATTCCATTGATTCTGCAAGCATTGCATTAACATGCCACCTGCTCACTTTCAGCCGTCAGTCTTCTTTGAGCAATTTATGTCTTTAGTCCCACTCATGCAGGCTTATTTTGGACAAAGCTTTCTTTCAGTTAGTGACTGCACTGATCTATTCAGAAGCAGCAGACTTACTTTAGAAATCCGGGTTCATAGTATTCATTCCACTTCCCCAATAAATCACTTGCAAAAAGTAATTAGCTTAGCTGTTAGCAATTTAATACTCCAGGCAATGTACCGTGCGCCTAGCATAAAACTCCCTTGCTCTTGATGAAATAGTGCAATCACTGCCTTTCTTTGATTACAAACTGATGCATGCTTAGGAGCAAGGTATATTAACTCCATGGGGCTGACTTCCGAGTAGGCATGTATAGTACTGCTACATTCAACTACAGATTCTGTTGGGAATTAGCTTTTTTCAACTAAAAAGGACTCTCTGTTCCTTGCTTTAGTCTGCCTCATCTCATCTGTCTTTCAGCTGCTGAGTCTTTCCCCATCACCACTGGTTTATAATGCTTATATCTGAGCCCATGATTAATTGCTAACATCTCTTATTCACTTGGAATGTGATCTACCAAGCATTACAACTGAACAATCCCTAGTTTCTTTAGATGGAGTTTTCACGGGGACAGTTCTCAGTCAATTAAGATATTTGCTGACCAGCAGTTTGCCTTACTAGTTCTTGATGTTCAAAGTTGCCCTGAGAAGTAACATAAGAGCATTGTTGGGTCAGAATGAAAATCCACCTAGACTAGTATTTTGTCATAGTGATAGCCATAGGAAGTCCACATGAGTCCAGTAGCAGCCTTCCACTACAATCCCAGTTAAGTGGTATTCAGAGGCATTCTTCCTCTGATGCTGGAGATAGCATATGGCTATCATGCCTAGCAGCCAATAAAACTATCCAAGGTGACATCTGTCACTATAGCTTATGGTAGTAGAGTTTAACTCTGCATTGTACAAAGTACGGTACTTCCTTTTTCACTATCTTCTTTTTCATTGGGTGATGACTGGTTTTAGTATTAGCACAGGAAAAAAACACACCTACCCAATGCTTTCATACACCTATATCCTGCCCCCTTGCTCACTTTTCCTAAGCTACCCCCACAAATTTTCTTCAGGTAAGGAAGTGGGAGGGTAAAATAGCATGATTGGGTTGAGGGCATCCTTTAGGCATCAGCTGGTGCTTAGGCCTAGTGGACTTGGGTAGGGGTGTTCCTGAGGGCCAAGCATGCACACTGCAGGGGAGTGCTTGACAGTGCCCCCTGGGTGTGCTGGTTGGGGTCATTCTTAAATATTATCTAGCAATGGTGGAGTCATTTCATCCTAATCTTTACACAGGGAGCTGCATGCCCAGATGTCTGTAGGGCAGTTTTTCCCTACCAGAATCCTCACTTGCCCATACTTCTTGGAATTTGGTTAAAGAATGCTGTGCAGTTCCTCTAATTTGTTATTTTTTAATACATATAATCTCCAGTTATGTCTATGAGTTTTGTTTCAGGGTGGGTAACTGGTTTAAAGAGACTGAAAGTGTGTGTGTGTGTGTGTGTGTGTGTCCACTACAATGCAGCTCTCCTCCCCAGACCATATGCAGACATTATATGCAAGTACAATGGTTAGAAGAAAATAACAAAGATGTCATACTGGATGGCACCCAGAGTCCAGGAATGTTGTTTCTTTTACTGGGGATAGAAATGCAGTGCATGACAGGCTACAGCTTATCATATATTATGGAACTTTAAAGTAGTAATCCCCTTTGTTGGAGTTTTATTATATCAAATTGGGCATTGGGGCTCTCAGTGAGTTCTCACTTGTGGATGCTGTGTTTGGCTGCCTGCCAACAGTCTGGGCACACTCTAACTTGCAAAAAGAAAAGAAAAGAAAAACCTTGGTTTTGAGAGGGATAGCCAAGAGAGAGATTCTATGCCACTGGAAATCTGCCCATCTCCCATTGATCGAGTTGTTGGAGGCACTGTGGTCATTTGCTAAAGACTATCTGTTCTCTTGCAGCCAAAAGGATAAGTAGAAAATATTGGCACAATTTACCGAATGTTTCAAGGGAAAACCAAACACCTCCCTTCTTCCATTTCCCTTGTTTTCCCTGCTATTGTTTTGCTTGTTATTATTTCTCTTAACTTCAGGACCAGGTTTTGAGTGTAAGGCACCTAAGATATTTGTGTGTCCGTGACCTTTAGGCTAGACTTGGATGCAGCTTCCACAACACTCAGTGGGACTGACTCGTGAATAAATCCGACAATATTTTATTATAAAACCAAGTTTGCATAGGAAAAGGCATATATAGTAACGATACTTTGCAGACTAGATGTTCTATCTCTGGAAAATTGCTGTTTAAGGGAAATAGAAATTGGCAAGAATTTCCCCTCACCTACTCACCCTTCCAAGTATGTGTTAAAGACAAAAATGAAGCTAGATGTTTAATTTCTGAGATGGAGATAAAACATTCTGCGTGGATTTTATATTTGCATTGTACAGATTTATGCATGATGTCTGTTCCAACATTCCATGAAACCCTTCCAGTAAAACACAGGATGTTCATTCTAATTCTGTTGTTTGCTGATTTATTTAAGTAAACAGACTTAGATGTTTTCTAATACTATTAAGCTGTAAAGATTAATAGTCTCTAAAGCAAGGTTAAGGCTGGGGTTGCTATACGAAACTCCATAGTGTATTATTTATTAAGATTCATGTATGGTTTGCTTTGGAATATCATTGTATTATTGTAACCATTTCGCCTTTTCCCTGTTCCAGTATGTAACACTGTCTTCTCACAAGGGATTCCAGAAGAGTAATGTTTAATTTAGAAGGTATGGACCTCAGCGTGGATGGTTGGCTACTAAATTCCATGCCTAATTGAATTGGGTTCCAAAAAGTGATTTATTTATTTTTCGGATAGAGCAAGTATCTCCAGTCTTTTCAGACCCAGGAGCCACTTTGAACCCAATCATGCATTTGGGAACCCATATCTTAACCTTCTATCATATATTGGCATGATAGTACTGCTCTTGTTGAGACCCACCTTGGTTCAGGTCATGACCCCCTAACAGGTCCCAACACACCAGTGGGTTAGAGAAGTTAAAGGATAGAGACACTTTCCTTCACCTTCTCTTTGGCAAGAGTGATTCATATTTCCCCATAAGCTTACAAAGTGCGTGCATATGTTCTCTAGAGGATTTGTAGATCCCATTGCAATTTGTCTAGGGTGGAGGCATTCTTGTTGGGAGAGATACAAGTCAAGTGTAATGCAGCAACAGCTCCATTTCCCTGGATGCCAGACTTTGGTAGTGTATTGTAGCAAAGACCGTGTTCTTTGTTCTTGTTCAATTTACATAAATGAATGAATCAGAGACAGAGCTAAGGAAAACACATGGAAAATAATTTAAAATACATCAAGACGCAACACTGGAAAAGAGACAAAGGAGAATTATTGCATTTGGGGACTGATAACTTTTTCAAGGCTGATGTTGCCTGATTGGGACTTGCCTGCTCCCTTGTACTCGATGTTATATTTTAATAAACATATTTGATCAACTTGTATCTTTATTAATATATAGGCATTATGAAAAGACCATTACAGTGGTACCTCGGGTTACAGACGCTTCAGGTTACAGACTCTGCTAACCCGGAAGTAGTACCTCGGGTTAAGAAGTTTGCTTCAGGATGAGAACAGAAATTGCACAGCGGCGGCAGTGGGAGGCCCCATTAGCTAAAGTGGTACCTCAGGTTAAGAACAGTTTCAGGTTAAGAACGGACCTCCAGAACGAATTAAGTTATTAACCCAAGGTACCACTGTACTGAAGGGACGCAGGTGGCGCTGTGGGTAAAAGCCTCAGCGCCTAGGGCTTGCCG